>NC_142092.1:39579520-40874520 GCF_054644295.1 Miniopterus natalensis | reverse complement strand
TCTGTAATGCTCAACACAGTTTTCTAGAACAAAATGTGCCTGTATCACAGCGGTGGTTAAACACTATGTTCATTATGTCAGTGCCTGTTGAAATGGAGAAACAGCTGCCTACTGCGCCATGATGTACGAGGAGTTATGAGATCTTGCTGTTTTGTTTTCTTTTGTTTTACAGTTCTGTCGCCAACAAGTTGTCTTTGGGCAACTCAGGTAGTTTCTCTGTAACTCAGTTTCTTCATCTCTAAAGCAAAAGATTAAGGCAGCGGAATCCTGAGTTTCTTTGCAGCTTTAGCGTTCTGCAAATCTATGGAAGCGTTTCTTCCAGGAGACACGATTCAGAGCCTGATTTCTTTCCATGTCTGGCCTTTGGGGCTGTGCTCATTTAAATTGTTAGATTAAATTCTTGGCAGTGATAACTCTTAAATAACCACCACTTGCTACTCTTGACAGTATTCCTTCTGCTGCGGAACCTACCCTTTTAGGAGACTCAACTGATTCAGGATTGCATAAAGCACCTTCATAAAATTTCAAGTGGAAAGGATTTCGAGGAAGTCAGATTTAGTGCCTATTTTCTCTTTCCGAGGTTCCGGGAAATTATTTTTAGTAAGCTAAGAAAACCGTGACTATTTATACAATTTAACTTACTGTGCGTATGTGTGTTTTAAAATATTAGCCTGATTTCTTTAGTTCTATTTACTATTAGGCATTATTGAAAATCTACCTCTTTCAATTTGCTCTTTAAAAACACCCTTAAGAGTCTATTTCCAATTCTGAAAACTCTTGGCTAAATACTGGTGCTATTTTCAATTTAGAGTAACTGGCAACCTCACACTTTGAGAAGTTCAAGAAGAGCAGAAACTGCGCTCTGTCAGCCGGTTAGAACGAACAGGAAGCAGACAATGGGAAGCGTATTTCTAGATGCCAAACCCTCCTTTCCTCGGAGAGCAGGCTCAAATGCAGACAAGCTTTTAAATCTCATCTTTTAGATGGCTGTCAAGGAGTGGACGGGGCCTACTTCTGACCATTCTTCTTTACCCATTCTGGTCACCTATAGACATCCTATTAAACTTTCTATTATACATAAAATAATTCTTAAGTACTATTATTTTTAATGCTATTTCCATCAGAAAGCATGTATTCTACCTCACAATATGCCTGCAAACCATGGATCCAAGCAGGCAGTGTTCCTAATGGTTAAGAGTTCAAGGATAGTAGAAGAACAGATCTGTCACATTAAAAAAGTCTTTCACTCTTTACTAAACCTTAGTTCCCTATTTTCCATTGTAAAATGGGGGTAGAGTCTCTACCTCATTTGGGATTATTGTGATAACTGTGTAAGATAATACATGTAAAACGCTCAGATACTCTTGGTCATGGTCCATATTCAATAACTAATAGCTGTATGTTAGTATTATTACCTTCATCATAACAGTTTGAAGTAATTATAACATTAATAGCGCTACCATTTCTCCTACTAGTTTCCCTTGGTGATACCATTACATACTTCCTCTCTGTTATTACAAAAACTAAATAGATTACTAGAGTCATCCCGATAATTTTAATAATTTTATTGGTTCAGGAGAAGAAGTACCTCCTCATCCTAAAAAGATTAAAGATCTTAAAAACATCCTTGCAGTTCTCATTAAAGCAGCAACTTTGGTACAGTGACCATTACTGCCTACCCCCTCCAAGTCTTTGTAAGAGACACAGACAGAAAATTTGAGGGAGTGTTAAAGTCTTGAGTCAGAGAACAGGACACAGGGACACAGGGTTTGAGGGACCACCCCTCCAAATAAGCCAAGGGAGGGTGTGCAAGAGAATTATGTACAAAAATGGATGTTTACAAGGAAGCAAAAATGGCATCTCATTTTCTATAGGCATCTGCTTAACAGTGGACTTTCTGTGCCTTCCTTCCCGTGTGTGTGTGTGTGTGTGTGTGTGTGTGAGAGACAGAGAGAGAGGGGGTGGATGAGAGGAGTTTCTCAGTGACCTAAAATTGAAGAGAGTGTCCGAGGAGGACAGCTGGAGAACATATTCACAGCAGGGTCCTGCTGGAAGGACGCGACCATTATGAAGAACCCATGCAGCTGCCTAGGGGGGCCCAGCGCTAGGAGCCTGCCCCAAGGAGGGCACTAGGGAGTGAAAGGCTTTGGCTCTTTGCTATAATCTTCCTCCTCTGTTATAGAAATAGATTTGTGTGTGTGTTAGAGTCAGGAAGATAAGTTTGATGTGTGTATTAGATTTGACATAAGGAACTCCATCTTGTGTGACTGAGTGTAACTGTGAGGCCTGCGTGCCACGATAAGATTAACACTTTGTAGCCCCGGCCTCCAACCAGGCCCCGCGCTCTGTAGGACCCGATAAAACACACTGAAGACGCACCACACCTTCGACTGAACTGTTAAAAGCAGGGGCTTTTCGGCCACATCCTGGGACGCTTGTCTGCCCCCCACAGGCTTCGTCCCCAGCTCCGGGAAAGCTGCCCCCGCCTTGCTCTGCCCCGCACCTCTCTGCGGGAGCTTCCAGAGGGCTGCAGTGACCGGCGCCGTCGGGCCGCACCCCCAGACCTCGTGTGTGTCTTTCGGCGGATCCCCCGGGGGGCCTGCTGGGCCGAGAACCATCGGGAACTGGTAAATAAACCCTGTGTGATGTGCTTTATGTTCGCCTCTGTCTCCCTTCTTGAAACTTGAGTTATTGGCTCGGTCTCACTGAACTCAAGTGTCTCTCGACCCTCACGGTGGTGTAGCCACGTATTGGGAGTTAGACCACCTGCGTTTACGTCTCCAGAGAAACTGGGACATCCTCTAATCCTAATTCAGAGGAGCGGGCAGAAAAAAGGAAGAGGCAGAACATCCAAAAGGCATAGAAGAGAAGAGCCTTGAACTAGGTACAAGATGGAAGTCTGAGGCCTGAACTGGAGCATTCTCATACTTCAGTGTTAAAAATATCAAGATGAGACTGTTCTTATAGCAAGAATGACTGGTTCCCTACGGAATATACTCAAGATACTACCAAGGGATATGAGAGGAAAGTTCAAAAGAGCAAGGATGAAGGCAGTGATGGAAGAAAAAGTGACTCTCTCTCCTATGTACCCCTACGTAGCCAAGAGTTTCACTGCACCAGTTACATTCAGTCCCGGTAAAGGACAGGGGGGAGGGAGGCAGGAAGGAACTAGGAGTGTAGGCAAGTCCATGGACCTTAGTTAGATGCTAAATGCCACCCCTACCTCCCATTTTTTCCAAAGTGAGTTAGCAGATGTGTGGGTTCTAAAGCAGAACTTCTGACCCTGTGTCAAGGTCTCTTTCGACTGCACTCCCCTACCTCCTGCACCAGGGGCTTCTGCTTATATTGCACTTTAAAATTATCAAAGCACTTGGGTGAACCACTGCCTTGCCAAGATTGTTTAGTCTGAGCAAAATTCTATTTAACAAGGTGTCAAAACAACCATTAAAGATGTTTCCAAGAGCATTATTTTAGCACTGCAGGGTGCCAGTGTGATGCAGAGAAAATAGAGTATAGGGAAGCTAGAGGAGGCTTGCATTTGGTCATAACTCAACAAGGAGCATTGCAAAAGGAGAGTGGCCTTCGGAGTCAGATCCAAATTGTGGCTCTGCTATTTAACAGCTTTGTGACCTAAGGCACAATTCTTAACCTCTTTAATCCTCAGCTTCTTCATGCATAAAATGGGAAAATGGTATCTACTTTATAGGTTTGCATTCATGTTCTAATGTTCTGTAGAAGGTAGAACTTATGAGCAATAGAATTATATATATAGCAGAAGTTATTTCTAAACAAAGTGTTGAAGGTGTGGCTTGGCTCCTACTGACTGCTTATAATTAAATACAAGAAGAAATGACTTAAGGGTGAAATTATTTAGCAAAAAGGAAGCAGAACTTAAAGATCTGGAAATTTCTCAGCCTATCCATGTTATAAAAAATGAAAAGCATGGTGGGAAGAGAACACCAAGGGTGGGGCCAATTGACCATTCGATAAAAAGATATTATGGATCAGCTATTTTAGCAGAAGCCAGGAGCTATTCTCTAAGACAATAAAAGAATGACCCCAAAGGCAATTCAGAGATCATCAGAACTATCTCCTTGATTTCCTGAAGGGAGAATCGCGACCTTGCTTTCAACAAACCAGATGGCCTCCACCCAAAGCCCTAGGGCAGGGCCACCTGGAGCCTTGGCAGCCCAACCCCTGCCCCACAAAACTGTGGTGGCAAAGCCACTACCCAGTGCATCCTCTTGGGCTTACAATATTATTCTTGAGATTTATAGTTTGGACTTATTTAGGATCAATTACTCCTTTCATCTTTCCTATTTCCTCCTTTTGGAATTAATATGTCTTTCCTATGCCTCTTTTACCACTGCATTTGGAAGCCTGCAACTTACAAGGTTTCACAGGTTCACAGCTGGAGAACAGTTTGCTTCAGGCTGAATCATACCTTGAATCTCACCCATATCTTACTTAGATGATATTTAGATGTGACTTTGGATTTTAGACTTTAGAATTGATACTGGAACCAGTTAAGACTTTTGGGACTGTTGGTATATCATGAGTGTATTTTGCATATGGAAAGGACAGGAAACTGGAGGGACCAGGAGTATAATGCTCTAGACTGAATATTTTTGTCTCTCTAAAATACTTGAGTTGAAACCTAATCCATAATATAGGAGTTGTAGCCTTGGGAGGTGATTAGTTCATGAGCGTGGAGCCATCATGAATGGGATTAGTGCCCTTATAAAAAAAAGACCCTAGAGCGCTCCCTCACCCCTTCTGCCATGTGAAGATGCATGGAAAAGACAGTGCCTGTGAACCGGGAAGCAGGCCCTCACCAGACATCGAATCTGCTTGCACCTTGATCTCAAACTTCTCAGCCTACAGAACTGTGAGATATAAATTTCTGTTTTTATAAGCTATCCAATCTATGTGATTATTGTAGCAGCCTGGACACACTAAGATAATGTTTATATATTATATATCTCTTACATCTGGAATATAGACCAGAGCACTGAATAAGTAAGTCTGGGATGGCTACCTTGGAAGCTCAGTTCTTACTATATATTTCAGTGTACAGACATGATTTCAAATACCCTTATCTTACAAAGCTTTATTTGTTTGTTTGTTTATTTCCCACCTTCCTTCTCAATGGATTTAAGGTGGCTTACCAGAACACATGAACTAGAGCAAGATCAATCTAAAGTAAATTTAAGAAGAGAGAGAGAAAAAAATTAAAACCAAGAGAGTAAAATGTTGGCATAGTTGAAGCTAATACAAAAAAGTCCACTCCAGTGGACTAGAAGCACTGGGCACTTTTTAGAGGTTGGGGCACAAAGCCACTCCTGGGGTGTGATGTGGAATAAATTACATTACGCTCTCTCTCTACAAAGAGTAGTATTTGCATGTGCATAAAATGGTTTAAAACAAACATCAAGGGCTGCCTGTAGGGAAGGAGGCTTCATAAAGGTTTATCACAGTCTTAGAAGTGCATGTGTAAAAGACCTGAGTAAATTCCCACACCTTGGTTATTAGACAGGGGTCTGGGGCCTAGGTAGTGTGCATAGCACTTTAGGTTTTTAAACATTTAATATTTTAGTGTAGATCAGCAGAGTCAACTATTTTACATCCAGCATATCTATCTATGAAGCTTTATTTATTATCTATGCCCCACTGATACTATAGAGAATTTAAAGAAGGTTCAATTACAACAAACACACATAGACATGTGTGTGTACCTGTTTACAACATGACAATTAAAATATACATGGAAAAAGCTAACACATCTACTAGACAAAGGCAGGCACATCTATTAGGTACATTTTATACAGTTTTTACTGCAATTGATTATCACATTTAGATTTTCATTGACTAGCCACTAAAGCAAAAAGGAAAACATAATAGAGATTGTTCTTCTCTGATAAGAAGAAGAATCTTGAATTTCTTTAGAAAAGAGATTTTTTTTCCTCCTGCTATTAAATTCTAAGAGGAATTTATCAAATGGAGCTATCCATGAGCAGTATTGAGTCATAATTTCACAGCCTTTACCACCCTTCAACACATCAGGAGACTGGCTTTTATCTCAGACTGGTTTATGGTTAGTTCTCTAGTTAATTCCTTCCATGTGCTTCTCCTGATTTAGATTAAGATCTCTGTGAGAATTAGAATATGTCTTTTCATCTTCCCAGTGTTGCATTTTTCTTAATATAGTGTTACTAATATATGATTATCAAATGAATGAATAAATAATGAATGAATAAATGAATAAATACTTTGAGTGTCCAAATTGCATCTCTCAGCTCTTATCCAAAGAACTGGGATTGGGCAGTCATTTAATAGTTCATTTATTTAACTAGAATTTATTGAGCACCTACTATATCACAGGCACTATTTTTAATACTGGGATATGGACAGTAAACAAAAAAGTTTAAAAAATTCCTTCAGCTCTGGCCATTATAGCTTAGTTGGTTCAGCATTATCCCACATACCAAAGGTGGCAGTTAGATTCCTGGTCAGGGCACATACCCAGGTTGCGAGTTCAATCCCCGGTTAGGGTGGATATAGGAGGCAACTGATTGATGTGTCTCTCTCTGTCCCTTCCTCTGTCTAAAATCAATTTTAAAAATTCCTTTGTTCATAGTGTTTATATTATATGGTGGGCTGGGGAATAAATAAGTGATTAAAATACATAATGTGTTAGATGACAAGAAGAGCTTTGGGGAAAACAAAACTGACAAGAAAAAAGGCATAAGGAGTTCTGGGCTCTGGTGTATGGAGAAAGAGAAAAGGAGAGGGGAGGGGAAGGGAGGGGAGAGGAGGGGAGGGGAGGGGAGGGGAGGGGAGGGGAGGGGAGGGGAGGGGAGGGGAGGGGAGGGGAGGGCAGGGCAGGGCAGGGCAGGGCAGGGCAGGGCAGGGCAGGGAAGGGAAGGGAAGGGAAGGGAAGGGAAGGGAAGGGAAGGGAAGGGAAGGGAAGGGAAGGGAAGGGAAGGGAAGGGAAGGGAAGGGAGGGCATCCTGGCTTCTTATAGAGACTGATCTACATAGGAATAAAAACATTATGAGTTGGGTCTAATGGTTCCAAGGCAGGTAATGGCATGAATGGAAAGAGGTTTAAATTATGCTCAGAAACACAGAATTATAGGTATTTGCCACACAGAGAGATTTGGGGTCTATCCAAATCATACCAATCTGGTTAAGTGCACACATTTTGGGGAGCTGGCTAGGGAAAGTGGCTGGGAAGAAGGCTACTGAAGGAAGAAATTCTTGGGCACATTGAGACTCCTTGCAGAGCTGCAATAGTAATGTTTTTCAGGAAAGAACTTGAGAATTAATTTCCAATTGGAAGTCTAAGTGTAATTTAGGTAGGCAAAAAGTAATTTCCTGGGTTGGATTTGAGCCAGGGCATTGGAATTAACACCTCATCTCTTACAAAAATTGCCAAGGGATCTTTAATAATCACAAGCAAGCCTGGCCTTAGATTTACAGCTCTAGTGCAGGCTGGTCTCCTCAGAGGCAGCTTCACTTAGCACGCTGAACAAACTCCAGGTGATGAATGACACCTAAATGCCACTTACTGATTTACACGCACTCTGTGCTCCCAACAGCCCCTAGGTTTTTTCTAAAGAGCTCCTGTGCTCAAGGACTGCCAAGACTTTGCTCTGACAACTAGTACATGATCAGATCAATTGATACTAAAGGACCTCTGCAGCCAAGAAAACAAAATCGTAAAAAATAAAAATAAGTCAAAAGATTTTTGCTGTGGTGATTATTATTTTTAAGCAGGTAAATACATTAATATGAATATTGTAGAGATAATGTAGGTGGTGAACACTGACTTAAGAATTTCAGACTAGGTTTTCATCTCTACAACTATGAAACCATGTAAAATCCACAAGTCACTTCACCTCTCTGAGCCTCAGCTTTCTTGTCCATATGCACCTGAAATAAAATCCAAGCAATTTACTAGTCCTAAAAATCCGACATCTGATTTATCACCTGATGGTCTCTCAACTTTAAAATCTGTTCCTATCCCCTTCTCCCTGTGATCCCAGCCACACGGGCCCTTCTGTTCTGCAAACCTGCCACACTTGTTTGGAATCAGGGCCTCTGTGCTTGCTTTTCCTGCCACGTGGAACTGCTCTCCCCCAGAGCTGTGGTGGCTGGCTTCTTCCCATCACTCAGACACTCCCTTCTCAGCAGTGCTACCTCATTACCCAATCCAATGTTGCTCCTTGTTCCATTCATATTTCTTCTTATAGCATCCCATTTTATTAACTTCACTTTCCAAAATTATCTTTTTATGTAATTGTTTACTTGTTTAATGTCCATCTGCAACCAGCCCTCTATTAGACTCAGAATTTCCATAAGGAAAAGAGTCTCGTATATCTTTCTCATTAGTTTATTGCCAGTATTTAGTTCAGGAACCAGTAGAGGCCAGATCCTTAGCAAATATGAATGAATAGAGGAGACTGGACTTGACTGTCTTGGGCCATCCCAGCTCCAGCAGTCTAGAGACCCCCATACCTTTAGCTAGGGTAACTCTCAACTCCGGGCAGTGCTCTGAGCTAGGGAAGCTGTCTGTAGTGTCTTTCCCCACCTGTCCTCACTTCCCATCTATTCTAGATATAACTTCTTTGCCCCTCCTGCTGGGGGGGGGCAGTGTTGTCAGTTACAATAAGATAAGAAGATCATGGGGTAAGAATACCATGAGAAGGAATGAATTAAAACACCTAACAGAGTGCCTAGCTCAGAGTAAGCACTCGATTTCCCCCCCAGTTCTTCCTACCTAGCAATGGTGCCATTTGATATAAATATTAAATAAAATGTGTAGCTTATGTTTTAATAAATATAAAAGCAAAAATTTTAACTGATAAACTTTTAAAGTAATGAATTTCTACATTAATTTCCAAATGTCATACATTTCTCATAATAGGATGAGAAAGACAAGGGTTGAGGAAGAATGAATGGGGCTGAGGCTGAGCATAGGACGTAGGGTATTAATTGACTGGGGGTTGGGGTAGGACCTATAGATTCATGAAATCCAAGGCAAGAATGTGACTGACTGTGATGGCGGGAAGACTGGCAGAGAAAGAATGGGAATATGGAAGAACGGCATGTGAGCACTTCTTGCCAGACGGAGCAATCAACTGAAAATGTCTAAAACTGGCAGCCCATGGGGCCAGATTTGGCAACAGTTGTGTTTTGTGTGGCTCATATGGAGCCATTAATCTGAAAACAAAAGTTGAATGTCTCTTGTCAGGCACATGACTTCATCAGGATTCCCTCTACCACCTTTCACTGACTTCCATTAATTATTGTGCCCCGAAGTTATTGTAGATTGTAACCCCATGACTGGAGGGTGGTGCTATGGCAAACAAGTAAGAAGCAATAGTCTTACAGATGGGAACCTCTGAAAGTTGGGGGTGTTAAAGCAGTAAGGCAAAGACCAAAATTGGTCAAATATAACAGCCACCATTTGCATTAATGGGATCTCTGGAGCAGTGCTGCATTTTTTAGTTGCCCTGAATATCTAGACTCACCTCTAATGTAATATCTAAATCTGCCTCCTTCCTGTTAAAAAGGCACTGACAGTGCTTGTCATCAGTGCCTTTTTAACTAACAGGTTTAATGCGAAGTCACAAGAGACAGTTTTCAGGGAATAGGAAAGAGGGCAATTATATCTTTGCACCTAAACAACTTCTTCAGGGTAGAGAACTTCCACATTGTCAGCTTTATGGGTCAGAGACCATCCAAGAAAACAAAGCTCCCACACCATTTTTCAATAGAGATCATTCAATCTGGGTAACTGGTTAGGTAAGAAGATTGGAAGATCAACTAAGAATATGAGGCAGCACAGACATTAGCAACTGCAAGAAGCTGCTACCATCCTAAGGCCCGGAGAGAGGAGGCAATGAGACTGGAGCCCTGGAAACTGGCCGCAGGCAGACGTGGCACCACGGTAGGCCTGCGGGGTCGGCCGGCAGGCAGGGCAAAGGGGTGTGGGGCCACTGCCGCCGGTGGACGTGCCTGAAGCAGAAAGAAAAGGAAAGATCTGACTTATCTATTTTTCCCTACCTTCCAGCCTCCAGTCAGTGCTATCCATTGCCCTAAAGGAGTCAGAAGCTAGTTCGTAACAGAGACTGGAACCATAGTTTGTAGGTAGTCTATCCTTATGGTGCCCAGAAGAACCGAAAATGGATCTGAGAGCTCCCAGGTCCCAGAACCGCGCAGGTGAGGGCTGGAACGCTGGCTCCAGCGCACCAAAGCACAGTCTGCCCCCAGCTCGCTGCTCCATCAACCCCTCGGGTGTCCTCTTCTTTGTTTACTTGTTTTCATTTATAAGATGCTCTTTAGGGTATGCTGTCGGCACGATATTGCCATTTTCACTCCTCACACAAGTGAAACCTTTCAAGGCCATTCTACCTAGATGGGTGGTTTCTTTCAAGGCCAATTTAAAATTATTTTCACAAATATATATGCATTTGAAACCAGGGAAGAAAAGAAAAGAAATAAATTTGAGAAGAGAGTGGAGTGCTAACACAAACCAGAAATCCATTAGAACATACTTTGAAAATCCTGTAGGTAATTAAAGACTTTTTAAGGGCAACTACAGTATTATTTACTTGACAGTGGAACTCTTACAGGCTATTATGCAAATACACATTGAGCGTATTTTAAGAGTGCATGCTATTTACTATTCCTAAGTGTTGTTAATATGTATTTCATTTAACCCTAAGGAGCCATTTCAGTCTCTTGTGTGAATTTACATTTATGAATGTTTTTATAAAATGCATATTATTTACCCAATAGGCAGCTCTGCCATAAGAAATACTAGAGCTGATTGCCAATTTAACTTCACATGAGTTTCCGTGAAATTGTTCCTGAGGTCTGCCTGCATGGCTGGGCATCCCTAAATAGCCCTTCCTTTCAGAATCCTGCAAGTCAAGACCCCTGAGCTGTTCAAATGAAGGAATTTTCTAGTCTGTTTGGTGGTTCTGGGGATTTTAGTATCACATAAAAAAGGCCAGGGTATGTCTCATCTTAAAAAATAAAGATTTCAGCACTGAAGATGGCAGTCTATAAAGTATATGTGTGTAATCACCTTGTTTGCTCTTGTCCTGAAGTCAACATCCAACAAAATAAAGATGAGCATGCTCTAGAATGAGATCCCGAAAAAGCGAATTTCCTTTTTCCCTCCCTCCCTTCCTTCATATCAGGATGAAATCCTTCCCACCCCAGTCATTTTTTCTGACACCAAAATGATCTCCCTGCCTCCCCCCCCCATATGTGGAATTTACAAAAGGAGTAAAGATTCTCTGCCAATACACACACCACGTGCAGAACTACACGTGGAATCTGTTCCATGGCTCCTGTACCCCTCAGCCAGATGGATCAGGGGGGGAAATCTTAAAGGGAACAGACTGATGACAAGATTTCTTTGGAGAAAGCCTTTCTAAGCTGAAAGTCCCTGCTCCTTTTTTGGGGGAGGAGTGGATAAGAGTGCCACTTCCTGACCCAAAGCCTGGAGGGACACACTGAAAACCTTGAAATTTACTCATGTGGGAGAAACTCAGACATGGTGCTGTTCTTATGACCAAAAAACTTAACATAGATTGAGAATTGAGGTCTGGTTCCTACCCAAGAAATCTAGAGGACTAACGGATTTTTCAAAGGCATGGAAAATTAAAATAGACTGAACAATATTTGACGTTAAGACTTTATAATTTATTTTATGGGTACTTGGTAACAAGAGAGGTGCCTCTATCAACAGATTTTAATATAAGCATTAGGTTAAGACATACGATATTGCCATTTTTATAAATCCACAATATACAGATAACAGAAATTTTGTATGACTCAGTCTACTATAATACAATGTATATGTTAGCCAGCATGAGGGAGAGTGTAAAAGAAAAAAGAAATAAGTGCAATTTGAGAGACATTGTTGATTTGTTGATTGGTAATCCAACACTTTCCCAATATTTCTCCACCTCCCCTCCCTCACACTTCCTACAGAGTTTGGAAAAGAAACTGCACTTTTCTAGCCATAGTTAAGAACGGTCATAGGGATTTTTCTGACATACAACAGAAGATGGGGCTTTTGAAAGCCATTTGTTCTCTTAATAAAAGGGGAGGACGAAGCTGGTACTATGCTGTCCCTTCTCTCTTCTCCCTGTCCTGGGTTTGATGCCATAGCTGTCCACTGGCTAAAAGGTTAAAAATGCTGATTAGAAGGACAGAAAGAAGTTGAGTCCATGATCACATCAATGTCCTATCATACCCACCCTTTGCTTTCTACCGCCAAACTTACATTATGCATGAAAAACCAGCCTGTATTAAGTCATGCCCAGCTGGATCTTCTGTAACATATAGCTAAAAAAATCTTTTTCTGATTCAGTAGTAAACATGAATGTGTAAGTAGTTGCACATAGAAAATTATCAGGGCCTGGGTAATAAAATTTTCAGTTAAAAAATCCTGTTAGCGAGAATTAAGAAAGAGCTTTTTGCAGTAATATTTATTAGATGTGTCATATTTCTCTACTTCAGGGAATAATTTGACTTTTTAATGATACTTCAACCATAATTTAGTACCACAGCCTCAACTTTCTGAAAAAGGTTACTAGTAGGTTAAACCTTATGAAATAGCTGCAAGTCGCCTGGTTTTGACCAGCATCAATGACAACCTCATAAGGTTTAACATAACATCCAGTCCTTTCACTCTGGGTATGAGAAGTTGTTCAAAGTTGGCAGCAGCAGTGAGAATCACAGAACATAATCTGGATGTAAAAATTTTACATTTTACTTATTTAATAAGCTAAAATTTGATATTTGCTTATTTTCCTGAAATTTCCATCTTATACATTAAAGGAAAGTGTAGCAAAACTTCCAATTAATTATAGTTTGGAATCTCAAAGTACCCAATATAGCACATACAAACACATACATGCAAATTCTCAATATATTATTGATTAAAATCTGATAATTTCAGATGGGTTGGTATGTCTAAACATATCACACACACATGCTCAGACATATACACACATACATATATGTCACATATATCTTATAAAGATTCTCTAAACAAAATTATTCTAAATTTAAGGTTATACTAGAATTTATTCAAAATAAGCATTTGAAAACTAAATTTTCTAAGCTTATTGAATGCCAGTAGTAGTGGTATTTAGAATTTTATTGACTATTTACTAATTTGTACTAAAAAATAATAAATAAAATTATTAAAGTTTTTGGTGTTTTTTTTACAATGCACTCAGTTTTGAAAGCTGTTTGGAATGTCAAACATAATGCATTGTGCATTAGTTCTATATAAATTTTCATTGAATTCAAACTTTTAAATAAATCTTCCAATTTCTAATGCATCGTATTATCAAAGCACAAAAAACCATTATATGATTATAAGCAGAACCTCAGAACACACTGTCTTCAAATTTAATGGACTCCCAATGCTTTTTCCCTCCTGTTTTTAAGACATTTCACAGTATTTTATACATTATAAATGGATTCCATTCTTGGCTTAGTAATTCACCTAATGGACAATGGATACAAAAAAGCTGTAACTCCAGGGACATTAAATTGGTTCTAAACTCTGAAAATTACAGCTTTTACAAAAAGAAGAAAATACTAAAAACATGTCTAATGCAACACTGCGTCTAATTTCTCACTACCTCCAGATTGTGTCTAAAAGCTCCTAAACTTCTTAATGACACAATATGTTAAAATTACGTTCCTGTATATTTAGATCTCAGAAAGATCTCATCCATTTCATAACCCCAAGGAGGGCTTACCAGCAAGGAGGACATGTGTGCATGTTGGGGGATGGAGGGAGGAACAAGTGTGCGGTGCTACATCTACCCCAGAGCCTATGAACTCTCGTACCGGGGTAGGAAACTAGCACCCTTGTATGGAACCCTTTCACTCACCAGGGCAATTACAGATCCAAATTCTCATGTTAAGCACTGATCAATGGTATTTCAGTAAAGAAATAGAAGGGGAACAGAAGAAAATGCTTTTCTAGGCATACCTGGTAATCAACTCTAAGCCTTAAGACCAACCTGCAATTCGATGATACTATCATTTAGGCCTCATCTGCTCAGAGAACATGAGCGATTCTCTCTGAAGCTAAACAATACATTCTAGCAGTGGGGGTAGAGAAGTTATTCCACTGAACTCTAAAAACAAAATGCTTCACATTTTGTGAATTCACATGTGACTATAATAAAATAAGACTAGTGTCTGAATGCAAAGAGTCTAAGAATTTTAATAATGCTTATCATGTTATTAGTTGGCTGTTCTTCTCTGAGATATTCTAATTTTAAAGAGGGCACTTCCCCACTCTCCTTTACCTCTCCCTTCTGTAAAACACAAGTGACTCAGAATATTCTTACTGCAACACATGCCCTTCCATTTAATCCATTTATCTTTTTATCTGCCTTATTCTGAGATTAGGAAATTCCTTTGTCCAAGTAATTATTTTGTATGTGTGGATTCCCCCCACATCTTCACAAATAGTTAACATGAATGAGTACAGTAAGGAGAGATGCCTGTCTTACATGTTCCTCTGATGCCCTGGGTTGTTTCACCTTACTGATTACCTGTGTTTGAGAAAGCACTGTTTCATTCTAGTTTCCACTCACTCCTTTTTAACTGCTGATGGATCTACAGCAAGATTTGTACATATTTTACATAACTCTTGTTCTTTTAAACTAGCACCTTTGACCATCTAGGCAAATAAAAATTTCTTTATGTATAACATCTTTTATTACTCCTAATCTGACCTATTATAACAGAAATTTACCTAATCTGGGTCTTTTGATGCAAGGAATACTTCATCCTGTCTGTCATATGTTGATAGTTTTCAAATTTTTTTCATGTTAAAAAAAGAAATCTGTCGAATTACTTTTACTACTTTTCACCTAATTCCTTCCATTAAAGACTGCACAGCACCCTCCTGTTCTCAAGGAGAGCACTTGATTTCAATGAGAAATTACATGTTATTGTTAGAGGCTCAGTTATTCTGTTCCTCCCTTGACTTGGTCTGAGAGATTTACCACAAATGAACTCTACTGTCCTGTTTCTTAAAATTTCTTGGGTATCTTTTATCATCAGTCACAGAGAGCACACCTTCATACTATGTGAGGTAACTGTGGTAAGCATTTCCCACCATTTTTATCAAAAAATGTTTGTGTGAAAATAGGTCTTAGTTTCTCTGCATTCTCTCTGTGCTCTTTGTCCCCACCCTTCAGCACCTATTGTGTTATGTTCTCCTGGATTCTCTTGAACCTAAACATTTGAAATAATTTCAGTTTTTAACCACCATCCAACAATGTCACAAAAACCCGGTGAATCACAGCCCCTAAATATCTCTAGAATCTGTTCCCTTTGCTCTCTTTCCTACTGTGTTGTGTACCTATAATGATAACTAAGATACATTGCAAAGTCATAATGAATTTATGCTGTTTTATTTTATCCTATGATTATTTTATTTCATTGAATCAAATCCTTCTATCATTACCAGAACTCTGTAAAGTAGCTACTGTTGCTCTTCCACCCTACAAATGAGGAAGATAAGGGCCGTATCAGTTACATAATTGTTTGAGGTCCCCAAATCAGTGTTTGAACCTGGGCAGACTGATTCCAGAGCCTATTGAGCGACGCTCCAAAGCGCTCTTCCGAACTATAATTTCATCAAATCTTTCATCGTCCCCAAAGGCACGAAGCTCACTTTCTGCCACACAATCTTGAACAAAGCATCTCTCTGCTTAAAGCACTGCAGCAGCTTCCCGCTAACTGTAGGGCAATGCTTAGCCTTTCCAGCGAGCCTATAAGGCCATCTGCAGTTTGATCTCCCCCCCACCCCTCTCCCCCCTCGATGCCCCGGTTCCCCAGAGCGCACCCCTGCGGAAGCCTCGCGCCTGGCGGCCCTCGCTGGCGGCTCTGCGCTGAGCTGACCACCTGGCCGCCCTGCCCGCGCTGCGCCCGAGTGCACCTAGTCACCAGGGCCGCCGCTTCTGCGGAGACTTCCTCAAATGGCTTCAAAAATCCTCTGTCCCCAAGTCAGCTTACTTCTTCACTCTGTCGGGGCAGTCATTTGTGCCCTCTTTCCCTTGATTAGGAACGTGGCAAGGGACAGGATCACACCGTTGAGATCCTTGTCTCCCCAGTGCCTGCTCTACACTGTGGGAACCCGGTCAATATCTGTCAGGTAATGCCCAGCCCTTCTCCCCGCCCCTTCCTTTTTAATTCCTTTATCTGATTCCTTAAATAAAAATTATGTGTTTGAATATATTACCCAGGGATCTTTGATAGAAATATTACCTTTCAGTCTGAGAGCATTTCCACCCTGAGGGACACTAGGTGATCGTTTCTCCCTCTAGGCCCTTCAGAGTTCCTGCCTGAGAGCGTCCTGGCAATCCTCCAGTTAGCAGCCCCGTGGCATAGCTGTTCTCAGAGTGTTACAGGGACCCCTGGGGCCCTTGAGGCCCAAGGCTCTGTGAGGCCAAAACCATCTTCCCGGTAATACTACAAACCTAGTTGCCTTTTCCCTCTGTATCTCTCACAAGTGTCCGGTGCAGTTTCTCCAGGCTACCTGACGTGTCCCATTGTCAGTCGATAGTGATTGGAAAGTGTGCTTGTATATGCTTGTGTTTTAAAACTTTCTCAGTTTCTATATCCAATTCAGTTAATATTGATAGATATGCTCCCACATAAAGGCTCTGCAATAATTGTTAAGACTATAAAAGGGTCCTAAGATCAAGAAGCTTGAGAAGCACTGCTCTAGAAGTATGCTGGCCTGGAGTGAATCCTCATGTGCTGATGAGAATGGCACACAGAACAGCATTAAATTCTCCAGATCCCATGTACCCTGTCATTGTAGATTTTTCACCGCGTAGTGTATCCTGAAGCACATTTTTATTATTCTTGAGCAATGTTGCACAAAGTCGATTTTCTGGAAAGCAATGTTGATTGTGACCCCGGATGTTGCGTTTTCTGTTACACTAATTCCTGGACTAGTTTTTGAAATACATAACACGACAGAGAAAACTTTATTGTTTCCAAAGTTTTCCTTCATTTAGTCTAAATGCACAACACTTTCTCAGGGTTATACTAATTTCAACCAGCTCCCTCACATTCTACAATTATGCACATTTTAAAGTGAATTATCAGGTCCTTGAGTCTTATGTTTTTTCAAATGTGGTGAAAAGATGAATATGTTAAAAAGTCTATTCTAGGATGAACCTTTATCCTTTTTTTCTAATAATCCAGATTTTAGTTTTATGATTTTTCTTATGTAATTTCTTTTTTTCACTAAGGCTTACACAGAAAGAAGTGCTAAGAAAGATTTCTACTTATTTCTGCTTTCTAAAAATATCCTGCATACATTCATTTTGGCTAATCTTTCTGTATGTGGTTTGAAATAGATTACTTTATGACATTTTTTCCCAGAACTTCCTATTACTTTATTTTATATTTTTATAACTTTATTTTTATTGACACTATTACCAATGTCCTCACCGCCTTGCCCCCCTTGCACTACCTCCACCCAGCCCTACCTTTCCCCCGGCCTTCATCACACTGCTGTGTCCATGGGTTGATCCTGCAGATATGTTCTTTGGCTAATTCCTTCACCTTCTTTCATCCAGCCTCCTCTAACCTCCCCTCTGAAAGCTGTCAGTCATTTTGACTGAAATAAAAATCCTTTATGAATTTTCACTAATATTAAACTCATATGGGGCATAAAATGCTTACAAAGGAGTGCTTGTTTCCTTTCAAGTGATGCATTATAAAACTTAACCTGCATCAGAAGAATCACCTTTTGACAGAATTCAACAAAAATAATGAATAATTAGAAAACTTAAATGTTTGATATTTTCTGGGATTTGAGGGAGCCATAAAAAAAAAAACAAAAAAACACAAAAAACCTGTGTATTGATTCTAGCACAAAAATAAGAAAATTAATTTCCTCCCACACTAACAGTCTGGAAATATCTAACTTTTGAAGATGCAGCTAGATAGGATAGAAAAAAATTTTTTTTTTAACCTGATCATAAAACCACCTTGAGATCAGTCTTGTCGAGCCTGAACCTTCCAGGATTACACCTCATTCTCAAGCTCATTGCCATGATACACTCTTTCACACATAGCTGCCCTTTAGGGCTTTGCCCAACCCCATATAGATACCCTGTTGTTTCTCACATTTTCTTGTAATTTGAAGAGATAAGTGGTGCCAGCTGGCTTCTGTTTAACTCAAGGCAAGATGACATTCAGCTCTTCAAGAACTTGGTACACACCTCAGAAAACTTGCCAGGAGAAGGAAATGAGAAGTGACGGGTGTGTATTCAGTTGGGAGGAAGGAGGTATAGAGGAAGAAACACCTGAATCAGGTTGCTGTAGTAACATTCTTTGGGGATTTAATGGCCAGATTATCAATAATACTTATAGATCATAAGCATATGGAGAGGACTGAAGTTAGATAATCAAATGTGAGAAAACAAATATCTAACATGGAAAAATTTTAACATCAATTTTACTTAGTTGAATCACTGTTTTTTTCAGTTGGACAGATCAACAGGGGAAAGAAAGTCCATAATTATAGCAAATCTCTAAATTGCTTTTCTTATAGGAAAATCTATTTTAAAATAAATAAGGATAAGTGCAATTAAATATCAACAAATAATAACTGATACTTCTTGAGTGATTAATGTGTGCCAAGCACTCTTGTGGGGGTTCATGTGGAAGAACTAATTTAATCTCATGAACACTGGATGCTGTAATGATCGTTGTCCCCATTTCATAAATGAAATGAAGGAACTGAAGCGAAGAGTTTTAGCCCTTTTCCAGAAAGCACAGAGAAGTGGTAGTTCTGGGATTTGAACCCAGGAACTCTCACTCCAGAGACCATACCCTTAGTCACTTCCTATTGTCTCAAGACCATGTGCAATGCCAAAGGGAATTTTCTCTTGAAACTCTCTCATTATGTGTTTTACAGTTTATAACTTTATATATTTGAATGCTTATTACTTTTAAGTATTCCTTATAGTTCTCATTTTTATTGCTCAGACCCTCTTCCTTCCTGTTTTGAACAAATCAAGAGAATAAGTCCTGTAACAAATTTCATAGAAAACTCAAAAACCAACTTATAGATAATTGTGGCTAGAAATCCATTTTTATAGAGACTACATCACAATTTAGTAGTCAACACCATAAAACAAGTGCTCCATTATATACTCATTCACATGTACTTTTCTAATCAACATTAAAAATGTATAGATGATTTTTAAAAGTTCTAATTATAAAAATATTGCATGTTTATTGTAAACCATGTAGCAAATACTGAAGTGGGAGGACAAGATCCCATTCTGAAAAATCAGTCTCTATTACCATTTTCTGTCTCCACAAAGAAACTAAGAATCAGGACAGGTCAACAGCAGAATGAGGTGTGAACTCGATGTTACTGGAGGCAGAGTCCGAGAAGGTAGGGAGACAACTGAGCCCAATCCAGAGGTTACATAGTGTCTGTGGGGCCTGATAAACAGGATCTCAGGGTTGAGGAAGGTGAAAAGCCCTGACTTACTGTAGTGTTTGTGAATTGCCATGGTGTAAATACTCCCACCATGGCCAATTTCAAGCCATCTCCATATCACTGAATGAGGAGCTAGGCCAGAGGCACCCATCAGTTCTTGAAAGCCAGTAGAAGCCAGACCCAGTACCGCACTAATAGTCTCCTCTAAGATTCTTGCTAACTCTAATAGCCTAGATAGGACTCTGTTAGCCAACATGTTATAGCTCAAAATTCCTGAATGGAATTATTTTCCTTCTCTCCTTGCCAGGACCAGTACATTTGCCTCCCAATTAGTTCACCAACATAAATCTGGTTTTCCCCCATTTGTCCTTCGCAAGACAGCCAGGGTGATCTCTGAAACACAGAAACCGGAACACACCATTTTTCCTGCTTAAACAAATGCAACGGCTTCTGTGGTAGGCTGGATAATGGCCCCCATTTATGTCCTTGTCCTAATTATTAGAGGCTGTGAATGTTGTCTTATGTGGCAAAAAGGACTTGCCAGTGCCATCAAGGATCCTGAGATCTGCGTAGCTTATCCCCCATTGTCTGCTAGGCCTGACGTAATCACAACGGTCCTTATCAGAGAGATGCCGAAGAGTCCAGGGTCTGAGCAGGAGGTGATGTGGTGACAGAAGCAGAGGCCGAAGTGATGTACTCTGAAGGTGGAGGGAGGGATACAAGCCAAGGAACACACGTGACCATTTGAACCTGGAAATGCAAGAAAACAGATTCTCTCCTCAAAGGTTCCCAGAAAGAAAAGACCTGCCAGCACCTTGACTGTAAACCAGTGAAAATGAGTTTGGACTTCTGACCTCCAGGTCTATAAGACAATAAATTTTTATTGTTTTAAGCAATTAAGTTTGTGGTCTTTTGTTACAGCAGCAATGGAAACTGTTACAGTGTCCCTTCCTATGAGATAAAGACAAAATCTCTTCAAATAGCCTACGACTCCTATATAGTCGTGCTTCTTTCTACTCTCCCAAGTCAACTTATCTCAATACTCTCTTGTTCTTTCTGCTCCAGTCCCACTGTTTTCTTTTAGTCCACTATATTTGCAATGCCTTGGTTGTCACAGGGCCTTTTCCTTTGCGGTTACTTCTGCCTTGAATGCTCTTTCCTTTACTTTTTTTCTAGTTAACTCCTAATCCAAGTCAATTCAAGCATCTCTCTCTCTTCTTTCTCTCTCTCTCACACACAAACACACAGAATATCTCACTCCTACACTGTATTTATAGCAATTAGAATTTTACAGGTGTTTGTATAATTTATTAATTGACTTCTCCTGCATTAGGTAAGACTCATGCTAGTTCTTACTTACCTTTGTATCCTAGAGACCTGACACATAATAAGCACTTAATAAATACTTGGTATGTGACTGAATACTTCCAGGCTCATTCTCCTGTAACCACTGTCATCAATACACTCTTGGTTTTTTATTGTACATCAAACCAACATTTACCAAAAGTCAACTTTATACAAAATCCTGATCTCATATATCCAGGAAATTTTTCTAACAAAAAATAAAAATATAGTAATAACAACTAATCTATACTGAGAATTTACTATGTGTCAAGCACTGTAATAAGTGCCTTAAATATACAAGCTCATCATACTCCTATAGGATAAGTGTATTATAATTAGCATATTCAGATCAGAAAAAATAGGACTTAGAGTATTTATGTAACTTCCACTATACCATCTGGCTAGAACTAGATTTAGAATGTAGATCTGGCTGACTAAAGCTTCATTTCTTAGCACAATATTATCATGTGTCCTTTCCAGGCCCCATACTTGTTTACAGGAATTATTTATGTATTTACACTTATTTATTAATGTACTCTATTTAGCCCATTCTCACCCCCCCCCCCTTTTTTATTCAGCATTCTGTTTTTAAGAACTATCGTATTGTTGGAACACATACAGTTCATTGATACTAACTGTTGCTGTATTTTATTCAACAATATGTGTTTATCATAATCTTACTCCCAATGGCAGAGGGGCCAAATTCTCCTTCATATTCCTGTAGTAGCATGGACAGTGGAGAGTATGGCTGTTCAGCTAGAAACTACATTTCCCAGCGTTCCTTGAAGCTAGAGGTGGCCAGTGACTTATATTCTGAATAATGGTATATGAGTGTCAATAATTGGTCAGACTTCTAGGTTGAGCTCCTAATTAGAAATGATATACCCTCCACTTTTCCTTTCCCCTCTTCCCACTGGCTGGAGCCAGAGCCATCATTTTAGGCCACAAGGTACACGTATGTGTTAGGATGGCAGAGAATCAAAATAGAAGGCACGATGTCACAAAGCTGTCATTAGTTTTGGACTACTGAAACTTAGGAGTATATTGCATAAAGATATATACATTCTCTCTTGTTTAAGCCACTATTATTTTGGCTCTTCTTAGCACGGATATTCACACCAATACATTTGCCCATTTCTCTGGTGAGAGACATTGAGTTTGCGCTAACTCCCCACCACCACACTAACAAGTCGTCTAACATCTTCACACATCCCCCTTGTGAATTTGTATGAGATTTTAGCTAAGCTAGGTACCCAAGAGTAGGAGTTATGGGTCATGGTTTATAAGAATACTTAATTTGACTACAAACGGCCAGATTGCTTTGCAGAATAACATTTTGTTCTTAATCATTAGTCTATGCGTCCTTCCTCTAAACCTCCTCAATTCAACTCTTTTCTTTCAAAGTACAACTTTAGTAATCCCAACCCCATCTTGGTTTAAGTCTAAGATCTACCAAGGGATAGCAAAAGAAGACAGAGTAAAGTCTGTGAGAACACATGGAGAAGCGGTAATTTTCCAAACTAACTTGGTCACTGTGGAAATGTTCTCCAGTAGCCTGGACTTCAGGTTTACACCTTATATGATTAAAATATAATATAAATATGCTCTTAAGATCGGAAACAAGCCAGGGATGTCTGCTTTCACCACTCATGCCACATAGCACTGGAAGTCCCAGCCACAGCAATCAGACAAGAAGAAATAAAAGGCATCCAAATTGGAAAGGAAGAAGTAAAACTCATTATTTGCAGATGACTTAATACTGTATCTAGACAGCCCTAAAAATTCCCCCCCAAAACTGCTAGTACTGATAAATGAATTCAGTAAAGTAGCAGGATACAAAATAAATATCCAGAATCATGTTTATATACAATAATGAACTATCAGAAAAGGACACTAAGAGAATGATCCCATTTGCAATTGCATCAAAAAAATGAAATACCTAGGAATAACCAAGGATGTAAGAGACCTGTACTCAGAAACTTGTAGCACACTGAAGAAAAAAACTGAAGAAAATACAAATAAGTGGAAGCATATACTAATTCCAAAGAATATATGCACCCCTATGTTCATTGCAGTATTATTTACAATAGCCAAGATCTGGAAGCAGCCCAAGTGCCCATCAGTAGATGAGTAGATTAAAAAGCTGTGGGACTTTTACACCATGGAATGCTACTCAGCCAGAAAAAGAAAGCAATCTTACCCTTTGCGACAGTGTGGATGGACCTGGACAGTATTATGCCAAGTGAAGTAAGCCAGTCAGAGAAAGACAAATACCACATGGTATCACTCATATATGGGATCTAATGAACAAAAAACCCAACAAGCAAAATAGGAACAGACTCACAGATACAGAGAACAGCCTGACAGCTGTCAGAGGGGAGGGGTTGGGGGCTGAGTAAGAAAGGTGAAGGGACTAAGCAAAGGACAAAACCTCCCAGACACAGACATCAGCATGATGATTACGAGAGGGGAAGGCAGGTGGGGAGAGGGAGGAGAGGGTAAACGGGGAGTAAATATTGAAAACAATGTGCTATGTATTATCAGAATAGATTAATAATCTTTTGTAATTTCATAAGCTGACTTTACACTCAGAAACCAAAATATCTTTTATTGTCTTGGGTTGTGGAAAACGATGCCCAGCCACCTCATACCCGCTAGGATGGTTACTATAAAAAACAAAAACAAAAACAGAAAACAAGTGCTGGCGAGGGTGTGGAGAAAGTGGGACCTCTGTGGATTCTTGTGGGGAATGCAAAATGGTAAAGATGTTGTGAAAACAGTATGAAGATTCCTCAAAAAATTAAAAATGGAATCACCATATGACACGGCAATTTCACTTCTGTGTACATATATAATTATTGCAGTTTCGAAGTTTGCCAATTGTCAAAAGTGAGATATTAATCCACCCAATTTTTACATCGCACACATACTAGCATTTAGGAAAGAAAGCAGAATTTCTTGTGAGTTTGCACTGGGAAGCTAACTGATCCACCCTTAACCTCTTCGGAGGATGCTTCCTCCACTGGAGGGGCTCAGCATCTCCTAGTTATCATCAGAGGCGCGGGTGCTAGAGGCTAGAGGAAGGAGGGATAAACTCCCTGTTAATCTGATCCTTATGCCTGCAGTGCTGCGCGCCCTGAGCTCCAGTTGCAAAAGGTTCTGATCGCTGGACAATGGGTTGGCTGCTTCTGACTGAGCCTTGCTGGAAGGAGAAAGTCACCCTGGGAGAGATTTTTATGTCATTAATGGTCTTGGTTACTACTCAGATATAGGTGATCAAATAGATGTTTTTAGGACTGTGTGAGAGCCTCCAACATTTTGGCCTAATGCCTAAAGGCTCTTTTTTTTTTTTTTTTTTTTCCTAAACAGTAAATAGGATTTGACTCTATCATAAAGTTTCATACCAGTTCTTCCCCAAGGCCATTAAGTGGTTATAAAAAGCTTCTGTAGAAAACCTCCTGTAATAAAAGTTGTGAGAAGTTCTGATTTTAAAATTGAAAAGAGGCAATCTCTGTCCCTCCCCCAGAAGGAACACTCATCTTCTTAGAGCATCAGTTCAAGGCCCACAATGATCTGCTATTATCCTCTGTACTGAGGCAACTTTCTTCCTCTTCACTCAAGATCCTTTCAGCACTATTGTCATGGAATGAACAAACATTGTTTCTTCATAACCTCTTTATACCCAGCTCCTATATACCTTTCCAGCCTTGTCTCTCACCAACCCTGCATGCGACCATTCCTCTCCCTGCTCCTTGAGCAATTCTAACGTTATTCAGGGTTGTCTAAACGTCCCGGGCATCATCCTTCCTTCTGTGTCTTTGCACATAATGACCTCTCTTCCTGGAGTGTTCCTCCCCTCACTTTCTCCACCCTTAATGCTAAGCTCATTCTTATTTTCTCCTTGGATGCAGGGAGAAGGTCAGTTAGGAAAATCCTCCCCACTCCTACCTGAGTTCTGAAGGGTGAATCTGTCTGTTCAGGTCTCTGACCTTCCAGATAATGTAATAAATCTCTCTTAGAAAAACACGTGTCTTCTTTGTAATTGTTTAATGACAAAAGCAATTGTGCAAACCAAGGAAAAGTTTAAATGTAGGCAAACAATAGTTCTAACATACATTCTAAGCTCCTAGACAGCTATTTGGTTTTCTACTGGCTCCTAAATAAACTCATCACCAACCCTGATATCTAGCAGGTATGCACTGATATTGTACCTACTCCATACCTACTGGGAAACAGCTGCTGTCCTGGCCCTGAGTGCCAACCCCCACCCCACCCCCTGTTGCCTTGGTATCTCACCTTGGATAATTTCAAGAACTCTCTTGCAGCTCAAGGGTTAAAGCCTGGCCCAGAAGGGGCCTCCAGAATCCAGCTCCAGAGCTCCTGCAGAGGTCCATTCTAACTGATTATTGCCACACTCCTTGTTAACATATTTTAAATATCATTCCCGGAGATCACCAAATTTATTCAGGCTTTGGAGGAGCAATTGCAGGGATTTTCTGTTGACAGGTACAATAACAATGCACAATGAGATAAGATGGAAATCAAATTTGCAGTTAGAAAAATATTCAATATAGCTTCGTGTCATAAGCCAAAGAGACTCAAGAAAATCCAACTACCAGGGAAATGCATCTAGGACTGAGAAAATGAATGTTTTAAATTTGACATCTTAAATGGTTTAATTGAAATTATCAAATGGGATAAATGCCTTCATCAGCAGAAACTTTTATTGACTGCAGCAGTTTACGTGCGTAGGTGTTGAAGCACAGTTTGGTTTAGTATTTAATAACTTGTCAAATATCTATTGAGCTTTTTAAATTTCTCTGCACCTGGCACACGTAGGAGATAATAATTACAGAGAATTTACAATTAGGGCCATCTTGTCATGGGACTTATTGACAAAATTAAGGATAGTGATGAAAACTAGAAGGGGTGGAGGCAAGATGAGGTACACAGAGATTGTAAAGATGACTTCAAGCCATATGATAATGCTTCTGACTGTTGGAGATATTCAATAATGTTGTTTTCATTGGTTATGTTATTTATGAGGAATAAAAAGAAATGTGTAACAAACATACCAGAAATGAAAAAATACAACAATAATACATTTACACAGAGAAATATCAATAAACAAATGTTATAGGACCCACATTCATTTAAATGGGATCTACACTGACATTGGTAGGAGGCAATTAGTATAGTGTATGAAATGAAGTCTCATCTCAGAACACCATTTTTTTAAGAGTGGGGCCCCAGGAAAGGGAAGTAGATGGATTACTGTAGAGAATGCAGGTGTGACTTTCAGAGCCCAGGGGGCATGTTGATTCTATGAAGAGCTATTGAGATTCTACTGTGTGCTGGGCACTCTTGTTTAGCAGTAAGAAACACCAACATGCATACAGCATGATCCTGTCCTTAAGCAACCCACAATTCAGTACAGCAGACCAAGAAACACAAATCCTTATAATCTGGTTTGGGCTGTAATGAGCGAGGCAATAGAGAGCTATGGAGACACATGAAAGTGAGTCATTAATTCTGGCTGAGAAACACGAAGCAAAAGGGACATTTTGAGTAGAGATAGAGACAAATGAGAAGGGACCTTACTAAACAGAAAGGAAAATATGTGATTCAGAGATGTAAAATTATTTACTTAGAGTGATGGCGAAATAACCAGTCGTGTGTAAAACCTACACAAACCAGGGAAGACTTAAAGAAAGCTTTTTTTTTCACACTATGAGAAACAAATCAAGGTGATTTTCAGAGTATTTCTACAATATTTTAGAATAAAGTGCCACCAAGAGACCAAGCTGTCTCTTTGGTCATAGTCCTTGTGGCAACAACAGTCGATGGGTGTATCCATCTTCAGAGCATCCCCTGCCTTCAGAAATGCACAGTGGGAGCTGGAACCAGTGGCACTGGAGGTGGACAGGCAGAGTGGGACAAGGGGAGAAAGGGTGAAATCACAGCCTCTCCACATGGAAGGAAAGAAGGAGATTAGGAGATGAGGAGTGTAGACTGTACTGTCTAATACAGCAGACACTGACCATATGTGGATATTTAAACAAATTAAAGTTGAATGAAATTCAAAAATTAGTTGCTCAGTCCTGGGAAACTTTCATTATATTATAAAAGAATGTGTCCCTCTCATTATATTATAAAAGAATTTGAGGGCTAAAATGCATTATAAATGACATAGCCCTATGCAAAATTATGGTTTTTTACTTTTCTGACATCTTAGTTACTTTTTAAAATGTTCTCTAACCATTTCTCTCTCATTAGATAGTGAAGTATTTGAATGTAGAAAGTCAAAGACAGCTCCTCATTTCTAATAAGGTCAGGTCAATAATTTTCACAATATTTATTAAAATTACTCAATTTGAAGTTTAATAATTTAGTGGTTCATTTAGTCAAACATATCAGGGGCACTGCACATTCAGGACCTCAGGAAGCAGCACTGAGATGGAGATTAGCATGCAGGATATTTACTAGGAAATTCTTAGGACACACACCTGTAGAAGGAAGGAAGAAGGAACATCATCGGACACAGAGTATAATTAGTCCCAGCCGAGTTGTTAGCAAACCCAGAGCACTGGACTAATTCTTTAGATTTGAAGTTAGGATGTCTCAGTGTCCCTGTGTTGATCAGTGTTTGGTGGTAGGCTCTCCCTTGCTGCGGTATGACCTCAGGTGAAGTCGTTGTTTGCCACCAAGGCAATGACCAAAGAAAGCTGGCAGCCAAAGGTCAATATCTGGCAGGGCTCCCAACTGCTGAGAGAATAGTGCTTCCTTTCTGGGGGATCTGGGTGGCGCACTGGAGCATTCTTTCCAAGGAAGGAACAGAGTGAGGAAAATACATAAAGAAGGAAGAGAAACTGCCTTTAGAGATGTTGAAAAACATTAGCTGATCTGCTGATACTGGCTATTTCCCACTGGACTCAGAAAATTGACTCTGAATCTCTTTTGGCTCTAGAATCACTATCACTTGTCATAACAGAAATGCATGGGCCCACTCTGCTGTCCACTATTTTATACAGATAGACAAGGCCAACATTTGTTTTGCATAGGACCTCACTATGTCATAAACAATGTAGCAGACAATCCCTTTTCAGAATAGGACTGAACACAGGTTTTTGATGTATTTCAGGAGTCTCTAAATCACACAAGTGCCTGTAGTTGATCAGGCCCTTCCTATGCCCCACCGACCCACCTAGAGGTCCTTCACAAATGTACAGGAAATTGTTTTATTTTTCTATTTAAACAAGGAAGGAAGGGAAGAGGGGAAAAGGAGAGAAAAGGAAGAAGGGAAGACAAGTCACACTGTTGAAGACAAGGTAACACTACAGATTACATTAATAGAACCTTCCTCCATTCCATTTTCATACTCTCCTCCCATTATCTCCACCCCTCACCGACGCACACCTGCCCCTACAGCCACCAACACACATATTTACAACATATTTTTACAACTCCTGCAGATCACTTGTATGCCTTTGCTTTTAGGTCATTTAAAATCCTTAGATTCTTTCCTCCATTTTCTGATGGCATTAAAGTAATAGATTGAACAGTAAGATGAATAAAAATGTCAAAACATTTTTAAAGTTAAAATTTCAGACTTTTCCGTATTATATTATTAGTCGACTCAAAGTACCACTTTCAAATTTTCTGGAATTTTAAATAAAAATAAACGATTCCTTTAAAAAATGTGACAAATTGAAAAGATAAAACATTTCTTAACTGTTATTTTCAATTATTCTTACTCTTTATCACCCAAAGACAAGCTTCTTAAAATATAGCCATAGACTTTGAAACATTTATAGTTAATTCAGGAACTTACCTGATAATGTACAATGTTGAATAATTCTTTTGAGGGAATCAATACTGGTTATTTTATTTTTAATCAGGCCCATATACTTTCGATTTCCTTATTAAAGATACATTTGCTTTCACATAGACAAATATGCCCGTTCTCTTATCCCACTCATACTGTCCATGACAGCAGGGAGCAGGCAAGAAAACCTGACAACCACATTCAAACAATTCCGTTCCTTTTCAACTTTGAATGTACTATTGGCCTTTTCACTATAAGCCTAATGCTTGGTGTTTCTTTTCAGACTCAGGCAATTTCCTACAAAGAACTTTCTTCTGGTTAGAAACAAAAATGAAAGCTGCCTTCGCTACTTAATTCTATTATTTATTGCATAGCTCAAAACCTCATGTAACCTTGAATCACTTGCATTTTTACTTTTTAACTTCCAAAGCAATCCAAGTTATGAAACTTCGGAACAAGTCTGAAAAGTCGGATGGTTGTGCTGCGAAATCACTGTGTGGCAAGTGCATTAACCAAAGCAGCGGAGAGAGGAAGGATGAGCATGGACCGTTTTCAAAATCGGGGGAAGCCAACTAAATGAACACAGTGGCATCTGCCTTTTTAAATCTTTGGATTTGGAGAACATCTTAAGAAATGTAGTTTTACTCTTTATGAATTTTAGGTTCTTTGCAGAAATTCTGAACAAGGCCAAGTTATGGACTGAGTATTTAAGTCCCCCCAAAATACATGATGAAGCCCTAACCTTCAAGGGGGTCCTCATGATGGGACCACTGTCTCCATGAGAAGAGACCAGAGAGCTAGCTCTCTCTGTCTCTGTCTCTCCTCTCCCCCCCATGGGAGGACACATCAAAAAGGCAACTGTCTGCAGTCCAGGAAGACGGCTCTCACTAGAGCCCAATCATTGGCTGCGCCCTGATCTTTCCACCTTCCAGAATGGTACGAAATAACTATCTACTGTTTAAGCCATGCAATCTATGATATTTTGATAGCAGCCTGAGTTGGCTAAGACAGACACCACTTGCCAAGAATAAAACTTCATTACTTCATTATATAATAAAAGTTTTTATGATGTACCTAGAATGACACCTCTAATGATATCAAATCTAATATTTTTCGTGTCCCACTTTCTTCCCTCCAGGTTCTCATTGGTGCTATTTCTTTACCCATTAGCAGGTTTCATTCACCTCATATGACCTAATCATACTCACCACTGAAGTCCAACTAACGTGTGTTCTCCTCTAAAGAGCCTTTCTTATATCCCCTTCCGTCTCCAAACATTCTTGCTCCTTACCTGTGCCTCTCACATTGTACTTATTCCTTCAAAATATATTTATTAAGTGGCAACTGGAGTGTGGTAGGTATCTGTTAGATGATCCCTAGGATCCCCACCTCCCAGTACTCATGCCCTCATGTAATCCTTTACCTTTGAATGAGAATTGAATTTTGTAGCTTGCTTTTAACAAATGGAGAGGTGTCATTTCTGAGATTAGATTTTTAAAATTTGGCTTTCATTTTGTTCCCTTTCCCTGATTCTCTGGCTTGCTCACTCTGAGGGGAGCCAGCTGCTGAGTTGCGAGCTGCTTATGGAGACGCCCATGAGCCAAGGAACTCACTCCAATAGCTTGTGAGGAACTGAATCCTACCAATAGCAACATAAGCTGCACCCAGATCCCTGCCTCACAAAAATTGTGAGATAATAAATATTTGTTCTTTTAAGCTATTAGGTTTGGGGGTAATTTGTTATGCAGCAATAGATAATGAAAACATAGACCTAAGCATACTAATAGGAAGTAATCGTGTCTCATACTAGATGTATTAGCTTGCAAGGGCTACCATAACAAAGTACCACGGACTAAATAGATTAAACAATGGATATCTATTGTCCCACAGTTCTGGAGGCTAGAAGTCTGAGATCAAGGTGTTGGTGAAATTGTTTTTTTCTGAGGTCTCTCTCCTTGGTTTATAGATGGTAATCTCCTTCCTGTGTTTTCATATGAACTTCCTTCTGTATGCCTCTGTGTAATTGCTTCTTCTTTTAGAGACATCAGTCACGTTGAATTAGGGACCCACCCTAATGACTTCATTTTAACTTCTTTTTTTTTTAAAGATTCAGTCTCCAAATACTGTGGTGTTTTGAGGTATGGGTATTCAGAGTTCAACATATGAATTTTGGGGAACACAACTCTGCCCAAAATACTATATATGATTAATATTATATTAAGAAAATTTCTATAACCTAGATGTTCACATTTTTCTTCTGATTTTAAAAGAAATTAAAACATTTTCAAGGGTTCCTAAAACTACTGGGAGTCTCTGGCACTGTGCCTGCTACTGATAAGCTTATCCCAAATAGCTAAATGAATGACACTTGGCTTGAAATCTGATGGATGGGTAGTTGTCTGAAGCAGTGCTTCTCAACTTTACAGAACATGCAAATCATCTGGAGTCCTATTAAACTGCAGGTTGAGACTCAGTAATATCTAGGATGAAGTCCAAGAGTCTGAATATCTGAAAGTTCCTAAGCAATGCTCCTGGTGCAGGGACTAAACTGTAAATAGTAAGAATATAGAGCTATGTTGTCATGTATAGTAGCCACTAGACATATGAAGTTATCTAAATATTAATTTAAAGTAATCAAAATGAAATAAAATTTAAAATTCTGTCCTTCAGTTGCACTAACGACATTTTGATTGCTCAATAGGCACATGTAGCTACTGCTACCTTATTAGATACTGCAGGTATAGAACATTTCTATACCTGCACAAAGTTCTGTTGAACAGAACCCATCTAGAGGGAAGTGGGGGGAGGGGAGAAGAAATAAGATTTTGGTATAGAATACAGGGAAAGTCAAACAGGATGAGCCACACAATTGAAGGCCAACTACAAAAGTGTTTTTGTGAAGTAAAGCAACATCACAGGCTTAAATAGAATAAAGTCATCTCAATTCAATCTCTTTCTTTACTTCTAACTGAACAATTGCCACAGCTGTGTTTGTTGTTAATGCTAATAAAAATTCAGTTTTAGAATTAAGTTACCTGAGTATGTGCTCTCAGATGCCCCTAGATGGAAGTTTAATCAGCATAAACCATTAGACTTCAAACCTCTGTTGAAGGTAACAAGAATTCAGAGAAGAGACAGAGGAAACCAAAGGTTACTCCTGTGTGCATGTGAATGCATTTGTGTATGTGTATGTTTAAAGACTGGTGGCTTTCTCTTCTGAACTCTGTTTTAAGAAAGCTAAATGTACTTTCTGAGGGAGGTGAAGTGAATGGTCCCTGACGTCAATCCTTGTGACTTCTCTTGCTTGTTTCCCACATTTGTCCCACAGATGTGCTGTGCTGATGAAGTATTTTTCACTTGGTGACTCATTCATTTAATTGCAACCTCTGCTATTTTTTAAGTTTATAAAGGGAATCTGAGCCTAAGATAAAAGCACATTTAATATAGTCAACATGGCAGAACATATCTAGAGCATCCATCTTTCTCATTGCTCATGCTTTAGGTTTTCCTCTCAAGTCAGGACATAGCTATGCAGAAATTGCGGTTTATAACTCCTGGGAACCACATCGAATAACAAAACGAACCCCTGATGGTAGCTAGGACCTCAGATTAAGTTGGACATCTCCCTGTGCTGCAAATTGTCTTTGTGTTAAACATCCCACAATAATGAGGTGTTAATTTTATTTTTCTCACATGGCTCATTAAATCCAGCTCAAATAATGAAACCCAAAGGCTTTGTGCTTTACATAGTGTCAAGTGAATCTGATCACTTTACAGTCCATCAACTTTAAAGATTTCAAGTCAGGGTTGGTTCAGCTGGGGGGAAAAAATCAAATCCTCTGAAGGAATATGAAGCATACTTTGGCTGCAGGACACGTGTGAACACAAAGAACACACTCCTTCCAGCTTAAAGTGCATCTGGCTGGGAACTTCTGTTGTAACCTCTCCAATTTAGCACTAAAATACCTATGAAGAAACAGAACAAGATGAAAATTCACACCTTCCAAAAATAAGGACTGATAGAAAAGCCATTACTTAAGTCTGGAATTTCCAATTGCTATTCAGCTGTAGGTGCTGAATTAAGAAAAATACACTTACAGCTCTATAAGCAATGTTTTATGAAACAGAAAATAAGTAGGGCAGAAAGTTATTTCGCTTCTCCTCACTGTCTGCTACATGCCAAACAACAAAACCAGGTAGACAGCCCACCTTTAGAGGAGAATTCTGCCACCCACCATTAATTTTTTTCTCTGTATCTATTTCAGGATTGAAATGCAAAATAATAGAGAATGTGTGTGCTTGTTTGGGGGAACAGTGGGAGTTGGAAATTATATCAATAGTGATTTTGTCCTCAAGTATTAGGTATCACAAATGAAGAAATATGTATATTTCTTTGTATTTTACAAGTTTGGAGGACTACAGAACCAAGCACAAACATAAGAGAAAAATCATACCTCATCCCTGTGGTATTTCACAAGACATTGACAATTGGGGTATAAGTTCTACATATAATAAAATAACTTAAAGTGAATTAAAATGATACACATGAACATAATTATTTTACCAAATATGGCAGTAATGGAAGAATGAAGAAACAAAAAAGATATAAAATGCATATAAAACAAAGAGTAAAATAACAGAAATGAGTACTTCCTTATCAGTAATCACACTAACAATAAATAGGTTAATATATCCAATTAACAGGTCAAGTGCCAGAAAGAATAATTTTTTAAAAATATGGGTTTTTTATTGATTTCAGAGAGAAAGGGAGTGGGGGAGAGAGAGAAACATAGGTGATAAGAGAGAGTCATTGATCCGCTGCCTCCTACATGTCCCCGACTTGGGGATCGAGCCTGCAACCTGGGCATGTGCCAGGAATCAAACTGTGATCTCCTGGTTCAATCTGAGCCATGCCAGCTAGGCCAGAGGGGATAATTTTAAAAGCACACGATCTAATCATAACTTGTCTATATGAGACTTACTTTTAATCTAAAGAAACAAATGACTTGAAAGAAAAAAAATTGAAAAGATATTCCATGCAAATAGCAACAAAAAGACAGTTGAAGTGGTTATAGCACTATCACGAAAAATAGACTTTAAGACAAGCATTTATGTGAGAGATAAAGAAGAATATCATATAAAAGGGTCAATCTATCAAGAAGACATAATAAATACAAACACATATGAACATGACAACAGAGCCACAAAATGTATGAAGCAAAAATCAACAGAAGTAAAAGGAGAAATAAACAGCTCAAGAATTACAATCAGAGATTTCAATAACCCACTTATAACAAGCAGAAACACTAGACAAAGATCAGCAAGAAAGACAAGACTACAACACTATATCATCTAGACTTAGCAGACCTAAAACAGTCTTCTCAATACTAGCAAAATAAACATTCTTCTTCTCAAGTACACAGAGCACATTCTCTAGAACAGACCATATGTTGGGCAACAAAATTAAGCTCATAAATTTAAAAATATTGTACTATTACATAGTATGTTCTCCAACCCCAATAAAATGAAATTAGAAGTTAATAACAAAAGGAAATTTGGAGAATTCACAAATATATGTTTTTTTAAATAACACTCTTAAATACCCAATGTGACAAAAAAGAAATCACAAGAAAATACTACAAAGAAATTACAAACTCTTGTAAAAAATAAAAGAGCAGGAATACATATTAACTCATTTGATGAGGCCATTATTACCAACACAGACAAAGCGCAAGAAAAGAAAGGTATAGACCAATGTTTTTCATAAATATACACAAAATATAGCCAGCCAAACACTAGAAAATCAAATATGTCAATATATTAAAAGTAATAAATACCATGACCAAGTGAGATTTATCCCAGGAAGGCAGAAATGGTTCAATATACAAACATCAATCAATAAAATACATCATATTAAGGGGGAAAAACACATAATCATCTTAATAGATACAGAAAATCATTTGACAAAATACAACATTCTTCCATGATAAAAACAATCAGCAAACTAAGAACAGAAGGAAATTTTCTCAACTTGATAAAGAGCACATAAGAAAACCCACAGGTAACATCACACTTAATGGTGAAAGATTTGAAAGCTTTTCCTTTAAAATCAGGACCAAGAAAATAATGTCCACTCTCAACTCTTATATTCAACTTTGTATAGGAAGTTAAAGCCAGAACAAGTAGGCAAGAAAAATAAATAAAAAGGCATCTAGATTAGATAGAAATAAATCAAACTACCAACTATGAATAGGTGATTATGGACAGATGATCTATTAGGAATCATGCAGATGGCATAATCTTTATAGATAGAAATACCTAAGGAATTCACTTAAAAATTTTTAGACCTAATATACAAGTTCAGCAAGGTTGCAAGATATAAGATGAATATACAAAAAAAGTTGTATTTCTATGCACATGCAGTGAATAATCTGCATATAAAATTAACAAAACAATCCCCTTATAATAGCATCAAAAATTAAAGTATTGAAATAAATTCACCCAGGGCATATAAGATGTATACACTGAAAACTATAAAACATTTTTTAAAATCTTCACCTGAGGATACTTTTTTAAGAATTGATTTTAGAAAGAGAGCAAGGGATAGAGAAAGAGAGAGAAACATCCTTTGGTTGCCTCCCAAACATGCCCCAACAGGAGCTCGAACCCGCAACCTAGGTGTGTGCCCTGACTGGGAATTGAACCCACAACATTTTGCTGTACAGGACAACACTCGAACCACCTGATCCACCTGGTAAGGGCTATAAAATTTTTTTGATAGAGAATGAAGATCTAAATTAAATAGTGATTAGAAAACTTAATATTGTTAACATGAAAATACTCACTAAATTCATCTACAGAGTCAAAGTAATCTCTATCAAATTTCTAACTTCTTTTTTTTTTTCTAGAAAAGATTAAATTGATCCTAAATTGCACATAGAATTGCAAAGAACCCTGAATAGTCCAAACAATTTTGAAAAAGAGGTACAAAGTTAGGGGACTCACATGTCACTATTTCAAAACTTAATACAAAACTACAGTAATCAAAATAATATGGTATTGGCAAAAGGACAAACATAATGACCAATGGAATATAATAAAAAATACAGAATTAAACCTATACATGTATGATCAATGGATAGCAACAAGGCTGCCAAGAACATTCACTGAGGAAAAACAATTTTTAAAATAAATGGTGCTGAAACAATCCCATTGTATCCACATACAAAAGAATAAACTTTGACCCCAACCTCATACCATATATAAAAATTAATGCAAAGTGGATCAAAGGCCTAAATATAATTGCTAAAATTATAAAACCCTCGGGAGAAAATATAGTGCAGGTTTCTGTGACTTTGGATTAGCTAACAGTTTCTTAAATATGATGCCAAAAGCACAAGGAACAGAAAAAAATGAGGTATATTGGACTTTATCAAAATTAAAAGCTTTTGTGCTTCAAAAATCATTATCAAAAAGTGGGAAGAGCCCAGCTGGGTGTGGCTCAGCAGTTGAGCATGGACCTAGGATCCAGGAGATCGCGGTTCGATTCCCGGTCAGGGCACATGCCCGGGTTGCGGGCTCGATCCCCAGTCGGGGGCATGCAGGAGGCAGCCGATCAATGACTCTCATCATTGATGTTTCTACCTCCCTCTCCTTTCCTCTCTCTGAAATCAATAAAGATATATTTAAAAAAAAAGAAAGTGGGAAGACAACCTACAGAATGGGAGAAAATATGTGCAAATCATATATCTGATAAGGCTCTAGTAATCAGAATAAATAAGGAACACTTAAAATTCAACAACAAAAAGGCAATTAATAAATGGCCAAAGTACTTGAGTAGACATTTCACCAAAGAATATATATAAGCAGACAGTAAGCACATGAAAAGATCCTGAACATCATTTGTCATTAGATAAATGTAAATAAAGACCACAATGAGGTACTACTTCACATCCACGAGGATGGCTATATTTTAAACAAACAAGCAAACATACAACCCAGAAAATTGCAAGCATTGGTGAAAAAGCAGAAAAATTACATTGCTGGTGGGTATGTAAAGTGATATATCCACTGCAGGAAACATTTTGCCCTTTCCTCAAGAAGTTAAACATAGAGTCATTATACGGTCAAGCAATTCCACTGGTATAAATTCAGAGACAAAAAGATTAGTAGGAATGAAATTTTCTTTTTAGGATGATGAAAATGTTTCAGAATTAGATAGTGGTGATGGGAATACCACACTGTGAATATCATAAAAAATACTGAATTGTACACTTTAAAATGATTAAGACGTTGATATTTATGCTATGTGAATTTTACCTCAATCAAATAAAGAAAAAATCAATAAAAATAAAAAGGAGTCGTGTTTCTATTTTAAAAACAACTAAGAATAACACATTTCATTCAAAATAGTAGCAAAAATATTACAGAAATAACCCAAAGAAAAAAATGAACATCTATTAAGCATGTTATTTTTTAAGGTGTAAGGAGTTAGAGAAACCACTGTTAACTTTTCCTTAAGAGTCACCCAAATTACTAGTTTTTGCCTCTTCCCACCATCACAAAAATAAAATTTGGAAGGATCTTCCCAGGCGATATTCATGAGAAATTTCCTGGGGTTCCTCAAATACTGAGGGAAATAAAAGTATTCCCAGAATATTAGCACCGTATATATCCCCTCTTCTCAGGATTGATAAAATTTCAGATGTTTGGGAATATAGAGAATATAATTTAGGAAGATAAATTGGGGGATATCCCTGGGTGGGTGAAACAGTACTGACAAGAAATGGTGGTTCTGACCATACATTCCCTCCATGGGGGTGAAAGTCTGCTGTTTGTCCAGCTGTGATCTCAATTCAGTCCTTGGCCCCAGCTGTTCTCTTTCAGTCAGAACAAATTAATACTCTTTAGAGGCAAGTTTAAACATGCCACCTGTAAATTGTCTCTGAATATATAAAGTGGAATATAGTCTTTAGTTCTACTGAAATCTCTCTAAATGTCATATTTTTCCTTTGTATAAATGTATACATTTATTGGCAGAAAAGATGTTGGGTTAGAAAAACCTGCTGTTTTATTGATTTCCAAACACATTTATTCATAACTAAAGACACAGGGTGGGTTGCTTTCACTCAACAAAATGAGGCTTTGAAAATTTATTTGTTTGGCTGAATTGGATGCTATCCACTGGGGATAATATCCATCCTAGAATTAGTGGACTTCAGGCATGTTTGTTCATTTGCTTGTCTGGTAAACTTTAAGTGATAAGAAGTTCTTTCTTGAGATTATCAGGCAACAAGTGGGACTTAAGTTGGACAGAGAAAGACCTTTTTTGTATTAAAAATAACAAAAAAACGGAAGGGATATAAATGTCAAAACAGATGAAGGCAACTGTATTTCCTCTGGAGGTGATTTTTAATGGTCACATCTAAAATGTAAACAGTATAAAGAATTCTTAAAGTGTAGTATAGCATGTTATAATGTATTTTCAAATACAGTATCTCATTTAATCACTCTTTTTCCAAATGAGACATATAAAGCTAGAAAAGTTTAGGTAATTTATCCAACACTATATAGCCAAAAAATGATAAAAGTGAAACTTAAATCTGGTTCTTTAGAAAAAACGTTTTTTGTATGAAATTATCATTTCATATATTTAATGACTCAAATCTGAGCATTCTTTGCTGAGGCACCATATAGACCAATATTACATGTTATCTTGTTTCTTTAATTGTGAGTATGGAAAAACATGAAAACTTCACAAAAATATCACGGCAAAGATGAAGAATTGTTTTAATCATAAGCTTTGATTTTACCTTCTTACTGGGCCTAACTCTCATCCCTTTTGAAGATTAAAAGCAGTGATACCCACACATTTAGGTAAAAATATTGCAACATCATGTTTTGAGTTTAACTCAAGAGGAAAATGAATACATTCTACATTATTCCATACTAATGACTAAAACCACTGCTTTTCTTCTTGTATGTTTTATTCATAGAAGTATAGTCAATCTAACCAAATCTTACGCACAATGACTGTACCATTCATTGACAGTCATGAAACAGCACTATGTATTATACACTGGTCCACCCACGTACAAACATTGTCTTTCTCAAGTTTATTGTGATCTGTCAATGTAACTGTAAGTCAATAATTCTTAGATATATTTCTCTCATGTGCACTCAGAACGTAGCATTTTAAAACGCCATACAATTAAAGGTTAAGACCAGACATAGACAATTAGAATCCTTCTAACTCATGGAGCATAGTTTTGTGAACTCCTAGGTAAAATGTCTATCTTTCAAATACTGCTAGAAGAACAACCTTAACCATTGGATTAAAGCCAACCAATAAATTCCTACAATCTCAACTTCTCTATTTTTCAATTTTTCTTTCCATTAGTCCAAACATGTCCAATTGTAAAGATCTTTTCCCCATTTCTACTAAAAATGTCTATTTACAAATATGATACTATTTTAAATAATTTTAATATGTTAAATTTATGCAGATTGCACTTTGAATTTGAAATAAGGAAATAAATAAGAGAGAGCCTGGGGCAATACTGCTGGAAGACAAATTGAAAATGACAGAATGATATCAGTCACATTCGCTAAAAAGGTATACAGAGCAAGGCAAAGATATCATTTGGTTGTTAGTAAAGAGACACTTTCAGAATGATACAGATGAACAGATATTACCTGCTATGAGAATAATGAAATATTCAACTGTGGTGATTCAATCCTATGAGATTTATAAGAACTTTGTAAATAATAATACTAAAGATGTATTTAACGAGTGGGACATTGAAGGCTTGAAATCAGATAACAAAAAGCTGAGAGGGCTGTAGAAAAGTTATCACTATCAGATTGAAAGAATATATATCAAATCACTTTGTGCTTCGAATTTTTCTTTGTAAATCTCCCTTCATTTAGTATTTTGAATAAAATATACTTTTGTAGCAAATGTACCTATCTTTTTGCTTGATCATACTAAAATACTGGCATTTTATTTCCCTGGGATACTTAGTTTTCAGGGCCCATTCAATTTAGTAAATTCACTCAAAATTTTGGGGGTTTCAATTGTATGCAAGACACTTTGCTAGACGCTGAAAGGCAAATGAATTTACGAGGTCCCTGTTTTTTTAAAATATATATTCTCTAATAGTGAACATAAAAGATATGCTCAAAACAACACAAGGCCGAAAACATTTAGGTGTTATGGACGTTTAGGTGTTAAGAAAGGAAGGAATAAACCTTGGTTGGTGGTCAGAGAAGGCATTAAGGAGATGACATTTGAGATGACTAGAGAAGTTGGTTAAGTAGAGATGGGAGGAGACAGGGAGCAAAGAGCTAAGGATGAAAATAAACCGCAAAAGACAGAGGCCTCCCTGCTCACATCCCTCGGGCATCCTGCTTCGGTGGCCAACTTCCAGACATTAGTATCTTTATCCATTTGCTTGAGTGCTTTCTCTGAAGTGGCAGAACGGCCCTCTTCCCATGGATGCGACTGGCCAGCGAGCTGGGGAATTAACCCCAGCCGCATCCAGCTCCCTTGCCTCTGATGATTCTACACTGACTCTGAGTTTGCCCCATGTCATTAAGCTCTAGTTTCCTGCAGAAAAAGGAGACTCTATAATCCTTTATTGGCTGCCCCCTCTGCCTCACTCTTCTATCCCCCTCCTGCTATTTTCTGCACCTCCCAAACAAACTTGAATCCTTGCCCCAAGGCTGTTTGGAGGGAACCTAAACTAAGAAATATGAATGTTCAAGACTGAGAAGAAATTTTAAAAGGTGAAGGAACATGGCTCACATCTGGATGTCATAAAAGATACGACTGGAAAGATAGGTTGTACGCATTGGTCCAAGGTTCAAGCATTTTATCTGCCACATTACTAGACAGAAACAGTGTACATTGACAAAGGACAGGGCAGAGAGATAAGAGCAAAGTCAGGATGGAAAAATAAAATACTTTTTTTTTTTTCTTTTTTTACTACAAATTGTAAGAATGGAAGCAGTATCTCTATATATGCATCAATCAATGTTTTGTCACTGATGAATTCATATCAGCCAAGTGATGGAAAGTGCAGGGAGGGGAGTGGAAGACAGTTTGGCATGAGGGTCTTAGAAATTGCTCTCTTTGGCTTAAGTTGGAATGTTGATACCTGTTTTTTAAAGAGAATTAACATATGAAATTTTCTTTCATTATCTAATAGAGGATATGCTTTATATAGTGCTTTGAACATATTGGTTCCTCAGTAAATATATTCTTAAATCATCATTTAAAATGGTTAACTTTTCTTTCTAATGTCTGTCACAATATACCTTTATTTCTTGAGACCATTTTTCAGGCATCATTGTATCTCCCAACTAGGTAAAACATAAAAATGTAAATATGCATTTCCTCTTATGGTTACTGCCCTTAAGCTCTTGAGCAAATGTCTTCCCTCTTTGTTAGACTGATATGTTCACATTTAATTGAGTCTTTCCCAAAGGTTTGAATGTATCTTAGTGTTTGCTAAGTATCAAATTAACATTTATTAGCTTCTTCCTACATATGCATCAAAACTACTAGCTAATAATCTGTAGACATTTTCCAAATTGACCAAGGAGACCATAGATGATACCTCAGCCCTCAGTGGAAATTGGTCCCTTCATGAACCACTTTCTTAATCTTCAATCTTCAATTTTAAAGAATTCTGAAATTTCTGTCTCAGAATTTTTAGCATTCTAGAAAGCAAGTGAAAAGTCTAAACTGGATTAATTTTCAATTCTCATAAGAAAACAATTGAATGAAAGCCTTTTCATCATTATACTAAAAGCTGCAGGTCATTGGAGCAGCTAAAGGACCATCTAAGAATTGTGACCTTTGAACTTTTCCAGAAATATTCTTACTTGGAGGTATGGAAGCTTGAGTCATTTTTAAAATTGAAATGTAAAAGTTTGATTTACAGTAAGAGGTCTCCAAAGTGGGGTGGGGGAAGCCAGGGTTACTAAGAGGAAATCAACCCAGGGAACTGCTTCTTCCTATGTCAAGCCTCCACCTTTCTGTCCCTCCGTTTTGGACTGTTATTGCAGGGGGTTAACAAGCAATTTTACATATTTTTATAGGTCCTCTCTCTAGAGATGAGGAGGCTGCCATTAGTTGTGGTTCTAGGTAGTGACTTCCTTTGCCACGAAGGAAGTCGAATTGAACTGTGTTTACCCTATGGAATTTATAAAGGAAAACAGATTTGTTGTTTGCCTTTCCTTCTGAATTCCAAAATGATTTTACATTAATGTGCTTCTGAATCAGTTATAGAAGTAAGAGATAGCCCCCTGTCTGGTTTGGCTCAGTAGTTAGAGCATCTGCCAGCAGACTGAAGGGTCCCGGGTTTGATTCTGGCCAAGGGCAGGTACCTCAGTTCCAGTCTTGATCCCCGGTTCCAGACGGGGCTCGTGGGGGAGGCAACCAATTGATGTGTCTCTCCCACATCGATGTTTCTCTCTCTCTCCCTCTTTCCCTCTCTCTCTCCCTTACACTCTCTCTGAAAAGCAATGGAAAAAATATCCTCCTGTGAGGATTAAAAAAAAAGAAGAAATAAGAGGTAATAACTGTAGCATGTTTCTTTCCATCCTTATTTGTGAACATCATTAAAACCAAACAGGTAAACCAAACTCCCCACTCCATCCCTGTTCATCACTTTAAAAATGAATTCCGTGACCGAAGCCACAGCTGCTGACACCAAACAGATGTTTTCTGTCGGAGTCTGACTCGGCACTGCTAGTTCACCTTACTCTGAGTTTATTCTTGGGGCATAACAGGAATAAAGTGCTGCATTTATGATAATTTCTTTCTGGAAGGGGAATGATTTTGAATGGAATTGAATAGAAAATTTACCTTCGGGGATTGACAAGGTGGTGAGAATATTAAACATCAAAGTCAACCTCACCTATATATGGAAAGGCATTTCTTGAACTTGAAAAAGAGAATGTGCCTGGGTCCAGTAAACATCCATCCCAATCCCTTTTATTGATGCTGAGAAAGCTCAAAGTTACGTTTCCCATTGAGCGCATGCTAGAGTTCTTGGATGTGCTAATGGTATTGTGATTATACAGAAAAATGTTCGTGTCCTTAGGACATTCATGTTGAATTATTTAGGGGTGAAGTGTCATGATTTGTGCCCTTTACTTCAAAATGATTCTGCAAAAACTAAGTCTTGTGTGGTGGGACTTAGAAAGTAAAGCATGTATTTAGGAGGGAGGTGCTAAGGTTTTTTTAAAGTGAATAGGTAAATAAATGAATAGGTAAATAAATTTGACTTCATGTCAAGTTTTCACAAGTATGTTCTCTTTAAACGAGAGTTCATTAAATGTAAATCATAGGTAATTTTGTTTTTCTTTATCAATCAGAAAAAATGTCTTTCAGTTCTGAGAACTCTAAATTTTCTACCTAATACCATGCTTCTAAAAAAAGAGACAATATAAAACAAGTGTGATTTTTTACCAATTTTTAATTAAGTTTTGTTTCTCTTTATTTCCGTGATTAGTGTAAGTAAAAAGAATACTGTGATCAAATAGTATAATTAGTATAAAGACTAAATAAAGCTCCTGTTAACACTGTTGTCTGCGAAGACACTAAAATGTCCTAGCCCCACAATGAATGACACACTTGGGCACTTGCCTTTCCATATCATGAGTGTTCTGCTGGTGACCCAAAATCATTATTATATTATACTGAAGATCTGCTTCCTGACATTGTTGTTCTATTACTAAGTTACCTTAAGCTCTTGTTTTGCATAAATAATCATCACTGATAATACCTATTTAAATTTTCATTGATATTACATAACGTAAACCTCCAATGTTGCTTCCTGGTGTAGCTAGTCTCCAAAGATGGTCCCCAGTGAACCATTTCTGATATTCACATACTATGTAGTTCCTTCCCACATTGAAAGTGGGCTGGCTGGCCCTGTGATATATATTAGCCAATAGAATATGGCATGGGTGCTAATTCCAGGACTAGTCTTCAAGAGAACAGGCAGATTTCATTTTCTTTCCCTTAGAATACTCACTTTTGGGAGCTCTGAATCCCCATGTTAGAAGACCTGCTTTCCTGGTGGTCAGTCCACATGGAGAAACCAGGTGAAGAGGCCAAATGGAGAGGGAGAGAGTTCTAGTGATCACAGCATCTTCATCAACCCTATACTTGATTTCATTCCCAGTCACATTCTGAATGTTATCACAAGAGGGGCATCCTATGAGACCAGCAGAAAATATACCCAGTCAACCCAGAGAATTGTGAGAAGAAAATAAATGAGGGTACTTTCTTAAGCCATTAGGGATACTTTACTTTATAGTAATAGATAATGCAAACTCTAAGCTAAAAATGTGTGAAAATGATAACATTGCTCTACCTCGCTGGAGCAAACGCTGAAGCTGAGAGCTGGCCAGGGTGAGGCTCAGCTTACCTATAACTTCTTTACAGCATTTATTCCCTAAACACCCACGCTGCCCTATCCCTAGGTCCTTCATCAGGTGAGCATCGGAGAGTGAGGTCCTTTGGCTCTAAGCATAACCAATCCCATGTGCCTGTCAAAAACACACCAACCCTTTAAGACCAGGCTTCATGGCTCCCTTTGACTATGAACCTCCCTCAAAGCTTCCAGAAGAATATGATTTTGTCTATTTCTGTTGAATTACCAAATCACTTTGCCTCTCAGTAATGTGGCTGATTTAATTTTATTTTAATTATCTCTTTATTTTAAGAATAGATCTTTCATTGTCCACTAGATCAAAATGTACTCCATCTGCACCTCTCAACAATGCCCTTCAGAAACAGTAGGATATTTGCTGAATGAGAGTATAAATCCTCAATGTGCATCTAATTTTTCAAGGTAAATTACGCTTATGAGACTAAAAGCAAAATAATTGAGTTCTGTTTGGACAATGTTAATAAAGAGAAGGCGGGGTGAAATGTAGGAAGTGTCTTTGGAGGTCAGATGTATTTTCAAAACTATTTTAACATCACATTTTAAAGATTAGACAACCATATTTATCAAATGTCCCTTGAAATATTTTTCTGATATTATTTCCCATTGCCCTACTAAGCCATCAAAACGTCCTGATTTATAATATTCTAACATTTTAGTGTCCTTGCTCTCCAAACTGCCTTTCATACCCAGGAGAACCATGGCAACCCTTTGTCCTTTTATCAGTCTCAATTTGTGTTTCAGGGAATAAAAATGCAAAGCAGAGACTAAATTTTTTAATTCTCTCTGTGTATCTCATAATCATAAATAATAAAACTAGAGTAAAATATAATATACAAACCCAGGCTCAATTACAAATAAAAATAGATACTCATTAATTAATACATGGGGGAAAAACTCATAAAGTACAGAATGAAATACAACCCCCACTCCCCGCACCAAAGAATTATTTTACGTGGGTAAAATAATCCCAAACTTAAAATAGTAGTTTTGTAATAATTATGAGCAAGGAAAATTGCATTAGCATCAATAACACAGCTGTTGACACCTCACAACACATAACAAGCTATGTTGTTGCACAGCAGCCAGAATGAGTGGGAGCTTAATAAGTGTTATCCCTGATAATAAATTAACATCATATTTTGAATATGCACAGGAAATTGACCAACGCAAGCAAAAAGAATGTTCCACTTTCCCCTATGGAATTTTTCCTGGCAGTAAAACAAATGAAATCATCATTTGACGCTCCTCACCTGGCACCAGGTAAAATGCTGCTACATGAAAGCCTCAGGTTTGTTGCTACGGAAAGCAGTATCTGCATCACCCCAGATCTTGGGGGAAATGCAGAACCTCAGGTCCACCCAGAGCTGCTGAGTGGGAATCTGCACTTGAACATGGTCCCCCAGGAAACTGGCTTGTACATTAAAGTTTGAGAAGCCCTGCTCTAGTTCATCTCGCTTGGTTTTCTCCTTTGATCCACTTCCCTACAGGGTGTTCTCTCCCAGATAAATCGTCCTTTGTACAGGGCAAGTAGGTAAGTGGCTATTTTACAAGGAGAACAGTATGTTCATAACCTGCCCTTGCTGTTACTTTCTTCTTCTAACATTGTACCCATCAATGCCTTCCCTGAGTCATCAAGCATGCTGGCCTGATTCAGGGCAAACCAAAAGATTTTCATCTCTCTGTGATGATTCATAGCCTTTCACCAGAGCACAGAGGAAAGAGAAGCAATGTTGGCCGCTCCTACTCTTCCTTGCCAACTTCCCTATCCCCTGCTGCCTTCAGAAATAGGGGCAATTAACACCCAGTGTGAGTTCAAAGAAAGCCCACTAGTATTTTTATCCATTTGCAAAATTATCACAGAACCTTCCCACTTTTAACAGGGGAATAGTAGTAGCTTTAAACAGGCACACTGCTATCCAGAGGTCTGAACTATTACAGATGCAGAAATGGTTGAATTTCCAGATCAAAAGGCAGTCTAATGACTTTGGTTGTTTATCTGGAAGGGAACATATCATGAATTATGGTTGAAAATGTCAAGCTCATATAAAAATAATATAGAGCTTAACTAACTATGATTTATTTTAATACCTCTAAATTTTTTTCTGAAAAGGAAATTAACATTCTTCTGATATAGAAGGGTAAACTTTTAACAAACCAATCCTCCCACAAAGAACAGTCAAGGACCCTGCCAAAATGCAAAACAAACAAACAAAAACCTAATGGCAGGAGCTTGAAGGATCTGGAGACTAAAATGCAGGCATATTTTGGGGGAGAGTTTAAACCTGGAGCAAGTGACCTGCACAGCGTGACATCCTTTTTTGCAGCTTTACCCTGAGGTGAAGTTGATGTGATGGTTAAAGCAATGATTAACACACACACACACACACACACACACAAATGCACACACGACCAATAATTATTTTTTTCCAGAGAAATCAGAGAAAGAAGCCCTAGGGTAACCACAACCACTCTAGAGTGATAGAAGGACCCCAGAATGAAGAGAGGTAGAAAAACAAATCCCTGAATGACCCGAGTTAGGCTTGCACAGGGACAATTGGAAGCAACTAAGGCCTATGACTTAAATAACTGAATTCAGAACTGAGCCATTGCCCATCACAGGTGTGATGATCTACAATTTTCATCTATCTGAAATAACTGTCTGACAAAACAAAAATATCAGCACTTGTTGGAACAATATAACAATCTAGATATTCCACAATACAATATTTATAATATCCAGTATCTAATACAAAAATTATTTAACATACTAAGAGCTAGGAAAATGTAACTCATTTTCAAAGGAAAAAAAATTGATACATACTAACCCTGAGAGTACCCAGATGTTGGAATCATGAGGACTTTAAAGATGTTATTTTAACTATAATCAATGAGTAAAAGAAATTACACTTCTGTTGAATAAAAAATAGAAACAGCACGAAAGTTGGAAATAAAAAAAGAACCAAATGGAAACTTTACAAATAAAAATATAATATTTCAAATAAAAAATACACTGAATGAGCATAATAGCAGAATAGAAATGAGAAAAAAAGAGTTAATAATCTTGAAGACAGATCGCTAGAAAGCATATCACTTAAAGAAGAAAGAAAAAGACACTAGAAGAAAATGAAAAAAGCCTCAGGAATCTATGGGGTGGTTTCAAGTATCCAGGTATTTACTCCAGAAGACTAGAGGAAAAATGGGCATAGTGAGATCTTCAAACACATAATGACAGAAATCTTTCCAATCTGGTGAAAGATATACATTTATATATTCAAAAAGCTTAGCAAACCTCAAAATGGATTAATTCCAGTATCCATGCATAGGCATATCACAGTCAAATAAAGAAAAACAATACCGTTTAGCCATTACCACCTACCCCTCCATTTCTCTCAATCCTAATCAACTATTAATCTCTATATAGACTTGCTATTCTGGATATTTCTTATAAATGGAATCATGTAATATGGTCTGTTGTGAATGACTTCTTCCATTTATCAAGTTTTTAAGATTCATCCATGTTATAGCATGTATCAGCACTTCATTCATTTTTTGTGGCCAAATAATCTTCCATTGTATTGATATATCACCTTTTGTTTATTCATTCATCAGTTGATCAAACCTTTATTCTCTTTACTGTTTTAAGATATCATGATTCTGTCAATTGCTGAGAGAAGATGTTAAAATTTTCTACTATGATTGTATAGTATTGTTTTAAATTTTGTCAATTGCTGCTTTATGTATTTTGAGGCTTTTCAGGCATGTACACTTTTAAGGTTGATATATCTTCCAGCTATATTAACTCTTTTATTGTTAAGAAATGTACCTCCTTGCCCGGCGGGGCGTGGCTCAGCTGTTGAGCGTCGACCTAGGATCCAGGCGATCCGGGTTCCATTCCCGGTCAGGGCACATGCCCGGGCTGTGAGCTGCAGCCACTCAATGACTCTCATCATTGATGTTTCTATTTCTCGCTCTCCATCTCCTTTCCTCTTTCTGAAATCAATATATATATATAAAAGAAATGTACCTCTTTATTCTGGATAATATTCTTTGTCTTAAAGTCTTATTATGTAATATCAATATTTATAGGCCAGCTTTCTTATTTGCATCATGTGTTTTTCTGTGTTTGCTTAAACATTTTCTGCTCATACAGTTGGATCTTGCTTTTGTATTCATTCTGACAATCTTTTTCTTTTAACTGGAAAATTTAGTCTAGTAACATTTAATGAAATTAGTTTTATGTTTGGACTCATGTCTACATTTATGTTATTTTTTGTAGTTTGTCACCTCTACTCTTTTCCTCTGTTTTCTACCTTCTTCTGAATATTTTATAGAATTCTATTTTTATTTTTTATTGACTGTTTAGCTCTAGCTCTTTAAATATGTTATAAACTCCTCAAATTTTTCTTTGAAGTCACATGCACTTTAAATAAATGATGAGGTAAAATACTCTTTTATAATTTCCCATGCATTTGTAATCATTGTGTAATCATTTATTACAACTTTTTATGCTTTTTATCCATTTCCAAAGGTCTCAGTTTTTCTTTGCTATAATTTCTTTTCAGTCTGAAAATCTTCATTATTTTTTGCAGCATTGCCTTATCAGAACAATTCTCCAAGAAAACAACCACCATAAAAATTGAGGGATGATTATGATTTCATTTGGTTTATTTTTGGAGAACTTACTAAGAGTTCTACAAAACAAATGTCATGCACAGTAATGACTCTTTCTGGCATCTGAATCACCAGCAAAACACACATTGGTTTGCGTATGTAACTGTCACCGTCTTAGTGCTTCTATGACAGCAGTCAGTGTCTTACTATCTTACTTGTCTTGACATATTATCAGGCCCAAATATATACACATAGAAATAAATATAATTTTATTATAAACTACTGTCGCTGTATTTCTTCACATATTATAGGTAGGGTATTGTGTTTATTTTTAAAATTATGAGTGTAGGTGAGTTCCACTTCAGGATAGTGAAAGGTGTATGACAAGACAGGTTGTTAAACCTGCTGGAGTGGAGATCCACTGATCTAGAGGGAAGGTGGGTACATGCATAATTACAAAAACATGAAACACTCACTAAAATGGAGGAATGTGCAATGCAGAGAAGGTGTATTAGTTTCCTATTGCTACTGTAACAAACTACCACAAACTTAATGGCTTAAAACAACAGAAATTTATTCTCTTGTGGTTCTAGAGACCAGAAGTCCACAATGGGTTTCACTGGGCTCCAATCAAAGTGCTGGGAAGACTCCTCTGGAGTCTCTTGAGGAGAATTCATTTTCTTGCCTTTTCCAACTTCTAGTGGCTGCCTGTATTTCTTGGCTTGTGACCCCTTCCTCCATCCTTGACACATCCCTCCAATCTATGCTTCTGCTATTGCAGGGCAATCTCCTCTAAAGCCTAATCTCCCTCTGCCTCCCTTGTACAAGGAAGGACATGTGCAACTACATGAGGCCACTTGTATAATCCAGGATAATCTCCTTATTTTAAGATCTTTACCTTAATCACACCAGCAAAGTCATATCTGTCATATAAAGTAAGATTCACAGGTTCCAGGGATCAGGACTTGGACATCCTTGGTGGGCATTATTCAGCCTCCTCGAAGGTCTGCCCAAGTCAACCTGGGGAGTTAAGAAAAGCCTCACAAAGGAGAAAGTTCTAGTATAAGACCTAGTAAGCATTTGGCTTGTTAAAAAAATAATAACAACAACAAAGTACAGGAGGAAATAGAGTCTGGAGTAGAAGGGTTTTTCCAGAATGAAGTAAATAAAGGGAAACATGTAGAGAGGGATGAGAAAAAGTGTTTGAGGGAAGGGCAGAGAGTTTAACATTACTGCAACTTAAGACAAAATGGATAGCGAAATGGGTCTCATACAACTCTATGAGATACAAAACAGAATTTAATAGATTTTTTTTTCCTGTAGACAATCGTGAAATGAAGAATTCTAAGCAGGGCAGTAAAGCAATCATATTAGAAAAAGCACTCAGATGGAGGTCACTTAGACAGGGCCATGATATGCATACTGAACAGTCGTCCAGGCTAGAGATAATGAGGACCCAAATAATACCTTCTACAAACATCTTTATTTTTTTGCTATTTCTATTTTCAAATAATCTTCTTATTTACAACACGGTGTCTTTTAATGACAACCCATAAATTGTGGAGTTTTCTTTTTTAAACTCATTATCTCAGAATTTTAATATGCTGAGGGTCACACACCAGGTCACACCATCTCTGAAGATAGTCCGAGAGCAGTAACAGGCCAATTCTCAGAAAGCTCTGGGAAAATAAAAATAAATCTCACTCTCAGAAAGGTCCACATTGCTGAACCTTTGGCCTGTTTGATGGGAAATCACCTTTGAAAAACTTTAATTTCAGTACTGAAAGCCCAGAAGGGGGGCTATTTTTCATATCTTTGCATTTTTAAGTGTTGCACTATTTTGCCTCAGAAATTTTTTAAAAAAGAAAAAATCTATATCACAACATTTCCATTAACAGTATCAGAGAATTAGATTATGACTGCACTTGAAAAATCCTCCAGAGGACTGTTTTACCATTTCTTTTGTGAGGAAATTAAGGTTAAAAGTTGTAAAACCTGTTCTTGGTGGAAAAATTTTTCATTCATTCAACATGATATTAAAAGGCACCCTTGATTCTAAAGTAAAATTAAGCTGCCAGAGCCCCCTTTTCCATCCATAAAATTGGAATAGTAGAAATGTTTTATATTTTCCCCAATTGGTATAAATTTTTACCACTGGACAGCAATGGATCATGATTTAACATTCCCTACTGTTTCCTGCTATCACTGGAATGTAACTTCATATAAACAAATAATATAGGCCTCTACACAATATAGGCCTTTCTTTCTTTCCTTCCTTTCTTTCACTTTGCGTCCTTTCCCTCTAATTTCTTTTTAATCTGACTAGTAAAACTAAATTAAATATCAGTCACTGAGGAAGCAGTTTGGGATTGAAGGTATCCTCTATTCCTTTTGATCATGTGCAATCTACATTGCCCAGGCACTCACTCTGCCTCATTCAATGAAATGGAGGCAAGAAGGCAGCTGCAGTGTCGAAGACCACCGGTTCCCCAAACACAGTCCGTGGAAGAGCAGCACCAGCGTCACCTGGGGACCTGATAGAAATACAAAGCCTTGGACCCATCCCAGATTTACTGGATCAAAAATTATGGAGGTGGAACTCAGTCATCTGTGTTTTCAGGATCCCTCCAGATAATACTGATACACCCTAAAGTTTGTTGAGTACTGTCATAGTCAACACATGAAGTCTCAGAGTGTCCTCTGCAAAATGAGATAATAATAATGACAATTACACAAGACTACTGTCATGCTTAAATTGGATGATATTCTAAAAAGTATTTAGCAAAAGGATTGGAAAGTATAATCGATGCTAAATACATATTTGTACAGACAATATAATTGTGTACCTGCTGAGTATAAGTCAAACTGGCAAAGTCACAAAACAAAAACTGACAAATGTACTGCTATGTTGAAACCTAATCCCCAGTGTGATAGTTTTTGGAAGTGGGGCTTTTGGAAAGTGACTAGATCATGACAACAGAGTCCTCATAAAAATAATTAATTCTCTTTATATATGAGAGACCCCAGAGAGCTCCCTCTCCCTCTTCTGTCCTGTTGAGCACACTTGGTAACTTGAGAAGTTTCCAATTAACCACATGACAATTGAAGCATTTTATTATTTCTTTACACTTTTTTTTATATACTTGGTCAAAGTGACTATCTCTAAAGAAAATCTTATTTCCTCATGGTGAGATAAATTTCAAACAGGTAATTGGGAAAGATATATGAGCTGCAGTCAGGTTCTGCCTTGTTTCAGGAATGCAGTTTTCCCCACTACTTACACAGCACTCCACAACCAGAAATTTCCTTTCCCATAATGTCATTGCCCAGTTGTAGCTATGGCTTTGGAAGATTAGGATACGAGAAATTGACACTAACAGCATAAAAAGCAAGCTTGGATATTTCATTACTATTATATTTATTGTCATTGTTTTTGATGATTATGATATCACAAATTACTTTGGAGAAAGTAGGCACAGAAAATTTAGTTTAAATATTATAGGAAACTCTTTTCCATCCTTGGATGGATAAAACATAGGATAAATGGCAGAGCAAGATTTGAAGCTTTGAAAGTGAGCAGAAAAGTGACAAGTGAATTTAATACAATTTTAGTCCAAAGCAAATATCTAAGAAAAATTAAAATTGAACTCTTTAGAGAATGCTGGGCTCAAAACAACCAATTATGATTCAGGAATGGAAGCAAAGAGTTATCATAAATACTTGCTCAAGATGAAGTTTCATAGAGGAAAAAAACAAAAAAGAAACCCATAAATCATCTAATGCTCAGAAGCAAAACAAAATGTTATTGTCTTTTAAAATATGATGGCAGTTCTAATATTGTATAATATATGGCATTCCTATTGCTTTAACTTCAAGGCATGGAACAGCTGTAGAGGACAAGCAAAAGACATTTGTGGTACCAAACTATTTTTGTTGTTTTGTTTTGTTTCCTTGGCATATATTTGGGGAAATCATCTCTTTTACATTTTTACAATATGTAGGCTGGTATAGTAAGTAAACCTAAATTAATCCCATACCATCTCTATCGTGAGGATCTGCTTATGACCTACTGTGATCCAGTTAGTGTCCAAAGCCACAGTGACTGGCCCAAGGAGAGACATGGGACACAACTCAGGCCAATAAGTCATCTAGATGACTTGTGTTTATGCTGTGGGGAAAGAAACCTGGCCTTTCACCGGGATCACTTACTGGAAATGCTAATGGAGTGTAGTGTAAAGTTGCCAGTGGTTATCTTTGCCATCATATGGATATTGCTTAACTGGGAATGAAAAAAACACAGAGATAAACAGAGCTGAGAGAAATAGGAAAAGTGTGAGATTTCTGATGATATCATTTGAACTCCTGGATATAGTTCTGGCCAGGAATCCAAATTACATGTGTCAGCCAGTTCCCATTATCCTGGCTAAATACACAATTTAAAAATAATGATTTTTCAGTCTTCTAAAGGGATAAAGTATAACCAGGAAATCATGAAGAAGAAAATAGTATAAAACTGGACTGGATTTATCCAGCAAATTTTATAAATTGGTGTTATCCCCTGAAGCCAAATTTGAGATGAATTAAATGTTTTCAAAGTGTAAAATAAACATGTAAATTCCATTACCCGAAGAGGTTGTGGTGGCTAAAAATATCTGTCATAAAAGCATTAGTTATAGTATTTATGGATGTTCTTTCTACAAGTTTGCCTTAATAAGGGAAACAGGAATTATTTGGGTATATCTTTTTTTAAAATGTTAAGTCTATTGTTAGAAGCAGAATTTGGGGCTGCTCTCATACATTAATTCATTTATTCAGTAAATAACTAGTAAGCACCTACTATGGTGCCAGGGAATGTGGTTGGCTTTAGAGATGAGTAATGACAGATACCTTTACTGGTTTCAAGGAGCTCTCCCTCTGGGAGAGAAGACAGACATATTTGCAATAAACATTACTGAGTGCAAACATTATTGAGTAAATACAAGAAACAGTGGTAGAACAAAGGAAGAAGATGTATAATTTTCTTGGGACAAAAATAAGAAAAGTCATAGAAGGCTTCACAGAAGAAATAATGGCCTAAGGTCTTGAGAAATAGAAAAGTTGGTCAGGCAGCAAAATTTGGGAGGGTAAGAACCACCTAAAATGGCCTATGGCCAGAGAGGAGCGCTGGGGACAGCGGAGTTTGGGTGAGTCGGTGGGTTGGCAGTAGAAAAAGCTGCAGTGGCCCAGGGTCATGAGAGGCTGCACTTCTCTTGCAAAGAGCATGAACCTTACCCTACGGGCATGCAGCTGTTGAAGTATTTGAATCAGTGGAGTAGTCTGAGTCTGTTCTACTCTTCAGTGTCTGGATTCTATGCTTCCCTCTGCCCGGGAAGTAGGTGTCCTGGGGTTTTCTGCAGGCAGTCCAGCCAGCTTCTGCTGATCTGATTTTGGGGGATATCGTTATCTAGAAATGATATCTTGAGAGTATACTTCTTTGAGTACTTGGACGGCCTATTTTGGTAAAACAGGTAAAGAAAATTAGTAGTGTTTGATTCACATGATTGTGCATATTATTTTCCTATTGTCAATTAATAAAACTAGCCTGTATTCAACCTCGTGACCTAAGGTTGGTGTTTCTCCCCAAAGATCTTAATGAGGTTCCCCATGAGTTCTGACACTAATAAGTCAGTTCTGGAGGCACAAACAGGGTGAGGGGGGAACCCCACCATAGGAGGATCATTTCCCTTGCCTGCAGTATTTTTCCTTTTAAGCCTCTGTTTATAAGAGGAGGAGACAGGAAATGCTCTGGTCCTAAACTCATTTCTTCCAACAGTTTCAGTGAGAGAAGGCAGAGCTAAAGGGGTTATGAAGTGAAAGGGTTTCAGTCATTTGGCGTTTTAAGGTGTTCACTGAACTGTGACTTGCCTACAAAATGTAAGGGGTCTGGCTGGGTTCAATAAATTAAGAGGGAGCAGTACTTACAGAAGGCCTTAGTTCTAGGCAACCAGCTTCCTCACCTGCCTCTGCCACTGACGGTGAAAATAACTGTATTTGAGGAAATGTTTTGCTCTTGACATTTTGAAATAATTTCCTAGCAGTTTCTTTTAATAATCTCTCCCCCACTCTTTTTTTAAAAAAAGCAATTTTGTGTCATCAGCCTTTACTTACCGGACAGTTGTGAGCATGAAAGACCAAGATGATATGCTTATCAGCTCTATTTTATCTGTAGTTTTTGTTAGGCTTCCTCGCTCTGCTAATAGCCTTTGAATCTTCAGACATTCATCTATAGTACTCAAAATCAAATTCGAAGCTTTTACTAACATTTACTCCATTGTCTCAAATTAAGTTGTTCAGTTTTTTTAATCCAGTAAGAAGAAAAAATACTTTTAAGCAGTACAAAGAGAAGGAATAAAGAAGTACCTTTTCGTTGTGATAAGACGCACAGGTTCAGGCAGTTCATCCAAATAAACACGGTCCCATCCTTTCTCAGTCTGTGCAGAATATAGAGAGTAAAGCATATGGCGGTAGAAAATTCATAATGCCACGTGAAGAAAAGGAGGGTGTTTTCAGGACAGGAGATAATACTGTGAAGTGTGGACAATGTAGGTTTTTGTTTTGTGTTTTGTTTCTGTTTTTATTGTGCCTGAACAGCCTAATTCTTCAGAATTGCTTTGGAGAAAATAATGATACCACATTCATTCCTTAATTTCCCTTCCACAAATGTGCTCTCTGTTAAGGGTTTATGAATTGGGACCAAACTTTTATAACTAGATCTTATAACTAGAGGGAACATAATCTTATAACTAGAGGGAACAAGAATTCTTCTGATGTCCCCTAAAGACCAGGCAAAAGTGCCCCCTCTGATGTGCTTTCACTCTGTTGTGTACTTTGAGGGACACATTTTCACACTGCCAAGCCACTGTCTGTTGGTTCATCTTGTATCTCCTCCGTAAGGTCATCAGCTCATTGACAGTAGTAGTTCCATGCTCACTGTTCTATTCCAGTTAGGACTATTTTGACGGCAAGGAATGAAAAACCTTTTGAAATAATATAAATAATTCTTTAAAAAACTAATCGATAGAGAAAATAAGATGATGGCCCATAAGGATATATTTTAAGGCTTGATTAAGGACAGGGAGTGAAGTACAGCTGGGCCTCAGGTGAATTAGGACCAAAAGTAAGGAACAGAGATGACTCTTTTTATGTATCTCTGACCCCATCATGTCTCTTATTTTCTACTCTCCGAGGATCAGCTCCATTCATCATTGTTTTTATCACATTCTATTGTTTATATTGCATAAAGCCAGCTTACCTTAATTCAACAAAACCTACTAGGTTCAACACTAAACACTGAAAAATGAATTCAAAAGTCTAATTTATACAAATGCTCTCTACACAGAGCCCTATCATAAGCTTTACACAGTTCCCTTCAGGTCAATGATAATGGGAGGTCAGGGAGAGTGGTTTTATATGGTACGAGGTTCATTGCCCAAACAGCAAGAATTATGAGCAGATTTTCCAATAAAGGGCCATAGACAAAGTAATTCCCTCAAATGTGTCCAGTATTTATCCTTAATATCTGACAGCTACGGAGCATCAAAATTATATGTTAAATGAATTAACAAATGACTGGGGCAGACATTGCAGGTAACATGTCAATTTCCCCTTCTTTCTCTCTAACATAACCCCACTTGAGCTGGGGATTGGGGTGTCATTAAGGTCAGGGAATATGGGCCCAGCCTGGTGGGGTGCTGCAGATAGCTCGCATTGGCTTGTGGGAACCAGTTGTGCACATCCCTTCCCAAATCTGCCTTAGTGAAGTCATGTAGCTTAAAATCAGCCACGATGAAAGTGCTTGCACTGCGAAAATCAGCCAATGCACAATCAGGGCTTTTTTTTTCTCTCCCCATAGAGATTATTAAACATTTACCAGCATGCCACTGGCCCGGGCAGAATCATGAGTGGTCTAAGCTATTAATGGAAATCCCAAGCCTCATTTTTCAGAATTGGTTAGAGGGAGGCCCTGTGATCTAGTTCTACCAATGGAACCTGAGTTTTCTTGGATTTTCTTCCAGTATAATAAGAGAGATGCTCAGATTTCCTGCATTTTATTATTGTCTTTTAAGAATGTGAAACTTGCCCTGATAGGCATGGCTCAGTGACGGGTTCCAAATCAAAGAAAATCTGCCAGAGCCTGGCCGCTGTATCCTTCTAGGGAACAAAAAGAAAAGCCAGGAGGCTAAGGTGAAAGCCTTTTTTTAACAACAACCATTTTTTCAGTCCCCAATTACCCTTCTCAGGACTAGCCATGTGCATAACAATAGCAAAAATGTTGTTCTGGATGTTACATCTTTCGGTTTCTATTGAAACTATAATAGTGCCTGCTTCCACTATACATTTCCCTGTATATTTCAATCAAAATGTCGCTTAGCCACTACTCCTAGAGTGCACTTAATATTTTCATTAAAACCAATAAAACCAAGAAATGAAAAGGGTGCAGGTGGGTGCAGGCAATTAAACTCCTCCTGTATGTATTGTTAAATATCAGTTGAGTAAAAAAGCCCCATTGAACGCCTCTCCCTTCTCCTTGAATGGCAGCTAGCAGAAATGCACTTAGCTAGCTATCATCTGCTTATTTTCCTGGCAGATAATGTGAAGAACAGGCAGTTGTGGGACCCAGTAATTCGGAATTATATTTTCCTTCACCAGAGTGCTATGGACACTGAGTGCTCTAATGGCACCTGATCAGGATTGGGCGGGCGTGGGGTGGGGGAAAGGCATAAACAAAACAATTTGAGATGATGGGCAGGAGATAAAAGCCAGTCAGAGCTGTGGTTTATGCTGGCACTGTTTTTTTAATGTTAATTTTTAAAAAATTTATCTTTATTGCCTGGCCAGGCGTGGCTCAGCGGTTGAGTGTCGACCTAGGATCCAGGCGATCGGGGTTCAATTCCCGGTCAGGGCACATGCCCGGGTTGCTGGCTCGATCAATGACTCTCTCATCATTGATGCTTCTATCTCTCTCTCTCCCTCTCCTTTCCTCTCTCTGAAATCAATAAAGGTATGTGTGTTTTTTTAAAAAAATTATCTTTATTGTTGAAAGTAGTACAGATGCTCCCTCTCCCCACCCCTCATTGATCTCGTCTACCCCAAATCTACCCCCTCCTCCCCGCCTTCTATGGTAGCACATTTTATTACTTTTTTTAGAAAAAAAATCTGTCTCAAATGAAGGTCTAAATAGTTAATCATTAAAATATTTGCACATTTGCCTGGTGTGTGTGTGTGTGTGTGTGTGTTAAAAGACAAGTGAAGTAGACTACAATGCTGCTCTCCATCTCTGCTCAGCATATTAGCAATGCTAGTGGCTGTGAAAGACAGCTGCCAAGCTGCACATCGAGATCGTCTATGGAGCTTCCTCCTGTGAGCTTCTACCTCAATTGAGAAAATTACCACATTTCCTTTCATAAACTGGGACCTTTTGCTAACCCATCATTATTATTTCACTTTAATAGGAAACATCCACTCCTAACACGCATGACAAAAATTTGTTCCCACCAGACCAAATTAAAATTCTCTCTTTCTCTTAGTCTTGCTACCGCTCTCCTGGCCCCTCCCTCCCTCTCTTCTCCTGGGTCCTCCTAAGCTCCTGTTCCCAGTGCCGGCCGCCCAAGTCATTTCCCAGGCCACCTGAATGAAGGCTCTCTGGGGATGAGTTGAAGAGCAGAATGGGGTGCTACTGCTCTCTGGCCAGCCTTTGAGACTCTTTGGCAGACAAATGGCAGAGAGAGTTTGTGAATCGTCTCTCAGTCGTTGACTCAAACCCCTCAAAATAAATCAGGATTGAAGATTGATTTCCATAAAATTGCTTTATTACTCAGGTCAAATTTATCTATCTGTTATGAAAAGGGGAAAAATTAGCAAAAATACGCTAAAATAGCAAACATAAAACCACCCATAAATCCTCCCATTTCAAATATTTGGTATTTAGAGCAGAATATGTTCTTGGAGAAGTTCATCTTTGTGCAGTTTATGTTGTTTGGGGGGAAATGTACAGAAGCCAAGCACCTTAAAGCCCATCAGGCAGTTATTAAATATACTATACTGATTCAGTACAACCAGAATTCCTAAGCCCCAAATCATGACACATATTTTGACAAGGCTTTTTTTTTTTTTCTGCTTAAAAATTAATCTGGTAATATTTTTGACCATGAAGACATTCAATCTGAATAAGATCACTTAAAGTTATGTCTACCCAAAATATCTGAATTATATACTTTCTATCCATGGTAGTCACCTCTACTTAACTCATGAACTTCTTAACACTATTTCTTCATACTTATTCACTTCATGAGCATCTCAGTTATTCATTCTATCAGTCAGGCAGCCTTTAATCAACAACGAACATACGCAGGGGACTGCATTGCTGCTCTGCCACTATTATACTTATCCAGTCCCCAAATATTTTTTTAAAAGTTAAATTCTGTTTCCTGTATAGAGGAAAGCAAATGAATTTGTATATATCACATATTTCTTGTATATGTCACATATTTCTCTCATATATATCTTGTATATATCACATATTTCTCTCATTTGCTGTCATCCTTGTAGAACTATACATGGGCTGGACAATAGGTCCAAACAAATGCAGCTCTTCTTAACTAAACTCCCTTAGAATTCCTTCTATAATTAAAACTTTATTATCTAGTCTCCTAGTTATGCATCCCCTCCCCCCATATCCAAGAGGACTTATTCCGATTGGTGTTTGAAATACATATCCTCGTGTCAGTGTGTAAGTGTATTACTTTATTTGACTACTTAAGGGTTCTTGAAAATGTACCCACATAAGTATTATCTCTCAGATTTGTAAAAGCTCTTAATTGGCAAAAGTTTTGAACATTAACTAACATAGTGCTCTGAATGACCATGTACTTATTAATGAAGTTCATATTTATTTCTATTAATTGATGATAAACGGTAGATGCATGATAATGGATAGTTTAGAAAATTTTAGAGGATTGTTCGCAATTAGGTGAAAGAAGTTTTAACATTGGAAAGAATGAGAAAGTAGATCCATGAGAGAGTTTCCCTCAAGACTGATACGTATTCAAGACATCATCATTAAAACAATGGCGTAAGCAGTTCATTTTATGTGTCATCAAACTGTGAGGCTATGCATGTGTCATAGCAATACTGCAATCAGTGGAGTATAACACATGATGATCATCACACAATTAGAGGTCATATGCCATGCCCAGTGGACAAACACTACCCACCACTGGTTTATAGATCAAACTCTCACCCAACTCTACAAGCTAGCTGCCACATGATGATATGATAAAAATCAGGATGAATCAAAGCACCTTTAAATTAGTGGTGGTTACTTGTGATGTTACTTGCATAGTCATTTCAAGAATCTTAAAATTGTATGTAAATGAAGTGTGTTATACTTAAATTAGAAGGAAATATAGTATCTATTTCTCCTTATATGACTAAGTCAGTTAAAGTTATAGGTAGAAGAAATTTCCTAATAAATGTAAGAAAAGGAATACAAAACTTATATGTAAAATTATAACTGGGTCATTTTATGTAGTGTTGTTTGTTATAAGTCATGATTATCGAATTAAATTTTAAATGTAGAATATACAATTATTAATAATTATAGGTGAAACCACATCAAAACTTTATTTCTTTAATAAAACCTTTTCTCCTTTCTTTCATTTTGATTCAGACTGGCCTAGTACAGCACCCTGATTTACCTGCCTCCTCACTTGCAGAATCACTCCCTTAATCATTAAGTCCTCAGGACAATGAGGTTCTGGTGGGCATCAAATACTCTTAGGAACAAAGCCTCGGGTCTGTTGACCGACCACCGAGACAGAGTTTCAGTCAATAAAGATAACACCTAAGCCTCAGTTGTGTTTCAGCTCCAGACCTAGAAAAGCAGCAAAACCAGACAAAATGACCATGGCTGACATCAGGACCAGATGCACTGATCAACTGTCCCCTACCATAGCACAGACCAATTAGTTGAGATCACAACCCTGACCATGACCCTAACTCCCTTAGTCACCACATGAATGATTTTTTCCCATATATATAAACCATACACTGGAAGCCATCACAGAGCCAGGCCTTAGAGCATTAGCTCACCTGTGACTCCAAGAATGAGCCACTTCCTAAAAATAAACTCTTACTTTCTTTGCTGCAAGCTCCTTTTCTTGTCTTATTGGGCTTTGATGTGTCCCGTAACATAGATATTGGAAATTTCAACTTTCTAGAATTCTATCTAAAAGCTATATATTAGAACACTGTAGATTACAAAATTCTTCATGATTAATTATATTTTAAGAAAAATTGTTGAACTATAAGTGACATATTTTATGTAAGTATTTAATAATAAAAGTTTTATATCTTCTCTTCCTAAAAATGATAATGATGAAAAACTATTGACTTTTTTTTTAACATATTTTTATTGATTTCAGAGAGAGGAAGGGAGAGGGAGAGAGATAGAAACATCAATGATGAGTCATTGATTGGCTGCCTCCTGCTCGCCCCTGCTGGGGATCGAGCCTGAAACCCCCACTTGTACCCTTACTGGGAACTGAACATCGATCTCCTGGATCATAGGTCGATGCTCAACTGCTGAGCCACGCCAGCTGGGCTTGACTTCTTAAATACATCATCCTTCCCAGCATCAACATACATTTTGGTAAAGAAGAAACAACAGGTATAAATCTAGAAAAATAGTTAATCTTAATTAAGGGATTAACCTCATGCTTAATTTCACCTTTGTTTATAACACTTGTGTGACATTGTGCTTTATAATAGGAAATACATATTTTGATCTTTGTCCATAGGTCCCAGGCTCACAGCCCTCCAAACCCTTGTAATTTACTAATTGACTAAAACAACAATAAGGCTATCTTTTGATATAATATTTAGGTTTTGTGCTAAGTTCCTGAAATAACTTCAGAGTTTTAAAGGTGAAATGGGTGTCTTTTGTTATTCATAACAAGCCCCATTCAACCACACCTGAGTTTAGCAAGCTGACTTTTGGAAAGCCCCTGAGGATGGGGGCTGGTTGCCAGAAGAGTAAACCCTGTGATTAGAGGGTTGGAACTTTCAGCCCCACACCACCACCAGGACCTCGGGGGAGGGAAAAGGAGCTGGAGGGTGATCCAGTCACAAATTGCCAATGATTTAATCAAATGTGCTTATTTAATAAAGCTTCCTTAAAAATCACTGAACTACAGGATTCAGAGATCTGGACTGGTGAATTTGTGGGACGTGGGAAGGGTGATATACCTGGAGATGACAGGCATGAAAGCTCTATGTCCCTTCCCACATACCTTGCCTTGTATATCCCTCCCACCTGACTGATTCTGAATTTATTCCTTTATAATATATTAGTAATCTACTAAGTAAACTGTTTTTCTGAGTTCTGTGAGTTACTCTAACAAATAAATTGAATCCAAACATGGGTGTTGTACAAACATCTGATGCACAGCTAGTGAAAAGCCCACGTAACAACTTGGTCTTGCAACTGGTATCTGAAGTAGAGGAGGGGTGCAGGCTTGTGGGACTGAGCTCTTATCCTATGGATTCTGATGCTAACTCCAGGTAGATTATATCAGAATTAAGTTAAATGCTAGGACCCCCTGCTGATATTGCCGAATTGATTAGTATATGGGAAGTCTACATATCTGGTGTCCGAAGCATAGTTAGCAGTAGAGGAGAAACATAGGAAGTGAGTTTTTCCTTAGAACTTGCATTGAGGGTGAACTCTTATGGGCAAAATGAAAACATTTTATATTGAAATCTCTTCAGTTTTTCATGATCAAATATGGTGTCTATGGATATCTAAATCTGTGTTGATCATAAGAAACAAATAAAAACAGAAATTTAGCAAAAAGAAGTTTGCTCTGCCCTATAGATAGGTCAAAATAAGTTATCTCTGATAATCTCTTATTTGGATAAGACCCCAGATTCAAGTTCTTATAGGTAGTTAAAGGGAGGAGCAGAAATTTATCTTGGGCCTGAAGCTAAAACTGCTTTTAGCTCAAGGTAATCTGCATAACATTGAGGCACATATTAGGGTGGCTTGTTCTGAACTCTCACAATATAATATACAAGTATTATTAACAATTATTTTAAAAGCAGAAACAAGGGATGGGGGCTAGGTGGGAGGCAGTAAAAGTGGGTTTCGTTGCTCATCCTTTATAATACAATTTAAAGAAATGTTGTAAATGTATATCAAAGGCTTAAAATGTGAGCCTACTATTTAAAGTATGATGATAAGCACCAGTTTGACTAAAATAAGATACAGTGAAAATGATTACGGTCCAGGGGTAGGAGTGGGCGTGTGAATGAGGAAGTAGGAGGGGAGGTAATTTAGTTTACGTTTTACACCCTCTGTACTATCTCGACTCTGTTTTAAAAAAGAAAAAGGAAAAAAAGGTACATATACTTACTTTATGATTTCCAAAAAGTTAAATTAAGCAACGTATAATTACTGTAACAACTTTATACCACCTGATAATAAGTTTACAATTACAAATCTTGTCAAGTGTCATGTTGACTTCGTTGCTGACTTGAATTTTGACATTAAGTCAGGCTTCATCCTCATTTGTAAAAGGTCATCAACTCTGTGCTATCTGGTCTTAGATATATCTCCCTTCCTAGCTTTCTATGAGAAATGGAGGAGACACAGACCATTTCAGCAGCTGTAGAATAGTGAAAAAAGCACAGATCACAGATTTAGAAGTTTTGAAGTCAAGTTCTGGCTCCACTGTGCAAGGCCCAATGCATCACTTAATTTCTCCTAGCTTCAGTTTCTTTTGTGTAAAGCAGACATGGTACCATTCAGAGTTGTGGAGGTGATTAATGGAGGTAATAAATAGAGGGGTATTTTTATTGTAAGTAATGAAACAATGTCTAATATAATAGCTAGCATGCCATTTATTTTCCATGTAACTTGCTTCCTGACAATCACTGCAGCTAACTGGTGCTGCTTCTGACCTCTCATATCAGCCTAACAAGCAGCTTTCTCAGCTCACCCCCAGCATTGCTAGTCTTTGTTTGCAGCATAATATAAGGTAAATGACTAGTTTTTCTTTAGTTAGACAGCTCACTTCACCCATGTGTGGAAAGAAAAATCTGTTCTTTATCTTCTTACGTTTTCAATCTAAATGATTTACGTCACCTAGATGAAACGTCGCTATGAGGGCGTAAAGGTTAATTCCTCCCCCTTTACACAGGGGGTTGGCCACTGGTTTGAATTATTGAACAAGGGTGGCTTTTAAGGGTCATTTAAACAGTAAGTTGTGAATTGTAGCCTCCTTGTCTGAGTCCAAAGACTGACTGTCTTCTTAAAAGTGGTTAAGTGGAAGTTATTGATGAGAGCTCGAGTGAGATTTGACATCAGGCTTTAATTATACCTTGAAATGCAGGGAAAATGGAAAATGAAGTCTAATTCAATTGAACAGTTGATCACTAAGCAATAATCACAACAAAAAATGTAGTTCTGTTTCACTCAAGTGCTGCCCACATGGAAGATTGGTATCCATAATTAAATTTCTGCTACTCTTAAGATATTTTATTTAGACCTAGAGAAGGAGGCTTTATTCACCCTATCTGAAAATGTGTTTACATGGACATACAGACCTGGGATTTCCTGAAAATGAAAAGAGTGGGACTAAAGGAACTCCTACATTATTTGAACCCTCCTGAGGACATTAATATCAACCTACAGTTCCTGGTCAGCACTATCTGCATTAGAAACAGAATGCAAAACAGGCATCAAGAATCAAAAGCTCATATGTAGAAATATACTACCTAAGAACACAATTACCAAACACATTAAAAGTATATTAAAATATGCTTTGCATATCAACATTTATGCAAAAGTTTTGACCTTTTCGGTCTCTGCGTTTTGCTCATTGAAAAACATAGGTGTGGGCACCTTGTTTCTTTCCAGTCCCTGCCATTCTTCTGCTAATGAAGCTACTTATATCAAATATAAGACATTCACAGAATTCAAGAAACTCTGCAAGACTGCCATAACTTCACTCTATAGGACCATATGAGATTGCCAATATTCAGCCCCCTTTTACTTACAAGTATGGTAGTGCTATAGAGTTCTACCTAATAGATACAGACACATTATACATTAGATTTCTCTAATTCTTGAAGAATGAGTTATTAGTCATGTCCACCATGAGCACTGTTCAGGGAAGTACTGTCTGGTTTTCACCTTTGGCAAATAAAGTACTGTCAGTGGAATTCACCTTTGGCAAATAAAGGTGACCACTATATAAAGCTGTGTTAACTCAAGAGACTGTTCTGTTCTGCTAAAGCAATTTCAAATAAGAAAGCAATGTCATTAAAGAAACCTTAACAGTAGCTACCTCTGCTGATATAGGTTAATTTTTCTTCTTTGAACTTTGCTATATTTTCCAAATTTCTACAGTGAACAAGTATTTTAAAATCAGACACATGTTGATTTTAAAAATTAAAGGGAGTTTAATTTTAAATATCTCATTAAAATCTGAAGAGGGCACATTGTATAATAACTAAGCCTATTCCATCAGACAAAATACTTGTGAATAATTCTGAAAAATGACTTATTACCACCACCACCCCAATGTCTCCTCCTGTTGACAAGTAGTCAGGGTAGTTGACATTTCCAGTTTCACTTGAGCTGGTTTGTGACACTTATTAGTCAACCAATTTAGGAGTATAACGTGCTTTGGTGGTCTAATGCCACCTCTGGTCACATATTAACCTCATTTTCGCTTAAATGGTCCATTAAAATGGGAAACCCTGTTCAGCTGGCAGGGAAATAGCACTTGCTTTAAATTGGATATTATTCTGAATTACAGTCAACTCTGTAATTCAGTGTGATGTGGCTGCTAAAAAGCCAAGGATCTTAGACTGCATTAATAAAAGTGTAATTTCTGGTTTATGGGAAGTAATCGTCTTTCTATATTCTGACCAAGCCACATCTGGAGTATTATGTTCAATTACAGGTCAATATTTAAGGACCATGGCAAATTAGAATATGACCAGAAGAGGAAATCAGGATGGGGAAGGGCCTGAAAGCCAATGTCATTCTTGAGGAACAGGCAATGGAAAGGTGGTATAGACCACATAATAGCTGTCTTCAAATATTTGAGTTGGTTGAATGTAAATGAGAGATACAATTCTGCATTTTTCAGAAGCAACATAAATATTTTTCTTTAAAATAAATGTGAAAATATATAAAAATGGAACTTTTTAATCTCTTTTTAAATTGAGATCACAAAAGACTAAGACACTAAGTGATGACTATGTCCACATTCCAAAATAAGGTACCTGACAAGCTGAGCTTGACTTGCAAAGGAAGTGGCCCAATACAATTTGATGAGCTTAGTGTTACCTTGAGGTTATAAAAAGATGAATATTATAGGGATTAAGGCTGAAATTTTTTTTAATTTTTTTTGAGAGAGGAAGAGTTGTTGAAGAGCAGTGGTGTTTGCTCTACCTCACAGGAAGAAGAGGCCTCAACCTTTGAGAGGAAGCAGAGTGAGACATTCCCCTTTTTAGATTTTCCTTAGTAAAGTCTGGACCTACACTTTGTGATTCCCCAAAAGCCTACTTCTTGGTCTTAAATGGAACTTCTCTCTATATCATTTTCCTTCACTCTCTCTGATGACAAGGCACCTCACCTCCCAAATTTCTTATGTATAAATGCACTGTTTCTTCAAAATTCACGAACTCTTTAAAGAAAAGAGTTTCTTTTTTTGAGGTTCATATAGGCACTCAGTGTCATCCTCAACCTACCTCAGTCACTTTTCCAAAATCTCTGGGGAAGAAAGCCTCCTGGTTTACTATCTCCCCATCCACTCCAACATGAGCCATTGTCCAAGGAACTTGACATGCAGTATCAAAAATTTCAAACCAGTTTCTATAGGAAACTAAGAATAGAAAACTAAGGTTTAATCTTACTGAGTAAGCTGCCTAAAATATCATAGGCGAGAAATGGTAGAGATAGGATTCAGATTTAGATTTTCTTAATCCTAACACTTTAATTTCCTGTGAACTTTCATAGAACACTTGTCACATGGCTCTATGTCGCACATTTAGTTAACACAAAGGCAAAATAGCAGTATCAGCCTTCATGGTTACATGTGATTTTCTCTAGTACTCTGAAAGTGAGTAAAGGGACTAGAGATACTAGCATAGCAATCAATCAGTTGTGTTGATGGAGGACTGGTAGTCAAAGCAGAGGCCTTGTTAAGGATGTACCTACTATAAAGAAGTAATGGTATAAAAAAAGTAAAAGGATAGAAGTGTGATTTTAGGGTGTAAAATAGACTTTTGAGATTTCAAAGGTAAAAGTCTTGGAGTAGCAAGGTCAAAATGTGATAAAGGAAGTGAGTTGGTTCAATTGGATAATGGCTGCAGAAGCCTCAGGAGACTAGGTTGAATTTTCAAATTGCTTACAGGGACACACTTGTTTGTCATAACATTATCAGTGACTGAAAAACTTCACAACCTCTTCAACAAGTTTATTTCATACATTTATTCAAAAAAGCTTATTGAGGATGTATTTGGTCAAGACTATGTTAAGTGCTACGAGAAATATAAAATCAATCCATTGTAGGCATGGCTCTTTAAGTTGTTATATTTTATTTGGAAGTCTGAGAAGCACTAGACAGTTTCAGTTCAAAATAAAATGAAATGGGATGGTGCAGTTAATATATATTTTTTTAAACCATCCACTCTATGCCAGGTTGTGTGTTTGTTTTTTTAGAATCTTTTACATGTGTTTTGTCATTTAGTATTAATAATCTGTAAGTTAAATTATCTTTATCCCCATTCAGTTAATATAGGATCAAAAGTTGAAAAGCCATTTGCCCAACTTCATACTGGCTAAAATTGGCCTCAAACTGTGTCATTTGGCCACAAGACCATGCTCTTTCTAATAAGCCACGCTGTACATTGAAGACTATTTGAAATAATACTTTTTATCCCTCCACAGCAATAAAAAAAAAAAAGATTGTTTCTGTTTAAGAGCTCTCTAGACTAATTGAGCTGAAATTTTAGAATAAACCAAAAAAAAAAGTATAGAAAAGGAATTTATAAAGGCAGCAATTATGGGATTGAACTTGAACAAAAAGTCTGGGAGAAAAAAACAAACACCACTAAAAAAAGAATTGAGGAGCAAGGAAAATATCTTTGGTGCTTGCCCTTCTGTGCATACACTCCCGATATATATCCAGGCTGGAGTCCTTGAGTCTCAACCAAAGCCCTGAACTTTCTAAAGTTCCACCACTACCAAGGATAAGTCGGGCTAATAAATATAAGGTCTGGGTTATCATTGCATCCCCACTATGTGTGGAAGAAAAATCAATAATATCAGCTTCATATTGAATGAAAGCCCTTTGCCTCTCAGACACAGCCTAAGGGCAAATGTGTTTATGAACTGAAGTGTGATGAACTCAATGTATGTCAAGGGGTCATCAGACTCAAGATATTCCAGTAACACCACATTGTTTGTCACTTCCTACTGAATATATTCTATCTAGGTCATAAAAGGTATATAAGCAGTGAACAATCCAGCAACACTTCATGTAGAAATAGGTCAGAACACGTGCCTTTTAGGTTTAGACTGCTTAGCTGTTGGATTTCACTCAGGCACATTGAGCTCATCAAACAACATCACTGAGCACCTAACATATGCACAACTCTGAGCTAGGTGCTGGGAGAGACAGCATGATATATACCATTTAGAGATTTATAATACAATTGGGAATATAACTATAAATATAAAACACCTTGGATGTTTCCAAGATAGGTATAATTTCATATGTTTGTTCATTAATGAATAATGGGTCTTCATTTTGGGTTCAGAATATATGAGAAGCAAAGAAAGTATATGTATATGAAAAAAATGTTCAAGCTGCACAATTATTATAAGCAACAAATGGCCCTACCTCTTAAATAACTTGTGAATACATCCATTTCTCTCCATCTCGATTACCAAAATTCAGCCTGAACCCATGGCCAGTTGTTCTATTTGGATTGCAGTAATAGACATATTTCTTATCTTCTCCCCTCTTAAAAAACCTAAAAACAATTTTTTTCCAATCTGCAGAAAGATCTTCTAATAATAACAATCTTTGCTGAAAAAAAATGTCCCTTTGTCTTTAGGATACATTTCAAACTTCACAACTTATCTTACAAACCCATCCTAGCGTCCTACCACTGACTACCTCTTTAGCCTTATCTGGTGATTATCCACCTTCCTCAGTGTCCACTCCTGAACTCTTTCAGCTCTTTCATCACTGTTTTTTTCTGTCACATCTTGATACATGTTCTTCCCTCTAACTAAAACTACCACCATTCCTTCCCTTTGCCCCAATTTAGATATTTCAGGCAACACAGACATTTTCTGGATAACTTCTACTCATCCATCAGATCTCTTCTTGAATGTCACTTACTCAAGGGGGCCTTCTCTGTTTTCCATGGTACACTAAATTATCTGCAGTGTTTTCCACAATGTCCACCCTTTCCTTCTGAAAACAATCATCATACTTTATTTTTATTATTTGCTAATGCTATTTTCTCTGTGTGGGTGTATGAATTATGTCTTATTCAACAATATATTACCAGCACAGTGCCTGGCACATTTTAAGATCTCATTAATTAAATGTGTTGACAAGGTTAGGGGATATTCAAAATACTAAATGACTAGTTTGGTATGAGCATCACCTCTTTAGTGCATGGGAGCATACATATGAAAATCAGCCTTGAACACATGACCATAAGGAAGTAATGACTACATCACTGCAGATTAGAGTGGTCAGACAAGATTTATGTATGACAAAAAGTATTTCTGTTGTAAAAGATTTGCATATGAACGTGGAGAATGTAGGCTCTCCTTTCCAAGTCATTGGCATGAGGTTGGCGGGGGAGGCTTAGGAGGGGAGAATTTGAATGAGTAAATGGCTAAATGCATGTGCTCTGGATGCCTGGAGAGTGGCAAGGAGTCAATGGCCATGGTGAAATATTCTGAGGCGTAATAGACACACTTCCAGGAAAGAAGCCCGAACATCTTTCCTTCTGTCCTCTTGGCCAGCACCTTAACAACTAGAACACACCTGTATTCCCCATTCAGTCATCTCCTTAGTGCACACCAATATACACAGAATATCTAGTCACACCATTGACTGTTCAACCTCAGTAATTTAAAAACATGGTTTACACCTAATTTGTCCTGGGATTGAAGCAACTGAAGTCTTATGGAAATACATTTTACTCTGGGAGTTTCATTGACTGAACTGGCTGTATGTTATCACCATTCCTCAAAGTGGAAGAGAAATGGAACATGGTCCTCAGGGAACTGACAATGGGGAGATATCAACAATCAAAATGAAAGTTGCCTCCTAAATATTTAGTTATGTCTTCATGCAGTGAATCAAGTGTGAATTTATTTTTATATATGAGAGACATAACTTGACCCAAGACATCAAGCATTTACGGGTTAAATAAAGGGCTTGTCATTGAATTATAAGGCTTATTTGATTATAAAAATCTATACAACTTTAGGCCTTTATGTGCAAACAGAAAAAACAGTGCTTCTCTCAGTATTCATACAGTATGTCTGTTTGCAGATGCTAAAGTGAATTTGACATAATGGTAAGTAGTTCAAACAATCCATATTGCTGGGAGCTTTTTCTCACAAGAGATTGATTTTCTAACACCATCAGCAGCAGGTCCAGAAACACATTCCTCTTTTGTTTACCATTCGGTAGATCTGGGATGTTGTGCTTTACAACATTTAACTGGAAAAGTTAGTGAATTATTTTGCTATTAATTATAAAATAAAACATCTTGCTAAATAACTAGGCATTAAGAGTTTGTCTGAATAACCAGAAGAAATAATAATGAAGAGTTTTCAAAGAGCTGGGGGCCAGGAAAGCCTTAGGGTAAGGAAAGTGATGGAATAACAACAGCGGGAACCCCTTTCCACCCCAGAGCTGGAGAGACAAAATGAGATGTGGTTACCTGAGCCAATGAGTTGAGGTTCCTAGTGTGCACTGAAGTCACAGCAAGAGCTACTCAGTGGTAGCTGTGGTCATGTTCAAATGGCAGCCACCTACAGCAGAGAAAGAGAGGTACACATACCCTGGCTCCTTCCTTCCTCCAATATCCCAACTCTGTCTTCCATTAGCTTATCTCAGGTGAAGCCAGTGGACCATGGAAGCTGAGAAATATAGTTAACATGACCTAGTACCTTGTAATACACAGCAGAGTGGGGAAAGTAGAGGGAATGGATCTGAGAACAAATAAGCAGATGACATGCACACCATAAAAGAAGAGTGCACAAGAAGACAGTGTCATGTTGGGAACTGAAAGGCAAGGCCCAAGATATGATAAGTCTATGACAGTCTATGACATAAATCCAAATGAATGTTTGAAGTCAGGCCATTCTTAGCACTGTCATTTTTTGGTGGTTTACTGGTACAAGATACTGTTCAACAGTTGAGGATACAGCCCTTAATGAGAAAGAGGAAGATGTAAGATAGAATAGGAGGAGAGACCGTTACCAAATAGGCAATAGGTGCCAAAAGTAATTGGAGCATGCCCAGAATATCAGGCCTATTAAGAGGAAGAACTTTATCCATTAAAGTCTTATAACTAGAGAAGTGGCATGAACATAGTTGTGTTTTGGAAGGATTAATCTGAATGGCATCAAATCTCCAGGGATGAAGGTACCAGGGATTACTCCAGTGATAACAGATCTGGGATTTGTCCTTTCTGGGGCATATCCCACTCCGGCTACCCAGAGAAGAGAACTCAGATCTCTTGGCAGTAGTGGGGAGTCTCAGCTTTGGTATAATTCTTCTTTCCAGGTATCTGGCCCCCAAGAAAATCCAATCCAATTCTAAAACTATCAGACTGGGTCTGATGGGCTCTTGTCAGCAAGTCTCTGAACTATCATACACTGTGAGGGTGGTTCCAGGTAGCAGGAAACAGTTCTATACATGCCAGGTTCTGGTCTCTTTCTCCCATTAGAGTGCTTGTAGACTTAGGTCTTACTCTTTATGGCTTATAAGCAAAAGGGGGAAAGAGAAAACAGTGTAAATTTATATTCCATCAGACATTGAAATATAACTCGGATTTATACCCAGAGGTATGCTGTCTCAGCATTCAGTCCCTAACTGTGGTCCTAGAGCTGGGAGATATTTATCTTGTTTATATTAGCATGAATTTAAGAAAATATGTCTCTCTCCCTAGGGTGTTTGTATAATAAGCTTTATATCCAATTATGGCATGATGAGTTTTATCCTCTGAGGAATTTTAGGGGAAGAAAGGAGAGATATTTTTAGAGGCAAAGCTTTTTAATGTATAAGACTAGCTCCTTCCACAATTCCTGGGATGAAATTGCAGACCATTTACTGACTTGAATTTTGTGTTTTCATCTGTCATTATAATAATAATATTATATTCATCCACTAAGTTTTCCTTTTCTACTTTAAATTCACAATATAAAGAAAAATGCAAAAGAATACTAAAAAAGAAAACTTAATGTCTTTTTCTTGAAGACCAACTTTTTTATAACCTAGGAAGCTTCAAACAATTTGCTGTCAGGGTATGAAGAACTTGGGTGGAAGCGGTTGATTTGTTGAAAGCTGCTGCAGGTTTTTATAATGGCCCTGAATTCATTTCAAATAAAAGAAAAGGAAGAGAAAACTAAAAATGAGAAAAATTTTAGTTCAATGATCTTGTATGGTATCCTCAGATTTGGGACAATCACGTTATAAGTTAGGAGAAATTTTGTTTATTAATTAGCAACCATCTTAAACAAACAAATGCACACACCAGATGGACTTATTTTCATGATGGAGGTACTATCTGGAATTACTGGAATCTGCACAGTTTGGGGGTTCTCAGGAAGTTTCATATACACATCCCATCACTCAATTGAATGACTCCTGATGATGATGATACTTAATATTCTGCAAACATTTCTGGAAGTGAAACTTGTATGAAAGAGCTCACATATGTGTAGATAAAGGCATTACTCATTAATAGTATCCTACTCTAAGAGGAATATACTAACTTGTTTGCTTTGCCCTAAAAATCTGGCCATATAGACTCTACATTTGGACAAAGTTTGAGGTGCCTAATTTTTTTATTTTCCCTCTTCTTTTTTTTCCCTTCCTTCCTCCATCTTTTTCATTTATATTGTCCTTGTTCTAAAACATATGTAAGAAGGACTCTTACATACATAATTTCATATTCAATAACATATTACATGTTATTTTAATAATAATATATTGAAATAAGTGCATGAGGTATTAAAACAAAAAGAAAATGAGAGTAAGAGAGAAGTCATAAAAATAAATATGTCACCTGCACATTGCAACATGTCATTCATCTGCTAAAGATGATCATGAATTTGGCTCAGGATTTTCTAGATATCTGCACAAAGAAGGAATCAAAACTGTTCTGACTAAACAGGAGAATACAAAAAGAAATTCTCTCACTGATTCTTATAAGAAGGATGTTGAGTTGTGTAATGAATAAATTATTCTTCCAACAAATAGTGTGACACATCTCATTGAATTGTTTTTGACAGCATTCCTCAATCTAGGCCCGTGAGGTAACGCCAAAGACTTATTCTAAGAGCAATTCCATAGAAATATTGAAACTTATTAAGAGTATTAGCTTTAACAGGTTAAGCAGAACAAACTCTTTCCCAAAACTAGGTCACTACATGATACTAGAAGTTGTTCACTTAAAATGAGGACCAGAAGAAGAATATCAGGAAGGGCTTCCTGACAGGATATTGCCAGAGCTGACCTTTGAATAATGCATAGGCTTTAGCCAAGCCAAGGCAAGGAAATTAGCTGCTTATCAAGATGTCACATGTGCAAAAAGGTATGGAAGCAAAAGGTAGCTTGATGCTTTTAGGGAATCCTGAAGTGTGAAGGTGGAAGACAGAGTTCTGAGATGATGGCAGAGAAGCAAGAGACAGGCCAGATCCCAGAGGGCCTTGAGTGAGAAGTTTCAGCTTCTGAACATTGGAGGGGGTGAGGCACTACCATCAAGTTTGGGGCAAAGGAATGACAAAGAGGCTTGTGTTCTAGAGAAGTAATTCGGGCAGTACGATGAAAAAAGAAGGAAAAGATAGTGGGGAACAGAACTGGAAAGTGAGAGAGTAGTTTGAAGGGCATAAAGGCAACCCAGCAAGAAATGATGAGGGTGAGTCTGAAGGCACTTCAAAAAGAACTCCCAAGAACGCGTTGAGAAATGAGAGTCCTATTGACAAACGTATTGGGCTCCCCTGAAGAGTGCTTTCAAGAATCTTTAACTCATTTAGAAGTATGTGCAGGCAGTTTTGCATGTGTGGCAAGGACAGTTTTCTAAACAATAGTCCTTGAATAGAAAATTTATTCCTTGGAATGTGCATGATACTTATCACCAAAGATCACTTTCTCTAAACCCTTTAAGAAAGAAGCTACTTCTTCCTGAAAATCCCTTTATAGGCTCTTCTGTTTCTTAAAAAGGTATGTAGAGCCCCAGAGGTTGGCAGAGTGGAATGTTCTCTTTTAGCTCCATCCAGAATTGTGTTGCATAGTACCTGGAGCAAAGGCAAGAATTGAATTAAACTGACCCCCGCCCCACCCCACAGGACCATTCCGGTCAACCTGCAGCACAAAACCACGCTGCAAATTTGCTCAGTACTGAGATGCTCTGCCTCCCACAGCCAGTGCTCCTCCAGCAGCTTGGGAGGCTCATTAACATGCACATCATTCCCAGCCTCATTATCTCACCCAGATGTTTCGTGACTGCCCCCTTAAAGCATCTCTGTCTACATTTTATTTACATTTGTTCAGCAATATTGATGCTTAATGAATAAATGCACTAAACTGTCAGTACTGGAGACTAATTAAATCTATGTATGAGCCTGAGAAGCTGATTGAAAAATTTGCAGTAACTAAACTGGGTTTAAATAAACACTTTAGTGTAGTGCTTTAATTACATTTTAGTTTGTAATGTAATTTTTGGCTGTTTAAACTATGATTTAGGCTGAGCTAATTACAAATGATTTTCTACTCTGTAATTAATAATAACAAAATTGTAATTAGACAGCTGCTCTGGATCAGGGCGACAGTTTGGTGTGCTGGCTCCCAATGTTCGGTCTGGCAGAGAAATATGAAAAGCACTTGGGGACTAGGGCAGCCTGTACCTCTCTGAAGTTCATTGTTAAAGACCAAAGCCAGAGTGTCTCATTGAGTTTCATGATCCCAGTTGATGCCAGGGAAAGGGGTCTCTAATTTGTTATAGACTAAGTATCCACAGATATTTCTCTGTCTTGAAACCCTCACTCTTGAAAAAAAGCACTAATGATATTAAATTTCCTTTACTTCCTAACTGTAGTTTCCAAATCATTCCCCTTGGCTTTTTTGTCAGAGATTAAATCAAGTGATCCTAGTGTGTTTTCTTAAGCCAATCAATCATAAAAATAATGATTATCATCTCTTAAATTTTTTTATAATTATATTTGCTACATAACAAACCATCCCAAACTTTACATCATAAAACAATAACTATGTCATTATGGTAAAAGATTCTATGGTCAAGACTTTGGACAGGGCACAGTGAGCATGGCTTATCTCTGTTCTGTAGTGTCCGGTGCCTCAGCTGAGAAGAGCAGAATGGCTGCTGAAGGGTTGGAATCGTTTGGAGGCACCTTTAGTCAACATCTACATGTGGCCTCTCTATGTGACCAGTGCTGATGGTGGCCTCTCTATGTGACCAGCCTCAGGGTAGCTGAACTTCCTGCATGGTAGCTCAGAGTTTTCATGAGTGTGTCCTAAAAAGGCACAATCTGCACTGCCTCTCACAGCCTAGCCTGAGAAGTCGCATAGCAACACATCTGCCATATTCTATTAGTTGAAGTAGCCACAAGCCCACTCAGATTTAAGGATAGGAGCAGATATAGAGCCCTACCTCTTTTTTTTTCTTTTCTTTTTTTTAATCTTTATTGATTTCAGAGAGAGGACAGGAGAGGGAGGGAGAGAGAAACATCAATGATGAGAGTCATCAATGATCAGCTGCCTCCCGCACGCCCCCCACTGGGGATCAAGCCCGCAACCCGGGCATGTGCCCTGACCAGGAATCGAACCACGATCTACTGGATCTTAGGTTGATGTTCAAGCACTGAGCCACGCTGGGCAGAGCTAGATCCCTACCTCTTGATGGGAAAGTGGCAAGATCCCATTATCACAGATCAGGTGGGATGGGAGATGCTTCTCAGCCATCTTTGGAAAGTACAATCTGCCACAGACTTGCAGTCTACAGTTTTGAAATATGTTTACTACATAATGGGGTATTTAAGCTACACTGATGTAGGCAGAACAATAAATACTACTGCAGTTCACAAACTCAGGCCTGTATGAGATAAATAATAAGTATGTGGCCTTCTAGTTTGTGGCATAGGTGGGATAAGAGTAAAACTCCAGACCCTCTATACTTCTGACTTCTATACAGAGTCATGTGAAAAGGAAGCTCTGGTTCTTAGTCTCTGATCATAGATGTAATTCTGAGTAACCATTTGCCTCATCTGGTGCATTCTGCTTCCAGATCTCCAGCTCTTCCCTTGTTGCTCCCTGCTCCATTTTTTGTCCACATTTCACCCTTCTCACATGTGGCGCCCCATGATTCCATCAGAGTCATAAACATGATGTTCTTGTTCAAATGTCAATTGAGCTGAAAAAAGTTAATTTGACAAATGATCCTTAGCAAATTTATTCCGGGAATTGGATTGATAGTGCAGTGATAGTCTTATATAAAAAATCAGAACTAAACCTCTCTGCCTAGCTCCTTCCCCTTCCATTTCTCGCTCACTCACACACACACACACACACCCCCTCCTATAAGTGAGACCTGAAGTTCTTCAGACGGTGGATGCAGTTTTTTACAAATGGTGCTGAGTCAATTGGGAATTACAGAAGAAGCCTATTCTTTGCTTAATAGTTCTCACTATTAATATGCAAATAATTGAAGACCAAATATAATTAAGTACCACAATGCATGAGGAAAATGACTACATAAATTCAGATAGACAGACACCAATGAGGAAAGGAAACTGGGCAGGTGTCATTGAGAAATTAGATCAGATTTGCATCTTACTTTGCTTGAATCGAATATGGGAGACTATAGAGGAAAATACTTTTCATGGGGAAAAAGATGAACATCAGTGAGAACAAAAAGGAGAGAGCAAGCCTGGCATGTAGAGATAAATATTTTAACATTGTTTATAATGGCAAAAACTGGAAACAGTCCAAATGTTTAACCATAAAGAATTGTTTAAATAAATTAATGCATATCTATTTAATACAATATTCTCTAGGTGTTTACATGATACATTTATTGGTGAGGAAAGATGTCCAAACTATATTATTCATCTAAAAATCAGAATACAATATGACACATACAGCATTTCATTTTATAAAATAAATATAAAAATAGATATGATTATAAATGTTAGGATATACACCAAGTATTATATGTATTATATATAATATAATGCATGTTGTAAAATTTTATATTATATATAAGATATTTAGTGCATATCCTAATAGTTATAATTAATACACACCAACTATTTATTAAAATATTCAATATATACCAAATATTATAAATATTCAAATATGCACCAAATAGTATACTATATATTTATATACAATATTTGTTGCATATCCTAAGATTTATAATGCAATTAATATTTTATAATATTTATATTTATTGCATATGCATTTATCTTAGATGGTAGATTAGGGGTTATACTTTATGATTCTTTTTGGAATTAACATTTTTTATTTTAATAATCAGGGGGAGGAAAACAAAAGATAGTCTTTTTTAAAAAGCAGTTTCAATAACATAATTAGAATGGAAGACTTTTGGTAGGGCACTATTTGAAGAGTAAGTGAAAAGGAAATTGAGAAAGTGTACATAGTCCCATCATTTGGATAGTTTGCCATAAAAGGAAATGAAGACTTGGGACCACAGCAAACTCAAATGAAGATTTCATTACCCAATTCAAAAGAAATCAGTTGAAAGCAAGAATGAAGGGCCCTTGCTGGACCAGGCGTGGCTCAGCAGTTGAGCTTTGATTTATGATCCAGGAGGTTTCGGATCGAGTCCCAGTCAGGGCACATGCCTGGGTTGCTCACTCGATCCCCAGTGTGGGGCGTGCAGGAGGCAGCCAATCAATGACTCTCTCATCACTGATGTTTTTCTCTCTCTCTCCCTCTCCCTTCCTCTCTCTGAAATCAATAAAAAAGATATATTTTTTAAAAAGAAAAGAATGAAGGCCCTGTACTGTACAAAAAAAGATGATGGCTAGATTGTCATTTAATGAATTAAGAAGAGACATGATTGACATGATTGAGTGTATACGTGGAAGAGTGGGCTTTGGTAAGGAGAAAATATTTTATTTTCCTCATCTGAGAGGGGTAGATGAGCAGGTGTAAATGGTTTAGGGACAAAGGCAAATGTGGAAGGATGCTCCAATAGTTAACTTCCACGGAATAGATGACAGGGTCCCTTCTTAGCGAGAGAGGTCTAGAAGTACATTAGTATTTTGAGAACACCTCTCTCAAAATTACTTGTATCCATTTGAATACAAATTTGGCTGCAATCACAGCCCCAGACACACAAGGTTGAAATGTATTTCTCTTTCATGAAAGAATCTGAGTGTGGGGGGTCACTGGCGACTCAAGGAAGCAGGGAAAATAAGCTTATATCATCTTACCGTTCTGCCCTCCTGCTGTACCACACTCGTGTTCTACACAGTCCAAGACGGTTTACCACCATGCCCATGTTTCAATCACAGATATAGAAAGAAACTGAAAGAGGGGGGCACAACCTTATTACTCTTTAAAGAAGTTTCATAAATCACTTTCACTCATATCACTTGGCCAAAATCTAGTTGTATGACCATACCTAGCCATGTGGGAAGCTGGGAAAAATAGTCTTTAACTGGACATTTATGTAAATAAAATGTAAAGCTATGGAAAAAGGAGATAGACACTGAGAGACAACAAGAGTTCCTGCCACAGCACGAGTACAGAATGTTTCAGTACAGGGAACAAAAACATATTCTAAGAGCTCAAGCCTCTGTCTATCACCAAAACACTCTTTAGAGTCACTTCATAATCAGAACTCTCTCAGAATTAAATGCAGGTAGGGTATCTTTAATTTAAAAAGAAATACACACACACATACACACCCCATATGCAGAATTAAGGAATCACCAAAAGTGCTGGACCTAAGTTGCTGTAATAAAATGAGCCACATGAACAGCAAATGCAGCAGAAGTACTGGACTATAATTATGTAAGCAGCTTGAAGGATACACTCTAGCTGATATTTTATGAATAAAACCTCAATTGAAGCTTGTTAGCTCTCTACCCTGCAATGTTTATATGTTGATTTAGAAGTTTCATATCAATTTCTGAATATAAGTTCTCATTTCCATTCATTTCCTTTATTCTTTCTTTCACTCTGCAATTTTTAATAATACTATTTCAAAATTTTAACATTTAATTTTTCACCAAAGTCCTCACCTTCTTTTGGTATGCACATATTTAGTGTCTCAGCAAAAGGCTGGATTTTCCTTCATTTTCTGTCAATATTATTAATGATATTAGCATATCTTTAGATATAATGGGGCAGTGTACCCAAATATCACTTTCCACCATTCATCAACTCTCTTCACTTACCAATTTTTGTAATGAAAATATTTTTCACTTCCTCCTCACAACTTTGGGATTTTAACTGTCTCCTTGGCCTCAAACATATTTAATTCATCTCAAATCCAATCAAGTCTTTTAATTATTTATTTATTTTTAATTTATTCTTGTTGAAAGTATTACAGATGTCCCCTTTTTTTCTCCCCATTAATCGTCTCCACTCTACTCCCACACCCTCCCCAGGCCTTCACTGCACTATTGTTTGGTCCATGGGTTATGAGTATATGCATGTAAGTTCTTTGGCTATTTCTCAGAAATCCATCCCTTTCTGTATGATCCTTTTGTTGCCTCTCTATTTTATGATTATTCTTAAAATCATGGCATTTTTTGGCAGTGCATCTAAATTCATCAATAGGTGTCCTATTGCCTTATTTAAAAATCTAACTCTTCAAGATCCTTCACAAATTACTGTAACCCTGTCTTTCCCATCTTACTCTAATTCACCTTGTTAAGCATTTAGTCCCTCACTACTCAAAAGTTTGTGCCTTGAATAGCAGCATCTACCTTATCTTGGAGACTTACTGAATCAGAATTTGCATTTGAAAAAGAACCCTTCCTCTCTAGATGATTAGTGTTCACCAGTTTTAGCAGACAAGTTCTTCACACAAAATAAGACCTTACTCAATGTCATTACTACTACCTTTGTGTTTATTCTCCTATTCCTGTGTTTTATGTTGTTGCTCTGAATAGATTGTCATTCACTCTTGTCTCATCCCCGAATTTGCTTTTCTAAAAGCAAATTCAAGTGTTACCTCTAAAATTTTTTTAATGTGGTAGATATTAGATTGCTAATATGATTCTCTCACAATAGAATAGTAGAAAAGGCAGTAAGTCTGGAGCTTCAGGCTCTCATGACCTAAGAAATTCCCCATTCCATGCTAGCCACTGAGACTATGAAAACTGGGTTTGCCTCTGTAAAGAACAAGAGAGGCATAAGATATGGAAGCAACCCAAGTGCCCATCAATAGAAGACTGGATAAAGAGGACATGGTACATATATACAATGGAATATTACTCAGCCATAAAAAGGAACATTACCATTTGTGACAACATGGATGGACCTAGAAGGTACCATACTAAAATGAAATAAGTCAGACAGAGGAAGACAAATACCACATGATTTCACTTATATGTGGAATCTAAAGATCAAAACAAACAAAACAGAAACAGATTCATAGGTACAGAGAACAAACGGAGGATTACCAGATGGGAGAGAGTAGGGGTAACTGGGTGAAAAAGGTAAAGGGATTAAGAAGTTCAAATTGGTAGTTACAAAATAGTCATGAAGATGTAAAGCACAGCATAGGGAATATAGTCAATAATATTGCAATAACTATGTATGGTATCAAGTGGGTACTAGAATTATCGGGAGATCACTTTGTAAAGTATATAAGTGTCTAACCACTGTGCTGCACACTTGAAACTAATATAAAATATTATTGAACATCAACTGTAATTTAAAAATTTAAAAAAAAACAACACAAAGAAGACATCCTAGAACAGCATCCATTTATTTATAACCTTGACCTCTTGTCTGTACTTTGCTTTGCTTATTTGCAGATTTGGTTGTAATCCAAAATAAAAATAACTTTAATTTTGCCCAATTTTTAAAATTATAACCTATGTTTGAATCAAAATCAGTCTACTGCTAGAGCCAGCTCAGGATCTACCTTATTTTCCCTCCTTAACACCTAAACCTACCACTGTGCAATGTGCACATTAGGTACTTAATAAATACTGAAATTGTTGACATGGAAATTCAGTGCTGAAAAAAGGAAGATGAAAGCATACTCACTTGTGATCTTGTTATTTAGCAACTTTAATACAGTAACATAATTATCATCATTGTTAACATTATTATGACTATAATTTAAAACCAAGATGTCATCATCTTCAATAAGAGAGTGAAAGTTGACTTTTCATTATATATTGACAGGCCAGAGCCAAGACTGATATTCCGTTAACAATAATGATCTCATAGTGAATAAGCTTTTTAGGGAAAGACCCCAACTTGTTTTTACTGGATTATTTCTACAAGAGACATGGGTGTGTCATCTCATTATAACTGTATAATAGTGATCCTAGCCTGCTTATAAGAAATGTCCTGCTTTATTAGAAAAAGCTCAACTTATAAATATGCATAATTTTTATAATGAATGCTTTGAAATCAGAAATGTACAATATCCTTAAGTAAAGCCCATTTGATAATAATAAATAAATATTACCACATTTGATGAAATTTACATGGTGTTAACTTCAGTCCTCAGACCACACTCTGGGTCCACTTATTCTCTCTCCGTGCTTTCTCAGACCCACTCTAGTCATGCTTTCATTCCCAAATTTGCAAAGGAAACTACTCTCATAAGAGTCCACATGTTACCAAATCCAATCAAAATCATTAACACTCATATTACTTAAAATTCTAACAGCATTTGGCATCCTTAACCACTTCTTCCTTCATGAGACTTCTTATTTTCTTGATTTCATATCATCAAGTCATTTTCTTCACACTTACAACCTAATATCATTTTCTTACCACTCTGGTGTTTTTCCTCAAGAGATCTGAAACCCTGCTCCCTTGCAATGAAGCACTTAGGTGAGATGGTAGAAACAGTTCAGTGTTGTCTCCTATTGGAATTAAGGGTGGAGGAACTCTTTTCAGGGCAACCATCAGAAGGCATGTATTAGGGTGACCAACTTTCCCTAGTTCGCCAGGGATGGTCCTGGCTTTAGCACTGAAAGCCTCATGTTCTGGGAAATGTCCGGGTCCTGGACAAATTGGATAGCTGATTACCCTACAATGTGTTCAAAACCTGTAACTGTTAAGTTCACTTTTTTATAATGGCTCAGTTGAGTCACTTTAGCATTTAAATTATGGATTTAAATAGGCTTTGGTGGGCTCTAACCACTGTTTTGCCGTAGATTGCAAACAACCAACTACCCTAAATTGTAAACAACCATTTTTTAAACTAATGGAAAGACCAAAATTACATTGCCTGAATCTGAATGCAAAAAATCTCAAGATATATCCTTACCATATCCATCATACCTACCCACTAGGACTCATGAGTAAAGTGTGCTCTGCAAGCATATCTTTGAACATTGAAATGAGAAAACACTGTTCACATTACTGCAATATTTAATATAATTCTATTAATAGGAAGCTAGGTACATACTAGATAATCTATATTTGTCCCCAGATGATAAAAATATTTCTTTATCACTTAAATAAAATGCCTATTTACAAACCATTTACTTTAGTACAATTACATGTGTAAAGAAAAAATCATTGTTCATGTCTTATATGCCAAATCAAATTATTCATTTAAAAAATATGAAATGCTTTTGTTTTTCAAATTTATTAAAATTAGCCCAATTCCTTCACAGCCATGTTTAGACAGTTTTATATAAATGATATTGTTTTCTCTCTAAATATACATATCATTTCTCCTTAACTGTTGGCTGGTTGACAATAATTGAAATTTTCTTATTTTCTCTTTAGTTATTAAACAGGTCATATATGGTCTATTCTTCCTTCTATTTAAATAAGAGAAAAGCCTAATTCTGATGCCACAATCTGTGGCCTTTGCTTATTTTGCCTTAGTGGCTTATCATCTTTAGCCAGTGAATAATTCTTTCATTTTGAGCTCATCTTGTCCCTGATGACCCAATTATTGCTCTGGGTAATGACCCAGTCAGATCTTATTTAGAAGGAAACTTACTCCTAAACATCACATAGTGATGCCTTTTTGACCTCAAAGAAACCATAAAGGACATCTGCATTATCATACAGAGCAAAATGGGTCAGTAAAATTAGGTTCCAGCTGAGAAGAAAGCTTCCTGAAGGCATTTCATGCCTCAGAATCATTGACTAGATCAAAAGTTCCATTAGAAATTATAATTGGCTTCATTCTTCATTCTCCCAGATGTCATTTATAAAAAATTATTGGGTGGTCATGTTTGACCACAAGGTAGAACCTTTGATGCAACCTTGAATCTGCTCCGTTACTTAGCTAAAAAATCCAACTCTTTAAATAGTCCCCTCTTGGCCTGCTTTTACCACTTTATCATTATTCTGCATGTTGTTTATTCGGTTCTGTTTTTCAGATTTTAAAAAGTAAAGGCCAAAACTGGCTACTGTTTTTAAAAAAGTGTTTTCTCAGTGCATTGGAAAGAAATGAATGCACATAGAAGGAAGTACTTGACTGTTCTTTTTATTATGAGGAAATCTTAACTGAGAAAGGCAGATTACACAGGGACATGTTCAATTTATATTGAGATTTACTGTGTGTTATTTAACTCAGACAATTTAAACAAAAATGCAAGATGAAGTTGAAAACAGGAGCATCATCTGGTTACTGGGGCAGCTGATGGATTAGGTTGTAAGGAAGACAAGACACATACAGCAGGGAAGAAAACAATGTTGGTAGGAGAGAATGGAGAATATTGTTGGGGTGTAAAAGGAGGGGGTGACAATCAGAGGACAGCCAAAATCTATATGCAGGAGTGGTACCGTAAGCTTTCAAAGGAGGGCTCACTGCCAATCCCCCTATTCTTAATGCCACCTGTGTAGTTTTGTGTCTTCCTCACTGCCTTGTCAAGAACTGATTCCCCCTCTCGGAGCGTTTTGCAGCACTATTTCCACTCAAATGACAGTGAAACCCAATAAGGAAGTAATCAATTAATGACCAGATGCCATTGCTAAATTATGAATTATTTTCTGGTAAAAGGTGATCATAACTAAGTTAACCCTAATAATTTTCTTTTCACTTTTTTTTTTTTGTAAGAGATTATCTTTTCACCCCTACATCATGAATAATTGCAAAGCCTCCTACTTCTCTTTGCTGAAGTATAGCTAATTACCCTGGAAAGAAACAGCAAATCATAATTATGAGCTAGGTGAAGATATTTCCCCCAAACTCTGATCAAGTTCATTTCTCTTCCTCATATAACCTAATAACTCCAACTCCAGGTGTTTGTTTCCAAAGAAGTTCATGCCTTAAAATATAAGTTTGGGCCCATGGATTTTACACAATTGTCTTACAGTGAGTGAGAACACTACATAAATCCAGATATTGCTGCTGTTATTAAATCATGGTGGTGGCTTAAGGTTACATTTCTCAAAATGTCACCTGACCATCAACAGTATCATCTGAAAACTTGTTAGAGTGCAAATTCCCACTGGAGACCTACTGAATTATAAACTCAGGGGTTAAGGCCCAGCAATCTATATTTTAACAAGCTTTCCGAATGATTCCGATGTACACTAACATTTTGACAACCACTGTCTTAAGAAGTAGCACTTAAAATATTTCATTCAAGTAATACGAATTATGACTAAGAGTTGCAGAACTAACAAAGACCACCTAAAGGAGAATAAACATGATTTTTATTCAGAGCTTTCTATGCAAGGGAGTCAGCTACTATGAATTACAGTTGGCGGAGACTCAGGCAGGCAGGAAAATTGGAAAGTCTTATAGTTTAAAAATGTGGGTGGGGAGGCTTCAGGTATGCATTGGTAGAAGGTCATCTTCAAGGGGATGCTGGAGGTAAACTAACTAGAAGTAGGATATCTTATGCGATTGGCTTCAGGAACGTATTTGACTTTCTCTGCTTTCTTCTCTGTTGGAAGAAGGATAAAAAACAAATGGGGAAACAGGCAACCGCTGACCAAGTCCTGATCATCCTGGGCCAGTTGCCGGAGGGGTGTAGTTTGGCTTCCTGGACTGGATGACACCAAAATGATTATTAGCCAACAACACATCTAGAGCAATGCAATTATCCCTCACTACTCATGCCCACAAGTTAAGACTGATCTCTTTCATGTAGAGCATTGGTGGAATCACTAAAACTTCTGTCAGTTAGTAATAAGTTTTTTACTTTCTTTTCTATTTGTATGATTGCCACCATCGAGAACACTGTTCTGATTGCTTGCATGAACAGTAAGGCAGCAATTCTCTCACTGGGAGTGCTTTAATAATCAAAGGTGATCTTCTTTTGGAGCTCACACAGAAGTCATAATTCCCAGCCTTTGATTTATAGATTCAGGTTTTCTACATATAGAGCAGACTTGGAATTCCTAAGGTGCCTGGGATATTAATATAAGGCAAAGAGGATCAGGCATCTCCAGCCCACAGAGGAAGTAGTATGTAGTGGGAGTAAATGGAGATCCAGGAAAAAAGGAATTTGTACATGACACTAGCTGGATTACATATTGGGACCCTTATTATTCTCTTTCATACGGCAAGTATTTAGCTCATTGTATTACAAAGGTTGTTGAATGCAAATTTAGATTACCTAGGGTCTGATCAAAAGATTGTAATAATTTGTTCTTTTTCTAAGAGAGGGACACTAGCAAAGTTAAAGTTTGATTTGCTAAAGGTCATTTTCCATGTAGATTTAGGTAGAAATGCCATCAGCCCAGAAAAACTTTATCATGGAGACCTAGTCACGGATGATATGTAGAGCAGTCTGTAAGACTGAGGGCAGTGACTACTGTTTGGGATATTTAAGAATACGATTAGAATAAGGATGTTCTGACCTAACAATTATAATAGAAAGGAAAGAAAAGAGGCCATTAGAGTGTTCAACAATCAAGGAAAATTGAAAAAAGAAATTATTATAAACCAATGGATAAAAACAAAATAGGAATGATATAGGGGTCTTGGTCTGACATCTTGGGGCAGAAACTGTCTACTATCCAAGGCCATTAGCTTGTTCCAAAGGTTAGCTATCTACTTCTAAAGATAACTGCTTCCAGAAGATTTCTGAGAATCCTCAGCTTGAGTCCTCTGTTAGATTAGCTTTCTAATTGTGTAGATTCTGAGTTGCTTATTTAGTTGTGCAACATGAACCCAAGGACTAACCTTTTAGAGTTTCACAGTTGCATTTGTTATTAAGAGTACGTAATAAGATTACTTCCTCTGAGGTTCAAGAGAAGCTCTACCCTGACTTTTCCTCCAACAGACAAAATCTGATTGAGGATCATGAAGAGACTAAAGATGGCTATTGATAATAAGATTGGGTATAGTACCTGAGTCCCTTGAAATATTTTGCCATGCCTCTGTGCAGCCAAGCACAGTCTAGTATCAGAAGTAAAATTCATAAATGCATGGGCCCCTGCAGGTATTAGTTCCTAGAATGATAACTGATGCATCCCCAAAGGGAGTGAACCATGTGGCATATAAGATAATGGGAGTACCTTTGGCCAAGGGAACACAAGAGTTTCTGAAAGTTTTACTAGGCACACTTGATAGATGTCATTGGTTCTTTAAACCTTTCCAGAAAATTGTAGATAGTAAGGGCACTATACTTTTTGAGTAAAAGGTAACACCTTACAAAGTTCTTTTATGTTTCTCATAAATTTGTGCCTCTGTCACTTGATATAAAAGTTGGTAAACCTAGGTTGGAAACACAAAATAAAACAGCATTTTAGAGACTTATATCTCCTGAGCAAAGAAAGGGTTTAACCTACTCTGGAAAAAATATATAATAATGAAAACATTCAAACCCCACTGAGGGTGGGGGAGAATATAAAATTTATCTGAGGTGGTGAAGTGGCCCTTACAGCTTTGGTTCATGTCTATGCCCTCTCTTTAAAGTTTTTCCAATCTTCAATGAAGACCTGGGAAAAATAAGAGGGGCTTCAGTGAACCCCTGGTACTTAACTTTCCACATATATCATTGACCTTCATAGGTTAAGGCAAGAAGGTATAAATTTTCCTGGGCTAGGGCTGCATTGAGAAGGACAGATAATTATTTCTCTATGGTGAAACAGGTGGCTTTGGGCAGAATTGAATTGATGCCAGGAGACTATTTGTGTTAGGGACTACTGGGAAGAGAGAGATCAATTTTTTGAATATTTTGAGACCTGAAACAAACTTATGTCCTTAACCATTTGATTTCTTTACTGGTAGGACAGGATCACTGCAAGGGCTAGTGTAGAATATGAGGAGGCCTTTGAATGTAAGGCCTTAGCTATAGGTTTGAGAGACTTTCTTTGCTTCTGGCTTCAAGGGGTATTGGGGAAGTTTGTGTAACAGTTTGGTAGACTCTATCTGAATTTTGATAGCATCTGCTCCAACTATTTTTCCTAACTCAGTGGAATTTTTATTCCATAGGTATCCAATATGGTGTTAGGATCTTTAACTAGGGTATGAATCAAATTCAATGGAGAAAGCAAAAGTATATCCAGAGAGGACACAACTTGATCCTGGATATTAGTGTTCTCTGGAACCTCAAGAAATAGCACTTCTTATGTGAATTTAATATTACAATTCCATTTGCAAAGTGAAACTCTCCCTATTCAATTTTCAGGGATAGCATCACAGAGCAGGAAGTAATGCTCTTTAGTCACAGGTCCAAGGTTTATATTTAATGGCTAAGAGACAGAGAAAATCTGCGAGCTATTATAAATTCCTAGCACCTAGGTGCTATACTTATCCTATATTAATATATTTATATTAATGTAGAAAGAGTAGTGTCCATATCTATCAGCAATTGATGCGAGGCAGGATGCTGAATGATTTTTCTTTCCTTAAGCATCCTCATTGCTCTGAGTTGAGATTTTTCTTTGTCTTTTTGTAAGATGAAATAGTCTTTTATTCAAAACATCCCTCTGTTTAAAATATCTACAAGTGTCCCTGTCAGTTGGGTCTGTTGGGAAATGTGCCACCAGCTGTTTGATCTGCAGGGCCATACGTTTATTTTGAGCCTTGTCTCATTACTCTTCAAAAACAAGTTCAAAATGTTCAGCCAGGTGTTACACTTGTAGTTCAGGTAAAGGGATATTTCCCATTCTAATTTCATCTTATTTTTTCTATTTGCATGTTTGAATTATTGATTTACAATTATTAAATTATTGATTACAATTGATTTTTATTGGAAATGTATCAATATGGCCTTTAGAATATGTTTTCCTAGTTTTCAGGCCCCTTTTCACCCTCAGGTTTATTATAAAAAGAAGCTTTTCTTTGAGTGAGTGCCAGGTTTATATAAAGTCAACACACTTACACTTTAAATTTAAAGTTTAATTTAAAAATTACCCACTAAATGTCACAATGCCAACCCCAGCATTGTAAGTAGACCAAGAAGCTGACCTTGACTACTCCAAGACCTTCTGAATACTTTTCTGTACAGAATGTGTTGAGATGAGGCAAACTTTAGTTTTTCCCCATCCTACTCATAATAAAAATGCCTATGAACATCTGCCAGTAATCATGACTACTTTCTATCCTAAGAACTTCAGTAGGATACTAATACATAAAAGCAAAATCCATCTGGAAATAGTAATCGCGTCTGTGTTTTTTCCCCCATAACATCACCTGTTTTAGGTAGTTCTCTTGTACTAAATGGGCAATGCAAATTTTAAAATATAATAAATAGTGTTTCTTTCCTGGAGTCTCATGCAATATCCTAGACTCTAAGATGATTTGTGGCTCCGCACTGGTGTTACTCTATAATCAGCTTATTATAAAGCTAATTATATGCTCCTTAACTCTCTAGTTAGAACCTAGGAGAGGATTCTATCATGTCTTAAAGCCCCAAAGTTGCTTTAAAAATCAGGCATTTTATAATCACATGTGCTACTCCTTGTTTTTTAAAGTTGTACCCACAGTAAAATACTGGTTTAGGAAAAATATAACAAACCTGAAGTATGCCTTATTTTTAACATATTTCATTAATTCATCAATCTATTCATGAATTCATTCGATGAATATTAACCAAAATGCTTTTATCTACAAAACACTGCATAATTAATGTGGCAATACAAAGCAACATAAAATGACCTTTGCCCTCAGTAAGTCAACAAAATGTTTCTATATGTTTCTAGGACAATTACAATTTCATTCTTCTATATGTTAAAAAAATTCCTAAATATGATTAAATATATGATAAAGATTCCATTTTAATGTCTTTACTCCACCATTTCCTGATATTTCATGCCTTCATTCATTCAACAATAGCAATCGCTGGGGGACACAACAAACACTAATATGCTGTTTACATGATGATGAATGAAACTAGCAATACTGCTAACCTTATGGAACTCACAGTCTACTAGAAAGAGACAGAAATTAAACAAACAAAACTGTATGTAAGGTAATCACAGAGAGTGAAACATTCTATGAAGGAAAAAATGAAGATAATATGGGTGAAAATGACTAGAGATATGTTTTTTTTTAAGCAGGCAGTCAAGCCTATCAGAGGATATAAAATTTAAGCAGTAATATAAATAATAACAGGAAGCCAGGCATGTGTATATCTGGAAGAAAGCAGAGCCAAGCAGAGGAAACAGCAATTATAAATACATTAAAGTGAAAACAAGCTTAATACAAAAGTGTTCAAAACTGCATACCCAGGTAAACTAGTTTCACAATGAAATATCCTAAGAAGAGAGTTTTTAGAAGTTATTTAAAATTTTCTAAAACATAAATAGTCCCCCTATTTATGTTATGAAGCTCTTATATGATTATTACCAAACCAGATAAATGGAGTACAAAACTCACAAAATAATAACCAGATCAGAAGAAGATGAAAAAAATATTCTATATATTCCATCTGTCACATTTACCAACCTACTTGAGTCTGTATCTATATACCCCACTTTCTCTACTGTTGTTATGAATGGACTACCTCTGCTCCCAACCCAAATTGCTCCATTTATAGACCAATTAAATCAATAATCTTTTGCTTAGTCAAGGCTTTAGTTTCAGAAACTTTACCTTTCTTTCATATACCATCAGTGTTCCATGTGCTCCTGGAATATTCCCATCTGCATACAAAATATGCTGTTATATATTCTACATTTTTAAAAATGTAGAAAGCTCTTAGTTGCGGTCTTCTCTAGCTAATGTCCTATTTTTCTGTTTTCCTGCAAAAACTCAGGAGATTTTTTTGTGTGCTCACCATATCTAACTCTTCTCCTTTTATTCTTTCCTGAATCCACTCTAATAAGGCTTGATATCCATACCACTTCATCAAAATGCCTCTTATCAAGGTTATGAATAACCCCCCACACACACACCATGGCCAAGTCCAATGGCCAACCTCTGTGCTCTTCTTACTTGATGAGTGGACAACATTCGACCCAGAAGATCACTTGCTGGCTCTTAGAACATACATTCCCCCCCTCCTCTTGCTGTTTCTTCTCCTTCCCCCCCCCACTATGTTAATTTCTCAACTTAGCTCCCCATCATCCTTTGTTGATTAATACGTACTCAAGCAACCTATAAATTTTGGAGCATCTCAAGACTCAGTTCTTGCATCATTTTTTTTCTCACTATACTCACTCCTGAGGCGAGGTCATCAAGACTTACAACTTTAAATGTTGTCTACATCCCAAGCTTCCAACTTGTATCTCCAGCCCAATGAAATCTATACTGATAGATGGTAAATTCAACTGCATTTCAATCTTATCGGTGTTTCTAATTTGTCATATTCAAGTCTACATCTTGCTTCTCCACATTTCAAACCTTCTCCTTTGAAGCCTTCCTCATCTCAGTATGAAAAGAAACTTCATCTTATAATGGAAAATGTGACGCTCAAAAGATGTTTACTAACTGATTAGTGATAATATATAGGTTAAAAATGTTATGGGGTTTTAAATTTGTTTCATTTTGTTTTTTGTAATTTATTGCATTTTATTATTAGTTCTTATAATTCTCAGTTAATTGTCTTAAATTTGCAGGTTGGCAATCATTATCATCACATAATTCACATGCTAAATTTTTTACTTCTTTTTTTTCAATATTATAACATTTCTTTTGCCTTTTAATTTATTATAATAAAATCTCTAGAACAATGTTAAATGATAACATCTTTTTGACTTTCTAGCTTTTAAAGGGAATACCTCTGGTGTTTAACTTTTAAATATAATGTTGACAATTTAAGATAAATAATCTTTATAATATTGAGGGGGCCATTCTAGTCTTTATTTTCTAAGAATTTTATTAGAAACAGATGTTGAATCTTATAAAAGGACATTGTTTTGATGGAGATCATATGTTCTTTTATTTTGGATTAATGGGTTGAATTTTAATAATTAGAGTAATTCCTTCTTGTTCATTGTATATTTTACTTGTATCAACACACCCAAATAGATACCATTTGGGAGTTTTTCATGAATGTGAATTGATTGGTCTATGAGCCTTTTGATCTGCCTTTGTTTAGTTTGAGTGAGATTTATGTTAGCTTTCCAGACCGAATTCAGATCATGCCATCATTTTCCACAAAGAAGAATTAAGTTCTTTTTGAATGTGTGTTAGGTGTGTAGGGACCTCACCTGTAAAATCACATGGACAAGGGCACTTGGGGGGAGTAATTATTGGCAAATAACCATGTTCAAATGCTCAGTACCCATAGAATCTACTTCAGAGTTGAAGTTATATACTCATTAGAGGACAGAAACATAGGCCATGCAAAAAGGGATGCCTGAGGGTCATTTTCCTTATAGACATGCCCTGGGGGAAATACAGTCCTTTGGGAATATATGAGGTATGTAAATAGGCAAGTGGAATGTGCCTTCTGATTAGTGTCTCTAGTCCACAAGTAAAGATTTAGAATACCTCAAATGTCAATGTGCTGGTACCCAGCTAGCTGCTTTGTCCTTTATGCGTTCTGTCTGCATCATTATCAAAGTATATAATAAAAATATGTCTTGTTAACCAGACACACACCCTTTGCCTCCTCAGACTGAAAGTTGCTTCCAATCTTTGATCATATCTTTCTCATCTTTGCATTTCTCCAATACCCAGCCCACATCCCTTGTGTATAGTAAGTGCTCAATAAATGTGGGTTGCATTGAGGAGTGACCGAAAAGCAAAGCAAATAAAATATTGGTGATAAAATAGATATGTATGAGGCATTTTGTCCTTTGAAGGACTTGGAAATAAAATAAAGAACCTGGGAATTTAGTAATACAATTGGGGCTGCATCTATGAGAGAGTTGTACACACAGAATCAAATCACATAGGCAAGTGGCAGCAGCAGCCTAGTAGGGAAAAACAGTCCATGATCTCCAGATGCAGAACAAATAAGCTTGGAGAAATATGGTAATTGTTAATAATATGAAATTGACAAGAGAATGGGGAACCACCTTGACATTTGATTACTACTCAGTCAATATTCAAGCTCATAAGAAAGTGAGCAGATGTTAGCCCAAGCAGATGTGAACATACGTACAATAGAATAAAGACAAAAGGAATTTGGTTGCTTGCTGGAAACATGTATTTTATTTGATAGAAAAAAATCCTTCAAACTCAATCCAACTAAAATAAAGCATATTTGGTTCATTTCTTTCAGTTTTGCTCTATTTCCCTCCAACAAAATTTATCGAAAGCTTCACATGAGGCAGTTGACAAAACCTTTCACTATTTGTGAACTCAGCTGTCCAAAAGCACCCTTCTCTTCTTTGTCAGGGCCCAAGAAGGGACCTAAGTGGGAATTTCTCCATTACAACAAGGAGGAGCATCAAAACAAGTAAAATTGCCCTGGCTGGTTTTGCTCAGTGGTTAGAGTGTCGGCCCAACAACTGAAGGGTCCCAGGCTCAATTCTGGCCAAGGGCACATGCCTCAATTGTTTCTCTTGATATTTCTCTCTCTCTCTCTCTCTCCCCCAGTTCCACTCTCTCTGAATAGCAATGGAAAAAAATATCCTTGGGTGAGGATTAAAAATAAAAATAAAATAAAAGTAAAATCAGGGAGCAAAAATATCAAGAACCTGAAGTCCAGAAGCCAGAGGATCAGACAATCAATATTTTTTTCAAGAGTCCAGGTCATTCTTACGTATGTCATGTATCACTTAACAACAGGGATACATTCTGAGAAATGCGTCATTAGGTGATTTAGTCGTTGTGCAAACATCAGAGAGTGCACTTACATAAACCTACATGGGTTAGCCTGCTACACACCTAAGCTATATGGTACAGCCTATTGCTTCTAGGCTACCAACATGCACAGCATGTTACTGTACTGAATACTGTAGGCGATTGTAACATAATGGTATTTGTGTATCTCAACATATTTAAACATAGAAAAAGTACAGTAAAACTACAGTATAAAAGATAAATAATGGTACACTTGTATAGGATACTTACCACGAATGGAGAGCTTGCTGGACTGGAAGTTCCTCTGTGTGAGTCAGTGAGTGAGTGGGGAGTGAACAGGACATTACCGTATATGACTGTCAACTTTATAAACACTGTACACTTAAGCTACATTAAACTTATAAAAATTTCTTTCTTCAACAATCAATTAAGCTTAACCACTATCACATTTTAAATTTATATACTTTTTTATTTTTTTACTTTTTATTCCTTTTGTAATAACACTATAACAGTCTTAAAAGGTTAGTAGACGTCTTGCCTATTTGACAGTGTTTGACAGTAGTCAGTTCATGAGCCAAAAGCCACACACACGGTTCTTTCTTCTTGACAGACTTTTAATTTGCTATATTTCTTTATCAATGCCTTACCTTTAGACTGACTGATGATCACCTTGGGCTCATTAGCTTCTGTGGAAGAGCTGCACTTTTAGTCTTTTGTTTTTCTAAGTTGTTTGTTCAATTGAAATCATTTGCTGGTCATCACTTCAACCACTTAAATGTTTTAATGGTAAGTGGGGCAGCTATATTCTTAATTATTGCTGTCTCAACTTTAATTGAATTTTATCTCTCAAAGCATTTCCAAATTGTATATTTTACTATTTGTAGTTGAAAATGAGTGCTTCCCAACTCTACATACTGCTAAATTTATGAACATTCTCTAATTCCTTTCATTCATTCTTACAAATAAGGATATTCTTTTCTCAGGTTATCTCTTTGTGTATGTAATATTATAGGAAATTTAGCCAACATCAATCTATATACACTACTAATATTTAGTTTTAGTAGTTTTCCAGTGTCTTTCCCTAGAGTCACACGTTTATTAGTTGCATTCTCTTCATCAAAAATTTTACGAAATAACTGGCCATTGCAAAACATGGAATTCTACCCTTCCAGATCATAATAGCCTTGTCTTCCACATCCATCCCTGAGACAACATTTTATATTTTTTGTAATGGCAGTATCCTAATTTGAGTTACCAGTTAATCACCTTAAGTGCTTAGTGGCTTAAAAAATTAAATAAAACAAGTTTATTTCTCACTCATGTTTTATGTCCATTGCAGGTTGGCCATTTCCTCTGTCCATGTGGTTTTCACTCTTGATAACAGGGCATTCACCATGTAGGTTCCTGTCATCTGCTGTGATGAAGTAAAATTAGAGTTTCACACAACATAAATCATATTCTCCAACCTGAAAGCAAATTGTGTTCCTATCATTCACAGTACATTGGTCAATATTAGCCACATGGCTCCACCTACAGCAGGAGCAGGAAATACAATCCTACCATTAGCTGAATGGCAGTAGTGACTACCACCCCCTACAATCTAATCTCCAAGTGAGCTGCTTACAGTATTCAGATATAGAACTGCTCTGCTCAAAACTCTCCGATGGCTTCCCATCCTGGTCAGTAAAAGAACCAAGTTCATGCAGTGGCCTCCAGACCCTCCATGGTTTGGCCACCTACTATCTGTCCATATCATCTCCCACTCTTCCCCTGTCTCTCATTCTGCTCCAGCCACACCAGGCTTTTGTTATTCTTTGTTCATGTCAAGCTTCCAACTGACTCAGGCTTTACACTTGCTATTCCTTTTGCCTGGAAGATCCTTTCCACAGATACCCTCAGGGCTCACTCATTTACTTGTTTCACATGTCCACTCTCATGCCACCTTGTTGGTGCAGCCTTCCCTGACAACCCTATATAAAATGACATCCCTTCCACTGATGTTATTCTCTAACCTCCTTACTCTGCTTCATTTTTCTTTAGTGCTGAGTACTGCCTGACATAATAGTATATGTGTGTTTACTGTCTGTATTTCCGCAGAAAATATAAGGTTCTTGAAAGACAGACTATTGTCTGTCTTACTTACTATAAGATCTTACAAGCCTACTATAAGCCTACCAACCAGTAGATGCTCAATAAATACTTCATGAATGGGTCAATAAATACAGTGCTGGTCCCACGGCAGCAAAGCACTGACTAAGACACAATATACCAGTAAAAGTATCATATTTTTGGAGGAAAAAAGAAGAGAGGGGGAGAAAAGATTAAAAGGAAGTTAACAAAGACAATTTTATCTTCTTGCCAATCTCTTCTGAAATTTGTCTGTGTTTATAAGAGGATCAGTATTTACGAGGACGGGATATACTGAGGAACATGTTTGTACTTAAATTTCCTCCCTCTCTTCATTTTCTTGCTGTAACTCTTGAATGTCCATTGGTTTTTAAATAAACCATGTTTTTAAATAGAGGTGTCCCTAAGTTGAAAACTAAGGGGAAAATCTGTAAACACATGGAAAAGAAATATGGAATCAGGAGATACTTTGGCCTTGAAGATCTATTATGAAACTTCCAACATGAAGTATAAGGGGATTTAGATGAAAAAGTCATCAATTTCTCTCACACACCAGGTGGCATTTTCCCAAGTCAACAAATAGGAAACTAAGTCACAGAGCAGTATAATTAATTGCTTAGATCACAGAAATTGTGAGCAGCAGAAGTAAGACTACTAGTAGAGTTTATGACCCCCAGTTTATTTGTACTTTTTCTGCCTTATAGTGCCCACATATTAAGTCTCATTCTAAATTCAGTTTGAGGCAGAATTAGGTAATTTGTCCCTGACAACCGAACTTGCATTTGAGAAAACCAAAATCATACTCTAAATAATAGATAAAAATATTTCACATAACCATAAATGTCAAATGCAAAAATATAAATAGAATATGAATTGGAAGAATGTTTGTAAATGAATAGTTTTATATACTGTTTTTTCCTCAGAGCAAAAATGACCTCAATGTTGTTTATCGCTCATCTTTCTCTTCCTTGACAACAAACTGAGTTCCTACTAGGCCAAAAACTGACCTTAAATATATACCCAAATGAAGACTTAGAAACTGTCTGGGCCAGTGTTTCTTGAGCAGTTTAACTCAAAACCCCCACTCATGTAATCTTTCAAAACACTAATTTTCAAAATTATTTCTAACTTTTCTTAGTATCCAAAAATATGTAAATTTAAGTTAAAAAATTCTATTTCTACACTATAACTAAATGGGATTTATCCCAAGTAGGCAAGCCTGGATTAGCATTCAAAACTAAATTAATGTAATCCATTATATAAACAGACTAAAACAAAAATCACTGATCATATCAATAGACACAGGGAAAAAAATGACAAAATTCACCACCCATTTATGATAAAAACTCTCAGTAAATTAAGGATAAATGGGAACTTTTTCAACTTGATAAAGACTACAAATAACCTGCAGTTAACATCATATCTAATGATGAAAAACTCAGAGCTTTCCCACTAAAATCAGGTAAAAAGCAAAGATGTCCCCTCGCATAACTCCTTTTCAACATAATACTAGTAGTTCTTGCTAATACATTAAGGCAAGAAAATGGAATAGAAGGTATACAAAGTGGGAACGGAGACATAAAACTGATCCAAAAGTTTATATGGAGAAACAAATGACCCAGAATAACCCACATAATATTGAAGAACAAAGAGGACTGATACTATCCACCTTCAAGCCTTACTATAAAGCTACAGTCACCAAGACAGTGTGGTATGCAAGGAATAGACTGATCAGTGGAACAGAATAGAGAGCCCAGAACTAGACTCTCATAAATATAGTCAACTGATCTTTGTCAAAGGAGCAAAGGTGAGAAAATGGAGCAAAGATAGTTTCTTGAAAAAATGGTGCTGAAATTTAAATACAGATATTACACCCTTCACAAAAAATAACTAAAAATGAATCATAGACTTAAACATAAGACTATTAAACTCCAAAATATTGCACAAGAGTAAAGCTAGATGACCTTGTGTATGTAAATGCCTTTTCTGATATAACGCCAAAGACACAATCCATGAAACAAGAATTGATAATCTGAATTTCATTCAAATTAAAAATTTTTGTTTTGTAAAAAACAACATCAAGATAATTAGAAGACAGCTACAGTTGGGAGAAAATATTTGCAAAAGACACATCTGATAAAGGACTGTTATCCAAAATGTACAAAGAACCCTTAAAACTCAACAATAAGAAAACAACCCGGTTAAAAAATGAGCAAAAGACCTAAATAGACACCTCATCAAAGAAGATATACAGATGGCAAATAAGCACATAAAAAGATATTCCACATTATATGTCAAAGGAAAAGGCAAATTAAAACAATGAAATACTGCTACACACGCATGGAGAAAATCTGGAACACTGACAACTCCAAATGCTGGCGAGCACATGGAACATGAACCACTCTTATACACTTGTGGTGGGAATGCAAAATGGTACAGGTGCTTTGGAAGATAGTTTAATGGTTTCTTACAAAACTAAATATCCCCTTACCATATGATCCAGCAATCATGCTCCATGGTATTTACACAAAAGAGACGAAAACTTATGTCCACACAAAAACCTGTACAGGAATGTTTATAGCAGCTTTCGTTATAATTGCTAAAACTTGGAAGAAACCAAGATATTCTTCAATAGGTGAATGGATAAATTGTGATACATCAGACAATGGGCTATTATCCAGTGCTATAAACACATAAGCTATGAAGCCATGAAAACATATGGAGGAATCTTAAGTGCATCTTACTAAGTGAAAGAAGCCAATCTGAAAAGGTGACATACTATATAATTTCAACTATATGTCATTCTGGAAAAGGCAAAACTATGGTGACAGTTAAATATCAGTGGTTGTCAGATTGAGGGTGAGGTGAACAGGCAGAGTACAGAGGATTCTTAAGGAAGTGAAAAACTGTACAATACCATAATGATGGATATATATTATTATACATTTGTCTGAATTCACAGAATGTATAACACCAAAAGTACACCTTAAGGTAAACTATGAACTTTGGGTGGTTATGATGTGTCAGTATAGGTTCATCCTTGATAAAATATATATATATATACCATTCTGGTGAATGATGTTGACAATCGAGTTTGCTATGCATGTGTAGGTACAGGTGTATATGGGAAATCTCTGTACATTCCTCTCAATTTTGTAGTAAACCTCAAACTTCTCTAAAAATTATCTTTAAAAAGGAGCGATTCTATAAAAAATTCAATCTGTAGATTAGTAAAAATTTTATTACATAATATATATTCAACATTATAAATAACATATAATAGGGGCCCAACAAACAGCAGCATACACAATGCTCAATGTGCACATAAAACATTCTCAAAGACTGGCCATACGTGAGGCTGGATAATAAGCCTTAATATATGTAAAAGGATTGAAATGATGCAAAGTATGGCTACAATGAAACTAAATAAGAAATCAATAACAGAAATATTTGGGCAAGTCATAAATACATGCAAATTAAACAATGGACTCCTAACTAACCAATAGGTCAAGAAGAAATCACAAGAGTAATTAGAAAGCACTGAGATGAGAGAAAAAAAAAAGCATAATATGCCCAAACTTAAGGGATATAGATAAAGCAGTACTCAGAGGTTACATATGTAATGACCACAGGTTTTGAGCTAATGATAAGTTAAGTCATGAGAACACCTCATTGCAACTAACTGTTGCCTCAACGTGGACCTGGACAATCTCAAGCTGCCCTATCTGAAGGAACCCATTGTCAACGTGAATTACTTGAACCACTACCTACCTCCATCCCCTGAGCATTTGCAAACTGTTGACCTTGCAGATTATTTTAAAGATAAAAAATGTGAGATACAGAGAGAATGATACTGTGTAATGTCACAGAGATGAGCAGTGACAAACCTAGTATGCAAAGCTAGGCTCTGGGTGCCCTTTGCATCAAACCATGCTTAAACCAGTCATATTTCACACATATACTACTGCTGACAACTCATGACTTTGGTAGTTATTAATGAAGTAGGATACCATTAATTAACTATGTTTATTTCCACATCATACTCATAGATAAAACTGTGAAGGAGCTCAAATTAGATATATCTCATGTTCTGCTTTGTAAGGTTAATAAGTCACAATAAGTTTTCTTCTTGTAGGATGTCATCATTTTCTTGACTTCAGAAATTGCTTCCCATCAGTACAGCCCCTTGGGACGAATACTTGCTAAACTTATGAGTGTACGCAGTGGTACTAACAAGATGTGTCCTCAAATTTGTCCAACTGGTCTTCTGTGAAGTTATCTCGGAGTTGCTTACCCAGAATCATACCTGCATAAAAGCTGCAGCATAAAAATGCCTCCTTTCATTAGTAACTATAATTGTGTCTTGAGTAGGCACAGGGAATGCAATCCTAAAATTCATCTAGCTCCTTGCCCTCTTTTATAGAATACAGCTATTGATGCCTGCCATACTAAGATTTAGCCTTCTTCTTCTAGGAAGGCTAAAAGTACTTGTAATAAGCTTAGACCCTGTTCAAATCAGGAAAATGTTATTTTGTCACATACACATAGGAAAGGGAGTAAACTGGAACTTTGTGGAGGTTGGTGTCAGTCCTTCCAAACTAAGCCACCATGAGGCTCCTATTGCTGTTTTCTGCACAAAAGCCACAGATGTCTTCTCTCCAAGATACATATAAGGTCAAAAAGTATTGATTTTTGTTCTGCCCATGAAAGGTAAAGAGCTGCAGCAATTTCCCTCCCACTGTAAACAACTAGAAAATTGAACAAAATACATTAAATGACTGTTTTCAGAGATTGGACATATGCAGCTCAGGACAGCAATCCTTGAAAAAAGAACACAAACAAGGTGAGCCCAAAGATTGTACCACCTAATTGCCTGAAGAGTGTCTCAGGCCATAACACAAAGTGTGGGAACTCAAAGGAATGCAGTGGCTTTGTTGAGTTGAGAAAACAGAGGTGAGTAGATCTTGTGAGGCAGGACCTCAGAAAGAAGAAAACTGTACAAAGAAAGAGTAAGGTCCCCTTGAAGTTTTAGATGACTACTAACCTGTGAACAAGGGATAAAAGAACTACCTGATGCCAGGGTTAGAACAATGGAAAAGCAGTAGGAAGAACAATTTCCAGAGTTCATATCAAACTCTACAAATAATTCACTTCTGAACCAGCTAGAGTTGAAAGACTTCATGATGCCTTAAGCATTAAGAGAATCCTCAGAAGAGTGTCAGCCTAGTGTGGGGATAAAACCTTAGACTAAAGTCACTTTGGGAATATCCTAAGAAAGCTTAAAAACAATTTTCAAAATGATCTAGCTTTCTAAATACAACAAAATACAACCAAAATACAACACTCGTTGAAGGTACACAACAAAATCCAGCAACCAATGACGTAAAATTCACCATAAACAAAAATCAATTGTATTCTCCTACTGGCAACAAATAATTAGAAATGGAGGTCAAGTGCTTCTATAAATCAAACACATCTAAAACATCAAAAATATGAAATATTTTGGGACATAGTTTAAAAATATACGCAAGATCTATTCACTAAAATATATGCAAGATATTGCTGAAAGAAAGGTCAAATAAAACTGAAATAAATGGAGAGATATACCATGCTTCTGGACCAGATGTCTTAATATTTTTAAAATATCAGTTCTTCTCAGATTGATGTATAGATTCAGGGCAATCCCAAACAAAGTCACAGTTAGCCTTGTTGTGGAAATTGACACTATAATTCTAAAATTTATGTAGAAATGCAAAGAATCTAGAACAACCAAAATAACTGGAAAAAGAATAAAATTGGAACACTCACACTATCTGACTTTAAGACCTATTTTAAAACCCTAGTAGTTTTTTTTTGTTTTTTTTTTTAATATATATCTTTATTGATTTCAGAGAGAGGAAAGGAGAGGGAGAGAGAGATAGAAACATCAATGATGAGAGAGTCATTGATCGGCTGCCTCCTGCACGCCCCCGACTGGGGGTCCAGCCTGCAACCTGGGCATGTGCCCTGACCGGGAATTGAACCCCGATCGCCTGGATCCTAGGTCGACGCTCAACCACTGAGCCACGCCCAGCCGCGCTAAAACCCTAGTAGTTAAGAGAGAGAGGTTTTGGTACAACAGAAGACATATACATGTAGCAATGGAACAGAGTCCAGGAATAAATGCACACATACATGGTCAATTTATATGCAAAAAAGGTACCAAAGTAATACAATGGTTTAAGATATTTTTTCAACAAATTATGCTGAAACAGTCATCCATGTAAAAACAAACTAACAAAGACACTTATCTTGCACCGTATACAAAAATAAATTCAAATATATCATCGACCTAAATGTAAAAGCCAAAATTATAAAACCTTTAGAAGATAAGCAATTACCTTTGAAGTTTTGAGTAACACAATGATTTCTTAAATAAGATACAAAAAGCATAAACCATGAAACAAACTGAGAAATTGACCTTCACCAAAACTTTATTTTCTTTGAATAATTCAGTTAGAAAAAAAAAATCAAGCCATTGACTAGGAGTTAATATTTGAAATATATATATGACAAAGGACTTTTATCCAGAATATACATATTTAAAAACCTCTTAAACATAATAAGAAGACAAGCTACACAATTTTTAAACAGGCAGAGTTGAGCAGGCACTCAACAAGGAAGGTATATGCACATACATGAGAAGCTGTGCAAGTTCTTCAGTCATTTAGGTAAATGCAAATTTAAACACCATGAGATAACACTGTATAACTAGTAGAACAGCTAATATTTAAAGGACTGATATTACAAAGTGCTTGTGAAAATGTAGAACAACTAGAAATCTTGTGCAGTTTTGGTAGATACTAAACATGTTGCATTTTTTTTCTTAATCCTCACCTGAGGATATGTTTATTAATTAATTTTTTTTTTGAGAGAGAGAAACTTTTATGTGAGAAAAATATATCGATCAGTTGCTTCCCATAAGCACTCCTGCCAGGAGTGAACCTGCAACCTAGGTATGTGCCCTGACTGTGAATCAAACCTGAAACCTTTTGGTGTAGAGGAAGATGCTCCAACCAAATGAGCCACTTGTCCAGGGGTGTTGCATCTATTTTAAAAATCAGTTTCAAAAATTCTTATAACATTAAATAAAATTATCATGTGACTCAGCATTCCCACTCTAGGTGCTTATGCAAGAGAAATGAAAAAATATATGACCGCAAGAAGATCTGTACATGAATGTTTATAGTAGCACTATTCCTAATAGCTAAAAATGTGAAATAATCCAATGTCCTTCAACTGGTGAATGGATAAACAAATTATAGGGTATACTTACAATGAAATACTGTTCAGCAATAAAAAGGGAAATTAGTGATATGCACAATATGAATACACCTCAAAAGCATTATTCTAAGTGAAAGAACCTAAACTAAAAGATACATACTGTATGCTACCATTCTGGACATCCAATGACATTCTGGAAATGACCAAATTATCAAAACGGTGGTTTCTAGGGACCAGGAGTGGAAGTAAGAAATTGGTTGCAAAGTAGCACAACAAGGGAGTTTTGGGGAGTGACTGAAACCCATATTTGGTAGTGGTGGTTACATAAATGTGTACATTTATCAAAATTAATCAAATTGTGCCCGGCTGGGCGTGGCTCAGTGGTTGAGCATCGACCTGGGATCCAGGCGATCGGGGTTCGATTCCTAGTCAGGGCACATGCCCGGGTTGTGGGCTCGATCAATGACTCTCTCATCATTGATGTTTCTATCTCTTTCTCCCTCTCCTTTCCTCTCTCTGAAATCAATAAAGATATATTTTAAAAAAAATTAATCAAATTATGTATTTAAAACTCATTAATTTTAGCATATGTAAATTATGTTCAATATAAAAAGACTACTGGGATTTTGTGAAAGCTGGGTAAAAGTGAAATCTAGAACATAATATATGGGTTAAGAAACAGACTTTATTGGGGAAACTTTTAAGTCAAGGTTTTTCAAGATAAGGCACAATCATTCCAGAGATCAGACACTGCTAGACATGCAGTGGATCTGTGTCCTAATGGGGGGACTCTTTCCCTCTCTTTTTGTATAAGACAAGCACAAGGGCACACACGGGTCAGTGGGAGGATATCAGAGTATTTGGGTGCGAAGTGGTCTTGGTTTAGATGTTAACTTTCAGAGAAATTGCTGGTAATACCAACTACCTAATACACAGAAAATACTGAGTCCAAAGAAAGTTTCCCCCATCTTGCTAGTGATAAAAAGCTTTCTGTCCTGTGAGAAAGAACTCAGGTGCAAGCTCATCTCCTTGAGAAAAGGGCAAGTGACCTTTTCTAACATGCAACCCAGAATGAGCACCCAATGTCACTGTAATCCTGTATGTTGAAACATTGGGCCTTTTAATAACTCAGTGGTGAGACCTCTCACCCTCACCTAGGTTCTGAGTAAACTGAGAAATAAGACAAAAAGTTAAGAACAATGAGCCATGCCATTGTTAAAAAAGTTCAGAACAATGGAAGGTTAAACTAGGACTATCATAGCTGCTAAGGACTCAATGGAAGATACAGATTAGAATGAGGCCATGTGGGTTTCCTAGTATTGAACTTCTGAATTAAATAGACCTTCCCACCCTGTCGGAAGCAATCCAATGCATAGTTAGACAATTTTATCTTACTAATACCTAACCTCTTTAATTATCTAGTAACTGTCTTAGTTATGGCTTCTGAAACAACAAAAGATAACTCATCTCTTTCATTAACATAACTGGTGTCTCTCTCATCTTCTCCAAGCCAAATACACTCCATTTATTTAACTGCCCATGAGACTCAAATGGTAGTCATCACCAGTCTGATTGCTTTTTAAAAAATCAATAAATGTTTTCATTTTTATAACTCTCTCGGAAAAAAACTTTTTTCTAAAAATTTAGTTTCCCTGAAATTATTCCATTTCATCTTATCACTTTAATTTTCTCTAAGGTTCCAAGGTTTAAATGAAGTAGACATCTGTTGATCTGGCATTACTTGCAAACTTTTCCCTTCATTTGGGAAATAATCATACCAATTTGATTTTCCCTTGAGAATGCAACAGTACTATACTCTAACTCAATACCATTCAGACTATAGATACAGACATGGACACAGACAAAGACACAGACATAGACATAGACATATCTAGATATATAGATCTAGACCTATATATATACACACACACATACACAGATCTTTATATATATATCCTTTTATATAGCTACATATATACAGATACATAAATGCAACATTTGACTTCTGACACACAGAACTAGATTTATCTGTTTATTTGCAAAGTTATGTCATTAGTATATTATCAACAGTTCAAATGTGTTGTCTTTTTATGTTTTATTTTATTTCATTTCCCCCCTCAAAGTCAGCCTTTTTTCATGCTTTTGCTTCAGATCTACCTCCCACAAATTTTATTTTTATGTATATACATATCTGTTTAATATCTAGCAATGCTTTTTGTATATGTTTTATTTATCTGCATAAACAGCATTGAGCTATGCAGCCATTCAGTTTATTGTTAATAATATTCTGATCCATGAACATTAGTCTATGTTACAACTAGTTAATTTCTTTGGAATCCTGTGTACTAGGCCCTCATAAAAATATTTTACACTTTATTTGTTTTTCTATTTATTTATTTCTAGTTTGTTTTCATCACTTTGCTACTCCAAGTAATGCTATCTTAACTTGCTCATATGTGTTACTTTGTGTACTTGGGCAAGACATTTTCTCAAGGGTACACTTAACTGTGCAATTGCTGGGCATTACAATATGCACATTCTCAATTTCTCTCAATGTTGCCAAAATGTTCTTCAAAATACCTGCACCCTTTTCTCTTCCACAGAAGCGCATGAAGGTTCCTATTTCTCCACATCTTCCCTATCCGTTGGTTAATCTTATCTTGTCATTCTTTGTTCCTCACTGGTCACATATTAGTCATTGAAATCATTCTCATAATTTGAATGTTGTTTTCTAATTTGTTGGTCATAGCTCTGACTATATTTTGTCCTCTCAAAAAGCAATTTTCCCCAACCAGTCTCAGGTCATGACTGACCGCCTGCATTATTTCTTATTTAATTCCACTTGAAATTTATCACTATCTTTTCAAGGAAGAGAGGAACAACTGCTTGAACGGTGCAATTTCCATGATAGCATTTCCTAAAAACCTATCAAAATAGATGTTCATACTTCTCAAACTCTTGCTCACAGCACTTTTCTCTGAATGATCTTTTATGATTTATCATCTTTTATTGAATGATTCCCTCACACATCATTTCCTTCATTGTATGTAATGCTATTTGACTGTGTATAACATAAATTCCTCTAACAAATGAAAAAAAAAAAAGCAGTAGGAGAAACTAATTTTATTTTTCCAGCAATCATTTTGCCACTTTTTATGTAGCAGATGTGTATAGGGGTCCCAACATCCTCAACCTGTCTGGAGGTCCAGGGCATGTTCCCCTTTTACCTGGGAAGTGAAACAAAGGAAATAGTGCATCTTGTTAAACACTCATTCAGATTCTGCTCTCTATGTGATGGGCTTCCTACGACTGCGACATAAAGTGCCAATTGAAACCAGCCCTGTCATGGAGACTTTCACAAAATATGAACAGTGCTAAATACCTTAAAGTGAATCGATTTCTACTGAAAGTGTTTTAACCTACTTTTAGGTCAAGAAATAGCAATTTTCTGAGCTTTGCTATAAGCTGAGAATTAATCCTAAGAGTCAGGTGTGCACTGCATACCTCATTTGTTCCATGAAATTCATTGAAATGCCTTTGTAGAGGAGAGTCCTGCCAGGCCGAGGTGTGGTTCTCCATGGCAATGGACTGATTCCTCTTTGAGGGTATTCTGTCACACTGCAGACTGTGAATCTGTTACTTCCTTTGAAAGCATAATTAGGTTAGACTCAAGGGCAACATAAGATGTGAGCCCATTTTAAATGTGTTAAGCCAGAATGGGCATTGGGTAAATTTCACAGATGAGCAGACTGAGACTCAGAGGTTTGAGACTTTAGTAAGAATTCACAGCTGGGGCTACAATGGTGCTAGACCTGGGCATGGAGCATAATCATGAAATGTAGAAACCATGTGGAAAAGAGTAAAGCAACACAAATACATGATGGACAATGATGGTTATTTCCAAACCTCCTATGTTCTATATGACATTTCTAAGTGGGGAACTGCCATGCAAGAAACAGTAAAAAGATGATAGTAAGAAGTACTGTCACTAACAGTGAGTGTTTGCTATGTAACAGAGACTATTGCTATTTTGGATACTTTATTAGCTTATTTAGGCCTCCAACAACCCTATGAATTAATATTAATATACTCATTTTAATGACAAAGAAACTCAAAGAATTTGTCAAGTAACCCAAGATCACAATAAGCAGAGCTCAGCATATAATCACAGCCAAGTACCAGTGCCAGTGTGCTCAAAAACCACACTCTCTTGTCTCCACAACTCAAATAATACCACACAGAAGCCCCTCAACATGTCTTCTTGGAGGGAAAGGCACCTATCCATATATAGGTATAAATTACTGTTCTCCACAACCTAGCCACCTGGAAGTTTCACTGTTCAGAGTCAACAGTCTACATACATCTAGAGCTCTTAAGAGTAAGTGGTTCAGTTTCCCTTTCTTTGATAGTGCTAAAAATGGAAGAGCAATGTATATTTTTTCTCTGATTTCACTCTTTATTAAATAATATTAAACAACCATTTCAAAATCGAGATAGGGCTCACAGTGTAGAAAAATATCTTGGCTTCTGAGATGCTTATCGTCCAAAGCAATGGGCTCTGAAATACTCGTGCTAATAAAAGGCTGTCTTTCCAGCACCGACACCCACCGGTGGAGAGTGTGAATCAGCCCGTGGAATGAGGTGTTGGCCCTATGAAATCAGTCATTTCCTTAACCCCACCCCCAGATTCTCAGATGACTTTTGTTCTCTCTGGCACATTCTGTCATTTTTTTCCCTCCTGAATGTGATGCATTTACTGATTGCTAATATAATTCTTCATTTCTGGGTCAAGGGAGACTTTTTGCTGACAGATTGGTTGGAAGAAGGAATGGGAACAATTATTTATTTCGAAGGATGACTCAAACTCTCATGTTTTCATTTATTTTTTCCACTGCCCTAGCCAAAGTTCCGAAATGATGTCCTAAGAAGGCTATCAGGACAAACACACAAGTTATCTCTGTGCTTTCCTGTCGGTTACATCTTTCTTTCTTTCTTTCTTTCTTTCTTTCTTTCTTTCTTTCTTTCTTTCTTTCTTTCTTTCTTTCTTTCTTTCTTTCTTTCTTTCTTTCTTTCTTTCTTTCTTTCTTTCTTTCTTTCTTTCTTTCTTTCTTTTCTTTCTTTCTTCCTTCCTTCCTTCCTTCCTTCCTTCCTTCCTTCCTTCCTTCCTTCCTTCCTTCCTTCCTTTCTTTCTTTCTTTCTTTTCTTTCTTTCTTCCTTTATTTCATTTGCTCATGAAAGAATAATTTAGTCCTGGTCCATACAGAGGAACCAGGCAGAATGAGAAATATGTATTGCACCTGGGAAAATAGAATGTGAAAAGCAATGAACTAAGGACAATGAGATGCTTATTGTCCAAAGCAACTGGGGAAATGAAGTATTGCAAGTCCAAATGAATAATGGCTGTTTTCATATGGTAGGTGACAGTGGTGTATTATACATTTTAAAGAAAAAAAGACAAGGCTCTGCTATCAATGCAGGCCTACTAAAACCCAGAAGTACGGCTCACTCTACCCTGACACAAAATATTGAAAGTCTCTGGAATGATGCTGGCACCACGTGTGTAAATCTGGCCCTAATGCAACTTCTAAGCACTTAGACTGAATAATAGGTACTATAAGGGCCAGATTTGGATAAAGCCAGGCACTTGACACAAAGACGAGTGCTTGGCAATGGCAGAATTTGAGGGAGCACAGCCAGTTCCCCCTTCTGAGTTCTTGAAGGAAAGCAACACAGTGCTCAAGGTTGCAGGCACAGATTCCAGAATGCCTAGAATCAAATCTTGGTCCCACCTTCCATTAGTTGCTGACCTTGGGATAGTTATTTAGCTGTATTGTCCTTCAGTGTCTCATCTGAAAAAATGGAATGCTGATAACAGTAGCTGTCTCATAGGATTGCTGTGAGGAGTAGAGCTACCAGTGGATGAAAACCCCATGGAATAGCTAGAATTTATTAAATAAGTACATAATAAAGGGTAGCCTTTCATGTAATTACTAGGTAAGACTGAGGACTGGTGATATGGAAAGGAATTTCTAAAATTATATGGACCGGATACTTTCAGGTTAAGCATAATGGGGTGAAAATGGATCACAGACACTTTCTCCCCAAACATTAACTACATCAACCATGCCCACAACAAAACCTCATTAGTGGAAATCACAGAAAGGGGCACATTTAATTCTAAAATGTTTAAAAAAGCACAGAAGATTCTAGAATATCCCAAAATGTCTCATAACATCCCTACATCTGTTTCCTACCACCAAGAAGCTATTCTAGCAGAAAAGAAAAAAATATATATGGCCCAAGAAATTTCACTCGTACACCCAAATTGGGCATAAAGTGAATTTAGCAGTACCTGTATCTATTCATTATCTAATTCTGGGATAGAGAAATGAATTGGTGGAAGAAAACCACTAAAATGGAAGAACCAGACAAACAGGCTGACTTTTGTTGCTGAGAATGAACACTCTGAATAATCTCAGTAAATTAGGGAAAGGATCTTAAGGTTCTTTCTTCATGGAAATAAGTTACAGACCCCAGACTAGATGCCGTAGATCCTGGAATAGAGCCATCCACAAAATCTCAGAAAAGAAAGCAGAGCCCAGATATTTTACCAAAGTCTTCCCTCCCCTCAAATGAGCTTTTCCATTGTGCCACAGCTAAAGTAATTACTTGTTTGCTTTCAAGAGCTGTTGAATGATCCTTCTTTTAAATAGGTTTTATGTCCAGATCTGACTTTTACTTTGTAATACCTGTTTTATTTAACTAACAACAATGTTCTGTGTTGTGGATTTATTTCTCCAACAAATGAAAAGCATTGCAGAGGCCGTCTCTTTCAAAATTGCCTTCGTGATATTCTATAAGGAGAGCCTTCAAAGAAAAGAAAAGTTAAGAAAGTTTGCTTCCTAAACCTAGCTAGACTGTTGATGTTGTTGTTGTTGACACCATTGCTCAGAATGGTTTGTGCTTTCATTATAGGTGCAATTACCAAGTCATTGCTCATATGAGTCTTTTCTACTTTTTGCACATTTGTGACAGTGAAGGTAGAGAAGAAAATTCGATGAGATCAGCAAGAGACTATATTTAACAACAAGGTACTTGGGGAAGGTGGCAAGTCAGAGCATCAAGGGTGAGATAAGTAATTTGAGGATGCAAGGGCACCATGAGGCTCTGTGTGCCAGGAGATCAGCAGGGCATACTACTGAGCCCCGAATTCTCTTCTTGTCGTCATGAACCTTCCATCGCCTGTGCCCATTTCAGAGCTGCCAGAGGCTGCAGGAAGCCTTGATGTTCACAGAGGATTGAATGTAAGGGTGAGGCAAACGTTTCAATCTGGGGGTTATTTTAGGTCAGGGACTACAGTGATTTAGGGAGAAATTCAAGAGATACCCTGACAAGTCCAATCTGTTTCTTTATCACCTTTGATATTGGCTGTGGCCCTCAGGCACTGAAGGGAGCAGTCTTTGTTCTCTGCTAGTATTTGCTTTGCCAAAAGCCAAGAGAGGAGAGGAAAGTCGGACTTCAGCAGAAACAATGAGTCCTGAAGCAACATCTGAGCTTTCAATCATTTCCACCCTGATTTCTAGCACCCAGCCTGTCTTTCCAGGCCCATTTTCACACCCTTCTTCATCAGGGCCAACTTGTGAATGAGAAGTAGGGGCCTGGAGATCAATTTCAGCCCTGAGAATAAGATTCTGCTGATTGAAGCTCATTTTCCCCTGCTCTTCAGAAAAGACTACAGCTCATCTTCTCACCATCCCCACTGCACACATCCTTACGATGCCTCCAGGCTTCCTTCTCTTTCATTCTACACTTATATATCCTCCAAGACCCAACTCAATTTATGCTTTTTCTCTGCATTGGAGGCAGCCAGTCTTGTGTTCAGATTTTGGCTCTATCACTTCCTAGCTGTGAAACTTTGGGCAAGTTACTTAACTTTACTGAGCCTCTTGTAAGATATGAACCCATAGGAGTCACCTCTAAGGTTGCTATAAGGGGTAAATGAGAAAATGTGTGTATGGTGCCTGGTATATTGAAGGTACTCTCTATATGCTTACTTTATCCTGATGTGTGAGACTTTCCAATTATTCCAGGCAAGTCCTCATCTCATCTGTTGTTAAAGATAAAACCTGTAGGTTAGGAAGGATTTTAGCTCTCTAAATTATTTTTAAAAGGTCAGTTTCTTTTCCAATATTAGGCAAGGCTAAAGTATGTTCCTTTTTATTAGTATTATCATTATTTCTAAAATAGCACTAAAAGCTACTCTTTAATCAAAAAATTTTTTATTCTTAATATTTTCAACAGCTTTGTGGTAGGTGTTTTGGTTATCTGTTGAAATTATCCCCAAACTTAGCAAATTTACACAGCAACTAATTCAATATACCTCATGAATATGTGGCCAAGGAATTTGACCAGGGCTCAGCAGGGCAATTCTCTTTCTCCTCTTGGCATCAACTGAGGTCATGTAGGTTATTCAGCTGGTGGACAGGCTTATTTGGAGACCCCCAGGATGGCTTTATTCACATGCCCAGTGCCCTGGGACTGCTGGAAACAAGAGCTCTGCTGGGACTGTTGGTTGAAATGCTGATATATGGCCTCTACAGCTTGGTATTTTCAGCATAGTCAGACTTCTTAAATAGCACCTTAGGCCCCCCAGCAAGCTGGGAAGTAGAAGCTGCCAGTCTTCTAAGGCTTGTTCCCAGAAATCACCAGTGTCATTTCTGCCACATTCTATCAGTTAGAGCAGTCACCATGTCCACTTGGATTCAAGGGGAGGGGACACAGGGTTCATCTCCTGATGCAAAGAGTGTTAAAGAATGTATGTCCCTGTTTAATCCAATATAAGATATTATTATACTCGTTTTGCAAATACAGTCCAAGTTTCATAGTGCCTGATTGACTTACCCAACATTATGCAACTAGTGGTGAAAGAATGATTCAGACACGCCTAGCCCTCCAGGCCTACTCTCCGGTTTTAACTAGTTATTATTTGTGCTCTGCACCCCGCCCCCCTCACACACACACACACACACACACACACACACTCACGCAGAGCTGGAAATGAATGCTCATTCAGGCAGTTCTGTTACCTCCATGGAGGAGTGCTGTGGGAATTGTAATGGCAATCAGTCTCCCCGCTGCAATTGGAAAGTTGGTTAATGTATTGGCACTAATACAGCGCCTCTTCCCATCACAGCAGAATTGGCTGTTACTGTTATAGTTGGATTATGGCCACTTCTCCCTCCTTTGCAAAATTTAAGTCTGTGATGTTCTCGTCAAGGGAAATGATGATGGAGTAACAGCCGGCCAGTGATTAAATTTGCTCGGCAACAATCCGTAAATAACCTACACATTCCATTTGCCGGCTTTGATTTGGTCCCTAACTTGTACAAAGGACTGACTTCCAGGTATTGCAATGGAAAACGAGTCGAGGTGTGGGCCGGGGGCCATGGTGGAAGGGGCAGGAGAGGAAAAGCCTGAGAGGGGGCCAGGCTGGTCTCAGATCTGCAATGAGAAGGGATAAGCAGACAGGCATCTTAAGAAAGCTTATAAAAAAATTTAAATCGGTTGGCCTCTCTTGCCCTTTTCAACTGTCTACTACAAATCTCTTCCCTCCTCTGCCCACGCTCTGCCTGTGGCAGGCGAGCTGCGACCGCTCACTTCTATTCTGCTGGAGTCTGCCTGTGAATCAGCCTCTGCTCTCCCTCATTGCAGGTGATTTCAGTGGAGGGAGGAGAGGCCGGGTGATGCCATTATTCCTGGATAATAAGAGCTCATGAATCTTATTATGAGGATTTCCCTCAATTTTTGTTCTCTCATTGTGCCAGGCCCGAACTCCCATTCAAATGCACATAAAGAAAATGCACTTGCACCCTTGCTCTAAATGCCACCAAGTGGTTACCAGGTGATGAGACAGAGGGAGAGAACTAGAGAGAGCTGGGCTGAGAAAAAGGAACTGGTGTTATTCAAAATTCATGGACCTGGAATGCCTGTCAATAGCACAGGTTTAATTCTTTTTGTAAAATAACAATCATGACAAAAGAAATAAGGACTACACACCATCCCTCCACACACAGTATCCAATCTCCTTGGTCTCTAAGTTATGTTGTCCTCTTTAGTTCTATGTTGTTTCAAGGGAAATAATTTGAAGTGAATACACTTTCTTTTCTAAAAATAGCTATATTAAGGTATATTGTTTTGTTCCATACCATAAATCTCATTGGTTTTATACACAATTTAACAATTTTTAATACATTTACAGAGTTGTGCAACCATCACTGCAACCTAATTTTAGAATATTTTTATCAGCCTCAAAAGAGACCTCGTGTCCACTTGCACTCACCTGTTCACACATCCAGCTTCAGGCAATAACTAATCTGCCCTTTGTTTCTCTAGATTTGCCTTTTCTAGTCCTTTGATATAGATGAGATCATACAGTATGAGATCTCTTTTCTCTGGCTTCTCTCACTTAGAATAACATATTTCTGGTTCAACAATATTATAGCAGGTATCAGTATTTCATTCCTTTTTATTGCAATAGTATTACCTTATATGGTTATATTACGTTTTGTTTATCCACTCACTGGCCAATGGGCATTTGGGTTGTTTCCACTTTTCAGCTATTATGAACAGTGCTGCTTCGAACATTCATGTGTAAGTCTTTGTGTAGATGTGAATTTTATTTCTCTTGAATAGATAGATATCCAGGAGGAGATTGCCAGGTGACATGAAATATCTATGTTTAACATTTTAAGAAACTGCCAAACTATTTTCCAAAATGGCTGTACCATTTTTATTTCTAGCAGCAACCTATGAGAGTTCAAATTTCTCTAATTCCCCAGCAATGATTGTTATTGTCTGACTTTCTTTTACTACAGCTACTCTCTTCTATATGAAGTGGTATCTCATTGTGAGGTGAAAATTCATAGGATTTGCAGGTAAATGCTTTTAATATTACTGTCATAAATCAAGAAGATAGAAATTTTTCACATTTTAATGAAAACATGTGTCTCTTCCAGGCACTTAGAGACTTAAAGTGGAATCTTACAAACTTTAGGAGTTAATTCTAAGTCTCTTCACAAATAGGTCCAAAGATCTCAAAGCCTCATGCTTATGAATAGACTGGGATCTTGTTTCTGGTATTACTGGGACGTGTTAAATAAATACCCTTTCTCCATCACTGAAAACATGCCTCATATATATGAGAGATGTTGCGATATCTCCTACTACTTCCTACACAACACGTCATGACCCCTTGTGTTATTTTCTCATATCTTATAAAACTCTGATAGTAGGCAGATTTTCATTCCTGGTAAACAATGGTCATTCCGAAAATACTTGAGCAAGTTGAAGAAATCCTATAAGGCGATACTCAAAAGAAGAACCCCACACAACAAATACTTCTGTGTGCCTTGTCCATTGAGGGTGACTAACTGTCTCAGTTTGCTGGGGCTGTGGGGTTCCCCACAGTGAGGGACATACAGTGCTAAAACTGAGAACGTCAGGCAAACTGAGAGAGTCTCAGTTCTGGTCACTCTACTTGTGATCAAACATGGAGCTCTGTGGGGAAGGCAGATGAGAAATTCAGTAGAAAAGCCCACCTATCTGGGAGTCAGGATATCTGAGATTTTGTTTTGTTTTGTTTTTTTCACTCTCCTAGTAATTGGCTCTGACTTAAGAAGTGGCTTGGCCCCTCTGACCCTGAGGAATACGAAATAGGATATCTCAAAAGATCTTTTCCAGCTCTGATAAGTTATAATTCTTTAGATGTACATGATTATAAATATAACTTTCTTTTGTTGATCCATAACCCCCAGCCAATAGAGTCAGGAAAAAAGATAATTAGGCATAGGAATATGACATTTGATTTCAGAATTCTGTCACTACTCACACTTTAAGGATATTAATTAATTGTTTATTGTGCCCTATGGTTATTTCTACCTCTCAAACTCTGTAAAAATGAATAGTATTATGCTATTAAGATAGTATTAAATATGAATCTTTTTCTGGTTCTGGGATTCCTCAAAGCACCCGAATTCTACTCCTAAGAGGCAAAAGTTTTTCTCATTGGATTCAAAACAGGCTCTGGCTCTAATTTCGGAACTTAGCACAGTATTTTGTCATAGTATCTGGCACACTGTAGGAGCCTAATAAATATTTGTTGAATTCAAATGAATAAATGGCCCTTTGTTTTTATTTTAAAGTTAATGTGCCCTGAATAACTGGGGAAATTTTTCTTGTCTACTTTCTCTTCTTTTCATTTTTAAAAAGGTTATGATCAAATAAATAACACTGGGTTTATAAGCATTAAATAGAAAATGCATATAAAAATAATCTGTAAGTAATAATGCCACTTATAAATGTACCCCATTAGTGCATCCTATTAAAAAAGAGAAAGACACTGAGTTTATCCACACTAGGTCTATGTAGTCATTCAAGACTCAATAATTAATGTGGGCATTCTGTGGAGTTCTGAATTTCCATTCTGAGAACTATAGCAGTTTTTAGGGTCTATTACAATCTCTGATTGTTAAATGTATATATGTGCAAAAATACAATTAAAAACTAAAATGCTGATATAATTTAATTGCATCTAAACCCAGATGTGTAAGTTATAAAGCGCAGTTAATTCAAAACAACAATAACTCCAGGTGAAAACAAGAAGCAAATGAAAGCACAGGCACTCAGACACCCCCCACCACTCTCACGGCAGCAAGGAACTGAACATCAACTCAGAGCATTGGTTCTTTACTTTTAAAGGCAAATGGCACTATTTTGTTATGAACCTGAGATTTCTCAACCTCTGCATTACTGACATTTCAGCTGGATAAGCCTTTGTTGTGGGTGCTTCCAGTGCATTCCAGGATACTGAGCGGCATCTGTGGCCTCTAGCCACTAGATGCCAGGAACACTCACCCCCAAACCTCCCACCTCCCACTGTTGTAACAAACAAAAAAAATCTCTAAATATAAATATCCCCAAATGTCCCCAAGGGATGGGGGTGGGGGGGCAAATTTGCCCCATTTGGTAACTGGTAATCTATCCTGAGAGTATATGAACTAGCTGGGAGAAATATAACAAATAAGACATTGGGACACTTATATAAAAATTATATTGCGACATTCAGTAATAGTTTACACATTCACCTACAATTATTACTCATCACAAAACAAAGTCATTTTTGCCCTTAAACAAAATTGAGACTTTCTGCCCATCGCACTCCTCTCCCTTGGAAATAATATTGTTTCTTTGACCCTTGTTCCCTCTTGTAGTTCAAATGCAGCTTTGTTTACCAAAGTCACATTTGAGAAGGCATCCATCTGTAACAAGCAGTCAGGCCTTTTGGATAAGGTTTGCTATTTCAAAAGGTTTTGCTCGTCAAATTTTAGAAACTTCTCAGATACTAAAATTCCCCATCATTGTGTGTTAGTTTCATTCATTCTAATAAATTTTCTACTAACAGCATAAAACCATTCCTTGCAATAAATCAAAGATCCATATTTTAATTATCATTGTGTGTGATAAAATATGTCATGAGCTTCTCCAAAGCAAGAAGAATTAGTGGAAGCAAACATTTCCTTAAACATTATAACGATTTGTAGCTTTTTCTCGTCCAGGAAACCCCTTCTTTCCTATACATAATTGGTTGCTGTTCATTTACCAGAAGAAACCCAATGAAATTATTAAGGAAAAATCATTAAATATAAGTAATATCTAAAGTATTGCACAGCTTCATCTTCACCTTGCCGACTATATACTAGACAACTTCCCTCAAAAATCTTAGTGTCTAAAATTCAACCTAGTCAAAGATGAAGTAATCACTTGTCCTCCCCGCCCTCCCCGCAAACTTGCTTGGTTTCTAAATTGCTTATCTCAGTGAATGCACCCCTTATTTCTTTTCACCCAAACTAGCAACCTCGGAATGGTACAGCCCAATGTATTTCTCATAAACATCTTTACCTTTCCATCCCATTGCCATGAACTTAGTCTGGACCTCATATTTAGATTTTGTAATGTTGGGGGGAAAAAAGCAGTGTCCTGTTATGGACTGAGTTATATACCCCCAAATTCATATGTTGAAGCCATAACCCCCAGTACCTTAGAATGTAACTGCATCTGGAGATAGGTATTGTATGTAAAGGGGTAATTAAATTAAAATGAGGCCTTTAAGAATGGTCCTAATTCAATATGACTGGTATCCTTATAAAAGGAGAGTAGGACATACAAAGGAATATCAGGGATGTACCCACAGAAGAAAGGCCAGGTAAAGAAACAAAGAGTAGGGGCTCATCTGCAAGATGGGGGTCATCAAGGAAAGAGATCTCAGAAGAAACCAAACCTGCTAACACCTTGATCTTGGACTGAGAGCCTCCAGAATTGTGAGAAATAAATTTGTTGTTTAAGCCACTCAATTTGGAGATTGCAACTGAGACATATATGCAATCATATCCTCCATGCACATCCTGGACCCACTTACAGGCTAAAATTAGCTTGGCACACCAACAATTCCACCACCTGGACTTGTGAGCCTCTATAATTCTTCTCAAGGTATCAGCCTCCTGTACAGCACACTCTAACCACACTCTTGGGTCTTTGGAGAAGTTATGTGGCTCCATGATTCCACAGTTGGCTTGTTTTACTTCCTGCTCGGAATACTCTCTCCACAGTGTTTACCTTAGGTAAAATTCAACTCATGCCCTTTTTCTAAAGAAAAAATTCAAACCTTCCCCAATATGGAAAACTACTCTCACATTTGTTTCTAGAAGATTATCTACACAGTTGAATACTGAGCTCTTCATCTTTCCAGTCTCTTGTGCTCACTTAATATGTTTAAAATAAATACTATGAATGAAAAAAGTTGTGAGTAAATGAACATATTGCTTTGGGCTAAGTGAGGGGTAAAGGTATTTCTGGTAAATATCTATAGGAAATTATTGTGACACCAAATCAGAAGGTCTCTCCACTTGTGAAGTATAAGAAAGGGTTTGCTAATGAGTGGATTTAATTCATTGCTAGGATAAAGGAAATATCAAAATTAGGAAAGCCATCCCTAGGGCCAGATTTACTCAGACATACTTTCATTCTTTGATCATAATAAAATGGAAATTTCAAGACATCAAGAGAGAGTGACCAACTAAAATGTTTTTTATTAGTCCTTTGGTACAAATCTCTGCCAAAGAATTTCTCCTGACAGCCAAGCAAACCTGGAAACACAGGCTGACTTAACTTTCTGACCCTGGGCGTGAACAAAGAAGGGGCTATTTTTAGGATCAGCTTGCTGGCTTAACTGGGTTATGCCACTTCAAAGTACAGAAAATATTCTAAATCCTCTTATTACCTCCCCTGGGGATGAACTGTAACATCCTGTCATAGTATTATTACCTTATTTGGTGCTCTGGCCAAAAAAAAAAAAAATCTTTGTAAAATGGGAATTTTCATGGAAATTTCATAATTTACTTTCTTAGAAAGGGTCCCACACATTTTAGTGAACTTGCCTCATACTCAGCTTGTTACTTTCATATTCTTAAGAAAAGTAAAAAGTGATATTGTTACTTGGTAAAGTTAAAAGGCCTCCTGGGCAAACAAGTCCTCTAGTTTCCTGGAGTTTTCCCTCCTATATACATAGTGAAGGCCGCTCCACAAAGCAGTGGGGGTTGTGAATTGCTATGAAACTGTGTGCTCTGCTTGCCCTCACGCCTATCTTTCTCCCCACTGTTCAAACAGCACCACTAGCTTTATAGAAGCATTGCACACAGAGGGAGGGCGGACACTGTCCAGGACCAAGAGTCACTTAAATGACTGAATAGAGTTCTCAAAGCCACAGCAGATAAAATCTGAAGCCTACATACTTTAGATGAGCAAGAGCTAGGCTTTACTGAGAGAAAAGGGGGAGTCATGGCTTCTGAGAATTTCCAAGATGATTTTAAATATCAATAACCAAACTTAGAAGACAGAACATAGAGTTCATGTTTAAAAAAAAAAAAAAAAAAAAATCATAGAGCAGAGAAAAACTGGGCTGTGAGCAAAGCAATTTGCCTTTCCCGGCCCCAAAAGGAAATAAGTTGCAACCAGCAGGCAAGAACGAAGACTCTAAATGGAGAGACTGGAATAAAGAGGCTGGTCTTTGTCTTAAGAGATCACCAACTCTATCCCCAAACTTTTCTCAGACACATATGGGATGGCAGAGTGAGAGAGACGTCCACTGTGGGGTTCGGAGGAGTCCCAGAGCAGTGGAGTTAGTACTGTGTTTCCCAGAGCTTACCCCATGGAAATTTCATGCCTTTGAGAAAATCCATGAGTTATGCATGGGACTGGGGGCAACTGAATGCACAGGGAGGGATGTGATGATGGTGGAGGGAAGTGCTTCAGCAGACAAATTCCTGGGTTTGAGCTCAAGATGCACACAGCTTGTGAGCTTTGTAACTGGAGCAGAAACCATGGTCAGAGTCCAGACAGATCAGCCACCTGTCTTGAAAGCTATTGGGATCAAGAGCCCAGGAGGCAACCAGACACTATTCTTCCAATGCCCCCTGGGAAAACTGATCATATCTAGGTAGAAGGAAAACTGAAGTAAAGGAGCAAACATTCACTTTAAATGAATATTTACATAAAAGAGACAAGGTTTTAAACCAAAACTATCTGAGTTTCCCTGAAGGGGACAGATAGTTTTCCAACAACAGTGTACATGTGTACTTGAGAGCAAATATAGAATAGTAAAGAAAATTGCCTTTTTGCACATCTGGCTTGGTACTATAAAATTAAATCAACTATAAAACAAGAATCTGTACCTATATTGGCAGTGAGTGGGAACTTTTATGGGCTGAAGCAATTTTCACTAGACATGTCCTAATAGATGGTCCCTTAGTACTGACGTATCCTCAGTCAAGGCCAATGCAAGGAAGCCTAACAGGCAGCTATCGTCTTCTTTTCCCCCAGGATCTGACTTCTTAATTCAATAAAGATTTCAGTTTTGCTTCTATTATCCCTCTGCTCACAAATCCATGTATTATTAGGGCTGAAAGTAATCTGGGAACCTAACCAAGTGCCATCACTAGGCTCAGTGCCCCAAATGCTGAGATGAACAAGAAATCAGCTATGTCCGCAAGAGCCTCAGAAACTCCTGGCAGCTACACCCCTATGCCAAGCATGGTGGGTAAATGAGGCAACTAGAACCCTTACTCACTGCTGGCAGGAGTTTGAAGAGCAACCATGTTGGAGATCTGTTGGGCAATACTGACTCAAGAGGAACTTCTCCAAACCACTATGATCTGGCAAGACCACTCTTATATATCCAACAGGAAACATGTGTCTTTGTTTCTTCAAAGCAACACTGCTCATAGGAGCCAGAAAACAGCCTCAATACCCATCAAGAATGGATAAATTGTATAATCACATGGAGAAAAAAATGTACAATAATGCAGATGAACAAATTAAAATAAAACAGATAATTATGAGTGAATCTTATAATGTTGAGTGTAGGATTCTGCTTTTAGTAAGTAGGCAAAAGGCAAAAAGAATCTAGGAGACATAAAAGTGATTATTCTTGGCAAGAAGTAGAGGCTAGAAGAGAGCATGGGAGAGGCTCCTGGCTGACTTCTTGATCTTATGGCTTCACACAGGTGTTGGTGTTCAGTTTGTGAAAATTCAGTTTGTCATATATTTATGACAGGCATACTTTTCTGTTTATATTATGTTTTAAAATACTCTACATGGTATTGTATATATGACTATGTTTTATTAATACCTATTATAATCCAGCAAAAAGTTTATAAAAATTAACTTTCCAAAAACAAAATGTAAATTACAGAGGATCCCAGATGTTTCCATCAGTTATTAATGCAGAAACTGACTTTGCTTTTTCTTGAGATTTCCACAGCTTCCAACAAAAACTGTCAAAGTCTTCCACAGCCAGCCACATGAATATAAAAAGGGTTTTGGTGTCAAAAATAGGTAGGAAATGTCAGAATACTCATGTTGCACTTCCTACCGTCCCCTCTTACTGACGAAAAACCCCCAAAACTTTAAGAACCCCAAACTGAAATTTCTCCTTCCCATATTAAATGCTCTAAAATTACAGCCTTAAAAAGCATCATTTCAGAGGGAGACAGGCACACCAGCAGGTGCTATTTCTAATTCCTCACGGCCGCCGTCTGTACAGAGTGCTGAGTGATAAAAGTGGTGATGAGAGCATTCTTTCCACAATTTCATATTCATGGAATTTGTTGTTACTTAACTTTTCACAAATCGTTAGGCTGAAGTACCTCTCCATTTTCCCCCCAAATAGTGTCATTTGACCTGGTATCCAGCTTAATACAGCCTCTGCTTTTGAATAGATTCCCTCACAAGTGGCAATCTCTAATAGGGTCATGTCGAGAGGCAACCCTACTGCATGCTACCTATTGCATGTTAGTGTGATGAGGGTAATTTCAAATGGCATTCAATCAAAAAATCTGAAAGTTTTATTAGTGAGGTCTGGGGCTTTCTCATGTTCAGATGAGGCTCACTGCAGTTCGACTTTGACATTTCCAACTAAGATTTCAAAGGATGGGATTTTTTAAACTGTGCAGATATTCAATGGTCCATATTGCCTTAAAGGTTGAATAGTTGGTTGTATTTTCAGAATATTAAATTCAAAATCTTTTTTTCTTTCAAATAAGTATAATAGACCACTTGCCATTTAATCATCTATATGGAGAGTATCTAAATATATGAGATAAATTACATATTAAAACATAAAGATCAAAATCTGTGTCTTAGTGGGAAAGAACACTACCCCCAGAATGCTGGTAAAAGATGCACCTATATTTCATTATTACATACCTCCCTTTTTCCCAGGATAGACTGCTTGTGTAAACAATGAGGCCTGGAAAGAATTTGGGTGGCTGGGATGGAGTTTGCTTGCCTTTTCCAATCTTTTGTCAGTTAAAAGGATTCTGGGTAAAGTCCTGGCTTGATAGGAAAATATGCTGAAATAAACAAGCCATGATGCCTTGGTTGCAGCAGGGGTGGGATGGGGGTGGCATATAGCTGCTTTCTCTGAGTATAAGAAAAGCTCAACCAAGACCAGTTATCACTTTTCAAGAAATTCTTGACTCTAAACAGTCTAGACAAAAAAAAAAGGATTCAAAACTGGGATTAAGTTATTATTCTCTTACAAGGCATTTTAAAGACGGGGACTCTGAGAAGTGTGACTCATTCTGACCTAAGTGGGGTAAGATTGGTAAGGTATTAGATTTAGTTTCTTTGCATCTTTACCACTCAAGTGACCCAACACAGAGCCAGGCTGAGAATTACTACTAGAATTTAGACAATAATCCAGATTTCTAATTGTCCTGTGTCTACCATAAATTTCTTTAGAGAAAGAAAGATGAAAAGATGAAGGCATTATCCCCTGGTGCCATTTAACCTCTACGGCACTCCCACTATAGATTGTATGGTCCCTGGATATTCTGTCAGTCTTTGACTTTGAGCTAACTCATGTGCAACTAAAATGTGGCTCATCTCAGCTTAGGACTTTGTCTTTCAGCCATCCATACCTGCTTGTTTTACTAGTTCTTTTTATTATAAAAGAAATTATTATTATGGAATTGTTAAAAGTTGAGTAACTGGGGGAAGGAGAGCAGAGATCTTTCTCTATTTCCAACAACAACAATAAAACATTTAGTATCAATTTGGTAGTTGCCTTTCCATTCTTCTTTCACATACATAATTTTACAGTAATTTTATACAAATTATAGAAAATTTTATTCATTAATCAGAAATATATTGGAGGGCATTTCTTGAGTATGCAATAATGTGGGAGCTCAACAATGAAATCTCACCAGCGGTCTCTAAATGTTTTAGGCATGGTACTATAACATAGTGGACCCTTATTTTTAATGAGCCCATAGTCATTGGCTATCATGCCTTGGTACCAACCAATCCCATGGACTTTCCCTCAGCTGAAATTCAGGAAGCAAATAGACACTAGAACAAAAAGCTCTAAAAAGCAAGGTCAATAGGGGCTAGACAACCTTTCCCTCTGTTTTTTCTGACCACATTTATCCTTTCCACACAGGAAAATAAAACTGGATCAAGAATGCACTATTCCTTTCCAGGAGACTTACTCATTCCTGAATTCTGAGTAAATTCTGTTCTGGAATGCTTTCTTTGCTGATACTGATTTCTTCCCCCCTTCTGACCCAACTTTGCTTCTCCTAAAAAGCCCAAAATTATGCAAAAATAAAAGATGGTGAAAACACAAGAAACAGAGAATAAAGGAACAGAGAGGTAGGGAGAATTGGTCAATATTGAGAGATTCCAGCCTGAAATCTTTTTGAGTCCTGGGAAAACCTTTCTGTGTGTTCAAGAATAAAATTACACTCATTTATTTAACTCGGTTTTGTGTTAATGAAAAGGGAGTATATATCCTCAAACAACTGGACTTGAGCCAGCAGCTCATTTTCTAGCTTGTGTTTAATTGAAAATTATTAGCATCACTTGATTGACTTTTACTGTTCATACCCAACATCATGAAAAAGCTCAGATTTGAACGGTTAATGAAAATAATTAAAGAACTTCAGGTTTTTTAAAAATTGCTTACACCCTATTAAGCAAGTAGTGATATTGTGAAATATTGGAATCTATCATTGCTGTTTGTTTAGCAGACCATGCCTCCATTTTGTTTTATTGTTTATGCAGAACATTTGGACTTTCAGGGAGAAGAGATTTTCACAAGGCTATTACAAATGCTTTGTGAAGATAGATTATTTGGAGCTGCCAAACCAAAAGTTTGGCTTGGAGAGTCAGTTAAGCATGCCTTAAAGAACTTAAAATAACTATTGCCATCACACCAAGCATGGCAAGAGTCTCTGGGTGAAAATCCTTTAAAAAGATGGATTTTAAAATAATTAAGCCTGGTTGTGTAGTGGGAAATTTGCTCAGAGTCAAAATATAAGTTTTTCAAAATAATATGTCATGAGTTAAATAACTCTAAGCCCAAATTTTAATTTTAACATGTTTCTTATGCTCATGATGTTATTTCCTCAGTACAAGGAGATTCCAAGTTCTGAGACATGTGGGATCCAGTGCCTGGTTAAAACAGTGCATGGCCCTATAATCAAGAGATAGCATGTGATTTTTACAGTATTATGTAAAAGGAAAGATTATGATGCCTCTTGTGGAGAGTCCATCAGCCATTAATCCCTGGACATGAGTGTTCCCTTCCCTTCTAAGCACCCATAGTAAGATTCAGACACATTGCATAACAAATTTCTCAATACATTTTTTCTCAGATTACTTTTTCAAAGCACAAATACATGCTCATAAATATCCATTGTTACTTTCACATATTTTTCCATAATGTCTGATTCAGTGTACAGACTACATGAAAGCCCCTAGAAATTTCTTCACATATTCTTTTGTAAAGCTAGGGAGTAAATATCATGACTGACATGGTGAAATCCTGAGGTCAATGGATTGTTTCCAGATCTCATAGCAAAACCATGACAGAACTGAGTTTGCCTTAAACTGCAGTTTTCTTCTGCCAACACTTGTGCCACCAGTGAGGGCCTGCAATACCAGTTTATGTTATTTAAGCGATCGGGTGCATTTCTCCTATATCCAGGACAGTGATTCCCCATCACCCGTACACCATTCTTGTGCCTACAATTAAAGTGAACTGACAGCATTACCTTCCCATTGTGCACAAGGTATTTTTTTACATTTTTATCCCACTGAACCTTCAAAGCAAAGTCTACAAATTAGAAACTATGATCCCCATCTTATAAGTGAATTAAATGGGGCTAAAGTATAAAATGATTTAACATGATAAAAATTACTGGGAGAGAATTCAAATATTGATTTGCTTAATTCCAAAACCTGTGCTCCTTTACCAGGCTATACAAAGAGGTGTAATATCTTCCCTTTCCAAAGAAGAGTTTGTAACACCTTTAGCACTACTCATGGTGGATATCATGCCACTTGGAAATCTCTGAGCAGGTTGCCCCCAAATTTGCTTTCATGGCCTCAAGGTTTAGGACACATTCATTCTCATTAAGAAGAAAAGGCCTCTGTAGATTGGTGTTGGGGATTTGAAGATGCAAATTACAGAGTTTATCTTCTTTCTCTTCTAAATATTCTAAGCAATTAATAAGAGGATAAAAAATAACATGTATTCTAATATATCATATCATTTTTGTTTTTATGTTGTGTACTTTGATGATTGACTGTTCATCATCTATTCTCTTTCTTCTTCCTAAAAGAATCCAATTTTGTTCAATTAGGTGTCCTTTGCGCTGTCTCAGAAGGAAAAGTGGTCTCACCCACTCAAAGAGTGGTTATAAATGGTCTAAAAATTATTTTACCCTTTGCTAATGATTGGTCAAGGAATGTCCATGCAACACAATTAAGGTCATTGAGATTTCCCTGGTAAAAGATGTATTTTCACTTTATGAGCAAAGGCAAGAAAATAGGGAAAACACAAGTGGTCCTCCTGATGTATATTTCATCAGGACATTGATGAAAAACATTGGTGACACTCAATATTGTTATCTAAATATAAGTACATGATGTGAGAAAGAGAGGCTGAGAGAATTGGTTATTTATCAGTTAGAATCAATCACTCTCTAAGTGTTTTTCTTACAAAGACAGTTTTTTCCGAATTAATAGCTATTTGGCTATTACCTGAACGATGTTCTCTGGAGGAAAATTAGACTCCCCTGAAAAATTGAATCTCTTTCCTTCACAAATGTTGGGCCTTCCACTGAAATCCACAGGCTTCCCACCAACTGGCTTTGTGGTCCTTCATTAAGGCTTCAGTACTGCGCAGCGAGCCAGTTTCCCACACTGACTTCCACTGAGGATGCTATGATGGTGAACTGGTTGCCTTTTTAAGCTTCAAATAAGGCTACAAATGCCTCTTAGGAGGTTATAAGCCAAACAGAAATCAGAAGTTGTTTCTCTGTGCTCCACTCAAGATTTGCAATTATAGTTCAGGAGAAAGAGCCAAGGCATAGATATTCAGGATGGGAACTTCCTGAGATGGGAGAGGAGGTTCATATAGTCAAGAGAGCAGGAGGAGCTAGATCTCAATAACAGGCTTGCCAGTATAGGAGGCAGAAAAGGAGTCTGGTATTACTGAAAATTTCTGAAATTAGGCTTCACCTGACCTGAGTCAGAGTGCCATGTCTGCCATTTACTTGCTGTGGGACTAAGGTAGATTAATTTTTTTGACCCTCAGTTTTTGCACATGTTAATTAGGTTGATCACTACGCAGCAGGCATCTTGAAAGAGTGTACATAGCCAGCCATCCTCTTTTCAAGTTCAGATTCATCCCTACCCTTTTTTCATTCCATCTTCTACACCACTGGCCTTGTGCTTCTGACATTTTTAATCAAACTTCCCTTCTGAACCAGGACTGCCATAGCGTTATGGGCTTCCACCCACGGGCTGCCCCTGGGCTAGGCAAGTCAAAGGCAGCAATAACAATACACAAGCAACGTTCACGTTCTGCTTTAGTTTACAAAATGCATTTGTAGACATTCTCAACTTAGTCTTCATAACAATCCCTTGAGATTCATAGTAGTAAGGCTCCCACTTTACCAATGATGAAAATGAGACGCAGGATTTTAAAGCAATTTCCCCAAAGCCAGTAAGCTAGAAAAATGTAGATCAGGATCAAAACCTAGTCTGCGTCACAAAAATTCTGTGTTCTTCATCGGAGCTTGGAAGGTAAGAGAACCTTTGTGGAAGCAGTTTCCATGCAGATGCTACTGGTACTCTGGCCTATTTGCTGTAGCTGGCTGGTGCACCCATCCTCCCTGCTTCTGAGAGAGTTGACTGCAACAGCTAACACACAGACTTGTCCCAGGAACTGGCCTCTGCCAAAATGAGCTACTCCCATCAGAACATACCTGTAAGGTTATGCCTTCTTCCCCAGGGGCAGGTGACAGCCCATAAGAGACAGATTCTAGGGTACAAATTCCTGCCCCCCATGCCTGAAGATGGGGCTACTTCATGGTATTACACTCTAGAGCTCTCTGTACAACCAGACTGAGATCACATCTTTGCCTAGCTTCTCCTACCCTATTCTGCTTGGCTTCCTCCCTTACAGGTTTCCACTGAGAGTGTGCTCTCATAAACCAGTTGTCCAAGTAACTCCATCTCAGAATCTGCTTCAGGAGATCTCAGTTTCAGGGCTCTGACTTCATGATACTTGGGTTATATCCTGGTTCCACACTTATTAACTGTGTGATGTTGGGAAAATATGTAACTGCTCTAAGCCTCAGTCTCCCCCATTGAAATACAAAGATAAGAGTAGCATCTATGTCATAGCATTATTGACAATCTAAACTTCAGTAATTGATGAAAGAGCTTCTCTCCCCACATCATAAATAATATGCACTAAATAAATGTTTGCAGGTGTTTATTATGATTTTTATTATCATCATTATTGCAGTTCCCACTGCACCCCCAGTTCATGCTAGTTTCTTGGAGGTACAATTTCCCGAACCTTACTTAATCAGGCTGCTGGCTGGAGAGAAAAAATATACAGGAGCACAGCATATACAGTGATGGCAGCCAGGGGACTGCAGTAAAATGGGCATAAACAGAATTATATACTTCAAGAAACATCTAGACTTCCTGATTCTACTCATTCAAATCATTTTAGTAGATATTTATGGAGTGCCATGTGCCAAGAATTGTGGTAGGTTCTAGACATCCAAGAAGGGAACCTATTTCTCTCTTGACAAGTTGACACTAAAGGAGGGAGGAAGGGTTTTTACATTGGGATGCACTAGTAATCTCCTCAAGTGTTGAATACATAAATGTATAAATGTTGGCTATTAAGTCATAATACATTTGAAAGCCTCAGATAATTGTCTAAGAGGTGAAGTAAACAGGCTTGGGGATAAATCTAGTTGTAATATAATTTAGTTACATAAGCTTTTAATGGATTATATTTTTAAGTACTAATACTTGTAAATTTTTGCTTTTAGCAAATTAGGTATCATTTGAACACATTGGCTGATGCTTAATAAGAATTAGAATTACATTTTGCTTGTTATATAAGTAAATATCTTGTTACATGCCTGTTTAATGCTTGCAAAAAAAATTCCAAACAATCTCTGTAAAATAAGAGTCTAATTACACATTTATCATTAAAATTACAATGAGCTAATTGCCTTGGAGATATCTTTATCTCTCTTGCAGCTTGTTTAATCCTAATGCATGTTTTCAATAATCATTTGTTACTTAATTAACTAATTAACAAACAATACCTGTCCTATGGAAAATTCTAAATTAAACACTTGAGGCTCTTTTAATTGAATGCTCAATAACCCAACATAGTCCTTAATATTAGAACTTTTAAATATTGCAAAGATTCTATTGAATTACATATTAGTTTGCTCCTGTTATCTTTGAGGTTTATTTGGTAGAGAAAGGGCACTTAATAATACACAAGGGATAACCAGAATAGAAAGGCTCTGATGAAAAAGAAAACAGCCATTAATAGCTGCTGAGCAACAGCTAAAGTTGGCCAGCCACACAGATCAGCAACAAAGGCAGACCATTCATTTAGAAGACAAATGCCCTTGCCCCATGAAATTAAGAAACACATAAAAGATAAGTACATACAAGCCCAAAGTCAATAGTCCCCAATACAAAACAGGCACCCCTGAGATCCTCTACTCTGTGCTTCTTTGAACTCTCCTGGAGGGCAGTATTTCCCTCTATGTGTGGTATTTGTAGACAAGCTCAAAAGTATTCCTTTGTACCATATCCCCTCATATTGCTTTCCAAGTCCAATCTAGGTGTCTCTGATTTAACTTTGAAAATGCTCCTAGGGCCCTGACAGCGTGGCTCAGTGGTTGAGCCAGGAGGTCACCTATAAACCAGGAGGTCACAGTTCAATTCTCTGTCAGGGCACATGCTGGAGTTGCGGGCTGGCTCGATCCAGGATCTCCAGGACTGAGCCTTCCTGCAGTAGGGGGCATGCAAGAGGCAGCTGATCAATGACTCTCATCTTTGACGTTTCTCTCTCTCTCCCCCTCTCCCTTCCTCTCTCTGAAATCAATAAAAACATATTTTTAAAATCTTATTTAAAAAAGAAAATGCTGCTAGAAAGAACTTTCTAAAATGCCGTTTGCAGCTCTCCAAATTCTAATCCCTCTTTTCTATCGATTTCCTAGTATCTCCAGCCACCTCTCCTCATACCTTATACTGTATTAACATGCATTATGTGCCCTTAAGTTTTCATGCTCATCTACTTTGTATGTTACCTCCTCACCTCCTACCTGTCCTACTGACTCTTCGAGGGTGTATCCTGCAAAGCATTACCTGCTCTTGGAACCTGTAGTCACACCTAAAACCATCTCTTCCCATGTTTTTTATATTATCTCCATTATACACTGTATATTAAATATTATTGCAATTGTATGTATACCTCCCAACTTAGACTATGGAGTAAGAATTAGATAGTTAAAAGCACAGACTGTAGGGTCTAGCAATTATAGGTTCAAATTTCTGTTTCACCATTGTGTATATTTAGAGGCAAAATACTGAATTTCTCCAATCCTCAGTTTTCACATCTGTAAATGGAGAGAAAAAACTGTACTTCTCTCATAGGTTATTGTGAAATAACCTATAATTCATATACAGTGCAGAACAATGGCTATTGTGAGTTTCATTTTAATGTTATTGTGTACACTTAATATTGTATTTGTTCTACCTCATACAACTTATGGCATCATTGTATGTGTACGCACTCAGTAAATGTTGCTAAAAGACTGGATGCATGAGTGACTACATAAGTAAATAAATATATGAATGTTTAAAGCAAAAAGAGACAAACTTTGGGCTAATATAGAAGGGTTTTTTTATATATATTTGAAATTATGTCCTTCAGCAAAGGGGTCAGAATTTTCCATGTGGCTATTGAGCAAGATCCATGACCATAAAGTAAGTCATAGAGAGGGAGAGGTGAGTTGAATGGTAAAATTTTTTAAAAATAGAAGGTATTTAAATCTAAAATGGTTTCTAATTTTCCTTTTATTCCATGTGTTGAAGCAAACATCAAACAACAAAGTTGTTGGAGTACTATAGAGCTTCAGGGCTGAAATATATCACACCAAATGCCCCTATGTCTTTATGACTCTGTGGTTTCATTTAAAGTTCCTAAGTCCCCTACATGCTTTTACAACGGTGCATGTGTCCATCCATTCACCCTCTTTATTGTTCAATGCTTAAACTCACTAAAACATTGCAAAATTTCCAATAAACTCCTTTTAAAGTTTTCTTAGTGGCTCATGTCAATTAGTAGCTGCAGTGACACTAGAGATACACTTTACTTGCATTATTTGTAGATAAGAAACCTTGGGAGGAGTCTGAGCTTAAAATCAAGCACAAGAAATGGTACATATTAAGACTCTGACTTTGACTCATCTCCTTCCTTGAAAATATTTTTAATGTCAGTTTTCAAGTTTTGATATTGTTATTTACATTTGGGGACTTTTTATTTTCTTTTTTTTAAAAGACACATTTTATTTTACTTTATTTTATTATTAAATTTATTGAGGTCCCATTAGTTAATAAGATTATATAAGTTTCAAGTGTACAATTCTATGATACATCATCTGTATATTGCCTTGTGTGCCCCCCACCCAAAGTCAAACCATTTTCTATCACCATATATTTGGTCCCCTTTACCCTTTACTACCCTCCTACCCCCTTCCCTCTGGTAACCATCACACTGTTGTCTGTGTCTAAATTTTTGTTTGTTTGTTTTCTTGTTTGTTCATTTTTTACTTTCAGTTTTATGTCTTACATATGTGTGAAATCATGATTCCAAACTTTTTCTGACTGACCTGAAGATGTGATGGCGGAGCATTAAGGCACTGAACTCTAAACCCAATGGGGCTTTCCCCCCCAGGAAATACAATTCAAAATCTCCCAAGTTTGGGACAGCAATAATTTGGTGTAACTTTTCTATGGCTGTGCTGAAGTATCAGAAAATTAGGAGTTTTGAAAATATTATCAGTTGGAAATTGGTGTACACAATAATTGAAAATCTTCCACCCACCTTGAAAGCTTTAGGGGAGATAGACCTCTGAGCAATGGCTGTCCCATAAAGGTCCCCACCCCTCAGGAAGCACCAGGTCTTAAGCTGACCCTCATTACTTTGCATTTATTAGTACTATCTGTAAGACAAATGCTAGTCATTGCCTTCCTATAAAAGAAGCAGTAGCTTCCCTCCCTCCCTATATTTGACACTCATTTCTAAAAATAAAAGCCCCACAGATAGTCTGAACTTATTTCAGATTAACATTATGCTCCCAAGTTTTGCTGCAAATGTTCATTAATTCACCTGTCAGAGATTGTGAAAGACATCATTATAATTCTAATCAAAGAGTTTTCCTTTGCTTGTGTTTAGAATGATTTCTCCCAGTTTCAATAATGTTTTTGTTAAATCCCATAGGGTGTGAAATAATAATAGGATATTGCTTAATTGAATATGTCATCGTGACAGGAGGTACAATACTCCATTTAAAACACCACGGTGCTTGCTGGCTACCAAGCTGGATTGATTGCCTGCATGTACATAGTATGTGTTTCCCTCCACCTAGTCCACCCTCTCCAACACCCCGGCTACACCAAGCTGGTGAAATCCTGTATTGCAAATTAGCCATGAACTTTTCCATTCTTCGGCCTTTCTGCACTCAAACCGTTGGTATTATTTCAAACACCAAAAGACTGGACAGAATTCTGAAAATGTATATTGAAAGCTACTTCTTAAATAATTTAGTATAAGGATCACAGCCTTTTCACCAAGGTAGCAATTAAGTCATCACTGCTGCTGGCCCTATAAAAATGGACTGGGCCTGTTTTTATCACCTATACCTTCTAAACTGCTTTCTTGTACAGTGTGACACTAAAGTCAGAAATCACGCAGAGAAAACTAGTACTGGGCAAAAAGAGAAAAGGTCATTAAATAAAACTCATATTTTTTAATATGTTCCACTGATATTAACCCTGCAGAAAATGACCAGGCAGGGAATGCTTCAGGTACCCATGTAATTATCATTGTTCAAGAGATTTGTCCAATCAAACATATTTTTTCTATTCAACCAAGAAAAATACACTAGCTTCTACTTCAGGAACATCTCGTTTTTCAAGACAGCTCAGCTGGGAAGGCCTTTCCTTGCCTGTTTTTTAAAATCCTTAATTTACCTATGAGCAATATTTATACACACCAACCTTTCTCCCATCTCCCAACCCTTTTCCCCTCCCCCTCTCCCATGAATGTCTCTGTCCTATTATAGAACAAACTTCCCTTGGAAAACCTGCTATTATCCTGGCAGGCATTCTACTCTTTTTATTTCATGGCTGTAGCTCTCCATTTTTAAAGTTAGTTCTGTGGCTTCCAGAAAGCAGTCAGCAAAGAACATCAGCCGAGGCTGGCCTGGAGGTTGGCCCTCATGCTTGGGTAACTTCCACACATAGCTCCGACTTGGGCCTGACATTTACAGACACTTCATTTTCTTGCAGTGCTGACGCAGATAGGGGGAGGTCTGGGTGCTAGGTGCAGAGTGCACGATGGTTGACCAGTGAGAATGTTAGAGGGCTCCTCTTGCTTGAAAATCCCATGAAGAGCAGCTATCACTCGGCTGCACATCAACATTTTTCTGGGGAGTTGTTGCTGTTTAGCCCTCTATTGCATTTTTTAGTCTTTATTCCAACCATGCAAAGTACATATTATTAGCCCCACTTTTCAGATTGGGAAGCTGAAACTCAAAGATGAAACGGCACATTACCAAAGACCCCAAAGCAAGAGAAAGGGGCTTCTAATCTGCAACTGTAAGAATCAGTGCTTCAGAAAATTTGATGAACTTGGAAGTCACCTGGGGATCTTGTTGAAATGTAGGATTTGAAGGTCTGGGGTAGGGCCGAGGTTCCACATTTCTAATGAACTCCCTCATTTCTAATGAGCTCCTGCTGAAGCCTTGTGCTGTTCCCTGTACCACACATTGTCAGCAAGGGTGCAGGTTACCTTTTTTTAACTAAAGGAAACCGTTAGTGGCAAATACAAGAAGGCCTGTGCAAGGATGCCATGCAGTGGCCCTGTGGGCACATGAAATCTTGAATCTATGATGCCAAACAAAGTGTAGGCAGGTTGTGCCCGGATCAGGCCAGCATCCATGTCCAACAGGCATTTTGCTCTCTGCCAGCAAGTTCTTTGGCAGAAGTGCCAAATGCACATTTTTTTCCTGGCCAGAATTTGAATTTTTTTCCTCCCTATTTTGTCCTGGTGAATGCCCTACAAGTACCTTTTCTGCTTACAGATAACTGAATGGTTTTACAAGAGTTGTTAAATAAAGAAGCTAAACAGGGAGAGAGTTGTCCTGGGATTCAAAAGACACAGGTGTCACTCCCATCACAGCATTTTCTAGATGTGGGATACATGCAAGCCCTAAACCTCTTTCTAACTGGTTTCTTCACTCATGATGGGTTAGTGGACACTTTTTAAATGATCACAAGCAATCAATTAAATAAATAAAAGAGTACCATGCTGGCACAACCACTTTGAGAAACAGTTTGGCAGTAGCTACCTAAGTTAAACCAATCCTCCATGCCAGATGGATGCCCTAAGAACCTCACCCCTGTGTATATTCTCAAAGAAAATTAGAGCATATTGTATGCAGGACCCTCATAGGTGCTTCACTCATAGTAGCCAAAACAATGGAGAAGACCCAACGTCCACCTGTATTTGAATGGGTAAATGGTTGCACAGTCATATAATAATATTACACAGCAGCAAAACAGAACATACTACCACCACCTGCAACACCTTGAATGAATTTTATACACAACGTTAAGACAAAGAAGCCTTATTCAAGAGTATGCACTGTATGTTTCCATTTATACAAAGTTTAAGGCTAATCTGTGCTGACAGAAGTCAAAATGGTGGTTACTTCTAAGATGAGCATGGGGGCAAGTGTTGATGTAGAAGACTATGAAGGGAACTTCCGAGGTGTTAAAAAAATTCTACATCTTGATTTGCGCGGTAGTAATTAGAAGGTGGACATGTGTAATGCTAACCAAGTGAGTGTTTATGATTTGTACATGTTAGTTACTGGTGCACCAAGGCCAGAGCCCAGGCGCAGGCAACGAGGGGTGCGCTGTCTATAGAGAATTTACAATAGTAACACCAACCAACAGTCAGGTGTTCTTTTTATTAATTTCCACATCCTTGCAATTCTAAACAATGCCAGGGATAAAATATTCCTAATCAGTTCTCACTGCCCAGCTTTAGGCACATCAGTGGGCCCTTTACCATAAACAGGCAACTTCAACAAAACAAAGAGGGGAAAAAAGAAGACGGCCGTGTGTGGTCTAATGATGGCAGTGAGTCATTGGCCACCCTCATTCTGTGCGTGTGAACTGCAATAGGAACTAGAATAATTAAAATAGCACTGATGGGCAGAGTTATGATCATTAAAAGAGATTATGTTTTTGTTTTATTTTATTTATTTATAATTGAGATATCTTGACTTGACATTGTGTAAATTTAGGGTGCACACCATGTTGATTTGATAAATTTATATACGCAATATGATTACCATCATAGCACTAGCTAACACCTCTATCACATCACATAGTTATCATTTCTTTTTTGAACCAGGAATAATTGAGATGTATACCCTTAGCAAGTTTGATGCCTATAATACAGTGCTGTTGCTACAATCACTGTGCTGTGCATTGGATCTCCAAGACTTCTTTATCTACTAGTTGCAAGTTATACTCTTAAACATCTCCCCAGGTCCCTGTCCCTTCATCCCTTGGTCACCACCATTCTACTCTGTTTTTACAAGTTTGGCTTTTTTAGTTTCCAAATATAAGTGAGATCATACAGTATTTGTCTTTCTCTGACTTATCTCACGTAACCTAATATCCTCAAGGTGTGTTTTTTAAACAGTAAAGGATTTATAGATGTTCTGAAAACCAGAGGATTAAAGCTATATTGGCACTTTTTAAATGCCTCGTATACCAGTCATTTTATGGGTTGTTTTTGTTTTTTGTTTTAATTATGGATACAATGAGCATAGCTAAGAAGGAGTGTGTCAAATGAAGACCTCCATCTGAACACCCACTTCATTTACACCTGCAGTCTCATTTGAGGAATGAATCATGGACCTCCATTCCTAAATACTTTATCTTTGCTGTATCAACAATTCAAACAAATGTTACAAGGACTCAACAGAGAAAGAGTGAATTAGTGGGGAGAGGAAGTAAGTGGATTGATTTCTGTGGGGCTCCTCACTGATTAGTAAAGCAGACACATACTGATAGCTCATCCTGAGCATGCATCAACTCCAACTTTGCAATAACCCTCTAAGGCAGGGATCATTATTATCACCATTGCATAGCCGAGGGAGCTGAGACACGGAGTGGTAATGAGTAACTTCCTCAAAGTCTCGTGATTTGTCAGTGGTGAAAGCAGGTTTTGATATCAGGTGGTCAGATTCCAGAATCTCTCCCGCTTCACCACTAGGCAGCTCCAGAGTCTCCAGGCAGATGCAGTAAACACTGACACATATCTGAAGAAATCTTGAACTATTTTTGGAGTTCTACCTCAATCCCACAGATCCACCCTGTTTGGACTCCATGCCCCCTGGATCTATATCCTGTACCTAGGGAGTGGGAAGTGGTTAATCTTTGGAAAAAAATCAATAAGTTTTGACTAGGGGTTTTCAACCATTTGTATTTGCAAAACATTAAACTTTTCATCAGATGTGAATGAATTGAAAGGCTGAAAATAACACTAAACATGTTATATTTGTGACATCATTTGTATATGGTGTCTCTTTGGGCCCAGCCACTCACCAGTTCCTGATTTAGACACTACCCACACAAGACACAATTTAACAAGAGAAGCCAGACTGCCAGAACTTCGGAGAGAATGTTGGGTTCAAATCTGGGCTCTTCCACTACTAGCTATATGGGCTGAGGAGTGGGGTTTGGAAGTTATATATTACTGTTTGATGGTACAACTTGCAGCTAATAGATAAAGAAGTCCTGGAGATCTCATGTACAATATAGTCATTATAGACAACACTGTATTATAGACATCAAACTTGCTAAGAGAATGAATCTTAATTATCTTAACACAAAAAAGAAATAATTATGTGATGTGATAGAGGTGTTAGCTAATGCTAGTACAGCAATCAGAGAAGTAATTTAACATTTATATGCCTCGTTTTCCACATCTGCGCAACACACATAATTATGACACCTTCCTCATGGGAATATTTGAAAGAATTAATTGATGTTTGTAAAACATTTAGACAAATACCTGGCACATACTAAGAATTATATATTTTTAAAATATGTTTTTACTGATGTCAGAGAGAGGAAGGGAGAGGGAGAGAGAGATAGAGCCTACAACCCCAACATGTGCCCTGATAGCGAATTGAATCAGCAACCTCCTGGTACATCGGATGACACTCAACCAACTGAGCCACATCAGCATGGCAGAATTTTATTTTTTAAATAAATGTTCCAGTACATGTATGTACCACTTTCCTTAGTATCAACTTTGATATAATGCTATTCTCCTCTCTGTTACATTTACTAAATTATACCCCATTCCACATAATCTACATAATCCAATGACAATCTACTCAAATCAACATTCTTATATGATGAACAGAAATCGTAGGAACAGTATTAAAACTCAGAGAAACATAATTTTATAGACATCAAAATTTCATAACATACCAATGAATGTTGAGATGTCCAGCTCAGATGAGCACAGACCCATAGGCCCACAGTGCAGCTCTTGAGGGAGATGCTGGTGGTAAGCCTTACTGGCACTGTGCCCACCTCCCTTCCCAATGCGAGGGTGACTGGCTGGACTGTATAACTGCCCATTCCTATTTAGTTTTAGCTTTTTCCCACAACCACTCTCTAGCTACGCCATACTATTTCTATTTACCCCAAGCACACATCCTAGAAGAATTCTCAGGATCCTCTTATTCAATTTATCCCCCGCATCCAAATGAGCACCACAGGTTCATCCCAGGAACATCTGTTCCCTCCTCCACATTGCTGAGGACACGGCTTTGCTTCAGTCCCTCCCGTCCCCCTTCTCCTCACCTGTTTCATCTGGTTTCCTTGCCGTCACATCCCCCCAAAGGAGGACTGTCCTCCATATTATCCACCACTTACATTCCTTGTTTTAAAATACCATCGCAAGCCCAGTCGGTATGGCTCAGGGGTTGGGCGTGGATCCATGCACCAAGGGGTTTTCTTAAAAAAGATAATTCTAACTGTAGGCTTCTCTGAAATCATAAGCCATCACTATAAATATCAATCACATCAACCATTCCTGGTTTGCGGCATATTTTTAGGTCCAGGTGATGGATACATTTAAAAAGAGAAACTAGCCCTGGCTGGTGTAGCTCAGTCGGTTGGAGCATCGCCCTGTACACCCGAAGGTGGCAGGTTCTACTCCCAGGCGGGGCACAGACCCAGGTTGGGGGTTTGATCCCAGCCGCGGCGTGTGGGGGAGGCAGCCCGTCCAGATGTCTCTCTCACATTAATGCTTCTCTTTCTTCCTTCCGCTCTGTCTAAAACCATTTTTTAAAAATACAAAAAAGAGAAACTAGTAAGCTCTAGACCAAAAGGGAGAGGGAGAGGAAGGGGGGGAGGGGAGATGAGGAGGAGGAAGAAAAGCAAGAACAAGAAACACTAATTTACCTACTTTAAAGAATAAAGGTTGCCCACCAGTCCCCGGCTGCTTCCCACCCATCTCTCTGCCATCGTGGTTCCTCCGTCTAGCCTCCTTTCCCCTCAAATAAAGGGAGAAAATAACGTTTTAGTCGCCAGCGCAGCTCTAGAAGACAAAAAAGGCTATCCTCCTAGACGCAAGTTTAAACCACAACATGCCGTGCCAGCAATCCACAAAATCCTACAGGGTTGCTTGAATAAACTGCAATGAATGCACGTGTGCCCTGGCACCTGCCAGCCAGCCATGGAAAGGGGCGGGGGCTTCACGGCTGCCTCGGCGCTCCCCCCACACCCAAGGAAGAAGGTAGAGACACCCCGATGGCCTAGCTTGCCTTGTGGCATGAAACAGCAGGCGACCAGAGAAAGCCGTTCCTCCAGGGACAAGTCCTCTTGCGGTTTCCCCTTTGCCCCCATTGGCACTGCCTTTCCCCTCATTCCCATACATGGCCTCAGCCACTGCATTCCCCTGCTCCCCAAACGAACAGACAAATGGCCCTGACACGAGTCTCTTTGCAGAAGCCGTCCCAGGAGCATGCCTGAGTGTGAGTGGGCTCCGGAGGGCTGGGGAGCAGGAGAGGGCAGCGGGGTTCCAAAGTAATGTCATCGGAAATAATGAGGCTGTTCCGCCCAGCTCCCAGCCAGCCAGGGGAGCAGAGCGCCCTTTCAAATTGGGTGTCCCAGCTCGGGGGCTGAAATAACTGGTCACGGAGAGCGGCAAGCAAATTGCTTTGACAAGCCTGTTACTGTTGTAAGAGTTCAAGGGTGCCGGCCACTAGGTCAGCGGCTGCCAATCAAGCGGACAGAAAAAGCCGCTCATTGAGCCTGTGATTTCTACCTAGGCCGCAATTATCCCCGACTATTCCGGTACCTCAGCAGCTCCTCTGATTAAACCTGCCTCCTTTTTACATCTCTTTCAGAGTGCGCTTCACACACTAATTAGTTGCCTGCTCTCCACTGAGATGTCAGAGCCTCCGTCAATTTATCTCTATTTCAGCCTGCTCAGAGTGACTTCCCCAGTTATCAAAATTTAATCATGCCTTCAAAAATGTTGAAAAGTGGTCATTAGAGGCAAAAGGCCACAGGATACAATATTCATTTTTCTCTATCTTCCAGCCATCCAGCTGGCATCTATAATGGATATCCTGGGGGCTGTGAGAACACGTTGATTTATGCAACCTCGGTCCTGCGCTCACTGTGCTCCACCAGGCTGCTTGAGAGAACAGGTTTTAACAAGGTCTGAGGTGGGAGGACATTAATCACGGCGGCATTGTATGTGGGAAAGGGTGCTGTGTAGTCAAAGAACCCCCTGCAGTAGGGCAGTTAGGGTTTTTCTTTTTTTGGTGTGGTTTCTTTTTTTTTTTCTTTTTTACCACCTTCTCTGTGATAAAAGAGAGTTTGACAATTGATTAGACCTTCCTGTAACCTTGCAGCCCTGTGAAATGATGAGGGAGAGAAAAGAGGGAGAGAATGATTCTCATACAGATGGTTTTAAATGTGCAATAACTTTATGATTCTTGACTGAAACTGGCTATCAAAATCAGCCCCAACTCAATACCATCTAAAAAAGAAGATCATTCTTGGAATAAGAGCCCTTTTGGCCGGATGTGTCAGAGCCAATCACAGGCGCGGGAGTCCTGCAGTGACTGCGGGCCGCCTCATACCGTGGCTTCTGATAAAAATCACATCTGATAAATTCACCTCTGCCTGCCTGCATGGCTGGAAGGAAGGTTTTAGTCCAAAATCAACAATGATGAACTGAAATCTATCGGCAACTGGGGACTGCTTTTCACCCTCCCTCCCTTTTAATCTCAGGGCTGCCCTCTTCCCAACTTTGCTTCCCTTCTCTCTTTCCCAGATTGTTCTCAAGTCTAAGGAAGGGAAGGACAGGCACTGCACCCCATATTCTGATATATTCTGACCCTGTAATCCCCGAGCCCCTCTCCAGGCTTTTCTCGCCCCTGCTGCTGGAAGCTGTCTCCCATCACCGCAGAACATGCAACATGGTTTTCTGACTTTTTGTTTATGGCAGAAATGCCTTTCACTAGAACTTTTTTGATCTTCCTTCCTGTCTTTCTTTGATGCGTGCGGTGGTGGGAGAAGCATCAAATATAAAGCTTTTAGAGAAACTTGAAAAGGACCCGGGCAGCATGATAGAGACGGGTCATGATTATGATGTGACCTCGAGCCTTTCATACCCACTCTCGCGTTCTTACCCACTCTCACATGCTCGTGCTTTCACATTCTGAGGCCCCAAGTGACTTTCTTTCTTCTCTGGGAATTCAGTCTAGGCTGGAACAAGGAGGGGCCTGCCACTTAAAGAATACTCAGGAATGTGTCCAACTTCAGGGTTAAGCAGCAGCAGAGGGGATTTCTGCTGTGTCTGTTGGCGCGTTAGGGAAGGTGATTCATCTGAAATGATACATCATTGTAGAGCGCATGCCTTGACCAGATTTCTCCGGGGTCTGTTCTCAGTCTAGAAGAAGATCAGTCTTATGATCAAACCCAGAAACAGACTTGACTAGGAAAGAAGGAGGCAAGTGGGAAGGAAGCCAGGAGTTGTTTCACTCATTTTGCTGACTGCCCACTCAACATGAGCTGCTGCCTTATGGAATACATTTCAGATATAAGGGCAAGAATGCTGGCCTGACAATAACAATGGCTTAGAATACAGAGAAGTGATAAGAAAGGATTGCGTACATCTACCTTGAAATAGTGCTTGTGTCAACAGTGGGTTTCATTGTCTTCAGGACCCAATCACAATGAGCCCTACACACCTCCAGTCATATCTGTTATCAACTTGGAGCCTGTCACCAGTTCCTGTGTTAGACTTTCCTTTCCGATCTATAACTGCATCCTTGCAGATACTTACATTTTTAATCCCCCATTCAACATGGACCATGGGCTGTCTTTAGTAACATGAGGAATCCATCTTCATTATTTCTGGTTCTCCTATACCTTGAGAACATACCCCAGCAATGAGCAATGTGTCAAGTACTTACTCTAGGCATATCCCTAACTCTGAGAAAGAGAAAAATCCACATAAGGTTACAAGCATTTGTGATCTACTGATCCAATAAATGACCAGAATGGTTGGCCGAATGAAGTCATCTGTTACTATGTGAAAGTAGAGTCTCTCGAGCTCATGATCCCAGTGAGATCTGAATGGAGAGAACGACATCATGGAGTAAAATGGAAAGATATTGCCTCTATAGTTTTATATAAAAATGGAGACCATTTTATATAATCTGCAGTGTGGGCCATACAAAAGCAGACATTTGTAAATTTGAATGCACAGAGAGAGTTTTTTTTGTAAAAGTATTCGATTTTATTTACTCTACCAAAAAGTAGTAAAGTTTTTATTTTTCTGTTTTACTGCCTCAGCACTTAAAAGGGTATAAAAAATAATCAACCTTCCTTGAATTTACCTAATATTATTTTAGGGCACTGGTACTTAACCTAGGGTCCAGAGACACTCCCTCCCCAAGCCAAGAGGTCCTTTGAAATAATTCAGGAGGTCTGAGAATTTGGGTAGAAAAGTATTACTTTCTCACTGTCACTACCCTCCAGCTATAATTTAGCATTTTGTACAATTATGAATGTAAATCATAGAGCACACTAGCATTGGCAGAATGTGGGACTTTGTCACCAATAGAAATCACATGTGTATCCACATCATATTACAATTGTTGCAGATATCTCAAAATATCATTTTTGTTTATTTCTTCTTTGAAATTATAGCTGTTGTTAGATCTGCTGATAGATCTTGTTATTTAATGTCTTCATAAAGGACATATATTACTGTATCACACATTTTCAATATTCATAATAGCATTTCAATACCACCAGTTTCCTTTGAAATCCTACGAATTCTATTGTATGTATTTTCAGCACAATTCTGAAAAGGACTCCATGGGTTTTCTAGACTGTCAAAGGGTCCATGACAGAAAAAAAAAAAAGTTAATAATACCTGTTGTGAATAAATTCTGTTATTATCCAGTCTCCCTTTTTATTTAGGCAGTAGGAGAGATGGATTCTAGGGACTCGTCTGATTCAAATATGTTTTATGAAACTCTTGCCTCCTCATTCCACATAGCAACCAAACAATCAAACTTGAGATCCACACACACACACACACACACACACACACAGAGAGAGAAAGGGGGGGGGGAGAGGGAGAGGAAGGGAGAGAGAGAGAGAGGACCTCATGGTGCATGCACATAAGTGTCAGAATTATCAGAAGCTCATTATAAGTCTCATTATTCAAGTGCTGGATGTTTTTCATGGGATTTGTGGCTGGCAAAAACAAAGAACAAACACACACACAAAGCATAACAACTAGGTGGCCATATAATTTATTGTCTAAATAAGGGCACTGAGAGTGAAAGAGACACTATTAATAATTATGCCAAGACAACAGTTGTAAACTGGAATTATCCCCAATGAACCATGCAGTGTGGCTGCATTAACAATAATTTAATTCATGTAACATTAACAGCACTTTTGCCTATTTCCATCTTTGAGCCATTCAAACAAGCCTACTCACCCTAAAATATATTATGAGAAGGACTGAGAAAAGTCTACCGATTAGCTCTCAGAGCTCACATGTGAATAAGTCTTAACTGCAGAATTCCAGATCTGAGTGATGTGGAGTTGAGAGGACAGAGTGTAGTGTCTATGTCTTGGGCTTCAGTAGCTAAATTTTAATCTAGGGCAGCTGAATGAACCCAGTGATGTCCCTCAATTCAGAGGAAGGTACACAGAATATTTTTAAATACCTGGCATCAAAGACTTTGATAGTGGCTTATATACAATAATTCTAGTAGGCCATTTTTTATAACTATAAAGCATGTAAACAAATAAGACTCTAATGCTGCATTGCTATGACATTAAAATCTTCAGTTCCTCTGTAAGCTCACCATTGGCAAGAATTATCCCCCTATAAGTCATATAATTAATCACATAGCATGTAGTTATTTGTATGTAATAAATGTGATGATCCAGTATTCTCAACTATGAGTATTAAAACATGTGAAGATAGTAGGCAGCATTGAAAAATAGTTACAATATACTTAGTCCACCAGCCAACAAAAAATTTTACAACATACAAATAATTTAAAATTAAAATAAATAAAATGTGTATATAAAGCACCGTAGGCCATATCTATAGCTATTAGATTTAAATCATTACCAGGTGTATAGCTTATCACTGCACATTCTTTACCCCTACTCAGTTTGCATCCACTTCCACCTCACCACTTCTGGACTACAAGCTTCCCTGTATGCCCTTGGTAACTCCATATGACTGTCCAAGGAATCACTGGAAGTGCTTAAGCAATTGTGAACCTTCACCTGTCAAGGATGTGAAATATATGGGAAATCCAGCTAGATGATTGCTAAGGTTCCTTGAAAATAAGATTCCATGATTTCAAATCCAATGCAGCTAAGATTCTGATGAAAATATCTTTGAGCACATTTCAAGATCTAATTGCAGACTATGAGATTAGCCATGGCATTGGTTTAACTACATCAATGCCTCCATCCATCAGTAGCATCAGGAGGCATCTCTCTTAAGGAATATGTAAGATGAAGGGGATACATCATAAGACTCCTGACACCATTTCAGATGTCCTATTTGGCAATCTAAAATCATCGACCTTCAAAAAAGAAGAAAGAAAGAAAGAGAGAGAGAGAGAGAGAGAGAGAGAGAGAGAGAGAGAAAGAAAGAAAGAGAGAAAGAGAGAAAGAGAGAGAGGGAGAGAGGGAGAGAGGGAGAGAGGGAGAGAGGGAGAGAGGGAGAGAGGGAGAGAGGGAGAGAGGGAGAGAGGGAGGGAGGGAGGGAGAGAGGGAGGGAGGGAGAGAGAGAGAGAAAGGAAGGAAGGAAGGAAGGAAGGAAGGAAGGAAGGAAGGAAGGAAGGAAGGAAGGAAGGAAGGAAGGAAGGAAGGAAGGAAGGAAGGAAGGAAGGAAGGAAGGAAGGGAGAAAGAAAGAAAGAAAGAAAGAAAGAAAGAAAGAAAGAAAGAAAGAAAGAAAGAAAGAAAGAAAGAAAGAAAGAAAGAAAGAAAGAAAGAAAGAAAGAAAGAGAGAAAGAGAGAAAGAGAGAAAGGGAGAAAGGGAGAAAGGGAGAAAGGGAGAAAGGGAGAAAGGGAGAAAGGGAGAAAGGGAGAAAGGGAGAAAGGGAGAAAGGGAGAAAGAAAGTTAATGGAGGGAAAAATGTGTCCAAAAATTAAGTCTGCAATTCTATATTAGCTACAGGAAAGAGGAAAACACACCTCTCTCAACAATTAGTAGAGTAACTAGACAGAAAATCAGCAATAATATAAAGGAAACTCAACAACACTATCCACCGATAGGATCTAGTTGATATTTATAGAACCCCGTACCCCAAAACAACAGAATACACAGTCTTTCCATGAAACACACACCAAGATAAAACATATCCTGGGCCACAAAACAAATTTAAATGAATTTAAATCACATATAGCATGTTCTTTTATCACAATGGAATCAAAGCTAAAATCAATAACATAAACAAAGGAAAATCTCCAAACACTCAGAAACTAAACAACATAATTCTAAATAATACATGGCTCAAAGAGGTTGTCCCAAGGGGAATTAAAAACAAACAAACATTGAACTAAATTAAATTAAAATACAACATATCAAAATCTGTGGGACACAGTTAAAATAGTGCTAAGAGGAAAATGTATAATAAATTACATACATTACAAAAAAGGTAGAGTCTCAAATCAACAACATAACCTCTCTCCTCAATAACCTAGACAAAGAAGAGCAAAATAAACCCAATTCAAACAGAGGAAATGAAATAATAAAGAGCAGAAATCAATGAAATGTAAGACAAAAATGATAGCAAAATTGATGAAATAAACAACTGGTTCTTGGAAAATATCAATAAAATTTACAAACTGCTAGCAAGACAAAGAAAGGAAAAAGAAGACACAAATTAACATCAAGAATGAAACAGATATCACTATAGGCACTGCAGGCATCTATAAGAAAATAAGGAAATACTGTGAACAACTCTACATACATAAATTTGATAATTAAGATGAAATGGACCAACCCTTCACAAAATATAACCTATCGCAACTCATTCAATGTGAAATATACAACCTAAATAGCCTTATAACTGTTAAGAATTTAATAATTCAGAATTTTAAAACTCCAAAAAAGAAATCTCTGAGCCCAGGTAGTTTCCCTAGAGAATTCTACCAACCATTTTAAAAAGAATTAACACCTATTATACAATATATCTTGTAAAAATTGGAAAAGGAACACCTACTTTATTTTATGAAGCTAAATATAACCCTATATAAAAATCAGCCTCAAGTAAGTTCAGTCTCGTATGGTCTGCCCTCTACTGCCTACAAGAAGATAAAATGAATCCTGCTACAGTATAAGGTACATTATCCAGACCTTCCATATTTTTAATAATCAATGTCAAGAATTCAATAAAAAAAAAAAAAAAAACCTTACTGGCATAGCAAGAAATAGAATAAACAGAGGGAAACTCAGAATCAGGCCCACATGGAATCCACATATTGTAGTTATCAGACACAAATGTTAAAATAGTCATGATTGTCAAAGACCAAAAAAAAAAGCAAAATGGAAAATAGTACCAGAAAAATCAGTGTCCATCGAAAGAGTTAAATGGAATTCCAGAATTTAAAAATGCAATAATTGAAATTAAGGAGGTTACAAAAGATAGCTTGAAAAGCATATTGGACCCAGAAGAAGAGAGCATTAATTAACTGGAACGTTGGAGTAAAAAACACCTAGACTGAAACATTGAGAGTGAAAAGAATGGAAAACACAGAGAAGAACATTATGTGTGATAGTGAGTTTCAAATCTAACATATGTATAGTGTCCCAAAAGCAGAGGTGAGAGAAGATAGGACAGAACAAAATTTGAAGAGATAAAAGTAAACTATTTTCCAAAACCAATGAAAGACATAAAACCACAAGTTTAAGGAATGATAGTAGAACAAATACAAAGAACACCATATTAAAGCGCTAAAAACCAAAGACAAAAACAATTAAAAGCAACAAAAGAAAGAGGACATCATTTTAAAAAAAAATAGAAACTTCATAGTTGATACACTTTTTAAATGGATGCCAAAAAAAAAAAGAAAGAAAGAAATAGAATAGAATAGCTTTAAAATGCCAACCTAGAATTACAAGCTCAGTAAAGATATTCTTCAAACGTGAAAGAGAAGACAGACATTTCCAGACAAAGAGAAACCAGGAGATTCACACTAAAGGAAATACAGAGGGAGCTCTTATAATAGAAGGAAAATTATCTCTACAGAATAAAGAGATGCAGGAAGAAATAAGCCACAACAGGGTATATATGTGGATGAACCTAATATTTATTTTTTAAATCACTAATAATCTGTTACAAGATTTAAATGTAAGTAAAATTTAAAAGTATGATAATAATAATAATAATGTCAAAGTGAGGAAGAGGGTTAACATGTTTTTAAAACATGACCACAAATTCTTTGATGCTCTTCCATCAAGAACTATGGACTATATCCCCTTCCCTGGAGCCTGGGTGTACTTATGCTTGCTTAAACCAATAGAGTGTGGTAGAAGTGACAACAGATGATTTTCAAGGCTAGGTCACATAGGGCCATGTATGTGACTTCCACCTTGCTTTCTTTTTCTGATCCCTGAGTCACCATATAAAAAGTCTGACTACTTAGGCCACCATGCTGGAGAGACTACACATAGGGGCTCTGATCAATAATTACAGCTAAGTCCATCCTTCAGCCATCTCAGCCAAGACAGCATACACTTGAGTGAAAATGCCATCTGTTCAGGTCACTTCAGCCATTCAAGTCATCCTGGCTGAAGTTCCAGACATCATGGAGCAATGACAAGCCGTCCGTATTGTGTCCTTTCCAAATTTCTGACTCAGAGAATCCAGGGTCATAATGCTACTAAATATTAGGGTACTTTATTCCACTGCAAAGATAATGAGAATGTAGAATTGAAGTCACTTAGTGTCCTAGAACTGTCTGAGAAATAGTAAAAAAACTAATTTATATTAGAGTCTGGTAAGTCAAAGATGCATCTTGTACTCTTTAGATGGTCTTTAAAAACATTCAGAAAGGGCCCTGGCTGGGTAGCTCAGTTTGTTAGAACATCATCCCAATACCTCCAGTCAGGGCACATACAAGAATCAACCAATGAATGCATAAATAAGTGGAACAACAAATATCTCTCTCTCGCTCGCTCGCTCTCTCAAATCAATCAATAAAAAATATATTCAGAAAGTATGTAAGTATGTACACTTAAGTTGCATATGCAAATATTTCTCCCATCAACTCTTCATAAATTGCATTTGCTGCTTAAGTTTTTGCTTTAGTTTGGTAGGTAGCCCCTTGCAACGCTTCTTAAGGAATCAGTGCAATATTTCAGAGAAATTGTCAGTGTCATTACCTGTACAACCTCCATATCTGTCACCATTACCTGACTGCACGCACTCTCTCACCATGGAAAGCCATAATAAGCATGGATGACATAAGTGGTGTGGAAATACCCAGTGGCCAAATACATCAATACATTTTTGTTTTAGATCCAATGGAAAATAAGATCCTGAAATAAATATTGGAAAATCTCTTTCCAGTTTTAGCTCCAACGGGGGAGAAAACAGTTGACATGTTGAAACAGTTCTATCCCCACCTCTACCAGTATCCCACTATGTGACCCGGAATAAAAAATCATTTAAAACATAAGCTTTAGTTTTATAGAACTTAGAATTTTACAATTAAAAGAGATGAATTTTTCCAACTCATGATACAACATAAACCGTAAAATAAAGGGATTGCACAAGATCATCTCTAAACCTCTTCAGCTTTTAAAATTCAACAGAAAAACATTTGCCTTTGCAAAGAATATAGGTTCTAGTCCATAGACATAAAGGATTGAGAATTATAGTAGGTACTTAAACAAAAAGGACCTTTTTTTCTTCTATCAATTATTCTCTCTCTTACTCCTCTATATTTTCTCTCTCCTACCCCACAACTACAGATATTCATGAAAACTATAATTTTCATTAAAAGACTCATGCAGATTCATAGCCGAAGTTATTCAGATTCCAAAATTAAAGTGCAAAACATAATTAACCCACAAAATAGAGCTCATACAATATTTGTTTCTAGTTTCTACTTATATGTCAGCAAAATGAAAGTGTGGCAATGCTGGGTAATATCTGCATGAAAGAAATGTGATACAAGCAAGAAAAAGCTGCCTTTCTCCTACATCTCATTCTTTTCACCCAAAGAATAGCAGATTCACAGATTCAAAGGTCAGGTGGGGACTAAGATTGCTCAAGAAAGAGCACAACCATGTGAATGAATCACATTCTTTGAAAATGTGCAACTCAACAGAACATTGAAGGGTCTTCCTGTTTCATCCAAGGGTGAAAATAATAAGATACCAATAGTCGTGAGGCTGTGGGAGCTCACACAGAAACAGAACCTATAAGATGATTCTTTTACCCCCTTACCTATGCTGAGGGTATAATCATTGTCAGGATATGTAAAAAGCTTGATTGGTCCTGTGACAGGTGAACTCAATGAGTGAATGTTGAATTAGGAAACAGCTTGATTTTCATAGAGTATTGGGAACAGAAAAATCTCCTGAATCACATGTTAGTCCATGCATAAAGTTGTGTCGGGCTGTTTTTGAGTAAGTACAGTGTAAGAGAAATCTCAGAAGATGAAAGGCAAAGAATTTCTAAAGGCTTTGGAAGGAGCAAGCAACCAGACAGAAGAGAGAAGGGTCAATAAAATAGTAATAACACACCCCAACAACTGGAGGGAACATGTTCCCCACTGTGTTCGTGAAAGCACTCATGAGAGAAGGTTTTTCCTAACTCCTGAGAGTATCAGTCAAGTGTGACCTTTCTGGTGCCCCTTAGGTCTCCTCCCTTCTGCCACTGATACCCCAAAGGGATCAGAAACCACAGGAAGCAAGCTAGGGAAAGAAGAGTGCAAAAAAAGAAGACGCCTTAGCTGGAGTTGGGGAGAACATAATTATAAAGCAAGTCTGGCATTTTAATTATTATGTAGACTGGACTTTAATAACCTAAGAGCAATGAGAAAAGTTATGAGACCTTTCATCCAGGGTAGGCAAAGAACTTCCATACTGAGTACATCTTTAAGCAGTCAGGGACAGTCAAAATTAAGTTGTCTCATGATCTTAACCCAAGAATTCAACTTGTTCAGTCTACCAGTGCTGTTAATTATTTCCACATTCTAAGCTTTGTTGCCAAATTATCCAAATAATTGTCCATTCCTCCTCGTTCTACTGATACAAATGTAAACTAGAGACTTTGCTATTTTATTTTTTAGTTCTAACTAATTGTTTATTATAAATATAAGTAAGTTGGTATACAAGAACAGTGCAAAACAGTGGAAGAAACTAGTCATAGATAATGTGTCTCTAAGGTTTGGTGATTTCCTATTTAATAATTTTTACCAATAATTGTCAATAAATCAATTGACTACAATGTACATCTGATACATGCTGAGTGTTATGTTAGTCTTTGAAGATGCTATAAAAAGTATGAATACTTGTGCTCATACAGCTGATCATCTATTTTTAAAGTCATTGTTTAATAATATGCTAGTCATACCTCATGAGGATAAGGCACTGTCTACTTGGTATCATTTCTCCAGTTGCTATAATGGCTTTGTGTTTATAGATATCTTCTGTGGATCATTTGGTCCCCCCTAGGACACAGCAGGCTGCACTACCCAAAGATGAGCTGAAGTTAGCCAAACCCTGCAGCCAGGGGTTCAGATGGAAAGAAACCCTTCACCCATACAGGAACAACAATATGCTATAGAAAAATCTACATGGATTTTGCTTAAGTCTCTAGTGTGTTTTGTCTCAAACCAATATAATTCTTCCTGAGAAGAAGGATCGTGTATATTGATATATTTTTGTGGGGGGAAAAAATCTGTTTTGACTACATATGTATTGTATTGAAAGACTAAGGGTATTATATAGAAAAATAATTCAGCTTGAGTACTATCTATCCATATAACTCTTTAATGCTAGTGTATAGTGTTGCTTCTATCTTTATTGTCTCCAAATAACAGAATTTGTAGCAGAATACTTTCATTTTCATTAAGTGTATGGGCTAGAATTTACTGGTCAAATGCAATGACACCTCATCATATGATAACTGTGTTTTATACCCATAAAATGCATCTCAATTTTATGTTAGTTCCACTGATTGTGTTCCTGGGATCAAACGGTCTGGACTGACTACTTTTCCTCTTCTCTCCATCACAAGAAATGCATTTCAAAAAAGCAGATCTACATAAAATTCCATGTGGAGCGCACATAGTGGGTATTCAATTAATGCCGGCTGAACTGTGAAGAGTACTGTATTAGTATACAAACTCAACCCTCATAGGAAAAGTGGTTTATACACTGCACATAGGAAGAAACAAAATCATTTCTGATCCTCCATTTGCTGTGGTTGGCAAGTGATTCCACATGTATTTCTATCAAGCTGATGGCTTCCTGGTGTATCATTCCCTGGTGGAGGGCTTAGTCCATAGGCTACTGAGGTCATATTTATGCTGTGGATGAAAAAAGAACACACACAAAACACAGTCTTCTCTCGATAGAAACCCTGAGCACCCATGAAGTGAGGCCAGTTCGTGCACGTGGAAGGCTTATTTGAAATACCTCACTAAGCCACATCATCAGTAACAATGTGAGTCATATCGTGTTTTTCACATACATAGTGACGTTGCAACACAGAACTTGCAACCTGAGCTTACTTTGGGCTTGGGTTATGAGTTTGATTTGAGCAACAGTTGAGCAAATCGAAATAGCCAGATGCATATCTTAGCCACACCTCACTTGTGTCCTCTACCAGGCTGGAAATTGGTCAAGTTCCTTCTGGGTAAACAGAAATTGGAGAATGCAACTTTAATGCCTCCCCACCTCCCAAGTGAGATAAAAGGACACTCGAGTCCTGTCAAGAGAGACAGGGCAACACATCACCTGCAACAAAGGAAAACTCTCAAGCAAGAGAGATAAAATAAGCTGCCCGTTCTACAGTAATCCACGTACCACAAAATTATGGCCCTGCCCTATTTATACACATGGGTACAGTTTTCATACAGTCTTATGGTCTCATGTTATATATCTTTAAATCATCCAGCCAAAGTTTCTGCCTCGGCCTAATGCCGGCTCTAATTTAGGATGAACAACTACTCTCATAAAGAAAAACTGCTGCTGCTGCTGCTTATTAGGCTGCAGAAAGGTCTCACTGACTAATGTCCCAGGATTAAATGAATGTGGAATAATAAGGGCTGATTTATTTGTGCTCTGCTAGGATAAAGCTGCCACTGATTTTACAAGAAACTATTCATCTGAGGCCCACTATCGCTAGTAAATTGTGGCTGTTGCTGAAATTAGTCTCCAGGCCTTCGTGTAATCTACAGTGAGAAGTAGCAGTGTGGTAATAAAGCCATTGTGGGCACTTGGTTTATTGAAAAGGTCCCCCTTTTATCCCCATCTGCAGGGATTCTGAGAGTCGACCTTCTGAGATCATTTTTGGAAATTCACCTGTCCCTTGCCAACAAACTGCATTTCTAGCTGTGGAATTTAAAGGCAGAATTAAACATATATAGCCCCCAATAAATAAACAGCAGAGCAGTCATATCTCGCACTTCGGATTTTCCTTTCTGGCTCAGCATTCAAGGACAGCATTTCTCAGGTTCTGGGCATGTTCACGGTGGTGATAGGACAGAGACAAAAAGAGACTAGCCAGAGAGAATGGTTGCTCCAACTCTAAAATATGTCTGGATTTTCTGCACTCCAAGACCACCCCTTCAAATTTACTGATGGACATTTTATGCAGGGCCTTAGTCTAGGCACCTCCATTAAATAAAACATTAAAACAAACCAATGGGAAAGTCCAGCCAACAGAAATCAGCAAAAGGGGGTATAGTTACTGAAGCTATAATACTAAGAATATTACAGAGCACTTTGGAAAGAGTCATAACCACCCTATATACCCTCTAGAATAAAAGATTTTCAGAAGCAAAAATCATATTTTAGACACTGTTGTCTAACTTACTATGGCTCATCATAGTTACTCAATTGTCGAACTTAAAAAAACAAACAGTATATTAACTTAAGAACCAATCAAGCTGGCCAGCATAGCTCAGTGGTTGAGCATCGACCTATGATCTAGGAGATCGCGGTCGATTTCTAGTCAGGGCACATGCCTGGGTTACGGGCTCGACCCCCAGCAAGGGGCTTGCAGGAGGCAGCCAATCAATAACTCTCTCTCATCATTGATATCTCTCTCCCTGTCCCTCCCTCTCTCTGAAATCAATAAAGACATTTAAAAAAAAAAAAAAAAGAAGCAATCTCTGGAGAAGTTTCCTCCATGTTATAATTAATAATACTATCAGAAATCATTTTCAAGTTGTCTTCATTTTATCCAGCCTTACTTGTCAGATTGTTTATGGAAGCATGGTGCTCTGCATGCTTTATCATCAATACGATGAAAATAATAATAAAAACAATAACAGCAATAAGGATAGTTTGCCCAAATAGTGCCTATCCAGCGCCAGGCAATGTCTGAGCACTTTATGCAATCCTATCTCACTAGCCATTCACACCAATCTTACTGGAAAGAGACCATTATTGTTCCCATTTTTCAGAGGAGATTGGAGCACAAGAAGTTGACAAATGTGTCCAAGGTTTCCCAGAGTGTAAATGGCAGAAACTGGATTTGAACCTAGAGGGACTGGCTCTCCAGTGTTTCCCACTTAGGCATTCCAATCTTTCAAGCAAGATCTCCCTAAAATATTGTGCAGAAAAAATTGTTAAAGAAATTAATAAGGCTTTCATAAAGTCAAAACTTAGGAAAGGACGATGAGTACTTTCTTTGAGATTGGTATTCGGGTAAATCTATTGAGTCACAGAATGCTACCGTATAAAAGTTGGTCTTGAAGCCTCCAAGCCAGAAAATATGTTAGATAAGCAGGCTTATCACTTGGGATTTCCATAACCCTTCCTGAAAACAAATCCACAGTTAAGACGTAATTCTAGTTAAGTAAATAGTATTAGTAGTAATATCAGCACTCAGTATATGCTTTTGAGGATCCTCTTATCATCCTAGCTTAACAGACTGAGAAATTTAGGCACAGGGAGAGTTAAGTAACTTGCTGATTAATGGTAGAGCCAGAATCCAAGACCAGGCATTCTGGTTCCAGACTCCCTGTTCTTTGGTGATCCCTTCCTTGTATCTTTTATCTCCCTCTTACTTGGACAGGACCCTCTTTTTATTTTTTATATCTCCTTGAACTGGTATTGTATCTTAGCCGAGCCTATTAGAAAAACATACTGGCTATATCAAATGGATTAGTTATATGGTACAAGTGCTTCATAAACTTTCAAGTATTACAGCATATATGGTGAAGAGAAAGACATTTTCTGACCTCTTCCTATACCCTAACCTTCCCTGGGTCATGCAATTTATAAAAGATGACATTTAACTTCCAAGTCATTATGACTCCAAAGATGTTTCTGGCCATTGTTTTTACATACATCAGTTATTTTATGTTTACAATTATGGGTGTGTGTTTCTTTTTTGATTCCTAAGTGAGCAATTCTACTTCTATCAGTGGAACTTTAACTTGTTCATTGCAGTTAACTTTTCACATTTAGCAAATTCTGAGTTGCTTACTACACCTACCTAAGTCAAGGTTATCAAGAATATATTCAGCTCCCTGCTATTTCTAAATATAAGACCTATGAGAATTACAAAAAATTGGATCAAATTCACTGATTCCAAGACACTGTCTCGTGTACATATTTCCAAACAAGTCTTGCATCGCAACAATCATGAAGACATTTTCACCTCAATGAATGACATTGAAAAGAAAACATTAGCATGATTAAATGAATTTTTCACTATAAATATCTAGTTCAGAGATGTGAAATTTGTAGCCTGAGTTAAAATCACTATGGACAGCTATCTAGCCAACTGTGTTTCAAACATCTTACTAACACTTAAAACGAACAGAATTTACATAAAAATTCAGATTTCCAATTTCTCAGGAAAATCTGTTCACCCAACCCAGATTTGCACATGACAACCATTGGCTGGAGTGGAGTACCCACCTGAATTCTCCAGTTCCCCAGAGTCACTACCATTCCCTATAGTATTATGTCTCCTGGTTAGTAATTTATCTACCTGGACCAGCAGGCATTTGAGTATAAAACTCCTAATCCTAATGGCTTGGTATAGTATAAACACAAACAAAGTTTGATGTGTCGAGAAACTCTTCATCACCTATAGATATAGAAGCTGGCCAAGATTTATTGATGATCAAATTATATGGGTTAAAGTTAGATTCAATTATACCAACCTCACTGCCCTTGTTCTTTTAAAGTCACCTGGTTTTCTGCTAAATCATAACAAAAAGTTATATTAATCTGACAAGATTATTTATATTTACTATTTCAACACAACTTATTCCTGTGGAGTTCCCCAGCCCATTACTCTGTTTTTCCAATTCAGTAAATGAAGATGATGTGTGATGATTTTCAGAGTTGCCCAGAGCTGCCGGAGTGAACACACTCATCCTTTACGTGATCTTAGTCGTTCAAATAAGTTACTTCCATCATTATTTCAGTGTTTAGAACAGATTTTACACAGGTGAACAAAATTCAAGCAAATTTGTCATGAAAATAACATGACCTTACCAAGGTATATTTGCATTATAAATTATTTAAGCAGCTACAAAATCTGAACTAATGGGAGTTATGACTTTATAATAGAAATACAGAGCAAAAGACTAAAATATGGTATTTTATTCTATAATCATCAATTATATTCATAAATCAATTAATAATGTGTATTCTTAAAATTTCTGGGTTCTAGCCCCCACTCTAAAATGATAATGGGTACAAAATACATTGTATTATATTTTGAGCCATAATGTAAAATAACTTGCTTGGGTACAAAAATAAAAAGAAAAGAGATAAAATTCTACAAGAAAGCATTTCAATATTTTTTAGTCCTCTAAACAGTCTTCTTTTTTGGTCAAGAAACAAACTCTCAGCATTCTGGTTTCCGCTAAATTATTTAGATGGACCACTTATTATGATCACTAATTCTGCTTGACGCTTGCTGGAATGCTGAGCAAAACATGCCACCAACAATATGCTGCTAATCTCCAAGATGCCAAAACAACAAATGTACTCAGTCCTCTGATTCAGTTGGTTTCATCTAAACAGCTGTCAACAGAGCCCAGCCTGACCTTCTACAAAAAGAACAAGGTGACGATGAGTTTTCCATCATTTGACCAAGGAAATGGATGCTGGGTGGGGATTGGTATTAGGCCTGTTTCACCCACAAGCAAGTGAACTTGGCAAGGGGAGGTTAGAAAAACAGCCTGCTATGTTTTACTCCATTTCAAGACACTAAATAAACTATCAAATGACCAAATGGAAAAGTAAAAAACCCCAGTCTCCCCCCCCTGCTAAAAAGGACCTGCTTTCTCTCAACCCTGTCCCAGCTACAGTTGATTTTCTCTCTTTACTATGCAAACCTACCCACCCCACAGGGCATCAGTTCCTTAGAAAAGGTCCATCTACATGAGAATGTGCCAGAGTCACATTTTCTAAAAATGCAGACCTTCACTCCAGGCTCATATTCAACTATGAAGTGGAACCAAATGAAGAAAATAGGGCTGTGCAAAGGCCGATTGGGCTTATTTTCATACCTAAATATGCCTCCAGAATTCATCTCATAACAAACAAGACCACTAAGCCCTGGAAGTCTTTTTACTGCATTTTAGGGTGTTAATCACACAGAGTTTGGTTTTGTGTTAGGTAAAATGACTTGCCTGGATGGATAAAACAGACCTGATCATTTAAGACAGAATATTGGTTTAGAGTAACAAGTCCTAGGTGCAACCTGGAATTCAAAAATTCTTGTGCTCACTGTTCCCTGATGAATTTAAGAAGGTAAAAATTTTTTAAATGTGTGTAAATACAGTCCTAAATCTCACAATCATCGGCCCCAGCCTCCCCATGCCTTTCAATATAAGAGAAAATGAAATGATAAAAAAGAGACGAAGTCAATGAAAACATGATGGTGAAAATAAAACTAAGCCTGGAAAGAGGAAAGTTGTTAGGTGTACAGACTAAACTGTTATAAAGAACACCACCCAGAATGCAATGACTTAATCAATATAGAAGGAGTATTTCTTTCTCATATAGCAGTTCAGAGATAGGCAGGCAGTCCAAGGTACTTAGAGCCATCCTTAATATGTGGCTTCACTTAGGTCCAAAGTGACTGCTCCAGAAAGTTGTCACCTTTCCAAGCCATCAAGATGGAAAAAGAAGTAGATGTTAAACTGCTTCCTTATTAACAACTTGACCTAGAGGTTGCACCCATCACTTCTGCTCACATCTGAACAGCTTAAGCTTGATACATGGCCATCACACCTAGCTGCAAAGAGAGCCTTGCAATAATGGGTAGTCATCAAATATTAATTATATCCAAAAAGTAACTGTGGGGAGGACCTGCATCTGTCACTTGTGGCAAGGCTTTAGTCTCTTGCTAAGCCAGGATAGGGTGGTAGGAATTCTATTATGAAAAGTTAAAAGGGAAAATAAACATTGGGAGACAACAGTGTCTGCAACACCAATGAAAACTCAGATTACTTCAGTTTCCTCCTTCATCTTCCAAAGACACACAGATATGTTAGCATACTGTCAACAGCAAAGGGAAATAAAGATTCCCAAAAGGGGAAAAAAAAAAAAAATCAATATAAAAAAATCATCAACTTTCTGGTTTTTCTCAAGTATACAATAGCTATTTTAAAGCTCTTCCCTCTTTTGGCATAGCTTTATAACCACCTAAGTTCTGCAGTTATTCCAGCTGGATCTTACCTTGCCAGGTAAAATAAATGTCCTTCCATGGCATTCTCAGGTGGTTGCTCCCCACAACTTCTCATGCTCCACCCTCTTCTAAAACTTCCCACAACCAGAAAGAAAGGTGAAACTAGGCAGCATTGCCTTCTTATCTTAAATAAAGTAAAATATAGCCTTCTTCATCCATCCTACAAACAGTTTTTGTCTTGTGTTCCATTTGAAAAAAAATAAATAGAAAACATAAGTCAGCAATATTAAAAATTCAACAAAAGAGAGAAAATAATTATATATGATAATAAAGAGTTAAGTACTTTGATATATAGAATAAACATATACTAAGTACTTAACAGAAATCATTAGTGCTACTTACCAAATATTCTAGTTTCCCTATTTAGAGCAAAAGTAGGATTTACACATTGGCTCATGAGTGATTGGAGGAGCCTCATGACAAGTTTTGGCCAGTGAGTTCTAAGAAGAAAGGACATGTTTTATTTCCAGTCCAGGTCATTTAACTGCAGCTACAAACCCCTCCAGCACTTTCCTTCCCAGTGCCATGATCACCAATGGACCCGGACCCCAAACTGAGGACCATGTAGACCATGACCATGTTGGCAAGACAGCTGACCTCAGTGGACATGAAGGTTGACAGATATAAATCTTTCAGTTTAAGCCACTGAGATTGGTAGTGTATGTTACCACAGAGAAACCTTGCCTATCCTGACTGATGCAAGCCCTTCCTCACACAGCTACTCTTTGGTGATAATAAATATTTAATGACTTCCCATTGTATGCCAGGCACTCTGCTCATTTCATCTTCACACTAACCCTCTAGTGCAAGAGGAGAAAACTGAGGCAAGTTTACACAGCAGGGGGATGGTGGATTTAAGATCTGCACCCTGACTCTGTGTCCAGCTCTCATTCCATTACTCCATTTACTCAATGACCAAATCTGTTTTTCCTTTTTATTGAATTTATTGGGGTGACATTGGTTAATAAAATTATAAAGGTTTCAGGTGTGCAATTCTATAATACATCTTCTGTATATTGTATTGTGTTTACCACCCCGAGTCAAGTCTCCTTCCATGACCATTAATTCCCCTCTACCCTCTTCTACCCAAATCCTTTTTAACCAATCTCAGATCACAACCTTTTGTCTCCAGAAAAATCTCTCGATCCATGTATTCCTGTGCATTAGAAACATTTCCTTCTCCAAACTGGCACATACTAGCAAAGAAAGAGTTCAAAAGTAGGAGAGCATAGAAAGAGTTCAAAAGTAGGAGTTAAAAGAACAGTTTTCCTTTTAGCAATGTCTTTACTCCCAGACAAGAGCAACAAAGGCAGCAACCTGAACGATCGGCTCTCCTGGCCTCCTTATTAGCTGTCCGGGGCGACCCCGGGTTCGGTTTGCCTCATGCTGCCATCGTCGCCATAGAAGCACTCATTTCCCCATTGTGTGGCTGAGCAGGTGCCCGATGCAAGGTTGGACGGTGACCCAATTTACGGCGCTGCAACAACGGAACAGCTCCCCAGCCGGAGGGAAGACATTTCAGCTTTGCTCTTTTCAAACATGCTTGTATAGATAAGTGGAAGTTTTATGTGGGCACAAAGAGAATATATTGTCCTCCGGACACACATGTGTAACTTCGATTCTGCCGGCAGTCATCATCATAATAAGGGGGGTTTAGAGAAGGTTCTATATCCAGAAGGACCCCAAAGAGCTTCACAAAAACTTCACAAATTACAGACAAAAAGCCCTCTTTCAGATCCACATGGAGAATCTCATCACTAATATTCTGCTTTCCCACACAACTCCTGCAGATGTCAATGAGAGATTACCCACGATTCAGGAAAATGGAATATGCGAGTCCAAACCTGTCGCGGGGCCAGAAGAGGGTAATTTTGCCCCAAATACATATAATAACTGTATCTCTACCTATCTTGGGGATTGGAAATGACAGCTGCTTAACAGACACCCACAGGCGTGGCACACACGGCTGGGATGTTGAGAGTCAAAAGCAGCATTGCTATACCCCCCGGAAAACATTGTGGGGAGTTTAGGCATAAAGAGCTGGAGTCTGGCCTCCTCCCTTTTGCCAGATGTGCCACAAACTCAGTCATTCCAGATTTAATAATGTGTACAGATTGAGCTGGGATACAAACCAACAACTCAACTGTGAAACAATTCCTAAAACAAAACAGCTCCAGTAGTGACTGAATAGGGGGTTTCTAGTTGTTCAGTCATGATTCGGGTTTAGGTTTCTACCACACAACAACTAGGCCTTGAATTGGAGGAAATACGAATAAAATCTTGAAGCTCTAGCTAAAGAATTAAGTCACTTCTTTCTGATGCACTTTGAGGAAACTTGAAGTATATCACACCATAATTCAGCTTTATGGGGAAGATAACCTGTTACCCCCATTTTCCAAATGCAAACACTGATGCTCACACACAGCTGATTAGTGTCAGAGTCAAGGTTCAAACTGAATTCCTTTGACTCACACCCAGGTTCTTATTGACTTTAAGTATTCTGGCAAAAAAAGTGTATATCTTAATATATACTAAACAGATATTTTTTGTAAAAGGGATATACACTTGAAGGATTTGATGTGTTATTTAAACCAAACAATCCCTTGAAGTCCAACTATATTTTACTAGATACATGTTAGTAGTACCAAGGTGAGCCTCCATGTTCAACCAAAAAATTAATAAGTATTTCTAAAGGCTGCTGTGGTCTGGGTTATAACTAAATTATATCAGGAAGCTTAAAATCTTGTAAGAAAAGATAAATACATATTTTAAGATGTATCTTAGACAGTGTAAAACCTATGTATTATGGAGTGTACAAAAAGAACTAAATTGAGTGGGTAATAATGAAAATGCTAACTAACATTCTCAGCTACTTGGAGAACCAAGCAATCAGCCTGGGGATGGAAAAGTTGGGATATGCAACTTAAGCTGGACTGTGAAGAATGAATAAAAGAGGCAGAGTGGCTGAGTTATCAAGAATCATTGTTGCCTAGGCTGTGCTGGCTCTGGGACCCTGTACCTCATATCCACCAGGCTGTCACCTACCTCCCCCTTCTGCCCTCTCACCCAGCCCAGATCCTGCCTACACCAAAGGCCAACAAACCCTAATGTGAGGAGGGAATCATTCTTGGTAGCATGAATGTAACCTAAATACCTTTTCATAATCACATCTAATTATATTTAATTAACTCTTCTGTTCTAAAAGAGAAAGATCTAAACATTTTAAGTGCTCTGTTGTCATGGATGGACCTAGAGAGTATTACGCTAAGTGAAGTAAGTCAGTCAGTCAAAGACAAATACCATATGATTTCACTTATATGTGGCATCTAAAGAACAATGTAAACAAACAAAACAGAAATACAGACTCATAGAGAATAGACTGATGGTTGCTAGAGGGGAGGAGAGTTGGGGGACTGGGTGAAAAGGTGAAGTACAAATTGGTAGTAACAAAATAGCCACAGGGATGTAAAATACAGCATAGGGAACACAGCCAATAATATTGTAATGACTATGTATGGTGCCAGGTGGGTACTGAAAATATAGGGGGGACACTTTGTGAAGTATACATGATTGTCTAACCACTATGGTATACATCTGAAACTAATACAAAATAATATTGAATAAAAACTATAATTTGTTTTTAATTTTTAAAAATAAAATAAAAATAAATAAAATAATAGTGATAGTAAAGTATTCTGTTAAAACCCTGAACTGACTTCCATTTTAAGATGGCTAATTGAACATCTTTGTTCAAATGCTTGCCTATCTCCTTATATATTACCACTGGAATGACCAAAGATATTCAAATAATACAAGATAATCTGCTTTTGTTTTGAATTCCACATATCAGAAATTTAAACTGGAAGATTTCCTAAGCATAGCACCTATTTGTAAAAGATACTATATATTTTATTTACACATATTTATATGTATTACATATATATAGTAGATATGACTTCTGTGCATAAATATCTAAACTCTCTGGACACAAAACAAAAGGAAACTAAATTAAGAACAAGATTGAAGACAAAGAACTAATGATAATTAATATTTACAACAGAGTGACACAATAAGGGGGAATATATACAGGGGTTTTACAAATTAATAAGAAAATAAGAATGCCCCCAACTACAAAAAATGGACAAAGAAATAAATGCATTTTAAAATGTTAAACCTCATTAACAATCAGAGAAATTATTATTAAAACAGTAATATGCTATTTTTTCACCTGTCATACCGGTATTCAAAAGTTATGCTGAAAAGTACTATATTGTTATTAGAAGTGTAAACTGTTAGATTCTTTCTGCAGGGACATTTGGAAATAATGAATAAACATTTTTGCCTGCCATTCAACCTACAAATTTTATTTCTGAGTTTATCTTAAAGAAATAACCAAGAATGTGTGCAAAGATATAATACAAAGATGGACTCCAATAATGTTCACAAAGCACTTTTCATAACAATGTAAAATTGGAAACAACTTAAATATCTAAACTAAGGGACTAATTAAGTAAATCTGTTTAAAACAATACTTGTGCAGCCTTTTAACATGGTTCCATATTATTAAATTTTTAAAATAGAAAAATAGTTAGGATATTCATTTTGTACATGCAGCACAAGCCTATCTTCTTCTTAAAAACGTGTACACATAGAAGAGAGTTAAAAATGTTAATATCTTTAGATGGTGAAATTATAGATAATTATCTACAATAAACACATACTGCTTTTGTTATATGGAGAATAAAATGTCATTTTGAAAAAAAAAGAAAAGCACTGACCTATACAGCTCTCTTAGAAGTAAATGATCAGCTATAACTTAGTTTCAATGAGAAGCCCTGAAATTTTATGAAAGACTTACTCTTACAACACAGCAGGTCGGAATCTCCAAAGTAAATACAGAAAGAAAATCCAAATCATTATAAGAAATTAGTTTTCTATATCTAAACCTTTTGGTGTAAATCAAGCCCCAACCTAGATCAGGAGCTATTCATTCAACATTATCTATGAATATTATTCCCTTAGATCCTCAGCCTCAACCACAATTAACATCCTCTTTTCCTGGGGAATGGAATATCCTGGTGCCCCTGGGTGACCACGGAGCTCCAACCCTCTTCTCAGTGTCTGCCCAGTTAGTTGTCCAGTGGGGATAACTGTTTCTGCTATAATGCCTGAAATCATATCTGATGTATCTCCACAGGAATGTTAAATCTCGTTATGGACTGAATGTTTGTTTCCCCCTCAAATTCATATTTTGAAACCTTAACCTTTCCCGTACCTCAGCATGGCTATATTTTAAGATGGGGTCTCTAAGGAAGTAATTAGAGTTAAATGAGGTCATAAAGGTGGGGCCCTGATCTGACAGGATTAGTGTCCTTATAAGAAGATACCCCAGCCCTGGCCAGTGTGGCTAAGTGGGTTGGAGCATCATCTCTTACACCAAAATGTGACAGGTTCGATTGCCAGTCAGAGCACCAAAAAAGAAGATACATCAGATCTCTCACTCTCTCTCTCCAAGAACACAGGGATGAAGAGGCCCATTACAAGTAAAAAGAGAGCTCACACCAAGAAATGAATCAGCTGGAGCCTTAATCTTGAATGTTTCAGAACTGTGAGAAAATAAATTTTGGTTGTTTAGCCACCAATTTATTTTGTTATAGCAGGCTGAGCAGACTAAGACATAGCCATTGAAACTCTTGAATAGACCTCTGTAGGCCTGCCTTACTCTTGGTGGATTACCCCAAAGCCAGGCATTGTGCCCTGTGCCCCCAGCTGTGTGATTATTATAAATTTGCTGGATACATTAGGACCACATGTTTCCTCTCATATCATAATGTCACTATTTAGAAACATATACAGCTCTGGCCAGGGTAGCCCAGTTGGTTGGGTGTTGACTCGTGCACTGAAAGGTTGCCAGTTTGATTCCTGGTCAAGGCATATGCCTGGGTTAAGGGCTCAATCCCCAGTAGGGAGCTTGCAGGAGGCAGCTGATTGATGTTTCATTCTCACATCCATGTTTTTCTCTCTCTCTCCTTCCCCTTCCCCTCTCTCTAAAAACCAATTTTAAAAATCTTAAAAAAAAACCCACAACACAAAACATATGTAGACATTGACCTCTCCTCCAAATTCTCCAATTTATATCATTCCCATCCTATCACCTCCATAACCATCTGTTTTGGTTCCAGTCAAGTCTAAATTATCTAAGCCCTCTTAAACTCTGCAGTTTTGACTATCTCTCAACCCTGAAGACTTATCCTACAATTATATCTGTTCTTCTAAACCGGATGTATCAAAATCTGTTCTTTTGTTTTCTCCCTTTCCTAACCTGAGATGCTGAGGTCCCAACATGGATTACAGTCAAAATATTCAAGTTTGGAAAATAGTCCCATTTTTTAGACTTGTTGTAATAGCTAATGTGATTATCAAAACTTATTTCACTTCTCTATGGATGAGTCTAAAGATTTTATTTTCTTTGGTGGAAGAAACCAAGGAAGAGGTAGAGAGTAGTACATACTTTGGTGCATACCCAGTTTATCCCTTCAGGACTATTCAGGACAAGGCACTATTCCCAGAGCTCTTGAGAATGCTGTCTCCTGATGGCTCCCTGCTGAGTCATCCTCTGAGAACTGTCCCCAACTGAGGAAAGACACCACAATCAAGATCACTCCCTTTCTTTGAGCAGCCTACATTCAATTATAGGTGGAAATGGGGGTACCGAGGTCAGTCCTTTGCCTTAAGATGGCATAAATCTGAACAGTCATCCAGCTCCAGAGCTCCTTGTGAAATTGGCCAGAGCCTTTGTTAAAACTTCATTTCAGTTCAACTCCTCCCTTTGCCCAATTCTATTTCTTTCACTCACCCACAAGTGCTGATCTTGAACATGTTCCCCATTAGACTCTGTAAGAAAATAACCATCATGGAGTCTATTTCCTATGGAAACCAACCTTAGGCAAGGTAATTACATAACTAATGCATTCCTGGTTGTATAAATTTTTCACTTAGGATATTCTGAAACAGAGTTTTCAAAATGTGCATTTCATTTTTATGACTGGATTGTCAAGTTCTGCTTTAATAAATTTTTGTTTTTAATCATAATTTTGGTAGACTCCAAAAGAAATCAGCTTAATGGTTTAATTTAATACTCTGTTACACACAAGCACACGCAACACTCACTATTAGAAACTTGTTACCTGAAAAGCTGGGGTTTAAATTAAGATCAGATGATCCATATAAAAATATATTAAATAGGATTTAATTGTCTGCATTATACAGTAGGCAATTTTTTTATGATACCCATTACTAAGTGAACTAGAAGTGATTGGAGCCCCTCCCATGGCCAAAACTACTGAGAGGAACACCTACTGGTGATTCCTAGGAATTACAACTGCTGGGTCTACACAAAACTGTCTGTAGATGATTGTTTTGCTCTAGGCCAGAAAACAATGGTGAGTTTTTCAAGGAGGTAGAGTTTGCATTGATTCCTAGGTTAAGTAAGTTAAGATAAGATCTTGCACATTTCTTCATAACTGGAAGTTCAATGTAATAATTTCTGTTTCTGCTTCATTCGAAGTAAAAGAAAAAGAAAGTGGACATTTTGATATTTTCGATTGCTCAGGACTAGCAAAAAGTTGTTCAACAATGATGTCACTCTTTCTGAAGATCAGCATTTGTGTTAGAGTCACTATAAAAATGTAAAATCAAGACTTGGAACCAGTTCTAAGAATATCCTCACAAGAACTCTTATAAACTTTCATTTTCCACCTGCGATTCATGAAATGTATCCATTCTCTTTGCACCTGAGTTTCAAGTGAGGTTTCATCCTGCACAACTTTAATGTCACTAGCGACTGGTCACACGCAGCACTTTTCTTCAATGGTAATGTCATTTTTTCTCCATTGCTGAGTGCTTTCTACTTCAGCCTCCTACTAAAACTCTTGCTTTCTTGAGTTTACTGGAATATCTGAAACCCCACTTCCTATGCACAGCTCCTCTAGAGAAAACTGAGTAAGCCAAGTGAAACACGTGGCACGTCCAGACAGAAATGTTCTTGAGCACCAGAATCTTGCCCTCAATTGTCAGATGAGGTCATCTGAACTGAGCTCACAGCAGGAAATGAAATAGCATCAAGCTGGCTAAAATAGTTAGCTTAAGCACAGATACTTGCTAAAGTTTGTGCTTGTGTGTGTGTGTGTGTGTGTGTGTGTGTGTGTGTGTGTATACAATATAAATAATCATCAGTCTGTAAATAAATAAGCATGGGTCTGGTATTAACATCAATCCTTTCCCACCAGGAAATTAGTAAACCTCCTTAGGCACTCCTTATGAGATCCAGATCATCATCTAAAAATATCACCCAGGATCAGTATCATCTATTGATCCCCTTCTGTGCCCAGCACTCTGCACTGGCATAATGGCTTCCCTGTATTAGTGATTATACTCATTGTTGGGAAAGTTATCAGTGTTTGTCTTCAATTGTCCAAAGTTTAGGATTTAACTGTAGACTCTTTATCTGCTTTAGTGCTATGGTTGAGTCACTAATATTTCTAATTTGCTAACACAGTTGTAGGCAATGGGGAAATTAAATGGACTGTCTTTTCTTCAATATGTATGCCATAAAACACTTGTTAAACCTGCCTCATTACACTGGGCAGGTTTTTCCATCACTAGGCACATGTATACCACAGTCTGACAAGAGGTGCCTTCTAAATCTACTTCAGCAGCACCTCTCAACATCTCCCTCGTTGTGCAGGCACCCTATTCCTGCTCTACCTTCTCTTACTTACCATATGAAATGGACGTGACATCCCCTTGGCATTTGGAAGTGGGCAGAAGCACGGCAGCTTAACCACTTTACGCCTAGCTACAACTACACATGTGTTATGGAATCATAGAAGGACTTACAGCTAATGGGTTCCAATTCCCCAATTCTAGAGGCACAAAGACCCAGAAAAGGTATGTTATTTTCCTCAACAGATGTTTCTTCAAGCACCCACCCTGTGCTCAGCAGTGGGAGAGAAAGGTAGTAAGACAAAGTCTCTTTTCAAGAAAATCATATTCTAAGGAAGGAGATAGTAAGTAATGTGCTGCTTATGCTGTGACTCAGTCACCATTTCCTTGAGGTAGAGATATTTGCAGTGTGATCACTATATTAAAAGGATAAAGCGAGTTATTGGCAAAGTGGAAATAAAGGCTGTCTTTACACCTGCATTCTACGGTGCCTTCCACCACAACACAAAGGCAACTGGGAAGAAGCTTCATGTTTTGTGATGGACAAGCATGCACACAGCTCAGGGCCCTGAGGCATCTATAAATGCTGAGGAGCGCTGACAGGAGAACAGCATGCCTGCCATCAACTGTATCAGATTCCCTAAGACAAGAAAAAGCCACAGCCAGAAGACTATCACCTTCTCGCTCATCTTGCCCCCAGATTATCGTAGCCATGGCCTTAAGCAATATGTTTTGACATAAGGCAACAACAGCAGATGAAAAACATAGTGGGGCAATATTATTTTTTTTTGTTATCATTCCTCTCACTGGCTACAAAGAACCCATTTATTAGTTTCTACTAAAATTCAGGAGAAATACAGGTAGTGTGGTAGCTATACTGCATTTGTGTGACCAAATTACACAAAGGCAGTCTATGCACATATTTGTAGTACACATATTTGCATTAACCTAAAACATTTGTTGTATGAAACACAGACACCACCAAGATCTTAGATGAAAGATGAAATAAATCTTATGGGCCAAGATAGAGAGATATATCATGTTTGTTCTTTACAAGCTTTCCATTCTTTCCTCTCATCCTTTTAAACATTTTCCTACACTACCTTCATGTATCTTGCAGCTACCAATTAATAAACTATATAATCAGTAATGATGGTAAAATTAATACAATGGCCTGGTAAATCTTATATAATTCACAAACCCAAAGGACATTTCAGAAAAAGAGAAATTTTAACTTCATGCCACCTCAAGGGCCACTATTAAGATAAAACTCTTTAACTGGTTGAACCAATCTGCCTAAGTGACACTATTCCCAGGAAATATAATTGAGAGTTTTGGAAGGTTCAGTTCCTTTTCCAGTTATTTGTCTAGCATTTCTTGAATCTCTACATTGCCCCTATCAGACTCAAGAAAATATGAGAAACTGACAATCTGATTTGTTTTGTTAATAAGTGGAAATTTGAATTCATTGAAAATATGGCTATAAAAATATCAAGAATACTATACCATTCCTCTATTTAAGATGAAGGTGAAGAATATTATGTCAGGGAAAGATTTCTTAAAGAGGACACAAAATCCACAGTTTGTAAAGGAATAAAATACACACACACATATATATGACATATACATATATACTTATACATATGTGATTAAATAAAATTATAGAAACTCTTCCAATAACATCTAAACTAGGGAAAAAGTATCTGCTCAGAATAAATAAAGAGCTCCTAAAAATAAATAAGAAAAGACCAAAGCCTAACAGAATAATAAAAATAGTAGTCAATATAGAGGAAAGGATGCCAAAATAGCCAAGAATATGTTTTCAAAAGACACTCAACCTCACAAACTATAAGGGAAAAAGAAAGTAAAGTAACCTATACTAATGCTATCATTTTGGCCATAATTCAAATATCTACAACTATCAAGTGTTGGTAAAAATGCAGAAATGCTGAAGTCTCAGCACAATGCTAGTAGGATTAGTGAAAAGAGAATAAGGAGGGGATTAAACAATTTGGCCACATCAGTGAAATTAAAAGTATGTATATTCTTTAAAAAAAGAGTATGCACTTTCTGTGACCCAATGAATACAGTTTAGAAAAAGTCTGAGCTTGCCCACAAAAAAAAATATGAAAACGTGTTAATTGTGACATTATTTGTAATTCAACAAAACTAAAAACAATCCAAAAGATCATAACTAAAAATTTATACATAAAATATAATATTGTTACATACTGGAATGATATACATCAATTAAAATAATTTATATCTAGATATAGCAACATGAATATACCTCAAAATCATGTTAAGTCAAAAAGGAAATTACAGAATATTTTGCTCAAATAAACTCTTAAAACTTTTAATATGCCTCAGTTTATCTTTTAATACCACCTACGCATTAGCAACCCCAGCCCAGGTCAGCAGAATTTCCTATGCAGCCCCTGAAGTTTTGAGCTGGTATGTTAAACAGCAATATGAACTGATATAGAATGCTGCTTATATTATTTTCTAAACTCTTCTGTATTTTTACAATTATTCAAGGTGAGAAAGAAAGAGAGGTAACAAGGGACAATGGAAAAGAAAATTAAAGCCACGCTGATGGAAGTTTCAAAATCTAAAATAGCAGTCGGTCCCTTATTTTGTCTGCCATGAATAATACAGTTCCATGGGGACTTATTAAGATAAGTATTTTTAAGTACTTATCTTTGTACTTAGAAGGAGGGCTTTTGTTATGATTCAAATACTATTATCAAACATAACAAAATAACCAAAACTCATTAATTACAATAGGGAAATTGCACACTAGAAAATGACTACTTGTTGATGTGTTGCTTTCATCCAAGGAACACAGTAATTAATCTTCACTTATTCCCTGGGATGAAATGGGCATGAAGTAGACAATTACAATTTCTATTTTGCATATTAAATAATGGCAGTTAAAAACAACAAATAACAATGCCAGAATCAGTGAAGTGGGAGCTTAGTAAATTAAGTTTTATTAGCCCAAGTCTTCCAGAATAGTCAGAGGAGATTCAATAATGGGAATGTTTTTACTCATTGTTATAGACCACTTACATACACAAAGAAATTCACGTTAAAACCCTAATCCCCAATGTGATGGTATTTGGAGGTGGTCCTCTGGGGGATAATTAAATCATAAGGGTTGAGCCTTCAACGCCCTTATAAGATGAGGAGGAGGCCAGAGCTCCCTGTCTGCCATGTGAGGATACAGCAAGAAGACAGCCATCTGCAAACAAGAAAAAGGTTCCTTCACCAATACTCTACAGTGCTGGCACCCTGATCTTGGACTTTCCAGCCTCCAGAACTGTTGAGAAATAAATTTCTGTTGTTGAAGCCACCCAGTCTATGGTATTCTGTTATAGCAGCCTCAAACTGACACATTCACCCAGTAACATCTTTATGTACTAATTTAAAAAACAAACACACACACACAATATAATTACATAAAGAAATTTATAGAGTATTTATAGTTTGGTAATTTCCTTTTTTTAAAAAAATATGGAAGTTTTCAATGTTGAGAGAGAGTTTTAATTGATTATTTCACTACCAATGAGGAAATAAGCAATTCAAATTTTGCACAATCATTGCAATTTCATATAATGTTGTTCCTTTCAATAAAGATACCTCATTACAGTAATAATTAAAAGAATTTTATTGTTTTACTTGTGCAACTCTCCTTATTGGGAGATTCACAAATGAAAAGAAAAAATTTTCATCAGACCAGGTGACCAAATTTTGAGTTTGAAAAATAGTGTGTGTGTGTGTGTGTGTGTGTGTGTGTGTGTACTCACATGCATGTGCTAACCTGGACATCACTCTTTCAAGGGCTTCGGTGCATCTCATCCCATCCCATATTGAAGATCAAAATTATTTGTTAATGGAGGCAGCTATTATAGTTCTATCCTCTTGAACCAATACATATAAAGACAATGGTGGGAAATCAATAATTACACTAGGTCAAGGGCATTGATAGTACAAAACCAATAAAGGCTCTTCATTCATATTTACAGAGCCAATCTTTTTTTAAAAAAAAGGAGCTATTTCCAAAGCCATAATCTCTACTCATGTGAAAATCTCAAGGCTCTTGTGGAAGTTACTATCCAGTACATATTTCTGCTGTCAGACTACTTCTGTCACTGCATTTAAACCATGAAGTGCATTTGCTGCTGATTCGACTATTATGGCAGGAAAATGACCTGTAAAGTTCTTTTGAGGAGCCTGGCATTTTGCATATATTATAGAAATACAAGAGGAGAAAAATGTGTTAAAGATGAAGTTTATGAAAAGTAATCCAACTAGACTTTACATTTCATAGAATACAGGGGTTGCCTGATTTGTGAGATAAGGGAGGGGGAAAAAAGAAACCTGGCACGGCAGAAAAATCTCCATATTCTCATGTTTTCAAGGGCAGTTGTCAACTTTTTTCCACCTACAAAATCTCGATGGTGAGTGACAAAGTGGGAAATGCGCCAAACTATTTTATTTGATCTTTTTTTTGTGATTCTGATGCACAAAGAACTTAATAGATTGAAACAAATGCTTTATTGGGGAGGGGACAGGTGAAGAGTGACAACTGTGTGCGGCCACGATTTGAGAACAATCTGTGATTGAAAGCCATAACAAAAGCATCAAATGTCTACGGTGTCTCTAAAGGAAGAGACCTGGCTTCATGTTGGGGAGGTTAGAATTATGTCCCTCAGAGATGGCGGTGAGTACCTCTGCTTAATTCCTACCAATCAAATGTTGACGAAGAGGCAAAATTTCTAAGTCTGTACCACAGCCTGGTGCCAGAACATTTTTCAATATGAAGCACCTCTCATCACTGATATACTGTGAAACAACAAAAAGAAAACACAAAAAATCACTCAGGGGCCGAAGGGCACTGCTATTTTCCACATCAGGCACTTTGCCAAGAGGATGCACAGGCTTAGAGGTCAGGGAGAACCTAGTCCCTACCCCGTTGTCCCCACTTGGGGAGAAGGGAGGAGAAGGAGGAGGCAATTAACCATTTCACTGCTGGTCAGAGATTACTGTGCCATTAGAAGGGTCTTGTTTTTTGTCCCAGTTGAGTGCTCAGAAATCAAACCCACGGTCGTGTTTCCTGACCCAGAATTGAATTTTATTCCTTAATCATATCCCCCTGCCTGCTTCGCTGGCCAGCTTCAGTGTGAGGTTCAAGCACATTATTTACAAGAATTAAAGAGCTTGGGGAGTCGGGTGGCAAAAGGAGGGCATTTTCATCATAGCGGCACTCACAGGCATCAATACAGCTAAAGGTCGGTCCGCATTTCCATCAGAACCTCCTGATTTCCAGCCATTTATAACGGCTATAAAATCACTGCTGGGCTGCAATTCGGCAGACAGTGCCTCAGCTGAGGGGAAAATTGTCCCTTCTTAGCAGCTGTTGGCCTGTTTGGATTTGCCTTTTGTTTTAGCGATTTGGGGGCAATACACAGTTATTTGAGAGATGCTCCTTAAATGTAACCCTCAGACGGAAAAAAATGTTAGCACCTCAAGGCATTCATTTGTATTTCTGCCTCCAGTGAAAGCCCGAGGCTTTGACTCCACAGATAATCCTGTCTTGGTCCCAATTACTTTTGGCATTTTCAAGAAACAAAGACGATGGGCAAAGCCTTCCTTTCATTGCAAGGCAGTTAGTCAGCAGAAAGGCTCTAAGTGTGTGTGAGGTTTGCATTCCCCGAGCAAACTCAAAGGACAGGCTGTTGACTGTTGTCTCAGAACTAATTTCCTCCTGTAAAGAAGGAGTCAGTGTGATAGCACCGGAGAGCTCAGCATTGTTAATTGCCTCAAGGTGCTTATTTGAAGGGAAGGGATAAACTCGGGAGGATCTAACAGGGAAAGGAGGAAAACTTGGCTCAGCCTTTTGAATGAACCCAATCATTTTCTCCTCTCATCACTTTCGCATCTGTGATTTTCCTCCTTCATTAGAAGAGGACATGGCTTCTCTCTGCCATTAAGGAGAGATGATTACTGGTGCCTGAGTCAGATGTTCCCGGTCTGTGACTGGAGCCCTGGTTGCCCTTGTCTTTGCACTTAAGAGAAGCCAGGCAGCTGGCAGCACCCTCTGCATCCCCAGTGCAAAGCCACCTGGCCGGCTGGGGAGCGCCTGAGCGGAAAAACACACAGAGATTGAAAGTGCATCAGGGAGAAATAAGCCCTCGGTATTTAAGTGGTGAGAGGAAGAACATGACAGGCAGCACTAGCATCCTGGCTCTCAAGGGTAAGTGGGTTTCCTGCTGGGAAGCCTGTGGAATTCTAGGCCCAGAGGAAGGGTGTCCTGGAGCCCAACTTGCTGCGAGTGGAGGAAAGACTAATGTTATTTCCTCACATTTATCAACTCAGGCTATACTCCTTCAGATACTCCAACATTTATCTTTTTTAAATATCCCTAGGAAAGGGAACTACTTCCATTTCACAAATAATAAAAACAGAAATAGAAAAGCCAGCTGATGTGTTATCTGAGCCAATAATAAAATTTTGTCTCATATGTTCCCACTTGGAACTCTCACCCTCCAGGCCTGGGGGGTGGGGTGCAGACCAAAATGCTCTTCAAATCAGTTGTGAGTTCTAATAAAATGAAAACATTTGAAGTCCTTTGACTTGGAGTACAGCACTTAGAGCCCTGCCTTGAGATTCACGCATTCAAGAGCCCACTCTATGCTTCCTATGGTTGGGTGCCTGAAACAGGGAGAAGTCTGCAAGACCAAAGGTACATGCTCCATCTGCCTCCTTCAAGACCATAAACCCATTATCTCCTGCCCAAACAACCTCCAACTGCTCTGGACCTGGGTGATAGAAAAATATTGTATTTATCAATTTTGAGTTTGATGTATTTTTTGGCTGTTACTTTTGAATACGTTTTTATAGACCTATGGGATATGAACCTCCATTTGGATGCTTGCTCTAGGTTCCTTGAAGGTTTGGGGTGAGCCTACTATAAAGCCACACCAAGATGTGCCAAGTTTCATGAGTATACCTATATAACTCTAATTTTATTTCACCTTTATTTTTCCTCCATTGAAATCATATGTGTAATCCCTACTTTAGTAAATTGCCTAGAAGCCTACCCGCCATCTTCTTTTGCTTTTACTGTTTATTTATTTTGTTTCTAGTTCCCCTTTTTTAAAAAATCTTCATCCCAGATTATGTTTCCACTGATTCTAGAAAAAGAGGAAGGGAGAGAGAGAGAAACATCTATGTGAGAGAACCATCGATCCGCTGCCTCCAGCATGAGCCCCAGCTAGGGATGGAACTGCAACCTGAGCATGTGCCCTGACCAGGAATCGAAACTGCAACCTTTTTTTTTTTTTTATGTATGGGACAACACTTCAACCAATTGAGCCACCCAGCCTGAGCTAGTTCCTCTTTTTCTCTTTCTTTTCCTGGCTTACTCAGATTTCTATTTATCCCTACCATACTCCCTCTGGCTTATTTGGAAGTTCTAAGATTCTCTTCAAATTTTTAATGGTTATTTTTTCTATTCACATGAGTCATAATAAAATATATGTTGGTCTATTACTATATTGAAATTAAAAATTAACCATAAGCACACACACTGACATGGAATCTCTAAAAGGTTTCTGCTTCCTCACTCTATTTCCTCTCTGGCTCCTTTCCAAACTCAGATTTTGCCAAGGGAGTTTAGTTTCAGGCTACTATTGAGCTTTTAATTACTGTGTGTCCCTTCCAATCCAAGAATCCTTGCTTAACACTTACAGCATCCCATCTGGAAGACAAAAATCTAGTGTGCTAACCTCTACCACATACAAAATCAAATTCCACTTGGATTAAGGATTAAGTACATCATGAACCCCATTTATAAGTACCTGACAAAGTTCTTGAAACATTTTGTCCAGTAAAACTATAGACAACTGAGAAAAAGGGAAAGCCAGGGCGGTGAACCATAAGGAGGGAACAGAGAACAGAGGCCCAAAACACACCAGAGAGCAAAGCAGTTGGGGCTCAGGGCACACACAGAAGCCAAATACAGCAGTGGGAAGGTGTCTGTCTAGAGCCAGGGATCATGCCAAAACCAGAGGTTAGGGAAATGCAGTAGACCAGGCTGGACAAGCGAGCAGTATGGCAGATACAGCCATGTGAGTCCTCACACTCTGACCTGGAGACCAGGAGGGAAACATATAGCCGAGGAAACCAACTCCTCATATTTCTATAGCACTTGGTAAGTTACAAAGCACTTTCATGTATAATATAGAATTTAATCCTCATGAATGGCGAGTTACTATTACTAACCCCATTTACAGGTGAAGAAACTGAAGCTGGAAGAGTTTCCTCACCTGACTCGGTGTAAACCTGAAAGAGAGAAGTATGGTTCTTAAGCCCAGATCTTCCGATCTTGACCCAAACACACACTGTTTTATTACATGACAAGGCTTTAAACTCAGCATAGGTGGGAAATGAGGACAGTTCTCCGCTCACACAGTGATGCTCAGAAGGACTGGATTCCCTTTGTTTCCCTCTGTAATTCAGGTGGGAGGGGCAAGAAGAACCTTCCTACTATTTCTTGGTTGTCATTTATTGGACAGCCATTTATGGCAGCCCCATGAGTATGACCGGTGGCAGCACCCCAGACACATCATGCCAGCGCTCGATTTATGATGATCCTAAGTACTGCCATCCAATCTGCAAACCTGTGCAGGGCACAGACAGCAGGAAATATGTCTTTCTGTAAATACTATACAGGAGAACTTATTTGTTGTGGCAGCAAGGAGCAGAAAAGGACATTGCTCTCAGGGCCCCAAAGGAGGGGGAAAAAGATGATGTATGATGTAAGGTAGGATATTAATCATGCCTGACACCTCTGGATAATCAACTGGAGTTATCCTTGGGAACAATTGCTTCTCAAGGATGGAATGGGACAATAATAAATGGGGAGGGGCTTATTAAATGAGACAGCTTAACCTGATAAGATACTGAACTGCCATAGCTCAGCATCCTTACTAGAAAGCTAGTTGGCAATTAGGTTCAAGAATTTGAGGATTGTCAAAATGATTGCCGAATATTTTATTTTCCATTCATTTCACTTGTACCAGAGTCATCCCAGTAGAAGCTCAAAGCTTGAGTTCAAAAGGCTTACTATAGGTCAAAGCTCTTGTCCTTAAGATTCATAACAGCTTGAAGCATTTCCTATACCTCTTAGAGAAGGCTGGCATCATCTGCAAGCCTCCAGGCCAGCTCAGGCAGAAGTGGATCTTATTTCTCCCTGGGTAGAGATACCTGCACTGTGGGATGGCTGATAAAACATGAAACATAAGCCCCCAGATGGGAACCTGGTGCCAAACCAAGTATGGGAAGAGGTACTCTTTTCAGTGCCGTGCCCTGACTCAAATTCTCTTCAAGCTCAGGAGAATGCCAATTCCCTCTCCACTAGAGCAAAAGGAGTGAGAAAAAGGAGAAGACTGAGGAAGTCACTGAGGAAGGATCAGGGATTAAATCTAGTTCTTTCACCGCAAAATTCTAGTACCAGGTGAGTGGCAAGTTGAACAACATGTGATATTTATAAACATGTGACCACGATCCCTAACTAGTCCAATGACTACAGTCCAAGCCATTTCAATGGCTTGGAATTATTGCCAACCTCTGCCTATACTCACACAACAGAAAGCACTTTAGTATTCAACCCTTTGGAACTTGAAAGGATTAAAATATAAAGTTGAGTCATATCTTTTATTGAATTAATTCCTTTGCTGCAACTCAGTTCTCAGATTTTTACTTTTAATAAAAATAGCCTACAACTATAGAGTCCTCTACAGTTTAGAAAGAGCTTCCATCATCTAAATTTTCACAACTCTGCATTTTATGTCAACAAACAATGATTGATCACCTGTTTTGTACCACTAGGAAATGCAAAGATGAGTAAGTTAAGAAAGCTGTATTGAAATACACACAGTCCAAGAAGAGGACCAGGTGCACAAATGTCTCACAATGATATTATGTAATAGGGGTGATGGAGATGTGTGCAAACTAGTGTATGAACACAGATGAGGCTGAGTGACTATCCCAAGGTCATATCATTGATATGTGGTGCAGGAAGGAACTAAATCCATGACTTCTGAATCAAATCTGCAATGTCTTCTGCTGTACCAAGGCTACTTTCTTATAACAACCACACTCCTCGCCCCTCATCAAGTTTCCTTTCAATTACTTAAAAATCGTTTATAAAATTGTTCATTTGCTCTTTTGCACCTGTCCATCAGAATCCTTTCTCCACTTAAGGCCATGTGCTGATTTTATTTCTCAGTCTTGGCCACTAAGTCCCAGGGGCCACTCTTGTCCATTAGGTTGTAATAAGATTCACCAGCCTTACCCAACTAAGAAATCCTTTCCTTCTTGCTCTCTCTCTTCTCTACACTGCAGTCTGTTCTGAATCTACCAGGCATGACCCTTCTTGAACAAGCATATCCCAACTCCCAGCCACAGGAACAGAGAATTCTTTAGGGCAATCACCACAAAGGAGGCTCTACATTTATTCTAATGATGCTGCGACTGTTCACAGTCATATTGTATTAGGAACTTTTCTTTTGGAACTACATTTGGCATTTACAATTCCTTTGGCTTTGAATGACTGTAATCGTGGCAAAAAACTTCATCCTTTTGATGTTGGCTTTGAATTTTGAAAATAGGCAAAAGATCCATCCAGTGAAGATAATACCATTTGCATTCAAAACAAGTTCTTTATTGATGTTTTCTATAGTGATTCATAAACAGACTCAATGAGTAATTCAAGTATATTTTGAGAAATGTTACTATGATTGGGATAAAAATATAATGTCCTATGGTGACTGCTTGAAGAAAGTACAAAAGTTTAGGTATTAATATTTCTTATTAGTAGATGGAAATAGACATACTGTTATTTTCTTTTCTTACTTGTTTTTATTGTTTTTACAATTACAAAAAATGTACTAAAAATGTGTAAGAACATGTAAGTTCTCAGGATATTTTTTAAAGCAATGCCTATTTAGACTATAAGACCTAGAATATTTGTCAAAATATATTTATTATTATCTTAGAGAAGGGCTTTATAGACAATGCCTTATGCCATGCCCTAGAAGTCTCAGGAACTTCTCAGAACCAAGAATGATAAAAACTTGAGGGTTGCCTATAAGAAAAAAATCCCAGGTCCCCATTTTACCCTTCCCGCCCTGAAGCTGCCAACACAAGATGCTCTGCTTCATCTATTTTTCGCATTAGCATTCTGGTTATATTTTGTTTGAAGATATAGTTTCCTGCTAAATCAATTTTGAAAAGCGCTACTTTGAGTACAAATACTGCTTTTTCCACCACCTACATATCTCCAGTATTCACACATTTTACTTATTTCATTTTATTTTACTTTGCTAAGTTACTTTCCTGGGGCTAAGGCTGATTTAAAAGTGATGAAAGTGCTCTCTGGGTTTCAACCGATTAAATATGTAAAGATTCAAATGCAGAAATGTCTAGACATTCTGATCTGAGGAGTGACAGAAATTGGTTTAGCATCACAGTGAAGATTAGGAAGTTCAATAAAAGGCATTTGGGCTGCATAGAAAAAGTGTAGGGAAACCATTTATTGATTCCAAGATATGATTCAGACCCAAACTCCAACTAGACTAGCAATGAAGTCCTTAAAACTTTCTGGATACCATTGCACACCTATTAGAATGGTCAAAATACAAACACTGACAACACCGAATAATAGCCAAGATGTGGAGCAATGGGAATGCTCATCCATTGTTGGTGGGAATGCAAAATGTTACATCCACTTTGGAAGAGAGTTTGGTGGTGTTGTGTGTGTTTTTTTAATAAAACTAAACTTGCTCTTACCATACAATACAGCAATCATACTCCTTAGTACTTACCCAAAGGAATTGAAAAATTATGTCCACATAAAGCCTGCACGCAGATGTTTATAGCAGCTTTATTCATAGTTGCCAAAACTTGGAAGCAACTAAGATGTCCTCCAGTGGGTGATTGAATTAATAAACTGTGATAGATCCAGACAACGAAATATTATTTGCTTCTAAAAAAAAAAAAAGGAGCTATCAAGCCAGGAAAAGACATGGAAGAGACTTAAATGCATATTATACTAAGTGAAAGAAGCCAAACTGAAAAGGCTACATACTATGTGATTTCAACTGTATGGCATTCTAGAAAACAACGAAACTATAGAGACAATAAAAATATCAGTGGTTGCCAAGAGTTGGAGGAGCGAGGGAGCAATAAATTGGTGAAGCACAGAGGATTTTCAGGGCAGTGAAAATACTCAGTATGATGACATAATGATGGAATATTTCATTATATATTTGTACAAACCCATAGACTACAACACCAAGAGTGAACCTAATGTATACCATGAACTTCAAGTGATTATGATGGGTCAGTGGAGGTTCATCAGTTGTAATAAATGTACCATCTGTGGGAGACGCTGATAATGAGGAGGCTATGCATGTGTGAGAGCAGGTGACATATGGGAAAATCTCTATACTTTCCCCTCAAATTTGCTGTGAACCTAAAACTGCTCTAAAAAATAAAGTCTTAATAACCACAAAATATTAATATCTCCATCTCTGGAGGAATATTAAGTATATAATAAAATTCAACGCCTCTTCTCCATCTTGCGTTGGCAGCGTCAGGCTGGGCAGGGTGGGGCTGTGGGGAAAGGAGTGCTTGGGGCATTAGGGAAAGGAGGAAGCATCCTTAATCTGGTCAAATGGGTCTTCCTATGCCCGACAGCAAACTCAGTGGTAAAACATCTGAATCATTCCTTTTAAAAGCAGATTCATATGGAAGACACTAGCCAAGTCAGGGAGATAACAAAAAGAAATAAGCAAATGACAGAAAAGAAACAAAGCTGTCATCATTCACTCATCAAGCTCATAAATATACTGTTCAGATCCTAGAGCTCCTTTCTGAGTATATATTAGAAACTGCCATCTTCTATGTAATCCCAGTTGTAGGTACTCAAGAGTCCAATATAAGATTTTCTGTATTTTTTGTTTGGACTAATTTGTAATTAAAAATTTTTTAAACTTTAAGAAAAATACTTGCAACTTGCTAAAAAAAAGAAAAAGGAAAAGAATGAAAGAAGAAAGAAAAGAAAGAAAGAAAGAAAGAAAGAAAGAAAGAAAGAAAGAAAGAAAGAAAGAAAGAAAGAAAGAAAGAAAGAAAGGGAAAGAGAGAGAATGAGAGAGAGGAAGGAAGGAAGGAAGGAAGGAAGGAAGGAAGGAAGGAAGGAAGGAAGGAAGGAAGGAAGGAAGGAAGGAAGGAAGGAGGGAGGGAGGGAGGGAGGGAGGGAGGGAGGGAGGGAGGGAGGGAGGGAGGGAGGGAGGGAGGGAAGGACAGACAGAAAGAAGAAAGAAAAAGAAAGAAAGAAAGAAAGAAAGAGAGAGAGAGAGAGAGAGAGAGAGAGAGAGAGAGAGAGAGAGAAAGAAAGAAAGAAAGAAAGAAAGAAAGAAAGAAAGAAAGAAAGAAAGAAAGAAAGAAAGAAAGAAAGAAAGAAAACCTCCAGAGTCATATCTTCAATATATCCAATGCAACTAAAGAAGAAAAAATCCTTTTCAATCATTAATTCCTTAAATGAGTGTTTAGTAATAGCAATAAAGATCAATGAAAATTACATGTACCATAGATAGAAACATTTCCTAAGAAAACATTCCCAGGAAAAAGATTAATGTCACATTTTGTCTCTTTGGCCTATTGCTTAAGACATAAAAGTTTAGAACAGAGATGCCAAATCCCAACATGTGTGCTCAGCTAGCTTCAAGATATGAAAAGCAAGACTTGTAAGATAGAAAATAAATTTTAATTTATTCATGGACACTAAAAAAATTCAAACAAGACTAAATTTCTTACAAAGCATTTGGATAGTCAGAATTAAAAGACAAAGAAAAGGATAGTTTATAACTTGGCTAATTGTTTTTTTCTCCTTAGCAGTCATAGATAAAGGCATATATATATTCATATATAATGTAGAAATATTTCACAACTACAGAAAAGGCCTTACAAATATATCCCACTCTCACTGCTTTCTAGAGCTGTGGTTCCCAGCCTGACTTGGAAGGGTTCCTGCAGGATGTGGGGGAGGCCTGTGAGCAGAGGCTGGGCACTGCCAGCCCCACAGCTCATCCCGTGTCTACAGTCTCTGAAGGCAGCACTACCTAAGTGCCAGAATCCTGAGGAAGGGGACCATTAACCTCCTGTTTAGGAAAGGTCGGGCCTCCACATGTGAAACATTATCTAAGCGATCAGATTATTATGGGGAGAATGTGGCCTTCTGTTGCTTCAAACCAGAGATGACTGGCACCAGGTAGGCATCTGAGTGAGTGGTTCTGTAACCATGTTTCACACAACTTGGTCTGCTGCCAGTGTTTGTAGTAGTCAGCTTTAATTTTAGTGGCACTATGAAATGCAGTGTGCTGCACATAAAATATTAATGTAGCACATAATTGGGCAGTCCAAAATAAGCACGTGCATACATGCTGACAGATACTGACCTGGTGAAATGCTCTGTCATTTATGGACCCCCCACCACCACCACCAAAAAAGTAAATTATAACATCTATTCTAATTTCAACTTCCTATACCTCCTCTGATGTTTCCCTCCTTTTCATGAATATTATAAGGACCCAACAAGTTTATAGAACAAGCCCTCTTCTTTAAGATAATAACAGAGTGGATCATTTAATATAGGATTAGACAAGCTTATTTAATAAGGAAATAGCCAAAAAGCTTTCCCTCTAGTCTTTTCATCTGCAGGTCAGCCAGCTCAGGGCCTACTCTCATCAGCTGGTCTATGGTGATTTATCATTGACCTGTGAGTTTACACTGGACTTTTCAAACTTGCTAATAAATAACTACTTTATGGAGCCAGAAGAAGGAGATTGGCCATAAATAACACAGGGGTAGTGAGAAACTTTCATTGAGCAAGTAAATTTTTCCACCCACTTCTCACTGATCTATGGACTGAAGAACATGGGAGGGTCATTTTCACAACCCCAAAATCTGCTAAGAAAGCACAATACTGTGAAAGTGCCTTGACAATCTCTGAGGTTTTCCCTTGGGATGTTTCTCACCTTGTAGGGAGAAAATTTTCTCATTTATTCCTAACTTAACTCTTTATCATTTGTCTTTGTTGTTGTTTTCTGCTATCTTCTCCATACAAGTAGAGCCATGCCTTAGTAGGCTACTCACTTGGAGTTTAAAAAAGTGCAGCTAAAATGTTTCCCAATCCAGTCTGTTGTCTTCAGAGCACATGGGCACATACGGAAGACCCTGTGTACACAGTATCTTTCAGACAAGCCTCCATTAATGCTTCATAAATGCTAAGTCAGGAAAATTAGAGCAAAGGATGAAGTCCTTAGAAATAGATACCAGTATGCCTGTCATTCATGTAAACATAAACTTGCTTAAGTTCTCCCTGGCAACATGATATAATGGGCAAAACAGTGGCTGTATACTTACAAGGACATAAATGTCAATGCTGGGTTTGCTATGTGTGAACGGATGACCTGCCCAAAACATTTTCCTCTTGAGTTATTATAAAAGATGTCTCTAACCTTCTCCACATCCTTCAAGCTCCTAAACAACAAAAACCCTTCTCTCTCAGCAGAGACCTAGCTTCACACTTCTTAAACAGACCTCCCTCAGCTTCCTGCCCCACTCCATACCTACCAACTCACTAAAATATGTGCCTTTCCTGCCTCCTGCTTCCCAGTGCCAATGGAAGAAGCTGTGACCTTTCTCCTACCTATGGGTAAGCCCATAACCTTGGTCCTGGCACCCATTTCTGTCCACTTTTGAGACTTTCCTCCATCAATTACCCTTTTACACATCCTCAATACTGTCTTTTGACAAGTATTTTCCCATCAGAAATGTAAATATCACCCAGTATCTCTTTTTTTATTAAAACGCATCACACATAAACCCATCTATTTCTTTTCTCCATTTCATAATCATATTTCTCAAAAGAGATGTCAACCCTCTCCCTCTACCACCCTCAATTCACTACAAACAGGTTTTACTCTCCATCACCCCTCTGACAAGTGTTTCATCCAAAGTCACTGACCCAAAACTAATGGACACAGTATTAGATACTATTGACTTTGTCTTTCCTTTGGTCTAATCCTTTGTCTTCCATGGCATCACTTCTTGTTCCTATACACTTTCTGGTGCTCCTCTTCAACTTCCTTTATGGAAAACTACTTCCTCTGCCTCTACTTAGGTATTAGGGTCCCCTGGGGTTCATTCCCCGGTTGTCTGCCGTTTAATTTCTTCTCACTCCTCCTGAAAGATCTCTCCCACTCTCCTACCTTGAATTACAGTTAGATATGTCAATGGCTAACAAATATGTGTGGCTAGCCTGCTCTCCTGAGTACCTACACCTAAGATGTCCAGCTGCCCACTGAACATCTCCACCTGCACATTGACACATATTTTATCCTCAATTCATCTGAAATCAAACTTTTATTCCCCAAATCATTCTCCCAGCCTGGTCTTCCAATGAGCCTTGTTTTTAGTTGGTACACAGTCATCCGCACCAATGTTCATACCAGTCCCATAAAAGCCATTTTAACCCCTTCTTCTACACACAGATCAAATCAATCTCTAAGTCCTGGTGACCATTTTCTTATATCTCTTAAATCTGCCTACTTCTTTCTATTTGCATTATTTCTGGTAACTTTGAGACCACCACTAACAATTGATTGGATTACTATAATAACCTCTTGTCTCCTGGTTTTCAGTTCATCCTAAGCCAGAGTTCAGTAAACAAAAGCCTAATGGTCAAATCTGACCCTCCATTTTTGTAAATAAATTTTTATTGAAATACAGCCAGGCCCATTCGTTTACAGATAAATATAGTATTGCCTGTTGCTACTTTTGAGCTATAATAACAAATGAAAGGGAGGCTATATGACCCTCAAAGCTGAAAATATTTATTATCTAGTCCTTTACAGAAAAACTTTACCATGCTTTTTCTCTAAGCCATTCTCTATCTTCTCCTAAATAGAAATAAGATAAATCATTAGTTTGTGAAAATGCCTCCCTAATTCTTATAAGGCAAAATTCAGCTTTCTTAGCACACCAACTAAAGTAATTAAAAAATCTGACTTAGCTTCCCAGACTTTGTCTCTCGCCATCCCCCATCACATTGAGACCGAACAGTAAGCCAGGATAAGTGGAATAGAGAAACTGAGAGAGATAGCTGAACAAACTGGTGAAGCAATTTACAACCAGACACAGGTCACCTCCCTAAAGAGAACATCTAGGCTTCAGTTGTACTTCAGCTCCAGGCCCAGAAAAGCAGCAAAACCTGAGCGACGCCAGGACTAGCTACAATGACTAATGACCCCTGCCCTGGCGCTGACCAAATCAGTGGAGACACAACCCTGAAAGGGCATACATGAAAAACTGATGAATATTCTATTGAAATCCTCCCCTAATCTTGCAGCCTTTAAAAACCCTCAAAACAAAGGATGCAGCACACACTCCCTCTGGAGAACATACCTGTGCCATTCCCTTTCTCTCTTCTTGGCCCACAGGTGTGCATCTCCTAAATTCTAAAGTACCCCAGAAGACTTGCAACCAGAGGAGCAATGGGCAGCAGTAGCTTGTCCTGGGCTAACCCCCTGAACCTGTCCCCAAGGTCCCCTTTTCTCTGACTTCTTAGTGAGCCAAAGCAGCCCTGCTTAGACTCTCTCCTATAGCTTCTTCTATCCTAAGCCCTTTCTTGTTTCACTGTCCCCAGTACCTGGACTCATGTGGTGAAATTTTTTCTGCACAAAGTCAAGAACGCACACACTACTGGCCGGCCCTAGACAGACCCACTCAGGGCCAGGTTCCCTTTCCAGTAACAATATCCCACTCTCGAACCTCAATGGTGGTGCTTACAATGTGCCTCAGAGCCTTGAACATGGGCTCCTTTTCCCTTGAAATCTAGCTTCACACCCTCTGCCTTTACCTGGGGACCTGTCATTTTCTCTTTAAGATTCAAATCAGATGTCACTTCCTCAAAGACACCCTCCTTAATTGCCACACTTTAGCCAGGTGTCCCCCTTTCTAACTCCCATAATTCTAAGTGCTTCTTTGTCATTTTCACTCTGTAATAACTGTCTCTTTCTTCTTTGTCTTTGTCCCTTAGCTATAAAATTATTATAGACAGGAAATACAACTGTTCACCATTGTATCTGTAGCAACAATCACAGTGTCTGGCAGGCAGGCTGTGTTTAAGAAAGATTTGCTGACTAATGAATAAATGAATGAATGGCATTTATTCTCTGAACTTTTTCTCAACAGTGAAATGGAGATAATAAAATCTAACCAATAAGGCTACTTGATTATTAAGTATCATCTATACACCCCTGGAACTTGCCAATTACCTATTGTCACTTAGTGCTCAGTAAATGCAAGTCTGCTACCTATACGTATAAATGAGTCAGATTTCTATTGACTGAGGTAAAAAGAACAAAAGTATAAATATTTACAGCTTTTGCATTCAAGAAACTTACAAAGTGATAGGTGATGAGAAAAGAATTCACCACAACTCAAAGCACAGAAGCATGATGTCCCGAGATATCGGAATGAAAGGACTATATCACCAGGTGGCTTATTTTAAATAACAAATTATAACTGCTTTGTCATTTTTTACAAGGCGTTGGATTAATACTGAAATGCTATATTCTAAAGTTATAACAGCAAAAATAACAAAAAACAATGGCGATGTTAATTTATGAACAAAGCAGCAACTTTCAGAATAAGAACTATGTGAGAAGCTTTTCACAAGTGTTTTATCTGAAATTTTAGTAAACCAAATATATATTGGCTTTAAACTGTTCCTTTCCAAAGGACATAAACAGCAAGTTCACCAAAAAGAAAAAAAATACCAGTGACTTATAAGTAAAAAGAAATGTCAAGCTTCTAAGTAGAGATTCTAGACTCCCAGGGAACCAAGATGGAGCCTGTGTAACTAACGTGGGCAGCTGCTGAACCTCAGCTTCAGTTTTGTCATTGCAGAACTAAGATGATAACACTATATTGGTCAGGATGCTTGTAGCCTCAAGAAACAGACACACTAAAACACAAAATAGATTAAACAATAAGAAACATGCATCATACTCAGCTATGTCTAAAATAAAAGAAAGAAACAGTCTCCTCTTGGGTTTCTTTGCTTACAATCACAGATCATTCCCAGAAATGCCTGGCCAACTCGCCGTGTCTCATTGTCCAGAACTGAGTAACTCTCACATGGACAAACTAATCACTACCTGTTAGAATGAAAATTTTCTTATATCAATTAGGCCTATCCCTACAGTTAGAGGTGGAGCAGCTTCCTCATAGGTTGCAATGGAGAGAGATGAACTCTTGAAAAAACTTGCAGTTCTGATAGGAAGTGAGAGAAGGAGATGGAGACTTTGCAGATGACCAGCTATATCTACTACAAATACTAACCTCATGGGTTTGATACAAAGATTAAATGAAAAGATGCACCTAAGCATTTTGCATAAGGTTTGTTACATGGATACGATAAATGCTCAATAAATAACAGCTATTTAAAATATTTCATTATTCAGAGATTTAGCCTCTGTATCAATCATGCGTTAGATTTCCCTCATGCCTCTTAGGTCTTAGCAAACAATCAGTGCAAGCTAATTTTAATAATAATAACAATAACAGTATATACTCATAGAGAAAGTGTGAAAGTATATACACCAAAATATTAAGAACAGTTTTCTCTAAGAAGTTGAATCATAGAGGTTTTAAATATATAACTTATTTTTTCTTATCTTGATTTATGTATCCTATCATGAAAGGCTGTTATGTATAGCACAAAAAGTGTTTTTAAAATTTTATTTCTCCCTCTTAAATCCTAAAGTTGTGTATATAACCAATTGGTCAGCATGATTTATCAAAATGTTAATTTATGTTTGTCTCCCCATGTTTTTCCTTTCCTATGTTTTAAGCAGGTAGCCAGACACTCAGTATTTCCTTGCTTGAGGGGTATTTTTGATATAAAGCAGAAGCTACTTGAAGACAAAAGCTTTTCCTACAATTGTAAAATATAAAATTATTTTCAAAGACTCTTTATCTTCTGGATAAACCTCTGGAGAAGATGGGGAGAATGAAGAATGTCTTTGAGGAATACTAGAAAAAAGAAAATAATTTTATTCTCTTAGATTGTTGAAAAAGAAAGAAGTTTAAAACTCCCATGATAGCAGAGACCCACTATGATGGCTTCTTGGAAAATGGCCAAGAAGGCAATGGTTCCTGACCCATCAGAGCAGAAGGACTCTAGACACAGACTCCGAGCCTCAGCACAAGGACCTATGCCTTCGGCATGACACAAGAGCAGTGCACCCCCAAACTACAGGGCATTGTGCCATCAGGCCAATGGGCACATTGGCATCTCAGTGCTAATCAGCGTGGTCTTAGAACTGATCACCCGAGGGTTTGCTGATGTTCTGGCACCAAGGCCCTGAGATATAACCACATCTCTGTGCGGGAAGGGTTAACACCCATAATGTCTGAGATTGAACTTCACCTTGGCCAAATGAGAGCTCAGAGTCACATTTAAGTGGATTTAAATAAAATAATAAAATAATGTCTTATATTTCTGATTGTGTGAACTAACAGGAATTTCTTTCATTGAAAATAAAATTTTGTGAAAGCAAGATGGCGGCGTAGGTAGCAGCTTTACCGGCCGCCCCTGCAACCACATCAAAATCACAACTAAAATACAGAACCACCGTCACTCAGAGCCTCCTGAGATCTGGCTGCACAGAAGCCCCACAGCCAGGGAGCTGAAGCAGCACCAAGAGCAGGAGGAGGGGCGGAGACGCGGGCGGGTCGGGGCTGAATCTCCGAGCCGGCTGCGGGCCCACACCCGGTGCTGCGGCTTAAACCCGGGACAACATCTCCGCAGCGGAGGTTTCCCAGAGGAGGGAGGGGTCCCAGCCCCACAGCAGGCCCCCAGCCCAGGGCTCCAGGGCCGAGAAGAGACGTCCCCACAACTCTGGGCTGTGAAACCAGTGGGGACTGTCCCTGAGGGTCGCGGAGGCTGCGGGAGCCCCAGCGGCTCCTCCTAAAGGGCCCGGCACGGACTCACTCAAACGTGCTCCCTCTGAGCCCCAGCACCAGGCAGCAGCCTGAAAGGAAACTGGGATTCTTGGGGAGGAACTAACCTGCCTGAAGTCGGGGCGAGAGGTGGAGGGGCGGCTTCCTCCCAGGCAGAAGGGCTGGCAGAGGCCTTTGCTCCTTTGGCGAGTCCTCCCGCACAGCCGGCAGGCAGGCGCCATGTTTGAATCGCCAGCGCCTGACTCCCACCTTTGGCCCCGCCCCGTGATTCCCAGAGTCCCCGCCCCTCCCCACCTGCAGCTCATCCAGGCCATTTCCAGGGGCTTTTCTGTGCAAGTGGCCTCTAGAGCCTTATGCTTAGGACTTTCCCAAAATCTCTCAAACAAGCAGCAGCGGGCCCCATACAGCTTGATAAGTGGCCCCAGGCCTGGCACTAGCGGCAGCCTGCATTGGCTCATAGCTTGGCCTCTCCTGGACAATGCAAAGCCCAGCACAAGTAGCAGCCAACTACGGTTTGCTGTGTAGCTCATGCTGGGTGGCCCTGGGCAAGGCACTGGCAGAGGCTGACTTTGCACCTCCCTGGAGGCCCCAGAGGCAGTGCACCTGGTGGTCAGACTCTACCACGCTGGATTACAGCCCTCCCACATCCACAAGTAACACACTCAAGAGGTGTACTTGGTGAACCCCAAAGCTCCACTGAAGTAAATCCTACTCCATAGGGGTGTCTCCAGCACAGCAGCTCTTGGGCTATAGTTGGAGCGGGTCCTCACAGCCAATTGGCCTGGGGGTCAGTTCCTCCCAGGGATGCCAACAGCAACCAAGGCTCAACTACAACAGGACAGTGCACACAGCCCACACAGGGGAGCACCTAGAAGGCCCAGCTCAGCTGACTGAGGAGATTGGACCCTACAGGACTCCTAACACAAAAAGCCACTCTACAAATTCCAGGAGACATCGCAGCTCTACCTAATACATAGAAACAAACACCTGGAAGCAGCCAAAATGCGGAGGCAAAGAAACATGTCACAAAGGAAAGAACAGAAGAAATCTCTAGAAGAGGAACTAAATGAAATAGATCCAAGCAAGCTAACAGATACAGAGTTCAGAATTTTGTTTATAAGAATGTTCAACCAAAAAAAAAAACAAACAAACAAACAAAAAAACACAAACAAACAAAAAAGAATGTTCAACCATAGAAGTAAGAGTATTATGGAAATAACTGAGAATATCGAAACGTAATAAAGTACCAATTTAAAATGAAGACTACACGAACTGAAATGAAGAATAATTTACAGGGAATCAACAGTAGAGTAGAGGACGCTGAGAATCAAATCAGCAATTTGGAACATGAGAAAGCAAAAAACACCCAACCAGAAGAGCAAAAAGAAAAAAGAATCCAGAAATATGAAGATAGTATAAGGAGCCTCTGGGACAACTTCAAGAGGCCCAACATTCATATTATTGGGGTGCCAGAAGAGGCAGAAAGAGACCAAGGAATTGAAAACCTATTTGAAAAAATAATTACAGAAAACTTCCCCTACCTGGGGAAAGAAATAGACTTACAAGTCCAGGAAGCATAGAGGGTCCCAAACAAGAAGAACTCAAAGAGGCCCACAGCAAGACACATCATAATTAAAATGCCAAAGGTTAAAGACAAAGAGAGAATCTTAAAAGCAGCAAGAGAAAACCATTTAGTTACCTACAAGGGAGAACCCATACGACTGTCAGCTGATTTCTCAACAGAAATTTGCAGGCCAGAAGGGAGTGGCAAGAAATATTCAAAGTGATGAAAAACATAGAACTACAACCAAGACTGCTCTACCCATCCAAGCTATCATTTGGAATTGAAAGTCAGATAAAGAGCTTCACAGATAAGAAAAAGCTAAAGGAGTTCATCACCACCAGACCAGCACTACAGGAAATATTGAAGGGTCTTTAAGAAGAAGCTAATGACCAAAGCAATCTGATGAACTAAATACATCCAGAGACACTGATGCAGGCAACAGATGATCATATTTCAGAGGAAAGAGAGAAGGGGGGTAACGGGTGGGAGGAGATTAACCAAAGAAGTTATATGCATATATGCATAACCCATGGACACAGTCAATAATGGGTGAAGGCCTGGGGAGGAGGTGGGAGAGAGGTGGAGGGGGTCAATTTTGGGGGAAAATGGTACACCTGTAATACTTTCAACAATAAAGATAAATTTTTAAAAAATTAAAATGTTTCAAAGATTTAAGAGTTTTTATTTTTAAGGAAGGCATTGAAAGAAATAAAAAAGTAAGCACAAAAACAAATAAAATTTTGTAACATGGTTATAGTAGTGTAGAGGCGGGATAAGACTGAGAGGTAATGTGGCTCAACCCATTTGCTTTAAGAATAAGGATTCTGATTTGAAAGGATAATATTTTGCGTATGAATGCAGTTTATTAGTGGCAGAGCTAGGGCTAGAACTCAGGTATCCTGACTCCCATTCCAGAGTTCTCTGCATTCCATCCATAATGCTTCACCTTTTGCAAAATAAGTTCGGAGAATAAATCTGTTGTTTGCAAAAGGGTTACTCACTGCTCAAACAAAATGCTCAAAGTAGATCTGTAATTGTCTGGCCTATGTTTTTGATGACAGGAGCAATTTCTTACTGCATTACATAACTAATGTGGGCTTGGAGACATCAGGAGATCTCATCACAGAGATGTCATGGGAGGGAAAGGGTATCACTGAAACCTTTTCACTCCGTCGCCTGTTCATTTTCCCTTCCCAGCATCAAATGACCTCTTAGGAGATGCGGTGTGCTCACCGGCCCAGACCACAGGAGCCAGACACCTTTGCCTTCTATTCTGGGACCTGACACGTAGACTCCCTCAGTGGCCTTGACCAGTCCCGTCATTTCCCTGCCTGTTCATCCCGGACTCCACGACAATATTGGCCACAGAAAGGTGGCTGAATGATGAGAGCCAGCAGCACACTGAAGGAGGATTCTGCACAATCTCCCTGGGTCCTCTACATAAATTCATTCTTTGGTGTTTCAATTAGAATTATCAGGACACATTTTCCCATTTTCTGGTTTGTGGTAATCAATTTCTATGCAGGACAGAGATCAAAGACTCTGGAATTAAGAGGTTTTATATATGGGAACAAGCATTCAGATGTATTCCACTTAATGTCAGACCGGGTCTCTGAGCCACCTGTCAATCTATGTTTTACAGAAAGCAGGGCAGACTTATTTCTGTTGTTCCTGAGAGCAATGGTAAGAGGGGAAACTTCAAGTTATCAGACAGCAGAATTTGCTTCCATGTAAAGAGATGTATGATATTTATATCAACATTTATAAACACATTTGTGTTTTCAAAACATGACTCCTCAGTCTTATTTGGAAAACACTGCATAACACAGCACTCTTTTAGAAAATCACAATGTGCATGAAAATAAGAGGGGCTCTAGAAAGTTATATATAATAAAGAAATCTGTATTCATTTGTGGAACCCAGATCTTTGCAGCCTTCTTTGAACAGAGAACACATTTTTTTTCCTTGAGCATAAATTAACCATATCAATGAACTGGGCCTCTAAAAATACAGTTCTGGATTAAAATGGGCTTTCTCAAAAAGAGAGGAGTTTTTGTCACACATGATTTTATGACCAATTGCCAGGAAGTTCCCAGGGATTTCTGCATTGTATGAAATAATGGACTAAGAGACTTGTAAGAGCTCTTTCAATTCCCAAGACTCAATGAATCTATTCTACTCTAAATCACTAACATTATTTAGTACCTTTTGTGTCTACTGTTAGACACAAAGAATAGCATCTTTTGTGTCTACTATTAAACACAAATGCCACAATTTGTACTAGAAAAACCTCTTAGATTCCTTATCTTATTTCATCTGTGTAAGAACCCTGGAAGGAAGGTATTATAACCCCCAATTTATAGATAAAAGAAAAACCGAGTGTCAAAGAATTTAAATAATTGCCCAAGTGGCATAGCAAGATTGGAACCAAGGTCTATGCATTTTCTACTATGTAGTACCGCTTCCCTAAAACATACCAGCCTCAAAGGAGACCATAAAAGATATAATTGGACCTGATGACTCAAAGGTATGAAACAATATTTCTACATATCTCGCGCCCCAGAGGTAATGATTCAGTAGATCTTGCATCTTTAGATCAAGTTTTTAAGAGATCTTTGGAAATTTAAGTTTCGAAAGAGATTCTAAATGATGCTGATGCCCCCAGACCACACTTTGAATAGCGCTGACCGTGCCAATCCCGACTGATACAGCCTCCAATCTAAAGCAGCGACCTCTCCGTTCTCCGATCAGGTGCCATCTCATTACCATTTTCATTTGCTCCATTTCACTTAACACAGCTTTTGTTATTTGTTTGCTTATATATTGTCTGTCTCCTCCCTTATGATTTAAACTTCATGCAGATTGAAACCCTGTCTTTTTTACTATACTTTTTAATATTTTTTATCCCCAAAATGCTGAACGGAGCCCAGAATCATGAAATGAATAAGGGACAGAATGAATCATTAGAAAGTGTGTTGTCAGTGTCTATTATGCATCTTAACTTCTGTTCAGGCCCTAATCTCCCAAGAACCTTCTCTTGATAGTGAGACACTGAGAAGAATAAGCCCGTTAACTTATCTAGCTAAATGAAGTCTCAACTCCATCCGTCAGCTCCCTTTGTGGGTACAGAACCATTTGAAGTGGCCAACAGCTGAGGTGACTGACTGAGCCCAGGAGTATAAAATGCCTTTCTCCTCTGCTCTGACCCCAGAGCTATGAGGACAACAGAGCCACGGAAGCCAGGACCGCAGGACAAAGTTAGATTTTTCTTTTCATATTTTGCTTCCTCGGATCTCTAAGGGGGAGACTAGCCTTTGCGGACACAATGCCTAGACTCAGCATGAAAGTGCTCCTCAGCGAACCATGTCCCTGGCAGCCCAATCTGTATTTAAATTACATGAAAAATTCATGAGTTTCATAGAAGCAACTTCAACCCATTATCATCACATCCTCTCTTGTCTGGGAAATAGATTCCTACTAGGCGCTGGGGAAGATGGACGAGGAGAAGTGGGTGTCAGGAAGAACAGCAGCACACAGCTGGCCCATCAGTCATCACCACCCTCACTCACAAATGGACCCACCTCGTTCACAAATGGGACTTCTGCTGACATCTGGGGGAGGGGCAGACAACACCAAAGGACCCAGAGCACACTCATTGCATCTTCCTGCCAACCTCTCAATTTCTTAGAATTAATGGGGGGAAATCATTTGTGTCTACTATATATAAGAGCTATTTAGAAAAATTAAAATTGATTTAGAGATAGTTAATGAGACTCAGATTTACGTACAACGATATGTTTAGGTTTTGCCTTAAAATATTATATCACCCCCTTAACCTTGTGCACTCCCCAAATAAAAATAAAAATAAAAAACTCAGAGAGTAACGGACATAGAAGAATCCGGATTGGCCATGACCTGATAATTGTTTAAACAAAGTGGATATATGTGAGGATGGGTAAATATTTTAAAATTCTCTCTGCACTTGTGTATGTTTGGACATTCTTATAGTAGAAAGTTGTTTGTTTTTTAAATGAGAGTCTCATCCAGTGTATCATAAAGAAAAAAATATCCCAGTATAACCTGGTAGGTAGAAAAACAAGCAGATATTACATGGCAAAGGCAACCTCATTCAGTCCCTGGGATGGAAGCACAAGCACATATTTTAACATCTTTTACACTTTCTATAATAACACGGTGTAATGGAGCAAAGTATACTTTCAACAGTTGTCAGTGTGGGAAGAAATACATTTGTAAAGATTTATTGCCACTTGTTTTCTAACGCTTGATATTTTGGACTTAGAGTAAAATAAAAGAAGTTTCCTGTGCTGAAGGTATTTAACATACTCTTATTAAACAAGATTTTCTTTTTTCTCTTCTGCAACAAATTTGGTGGGGAAAGTTTGCACCTGAATTTTGAAAAGATGCATGGAAAGCATGTGGCCCCTAAATTCTCACTTAAAACAATTAACAATGTAAGCATTATTACAAAAATTTAATATCAACTCCAACTTTTATTAGAACTCACGTAAACCTAGGCAGTGACTGTATATTTTTAATTTAAAAATGAATCTTTCAATTGAAGAAAAAAAAAAAAATCTAAGGAAATGAGATTGAGTTTGCAAATGAACTTCATGACACTAACTGCTTACCCAGACCTTGCCTCCAAATTGTCCAGCCTATGGTGGAAGAAAAGGGTTGATATAAATTTGTAGGCTGCCCTTCTAACCCCTTTGTACTGAGTGAAGGCAACCAGAAAGGGAAGGAACAAGGCTAGTCTTGAGAGCCAGAGAGACTGAGGTTAGAATTCTAGCTCTGGCTCTTCCTGGCTGCATGACCTTGAATGGCTTACTTTACCTCCCTAAATCTCGTCTGTAAAACAAGGAATGATATTACCTCTTTATATCATTGAATCACGGTAAAGTATTGACCAGAGGAGAATCTATGGTTCAGGAGGAGAGCAGATTATTCAGGAGAAACTGCAGAGCAGCCTGTCCTTGGGGGTAGGGTCAGGGAGGTTGCAGGAGGAAGACAAAATAAAGCAGAGTAAAGCCGGGTAGTTTGCATTCTTTTACCTCCAGAAGGAGGGTAGCCAAGAGCAAAAACAGGGGAGACCCAGTCAAGTCCAAATTCTTAGGTTAATCTGTGCTGAGCATACTCCAATGCCCAGGTGCCCTGGCCAGATACCTCTGATGTATGATAATTGCGTTATAATGAGGCACCACATGAAAATAAAATAAGCCGTAATTACGGGCGGCACCAGAGTCTACTTAGCTCCACCTGGGAAAGAATCTGGGGAGAAGTTTATAAATATCATAAAGCTGAAGAAAATGACTTACCCATTGAAGGGTTAACCTGAGCCTATGTAACTAGGGAGAGCTTTCTATGCCATTTACCTGTAACTACTCCTAATGACAGTGTTTAGTCAGCGTTGGGTAATAAATCTATGTTCTAGTGTGAAGTCTGTGCCACTGTCATTACTTAGAAAGAAATGCCAAAATTAAGCAACCCAGAACTAGGAAAGAGGATTCTCTCTGCTGGGGCCCTGAGAAGGATTCAGTACAACCCAGGGCTGGGCCAAGACAGGGAAGGAACAGGGAGCCAACAGGTCCTATTCTGCAGAATTGTCATGAAAACTAAATTAAATAACACATATGATCCCTGGCCAGTGTGGCTCAAATACACCGAAACGTCATGGGTTCTATTCGATTCCTAGGCACATACCTAGGTTGTGGGTTCTGTCCCCCACTGGGGCACTTACGAGAAGCAACCAATCAATGTTTCTCTCTCTTTCTCCCTCTCTCCCTCCCCCCCTTTTCTCTCTCTAAAAAAACCAATAAACATATCCTCGGGTGAGAATTTAAAAGAGAGAGAACATATATGAGGTACATGGAACATGGAAGGCCTTCAACAAGTGATAGGTCATGTGACTATTGCCGTCATCATCGTCATTGTCGTCACTGGTACTACTGCTCTGCTCTCAATCCAGGGAGGCTTCTCCCTGCTTAGAGACTCTATTTCCGCTTTTGACCTTAATGCCAATCCCAGCATCTCTCACAGCTGCAAAAGTAACCCACATGCACTCAGAGCATTCAGAAGCAATGAAGAATTACCAAAAACACAAGGAACGGGAGACTTCACATCCCATTACTGAGAGTCCGCTCAGACACATCTGCTTCCCCTGCCTGGTTTCTCCTGGCCAGTCAGCTGTCACCTCCTCTGCCCTTCCCCAAGCCCGGTCCAGCCTCTCTGGTTGCCTTCCCACTCCCCAGGTCCCTTCGCTATTTTCTTGCCCTTCCAGTCCTCACCTGCCCAAGCTTCTAACCCTAACTTACATACCCCATCCAGCAGCAAAGAAAGGGTCTTGAGCTACAAGAAACTCTCTTCAAAGATCATAATTTAAGTAGTTTGTTTAGCTGCATCATCATCATTACACACAGTTCTCATCTCACTCCACTAATCACTCAGCCCCACAGTAATTCTTTCATTGTCTCATGCGCCCTCTTATTGAAACTACTTATTAGCAAAAACTTTGCTCTGCGATCCTATGCCGAGCACCACTCTAGGCCTGTACGGCATTCTCACGCCGTCTGCATCTGTCTTCAACCATAGCTCCTGCGATCAACGTCCCCTCCCCTCGGTCTAGGACACCGATTATTTGATATGGACATTCAGTCTGTGTTTAGTTGCTGCAAGAAGAGAAAGACAAGGCAAGAAAATTTGGTGAAGAAATGAAAATTACTAGCCCATATTATCCGCCGGTAAATAATAACTTGGTGTTTATTAATTGAGACTCATCAAGGCACAATATTCTTTCTCATGGAGTTTCTGTGTCTTCTTCCCTCTCCCACTAAAGAAGATTTAATAGTAAACATAAGAGGAAGAAAAGGAAAAATGAGAGCAGACATAACGCGGTCAAAAAACTTGGATTTATGGAGTTCAACCTTGAAAATATGTTTTTAAAAACATCAAGGATGTGAATTAAAGCTCCCACCAGGCAGCTATAATTTATACAGCAAGCACTTGGCAGGTAATCCGAGCATACTGTGATACAGGTAGCAAGGGATCATCTTCTCTCTTGCCAGGTAGCTCAGCTGGTTAGAGCATTGTCCTGATACGCCAAGGTTGAGGGTTCGATCTCCAGTCAGGGCACATACAAGAAGCAACTAATGAATGCATAAATAAGGGGAACAAGTCAATCTTTCTCTCTCTCTCCCCCTTCCTCCCTCTCTCTAAAATCAATAAATAAATTTAAAAACAGTGATCATCTTCACAGAAAACCAGACCCTCATTGTGACAGGCCAGGGAGTGAGAAAGAAGCACACTCACTTTGCAGCTGTAGCAGCTGTAATACAGTGTTTCCTATTTAATGGACATCAGAGAGTAAAAGTAACAAGAGAAGACCTAAGAAGAAGTGGTGATTCCCAGCCAGAGTGTAAGCATGACCTCGTGAAAAACAAAAGGCAATGAGGCAAAGGGACTTGGCCCAAAACAATTATCCCCATCACGGCTGCAAAATTTCAGGCAAACCAAGTATAAGAAAATGAAAATACAATTCAGTGGAAGGCTTTTTATATTTTTCAAGCTAATTATTTTATTTGTTTAGATATTTTTCAAACAATTCATTTCATTTTTAGAGATAGAGTGAATATTTTCTCTCCAAAGTATTTATTTTTTAATATTTGACGCCGGGCAAGCATGAGTCATATTTATGTCTCTAAAGGCTTATACTATATGTCACAGCTAGCCTGAGTCAAAAACACTTTGCCCTAGAAAAACATCTACTTCACACCTGAGCTTAGGAAAAAAGGTGAAGGTTTGCCATGATTGCTTACAACAAAGCATAGGACAGATGTCTCTCTCTCTCACCCTACTGACCTCCCCCTAAAGACAGAGACCCCATATAGAAATGTGAGAAATCCCTAAAATTAAGGATGGGACCCAAATGATACCAGGTGATTACACCCAAACAGTAACAATTATCAGCACCTGGAGAGTTCTGTTTTCTGGTTCTGTGATTAACTGGCCTGATAATGAATTCTTCTCTGAGTGGCAGTCAGCCTATTTGTAAGCATGATCTCTAGCAGAACTGAATTCCTCTCTCTTGGCCAGTCTGATCAGTTGTTCTTTCACTGGAACACAGTGCTACATTATCCTCTACCTTGGGGGGTGCTTTGCTATCCCCTTCTGCTTGATGCTTTGCTTGGAGGAAGGGGCAGCTGAAATTAAGTATCAACAGGCATTTAGAACCATGGCAGTGAGGAAAGAGCACCAAACTAGGAGCCAGAAGCCCTGGGTTCTGGGTTCTGCTCTGGCATTGACTCTATTGCATCATATGCAGAGTGCAAAGTGCATGACTGAAGGGGTGAAGGCTCTTTGCCTTAAAAAAATAATAATAAAATAAACCAGCAAAGTTTCTATCACAAATCCAATGTCATAAACTGGCAGCCCTGTGCTCTTCCTGCTCTATTGCATTTGGCCAACAAATATGCTAATTTTTAATCAGGAGATTTCATGTAACGGTGCAGATTTACAGATTCTCCTGAAAATTTGCCAGATCAGTAAAAATGCAGATTTTTTTTGCAAGAAACAGAGTCTCTTGAAAATGTGTTAGATCTTATAAAATAAACCTACATGTGTGCTTGTCGAGAATTGTTGCTTGTCCAGAGAGCATGGGCTCTCCAATTTGGGGCATCCCCATCACTCACAATGATTCATATACACATACCCCAGCTCACATCCCTCCTTTAAGTCACCTGCCTGGAGGGGGAGTTAAGGCATTTGTGTTTGCTGCCTCAAGTCAAGAAGAGGCAAACGTGGGTGAGGAGGGATCGCAAGGGAACAAAGAGCACCGAGCAGCCACAGACACATCCCAAGTCAAGGCATGCACGTGCAGACACATTTACAAACGGATCACAGCCTCCCATTAGTTAGGCAGTCTCTCCCTTCACTGCTGGATACACAATAGATAAATAAATAGCAAGAATACATGTGATATATATTTAGATTGCACATTAGACTTTAAAATCTGTGCCTAACTGAATGCATTAGCCGGTGTTTTCTGTTTATGTCTCCACAATGCCATGGAAACACAGTGCAGCATCCTAATGGGCCTCTCCTGGCAATAAATAAACAAAGTCTTTGTCTATTCATGTTTCGATTCCTTTTTTTATGTAATTTACAATTTCAAAAGAGAAAACAGATCGGTGGTGGGTTTTTTTCCTCCCTGCCCCTTTCAGCTTCCTCTCTTGCAAAGTACATTTGCAAGAAATGCAAAATGCACCTTCTAGCGGTTCCTGAAATCCAAACCAGCATCGTCAGCACTCAGACAGCAGGACTCTCCCAGTCGAGCTCATCCTTCCCCTTCATAAAATGCCATGATAATTAAACTCTGTAATGAGGTTCCTCAAGCATTTCAGTCTAAGCCAAAAAGCACTTAATATAGTTGTTTAAGGTTGAAAGCTAATATAAAACAGACATAAAATCTGGTGGGTTTCGCTGCCCTCCTTCTGTCTAGTAGGCAATCTCCAGTCCATTTTTATAGAGATAGCAACAGTCACAGCCCTTAAATGGCTCCGCGGTGGCAGGGACAGGCTCTCGCCTCCCTGGCTCCAGAGCATGTGGGAACAGACAAGTCCCTCACCGCTGTCACCCTAATGTGCAGGGGCAAGGTGAAACCTGAAGCTCAAAGTGCTGGGGGCACGTTGTCTCCCAGGGCAGCTCTCTCCTGTCTGGCACCTGCTGTCCCCTGCCAGGCAGTAACCCAAGACAAAGAAAGGCTGATTGCTATCTGCATGGCTTAGTGGGCAGATTTAATTATGTTGCTCAGTTCTGAAGAGTCCCCTGAACCCCAGTGCAGTGAGTGACCTCGGTCACAGGGGAAGGAGAGGTGGGCAGGCCAGGTGTTTCTCTCTGCCGAGCCAGCACCTGGAGTTCCTGCAGAGACCTTTGCTAATGACTTGGGAGCCTCCCATTGTCAAGGTATGACAATCCAGCTGGCAAAGTCCACTGCCCTGGGACACTGTGACTATATCCCAACCACAGACTATGTGTGGTAAACCTCAGGGCCAGGATCTAGCGAGCGAGGCCTATTTTCATTAGTCATGAAAATCATTGTGTAGACCACATCTCAAAGCATTCAGAAAATAGATGTCATAGCATCTGCCCAAGGAACGATGTTTCTTCATCTAGAATTGTCAAAGTGCTGGACACTTATTCAGAAAACAAAGTGTCCACAGAAATGGTTTTTTTGGGGGGGTAATAAGTGTTAAAGCCTTTATTTTGTAAAGTGGTATACAATAACCTGTCCAGCAGAACTATGTTTTCATATCTTTTGTAAAATAATAATATTAAAATATTATTAGGTACTTACCATGTGCACCTGAGATAGTTGCTGTTTTTGTCCCCTTGTCACCAATGCAGCAAAGTTTAAAGAGTTAAGTAACATACCCAAGGTCAGAAAGCTAACAAGTCGCTGAGCTAGAATGAAAATCTGGTCATCTGACTGCAGAGCGTGGATTTCTGCCACCTCCATTTCCCAAGCACCTGCTATGAGCCCTGCACAGTGCTGGGATGTTTTCTCCATGTGATCTTAGATCTTGACTTCTGTGATTCATTTCATCCCAAAACGAAAACTCCATTAAGACTCATTTTCCCTTTCTATCTTAGGCGCCAAGAGGAAGAGCCAGAGCAGTGCCTAGTTTTATTTACAAGGCTGCCAGTTTATAATGATATATTTGGCATTGTTTTGTATTTGTTGTTTGTAACATTTTTACCTTCTGCTCCCCTCAGATGGTCTCTTAAGTCCTGCTTTTGCTTTGCATCATGTTTATCAGAAGTGGCTCCAAATCTTTGACAAATAGGCGTGGTATTAATACAAGTGTTTCTGCTCTACTGCCATGTATGTGTTCTGGAAAAGGCTCACACTCAGCATAACCATGCACTAAAAACAATAGGGGTCTATGGGGAAAGCGGGCCTGGGCCAGATGATTCAAAAGCTATGAAGCATTCTACCAAGTGCCCTATCCCAAACAGGAGTCATATTAATGCAGTTCTAGCCCAGCTGACTTTCCTCAGCACAGGCCCTTAGAATCTCATCCTTCCTTTGCATATTTAGATTCTGGGCTTCTGTTCTGTCTTTTGAGATGTCAGCCCTTGGTAACACTCTGTTCTAACAGAGACCAATGTCACCAAAATCTAAAATATGATCCAAGGGAAACCATTGTGATCAATCTTTTCTTTTGTTTTTTTTTTAAGTGGGGTGAAGGTGTGGGGAATGGGGGATGGTAAAACAGGTAGAATTGTTTTCACAGCTTTTCCATCTACATTAGTAGCCTCTCCAGGCAGCTAAGTTGGGGGAAGTACAGTGGTTCTGGATGACACAACACCAGCCATTTTTGCACTAAAGGAAGGGGCACGTATATTTTGTTTGTTTTTTTCTTAACTTCTTCACACATTTCTAAAGCTTTTCCTCTTATTGTGAAAAAAACCTGCTTCTGACTTCAAAACATTAACATGCAGGAAACATCCCATATGAGCCGCCTAGACTCTCAAGTTATTCCAATATCAATGACATACCCAAGTTTTGTGAGACCTAAAGTTTCTAATTCTCTGAGGTCCTTCTTTAAGAAAAAGAAAGCAAAATTATAAATATAAAATTTTGGTTGTGAAGTGACTCCATTTACAATAATGAGCCAAGAAATTGCAATAATTTACAAAGTTTTAAATGCTGATAATAGCCAAGAACTTTACAAGAGCCAGAAAAATAATTTTTACTGATTACCTTGTTAAGTGTAGTTTTAGTTGTATCTCTTTGATTGTCTCTTTGTATGACAATAAAGTTGTAATATTTTCTATAAACAAAATAAAATTAAGTCTCTCCTCAAGCAAGACTGACCAAAATATGCATTGTTGTTGTTTTTGTGGGGGTTTTTTTTGATAGTTTAGAAACATTTCTTTCAGATCCATCATGTGTTATTGTAATGTTTTGTACATGTTTAGAATTGTTGCTAGCTTTGGGGAAATTTAAAGTGTCTTTCACATATAATCTGTAGAATTGCAGGGCTTTTCAACTTTCCCTCTTCAGTGACTAATCTTAAATATTCTTGGATTTTTCAACACGCATTAACAAGTTAGTCGTCTATAGCAGTGTAATGTGAGTCTGTTATCTTTGTCAATGGCCTCTTTTGTGTCAAATCAGCAAGAAATTTAAATACTCCTTCAATGTGTTTATATTACTCCCTTCTTCCATTTGCTGAATTATCAAACAACCCAAAAGCCTAGTCATTAATTCTTTTAAAAGTGTATCTTTAGCTCTCAATGAATTGCTGCTATTGACATCTTCTGAATCTGATCTACCAGCTGCCAGCCCTGACTGGTTGACCATTGCACTGGCGCCAACTTCCAAACCTCAGCAATTGCATAATTTTCAGAGAAGTCTATCAGGAGATTTACCTCTTATTTTAGTGAATTTTGCAAAAACATACCATCATGTGAACACAAAGCATTTTTAGCTTTGGGTAAATTGTCTGCTCATATCATTTCTCCATTTACAAACCAGGTAAGTACTAATTTGCATTAAAGAAACCCTAATTGTAGCAGAGCAGGCCACATAAAATAAATAAATTAGCAATAAATATCTACATGGCATATTGCCATAGTTGTGCCCATTGCTATACTAAAACCATAGATTAAAGTAAATATTGCTAACACCAGCAGCTTTACTAGTCAGCTCACTAACACAAACAATAATATAAAATAGAAATGTTGGTTGATGAGTCAAGCAGGCTGACAGAATTCGTTTGGCAATTTTGGTTCTTTTTTTTAAAATTACATTAAACCTTTAATTGAACTGCCAAGACTTCTAAGCCAACTTGTAGAGGCTTAATAATCTACATTAGAACAAGGGATGGATGTGACTAAAGCAATGTTGGTAGTAGAGTCAGATACTGTTTGGGAAAAGCTCTCTCTCTTGCCCCTATCTGAACTGAATTTGCTGCTTTATTTGGTTTTTGTTTCTCTGGGTTTTTTAAAAAAAAATTAACAACCTCTGTTAAAGCAATTTGGAGAAAAAAGCTAACAAGTCAGGAAAATATTTATATTTAAGTAATGATTATTTTATCACAGAAAAGTCACCAATATAGTATTCTAAGGAAAAGAAACATGAATAGCAAGCTTCCAATGGGGATGGTTACCCAAGAAGCTCTGTGAGATGAGAGTGAACTTGAGAGGAAGGCCCTGCTTGAGATCAGGAGGCCCAGGACAGCAGTATGTATTCGGGAAGACCTGGGGTTTCACTGGACAAGACCAAGATGGAATCCACCTACTTATGAGAACGATTAAATGATAACCATTGTTTCAGCTCTTTTCTAAAGATCTATTACAGTTCCATGAATGTTTCTGTTTGTAATAAAATAGGCACAGCAAAAGCAATGAAGTCATATACCAGGCCTTTTATAGTTTACTAGAATTTGCTCTTCAAAGTGTGGTCCACAAACAGCAACACAGGCAATACCTGGAGCTTCTGAGAAATGTAGAGTTGCAGGCCCCACCTTAGACTTGCTGAATTATATACCCATGTGCACAGGTGATTCATATGTGCATTAAAGGTGGTGAAGCATTAGATTTTTTCCAGTAGTAATGACCAATGTAGCTCCCAAGTCAATGACATGATATTTTAATTGTAAATGTTTTTATCAGATTATGAAAATTATATACACTCATTGTTAAAACACAAAGACACTACAAAATGTTATAAAATTACAGTGAAAATCACCTACAGAAGTTACCAGAGGTGAACACAGTTAACAGTTTGATCTTTCCAGCCTTTTTGTACATGTATTATATATAAAAATAAAGTAACCTATATATGTTGTTACAACCTGCTTTTTATACTTTAGCAATAATAGGAGGACATCCTCCCATGTCAATAAATGTGTTTCTGGCTCATCACTTTTTTCAATGGAATATTCTATTGTACAGCGACATATAATCCACTTAAGTAATCTCTTATTGGACAAAGAATACAAATATATTATTTCTTTTAAGTTAATTTCTGAAAATAGAATTTCAGAGTCAAAAGTAGGTGCATTCAAATTTTCAGGTACTTTGCAAGATGCCCTTCCAAAAAATGTGAGTGGTATCAATCTCTATAATCTTTGTTAGTCTGATAGGTAGATAATTATATCATTTTTCTCATATGCCCTTCAATCATATCCTAAATTTAAGTTTTTGTACAGGTGTCTTTTTATTTTTGGTATCATCAATATTAATTACAAATGTAATAGTGTCCAGCAATCCATGTCCTTTTGTATTTTCACAATACATAATCTGCTCTATTCAAAAAACTAGCAACCTAGAAGATAAAACCATAGGATGTGATTCAGTCTAGGCTCTCTGAAATAAAAAGTTCAGTTACCGAGCTATGGTATCATTCTTGGTCATCTTTTTACCTCTCTGGACATACCTTTTGAGCTTACTTTGTGAGCCTTTCTTTTCCTGCCCACCTGCGATTCCATTCCCCTGAGAGACCTTTTCAGCTGCCCTGTTCTCACTCATACTGTACTCACCTCCCAGTCATCGCCCTTACAGGTAGATGGCACCCACCTTTCTCTCTAGCCCCAGTCTGGGCAGTCTTCCTTGCCTGTGCATAATTTTTTCCCTTGGCTAGCAACAACGTTCTCCATATGTTAACACTATGCAAATGTTTTTCAACATTAAGCTCAAATAACACTCCCATGAATCCTTGCCCAGTGCCAAGAGTACTAAGGCTCTCTCATCTTTGACCCACTCTGCGCTGCCTGTGTCTCCGTTCCTGCCTAGTCACAGTGTGCGACTGTGCATCAGTCTGCCGTTGCTGAGTCACTTGCCTTGTTTTCATGGGAAGAGCTTATTTTACCATCTCTGTTTTCTTGAGTGCCAGCATCAACCCTGGCATAAAAGAAGTCATCAAAACCATTGATGAACAATCCATACCTGAAACTAGACATTACTTACTGATCACACTCACCCCAAGTCAGGAAAAACTGAGACCAAACAAATTAAATACAAACAAAAGAAAGAAAGAACAAAAGCTCTGGGTGAAAACATTTTAGAGAACTGTATTATTTACCAACTTAATATGTTTTCTTAATGAAAGTTCTTAATTTCCAATAAAGAAAATAAATGAAGAACATATTTTCAGAGAGTAAAGGAAAAACAAGGTTTTTTGCTTATAGTTCCCTGTAACTAATGTCAAGTGAACAAAGTCAAGCTTTTTTTCCTTTTTGTTTTTGCCCCATTTTTCAAAACACAGGCCATTATTTCACATTCCCTGCCCATCACTCAAAGAAACAGAGATGGTTGTTCATTCTGAGTTAGGTGTTTGCTTATCTGACCAGCAGGGTCAGGATAATAAATCACTTGGTCCCTAGGAAATAAGGAAATGCTCAATGGATTTGTGCAGTTGCCGGGAGGAAAAAAGAAACCAAATAGAGGGAAAAACTTTCAGGATTCAATTCATTTTCAAATGCTGCGCAGTACTTAAGAAAAGACTGCATGAGGATCATGCGTAGGTGGAGCAGGGTAGAAGAGAAAACAATCAGAAAAGTGGAATTTCCATTGGAGAAAGAGAGGCTGCCCATGTCTCCAGCATCCCACACGAAGAGCCTTTTCTTTCACCCTTCCTGCAAACAAGCGTCAAACCTAATCCCCCACCCACCCAGGCAGCGGGCTGACGGCGCCGTTTGCACTTGTGATGATGGCTGTGCTCTGCTAGAGGAGCCAACAGCCACCCGGGCGTCACCTGCAGGCTGTGCTGGACGTGGAGGCAGGACACAGCAAGGCCAAAGGCCCCCCTCCGCTTCCCACCGGGGAGGTCGCTCAGAAAGTCGGGACAAAGGGAACACGCCTCGAATACTGTTTTACACCATATCTCACTCTCTCAAACTGACCAAGGCCAGAAAAGGCACCAGGTTTTGCTTCAGAGAGTCCTTCTAAGTGCAGAAAGAAAAAAACCAAAAAAAAAAAAAAAAAAAAAAGAACTGAGGTGAAGCTATTGAATAATTTACAATTTCTTATCTGAGGGGGAAGAACTGTTTCACGGAATATTCACCACACCAAACAACCTACATGGTAGTGTTGCTTAAGTACAAGAGTATAAATTGTCCATGGAACTTACAAAAACAGCCGAAACTTCCATGGAAGCTCTCATTCTGACTGAGAGTGACATTTTTTTCCTTGCTCTGCTCCAGACTTGCTGCACGGTCTCAAGCAAAATACTTAATATTTCTGTGCCTGGGGAAAATTAAATTTGTCTCAGCTTCATTTTAAGAAATGGTAAAAATATTTCATTCCAAAATACTCTAATCCTTAAAAGGTTATACATAAGATATGAATTTATATATTATGGCAGAAAACATATGTGAAGCTCCTAGCATTGGGCCTGTCGCATCCTAGCTACTTAACATGTGCTACTTACATCTCCTTTCTTCACCAGAGAAAAGTATACATTTTCTGTGTTCACTGAAGACAAAATAAGTTAGAATCAAATTAAGAGGGTTTTTTTGTTTTTTTCTAATGACAGTACTACACTTCCCTGCATTTTTGCGTCTTTGTAACATATGTCTGTGCACAGAGCCCTATGTGACACTAACCATGATACAAATAATTAAAGGACTGATACATGTACATACATCTGGAGATTAGCAGCCTAATACAGAGGAGTCAATTTTTAAATGATGTTAGAACTGTGTCATCTCTGAGCAGGAACTTCCGATGGAAGCCCGGAGTTAGCATACTTAGTAGGACGTGGGTCTAGGTATGCTGCATTTATGCTCAGCTGTTCTGACATCCAAGCATATGACAACGTTTTTACTTCTTTTACAAGATTTCCTGGAGTCTTCACTCCCTTCATGATCTTGGCAGAGACTTTCCTGCTGAAATAACATATAGACAGAGTCCTCACCCAAACGGTGTGCTGCTGAAATGCCAGAAATCTGCGAGTGACAGTCACCACCTCCTACCTGGCCAACCTCATCTTCTCATAGTTCCCTAACGTTTTCTTGGAGGGAGTGTTACTTTTCTCCCCTAAAACAAAAACGTTTCTAGAATTCCCTGATTTTTTTCTTACTGTCTTTCTTCGACCTTGTTCAAAAATGGACTGAAAATCTTCATAGACTATCCCATGCAATTGAAAAACCTGAATGCAACTTACTTTCATGTCTTCAATGTTAAAGTAAACATGTCCTCCATACCGTGAGCCAAATACTTTTATTCCTTAAAATCCATGACTAAAAGGTCATCCTCCCTCTTTTGCCAACATCAACTTCTTGTTAAGAAGAGGAAGTTAAGTTTTTCTTTTTTAGATTTTACAATCATTGGTCAGCATTTGAATACCTGGCTCGCACTTAATAAACTCACGGCTTAACAGGACCATATTCTTTCCAAAGACATTGAATTCATGCTTCCACCAACAAATATTTAATAAGTGCCTTCTATGTGCCAGGTGCTGCTCTTCGTGCTGAGGATACAGCCATGGAATGATAGTCCCTGCTTGTCAGAGTTTCCATTCTAGTGAGTGGAGGTAGACAATAAATCCATAATCTGTAACATGCCAGATGGTGAGTGCTAAGTTCAAGAGTAAGTTTAAGGAAAGCCTCTTAAGGCTTTGTCTCAGAACCTGGTATACTGTCACTTACTCCCATATTCTACTGGCCAATGCAAGTCACCTGGTAAAGCCCAATATCAATGGGGCAGAGTGACATACCTAACATATAGACACAGGAAATGCAAGATCACATAGCATGTGTATTTTTAATACAAGGAGGGCCTGAAGAATTGGGACAATGAGAGAGCCAATCCACCTTTCAACTCATACTGTATGTAGCCTGAGCTACAGTTAGAGCTCACAAAAAATGACCTGTCTCAGGTCATATAATCTTTCAATCTAATCAGTTTCTTTCCAAAATGTCTATTATGGAAAGCCATTTACATTACAAGTAGATGTATGTGAGATAACTTTGCTTGGAATTTTTCACTAACAGGAAAAATAGGTTGGTATTTTCTAATAACATGGTATACACTATTAATTAAATGTCACTTCTTTAAAAAATGTCACCATCAATGTTTTTCAAACTATTGGGGGGGGCTATTTTTTAATTTCAAGAAGCCATAGACCTATAATTTCATAAAATACAATAAAATTAATTGCTGAGACTGACTTTTTTAATAAGCAAAGACATAAACTTAAGCCCATGGTTTTAGGAAAGTACTTGATCACATTGCTATGAAAGTTCCTAAATACTCAATTTCTGTGCTTATCTTACTTAAGATTAACAGTTAATAATAGAGCAGGATTAATCTAGGGACCACACTTTGAGAATCAGTGTCCTAGATGATGCCACCATAACCAGGTCCCTTCAGCCCTAAACCTTAGTATCACTGAATAATAGCAGTTTGAACACAAAACTAAGTTGCTAAGGACTTGAAATTAAATTTGACTTAAACCCAAGTTTACTTAACTATTAATTCAATTTGCCAGGCTTTTTTGTTCCCCAGGATTCCATGCTTCAGTTTTTAAGTAAAAAAGAAAAAAATAGAGGGCTTTGTCAAATAGCCATATCCTGCTTTATGATTTTTACTATGTTTTTCTTGATTCTTATGGCAATGCCTTTTAGAATTTCTATCCACACTGTACACACACAAATTACGGAAATTTCCTTGGCCACATCCTGAGGCTACCTTAATTGACTGTTATCAAGCTGTGCTTTTTAAATGTTCCAGCATTTGATCTTTTTAAAATGCTTCTGAGACTTAACTGATGTCAAACTGGCTGGTCTAATTTCCTGCTATGTTTTTAAATCTCTTTTTTTCCTTAAATAATTGGGTGTTGAATTAGGCTGTTTTTTTTTCTTCTTCCTCAAGGGATCAGTACTAAATTTAGTTAAGTTCTGACCCACAAAGTAAAATCCTATTGAGTGCTATCAATTCCCTATATTTGGACCTGCTGTCTTTGAAGGCATAGCTACCCTGGAGTCCAAAAAAACTAAAGTGTGCTTACTCAGCCCAAGTGAAGGGGGCTTTATGGACCTGGAGGTATCAGATGACCTGGAGACCAGATTTGAGAATGGGATTTGCTGAACTTTGTCAGGACAGAGAACAGTCCAGAAGTCCTCCATGTGATAAAAGGGGAAAATAAAAGAGCGATGAGGTTGGTACTAATGCTGAAACAACAACCTCTTTCTAGGAATACTTTCAGCAGAACATGGTCTCAATGCATGTCCAAGACTCACAACCAACCACCAAGCTTTCTGGCCCCTCCACAGTGCTGAAGGGTCACTAAAAAGTGTTCAGAGTTGAAGTAAATCTCCTAAATGCTCCTCCTGAGGTGTGTGTTTTTTATTATTACCATAGTTGCTGATTAAATAAAACTCATGAATACTGAATCACTTCTATTCTTTCTTGGAAACTCTTTCTTCCTAAATAGTAATGAGCAGCCTAAATTCAATTTCTTTTTTAAAAAATTTATCTTTATTGTTGAAAGTATTACAGATGTCCTCTCTTTTTATCCATTGACCCCTTCTTCCAGACATCCACCCCTACCCCGCCCTAGACCTTCACCACACTACTGTCTGTGTCCATGGGTTTCTTTGGAGCAGGAAATGGTTTATTTTGGGCCCTTTTTATGTAATGCCCACAAATCAGTTGATCACTCAGTCAAAACTACTGAAGAAAAAATAAAATCAGTTTCAGTTGAGCTTAAATGTCCCATCAATTCAGACAAAAGAGTTGATTCTGTAGACAACTGAGACACAATCTTCACGACATGACAGTCTCATTCATTACATACTATTCTTGCAGCCTCATTGAACACAACATCTAGGTAACTTGTTATCTCCCAGAGAACCCCACAGTGATAAGACCTCAGGTAAATGCTAAACAAACTATTAAAAGTCATTTGTATTTTTTAATAAGGCTTATAAAATATTTTACCCTAATAGTGCACTCACAGGTGGAAATCCCAGTAAGAAAATCTTTAGATGTTTTGTAGAATCAAAATGCTAAGTATTTGCATTCAGTTACTGGCTTTACTTAAAGTGATAACAGTAACAATTGCAAATTCCTCCATCTTAGTTTCCCCATATTCCCTTCAGGTGACCCTAGGGAATTCTCCCTCCCTTTCCCCATCAGCTTTACACTTCCTAGCTCCTAGCACAAGGAAGAACTCCTGAGACATGTGGACCCCTTACATTTTATATGAACCAAGAAATGTTGGCTTTAATCTCTACTCCATGAGGTTTTGTGCTAGATACCACAGAGAAACTCACAAGGGCTGATATGCCATATTTTAAAGTATAATTTTACATTCTGTATAAAATATGTAAAAGAGGACAGACTACACTTAAAACATAATATAAAATAGAAATAATAACCAAAATCTGTTGTGATAGTACTATATATTTACATACACATATTTATATAAATTTATATTTCTATTAATTGAATACATTAATGAAAGCAGCAATAGATTGAAAGAAAAGATCCCAATAAATCTGACACTGTTATTGTATTAGTCAGCTTGGGCTGCTATAACAAAATACCACAGATTGGATGGCTTAACAACAGAAATTTATTTTCTCACAGTCATGGAGGCTAGGAATCCAAGCTCAAGATGCAATCAGGGCTAGTTTCTAATGAGACCTCTCTTTCTGACTTGTAGATGGCCAAATTTTCTCTGTGTCCTCAAATCATCTCTTCTCTGTGAGCTCAGGGAGAGAGAAATCTATTGTGTTTCTTCCTGTTCTCATAAAGACACCAGTCCTATTAGGTTATGACTCCACCCTGATGACCTCATTTAAATTTATCTCCCTAAAGGCGCTGTCTTCAAATACAGTCACATTTCGGGTTAGAGTTTCAACATATAAATTGGGGGGGATAGGCACAATTCAGTTCATAACATTTATAAATCACAAAATAATCATATAAAGCAATGGGAGTATTTCTTTAATAAATAGTACTAAGAAAAATATGCTTTACTCCATACCAAATTCTAAACAGATTAAAATTAAATCACAAGAATCAAGAAAGAGAAAAAAGTATTTATCACAACTAAGAAGATTAAAATAAAAAGATAAATTAAAAAGGATCAAAATTCTAAGAGTAAGAAAATGAAAACACCTGTATAAAAAAGTAACATTTAAATAAAAAGGAACACAACAGGTTGGTGGAAATGACATAAATAGGAAAAGGAATAGCAAAAGAATAAAGATACATATATACTTTTATATATTATATGCTTATATAAAATATAAGGAACCTAGAAAATGCTCGAATACTGCTAAGATTTTATTAAAGAAATGCATAATAAAGGAAATACAAATATAAAATTAAAAAACATGACAAAAATGTATTGTATTTATCAAAAATAATTAAAGCAATAATGAATAATATTTTGAACCTAATAACCAATTTTTTAAAAAAACATAATGCTAGGGCTAATACAGGAATTATATGTTCTAAAACATTACTAAAGACTATGCAAATCATAAGTCTTTTAAGAAAGCTTTTGAGAAATATATATCAAAAGTGTTAAAATATTTTCCATCAATTTAACACAATAACCCATTTGGAGGAATATATTTCTCTTAAAAACACCAAAAAAGTTATATAATGATGTTCCTTACCTCTGAAGCATACAGGTGGCTGCCTACCTAGCCACCTGTGATAGTTAATTTTATGTAACAATCTGACTGAACCATGGGGTGCCCAGATATTTGGTAAACATTATTCTGGTGTTTCTATGAGCATATTTTTGGATTATATTAACATTTAAATCAGTAGACTGATTAAGCAGATTGCCCTCCATAATGCAGGTGGGTCTCATCCAATCAGTTGAAGGCCTGAATAAAATAATAAGATTGATTCTCTCCCAAATAAGAAGAAATTATCCTGTCTGATGGCCTTCAAACTGAAAAATTGGCTTTTTTTCCTGCATTTGGACTTGAACAGAAAAATCAGTTCTTCCTGAGTCTGAGTCCTGAGCCTGCTGGTCTTCAGACTAGTAGAGCATCATTAGTTCTCCTGGTTTGCAGGCTTTAAGACTCAGAACTAAACTGTCAGCTCTCCTAGGTCTCCAGCTTGCTGATCAACCTGTAGATTTTGGGGTTTGCCCACCTCCACAATCATGTGAACCAATTCTTTATAATAAATCATAAATGATGATAGATGATGATGATGATGATGATGATGATGATAGATGATAGATAGATGATAGATATAGATGATTGATGATAGATAGATGATAGATGATAGATAGATAGATGATAGATAGATAGATAGATAGATAGATAGATAGATAGATAGATAGATAGATAGATAGATAGATAGATAGATAGATGATATAGATAGATAGATAGATAGATAGATAGATAGATAGATAGATAGATAGATAGATAGATAGATAGATAGATAGATAGATAGATGATAGATAGATAGATAGATGATAGATAGATAGATAGATAGATAGATAGATAGATAGATAGATAGATAGATGATGATAGATGATAGATAGATAGATAGATAGATAGATAGATAGATAGATAGATAGATAGATAGATGATAGATAGATAGATAGATAGATAGATAGATAGATAGATAGATAGATAGATGATAGATAGATAGATGATAGATAGATGATAGATAGATAGATGATGATAGATAGATAGATAGATAGATAGATGATAGATAGATAGATAGATAGATAGATAGATAGATAGATAGATGATAGATAGATGATAGATAGATAGATGATAGATAGATGATGATGATAGATAGATAGATAGATAGATAGATAGATAGATAGATGATGATAGATGATAGATGATGATAGATAGATGATAGATGATAGATAGATAGATAGATAGATGATGATAGATAGATGATAGATAGATAGATAGATAGATAGATAGATAGATAGATAGATAGATGATAGATAGATAGATGATAGATAGTTAGATGATAGATAGATGATAGATGATAGATAGATGATAGATAGATAGATGATAGATTAGATAGATAGATAGATGATAGATAGATAGATGATAGATTAGATAGATAGATAGATAGATAGATAGATAGATAGATAGATGATAGATAGATAGATAGATGATAGATAGATAGATAGATAGATAGATAGATAGATAGATAGATAGATAGATGATAGATGATAGATAGATGATAGATGATAGATAGATGATAGATAGATAGATAGATAGATAGATAGATAGATAGATAGATAGATAGATGATAGATAGATGATAGATTAGATAGATAGATAGATAGATAGATAGATAGATAGATAGATAGATGATAGATAGATGATAGATAGATAGATAGATAGATAGATAGATAGATAGATAGATAGATAGATAGATAGATAGATGATAGATAGATGATAGATGATAGATAGATAGATAGATAGATAGATAGATAGATAGATAGATAGATAGATAGATGATAGATAGATGATAGATGATAGATAGATAGATAGATAGATAGATAGATAGATAGATAGATAGATAGATAGATGATAGATAGATGATAGATAGATAAGATAGAAAGATAGATAATCTTCTATTCATTCTATTTCTCTGGAGAAACCTAACGAATACACCATCATTTCCACTTACTCTTTACCAGCTGAAATTCATTGTGGTTGGGGGTAGGAATGGCCAGCCCTAGAATAAAATAGTGGTTATCCAAGTCAATCATAACAACCCTATTGTTTTTTGCAGAGCTGAGTCTTATTTGGACATATCACCTGATTCTGGACATTAAAACTTAAAGTGAAGTCTGCTGGGAGCTCCTGAGAAGGATTTTCTCTCTGACAAAAGAGAAACATGAAGAAAAGGACCTTTTTTCTCCCACTCTATTCCATCTGGCTTGGAGGTTACCCTGCTCCTCCTATTCCTTTCTTGGTGAGTCAGAGGGCTTTTTAAAGGCTATAACAAGAACTGCAAGAAACTTGGTGATTATGTTTAGAAAGAATGTCCCAAAGTTCTCTGACCATGGAATTATTTCTGGAGGAACACCTATTACCTGGTGACACTCTGGGAATCACTGCACTTGACTATGTGTCTGAGCCTACACTTCAGGCCACAAGCACTATGCTTTGGTGGGAAATACAACTTTTAAGAAAACAATAACCCTACTATAAATAACTTACATTAAGAACTGTTCTCAGTCATATGCTGAAGTCTCTGAAAACCAAAATTGCCCAAATAATTGCTCTTCTGAATCTGTGTGAACTTAGAATAAACTCTTACTAGTATAAAGCTCTCTATATCTTGCTACCTTTTTCTAATAACACAGGTCTCTTATCATTGGCACAATTATAAAGAACCCAGAGCTGAATTTCCATCCACTGTACCATTAGAAAAGTTTCAGAAAGGAACTAAAGGCAGGAACTAGAAACATGCAGCAATTTTTCAGAAAGTTTGACACAGAATTTAGACTTTAGGGCAACTATTGATATTAACTGCAGACTCCACAGTTAAATAACAATGTCTTTTTAGTTCTTTCATTTGCTGTCAGGTTTATATTTAAAACTTATGTAAAGCATCCACATCTTCCACGTGATGAATCAGTGTAGACTTTAGCTTTGCCTCGCACGAGTGGCCAAGCAATACATTTAGCTCTTTATTCCTAAGGGGAGTCTCCAGTTGCTAACTTTATTACAATACCTTATTGAAAGTGTGTAATTTCAGTTCCAAGTTTCAAATTGTGTTTTATTAGTGAGACTTATTTGCTGTTCCCTAGAAAGTGATTTGAAGCCTGTGATAATTATAGAACCATAGAACTATAAAGCATATCCAGAGATTACCTTGCTCACATCCTACTCTTAAAGCCTTGGCTAAGCAAGGTTCTAGACACTTTGTCCTAGAGGAAATGATTATGTATTTTCTAAATGTACTTTAAACTCGTGTTTAAAGATCCTGACCAATACGTATTGCCCATCTTCATATTGGGAACAATAAATAAAAAGGGATCTCCTACCAGATTGCATCTCCTACCCTACAATCTGGTAGGAGACCCCTTACTATACTGTAATCTTTTCTTTCTACCAAAGTCCAAACTACTGATTCAGCTCTTAGGTTGTTTAGATTTTGCTTTCTTGAATTAAACTCACTCATCTAACATTTAATTTATCTTCATTTCCATGTCACTCGGGCTCACTCTTCTTATAGCTATCTCTGATCTGTCAATAATGTTCCCATTTTCCTGATCACCCAAGCTTAAACTTTAAAGTCATATTGGATTTCGTCCTTTCCCTCTGGGCACACATCCAATGTCATTTTTTATGGTGTGTCTTTCTAATGTGTCTCTTGGTTACCATTTTTTCCGTTTCTGTTGGTGCTGCCCCTGCCTGCCGCAGTCCAGCTCCCTACTGCTTCTCACCCTTGTCAAACTTCCTAATTGGTGCTTACATCAGCTGCAGATTGAATTCATCCACACATAACACAAACCCTTACCCATATGTACAGCATCTTGAAAAAAATAGTTATTTTTTCCCCCACACAAATATGGGACTGGCAGTTCCACAAAATCATAAGGAACCCAAGAAACTGCTGGCTCTCCATACCTACATTCTTAGGGTCTTGGGCAATTTAATTGCCTAAGGCTGTCTCACACTTTTAAGGAGCATTTTCAGAAGACCTAAACTACAACTTCAGCTAACATTACATTGGCCATTACTAGACAATGCCACTCCTTACTTCAAAGAAGAATGCCAGATTCGGTTGCATTTGTTTATTTCCATTTCAAGCTGTTGTGTCATCAACCCCAGTAAAACTTGAGCCCTGTAAGGAAGAAGGAGGATGACTATTGGGTAGAAGATCAGGAGAGTCTGCAACAGCATCCTTAACTTCAGACTCGCCAAGGAACATGGCAACATGAACCTGGATGCCAGAGTGATCTTCCCAAAGCACAGCTCTGACCATGTCAAAGCCTGTCAAAACCATTCATTCAGTGCTTCTTTTCATGGCATCCAAAATGAAGTCCAGGCTCCTGGACTGCCAATTAAAAGCTACAATAATCAGGCCCCAACTTAGTTTTCCATTACTCCACTCCAGGAAGCCTACACTGAAATCAAACTGACACAATTGCTGTCTCTAGCTCCACCTTTTCAATGCACCTGGAATGATCCCTCCACTGTCATCTTCAGGTCTTATAATTCTCTCCATTTCTCAAAGCTCAACTCAAATTCCACCATTCCTAAGTTCCTGATCACTCCTCTTCTACTTGCCTTTAATGAACCTCTAATAACAGTAACACATACAGAAGGGTTTTATTTCACACTTCTCTGTGCTAAACTTATTATGCAAATTATCTCATTTAATACTGACAACATTCCCTGGAAGATATATTTTATTATCCCCATTTTACAGAAGAGACATCTGAGACTCAATCTAAGAAACTCACTCAAGTCCACACTGCTAGTTAGTAATAGTCAGTGCCATGTGGAGGCAAAAAAGTGTTTCCCCCCCATCACACTAGGTTAACTCTCTCTAATGAAGCACCAGGCTCATGGTCTGAAGTTCTCTATTCTCTATGATTCTTTTTCTGACAAGGAGTGTATCATATTAACATCCCTAGTCCTCATATCTATAAAAGGCATCACTCCTCTAAAAAAAATGGTAAATACCTCTAAATATTTAACAGTATACCTGGGAGTTTTGCTTTTAGGGCATTTTTCATTCTGCTAACTTTTGTTTCAGCCTACTTCCGAACCTCTTTATTTTATGCACTATAAATTCTCTTCAGAAAATATAAGGTGGGGCAAAAGTAAGTTTGCAGTTGTGAGTACATGAATCAGAGTTTATTCCTGTATTAGCATTCATTTATTATTGTACTACTTTCCATATGAATAACTGTAAACCTACTTTTGCCCCACCTTGTAATATAAATAGTACTCTGTTTTTAAGAAGAGTTGTACAATGAAGGGGTTTTTTGCTACTTTTTTTTTGAGAAAATTTTCAAATTTATAGAAAAGTAGAGCATAGTATAGTGAATCCTATATGCTCCTGCACTGAACCGTTCTTAACATTTTGGGTATTATTTGCTTTGCGTAGTGTCTCTCTGAGGTGGCATAAAGCAAATGATGGACATGATGACATTTCTTCCCTACGTACTTCAGTATGCACTCCTAAAAAAACACACAATAAAGACACTCTCCTCTATAATCACAATACCATTATCACATCTACCAAAATTCACCAAAAATCCTTAATGAAAATGAATACTCAGTTTGTACTGAATTTTACAGCTTCTCAGAAATGTCAATTTCATCAAACCAAGATCCAAGCAAGTACCACATTTTGTTTTCCATTTTGTTCTTATGTCTCTTTTATATATATATCTTTATTGATTTCAGAGAGAGGACAGGAGAGGGAGAGAGGGAGATAGAAACATCAATGATGAGAGAGTCATTGATCAAGCCCACAACCCGGGCATGTGCCCTGACTGGGAACTGAACCCCAATCACCTGTAACCTAGGTCGACGGTCAACCGCTGAGCCACGCCTGGCCGGGCTTGTTCTTATGTCTTTTAAGTCTTCCTTAATCTAGAAATGTTCCTCTCTTTCCCTCCCCCTCATTTTTCTCATGACAATGACTTATCAAAGAGATCAGGCCAATTGTCCTTTAGAATGTCCCACTTTCGATATCTCGTTGCTTCCTCTTTTAAACTGTGTGGGCCGTGAACTAGAATTTAGGTTTAAGTCTTCATTTGATTCAGGTTATACATCGGTGGCAAGAATGCATGATGACAGTCTTTACTAAAAAATAGGTAAAAAACCACAGATCTGCTGCTGCAAGGTAACATATTGAACAGAATTTTAATATGTTATTTCTTTAAGAGTCTTTGGCGATAATAGTAGGTAACAAGTGGGAATGATTGCAAACGCTTTAATTCAATTTGAGCATCACCTCCCTCTTTTTGTTGTGTGAATAGAATTTCTGAGAATGTATGTGTATTTTCCAAGCATTGCAGTATACCATAGATCTCAATCTTATCTACACTCCTCTCTAACAAGTTGCCTCAAAGAAAAAGAAAAGAAAAAAATGGAAAGAAAACAAAATTCCCATCAAGCATTATCTTCCCATGTGATCATTTATGACAGCTTGAGAATGAAATTGAGCCTAAACTGCCAACAGCTATATTTTCATAAGCGAAGGCCCCACACTGATTGCCAGTGGTAAAATAGTACAATAAAAAAAGCAAAACAATGTGAACTGCTCACACAACACCAAGCAGCTTTTCCAGTTTGCTTTGTTTAGCAGCTCTTTCAGTGTTGTGGAAACAACACTTCAGTTCTGGTTGAGAGGGTTCTTTTATTATAACACAATGCAATTTTTTCCATAGTGACTTGTGTATAAATAGTAGGCCGTAGTCCTGTAAGCATATCTACCCACACTCCAGAAACAGCATAAATAATATCCAAGTGAGAAACAATTGTATGGTTTGCCACACATGAATGTCTGGCTTGTGATAATAGGCTGGTTGGCTATCACGGGGGGGCAATAAGGTTCCAAATGCATTGGCCTTCTATTTTATAATCACTGTGTTTCAGGGATGTTGGTATTGATATTGTAACCTAATATATATTTTTTAATGTTTTGTTACATACTAATTACCTGGGATATCAATACCACTGGCAAATTATAATAATAGTTAACATCAGTCTACAGGTTACTATATGCTAGGCTGTTAGTACTTTGCAAGCATTACCTCATACCTCACTTAATCCTCAAATAAAGAGGAAATTCTGCTATAAATATTAATATTGTGTTCTTTTTGCTGATAGAGAACCTAAGATTTATGAGTGCATAGAAACAGAGTAGAATGGTGGTTGCCAGGAGTTGGAGGGTGAGAGGGATTGGAAAGATGTTGATCAACGAGTACAAACTTTTTGTTATAACATGAATAAGTTTCGAGGATCTAATGTAGAGCATGGTGACCATAGTTAATAATACTGTACTGTATACTTGAAAGTTGCTGAAAGAGTAGATCTTAAGCGTTCTCACCAAAAAAAATATTTTAAATGAAGGTAAACATGTGAGACAATGAATATGTTAATTTGATTGTGAGAAATATTTTACAATGTGCATATATATCAAATAACCACATTGTACACTTTAAATATGCACATTTTTATTTGTCAACTACACCTCAATAAAGTTGTTGAGGGAGAAACTAGGGCTTCATGAGTTTAAGTAAATGATCAAGCCAGTCTGACTCCAGAGACTGTACTGTTCAAACTCCTCACAGTTTCTCCCATAAGTGTTGTCATGGGAGAGAGAGGGAAGAGTCTATGAACATTGCTTCCGGTATAAGAAGGTGTCAGCTATCGATTCTCCTGAAGCAAATAATTAATAATATAATAATAACAATGACAACAACAACTATCCTGCCACCTTTGCATACTTACTTATCTCACCTTGTCATCAATGGGGACCATCCCCATGGCCAGAGACCTCAGGTGGACAAAGTAAAGTGAGTACACACAGCCAAGGTGGTGTAACTGGCACATTTCCCATCAGGTTCCAAACTACAATAGCCCAAAGTGAGCATGTTCTAGTGACAGAATCACCACGGATGCCTATTCACAGTTTCACACAGATGAAATTCACGCAAGTCAGTCACTTCTCCCCCACCCTAACACCATTCAGAGTCAACATCTAAATTTCGTTACCACAAAGAAGGAAGGAAAAATTGGAGGATGATGAACCGAAGCGAGAAGGTAACTTCTATTCCCAATAATATGATGATTGAAATAACATAACACTTCACGCTATGGAAAACCCTGAAAGTTACAGATACAATATGACAAACAACTTCTAAAACACATACCCAAATTCATGAAAAAGTAAGAGAAATCTCCAGAAGAAACATAGAGAGAGCCTGAATCTGTGGATGTTTAGGGATAAGAGATGAGATCAGTTGCCAAGTTTAGTAGCCAGAGAGCTTGCATTTTTGAAAACCACAAATAAATAAGATATAAGATCTTGGGTCATCAATAGCATGTGGTTGCAGGTGAGAATTCCATCTAAATCAGAAGCTCAGGACTCACAGGAAGCAAGATTTATCAACAAACCCAGAGAGAGACAATAAAATTTGTCTCTAAACTCTAAGTGAAAAAACAAGTCTTCCCTGATAATTCATAATCATTTATATGAGTCTTAGGTATGAACTTACACTTTTTGTGAATTAATATTTCTTATTAAAAGATATCCTAAGTCCAATTAAGATTTAGGACACAAAAGAAAACCCAGACAAAATGAAATTTTACTTTTCTATGGGAAGAATAAAGAAAAGTGATGCAAAGAAGCCTTCTAATTCAAGAGAGAAATGAGCTCTTCATAGGTTAGGAGAAAGCTATGGCAACTTCTTTGCCTGGAAGGTATCAAAATATGATCAGATGGAAGAGTACGCCTGCCAAAGAAAGAGAGACATTGAAGCGTTGAGGGGAAGTGAGCAGAGTCTTAAATGGTAGTGTAAGCTGGCAGGTGGATTCAAATCTAGAAGAGTCCCAAATGCAAATCAAAGCCTGACAATTCACCATACACATTGCTAGTGCTCCACCTTGTACTCTGATGAAAAAGTATCAGTGAAAGAGGAGCTGAAATCTAAGAAATATTTCAGAAACCCACTCATTCCACAGGACTTACATTCCAGGGCCTTGCTGCAGTTTAATTCAAAGTTAAAACAAAAATATCTGAGCCTTCACTTCAAATCTTCCAACCCAAACAATAACAAAATCAAAAAGTTGTCAAGAATGAAAGTTGGGCTATTCATAGGTGAAACTCAACATAATCAAAACCAAAGACCAGCTATAGCTAAATTCAAATCTAGGAGAACACGGTAAAATCAGTCTTCAGTCTACCTTTAAGTTAAAATAAAAGACTTGTATTCTCTGTTAAAAATATATATATATATATTCTTCCTCCATTGTTATTTTACATACAAAGTCTGGAATACAATACAAAATTATGAAATTTATGAAAAATCAAGAAAATGTGATCCCTAATTCATGAAGTCAACAGAAGCAAGCCCATATAAGACCCCATTATTAAGTTAGAAGTCAAAGTCTTTAAAACAACTTTTATAAGTATGTTAAAGAATTTGTAGAAAAAGATGACATCATGGGTAGGAATATGTGGTTTTTGAAGAAAAATCAAAACTTGCAACAGGACCAAATAGAACCCTAGAATTGAAAAAACACAGTATCTAATAAAAAAAAAAAAAGCTAAGATAAAATTTTACAATGTTATACTTTAGAGTATGAATTTCACCTACATGGGCTTAGCAGAAGACTGGAGACTGCAGGAAGGCATCAGTGAAACTGAAGACAGGTTATTATAAATGATTTAAATGTAATCATAGAAAAGACTGAACAATTGAAAAGACCGTGAGTGTACACTCTGTGTAGTCTTTCTAAAGTTAATTAACTTTTTTAAAATTGATTTTTAGAGTGAGGAAGGAAGACAGAGAGAGAGAGAGATAAACACCGATGTGAGAAACATCGATCTGTTGCTTCCCACCTGCGCCCTGACCCAGGATCAAACCCAAAACCCAGGTATATGCTCTGACTTGAAATTGAACCTGCCACCTCTTGGTGTATGGAAAAGATGATACTCAAACCAACTGAGCCACACCAGCCATGGCTAAATTAATTTTTTAATTTAATTATTTAAAATTAATTTAATTATTAACTTTCTAAACTTCATTGCAAAACTTTATATTTTGAAATCAACTCTAGAAACAGAATGCTAACTGGTATAAATATGTTCTATGTTTTAAAACCAATGTGAAAATAACTATTCAATAAAAGGAGAGCAACATGGAAAAAAAAAAAAAAACAAAAAAACAGCATGAGTGAACTTTGGTAGAGATAATACCAAGGTGTCTAGTATGCATTTATTGGGGGGGGGGGGAAAGCAGAAAAAATTAGAGCCAAAAAAAATTATTTGAAGAAATGATGCAAATTTTTAAAAAATTGGTGAAAAACAATAACCCACACAGATCCTAGAAATGAAATTAATCCCCAACAGAATAAATATATCAAAAAACATTGAGGTACATCATACCCAACTACAGGAAACTAATACTAAAGAGAAAATATTAGAAGCACTCAGAAATAAAGAAGACAACTTATATACAGGACACAATTACAAGGTGGGGCAAAAGTAGGCTTACAGTTGTGAATAGACAAAACAGTTTCTTCTTAGATTTTTTCTAGTTTATTATTATTTATTAATTATTGTATTATTTTCCATACAAACAACTACAAACCTATTTTGCCCCACCCTGTGTAAGAATCACAGCTGACTACACTTCAGAAACAATGCAAACCAGAAAATAAGTGAAACAATATATTTTAAAATCTGCAAAAGTGAATGCTAATACTCTACAGCAAAAATGCCTTTCAAAAACAGAAAACAAATTAAAGGAAATTTCAAATAGGAAATGGTGACAGTATTTGTTGCCAGCAGACTTGCATTATAAGAAACGTTAAAGGAAATTTTTCCGGCTGAGGAGAAACTATGCCAGATAGAAATTTGGATGTGCAGAAAGAAATAAAGAAAATTATAAATGGCAAATATATAGATAAATAGTTTTTAAAGATCTCTTCTCCTTTCTTAATTTATAAAAATTATCTTTAAAGCAAAAATAAAAACTATGTACTGTGGGGCTTACATAAATGTAGAAAAGTATATATCAACAATAACACAAAGTATTAGAGGGTGAAAGGAAATAGATTGTTGTAAGAATTTTATAGTGTACATAAAATGGTATAAAGTTAATTCATGGTAGACTGTGATAGGTTAAGATGCATATTGTAAAACAGAAAGTCTCCACCAGAGCATTGTTTTAAACTAATAAATCTCTCTGAAGAAATAGAGGAGATAAAGTGGAATACTAAATAAAATTTAATCGATCCAAAAATATATAATAAAAGGAAAAACAAAAATGCAAGTGAGAAAAAGCAAATATCAAGATTGTATACATAAACATGGTCACATTAACAATAACCTTAAAAATAAATGGAATAAGAATTAAATTAAAGGCAAAAATTACAGACTGGATAAACAAATAAACAAATTAACAGTAAAAATTATCCAACTGGATAAAAAGTATCAAGAAATAGCTACTGGTATATAATTGTTGTTGATCAATACAACAGGATAGAGAATGCAAAAACATACCCACACATATAAGATCAACTGATTTTTAACAAAGGTACCAAAACAATTCAATGACAGTGGATACATATTCTCAACAAAGATGCTGGAATATATATAAATGTAAAAAAGAATAATAATAGTGAACCTTAGCCTTACCTCACACCTTATCTCAATCAAGCCAGAAAATAAATGGAATAATACATGTTAAAATCTGAAAAAGTAAATGTTAATTATATCCAGTAAAATACCCTTCAAAAACTGACAATGAATTAAAGATATTTCAGATACACAAAAATAAATTTGAAATGGATTAAAGGCCTAAACACAAAAGCTAAAATTATAAACATTTAATAAAGGTATAGAAATGTTTCCTAGAACGCAAAAAGCAAAACTTTAGAAGAAAAGAAATAATATACTGGACTTCATCAAAATTAACATTTCTGTTTATCACAACACTATTTAAAATGAATTAAAAAAACATAGATTGGGAGAGAAAAAAATATATTTGGACAGAGAAAAGATGGTAGAGAAGACATATCTAGAATTTAAAAAAAACTAGAAATTTCAGGAAAGCTGGAAAATTCACAAATTAAACAAAACATTCCTGTACAACCAATGGATGAAAGAGAAATTAAATAGAAATTTCAAAAATATCTTGAGATAAACGAAAATGGAAACACAGCATACAAAAACTTATGGGATGCAGAAAAAACAATTCTAACATTGAAGTTTATAACTAGGAACATATACATTAACACAAAGAAAGATCTCAAACAACCTAATATTAAATCTCAAGGAAGTAGAAAAAGAGCAAACTATGCCCAAAGTTGGGAAAATAAAGGAGATAATAAAGATTAGGGAGATTAGGAAAACAATAGAAAAGATGAACAAAACTAAGAGTTGCTTCTTTGAAAAAAAATAAACAAATATGACAAACCTTTAAGCTAGATTAACCAAGAAAAAGGGGCAGGGGAGATCTTAAATAAAATCAGCTATGAAAATAGAAACATTAAAAGAAATCCTACAGAAGTACAAAGGATCATAGAGCCTAGTGTGAACTATTACACCCAACAATATCAATATGTATTCCTTATAATCAGAAAGAAGTAACATTAGAAAATGAATTACTTATCTCTTCAGTTGACTTCACCTGTAAAACTTAGGCCAAATTTTTGTTTAATTATTATTTTGATAGCTCTATTTATTCATTTGTAATAATTTTTAATACAGTATTTCAGAGAATAATACACAGATACCCATCCATCCAGAATTAATAAATACCAATGTGAATGCATTTGTTCTCATTTTTATAATTTATGAAAAATTACAGACCTTGTACTTCTCCATAATTTCAGTGGGCCTCATCCAATCAATTGAAGGCCTGAAGAGAACAAAAAGGCTGACTTTCCTGTGAGAGAAGGAATTTCCTCCTGCTCAACTGCCTTGAGCTGAGACATTGCTTTTTTCCTGCCTTTGGACTCAAACTACAACATTGGCTGTCCTGGGTTTCCAGCTTGCCAAAAACTGTAGATGTTGGGACTTCTTAGCCTCCATAATCATGTCAGGCAATTCCTCGTAATAGATTTTTTGATATATATATATATATCAATATATTATAAATATTCTGTTTCTCTGGAGGACCCTGATTAATACAAACACCATTGCTCTTACGGTTAAAGTTGATGAGTGAATACAGCCAGATGTCTAAAATGAAAAAAGAAGAATTTAAGCTAAATAAGTAGATGTGCTAAGTTCACAAAAAAATAAAGCTTATATTCAAAGAACTACTCTCCGCACAGTGAGAAAACTACCTAATGTCACTAAATTCACGGAATACTTGCTTTAAAATAACAATATAGAGGACAAGGAGAGGCATATTTAAGACACAGCACCATGTTTCAGCTCTGCAGAACTCTATTAAATATTATTCCACTCAGGATTCCATAAGAAAGGAACACTTGCATTTCAGAGCAAGATAAACATAGTGGGTTAGATCAGGAGAGCCTTTCCCATCCATATTTAACATAAAGTGTTAAGAAGATAGGCTTTCCAAGAACAGAGGGTTGGGGAACATCCAATTCGCCAGCCTCCCAGCAGCATTGGCTGCTGCCCAGTTCTGGCCAGGAGGCAGCAGATGAGTCAGGACAGCAGGATTTACCCCTGACCTTTAGCAAGAGACGGCCCAGACTGACCACCACTACAAGAGCTACAAGATAAACTGATAAGCAATGAAAGTGCAAAAGAGCGAATAGGAATTACAATCTGCAGCAAATACTGTAGCATTTGGGTTGGTTAGCAGAACAAATGGGTGACATTTAATCTGTGTCTATATTAGAAAGTCTTAACTTTAAAAAAATTTAACTTTTAATTTAATGCTGCATTTTAGCAGTGCACACACAAAAAATGTTTGGGGCAATTGTTGTTTTTGTTTGAAACATTATTTTTGTTTCTGTTGTGATTTGGTGAAAACAAATGGCAATCTGACAACTAACACCTATTTCTAAATATAATTTTATTGAAAAAGAAACCTTGCCCAGATTGGAAAATAATACATTTCTAGCATGGAGAACTACACAGAGCAACAGGCTCAAAAGAACTGGATTTGTATCCGTTTGGCCACTTCCTGTTTGTATAATCATAGCCAATAATAATACTAAGAAAAGGAACTATTTACTGGGAACATACTGTGGGCAGCAATTGGCTCAGTACTCTACAGTTATTATCACATTTAATTCTATAGAACTATGAGTTAGATTATGATTTCCATTTTTGTACCTGCAAAAGCTGAGTTCAAAAAGTTTAAAATGCATTACCCAAGGTCACGTAGCCTTGCAGACCTTAGATTTTTTTATCCATAAAGCTTGGGTTCCGAACTAAACAACCTCAAAAATTCTTTTCAGCTCTAACACCTATGATGTTCTTTGAGAGAATCTTAGAAAAGAGAGACTATATCACTATTAGCATTTCCCCATAATGTTCCACACAATCTATAAATTGCAATCACAGACAGATATTTGTTGAAAATTGCCTAGTTTCATTTTTAAAAAGTCAATCCCTAAATATCATAGGTTTTATTAAACCAACTCATAAAATAAGTGATCACAGTCACAGACTTGAAACACACAAGCACTTCAAAGGAAAAGAAATCTTTGCAGTAAACCAAATAAGACCCAGGATAAAGTAATGACTTTACAACATTCACTCTCACTCAGTTACAGCGGTGAAGCCAGTGGGGGATTCACTTAAAAAAAGAGCAGCGGAGTATTAATGTCTCTACCTAAGTTTTAATGTTTTGTTTTGTGTATTTCAGCAAACAGGCTGAGTGGCTTTGTAAATACTTTTTTTCTCAGTAGGCTGAGGGACCTTCATTAGGAAGGCTTTGGTGTGATTCATTTGTTGTCATTGTCATCCTCAACTCCATTTAAGTCCACCAGGACCCAACTAACTCAAGAAACTGGATTTTATTTGGAGACAGGGGCCACTGAACAATGACCTAAATGTGATACATAATCCTTAAGGAACGGAGGGGTAAGCAATAGAGAACCATTGAAAACCAAAAGCAATGTCAACATTCTGTGAAAGGAATGATAAAAGTGCAAATCTGAAGTTGTCTGGGAAACCAAAAGGTAGAGTTACAAAACCAAGAGGGAAAACAAAATACGTTTCCCAGAACTCAATGCCCATAGGATGGAAAAGCAAAAACCCAAAAACTTCAGAAAGTGATGAAAAATGACAGATCCATAAAAAAATAAACTAGAACAAAAATGTAAGTAAGAGAGAAGTTATAGTTTCAGGTGGTACTAAAGTATAGTGGGACCACGATACATTACTTTTGTATCAACAGAAAGTTGAAACTGGCTTCAAAATTAGATTTAGGACCTATTATATATTTTAAGGAGAAATAAAAAAACTAAAAGCATTATTTAATGAGAGTTTTTGAACATATTCTTAATGACACTTATTTTAGATTTTCAAATTCTTTTGCAAAAATGTAGTTTTAATATTGTATTCACAGTACAACTCCTATAGTCATCCCGATCCACCTCCACCTTGTTTGAATGATAAAGAAAATATTGTCACTCATTTTACAAGTATATTGAACACCTATTGCTGTGTGTCTCACTAAGCCCTGGAAATAAAAAAGGTGAAGTTTCACATTCCTGCTCTCAAGTAATTCACAGTCTAGTAAAGATGAAAGATGATTAAACAGTTAATTTCAACACTATTTAAATAAAGTGCTATGATAGGAATGACACGGTGCTGTAACAAGTTTGGCCCTAAGAGTGTTGAAATCTGTGTTGCTCAAGGTAGAGACAATCTGCTACTTTAAAGCTGCCAGCAATTTTCTTAATCATCCTTGGAGACGGAAGGCTGCCCTTTAGCAGGATATATGTGTATTCCGAGCAACCCAGCTCACATACCTAGCTTTATCTCCCACACTATAGCAAAGAAATCAAACAGAAGAGAGTGGTCAATTATGTATGTCAAGCTTTTCCAAATGATTCTTCTCAGCCACTCATTCCTGTCTTGTGTTATAAAGCAAGGAGAGACTTTCTCCAACAAGACAACATTCTAATTGCCCATATAAAGAACAGCAATTACTTTGATGGCTATATCACACATCAGGGCCCAGGGTAGGGAAATCCACATTATATTGTGACAGCATGGTACCACGAATTTGTTTAATAACCAGCTTATCTTGTCTTTTGTTGGCAAAGTAAATGAAATTCACATTTTTTCCTGAACGAAGAGACTTCAAAATCCAAGGCTGCTTGATTGGGTCTACATTTTTATGTGTCCGTTTCATCTACCATGCTTCATTCAAAACTATTAGGCATAAAAGAAAGGTAGTCGGTCTCTTTACAATCATTAACCTTTAAAGTTTCTCCTCTACAGAGAATTCACTCTCAAGACTCAGAATCATTTACTGGTGAGGAATATTAGCTTTTTCAATAACATGGGACCTGTGTTTTCAACAGAATCCCTTTATTTTTCAGATTGTAAACTCACTAACAACGAGAACCTTTGCTAACATGAACATAGAGGAAACAGTATTGTTCAAAGGGTCCCTCATCTAAGAAAGAAAGAACAAACAACAGACACACACCCCTATTATTTGTTGGTCAGGAACTGTGCAGATGAAAGGAACAGAGTTGCAGGCCATTCGAAAATCTGTCTTTACTCTAGGACCCCTCACCACTTACTTTCGCCATAACAAAACAAAAAGGGGAAAAAAATCATTACTTTTTTAGTATGTGTCAGGAAATTAGTACTTTGTAATTTATTATTTCTCTTTCAGAAAAAGGGGCCATTACCTTCACAGCCATTCCTCACTAACTCTCCATTCCATCTCACAAACCCTCTCACCCCCACCTCTGTCGATTCACTGATTCAGTGCTTAGATCCTTCCTTAAATTTTCTCACATAGGACCCTCCCCTCCACCATCACTGTCCTTGCCTTAAACAGTTCAAACTTCTCTTGGATGTCAGTCCTTTCATTCATTCTCCATTCGAGTCATCAGCATGTTCTTCCCAAACTATCAGCCTCATTACAAACCTTCCTTCCTCAAAATTCTTCTAAGATGATTCTAAAATTCTTCAAAGTTCATGTCCAATTCCTTAGAATGGTCTCCTCTCACCACCCACCACTTAGCTGTAATCCCAGCCCCAAGGTACAGGGTAGGGTGATGTCCACAATTGAAAGAGCTTACTATTGTCCCATAAAGCCATCAGCTATAGTCAAGAAGCAAGTACAAGCAATTGTTCAGTTTTGGTTTAAGTCTTTTATGTTCTAGGCCTTAAGGGAGAAGAAATTCAGTCTCTTCCTGAGGTCTTTGGTGTAGAATTTTGGGGTATCACACAGGGTCACATAGAGTGGATATTGTGGTTGCCGCTCCAAAATAAATATTTTTCCACTGGAGGATACTTCTCTAGCTCTCTCATTTCTCCTTTCTTCTATTGGGAAACAACTTCGTAGCCTGGCTGGATTGACTCCAGGAGGCTCTGACTGGTCTAAGCCAAGTGAGGCTGTGGCATCCTTTTGCCACAGGAGGCGACTCAGAGATGGGCATATAATCCAGCCCGGAACACTCCTCTGGCCCCTAGGAATTGCTTCAGAGGCAGGCACATAATCTAAAATACTCCCATCATAATAAAGCTCTGGACTTTGATGAATGTAGGAAGATATTCTGTCTTTTCCCCTGGCTGTGAAGAAATAGGCCTGTAGCCTGGAGCTGCTAGCAGCTGCTTTGCCACTACCATAAAGTCAGACTAAGGATAAATCCAATACATATGGGGGCTAGGAGCAAGGCAAAATACTCAGAGAACCACAGAAAAATGAGGCTTCATTCCCGAGGACATTGTGGACATTTGGGTTTTTATTACATAAACCAATAAATTCCCTTTATTGTTTAAACCCAGACGTGCCACCTAAACCATCCTGACTTACTCTGCACCCTTTCCCCTTTCCCTCTGCAGCACAGTCCCTTGATCCTTATAAATTCTTTCCTCTCCCCACCACCACTCCATCTATTTTATCTCTGGGTTTAAGTAGAGGCTGTCAGTATTTAATTTCCTTCTTTTGAGCCAGTTGAGACCTAGAAGCGGGTGGGTGCTTCTGACCCTGTGGACAGAGAAGCAAGAGCCTCTCCGAGTGCGCTGGTCTCAAAGTTAAGCACCTTAGGGACACTTGGGCTTTCCTTTCTCCATATCTCCATCACAGTTATTATGTTAAAGAATGGTTAGCCTTTGCCAACTTGAATTGCACTCCCAAACGTCCCCTCCCTTAACCTGACTTAAGTTCACAGCAAGGCCTGGGAAAGCCAGGGAGAAAGGGAGGGTGGGGGAAGGAGAGAACCATCGCTCCACAGTGCACACCAAATCGCCTGCGGTGCCCTGAAGGGAATGGCTGCTAAACAGTCCTCTGCCTGTTCCTGCACCCCTCCCTCTGCCGGAGCGCCTCACCTGGACTCATGGCCTCACAGATGTTGGCCCGCCTTTTAAGACTTAGCTAAGGGGTGAGGTTATGAAGCTTCCATTATGCCATACAGACTTCTACATAGTTCTTAGCACTCTTTTTTAATACTTGCTTGTATTTAATTCTGACTCCCCTACCAGACCCAGACAATAAATGACACTTGACGTATTGAGGTGATCACTTCATAAGTTATAGAAATGTCTTATCACTATGTTGTACACCTGAAATGAATATAACATTGTATGCCAACTGCAACTGAAATTTTTAAAAATGTTTTTAAAAAGATAGCATGAGAAAGCACTAGCACAGTGACAGTCATACAGAAGCCACTCAATAAACATTATGTTAGAAGATAAAAATCAGTGTAAGAAAAATAAGTATTGTGGTAGCTGTTTGTCAAAAATAACGAATTCCCTCCCAGCACATGGTGGGATTATAATTCTGTGCTTTCTTATGGTTCGGTAGGGTGAGCAGAATTAAGACATGCTACTTCTAGAGCAGCGATTGTCCACCTTTTTCATTTTATGGCACACATAATCACTATAGTTCAGCATCACACCAAAAAAATTACTTTTTACTGATCTGACAAAAAAATAGGATGGCTATTGTTGTGTTGGTTGTTGAAACTTTTTTTAATTGACAATCTAAAGGAAAAGAGGTCAGTGCCCCTGACTAAACAGTCAGGTATTGCAAGTTTTAAAAATCCTTTCAGCACACTGGTGGAAATCGCTGTTCTAGAGCACTTTATTACCCCTGTGAGACCCCGAGAGAGACTGGCTGTTCTATAAGAGTGGATCCCTGAATGATTATGATGACCCAAACTTTCTAATGATCTGTGATGAGCATGAATCTTGAGCAAGAAATAACCCTGTGCTGTTTTAAGCCAGTGAAGGTTTTTTGTTACTGTAGTAAAACATAGTCTGTCACAACTGATTCAAGTGTAATATAATCTGTCCAAGGAAATGAAGTCATTCAGGTACTAATAACACATCCTGATGGAGTGATTTCACCTAAAAGTAAGCTCTTTGGACACTGATAGTATTATACAAAGCATAGATTATATATCACTTAAAATTCTGGGAATTAAGAAACTTCAGGTACAAATAGCATGAAAACGACTTCTCATTTCATCTAATGTTAAAACTTCAACTGACAAACCAAACTCTAAAATTAGAGGCCAAAGGAAAGTGAAAATAGCTCGGACTCTTTACCATGCACTTCACACTCCAGGCCCAGTAGGGGCCAAGGCTGCCAGAGTAATTGAGGTCTGTCTGCTGACTGCTGTTACCCCAGATGCTGTGGCTAATAATTATAACCAGGCCTTTCCCCCACCTTTCCTCGTTTCTTTCTTAGCATGAGTCAACAAACTTCGGTTTTAAGCTCTGTAAGGGGCACTAGTCTTTCTTTTGTTCTTTGCAGAAGGAGGAATATTTTTAGAAAATAACCTTACTAGTTTCAGAGTGGGGTCGTGACCAACCACAAAATGAGAAAAGTGTATGTTCCAGAGGGCTCGAATGCCCAGTTATCGGACTTGAGCTCTCTGACTCCAAACCACAGAGGCCTCGCCATTCCGTACTAGCTCGGGTTGCAGGAGCAATTTGGGATGACACACCCTCCTGTGCTACCTGGGGCGTAGTTTCCAGGGACTGAACAGGGTTTGGGGTTTTAGAGTAGAAAATAAAATCACATCAACATTAAGTTTCGTAAACCTTCACATGGGCATGGCACCCCAAATTTCCCAGAGATAGCTAAGTTCTTGCAATAGAAAGAAACAAAGGGCAGTCTCTTTGCTGGGGACAGTGTGTGCGCTAAGTCTCCTGGGCTCACAGACAACTGGGGAAGCTCAGTCTGTGCAACTGATACCACGTCCTGGACATCGCCCATGTCTCAAAAGGAGAACACACAATTGTTCTCGACAGATGTGGAAACGAGACTCCTGAAACCCCGCCTTCTTCCCTCCCCATGACTCCTCCACTCCTCTAATTGAAACAGCACTCCGGAACCAAACTGTCCCTTTCCAGAGTTCGTTAACATTTTCTGAGAACAGTCCTGCGTAATTCCTAAACTGAGCTGGTTTTCTTTATGTTGTGGCAAAGTGCAATTACAGTTTAAAAGGAATATTTATGTACATTAGTTAACGACATCATTGCAACTTACTGCTCACCCATCAACACTTAATTAGTGTAAGCATAAGTAACATAATTGCTCCAAGGCATGCATTTACTAGTAATGTGAGGTGATTTCATGCACTGTGCACATTTTAAATATCTGCTTTATACTCTGTCAGGCTGAGTTTTTTAAATCAATAAGGGATATTTACATGGATCAGAAAGCGGTCTTCGTCCCTATTGTAGACAAATACACTGTTGTGGCCTTCTGAAACATTTCATATCCCACAGGATTTTTAAAGCCATAAAGGTTAAAAATAGGGCGTAGACCCAGTCCTTCGGGATAAGGAGAACCCCCTAATGTATGCAGCAGCATCCACATTAATCATATGTGTTGTCCTCTTTCATTTACAACTATTTAATGTGCATTTGAATGTCGCTTCAGGCATTACAAATTCTAGTTAAGAAAGATTTCTTCAAAATCTAGTGGTTCTGTAAATGGGGGGTTTCAAAGCCCCCTCAAAACTTGCAAATAGTACTAAAAATAGTAAAGTGGCCTTCCTACAATGCACATTTATTCAAAACAGCTCCCTGCAGAGAATTCCCCACTGGTTTTTTTTTTATGTCCCAATGTCAAGTCCAAACCCCAGCATAGGACAACATCGGCCTCCCTGATCTGGCTCTTCTCCACCTTCCAGCCTCCTGAGAGATGCACTCTGATCATTCCCAGGACTGGGCCTGTCTCTCTACCTTGTTCATGCTTTGTCCCTTCCTGCCTGGGGGTCTCTGAGCTCCTTCTAGTCTCAGCTCAGTCATGCATCCCTATTGAGTGCTCTTCTCTCACCTCTCTGCATGAATCACACAGGTGGTGTTACTCCTGCATGTCTCCCCCATGAGATACAGGACAAGACTCAAATGATGAATTGGCTTTCCCTTAACTGATAGTCATGCAACTATGGTGAACACAGTTCCCTACAGGGGCAGAATGGTACAGTGAATGAGAACCTGGGCTTTAGAGGAAAAGCATCCTCAATTCAAGGTGACTTTAGAGAAGATGATTCTTTGTGCTTTGGGTTCCTCATTTATAAAATGGGGAGAAATGGTCTAAATACCAACCTCTGACCAACCTCTGACCAACCTCTGACTCTGGTTTACCGTAGTTGGAGGTTTTAGGCTATGGACATGGATTTTCATCCCTGGCTGTCTGTCTCTCTCCTACTCAGGTCCATCTTTCCCTGTGAATCTCATCTGAGGGCTTGCCGTGCCTCCTGCACGTGTCCACCTCTACTTCCCAGCATCCCAGCGCAGGTTAGCCACTCAGACCCCCACTGCTCTGGAGCAAAGTTTTAACAGTGACGTCCACAGAAATGCTGTGATTCTAAATTACCTTTCTTCCCCCTCAGGAAAGCAATCAACATTTCAACCCAAGAGAGAAGTGGCCTAGATTTAAGTTCCAGCCCAGCTCCTATGTAAGTTATTTAGCAACTATTTCAGTACCAACTATATTCCAGGCAATGCATTAGGTATTCAGGATGCCACGGTGAGTGAAAACCACCTCCCTGAGCACAAATGATTCCCACTGCGCCTGAGGCAGGCCTTAGACCTGTGCAAGCCTGTTCTTTTCATGTGGGGACAGTAACCCCCTATAATGGGCCTGTGATGATGATAAAAAGAGAAAAACGTATATGGGAATCTATTATAAACTGTAAAGCGCTGTGCAAATCAGGATTATCAAATTTTCCCTTCTCAGTTCTCTCCCGTTCTAAGCCCACATCACCCAGCAGTGAACGTCTTACAGCCTCACGCACCTCCCTCCACAGTTTCCATCTCTAGACCACGCTGTATCCCCATAAGTTCAGATCTTCCTGCCTGACAGGCTAATGTGCCGTTGCCATCCCCCTTGATATTAGTCTAATTCTGATTTGAGGCTGTGGAAGTGACAAGTGAAGCTATTTTAGAGGTGCCTGGGGTCGTAAAACATTTTGAAAATTATTTTCCTGTCAGAGTCACATCAGAGGAGATCTGCATGAAGATTCGTGGTTCTGAGTGAACACGAGGGGCCTTTGTGCGGTGCTCTGGAGAGGGGCGGCGCTGAGCAGCACTGTCATCAGTCACTGCACTGAACGACCCGGAGAGGCCCGCACCGAGCCCGCTCAGCCAGGGCCTCGGGGATGCGCGCAGCGCCACGGAGGAAGCTCTGCAACCGAGACTGCCTGGGAGGGTCCTCAAACGGGAAACAAAAAGTCTCTTGCCACCCGAAGACACTTCTTTAAAGTGTCAGAAATGGATGCCTTTTTTCAACAGGGGAGATGCAGAAAGCATTGAGGGGAATGATCCATCTTGCACTTGCTCAAAGGATGTTTGAGAAAAGTTGCAAAAATCAGAATTGAAATTCTCTAGACGTTTATTCTTTCCTCTCAGTTTGTGCATTGGGCCTAGCTGCCCTCTTTAAATAATGATAGTAATAACTCCCATGAATATGGGAGGGCCCTGATAAAAAATATATATATAGGTAACTTTTAAACCATAGCTTTGAACTAGGAGCTTTCAAATAGAGGAAGCCCGGAGGGACCATGGAGGTGTCTTACTTAAGACTACAAATGAAAGAGGGATGTAAGAGAAACCAAAGGTGTTGGGACCAGAGTCTACACTACAGACACCAGGCCCACAGGGTTAGCACCTTCGCTTTTGTCTGCGTATTTTCACAGGGTGGGTCAAGGAGGATTCATATATACAAAAGAAAGGCTCTACCCCCAAGGTACCAAAACAACTGAAAAGACAAAGGTAATTTCTAATTGTTTTCTTCTAAACCTCACCAACTAGGCTATAAAGCCCTTTAAGATTAGAACCATATGTTATCCATTTCCCCATCCTCCACATCGCACAGTGCTTTGGGCAGAAAATATCTTCCACAGGTGCCTGTTGAGTGAATGAATGAGCCAGGAACTTTGAAAGAACTAAGAAGGGAAAAAAGAGAGATGAAGGTAAAGAGAAAGAAATGGAAGAAGGATGAGACAAAGGGCAAATTAGACAGAGAATAATTAACATAAAATTAATGAAGAAATATCAGAAAATATAGTGGTTTTCCCAGGGTAAGGTAGTTGGCTGATGATTTTAAAAAAACAAGCAACCACCCTGGCCAGTATGGCTCAGTGGTTGAGAGTTGAACTATGAACCAGGAGGTCAGGGTTCGATTTCCGGTCAGGGCACATGCCCTGGTTCCGGGCTCGATCCCCAGCAGGGGGAGTGCAGAAGGCAGCCGATCAGTGACTCTCATCATTGATGTTTCCATCTCTCTCTCTCCCTCTCCTTTCCTCTCTCTGACATCAACAAACACATATTTTTTTAAAAAACCACAAGCAACCAAGTGAGCGAAGTGCTTTGTCAGGGGAAGCAGAAGGTCCCTGCCACGCATCCTTCTTCCTGTACCTTGTCGATCTCCATCCCCAACCATAGATCTTAATTCACCATGAAGAAAGCAGAAAGAAAGGTACCTTTCAGATAAAAACCCCTCTTGCACATGGCTAATTTATCTGTTTCCTGGTTTCCACAGCTTTCTATAGATCTATAACTCTAGAAGATAGTGAATGAAATTATTGCGCCTAATGCCATCCCTAATTCTCTTCACAAAGGTCATTTGTACATAGAGCCACCATCATATAAGTCTGCCCCACTAATGCACTGGAAGGATTCAAAGTGGTGTATCAGATTCGGCAGCTTTCAGAGAAAGAATATTATTTTTAATGCACTGTGGCAAAGTGCTTTTTTTACCTTAATTATTTGTGATAATAACTAGCTGAATACAACCACATGATTCTCAGTGCTGCAAAAGCATATTTCCACAAACTTCCATCAAGTAACAATTATTGATGATTCTAATCTCTTTCAATAAATATTTCAGAACATGGCAGAATCACGGTGTCAGTAAGAGACATGCTCAGAATGTCCTCTTGGATGGGGGTTATTATTTTTCTAGTTACACATAAGAGAGAGCTTTTAGCCCCCTTCTCGGTAGACTGATTTATTTATGTCACAAACCTCCACTTAAAGATTTTAATAGCTAAGCAATTGTTACCCCTGTGTCTTCTCTCAAACACCTAAACCATTCTTGCCTTCCATTTTGTCTCATTTATGTTGAATTATATCTGCTCACCACCTTTAAAAGCTCTAACTACAAATAGAAAAGTTTCAATTGAACGTGGATGGGTCTAGACTTGGTATAAACTAAAGACTCTTAAGATTGATATGGATAAGCACAGAGGAACTCCAAACTATAGCCAGCCCTTTGAATATATCTCATCTTCTTAGTTTGGCTTACCATTGGATTTCCAAAACTACAATTTACAATTCACAGGAAAACATTTGTCAAGTTACTTGCAGACAAAGGCAGACATTCATTTTAAAATCATAATACCAACACCTACTTTACCTGCAATTTGTGGTTATCTCCTGGCTATTTAGTGTGGCAAACAAACATAACAATTCAAAATGTAAACCATCACTAAAAGACAAAGTCTTGAGTGGATTATATTATATAACTGAAGGAGCTAGAGTCCTTAAAACATGGGCTGGATATTTTACACCCTTCAGTTTAACTGTGCCATGCTTTAGTAAACGATAGTCACTCAGTAATTCTCACTGACTATGATGAGTCCATGAAAAAGGAAAAGCTTCGGCTAGGATTTGCAGGAAAACTGATTATTGAAATCAGATTACAAAAGGAGACCCACTGAATCCCATAGATCCTACCTCCAAAGTGTCTGTCTCTCACAACTCACCATTTCACTCCTATGGGCCTGATTCAGACACCTGATTATCTCTGACCAGGGCAAGTGCTCTTGCCTTCAGACAGCTCCCAGCATGGACCAAAATATGGTTCATCTAAAAAACAAATAAGTAAATATAGGATCAGACTGGCATCAGACTTATCATCAGCAACCCTGAATATTAGAAGATAAAGAGAAATTCCAAGTTCTACAAGATTCTGGAACTAAAATTCTATAGTTGTACAAAATAAGAATTAAGCATGAAGGTAATATAAAGGAATGTCTGGACGTGCATGGACACAGAGTGTTGATAGCCAAGCACCATTTGTGATTCTAACATCTGAGTATCTACTACAGACAAAAAAAAAAAAAAAAGTTGAAACCAAAAACATGAAAGACATAGGATTTCCAAAAAGAGATACTACCCCAGGAGGTGCAACACACTTTCTGGGGCTCACAATTGTGAGAGTTGTAAGCAGATCAACAGAGCAACAAGCTCAGATTACAGTTGATGGGTCTGGAAGGACTTTCTTTGGGAAGAAAATATCATCTGTGCAAAAAATCAGGGTGGATAATTTTGAGAATATGGCAAAAAAAAAGTCACTATTAATTTCACAACCATTGGGCAATGAAATGCAATAAATAGAAGACAATAAATTCATTTTTAAAAGGTCAATAAAAGAACAGGAAAAACAGAAGTGCTACCACTGTTTACATATAAGTCACACTAAAATATGGCAAAATTGTAATAAAAGAGAATCCATTTGATTTTGAAACTAGTAACATTCTTCCTCAAATGGCAAAAAATGTTATAGCATTGGACGTAAAAAGAAGGAAATGCAATCTAACACCTTTATTTGAATTTGCTGTGAATAATATGTACATGGCCATAAAAAGAAATGCTATTTATTGGTTTTCAGCTTTCAGTAAAAGTTAAAGACAAAGCTCGTAATAATTATGGTTTCACAAAGGGAAGTAAATGTTTCTCCATGACTTTGTAAAATTAAAAAAGAGTTGCCAGAAATAGGGAACTACAAGGGCAAGAGAAGAAATAGAAGAGTAGGCACAGAAGCATAATATTTAGATTTATGAAATTAATCATAAGAGCAACTAAAAATAGCAGTGGGCAAAGGGCACTTTGCAGACTGAGACTGAGGGTGACAGAGAATGAGCAGAAAAAAAATATGCTTTCCATTTCAAACTCCTCTGCTCATAAAAAGTAAACAAGACATATATCAAACCATGTCGTATACCTCAAATAGGCACAACTTTTGTTAATTATACCTCAATAAAGCTGAAAAAATAAACAATCAAGTATACTTTGTGTATTCCCTTAAAACAATGATATAAATAAATATAATAACCTGGACAAAAGATCTTAAATGAAAAAGTACAGCATGAACTCAAACATATGTTTATATGCATGTGGATGTGCTTAGGAAAAAGCCTGAAAGAGTATATGCCAAGTAGTTCATGTTTGTACATTTAGAAAAAGAATTACTGGTGGTTTTTCACTTTCTTCTTTATATCTTTACATATTGCCTGACTCTTTTTTAAAAAATGAGCACATAAAAAGAAAAAAGTTGTACTCTTGAAAATTAAATTTTAAAATGTTTCCTTAACCCTACAATTAACAATTATAAAATATCAATACACTACCTTTAGTTTTTTTACATTTTAAAATATTTTGATCTTTTATTTAAGTGGAATCATGAATATATATAATATTTTACATAAATGGGGTTATACAGAATGTACTATAATTTTCCCAAGCTATTCACCACCCACTTATTTACAACATGTGCATGTCTCCATTATGTCACCAATTACACAGGCTGGCCAGCATGTCCCTTTATCCAACCTGTCTTTTCTCCCCAGAGAAGAAGATCCTGAAGCTAAAAACTGTGTTTTAACCATTCTATATCCCCATCCCTTGCACATTAAAGGCATGCAAAGTGCATCTTGATCAACCTGAGAAAAAGTCCGATGTACTTCCCTCCTGTGCAGTTACCAACATTTCTTCTCAAATATTGTGTTCATATGCACAACAGGAGAATCAGGGTGACTTCTTAACCAGGCCAGGCCCCCATGTTGCTGCTCTTCCCTTCCTGACCCTCTGGACAGCCAGGAGGGGTTTTCTTCCCTGCTTGATCATGCCACCTGAGCAAAACTAACCTTCCTAAAGGGTTGTTTTCCTGCCTGAGAGCTTTGTGGGAGTTCCCACTGGCCTCCAGCAGAGGGTGCAGTGGTTCCCAAAAAAGACCTCATCTGAGATTGAAGGGGAACCTCTTTCCACAGAGGTTCCCCTCCCGTCTGTGTCAAATCGCCACCATTTAAGATTCATTCTATAATGTTCCTTATTTCCACAATGAGGTAATAGATTAAGTATCCAATTTCAGTGAGCCATCACTCCTCAAATGACAGCACCATGGCAGGCAGGCCAAGTACTAGGCTCCCATGAGTGACAATTTCATCACTTAGGAGAAGTAAAGAGCCCAAAGGAGGCAAGGAGGAATGAGAATGGGGGAAATAACTTCAGACTTTATAGTTCTTTCTAAAGTTATCTGTCAAGTGACACCAATACTAATGACAATCACTATCTTTCTTATTTAAATCACTTAAACTTATATTTTTCTCAAAAAACATTTTATGGGTCTTTTGCCATAAGTTAAATTAGGACTACAGTTCCTATACAATATCCAACAGCACTCAGAAAAGAATAGCTTATTTTTACCATAGTTTCAAGAACTGCACTTGAGGCAACGGTAATTTTGAAGGTAGTTAAACTTGGAGAAAAATCACAAATTGCCCATGTACAGCTCAATGAATTTTTAAACTGAAATCCACTGGGACTACCACCCAGATAAAGATAAAAACATAACCAGCATTCTACAAGCCACCTCTTCATGACCCCAGCCAAAGGTAAACGCTACTCTGAAATTTCATCATCATAGACTAGTTTTGCTCAGTTTTGAAATACATATAAATAAAATCATATGGAAAAGTAGCTACCATGCATTGCATTTGTGAAAACTCTGCTAAATCAGGAAGAAATAAGCAGTTATCCTCTCCCCCTAAGTAAACCCTAAGCAAATTTTATGAATAATAACTCAGATTCATTCATCCGCCTTGCAGATGGAGAAAATGGACGCAAACAGAAGTTATGCAACTAAGCCAAGAGCACACCCTCAGCTCAGTAAGTAGTCAAATTGGGTTTGAATCTAGATTTTCTCACTCCAAAATAAATACCCTTCCCTTATTCCACATGGCCAGGTGAATAAAATATTATACTTCTAGAAATCATTGCCTCAATTGGGGGTCCATTAGGCTTAGAACATTAAGTTGAGCAAACACTTGGAATACATCATCTTTTGGTGACATCATAAGGAAAGCTCCTTACTGGCATGAGGCGGAGCCTATAGACAGGTAGAGCCTATTTACTCCTGGATCAGTGGGTCAAGGAACCTAATGTGGAGAGGAGGGCATAATCTGCTGTTACGCTCTTCCTTTTCCACCATGAACATGAATTGCAGAATAGAAGAATATGGTGGACCTCCAGTTACCTCTTTCCCTTCCCTCCCCTTGATCTTGATCCATATGGTGAGCCTGAGAAGGAGAAATAAGGGAGGCAAAGATATTTTTCTGTAACTGGCCACCTGTCAGCCATGAGGAAGCATCACTGGTCTCCCTCTGATGCAGTTGGTTCCATGTCATGGCGATGGCCCGTGAAGTATAGCGGCATGTGCAATGTGGGACCCATGCCAAGGTACTAGACTTCATGCAGACCAGGGTTCTCCACAGCAGTGCTAGTGACATTTCGATCCGGATAATTCTTTGTTCTGTGGGCTTCCCTGTGCCTAGTAGAGTGTTTAGCAGCATCCCTGGTCTCTACTGACTAGATGTAGTAACAACCTCCTCCTAGTTGTTACAACCAAAACCACTAATTGTCCGTTGGAGGGCCAACTCACCGTGGCTGGGAGCCACTAAGTTAGTGTGTATTTAATTCTCGAGCAGCCTCATCGGTGATGTTTACCTTGAAATCCTTCCCTGAATAAGGTTCCACATGCTTAGCCTGGATGTCACCAGGGCAGAACAAGGATATCTGACCCATCCTTTAACCTCTTTAGTCCTTCATGTGTAGCCATGCTAACCATTGTGGTTCTCTATTGAGCTCTCCAAGAACAGCAGGAAGTTGGAATGGGGGTGATCCCCATCTTTTTCATTAAAGACATTACATCAGTATCCCTTCTGTACTGCTGCTGTGGCATATTTCAGTAAAAATTAAGCCTTAAGAAATTCCAGACAGAAATCCCAGACAGGGAGGCACCATCTCCATGTTCATAATCACCCCCCAAACATGAGTATACATGTCAAGGTCTCTCATGAACTCCCTTCCATGCACTGCTCCATGCATTATGCAGCTTTTCAAGAGTTCAGAGAGAGAATGAGATGACATATACTTTTTAAAAATATATCCTAATTTTTATGAATGATCCCTCTCTTGGCTTTATGGGGAAAATTTACTCCTTTCCTCTCCATGACAGGGCAATAAAACAAACGCTTTTCACCTTGAATACAACACTTCTTCCAATACTGCGGACTTCAAATAATTCCCTCCCTTTCCTAGTTGTTATGGTTTGAATTATGTTTCCCCAAAATTCATGTGTTGAAGTTTTACCCCTGGTACCTCAGAATAGTGACTGTATTTGAATATAGGGTCCTTAAAGAGGTAATTGAGTTTAAATGAGGTCATTAAGGCAGGCCCTAATGCAGTATGACTGGTGCCCTTTTTAGAAGAAAAAATATGGAGACAGGGCAAGTACATGGGAAAGGCGATGTGAAGACACAGGAAAAAGACATCCATCTACAAGCCATGGAGAGAGGCCTCAGAGGAAAGCAACATTTCCTACTCCTTGATTTCAGACTTCTAGCCTCCAGAACCATGAAAAACTTAATTTCTGCTGCATAAGCCACCCAGTCTCGGGTACTTTGTTATGGGGCCCAGCCTTATTTTTATTGACTTGGGGTTGAGATATGGTTGAATGAGATGAAAAGATTGTGCCTCTTCCATTAAGCCCTGGAGAGGAATCTAGCCCCAGTTTTTGGTGTCCCTGTTTAAATAGGGGATACTAATACCCTCCTAAACTTGAGCCTTTATCACCAATTCAGGAGTAATAGGAAAAAATCCTACTCCCAGTCATGTTATATATTCATCTATTAGAATTTTAATAGCCTCCAAAAAGAAAGCCAGATTTCAGCATTGCAAAGAGAAAAATTGCTCCTCCCTTGTCCATTGCTGTCATACATCTCATAAATGCCTCTTAAGGCAATAGCACCTTGCTATATGAACCTGGGTGAAGGTTCTATGATGCAGTGACATGTCTGCTGGTGATTTCATGGACAATATACCATCAACATGACTTTGCATTGCTTGCTGGGAAATTGTTTTCAAACACTGGTCAAGGTCTGCATGGCATCCTTCTAAGTGGGCATAAATCACTAGTTGAGTGCTCTGAACAAATCTAGCACAGGAAATGATCTTGGCAGTCACCTAACCTAATTGTTCATCTGATGTTTCAATGACTTTTGTCTACCTATGGCCGTAGTAGCTTATACATAAAGCAGAATGCTTGAGAAATATAAACATGCTAGGATTCCACATGTAGAAGCCCTATCTGGAGGGTGAACGAAGCTTTATACGCATTCACAACACTGTTTTTAAAGAAGCCTGTCTTCAAGATTCCTGGTTGAATAAAAAAACATTGCTTACATTCCTGGTCACCTCCCTCTACATTTTGCTATCTGTGCCCCAGCATGTAACTAGGATCTACTAGGTGTGACTAGTGTGAGGAGTGAGAAGACATCACAAGAATTCAGTAGACTAGCCTTAGCCTAAGACAGATAGTGAGACATTTGGCCTTGAGCATGTCTACTAGTCACTTTTAGTTTTAAGTTTCTTCATCTTAAAACAAGGGGGTAAAAGTAGATAGTCATAAATGTTGCTTTCAGTATTTAAATTCCCCAAATCTTACTCTCTCTCTCTCTCTAAATATACATATATATATATACACACACACACACACACACATATATATATTCCAAAACTCTTTATCCTATCCTATTCGGCTCATCTAATTTTGCCTACATCCTTCTGATAAACTTCTAGCTATATTCCCGAAGTCTCTACATAGACCTTTCTGTGCTGGATGATGTTATCCATGGGAAACATGCTAGAAATAAGAGCTAACTTTCAGCCGAGTCTGGAAGGAGATGCTAAGAGGTTTGGGTATTATGTTAGTTTTCTATCACTGCCCTAACAAATTACCACAAACATAGTGACTAAAAACAACACAAATTTGTTATCTTACACTTCTGGAGGTCAGGAGTTTAAGCCTGCTCAACTAGTTTCTCTGATCCAGGTTTCACGAGGCTGAAATAATCAAGGTGTTAGCTGGCTGGGTTCTTATCAGGAGGCTCTGGGAAGAATGCATTCCCAGTTCACTCAAGTTGTTGGCAGATTTCTGCTTCTTGTGGTTGTAAAACTGAGGTTCTATCTTCTAGGGATGCCCTTATCTCCTAGAGGTCTCTCTACAATCTTTGCACATGTGTCCCAAAACTTGAGCCATCAATGGCATATCCAATCCTCAAGCCTGAAAACTCTGAATCCCTCTTCTGCTGAATTTCCAACTTCTAGCCAAAGAAAGTTCTCTGCTTTATAGACTCATGTAATTAGACTGTGCCCATGGGAATAATCCAGGATAATCCCCTTCTCTTAAAGTCTGCACCCTTAATTACAACTGCAAAATCCCTTTTTCTTTGTAATGTAATATAGTCACAGGTTCTGGGAATTAAGGTATGGATGTTTTAGGGGAACCATTTTCCAGCCTACATGATAAGAGGAAACAACTTTCTCTGTGATATTGGTCTACCCAAGGGTTTACTTTTTTGTGATCTACCCAAGGGTTTTACGTTTTTGTGATTCAACTTAAAATAGTAGCTCACATTTAATGTGCATTATTACATGTGTAGCACTTTACTTATGTTAAAATGCATTACCTCATTTAATCCTCATAAAATTTTATGCAGTAAATCCTACAATCATCCCCATTTGAGGCAACTAAGGATCAAATCTTAACACCCTGTCCACATAATTAGTTAAGCAGAAGAGGCAAGATTTAAACACAGGGATAGAAAACGAAACACTGACAAACCATTAATGAGCAAAACATAATTTCCTTATATATATTTACCCACTAAACTGAGGCTTTTCAATTAACTGGTTATTCTTGTAAGAGCTTAAAAAGCTAATTGTCCATTCACCATTTTGGAGGAGGGAGAGGTGTGGTGGAGTGAAGCTATGGCCTAATGAGAAAGGAATACGAGAGAAAAGAGCTAACCCAAGACAACCATTAAAACAAAGCTCATGGTACTGCTAAGAAAGGCCTAAAAGGCAGTCTGTTTAAAACTCAGCATTCAGTAAACAATGTGACTAAGAAATTGGATAAGCTTGGTAATATGGCAAAGAAAACATGAGACTATAAAGGCAATTAGGAATTATAGGCAAAACAGAATATTTTCAAGAAAGTTATGGTCTACATATGCTGCAACGAAAAATACATGGCAAGACTTTGAGCAATTGATAGTAGAAAAAGATGAGAATGTATTTGACCTTATGAGGAATTTTCTCCTTCAAGCAACACTGTTTTAGTGACACCGGGCATCATCTCAATCTCTATGAATCAAATTACACTAACTGGTTCTGAAGTGTAAAATATTCACATAATCGTAATATTGGAAATCTTATTTAGTGGTTTTCAATGTTCAGAATTAACCTAGAGACAAAGTATAGAAGACTTAATTATACATACACACTATAAACCTTGACAGTAGCAGCTTCTCAGACAGAATTAAAGATACACTGTGGAGAATAGAAGGGCTGAAATATTTTGATCTTAAAAAGTGGGGGCTTCAAAAGCTACTTATTACCTACATCTGGTGATTTAAATAATAAAACAAATTAAAGTTACAATAATACCCAATAAAAGGATGTAAAATATAATCAAAACAAAATGCAAATTGGAAAATAGTATGACAAAATATAAACATCAAAAATGAGAGGAGGGAGAATATAAGGGGAGATGGTATAAGTAAGAAAAGTCCCTCATCTGTGGCATTCAGTCAATGGTTAGTGCATTGATACATTATTTCAATGTCAGTTGTTTAATCCCATTTTATGAATATGTAATAACTCTCCTAAATTAGAAACTCAAGTTGTTTTTAGCATGTAACTACTCTAAACAATACTGCAATGGAAAACCCTGGATCTAGGCATGTGCATCATCTCTGATTACTTCCTTAGGGAGTATTTCTAGAAATTCTCAGACCAAAGGAATATGACCCCCTTAAGGACTGTGTTCATATTACTAAATGAGTGATCATTATCTTTATATCTGAATATGGCAAAAACAAGACCAAGTGCCATTTAAATGTTTTTAAACTTTAGAAATAATTGTTGATTCACATGCAGTTGTAGAAAATAATAGAGAGATCTTGCATATCCTTTACCCAGGTTCCCCCAATAGTAACATGCTGTAAAACTATAGCACAGTAACACAACCAAACTGTTAACATTGATACAATCCACTGGCATTCACTTTCACTTATATTTGTGTGTATGCATGTATGTGTATGTGTGTGTGTGTGTGTGTGTGTGTTTACTTCTATGCAACTTTATAACAGGTGTAGGTTCATGGATCCACCACCACAGTCAATATACAGAACACTGAGCACAAGGATCCCTCCTGTTGCCTTTTTATAACTACACTCACTTACCTGACTTTCGCCTCCCCCATCCCTAACTCCTGGTCATCACTAATCTGTTCTCCATTTCTGTCATCTCATCATGTCAAAATGTTACATAAACAGAGTCAAGTAGCATGCAACCCTTTGGGATTGGCTCTTTTCACTCAGCATGATTCCCTTGGAGACCCATCCAAGTTGCCGTGTGTATCAATAGTTTGATCTCCCTTACTGCTGAATAGCATTCCTTAGTACAGATATATATCAGTTTGTTTAACCATTAACCCATTGACCAAGAGACAGTTTAAAACATTTATTAGAGTGTTCGAACTTGCCCACCTCATGGGAAAAGATTTGTCAATTTATCTAAAGAGATTTGCTTTAGCCCTGTAAAAGGAAAGATAAAGTCACCTTAAGCTGGAATGAACGGAAAGAGTTAGCAATTGCTAAGGAGTTATTAAATGGTTGTTCTTTAGTTTTCAAGGTTAACCCTGGACTTGATATCATACCCATTACACAAGTAATAAAAGCAGGGCTCAAAAAGTTTAAATAAACTCTCACAGCAATAAAATGCTTGGTCTATGATTTAAACCCAAGTCTTTCCCACCTTAAATCCATGCCCCCTGACCTCCACTGTGCCACACTGCTATGATGTGAAGGAGAGAAAATAACGGGACACCTTGAAACAGCGCCGTCCTGGGGAAAGCGAAACCAGCCACAAGGGAGCTGGGAACACGATCATTCGATTGCCTCCCCTGGCTTAACTACAGTGGCTTGTTCATACCTAGATTCTTTTACTTAACATCCCGGTAACCTACAACTATACACCCAAAGGCCTCCTACTTCTGACAACAACAACAAAAGTACTTAACCAGGAAGAAATGAATAAAAAAGCTAGAATTAAATATGGTAAAGGGAAGACATCCCTAATACTGTGGGTTCCCATACGGAATTAAGCACTTGAAGGTGAAATAGTCCCCTCTCGCCTACTCCTCCCACATGCTGACATGGTACTGCTCCATAATTTTTTTGTCACAAGCTTTCAGATAAATCACTAGAACCACTACCTCTCTTGTCAAGCTTGTTTCAAATGACACCAGAGCGCTGAGCTGGGGTCGCAGGACTGTCCTGCTAGCGTGTTTGTGACACCCCCCGCCCACCCTCAGAGGAGAAGGCATCCTGCTTACTAGACAGAGATAAATTCCTGGCTGACATGCTCATCAGATACTAAGCCAAACTCATCTCTCCTCCTCTCCTCTCCTCCCTCGCTCGGGTTATTTATAGAGATCACAGGTGAATCGGGGGAAATTATTCCAGTGCAATGACTGCTGAAAGGCTGCAAGCTAAAGAAGATGGATTATCACGGCTCTGGCATGATTTGTATGGATCTCCAAAATTAAGCTGTTCGCTGAGAGTGACCACCTTCCTCCTGCCCTGGGCCTCGCAGGCAGCTGCCCTGGTGATAACCTTCATCTGCACTTGTGAGCCCAGAAAGCTGAGCACGTTTCCCATTACCTTTCAAGCGAGTGTGTAGGGTTCTTCTGGCCCCTCGGTAATAGCAGGGCTGCTGGTGAACAGAGTGATAAACACCTACTGAGAGGGATGTGGCGTGAAAAGATCTCATCACCTGTCATTAGCTCGCGGATGAATAATGCAGCATTTCCCGTGGCAGGTGTCATGGTGGGAGGGAGAATTGCTCCTGTGAATGCTCTGGCGAGCACTTCAGCACCAAGTAAGAGGTGAGAGCAACAGATGCATGTGACAAAATTACACAACCCATTGTGTTTTAAAAGAAAGGGGAACTTTTACTTCACAAATGCCTGGCAGGCTTCCTTTCTTTCTTTCTTTCTCTACCCTTTCAGCCCAGGCAGGCTAATGCTGTCTACTCTTAAACTTTTACCACTCTAATCTGGATCCCTTAAAAAGGACTAGTTTCTTTCCTGGCACTACTCAGCTAATAGCACATTTCTCCCTCTGCTCCCACTTCTTTCTCTGCTTTGTATAGCTTGGTCTTGATTTATATATGTGGACCTTCACTGTATTTTTATTAAGCTGTGTAGGCTGGGGTTAAATAGACACATCAAGTAAGAGCAAATGTATTGATTTCTACATGCATTTGTAGCCACGTGAGCACACACGTAGACACACACACACACACTGAAGTGGTAATTTTTGGCCCAAAGAATGGGTAGCTAACAGGCTTATTGCCTTTGTGAATCTGCCTGAAGAAAATAGCAGCAGAACAGCAGAATCTAACACAAAAATGGGCCCATTATTGGTTATTCACAGCACACAAATTCATCCCTCTGAGAGCCACAAATTAAAGAAAACTTTTGATTAAGTTTAGGTCAACTTCCCTCAAGACTGGCACCATTTCTGAGCACTCCAGAATTTTTCACTTTTCAGCAGGTTGCCATTAACTTTCAATATAGCCAGGCATGAGAATTATATTCCAGGACTAATAAGCTACCTCACCCCTACATCCCACATTTTCTGAGGCCAAAATGCCAAATTCTCTTGTTTATATTGAGCTTCACCATTTAAGGTTAGAAGAAAAATTTTTAAAAGACAAAAACAGTCCTCTGGTTAAAAATAGGCAACAGAATTTTTAAATGTGGCACACACTACTACTGCTAAAATAATAACTGAAGAATGCATAGCGTCAGATTGCTCCTTACACCTAATTCTCGATCTGCCCCTGTCAACCAAGTAAATGAAGCCCCCAGACTTCCCCCCACTACATCACCAGGGAGGGCAAAGGGCTGACAGACTGAAGCACCATGGTAAATTAAAAATAAAGTTAAAGCAAAGCCTGCCTTTGACTCTACTGATACTCTTTCTTTCCTTTCTCTCTCTCTCTTTCTTTCTTTCTTTCTTTCTTTCTTTCTTTCTTTCTTTCTTTCTTTCTTTCTTTCTTCTTCCTTCCTTCCTTCCTTCCTTTCTTTCTTTCTTTCTTTCTTTCTTTCTTTCTTTCTTTCTTTCTTTCTTTCTTTCTTTCTTTCTTTCTTTCTTTCTTTCTTTCTTTCTTTCTTTCTTTCTTTCTTTCTCTTTTTAGGAGAGAAGATAATAGTGTGGCTTTTAAGTTTCATCCAAAGTTATGAATCTAAACTTTTCCATATTACCTCCTTTCCTTTACTTATTTCGGGTGTTAAATCATAATCAATAACTGTTCCTTAGGGCAAAATATCTATTACTTAATCATTTGGTATAAAGAAATAATAAATTTTCCTAATCATTTCTTAAGAAGACTAGGGTTTTAAAAACAGATATTCTAAATCCTATACAGATCCCAGTGGATGCAAGCAACAAGAGAAGTTAAAATTTTGGTATATAAAGTGGTATATACATATTACAAGACTTCAAAAACTTAAGAAAAATAGAGAGATCTAAATAAAGAGTATCCTCTGTCCACTCATCTGTTGATATTTTAATATATATCATTTTATAATATATACATTACACATATATATATATATGGTCTTTTTAAACTAATCATACTATTAAAGTATTTTATCATATTTCTCCTAATAATTTATTGGAGAATACTTTTGTCAATAATTATGAGTTTACATAATAATTTTGAAATTCAATTTATTAAACTGAAAAAAAAAATTCACCCAGTGCTCCAATTCCCCACCCCTACCCTTGCCTCTGGCAACAACCAATCTGTTCTCTGTATATATGAACTTGATTATTTATTTATTTATTTATTTTTACATATATATTCCACATATAAGAGAGATCATATGGTATTTGCCTTTCTCTCCCTGATGTCCTTTCTACAACATTGTGACCATTATTTTTCAGAACAAGTATCCTGACAAAGGTGAGTGCATTTAGACAGTTGACAGGACAGAAATGGAGCTGTCCCAGAGAACTGGGGACACACAGTCAACGTAGATCTCTTTTAGCAGGTTATCCAAAAAAAACAAAATCCATATACTGCTTTTGACTGCCCTAGTGTAGATTTTAAAGTAAGGAATTTCAATTCCCCCTCCCCCCCCCAGTCTTCCCACTTCCCCATATACACACACATTTTACTCCCACAGGTATAGTTCTGGATTGGTAAAGGTTAAGGAAACTGGCCACATTGCTAATAAAAAGAGTTCATAAATGTACTGAGCAAAGAAGCTAAAAGTCAAGTGCACATGTAAAAGAGCAAAGGGAGCTCTGTTTTTTTTATTGGGCTGGCATTTTTCCATGGGAAATCAAGACCTCCTGGGCTAAGAATCTGATGCTCCAACTAAAATGAGAAGGATTACCAAAGTAACTAAGGAAAGGTCATACTGAAAGATGAAAGAAAGATCAAGATAGCTGCAAAAGAAAGGAGGGTAGTGAAAATTCTGATCCACACTAGACATTTCCAATTAAGCTTAGAACAGAGATGTCTCTGAGGCTTAACTATATGAACAGAGTGCCCACCAAGATAATTTTCTCTTAGCGGGATTAGTTTGGGAAACACTTCTGTTAATCTGAGTCATAAGATTATACATTTATTTTCAAATAATTCAAAAACAATGTTATATATGGTTCTGTGCCACTAGTAGGTTAAAATCAAGATGTACATCATATCTGTTTAATTATCACAAGATTTTAATACTGTTTTTTGCCCTTAATGGGGATCAAAGACCTCTTTCTTGAATTAAATTTTAATATAGTAAATGGCTGAGAACATTGTCCAATGGAAATATCAAATATTATCCATTAAAGATGGTCTTAGGTGGTTTTTCCCTAATATCTTCCTCTAGCGACCTTGTACAACTATTGGAACTAATTAGTATTATTGGTTTTTATTAACCAAGATAGTTCTTGTTGATTGGTGGTAACATTTTTTAAAGTTTCATTAAATAATCAATGTTACTGAAGAAATCTCCCAAGAAAATAGAATTTGAATTTTAGTGATAAAATAGGGGAAGAAGTAAGTCATAAATTAAACAAGGTTGCAGAGCAGAAATCAACTGTAATGGATTGGATTGTGTCCACCAAAAAGATTTATTCAATTCCTAAGCCCTAGTATGTGTGAATGTGACCTTATTTGGAAATAGGATCTTTGCAGCTATAGTTAAAATGTAAGTGAATATGAAGTCTTAATATCTTAGGGTGGGCACTAAGTCCAATCATTGATATTATCATAAGAGGAGAGACGCACAGAGGGATAGAGACACACACAGAAGAAAGCCCTTCATGATAGAGACAGAGATTGGAGTATTGCAGTTACAAGCCAAAGGGATGCCATGGACTGCCAACAACCACCAGAAGCTAGGAAAAGGACAGGGAACAGATTCTCTCTCAGAGCCTCCACAGTGGACCAACTTTGCCAACACCTTGATTTTATATTTCTAGTCTCTAGAACTGTAAACAAATACATTTCAGTTGTTTTAGCCACCAAGTGAATGGTAATTTGTTACAGCAGCCCTAGGAAACTAATACACCAACTCTGTTCCTTTTGACCCTTGATCCATGTTACAAATATAAAAAAGAACAAATCTTTCTGGGTGGTTACATTGAAACAAAATCCATGCAGACTGAGGAAAGTCACAATAACATCAGCAACTCTCCTTTGAAAGGAGGTTACACCCACCACACCTGCGCTATGCTGCAATGAGCTTGAAGCCTGTCAGACAAGGAGCACACAGAGGAAGAGCTGAGTCCAGCCATCTTGCTTCCTAACCTGCCTGGATAACCAGTGCACCATTCATAATGCTTGGTGAATGCTGCCTTGATGAGTGGTATTCAGGGAGCCTGGAAAACAAAACCAGGCCAGCCCCTCAGCAACTTTGAGCAGCTGTTAGGAAACCAAGACTGGGCCATGTGAACATGCCTCACCAAGTTCATTAGGACATGCCAGGACACATTATTATAACTGAAAATCATACGCCAAAACAGACTCTTTAGGGAATAGGTTATTATCACCAGGCTGCTCAGTAACATCGCTTCTCACAGATGTTGTTAACTACATCACCATTCTTGCACAAAGCTGAACTATGATAATCCTCTTCTGAAATGATAACAATCACATCTTTGCATGCCATTGTTCTTGAAATGTTTTAAATTTACAAGTTTGTCAAAAGCCTGGTCTCAAAAATGTAGGCATTTCTCTCAGCAAAAACAAACGATGGCTTCATAAGGAATTTCTCAGTGTTAAGAATAAGGAATAGAAAATATTTTGAAAGAATTATTCAGTGTTGTTTGTTGCTATTGTTGGCTTCTTAAATTATCTGGAAACAAAATTGCACATTCCCTTAAATTTGAGAAAAGGAGTATTCCTTTAAATGTCCAACTTTCTAAAATATATACATTAAGGGTATACAGGAAAAGAAAAAGAAACTGAAGAAAAGATAAAAGAAGTGAAATACATTTCTAAAATTAGGTATATTTTGATGCTTCTATATCATGAAGTAAATAAAAACTTTCAGCTTCAAGAACATCTAAGCAGTTGTTGGGTTTTGAAGTATATACACCATTTTTATATAAATGATGCTAGATAAATTGCTCTAGATATCAAATCTATGTAGAATCATTCCTTTTTAATGAAGAGAATTCATTCCTGTAATATGCTTTTTTCATCAGTAACTCTGACAACCAAAAGCAAAATAACAAAAGAACCAGAGGGTTGCCTTCTGCAACATCAGATAAAAGTAAAATAACATAAAAGGATTATTTATCATTACATAAAATACCATCAAATGTTACAGGACTCATCAAATATACACCCAGGGATCTTGAGGCTAGAGAACAGCAGGGCATAATTTTAAAAACAAAAATGTTCAAAGAAAAAGATGCAGCCTAAGGCAATAGTGTGGGTATGGGCAGGTGTGGCTTAAGGTCAGCTTTCCAAAAGAATATTTTTCTGGATTTAAGGATCCTACAGTATGGTAAAAGGTATCCAAGTTTCTACAATTAGGAAGTATTTAAGATGACCTCTAGCTAGCCTACATATTTGAGTTTTTTATATTTAGAAAGTTCGTCTTCTACAAAATAAAACAACATAAAGACTAGCTTCCATAGAGAATTGAAAGATGTAACCAACACTTACTGACTTATATGTCCAAATTATCCCCCTCAATACATATGATTAAAGCATTGGCTGCTCAGAAGCAATGTTCTTACAATGTGACAGTGCTATGTACATTGGGTAGTTGCAAGTATGCAGTAAAAGGAATGAAAAGAAAGTATCAAAATGAGAAGAAAAAGCAGTAGAAACATGGAAAGAAGGAGAGATATGAGAAAGTCTTATCATCTAGCATTTAAATTTCTGGATACAGTTTCTTCCTGAGGACCAGCTGCAACCTGTATTATAAGATGATCTTCATAATAGTTTCCAACTTTTATTTAAGATCTTTTGTAGGCTTTTATTATTTTCATTTAGAGAGTGACAATAATACAGAAATTGGTAGCAAAATGAATTAACTGATAGAACTGGATGAGTTAAAACAAAAAGCGACATGGTGGGATTTCAACAATTCCAGTTTGAGATGTCCACAATTCTTGTTATGCCTTATAATACAAGAAAAACTAGACCTATGCACACCACAGTAAAGCAATTTAAAAACAAAGAACAACAAAAAAGATCTTAAAAGCAGTCAAAGATAAAAGACACTTTACACTCAAAGAAGCAACAATAGACTGACACCTAACTTCTCCGTGGAAGCAATATAAGCCAGAAGATAATGGAATGACATCTTTAAAGTCTGAAAGAAAAAAACTGCCAATCTAGAATTTAAAACCCATTGAAAACATCCTTCAAAAGTTAGGTAAAAATCAAGACATTCTAAGAAACACAAAAACTAAGTGAATTTGTCAACATCTGAAAGAGAAAGAAAGAAAGAGAGAGAGAGAGAGAGAGAGAGAGAGAGAGAGAGAGAGAGAGAGAGAGAGAAGAAAGAAGAAAGAAAAAGAAAGAAAGAAAGAAAGAAAGAAAGAAAGAAAGAAAGAAAGAAAGAAAGAAAGAAAGAAAGAAAGAAAGAAAGAAAGAAAGAAAGAAAAGGAAGAGAGTCATGGAGGGGAGGAGGAAAGAGAGAGGAGAGGAGGAGGGAAAATGGAAGGAAGGGAAAGAGGGAGAGAGGGAGGGAGGGAGGGAGGGAGGGAGGGAGGGAGGGAGGGAGGGAGGGAGGGAAACTCTTCTTTACAGAAGAAGGTTAACAAATAAATATGTTAGTATTTTAAGATTTTCATGATGCTAAATTATCACCTTACGACTACATAGATTACTTACTAAGGATAAAGGGAAAATCGTACCTATATAATAAGAGACGTGGAACAACCATCTCAAGCAAATAGTTAAGCTTAGCATCACTAATATTAAGCAACTTGAACTTATATGTCTCCCAATGTACTTTAATATCACCTATAATATCACATCCCTATTAAATATTCTTGAAAAAATGCAAATTTGAATATAATCAAATTTTTAGACATAATTTCTAATTTATCCAGCATTCCATGAGTTAAAGGAACAAGTTAGAGATTATGTAGAAATAATCAGGCAAATTCAAAATAAAGGGTATTCCTTACTACTACTGGCCTGGACTCTTCAAAAGATCAATGTCATTAATAAATGGGAAACAGTTCTAGACTAAAGAGATTTAATAATCAAAGTCAATGTGTGAACTTTGATTGGAACTTCACTCTGTAAAAAAAAAAACAAAAAAAAACCACATTTATTAAAGTCATACTTAGGAAAATTATAGAAGTTTAAATATGAACCAGAGAAAGAAAGAAAGGAAGGAAAGAAGGGAAGGAGGGAAAGAGGGAGGAAAGGGAGATATATTAGAATATATTGAATTACTGTTAATTTTCCTGAGTGTGGTAATTATGTTTACATAGAATTTTTTTATTTTTAGGATATATATATGTATATATATCCTAACATATATAAACATATATATATATATGTTTAACTTTTTAGAATAAGGTCTCATGATGCCTAAAATGTACCCTTAAGTGGTGTAGCAAAGATAGATAGAGTTACTTGTTGAAAAATGGGTGGAGGCTATATAGAAATCCATTTTGCTATTCTTTCCATTTTCTGTATGCTTGCTTGAAACTTTCATTTTGCTATTCTTTCTATTCTGTGTTTGAAATTTTCCCTACTTCAAAAGTAGGAATGGAGAATAATCTCTTTTATAATTAATATATAATGAATAATTTTTTAATTTCCTAGTGAACATAACCATAGCATAAATATCTACTGGGTAGATCTATCTGTTTTAAGTAACAAAATCCTATATAAAATGGTTTCCTGAAATGGGAGGAAGGCAATTTATTCTTTATCATAAGTAGAATAGATATAATTTCAGCCATGTTTAGATACAGATGCTCAAATGGTGTCACGATGAATCTTTGTGGCCCATCTCTAGGCTCTACTTTCTGCTAAGGTAAACTTAGAAGGAGCATAGAATCCACCTTTGCCTCTCCTTTACTACCTGAAAGCAAGCCTTACAAAAAGAAGGTTCCTCATAGAAATATTCCCAGCACAAGCCCTCAGATCATCTCTGAACTAGTCATTATGTTAAACATAGTTGAGTATACCAACAGACCAGTTTTGAGACACATGCCTACCTTTGGAATCATGGGTGGAGTCAACTATACTGACTAAAAGCGATCAAGGGATGTTCCTCACAGGTTAACAGAAGGAAAATCTGGTTATCATGGACAGAAAGGGAGGGCGGGGTTAGGTGAGTAAAGAAAAACAACATATGGACAAAATAATGGCCAATTGCAGATTTTTCCCTCTTTCATGGGGCTTAGGGGAGTGCAGAGACCTAGACTGTATAGGACATCCAAAGTGGGGATTTACACAGCTCCTTGATTTTGGCCTTCTAGCTTCTAGAACTGTGAGAAATAAAATTCTGTTGTTTACTTTTTGTAAAAAATGGGACTGACACCTCAAGCAAAGAAAGCCCAGAGAGAGGAGACTATTAACAGGAAATTATTTTAGCAAATGTAGTAAATAGGAAGCTTTCAACTATAAGACACAAGAAAGCTGACAAAATGGGCTACAAAGGAAGTTCCTAATGTTGGGGCATCTTTGAGGCATCAGCAAATGCAATGTCTTCTCCATCTAGCCATACAACTGCCCCTCAGCTGGTTTTCAGGGTCTTCTCCACAGAGAGTGTCTCTTAGGGCTCCATCGCGCCTGCAAGTGGCTCTCTTGGGCAAAGTCCCTGTATGTTCAATCCAGAACAGTTCTGCTCCTTCTCCTGAATGACTCCGTTGGCCCAGATGAAACATTCATGCACCGCTGGTACCACAAAGTCTGTTAACGCTGCACATTGTGGTGAAGCTGTTTCCTTGCTTGACTATCAGAGTAGCTTGCTAGCCAAAGTCCTCGGCCCTGGTGCCTCCTGCCCTTTCAAAATCAAGCGTGTCAACAGCAAGATCTCCATGATCCTTTCAAAACACTCTCACTTAGTGTAAAGTGAGGGGCAAGTCCCACCACCACAAGAAAGCAAAATGCCACAGCTCCCCAAATTTTATTCCAAAAAATACTGTCTCTCTTCTCATTTTAACCTCAACCTTTTTATATGCAAAGGGGGATGTGAAGAGAGGTTTTGCAGCACTGGATTTTTTTGATACTTACTTTGCAAATGAGCATCAGCGATCTAGCACCCCTACCCCACCCCCACTTTGGAGTGACAGATTATTAGCAACCTATCGCTTTTGTTTGGGGTCTTCAGTTAGTACTGAGATGCTAAGAATCCCATATTAACATCCCTATTACACTTGACTGACTTAAGCCAATAATGATTTATCCCTGGGAATGATACCTTCCCAACCAAGCAGTCATGGGGTTATGACTTTAAGGGGAAAAGGCAACCAATTGTGTATCACAGAGAAGAATTCACATTTACACCTATCACAGGACCTATTTACATCAAACAGATGAGAACAAATGGAAGCTATACAAGGAAGCTTATTGTCCTGGGGCTAGGAAAGGTTAAAATTTGACTTTTTTTTTTTTAAACAGGCTGCTAGACTCTAAGTGTCTAAGCTTCCCTCTGTGTATTCTAACCACCATATTTCCAGTGCCTGGCATGAAGCCCAAGGCCTATAAATACTTATTGATTGGCTGACTACAGACCAGTTACTTCATTATAAAAGAATTTGTTCTCAACAGATTCATTAATACCAGTATCCTTGCATATGTGAATGCATAGTATAAACATGCACAATGCATTCTATATATTTTAACGCCTATTCTCAGAATATTCCTGCCATGCTGTGTATTTGTAAAGAGTTAAAATTTAAGAGTTTCTGCATAAATACAATTTAAATCCACAATCCAATTAATACATTAAAAGCTGACAGAGTTTTGCTAAAAATCACCATTTGTCATGGATTCTGTGCCCTGGTATTATCCCCACAGACACACAAGGCTAAAAAGGGCCACCTATTACTGGAGAGATGTATCTAAAAGATCTCTCAGGCTGCCTGTAATAATCTCCATTATGTATAATGACCATTTTGATAATAGTCTTTAGAAGAGGTAATGGCCCTGCTGAACGGTTATTACCTGTCTGTTCATGCTGGAAGCAAGATGCAGAAGCCAGAGGGGACAGTCAAATGGTCCTTGTGGTGCATTCTGAGGAAATAAGAAATATTTAACAGAATGCAAGAAACAGACAAGCAAGCGCCTTTTGCGGCAGAACTGGCTGCCTCTCTGCCACAAGCATTCCTGGATTTCATTATTTAAAGCAAATGCTCCCAATAATGGACCTGCTCTCAGCCTTCAGACCAATTTCATCTGAAGCATCACTAGCTGGTCTATTAAGAGGAAGGAGAAAAGACAACTGATGTTACCATATCCCTTCCCGTATTATTGCGGGAAGGAATAAGCCGTGACAGCAGAGACTCCAGTGGGGGCTAGGGCATTGTTTCTAATGGGTGTAGAAAAGGGAAGCCTACCTGTGGCTTAAGTCAAACTGAGGACATGTCACGGTTCCAGGGGCCAAATTTGATCCAGGCTCAGCCACAGCTGTAACTAGAAAATATGCCATCCCCTCTGCAAAGGGTAATTTCAGAACCTCAATAGCTCCATGCCTATGGGGCAAGTATCATGCCCTGTCTCCTGGGAGATCTTACAAAGCTTAGAGAAAGTTCCCCTTCATGTCTAAAATCATCCTTATGCTTCCACTAAAATAGAGGAGAGCATAAGTCTAGCTAAAGGTATAACACAAGCATTTGATGGAAAAAATAGTCTGAAGGAAACTTTTTCCCCAAGGGCTCTACAGAACAGGCTCACAAGTTGTTCACAGGCATGGTTGGTGGGGAGGGGGGTGCAGTGGTCAAATGTAATCAGATAATTCGGGGTTAAACTAATATAAACAGGTTGGTTGTTTTCACAGTAAGACTTCTTAGAGCCTTTACCATATTCAGGTGCATTGTGAATCTCTGAAAAGGGGAAGACATAATGGGGATGATATAATACAGGCAGTGTTTCCCAAAAGCAGTTATCCAAGGGCAGTTTGTTTATAGAAATATGTGACAAGTATTCTGCCGTTGGTCTATATCTGTCATGTCCAGTATAGTAGCCACTAACCATGTATGGCTATTTACATTTAAATTCATTAAAGTTAAATAAAATTTAAAACTCAGTTCCTCAGTCACATAAGCCACATTACAGGTGCTTCATTAGCTACAAGAGGCTAGTGGCAGATATATCAGATAGTGTGGATATAGAATGCTTTCATCATTGCAGAAATTTTTATTGGGCAGCACTGCTCTGAGTAGCATTCTGTATTCAGATAGCATCCTGTATAGAATTCAAAATGTAGCTTTTGTACTTATCAAGTAATAATTGTTATAAAACATATACTCATTCTCAAAATGAATTCCCCCCCCCCACAGAAAATAAATGAGACATATAGCATAATATCTGGTACCCATATTCACCCAAATTCACACAATTATAAATAGCACTTATGGAGATAAAATCTAAGGAACTTGGAAAATTGAAGAAAGTTGGGAGGGTTTGAAATCAGAGAAACCTCCAAGGACAGCAGCAGCTAAAGGCTTCAAGGGTGAGAAGACAAGAAAGTTAACTTGGGAGAAAAGTGTTTCTGGAACAGAGGTTAAAAGAGCCACAGAGATCTGTTCAAACCAATCAGTGATCCATAACTAAAACATTCTTTGAGTATTGCTCTCTCTGAGTGACTATAATTTAGAAAATATTCTTTTATTGGTCTTGGCTGTGTCAAAGGAAGGAGAATTTATTTGAATGCATAATGCCTAGCACAGTTCTTGGCAAACAGTAAATATTCAAGATGGGTCCATTGAAAGACAGCAAAATTCAATACAACAAATATTTTTAAGCACCTCGTGTGCTAATGACTCTGCTAAGGAGTGATACAAAGATACCTGAGATATAGCCCTTGCCTTCAAAAAGCTCACAATTGTTCAAACACAAAAACAAGCCTGCCAACAACAAGCCGGTACGTAGAGAGACATAAATAAAGCACATGGAAATTCAAATGAGGTCGAAATCACATCCAGACAGGAGTACAAGGAAGGGTTTCATGGAAAAGGCAACACGTGGAATGGATCTTTCACAGTCAGAATTTTGATTGGTTCACATGAAGGAACACAGATGTGCACATTTTGAGAACACCCAGGACATGGGCTTATATAAAATCTACCAGTCTCTATGGTGAAACTCAAGCTTCAGCTTCAACTTGCCCATGAAACGTGTGCTAACTCTCCCAATCTTCACAGATCTAACAGAGATGGAAAACTACTTTGGTCACCTACCAGGTCTGGAGTTGGAAGTCTCTGACTCCCAAGATGGAAGCCTGAGGTTGGACACACAAAATCTACATTTTTCTGTTTTAACATAGGCATGGGATCTGCTGAAAATGGGTTATTTTAAATTTCTGACTCTAGAAGATGGAATTCTAGTCTGCAGAAATCCTCTCATTCCTCAGAAGGATTCTTTCTTACATGAAAATAATCTAGAGTTTACATGACTCCAAATTGTCCTCTTCTCTAAAACAAGGAACACATCATTGACAAACCATAAGAAGACTCACTAATGTTTGCGTATTGATATATATGCTGCTTTAAAACTTAGGTAGCTATTCTAGAAATGTCCAGAAATAAGTAAATCTTATACAAGTGAAATGAATCATAAACTTCCTGTGCCTCGAGTTCGGGGCTAAGAGCCTCCATGGGGTTCTTCTATCAGAGTTTGGATTTAGACAAAGTCAAGATTTCTAGAGACCAAACATTAAAGGGATCAATTGCTTTTCAAAATCAATAAGAAACAAAAATGGAAAATCAGTACCTGAGATAGAATATGAATTCAGAAAGAACAAACAAGTTATGAAGGCAACTAACGCACCAAAGTTCAAGTTTATCCTGGAACTGGGCAAGGTTAAATTTTTAAAAAGTAACAGAAGAAAGAAAGGAAAATTAATACTTACTGAGCAACTTTTCTAGGCAAAGCATTATCTTAGCCGGGTTCCCTAGACAAAAAACAAAACAAAACTAAAGCAAGCATTTAGTGTTGATGCTTTTGAGAAGTGTAATTCTAGAGTAGGAAAAGTGAAGAAAAAATTAAAGGAGATAGAGAAAGGTAGGAAGAGATGTAAGATGACACATTATCATACTCATTGTGGCATCAGGATGAGCCATAAAGCAGCACAGCCTTCCCTGCTGGTGAGTTCAGCTCAGCCCTATGGGACTTCTCCAGATAGGATATATCGAGAAACTAAGCTAAGGAGAAGCCTATAGAGGGAAAGATGGAAGAGAGAAATTTATCTTCCACGTTCTCCCCCATTTTCTGATTCCCAATGGTCAAAATATGTGCCACAAAGAGTAAATATATCTTTATTGATTTCAGAGAGAGGAAAGGAGAGGAAAAGAGAGAGATAGAAACATCAATGATGAGAGAGTCATTGATTGGCTGCAGCCCGCAAATGGGGCATGTGCCCTGACCAGGAATCAAACCCTGATCACCTGGATTCTAGGTCGACGCTCAATCGCTGGGGAAACTGCCCACATTTCTGAAGGACATCAGCTCTACACCCTCTGTTGTGGTGTATCATTCAAGTCCATTGGTGACAAAAGCAGTCATAGGACATGTAGCTGCTGCATCTGACTGCACAGTGACAACTGGTCAGCCCCAGTCAGCTGAACAATGTGGGCCCAAGAAGTGTCCTTGGCCACGCTGCCTGAGGCTGAGCCTGCTGCTGAAAGTCAGGAAGACAACAGCAACTAGGGAGTTGAGGAAGGCCTGTAGATATGTATGATATTACCATATCAGATGATTTATGCAATCCTATATGGTAGGTATGATTATTGCTGTTTTAATCACACTACATTTGGGTTACAATTCAAAGAATAAAATTTGGCGTATAACCACATTACTAAAGCAACAAAAATTATCCTTAATTCAAGGCCTGATAATCTGAACTCTGAGGTTTCACCTCTTCTGCTTAATTTCTATATCTTATATACAGAACTTGATGGGGGTTTTTTGTGTGTGGTTTTTTTTTTTTTACTTTATAAATTTATCTTTATTGTTGAGAGTATTACAGGTATACCATTTTCCCCTGCAACTGACCCCCTCCACTTCACTCCCACCCCCTCCCCAGGCCTTCACCCTGTTATTGACTTTGTCCATGCGTTATGCATATATGCATATAACTTCTTTGGTTAATCTTTTCCCATTCTCCAACCCCCTTCCCTCTTTCCTCTGAAATATGATCGTCTGTTGCATGTGTCAATGTCTCTGGATCTATTTAGTTCATCAGATTCTTTTGTTCATTAGCTTCTTCTCAAAGAAGACCCTTCAACATTTCCTGTAGTGCTGGTCTGGTGGTGATGAACTCCTTTAGCTTTTTCTTATCTGTGAAGCTCTTTATCTGACCTTCAATTCTAAATGGTAGCTTTGCTGGGTAGAACAATCTTGGTTGTAGTTCCATGTTTTTCATCACTTTGAATATTTCTTGCCACTCCCTACTGGCCTGCAAAGTTTCTGTTGAGAAATCAGCTGACAGTCGTATGGGTGCTCCCTTGTAGGTAACTAAATGGTTTTCTCTTGCTGCTTTTAAGATTCTCTTTGTCTTTAACCTTTGGCATTTTAATTATGATGTGTCTTGCTGTGGGCCTCTTTGAGTTCCTCTTGTTTGGGACCCTCTGTGCTTCCCGGACTTGAAAGTCGATTTCTTTCCCCAGGTAGGGGAAGTTTTCTGTAATTATTTTTTCAAATAGGTTTTCAATTCCTTGGTCTCTTTCTGCCTCTTCTGGCACCCCAATAATACGAATGTTGAGCCTCTTGAAGTTGTCCCAGAGGCTCCTTATACTATCTTCATATTTCTGGATTCTTTTTTCTTTTTGCTCTTCTGGTTGGGTGTTTTTTGTTTCCTTATGTTCCAAATTGCTGATTTGATTCTCAGCGTCCTCTACTCTACTGTTGATTCCCTGTAAATTATTCTTCATTTCAGTTCCTGTAGCCTTCATTTCAAATTGGTACTTTATTATGTTATTGATTTTCTCAGTTGTTTCCCTAACAGTCTGCTTAAACATCCTTATACCCAAAATTCTGAACTCTGTATCTGTTAGCTTGCTTGGATCTATTTCATTTAGTTCCTCTTCTAGAGATTTCTTCTGTTCTTTCCTTTGTGACATGTTTCTTTGCCTCCGCATTTTGGCTGCTTCCAGGTGTTTGTTTCTATGTATTAGGTAGAGCTGCTATGTCTCCTGGAATTTGTAGAGTGTCTTTGTGTAGTAGGTGTTCTGTAGGGTCCAGTGGCTCAGCCTCCCCAGTCACCTGAGCTGACCTTCTAGGTGCTCCCCTGTGTGGGCTGTGTGCACTGTCCTGTTGTAGTTGAGCCTTGGTTGCTGTTGGCGTCCCTGGGAGGAACTGACCCCCAGGCCAGTCGGCTGTGAGGACCAGCTGCAACTACAGCCAGAGAGCTGCTGTGCTGGAGACACCCCTATGGAGTAGGATTTACTTCAGTGGAGCTTTGGTTCACCAACGGCGCTCCTTGAGTGTGTCACTCGTGGATGTGGTAGGGCTATAATCCAGCGTGGTTGAGTCTGACCACCAGGTGCACTGTCTCTGGGGCCTCTGGGGAGGTGCAAAGTCAGCCTGTGCCAGTGCCTTGCCCAGGGCCACCCAGCATGAGCTACATTGCAAACCGTAGTTGGCTACTACTTGTGCTGGGCTTGGAGGTGTCCAGGAGAGGCCAAGCTATGAGCCAATGCAGGCTGCCGCTAGTGCCAGGCCTGGGGCCGCTTATCAAGCCATATGGAGCCCGATGCTGCTTGTCTGAGAAATTTTAGGAAAGTCCTAAGCATGAGGCTCAAGAGGCCACTTGCACAGAAAAGCCCCTGGAAATGGCCTGGATGAGCTGCAGGTGGGAGGGGCGGGGCCTCCGGGAATCACGGGGCGGGGCCAAAGTGGGAGTCAGGTGCTGGCGATTCAAACATGGCGCCTGCCTGCCGGCTGTGTGCGGGGAGGACTCGCCAAAGGAGCCATGGCCTCTGCCAGCCCTTCTGCCCGGGAGGAAGCCGCCCCTCCAGCTCTCGCCCTGACTTCAGGCAGGTTAGTTCCCCCCGAGTGTCCCGGGTCCTTTCAGGCCGCTGCCCGGCGCTGGGCTCAGAGGGAGCGTCCGAGTGAGTCCCTGCCGAGCCCTTTAGAGGAGCTGCTGGGGCTCCCGCAGCCTCCGCGACCCTCAGGGACAGTCCCCGCTGGTTTCACAGCCCGGAGGTGTGGGGACGTCTCTTCCTGGCCTGGAGCCCTGGGCTGGGGGCCTGCTGTGGGGTTGGGACCCCTCCCTCCTCCAGGAAAACTCCGCCGCCGAGATTCCCTTCCGGGTTTCAACCGCGGCACCGGGTGTGGGCCCGCGGCCGCGTCTCTGCGATTCAGCCCCGACCCGCCCGCGTCTCCGCCCCTCCTCCCGGTCTCAGTGCTTCTTCAGGTCCCTGGTTGTGGGGCTTCTGTGCAGCCGGATCTCAGGAGGCTCTGAGTGCTGGTGGTTCTGTATTTTAGTTGTAATGTTGATGTGGTTGCGGGAGGCGGCGGGCGCAGCTGGTACCTACGCCGCCATCTTGTTTTTCCTCCATTTATTATCTGAACTTGATGTTTTGCTTATATGTGATCATAATTCCCAATTTATGCATTAAATTATTTCACCTATTTATATAATACTTATGCCAAAAATACTAATCTTCAGAGGGAATGAACTGTTTGTCCAATTTCTCACAGTGATTAAGTGAGAGATCCATACTTTAAACTTACGTCAGAGCCCAGCGCCTCTCTCTGCTTTATCATGGCCCCTACCCGCCAGTGCTGCTTCTCTCCTTGGCCCTGGCTCACAGGTGAACCTCTGTGCCCATAGTACGCTTCTGGCTTCTCAGGGTTCTCCCCTTTTGTGATATCCTGAAAAGCATGCTGTATTCATTTTGTAAAAGATGCAGCTGAGGCACAAGAAGGTTACGGACTTCTAAGAACATAGGCATCAAGTCAGTGATGCCATTAGACTTAGGTTGAACATTGATCCTTTAGTCCTGAGACTAGAATTACAAAGATAGCTCAAATAAGCCAACATATAAAGGCAAATTTGTATTCACTACCAGAATCAGGATCTAGAGGAAATACAAATACAACAGATTTCAATTAAACTGAAAAAATGCAAATTTATCACACAGAAATGCAAATTTATCACACAGAAACTATGTCTTTAAGCTTCTGAAGCTTACATAGACATCTTTTCTGGAGGTGAAAATATTGTTGAAATGTTTAAAATTAAAATGAATATAAACTTTACCCGTCGATGCTCATGGATCATTTCATTTGTTTGGTTTCCGTTTTATTTTTTAACATGGCATAATTTTAAGAGAAAAAAAAGTTATCTTGCTCCCCACAAAAAAATTCTGCATTAGCACATTAATTGTTCAAAAACTATACCACTGGCATTTCATTCACTTAGTTCAAGATTTCTATTTCTGATAAAATGCAAATATGGTGAGGAGACTATGAGTCTTTTTACACTGTAAGTTGCCCCTTGTTGAGAACAGCTTTGAGAAGTGAATTTGAGGCAGAAGAAAAGGAAGTTGCTTAATAGATGGCTGGGTCTTCAATAACAAATATCATCTGCTTCACATTTTTTCCTAGGGCTAGTGTAACACATGTCACCACCAGAAACAAACCCATCTTCGCAAGACCTTATAATAATGAGGGGATATTTACAAGCTATGCTTCCTCTAAGCACTAAAATCATAACTACAATTGGCAGGTAAAATACACCTGTCCACCAGCCCTCCTCTAGGCAATCTCAGCTGTAATGTCATTTTCCTACATCAAAGTTTTAAATAGCAGTGACCAAAAAAAAATCTCAGTCTTGCTTTCTGCAATTTCTCAAAGACTTTATAGACAGAGCCTTCAACAACTACATTTCTATCATTGCGGCTACCCATGGTTCTATAACACAGAATTGTACACAGGCCAGTAATGTAGATGTGCTCTCTGGAAAACACTGCAACCGAGGTGCCTCTCACAATCTGGGGAACATGTCTGCTGCTCACGCTCTGAGTTACGCTTTTGGGAGTCACTTTTCCAGCTGTTCCTGGCTTTTTAATTTGAAGAGAGTGGTGAAGACTGAGAACAATGAAAAATATATCCCCCAATGCTCAGAAGTCATAAAATCTGTCATCCTTTCTGAGTCACATTATTGAAACCACCTTTCCCGTCCATTGCCTTGCCTATGTTCTGTATTTAAACAAATTGTCTGGCCATGCCCTCCTTGTGAAGGCCACTTTACTAGAAATAAACACAGCACAGATGTGTAGGAATTTGGGTTGACACAAGAAAAGACTAAAGCATTAGTCAAGAAGGCCACCTCTTATATCCCAAAATTCAGTAGGACACACCCTCAGCCTTCCCTCCACTGGATTGTGCCCTTTTAGGTAACTTCTTATTTTTTATATCCATTTTGAGTGAATGCTCATCTTGTGGAGATATGAGGATTGAATATATATGCTGGTAAACTCAACCAGTTTGTCTAGATTTCGTCTGCTGCATCTGAGGCAGGTGATGTTAACGTCACTCTTGCGAGAATGAGAGCAGTATGATAAAGCTGCTGGGAGAAGAGAGCTGCTCTCTTCAGCCTCGATTTTCCCATTTATGAAATGAACTCTGAAGCTCTTCCAACTTTAATATATAGTAGCTCTAAAGAGAGAGTAAGAGGACATTGAACGCACATGCTGGTCACTACTGAACACTAATAAGTTATGATGGAAAACACAATAATATAAGCGTTAAAGAAAGATTTATTGTTGAAGTAGTGAAAGATTTATTGTTAAAGAATAATAATAAAATGACATTAAAATTTTAACTTCTGTGCCTATTATTTGAAAACCATAAATCTATTTTAAATATCAGTAGGAACAAAGAATTTATCTTCTTATAAAGTTTTTATAACATAAATTATAAAATCCATAGAGATAACTCAATCGCAACACACTGAATAAATCTGAATAAATTAAAATGCATTATACATGATGTAAAAAGAAATAGATGTAATGCAATTAACATATAAACAAATGAGCAAACATTTTTGCCTAAGTATCTATGACATTAATTTTAAATGAAACCGAGGTTGTTACTGGAAAACTTTAAGGAATCAGTTACTTTCATCCTAACATTTATGATTAGATAATTTGTAAAATGTCTTAATATCTTTCCTGGGTAATGAAAGGAATGTATTTTTTTTAAATATTTCTCAACACAGTCAATGAGAGTCCATATAATACTTCCTTAAGCGCAAACCTCAGCTAGAACTTTGTCTGCCATGAGAAATAAATTTAAGGCAACTAAAAATAGTGTTTTCCCTACCCATGGGACCAGCCGTATATGCCTGACCATTCCAAATCTTGTCAAGCTCTTCAATTACTTGAATTTCAAAAGTATATGCGAAAGGAAATAAAGATTTGAAAATAAAAGAAAAAAAGAACCAAGGAGTATATAATTAATCTGTCTTTACAGAGAGTGCCAACAGTAAGAAAAATCAGTAAAAGTTGGCACCCAGAAACCCTCTAGGAATTAGTTGATGGCTTAAATGGGTGTTCAAAAAGAAAAACAATATTAAGTTCTCATGTGTTATTTAAACTATTTATTCTTTTATTTCCAAGATTGCAAACTAAAATACAGACTACTGAACAAGTACTAAATGGTATTTTAAACTACAGATATTGCTTGATTGAGGGTGAAATAAAAATTTCTAGGGCAAGATAGTAAGAAGAAAAAGGACACTGACATCAGACTACAAGTCCAACTCACTGCAGTGCTGTGATACTAACTACATTGTGATGTAGATTTAGGTGTGAATACTGAGAATATTTCATGGTAAAACAGAGCAATTTTTCATATGGTTTATAATTTCAGGGTTTGAAATATCTTTAAAATCATCTAGTAGGTCTACAGTCCCAATACTTGAATTCTCTTTAGAAGCTAGTAAGTTCTAAATACAGAAGCGGAGAAAAAAGACTCTTCTAAACTTCTCTCAGGATGCCTGTGAGGGCATGTTCCCCAAACAAAGTGGAGAACATTCTTCCTTATCTCTTCCCTATCTGCCCTCCCAAAATTCAACCTGGAGACAAAGGTATTTTTTTGGTAGGAAGTAGGCAAAATACTTGGAATGTATGCACTTGTCTTTAGCACTCTGGAACATTCTAGTGTAGAGTTCAGGGCAATTAGCAGTTGTTGAGTATCTACCAAGTATCAGACATGATAGCTCTGAGTGAGCTATCAGAGACCATCAGCACTTGACCAAGTGAACACCTTGTGAGCAGCCACTCATACCATCATAAATTTAATACCAATAACTTCTGAATTACTACCTCCAGCTTTGACCTCACCACTGAGCTTCAGATTTATGTATGCAACCACCTCTTTGACATCTTCGCTTTGAAGCCTGGCCTGCATCCCAAAGCTAAAATGGATAAAATAGAACTCTTCATCTTCCCACCTAATTATTTTCCACCCACAGTCTCCCATATCCCCCAAAATGGTACATTGGGCTAAGCACAAAAGCAAGGTCTCATTGTTGATTTCTCTTTTCCCTCGGTCCCCCATATCCAATCCATTAGCAAGTTCTTTTGTCTCGACCTCCAGATGCCACCAACTTTTCTCCATCACCATTGCCACCAACAAAGTAGAGGTCACTTTTTTTTCATCTGGACATCTGCCATAACCTTCATTTGGTCCCCCTGCTCCTTTTCTTGTCTCACTCCAATTCACCCCCCACTAGAAGGAGCAAGAGTGATTTCGGTACAATACACATGAGGTGAAGTCCCAACCTCATACAAAGGCTTTATGAATCATATGATTGTATTATGCTTGCTATTTTCCTCTCTTTCTGATCTCATCTAGTGTTACCCTCCCCCTCACTGAATGTGTTCGTGCCACACCGGCCTTTCTGGTCCTTGAACGTGACAAAATAATTCCTAATGTCCTTTGACCCTGTGGTTCATTCTGCTTGGAGATCCTCTGTCTGATTAAATGATGGCCACCTTCTTCTCATCATTCAGGTCTCAATTCAAATATCACCTCCTCATAGATGCCTTCTCTGACTATCCCACCTGACAAATATACTTTCACCTAAGTTATTGCCAATCACATTACCCATTTTGATCATTTCACAACCACTTAAAAGTATCTAAAATTACCTTTCATGTGTTGTTTATTGTTTGTCTCTACTCCTCCCCTGTGTTTCTCGAGAATATATCTGTATATCTGTGGTATCTCCATGACCAAGAACATGGTTGCCACCTGCCAGGTATTTAATACATATTTGATAAATTAATGAATTAATTAATGAATGAAAATGCTCAGATGCACCACACACCAAGAGAAAACTATATTCACTTGGCTCTGAGTACAAAAATGGCCTGAAGGAAGAGACACATTTTTTTTGACACTCAACCCAGCTCAGTGTAAGAAATGAACTACAGCTACAAAGACAATGTATTTCAGATGCTCAAAGAGAAACTCAACCTAAAAAATACAGTCTCAGTGTCAATCTGTCAGAAACTCCTCCTTCCCTTCCAGTTAGGAATCTTGCCCTCCCCTAAATCCTTCCTCCACAGTGCCACCTGTGTGATCGTTTTAAAATATAAATCCGAGCATGTCACTCCCCTGCCTATAGCACTCTTATGCCCACCCACTTCCCCACTGCCTTCAAATAGAACTTAAACTCCCTAGTATAAAAGATTCCTATGATCTGATGCAAGTCTTTCTCTCAGATTCATCCTTAGCTACTCCCCTTCAACTCCCCCATCCAATTCTTATTCTCTGGACTATGAACACTTAGAAATGCGTGCTGTTACCAAAGTCCTTTTCCTTATGCAGCCCTGAGGACTTGTACACATTGTTCCTTCCACCTGGTGAAATGCTATCTATTTCTTTTCTTCCTAATGAACTCCTATTTACCCTTCAAGGCTCAGATTAAGAATCTTGTCCTTGACTAAACTTTTCCTAATTGCCTCTTCCTCTACCAACTCAACTAGATTTAATTACTTGGGTTTTTTTTCTTTTCACTTCTCGTATATACTGTATGAGAAGAGCTCTGTGACAACTGTTGGTATGTTTGCAGAAAACTATGTAAAGCTCTGAAACTCTTCTCTCCTACACTTACTTCAACTCTCCCTTGCATGACTGAGTTTACTTCAGACCAATCTTATCGCTGCCCTGTGGGCAGATTTCACTTCCTTGTTAATTCCCTTAAAGTCATATCCAGTAGCAACCACTGGACTTTATACAGGGTCAAAAAAACAACTGATTGAATACAAGCACCATGGGGGCACATGTTATGCCTATCTTATGATTATGTATCCATCACTTATTGGACTTTATAGATCCCCAATTAGTAATAATTTAGTCAATGAATGACAGTGAGTGGATAGGTGAGTATGATGAATTAGATAAATGAATGGATGGATGAAAAGTACAATGAGATGATTATTTCCTTTCCTACAGATAGTACACTGCACTCCATTTAGTGCACCCTTGGGTTATAATTGATTTGGGGTATCCACATAATACAGAAGTTTGAGGATTTATATTAAGTTTACAGTCAACTGAAATCACTCATATTTGGGCAGTTGGGGTATTGGTCCAAATTCTATTGCTTAACAGTTTTGCCTAGTAAGCTTGGTCTTGCTAAATTCACCCCATCATTCCAGGTCTAGATCTTTTTAGCTCTCTCACTACTATTTTGTGACAGCCGCATAACTGATGTGCATGTGCTTATCTGAGCCTGGATACATACATACGCAAGAGAGAGGCTGCACCTAATTTTGACACCAGTACCCTCTCAAACATTTTTCAGCCCTTTTAGGTATGAAGTTCATTCTGTTTGATAGAATGAAAGAAAATTGGCATTGGTGTGCAGTGCACCTTTTTATTTCATTTATTAACATAATACCTACTGTAAGCTGTGGCTTTATTGCTGATCTGATATTTTCTTTCAGCTTGATTGAAGTATAATTGACAAATATTTTCTTAGTGCCTTATTTTTCCATAAAAAATATATCCTTTGGTTAAAACAAAAATATAAATATGACCTGCTCAAGAATGTGTAACATTTATAAAATTTATTTTATTCTCCAAAATATTAAAGGCTTTTTAAGAAATTCAGCCACTTAGGTCTAAATTGTTCTCATAGGTTTTGACAATTTTCACTAACTAGATCATTTAAATGTCTCTATAATTTGAATAAAACTTCTTTCCTCCAGAGCAAACAGCATAGTCCCTTTATCTATCCAAAGTACCTTGCCAGCCATTGTCAACTTTGCCATAATCCATGTTGACTAGAGTTCTTGCTTTGCTAACAAAGGACTGTAACAGAACGGGCATGTACCAGTTCCAGGAAGTTCAAGTTAGCATCTCTTTCCAGTTCTGCATTCAGTGATGTCATGTTGGTGGCTTGAAAATGGCTCCCTTGGGACTATTTACCCCTGAATTGGCAGTGGTTACAGTGATAAACATTAACCAGCATACCACTGTGCTTTGCTGTCCGTGGCCATCAAGTTCCTTAAAAAATATATTCCTGGCCATTGTTTTTTCCCTTTCTCTTCTATTTTCCCTTTTCCTTCCTCATGTGTTAAAAGGAAAATAAAAATTAAAAATGAATTGGTTTTTGGTACAAAGATCAAAAGCAGCCATCTTTTTTCAGCTTGATTAAAGCATAATTGGCAAATAAAATTGTAATAGATTTTAAATATACAGCATGATGATTTTATATACATTGTGAAAGGATTCCCACCATCTAGTTAATTAATGCATCCATTACCTAACATATTTATCTTTTTTGGGGGGGTGAAAACATTTAAGTTCTACTCTCCTAGCAAATTTTAATTACACAGTACAGTATTATCAATTATAGTCACCAAGTTTAGATTAGATTCTCAGGATTTATTCATCTTATAACTGAAAGTTTGTATCCTTTTATCAACCTCTTTTTATTTCTACCTCAACCCCCAGCTGCTGGCAACCACTTTTCTACTCTATGTTTCTGAGTTGGCTTTTTTAAGAGTCCACATAGCCCTGACCAGGTAGCTCAGTTGGTTAGAACATCATCCCGATACCCCAAAGTCATGGGTTCAATTTCTGGTCAAGGCACATACAAGAAGCAACTAATGAATGCAGGAATAAATGGAACAACAAATCAATGTCTGTCTCTCTCTCTGTCTCTCAAATCAATAAATCATAAAAAAAGAGTTCACATATATAAGGAATGCTCTGTAGTATTTATCTTCCTCTGGCTGGCTTATTTCACTCATTGCATAATGCCCTGAAGCTCCACTCATGTTGTTACAAATAGCAGGATTTCCTTTTCTCTCATGGCCAAGTAATATTTACACACACACACATACACACACAAAATCTCACATCTTCTTTACCCATTCATCAATTGATGTGCACTTAGGTTGTTTCCATATTTTGGCTATAGTGAGTAATCAAAAGCAGTCATCTTGTTAATTAAAGTATTTCTTTGACACCCATGATAGACATCTAATCCTGAGCTTCCTCTCTTGAAATTATTCTCAGATTCCTGCTACTCTTCTTGGCCAGCATTGGCTGAGTGGCATTCCTTCTATCTCCTACATCATTCCTTTCCTCCCTCTCACAATTTTATGGCTTGTATATATAGTTTATGAATAATTTAAAGCAGTCCATTTAAATAATATGAATCAACCAACTTCAGCCCACTTAATATTAGGTCTTATGAAAAAGAAGAAAGGGCCAGTTTACTGATGTAGTGGGTAGTGAAGGATCGAACATTGATCCTCACCTTCCTATTTCCCTACGCTTGGTTCCAGATCAAAAAATTCCCACAGAATGAATAATTCCTGCCTCCAGAGAGTTGTTAGTTTCAGTCTAGAGCACGTTAGAGAAATCACTCTGCGTGTCAACACATCATCCAAACACAATGAGTCTAGAGTCTGAATATAGCTCTGCTGCTGGCTGGGTGGTATGCCTCCTTCAGTGTCCCCTCTCCCAGTCCGATCCTGTGCATTACAGCAGGGCCAGATCCCACAGAACATTGTCTCCAGGACTGCGGCATCAGCAGCGGAAGGAGAGCCTTCTGTGGACTCATGCACCCCTCAGAGGAACTCAGAGCAGTAGCGGCTCAGTAATGGCTGTTTGTTTAGGGAGACAAAGTCAATTAAATACTAAGAATTTTTCATGGCCACACAGTGTTGGTCAGTACCAAGCTGTCTTGGGAATTCACTTACCGAAAATAAGCATTTTACATCAAAATATGTTCTTTTACTTCTTTATCAAAGTTGAAATGATGAAAACATGCAGTATGTACTGTGAAATTCCCCCATGCAATGGTAAGAATCCAATTTTAAGATCTTCATCTTGCTCGTGATTTATCTCTAATTTCTAAAATCTACCTTTCCTAAATCTAGGGCATTCTGCCCTCTATATACCTAGAAACATGTTTGCATCTCTATGATATCCCCATCACAACCAATTTTTAGTACACAGCAGATAGGAACTTAATAAATAAATTACACTTTCAAATTGTTCCTCTCCTTCGATCTGAATTAGGTACAAAGTAGCGATCTCATTGTCAGTTCTTTATTTTCAAAGAGATAATTTTACTAAGGAAAGTCAAAACTGATCACACACTCTATTTTTGGCTCAGACTTCCAAACAATATCCCAATTATTGTAGTCTCCCATCACTAATAAACTTAGTCTCTGTGATAGTTCTGTAATTAAATCTGTAGTACCATCCAAGAAAAATATTACCTTTATTCCTCCCCCTTTTTGTCTTCACTCAATACTCTGTAATGAGGTTTAATCCTCGGATTTATGGATTGCCCCAAGTTTTCATCCTATTGTTCTCTTGATACCTACAAAGTTGTATTTACCTCTTGGTAATGAGATATCAAAATCATCTTCTCATTGATAGACAGGTGAATTAGAAAGCAATGTATCTATTTTCAAGTTGTCCCTTCACTTTTATTTCTATACCTGAAGCCGTTTTCTTATTATTTATTTTTAGAGTTTTATCAAAATGTTTTCCTCCTACAGTCCCACTTAAATGGTAATTTAAGACCCTTGAGTTTATCTAATCAGATGATGTTTAGCAAAGCCATGAATTGAGTGTTTATGGGTAGAATAGTGTGAAGGAGGTGATGCTGGACCTGGAGCAAGCCCTGGAGAAATAAAACCATTAGGGACCCAGAGAACAGTGGAAACTTTGAGAGGAAAAGGACATGATGGAAGAAGAGGGCTTGGAAGGAAGTATGAAGGGGCACCAAGGGCAAAGGTTGACTCTTTGCACTTTAACTTTCAGAAGCATCATGGACCAGATCATTCAAGAGAAATCCTCCAACTGAGTGCTGCCAAATATCAAGTTAAGTCATTTCACTAATACCATATGCATTTTCAATGAATTGATTTTTTCAGGTATACCAAATATCATATATTTTTTCAGGCCTTTTCCAATTTCTAAATGTCCACTTCTGACTTATACTTAAAGGCACAGTTTATCAAGTGTGATTGTGTATCCTGCAAGACATCATCATTAGAAGGTAAAACCCAACAGAGCTTGCCCTCTGCTAGAAAGAGAATCAATCCACTGTTCATATTTGATTAATTAAAATTGGGGGGAAAAATATTTTGAGAGGAAAACACCTCATAAGCTTGTTTTTGAAATTAATTGAGGTAATGCATTTAAAGGAATACTACATTGCAAGGTGTATCATGCCCTCTTAATAAATGTTCGTGATCAACATTGGCTATTATTAACAGAGACCAGGCAATACCTTTCATATTATAAGTATATTAAATTTAAAAAGAACATCACAGAACATATACTGAATTAGATAAGAAATGTAGAGCCTGAAAATACTATAGGTGAAAGCTATAGATAAAATATGGCCCTCGTGAGAGCCAGAAAGAGACCATTTATTCATCATCTTCTTTGTTGCCTTTTAAGATGCAACAGCATCAAAACTGGGTAACAGATTTGTTCACTCCAAAGTCCATGATAAATTCAGTTTATAAAATAAAATCAGTAGAATTCTAGAGAAGCTCTTCCTGGGATGTATTTAAAAAAAAAAAAAAGGAAGCAATGATTGTAGCTGTTACCCCTAGCAGCTTGGCAATGAGCTAGAATGTTATTAAAATATCTGTCAAAAACAGTTCAGTTAGCAGGAGTGAAGCTATGCAATGTGTCCTTAGGGGACTTTCAAACCGATGCCATTAATGTAATGTTACAAAAGAGGAAACAAAAGGGATGACACACAACTAAAGGGTAAAAGAAAACAGCCCCGTTTTCAGCTGTAGGGTGACACCTGGAAATTTTAGGCTGCTTGGTTCTTCAAGGGATGACTCAGGATACCTGAAACATGTAAATGACCCATGGGATAGAAATGTGGTCAGGAGAAGGAAAAATAGAAAAAATAAAGCAGAGAGACAAAGGAAGTCTGTTTCTCAGGCAGTAAAAAGAAAAAAATGTCATTTTTGATTCCAAGGGCAAGCAATGAATATGTGAGAATGGACTCTTTCTTCTCCACTGTGTCCCAGTTCTCAGTAGGGTCCAAAAAGCTTTGGTCTAACAGTGTCATTTCCAGCCTGTTGGTTCCCACTGTGGGACAGGCTGTTCATGGTGGTAGAGAGGCAGAGCTGTTCAAGGCAGGCAGGGATCCCAAAACATATCAGGGGAAGTACCATGACATTCCAGAAGGCCGAAGCACTCCAATCCCTAACAGCCCTTCAATTTATGCCCTGTCTATCTAATGCATGCATTTGGCATCCTGTCTCCTGGACCATCCCTCCTAGGATCTCAGCCCAAGCACCTGAGGAAAAGCATTGGCCTGGTGCTTCCTTCTATTTTCAGGTTCTCTTTCACTCCCATTCTTTGGCTTCAGAATGAGTACAAATTGACAAAATAGAGTCATTTCTGCTTGGCACAGAGCTTGGCAACCAGATAACACCAGCCAAGCCAGGTCCACGTTTACGCTCCCCCACGTTCATCGGCATGCAAAGTTCCAAGATGGAAATTTGTTTCTCCCGCAGTTTTATGACACTTCTACTGCCTGATTATCCCACTTTATGGCAATTTGCATCATTACGGGCCTGTGGCAAATGAAACAAATTGCCATAAAATGTTGGAAAAATCTTAAATCATGGCTCTGTCTGGCTTGCTAAATGATGGCACTGGGGTTGAATTCAGATGGCTCGGTTCATTTTGCTACAAACAGTCGTGCCGGCCTTAATGGGTGCCACTGGCTCGCGCACAGGCCGCGTGGTGACTACTAAATGAAGCAAACTAATAGAATTTTTTTCCGATGCACTAAGCAAGTCTTCAGTAAAGGAAAACACATTGATTCCAAAGTTGTTTACTACCAACTAAATAGAACCCCTATAGCTTTTCCCATGCAGCCCACATTAGAGCTAAATTAACAGCCCTCATATGTATCCACTCTACTAGCACCAGACAAAAGTGCTTACACCATTAGGAATGTAAGTTGCCTCAGTCTAAATCTTGATACAGAAGATTGTCTTTCTCATTTAACTGCCTAGCTATCAGAAGTTGTAACATCAGACATAGACAAGAAAAAAGCAATGCACTGAAAGGTCATAAATAATTGCTGCATTTTAATTCAGTGGTGATGTATTAGCTTTAAAGTAAAGGAGTAGGCGCCTGATGGTTAGACACGCAAAAATAAGAGCGCTTCAGGAAAGCGAGCAATTTTGATAATTAGTATGATTCCTGTTGATCACAATCTTGGCTCTGCTTTTTGCAAACCTCTCCTGTGAGTAAATCGAGGAGAGGTGAAGCTTTGTAGTAAGAACCCCTCTTGGCTCATTTGGATGATGATGCTGAAATAAAAGCAATGGAATTTTATTTCTCATAACCTCCTGGCTCTCACATCCTGCTAACGGCCAAGTCATCCTCAGTGTTCTGACTCAAGACAGCAGATGCCTAGTTCTTCCTATACACCAGGCAAGTCTTTAAGAACCACTGCCTCCCCCCACCCCCCACCCCCGCCACTATACCTCCATTAGGGAGATTTCTAGTGTCATTTTAAACAAATAGAGGAGAATGCCTGACAAAGGAGACCCAGCATGAACCTGATACCGATAAACATCATGGCAGACAAGCTATGTCAAGAACTTAGTACCCAGAGGATTGCAAATATTCTAGAAAGCAAGGAAATTTTATGGAGTCTGGTTTTACATTATTAAAAACACACACATTTTTTCATGTAAAACTTGACTGAAAGAAAAATAATTAAATTCACAATGATCATTTATTGAGCATTTAATACATGCCCAGCACCGTACTGAGAGGTTTAAATTATTATTTGATTTAATCAGTCTAGCCCCTCCATTTACAGATGAGAAACCTAATGCTTAGAAAGGCTAACCTACTTCCTCAAGGACAGATGGGTAGACAGAGGCATAGCTAGAATCTGAACCAAGATCTAGTCTCACTATTAATTCCATGCTCTCTATAGCTCTCAGCTATGCCACACAGCCAGCTGCATTGCAAAAGTCAACTTTTCTGCTAAATTAACATTATTATTAGTCCAACAATAAACTCTACAGGATAGAAGATCCTTGGATAATTTTAACAAGTATCACACATTTGGCTTCTCCAGGATGATTTTTATGAATCGTTAGCATAGACTTTTCTTCTTTTCAACTTCACTGTTATTTGACAAACTGTCACATTTTTTCATTACAGAATGAAAATGTTTTTAGTCTCGATTTCACTTTTTTTCCATCTGGAATTTGCTCATTTCTAAGGTCACAAAAGCTGCACCTAACAAGCCAAGCCCATAACACTAAGCAACATAAAGTTCTTGGGTATTTCCTATTTATGGGCATTTGAATGGATGTTATATTAGTGACAAATAAATATGCATATATAGAGACTCAAAATATTTATCCTGACGTTCCCTTAGATTTTACATTTGTTCTTTTTCTTTTGGTTTCTAATGTAGGAAACAGAAGAATTTCTAGAAATCCACATGGTTTTGAAGTAGAGGTCCTGATTGCAGTTTCTACAGCATCTGTTAAGTTTCTGAATCCATATATTACAGATAGATTTTGAAACATCCCTTTGGCATACATTACATATCCAACCTCTTATCTAAAAGGAGAATCAATGAACTAAAATTCTTTAGTAAAAACCAACTTTGGGTTTGACCTTAAACCAATGTCTACACAGTTTTCAGACCCACCTGCATTGTTCAGCTCTGATTTCCTTCAACACAGACACACTGGCAGTTCCTCCAGGAATGCTCACATACTTGTGTGCCATTGATATACCCCCAGAGAACCAGAGGCCACAGGTTTTCATTCCTCCTCTCAACTCACAACCATGTGTAGTGCAAATGTAAATTTATTGACTATTTTAATGACAAACAACCCAAATTCTTTGGTGGTTCAAATGTCTCCATTCAAGTATCCATTTTAATAAATTAGATTCAAACTCATTAATCTTCTTTTCTATGTTGAGGTAACGTTAATGGGTCAATGTGCTAAAATAATAACTATATAATGATGTGAAACTATCAATAAAAATTTCAAGCCTGCCCCCTTTTTTTTTTAAACTTGACCTATAACTTATTATAGATTGTAGGCAACCTCTAATTGACTTTACAGGAACCCTAGTTGAAATTTTTAAATAATCTAGTCCATCAACCGATTGTGTTAGAACTTTCCTGTGAGCCAAGAGGAAGTATATTATGAGGTTAAGAATGCAGTTTTTTAAATCTCTTTGGTTCAAAATTGTTATTCAGATAAACTTCTTCATATGCAAAATGGAATATTAATAGCGCCAAACTTATAAGATTGCTGTGAAGATTAACTAAACAATATAAAGATGGCAGAGACATCTAGCTATCCAATAAAACATGTGTACCCTTCTTAGTTGTCCATGGGAAGCAGGTTCCCAGGCAGGAATTACTTTTCCTAGTCCCTTTGGCATCCAGGGGTGCCATGGAATCACTTCTCTCCAGTGAAATGTGTACCTAAACAGCACATACCTCTTCCAGGCCAGGACTTTTAAAAACCAGTGTGCCTGTCCCCAGCTTCTATTTTCTGGAAGCAAAGAATAACAGTGTCCTGAGAGAGGGTGGACATGTGAAAGAGCTTAGCTCACTGAGTCACTCTGAAAAGGAAAGGCACCCATGAGCTCAGAAAAACATGTATTATGAGAAGCTACTGAAATTTGGGACTTTATATGTTATAGCAGCCAATGTTATCCTAACTAGTGTAACATACAGAAAGCTTAGCATAGCATGTAATATGTTACAGAATTTTTGCATACCTATTACAACAATCTAAACATTGGCATCAGATATAGGATGTAAAATTTCCAAAAAGACTCCACCTTTGATTCACATTATGGTTTGGCCATCTTCACTAAATATTTCCTAAGTACCTACAATATTCTAGGCACATTCTGGGTTCTGAGTACATAGCAATGACAAGGACAACCACACTCCTACCCTTATGAAGCTTTTACTCTCGTCTGGCAAGATGATATAAAGCTGTCAATACTACATAAGTAAGCAAATAAGATGGCTTCAGATAGATTGTGATAGAGAATGCCTTGGGGCAGGGGACGCAATTTCATTTTATTTATTTATTTATTTATTTATTTATTTATTTATTTATTTATTTTAGATTTTTTTGTTGATTTTTAGAAAGAGAGGGAGAGAGAGAGAAACATCAATGTAATATTGATTGGCTGCTTCCTGCACACCCCCTATCAGGGATCAAGCCCACAACTGAGGCATGTGGCCTGACCAGGAATCAAACCAGCAGCCTTTCAATGCACAGGGTGATTCCCAGCTAACTGAGCCGTGCCAGCCAGGGCAGGGAGGAGGCAATTTTAGGTAGGAATTTTAGAGAAATCTTTCTGAAGATGAAAAACAATAGCTCACAGTGCAGTGGACTCATAGTCAATTTACCTGAGCTGGAATCTACATTTCCCAGAATTTCCTCCCTTTCGTGGTGCCAGGTTAACATGGGATGCAAGGGACATTTTACACAGATTTGGAAGGCAGCAGTGCAGCAGCTATATTGTCTCTGTGCTGCTCAGAAGGGCAGGGCAGGCCACCAAGCATGGTGGCAGCTCGCACATCTTGCTTATCTGCTGCCTCACACTATTAGTGTGGGACAATAACCCAGCATGCTGCCCCTATAGCTCCCTCAGGACACTCACGTTATCACAGTGAGAGGACTGAGGCAAGGAGATGGGTCCCACCTCATCCTGTGTGTTCTCCTTTGTCCTTGCTCTCTCCCACTTCACATCCATCTTTTCTTCTTGATATTTTTGTCCCTGATGACCATAAGTCCAACAACAGATACAGAAGCAGTAGCATTCAGAAATTGTATAAAGTCAGTCTTCTTTGATAAACCCTATATTCTTATTTCTAAAATTGCATTTCTTTGATCAATCTTGAATGTTACACGCATGGTACATACTATCTATGAAAATTGAGTAGTGCTAAGGGTTTTCTAAGATTATCTCATTTAATACTCATGGCAACTATGAAGCCTGTACTATTATTACCCCCATTTGAAATTAAGAACCTGGGCTCACCAAGACCAAGCAACCCACCCCATGTCACACTTCTAGTGTGATGAAACTGGAACTCTTACCCTGAGGACATGATAACAGAGTCCAAAAAGTTAAATGCTATGTTGCCATCATTAGTCATGCTCCTTAGAGTTGTTCTGTAAGATTTAGGAGTTTACTAAATGCTCTTTTCAGCAGGATTTACCTCAGAAGAAGTCTTTGGGCTCATAATTAAGAACATGCAATGGATCAGAGGACAGAATTTTTGAAATGGAAAGAAATTTAAAAATCACTGAGCCCAATTATACATAAAAGAAAATACATCTCAGAGAAGAGATTGTGCAAGTTAATCCAAGTCCCTTGATTAGGAGTTTCTGCCCATATTCTGGGGCCTTCTGCCATGCCACACTCTAAACGTGAGTCAGCTCAGGTTCACCTTCGTCAGACATGCAGGGACCTGGGACATACAGCATCTCGTGAGTCAGACTAGGACTCTAGATTGGTTTGTGTGTGTATAACTCTCTCTGGTGTCCTTTCGCCCAAGGTAAAATAACTCTATTTTGTTATTTGTGTGCTGCAAGGACACTTTCTGGTGTAATTCAAGTCTCTCCCAACACTTCAGCTGGAAGTACTATTAGGAAAATCCCTTCCAATAATTCTGCTAATAGTTTCCAGCAAACTTAAACTTGGAGCGACATTTGAATGAATTTATCCGTAGTGGGCTTCTGCAGGAATCAATAAGTCATTCTGATTCATTCTTGGTTTCTAGAGGAAAGTATTTATTTTCTAAGATGAGGCTGACTAGAAATGGGAATTGTCTGTATGGGGTGAAGCTCAGCTTGCTCGTTAAGATTACCCCCTTGTCCCTCATTACTCCTGAAGAGCTAAGCCGTGGGGATTTTGGAACCTAAAGCTGCAGACTTCTTCCTGGGATGGCTCCAAAAACTTAGAGAAGCACTAAATATCCCCATGGAGTTCTAATAATTTGCACAATTTTGAAGTTAAAATTTTGCCTGGAAAAATACTTTGCAAGCCCAGCTGGTTGAAAACCAGAGCATGCTTCACCTGCTCATATATAAGTACATGAAAATGTGCCCAGAAAAAAAATCAATTCTCTTATATCCTTCAGTGAAAATAAATAACAAAAGTACAAGTCATCATTTTAAGAGCGATAGAGGAAGTTAAATAGGAATCCAAACCTATACATTTTCAATAATGAACAATTCCTTATAACAGTGAAAGTATTTACGAAAGTAAAAATTCTCCTGAGCAATTCAGATTAAGAATAAAACTCAAAAGATCAGAGGTCCCCGTGATACCACATCCATTCATTTTCACCTTATAGAGACCACAGTGTGATTGGAATGAATTTGTGTCTACAGGCTTAGAAAACACGGGCACTAAAACTTCAAAATGTCTTATGAGGAATTTTAAAATCTAACTGAAAATTAACCCTTATAAGATTGAAATGAAATATAATTTTGCTTCTTTTGACAGATAGTTACTTAAAAATGTGAAACTTGAGGCTCCTGAGAGTCAACTGTTAAATCTGTCTGACTGTCCTTCGGAATTAATAATTCTGCTACCAATTCCAATGTGTGGGTTTTTCCCCTACACCACCAAGCAATTCTCCAACACCAGCTGGGTGTCTAACAAGTAAACTCAATTCTGACACTATCTACCCACAGACAGCATAAGATTTCACAGAGTAAGGACACAGGCCCACAAGACTGCCTTCCACTTCAGGTGCCAATTTCAAACCCAGGGTGTTACCTGTGCTTCAGACCAGCTGTCTGTAAAAATGAGAGGTTCTCATGGCCCCCTCTTTGGGTTCAATCAGTTTGCTAGAGCAGCTCACAGAACTCAGGGCAGTAGTTTACTCACTAGATTATGTTTACTAAAGGATATTAAAGGATAGGAATCAAAAGCCAGATGAAGAGGTGCATAGAGCAAGGTATAGGGAAAGGGCACAGAGTTCCCATGGCCTCTCCAGAGTGCACCACTTTCCTCAAATCTCCACGTGTCCAACCACCTGGAAGTTCTCCAAACCCCATCCTTTTGGAGTTCTATGGAGGCTTCATTATACAGACATAATTGACTAAACCATTGATTATTGGTACTTGAACTCAATCTTCATTCCCTCTCCCCTCCCTGATGTTTGGGAATGGGACTGAAAGTTCCAATCCCGTAATCACATGATTGGTTCTCCTGGCAAATAGACTCCTTTCTTAGGTGCTTTCCAAAAGTCACTTCATTAAAATAAGAAAAAACACCTTTACATCTCTCACATTTAGGAAATTCCTAGGGTTTTAGGAGCTCTGTGCCAGAAACAGGGATGAAGACCAAATATATATTTCTTATTATAAATCACAATATCACAGGAACAGACTATCTTCAAGTCAAAGTAGACTTCTGCCACTTGGGATGCTAGGAATAATATGATTCTCCCTGGCCAGATGGCTCAGTTGGCTGGGTGTCATCTTATTCACTAAAAAGGTTGAGGTTTGATTCCCAGTCAGGGCACATACAGAAGGCAACTGATTGATGTTTCTCTCTCACATCAATGTTTCTCTCTCTCTCCCTCCTCTCTCTCTAAAAATCAAGAAAAACATAACCTTGGGTGAGGATAACAAAATTAATAATAATAATAATAATAATAATAATAATAAAAAGAATAATATGATCCATGAAGCCCAAGGCCTTATAAATTGGCCCTGGCCCAGAGGACTTTATAGATAGATGTTGGGGTAGGAACACATGTTCCCCAAATACAGAAGGAAAAAATCTTCTTTCAGAGATTCTGTCAGGTATAGGCTTTTAGGGGAAGAACAGAATATATAATCTCTCTTGGTTCCTGAAATAAGAAAGGGATTTGGGGAAGACCCAATGTCTCTGAGAAGGGGCCCAGGTACAGAAAGACTCCCAACATAAGCTTTTGTCTCTTTTACCCTGTAACACAGGCCAAGCACTACCAGCAATGGGAACAGTTTTGAATAGGGCAGAGAATAACAGAATGTGGAATTTGGAACCTATTGACATGTCCTGATCTTTCCCTGGGGTTCAACCCTCACTCTAGACAAGTTCTTTCATTAATCTTAGCTATTGGAAGGCTAGGGAAAGCTAAGATAATAGCAATTCAACATTTTTTAGAAATTATATCTAACATTTAAATATTTTAAGAAAATTATAAAAAATATAACAAAACATATGTACCCACCAACCGGCATTGATATGTTTTAAATCTTGCTGTATTTGCTCAGTTTTTTTTTCTGCAGACACAGCTAGAGCCCAGCCAAATCCTCTACCTTCCTCTCCTTCTATCCCTCCATAGCTTACTACAATCTAGACGCTGGTATGTATCACTCTCATGCATGACTTTCAATATTAAATAAATACGTAGAAATTCATTAAAAATCTATCTTGTGGTTTGATATAATTTTTAACCTATAGAAATGCTATTCTGTACCAGAATTTCTCAACCTTGGCCCCACTGACATTTCGGGTTGTGTGTTAGTTTCCTATTGCTGTTATAACAACTTACCCAAAACTTAGTGGTTTGAAACTACACAAATTTATTCTCTTACAGTTCTAGAGATCAGACGTTTAAATAAGTTGTATAAGGCTAAAACCAAAGTGTCATCAGAGCTGTATTCTTCTGGAGGCTATAAGAGAGAACTCATTTTCTTGCCTTTTGCAAATTCTGATTGCCCTCATTCCTTGGCTAGTAGCCTTGCATCGAAAAGCCATGTCTCACACACACACACACACACACACACACACACACACACACACACACCCCACACAGACACCACTTCCAGCCTTACATTGCATTCTTCCATCTTTGACCTTCTTATTGCCCTTTTATAGGGACTTTTGTGGCTATACTTACTTACATTAGGATAATTCAGGATAATTTCCCCATTTAATATATTTAATGTGATCACATCAGCAAAGTCCCTTTTGCCATAAAGCAAGCATTCACAGGTTCTAGATTCGGACCTAGACATCACTAGGGATCATTACTGAAACTAACATAGGCCAGATAATCCTTTGTTTTGTGGGGGGCTATCTTGTACATTGTAGGATGTTTAGCTGCATCCTGGCACCTATCCATCTCAAATTTTGACATCCAAAAAATACCTCCAGAAATTCTGATTAGAAGATTACATATCTTGTTTTATGTAAAAATTTGATTTATGCAATGAAAATATGAAGTAATTACACATTAAACGATGCTTTCTGATTGACTAAATCATTTCAATCATGAGAGTAATATATAATTAATAGACTTTTGTAGTAAAAAATGGAGATTCCTGGCTTAAAACTTGTTCTTCTTCAGTTCTTGGGAAAAAGAGAACCACTGAGCAAGACTTTTCTCTTGGCCACTGCCCAAGGAAGGGGCTAAAGAGGATGAATAGGAGTTGTTAAGAAAGGGCTGGACATGAGCCCAGCTCAGTCAACATGGAAATAGAGCATGAGACAGGAAGGCATAAATACACCTGCTAAGGCATATTGCCAACTATGCTTTTCAGAAGACGAAAGAATTGGGAAAGTTCCGTGCTTTTGAGGAATGGACACTAGACATGTCCACATACTAGATTTCTAAATTATATCAATCTATCACCTTTTTCCTAAAGAAAATCACGGAATTAATATGTAGTAGGCATAACAAAAATAGAATAAACAAGTTTCTATGACTATGGTTTCTAAATCCGGCTGTGCTGTCAAAATCATCTAGGAAGAGTTAAAGAACTATAAATGCCTGGAGCCCACCCTGGAGACGAGAATTCCCTTCCTCTGTTTGTAAGTTTCCCAAGTGACTCTTGTGTAGCTGACCTGGCATTTAGTCATCAGGCCAGCACTTGGAAAATGCAGACAAAACATTCTCTGATTATAACTTGCAGTCATTCACTTTACATTTTTTTATCATTCTCTTTATCTGAAAAATGATGTCCATTGTTTTAAAAATTAGTTTATAATTAATTATTATTAAGCTTTCCTTTCAGGAACTTAAAAAATGGTTACTTCAAATTTTCCCAAAAATTTTATCTTATTTTTTTTATATTGTAAACATTTTATATGATGATAAAGGTAAAATTATAAACCAATCAAACAAAGACTATTACTCAATAGTACTTGATAATTAGGTAGCCATATGGGAAAAAAGGTAAGTTAGATCCATTCCTCATACCTTCTGCCAAAATAAATTTCAGAATATCAACACTGTAAATAAAGAAAATTAAATGAAAACACATTAAATATTTTTAATCTCAGAATTAGGAGAAATCTTTGTGAGTCCATTATAAAACCTAGAAGCTATAACATACTAATAAATCTGAAAGTATAAAACAAAACATTTCTACAAAGTGAAAAAAGGGTCATTTAAAAATGGTAAAGATATATAAACATATACTTAATATAAAAAAGTTTCCCCAAATCATCAAGATAAAGACATCACAAGGAGCTCCAGTCAATATGGCGACATAGGTAAATGCATTATCAATCCTCCCACAACCACATCAAAATTACAACAAAACTACAAGACAACCGTCATTCAGAATCACCTGCAATCTAGCTGAACAGAAGTTTTACTACTAAGGACAGAAAGAAGAAGCCACATCAGGCCCTGGCCGGTGTGGCTCGGTTGGTTGGAGCATTGCCCTGTACACCAAACGGTGGCGGCTTCGATCCTGGTCAGGGCACGTCAGGAGCAACCTACCAGCGTGATGTTTCTCTCTCACATCGATATCTCTCTCCCTCTCTCTCTCTCCCTTTTCCTCTCTCTCTAAAAATCAATTAAAAAGCATATCCTTGGGTAAGGATTTTAAAAAAAGAACAATGCAGCCTTATATTGAGATATTGAAAAATGTACAAATTATGTAAAAAATTACACATACATACCTTTTATTGTAAATCCTTTGTATCTTTTTAATTTTGTATTGTATAAATATATTACTTATTCAAAAACTTACAGATGCAGTTTTTTGGCATTTGTGTCACATATATATGCAGTCAGATGGCAAATGAAAAGCAATACTATAAAAATTATAATAATAGCATTATGGTTATCAGATTATGGAGTTTTACTTTTTTAAATGGTCTTTAATGTTTCATGTATTTATAATAAAAATAATGAGAACAAGAAATGATAAATATGCTATTTAAAAAGGTATTCCTGCTGATTGTAAATAAGCTATAAAATCCTGAATGTAGAGAGAAGAAAATGTATAAATGACAATCCCCAGCCCCTCTCCCCACCCCTCCAGAAAAAGTATTGCTGGTGTTTTGGTGTTTTTCTATTTCTATATGTCCTTGTGTACTTGTGAATATTTATATAATATCTAAAATTAAATGCACATATACACATACATATGTATATTCTTTACTGGTTTTTAAATTTAGAGTAAGAAATTTAAGTGATGGTAGGTCCATAAAATAAAATAGAATACAGCAATTAAAATGAGGGTTCTCCTTTATACATGAACTCCTTATCTATTTATTTGGGGGTATTAAGTAACCTGACATTATTATAAATATTCTCCAACTGTAAATTTTAAAGAAAACTCTTTTGATCAATAATACATATGAACTGCCTTAAAACCAGCTGAATCTTGAAGAGAAGGCTCTTAAAAACTAACAAAATTAAGCATGATAATACTCAGTGATGTATTACTAACACTAAGAATACACACCATTAATAATCTAGTCCTTGCCTTAACCACCTAGTGAAAGTAAACTTGCAAAACAAATGCTAAAAAGAATTAAGGGCGCCTCACTGTCTGGCCATCGTCAGAGTGAGAATGATTACCTTAGAACCACTGCACGGACGTTTTCCCATTGCATAGTCACATGCTGGGAAGAGAACTGAAACAATGTTGTTAGTGCTTTGTGAGGGCATGGGGAAGGAATCAATTGCACTACAAATTATTTAATTTTAAAAATTATATTTGTGCCAATCAAAAAATACAAACCTAAAAGGGGAAAATCTACCAACTATTTATAATTCTGTTATAACTTCTGGAAAGGCATTGTTTCAAAATATGAATTCTACTTTCACGTATTAAATTAGAGATTAGTGTATTTTCCTTAGTATTAAGTTTGCATCAATTTGAGAAAGAAGTAATATATGCATTTTTTTCCCATCTTGAAAAATCTGGTGACAAATTTTGTTGCAAAATGTGCTCATGGAAAATACATTTTATGTAAAATTTGTAGACTATAGGTCTTGACTTATAAAGCTTTTAAAAAGCCCCCAATGTTATTTACTTGTAGTAATTCCAGCCTTTCTTCACATATGCCATTTTCCCCTGAGCTTTTATGCCCTTTGAACATTAAGAAACCTCACTTTAAAACTCACATTTTCTAATAAATCTCCTCCCTATCCTCACCCCATTTCCAGTTGTTAGTTCTGCCTTTCTGAAATGAAAAACACTCAAGGTTAGGGATAATACTACATTTTCACATCTTCCTATAGTACCTACTTTATCGATCTGCACACAGTAGGCACTTAATGAATGTATTTAGTGGTTGTTTCAAGGATCCTACAAACTCTTGAGTTTGTAGCACACAGGTGAATTACTACATAATAGAATTTAATATCTCCTTCCTCTCTTCAGGGAGATCAAAATGGGTGTTCAAAAACCAGCTAAGTGTTCGGTCTCCTTTATCATAATTCCTCTTAACAACTGTGTTCCGGTTCTAAAATTATTTGATTCTTGCCGAGATCTTATTTGGAGAAGCTGTAAAGTTCAATCTCATTTCATCAAACCACATTGTCCTCTTCCAACATGACTTTTCTCTTACACCAAAATGGGTTGTTCCACATAAACTGAGTTATCTTCCTTAGCAAGTTAACCCTTCAACCTCAGTAGTTTCACACAACAATGTTTCTCACTCATGCTATGTCCCCATCAGTAGAAGGCAGGGCAAGCTCTGCTCCACAGGGTCACCCAGGGGTCCAGATGAATGGAGGTTCATTATCTCAACATTTGGAAGGGTGAGAGAGAGCCCAAAGGTCTCATGCCACATCTGTAATGCTTCAGTTTAGAAATGAACAGTTTCTTGCACTCACAGCTAATAATGGCCAGTACTTGCTCATGGCCCCACCTAACACGAAGGGACTGGGAGATGAGCACAAGAAAAGTCAATGCGCAGCAGTTCTGCCTGGCAGTGTGACTATAGAATCTTGGCCACAGTGTATGCCGTTTCCCTTGGCACTAACTCCCAAATCAGCCCTAAGTCTTTAAAAATTCCAAATTACTAGTTCATGTTCTTCAACCTCAATCCTCAATTAAGCCAACTTTCACCCAGAAACATCCTGTTTTAATCTTCATGTCTTGCCTAGAAAATGAGTTTGCCTAGCTCATTCTTTCTTTTCCTTTCAGAAACATTGTCTCCTTTGTTGCTCCAGGGGTCTGCATCTTCCAGGATCTTCTTAGAAGCATCACAATCACATCACACTCGGAGAAATAGCCCTCCTTACCTTCTGCTTTGTCCCTTCCTGTCAGGCTGTTGTCCTGAACTGGGTGTTCCCTAAAATACCCCATGGCCTTCCCTTTTTTCATATTCTGTGATAGGACCTGATGCTGCAAGGCCAGTTCCTCCCCTCTGCTAATCATCCTCTCTGTCCTTTCAACACATAGGTTCATAGCCGTGGCTGCATACTGGAATCACCCGGCCAGCTGTTAAAACTGATATCCCAGGTCCTGGGTGCAGAGGAGGGAGCTCAGATGTCTGCCCTATGATGTCAGGAGAGTTTTAGAAAAAGCTTCCCAAAGGAAATGCCATTGGAGACGAATCTTGGGTAGGCACTGGCCAAGTAAAGAGGAAGAGCATCCCAGTTAGTGATAGTATCAGATGAGCTCCAACCAAACAGGGCAGGGGACAGGATCAGATCTGTGTGTGATGCCTGTGGGCCTGCATGGGTCACAGACTGGAGGGGGAAAGAGTACAGGCCTGGAAAGCAGAGGTCATTGACAGGATGATCTTGGCAAGAAGCGGGCACACCCTTCTATCATCATATGTATGCAACATCATTAACTGCTTCTTTGTGTGCTCATATATACACAGAATTGTATCAGCTAGAAATATGTTCAGTGTCTAGTAGCAAAATCACCTGACTTAATGTGGCTTTAAAAATAAAATCTTATTTTTATCACACCCACACACACCAAAAGTAGGGCCCTGAATGTAAATTCACAGACAAGAAAATGGTGCTGTAATGAATCAAAATTCCTAGCACAATGATGTATTTCCCTCATCCACTCCCCACCCTCAGCTCTGTAACTTTTGGTAAAGGGGAGCATCAACTACCCCATCTGTCTCTATTATAGTAAACCAACACCAGGTTTAAAGAGAAAATCAAATATTTTTAGGCCTTGATGGATTGCCCATAGTTTGGCACTGTTGTGGTAAGAAGCATACAGGGTAAGAGGGGAATGTGACTGCCAGGCTGGCCCCATGTCCCACAGTAAAACACAGGTTTCTGAGCCCAGACATGCTGGATTGTCAAACACTTAGTCTTGGAAGGGACCATGGATACTCAGGTCTTTTCCAAATGTTCCAAGTTGCCCCTTCTCACTTCTCTGATGATTGTCAAGCTCCATTTAAACTGGACTGATTCTGATTGCTCACACTCCTTCTCATCTCTCCCACGTCTAGGCCTTTTCTCATGCTGACTCTTCTCCCTGGAACGCCCTCCGCCAGCCTTCTCTGAAAACCTACTCTCCATTCAAGGTACATTACAAATGCTGCTCTTGGGTGCAAACTCATGATAGTCTTTCTAGATTGTTCTTCTTATAACTCCCAGTAGGTGCCCTCTTTTCTTTCTCCATGAACTTTTATAGCAATTATGTATGCGTCTGTACAATATTTTTGCAGAGGAAGGCTTTCTAAACAATGAAGCCCAGTTTTTCTCCTGATGATTTTTTTAAAGGATTTTACGCCCCTCTTCCCCAGCTTCTCCACCCAGCCTGGCAGTCACATTCCCCTCTTACACTCTAAGCTTCTTACCACAAGAGTGCCAAACTATGGGCAATCCATCAAGGCCTAAAAATATTTGTTTTTCTCTTCTGTGAAGCTCTTTTTATCCAACCCAAGCAGAAAGTATTGGGATTGCTTTGTATCATATCTTCATCTGACACATACTGGTATTAGACAAGTTTATAATCTTTCAATTGCCATATTCTCTCAGTTATAAAATTATGTTTTAAAAACACCAATGATTTATAAATGGGATATAAAAACAAATGCTGTATTAACTCTATACATTGGTTGTAAAATGCATAATGATTCTAAAAGTAATGTAATGCTTTAAAATATGTATTCTATGATTTAAAAAATACAGTAACTGTTAACTTGTACACTTTACTCACTAGATTGGTATGGTAGGTCCTCAGCCAGCAGCAAGAATCATATCTGATTCATCTTATTACCAATGTTTTCCCAGTGGCTAGTGTATCATCATATTGGCTCAAGAAATATTTGTTGAGTGAATAAATGAACTAAACAAATAAGTGTTAGCAGGCCATACATTTTATATGTTTCAACACTTTGGTCTGGCTGTTATGAATACTTATGTAACACAGGACTGCATCATATTAGGATGTTTAGGTGAATAAAAGCAATAGTCATAGGAAGATTCAATTGCATTTGGAATATGGTGTCTAATATTTTTATTGTATTAAACATATGAAAGGGGACATTGACTATCCAAGATAATGAGGATGGTGTTAGGCCCAGGAGGCAAGGCTGAAAAAAATAAGTAGATATAGCCTGCAAAAGAGAAGCAAGTGTAAGACATGATAGCTGCCTTCACACATCTGAAGGACTGTCTGTGTGGGTGTAAAAAGGCTGATGTGTGGAGCTCCAGAGAAGCAAAGACCAGTGTGATGACAGTTCCAGGAGTAGATTTGATTCTCTATACAAAATGCCTTTGCAAACCATTGTTATGAAGCAATGGGACAGGTTGCTTTGTGACATAATGAGCATCCCATCACAGGATGTACCAAAGCCAAACCCTAATGGTTAAGAGGGATTCAGCACTGGATACAATGGTAGACTAGATATCCCTATGGGCTTCCTACAATTAAAAAAAAATGTTATATTAACATTGATTCCTTCTCTGGAGAGGTCCACCATAACCACAGGAACCAATTAAAAAACAAGCCTTCTAGAGAATGACCTATGAATTCCCAGCCCCACCTCTATTACATGTTATCAATGAAAATGCATCTGTCCTTCTATCCAATCAACCAGCATTGAATGCATACCTGCTGAGTGCCAGGCATTGTCCCAAGGTCTGAAGATATAGCAGTGAGCAAAACAGACACAGTTGCTGTGCACATGAACTCACTTCTAGTACAGACAATAATAGGCACACAAATAGAAATTAAGCCCATGGTAAGTGCTATGAGGAAAGGCATGGGATGCTGCAATCAGAGCCAGCTGGGCTAGTTGGAAGGTTCAGAAAAGGGCTGCCTTGACTCAAGTCACTTAACCCCTCTACTCACCACAATGATTGCTGTTCTACTGGGCAGAAAATATTTGCCTCACCATGATGTTGAAGAGTTTAGAGTTTTTAACCTGAGGCACTCATTGTCTTTGTAACCTTGGAGAAGGTCATCTGACTTCTGTAAACCTCATCACCAAAAGGGGAAGGGCAATAACCCCTAGGTCTAGGCGGTGATGCTGTGAGATGATGCTTGTAAACCCGGAGCCTGCCATGAAGTAAATCCCCAAGAACTGGCAACTAGTGTTACTAAAATAAAAGGAAACACCCTGAGTGCTAAAAAAGATGCCACCTACATTCTAGATCTGTAAATATTTACTCTTTTACTTATCTCTCGGGCTTCTAAAGTCCCCCACTATTTGGTGAGAGAGGGTTTGGTGACAGTTTATCTCAGTTTCACCTGAGGGCATCCACACTTCTCCCTCCGCGTTTCCTTCCTTAGAGGTAGTTGCTATAGGATGAAAAACACCCTTCATTCTTTCTTTCATGTTCTACCCTTTCTTCCTTCTCTTTAAAAATCAGAGATGGTTATAAAGGACACTGGAGAAAGGAGACCAGTGCCTCAGCCAGTGCAGCCACCAAATGACAATTCAGAGCGGCGGCTCCCTGGCATTCCAGGAGGAGGCCAGCCGGGGATGAATGAATAATCCACATTTCAAGCAGGATCAGGGATATAAATGAAAGACGAAAGCACACCAGGGTACCCATTGGTCACACATCTGCACACGAGAGCGCAGCCCTGCTCTTCTCCTCCCCAGCCAACTCCACTTTCCACCGCACTCTGCACTCGGTGCCCAAACAAGCGCGACACTGAAAAAGGTAAAGAGGAAGCAGGACGGAGATAGACAGCCCCAGGCAGGCAACTTGAGGGGGCCTGGGTGTGCCCTCCATCCCCTCCTTTCCTATCAGCACTCTGAGCCCCTGAACTTTGGGAGTCAGATTATCTCCACCGGGCGCTTGACTGTCACGCCAGCGAATGTGTCACGGAGCGCCTGGCCACAGCCCCCCTGACACCTGCCCGCACGCGGGCTCTCCAGTTATCTCCCGCTTGTCTTGATAGCTAATACCGCGCCTACGGGCGCTGCCTCCCATTAGGTCAAGGCCATGAAAACGAATGCCTTTTTCTTGATGGCTTATGCAGAGTTGCTGTAATTTGAAGCAAGCCCCCCTGGCCCTGCTTCTCACTGTCTCTGCCCCCCACCCCCTGTCACCCCCCAGTCCCTGGCTGCTGCCTCCTCCCCAGCCCCTCCCACGCCTGTCTCTGTCTGTCTTTCTTTTCCCCTTCGTACTGAACATAGCGGGGCCCTGGCAGGCTGCCATTCTAACTGCGCATTAGAAATGGTAGAGTTTTCCTCTATCTGATTCTATAAAATGAGTTCACCAGAAGGTGCAGACCCAGCACATTCGTGGTTTTTCCTATAAATTACTTTAACACTGTGTCCAATCATATATATAATTTCAGATTTTCAATTTCAACTCACTGCTGTGTCAGCACAGACTCCACTGATATGTCTAACGTATTTAGCTTAAAATGAAACGGATGGCATTTCATTACTAGGAAGATAATATTTTTGAATATGTTTCCTGCATGGCGGGATCCATCATTATTCTGCCATTTTATGTTCAGCGTGTGTAATAGCTTTTTAATGCTTTGACGTATTTTATTTATATGGGTAATATTTTTCTAATACCATAGGACAGTTTAACTCATTGGACACATTAGAAAATCTTAATTGAATGCTTTTAAATATTAGCAAGGGAGGAAAAGCTGAACAAATGGCCAATGTTTTTATTTAAAATTTCGTCAAGGAACAAAAAAGGCACAAAATTGTTCAATTCTTGTTCTTTTTTTAATCTATTCTCCCCAACCTCCTCCCCACCCCCACTCAGGAGTCTCCCCATAAATATACACACTTGGGAGAGGAAATAGAAAGATACAGAAAAATCCCCCAGCCCCCTGAGACTTGGAAGCTGTCAGGGTGAAAGCAAGGAACATGAGAAATATTGAGCAAGGCCTGGTGTGAGTGACAGGAGCACTCTCATTGGCAGAAGCTTCTGACAGTGCTGAAGTCTTTAATACCAGGTTCCCGGCTCTTGGACCAAAGTCATAGAATGTTTAAAAGGAAACTTTTTCTCAAAAGCTGTCTTTGCAAAGAAAATGCAAAGAAAAGTGTTTCGCCTTAAAAATTTGCAGGGAGCCGACTTCGCTGAAGGCATTTCAGATTAACAGGGAAGTGCTAGAGAGAGCACTTTCTTCTGGCCCTTTCCCCCTTCTATCAGAGCAGGTCAACTCCAAGGCAGAAAGAGAGAACTGGCAGTCAGCGGGGAAGGGTGCTTTGCCTTCCCCTTTCAGGTAGAAGCAGCTCACTCAGCCGGTGGCCTGCTAGCCGCTGGCTCTGTAGAGAGCTCCTGTCTGGGTTCACTCACATGTGCCTTTCCTGTACACATGTATGTGCATGTATATGTGCATGTATGGATGTGTGTGTGTGTATATAAATATACAGGGCAGGCAAAAGCAGATTTACAGTTGTGAGTATGTGAAACACAGAGTTTATTCTTGTATTATTATTTATTTATTAATTATTGTGTTATTTATTTGTATTATTTCCATATGAACAACTGTAAACATACTTTTGCCCTCCCTGTATATACACATACATATGTGTATATAAATATACTTACATATGTATGTATGTATTTTTTCAAATATGTTTCTATTGGCTTCAGAGAGAGGAAGGGAGAAGGAGATAGATAGAAACATCAATGATAAGAGAGTCATTGATCCGTTGCCTCCTGCATGCCCCCTACTGGAGACTGATCCTGCAACCCGAGCATGTGACCTGACCCAGAATCAAACTGTGACCTCCTGGTTCATAGGTCAATGCTCAACCACTGAGCCACAGCAACCGGGCATATGTATGTATTTTATGTTTCCCCAACTTCACTGAAGACTAATTGACAAATAAAATTGTGTATAGTTAAAGTGTACTGATGTATACAACATGCCTTTCCTCTGTTTAAAGTACAGCCCCTATTTCTCTAACTGCTGCTCTCCTAGGACAGAGAAAATACACATGGATTCTAATTCTGGGCCACCTCTGATCACCTATGGGACCCTGAGCAAGTGACGCAGTCCTCTGGGCCCCAGAGTACTTATCTGTAAATCGGAGCTACTAATTTCTGCCTTGAAGGCTGCTATAAGAATAAGACACGGTCCATGTAGTCACCCAACACAATCCATGGCTTACGCAGTAGACACAATGACAATCATTTTTGCTGTAATTAACAACTTGCTTTGTTGTTAAACGTGGGCCAATCTTTCCCCTGCTCTCTCCTTCAAATCCTTCAGTCTAAAACAGGAGACTCCAATCTGCATGCTGATAAGATAGTTTTCTTCCTACAAATAAAAGTCAGCATCGCCCCGGCCAGGTGGCTCAGCTGGTTGGAGCGTCATCCCATACAGCAAAAGGCTACAGGTTTGATTCCCAGTCAGGGCACATACCTAGGATGTGGGTTTGATCCCTAATCCCGGCATGTACATGTTTCTCTTTCACATCGATGTTTCTCTCTCTCTCTCCCTTCCTCTTTCTAAAATCAATAACACATATCCTTTTTTAAAAGTTAGCATAAAAGCACAATTACAGTATTTCATTTACTCCAACAAAGTTCCTTTTGCAGTGAAATTCTCCTAGTCTTGCCTAAGGATATTTTAAAGAGGTTTTCTGCTTCTCCAGCTTAGGTTTTTTCCTGTTTATTTACTTCCTTGCTCTTAAAAGGGCAGAAAATTATAGCATAAAACTCTTTCAAACAAAATCTACCAGTAAGGATTCCTTGGATCAATTTACATACTTGAAAGTTCCTGTAACTTTTCTAGTTCTCAGAGTTAGGAAAGTTATCACTACAATGGGAATCATGTTACAGCATATAAGTGTATCAAGTTAACATGTACACCTTGTCCTAGCCTGTTTGGCTCAGTGGTTAGAGTGTTGACTGGTGGACTGAAGGGTCTTGGGTTTGATTCCGGTCAAGGGCAATTGCCTCTGTTGCAGGTTCAATTCCTGGCCCTGGTTGGGCTGCATGCAGGGGGCAACCAATTGATGTGTCTCTCATGTCAATGTTTCTCTCTTTCTCTCTCCCTCTCTTTGTCTCTCTCTCCCTTCCACTCTCTCTGAAAAACAATGGAAAAAATATCTTCCGCTGAGGATTTAAAAAAAAAAGAATTATGAAAAAAAACTTTTTGGTAAAGGTAAATATTTTTCACTTTGCTGGCTAAATTCTGCTCTAGTGGTGCCAAAACAGATATAGAAAATATGGAATGAATGAGCATGACTATGTTACAATAAAATTTTATTCACAAAAACAAGCAGTTGATTATAGGCGTCAGTTTGCAGACTGACCTCTGATCTAGGACATTAATATACCTTAATTTTTACCTTTCTCAAGGACCAGAAGTCCCAAAACATAGTCACAAAATCAAGTGCAGAGAAAATAAAATGTCAGTGGTGATGGTTTAGGCTGGGCAAGGGGTTTTGTCTTGCATTATTGGATTCTGTATTTTCTGTTATTCTTATATCTGTTTTGATAGTCATGATTTTATAGAAATTTGCCAAGAGAAAGTGTCAGTTTTTCACCCAGGCCTCTATTATAAATACCTCAAAGTTAACCTAATTTGCTGATGACCAGTGGGACAATTTTGTTCAAGAAAAAAATAGCATAAATCATTCATTCATTCAACAAACTCCACTGAACAGCCACTCTGTACTAAACACAGGTGAAAAGTAAAGCTTAAGTCAATAAAATCCACTTCCACACATTTATGTGTTAAGGGAAGGAAACAGCATATCCTTAAACAAGCCAATAAAAAGATAAATTGATTTGCCAGTAAGTACTAATGACAATCAAACATGTTGATATGACAGAAAGGACAAGTTCTAGGGACAAGGGGGAGTCCTGAGAATGTGGCCCCTGAGGAGGGGGCATAATCTGAGATTTGGAAGAACAAAAGCCATCAGGCCCAGATCTTTGAAAAAACAGAAATAACAATGCCAAAGTCAGAGGCAAAATAAAAGAGCTTGGAGAGTAGAAGGGAAAGCAAGGAAGCCAGTGCAGTTGGAGTATAGGAAATGACAGTCCCATACACAGTTTTAGTTACTAAATAGTAAAGACCAGACATTTGTCCTCATCAATAGAAAAGTATTTGCACTGGTTAAACCCCAGTTATAATATCTGTTAATGACCTTGAAGAAATCTTGAAGTGACCCCATGAGCCTACTAGGGAACAAAAATCACAACTGCCTAATAACTCTGTTCCAGCCTCCTTATGAACCCCATTTTTAAATCCCTGCTGTCTGAATTCCTACTGTTCTAAAAGGAGATAAGAAAATGCTGACGGGTACATGCGGATCAGTGTTGCCTCATTTTGGGTTGCTCTTTCAAGAACCAAAGCAGAAGCTATTTGATAATATTCCTCTTCAAAGTTACATGGTACTTTTCAGCTAAGAATATCGGAGCACTTGTTTGCAATTAAATCATTCATCCTCATGACTATCCCATCAAGAAAATAATCTGCTTTATTATTGGTTAGAACACTTGGCATTTACGTTGCTCATCTTGCGGATGCTATTCAATCATATGCAGTTAATTAATGCATATCACACATTCAGGAGGCAGGTCAGCATTCTGGTCCCCAGTTACAGATAAAGAAACTGTGGTCCCACAAGGAAGAAGCATTTCTAGTCAGTTTATCCAATTGAGAGCAGTATCAGAAATTACTTGCTGCCTGATCTTAGTTAAGATTGAGCTTTCAAACATTTAAGTGCCTATAGTTGTATAACTGTTTATAAAATCACCAACTAGATGAGGATCCGCCTGAGGGCAAGAACTCAGCCTTTTTTATTAGTCCCCATAAAAATGTCCTTAGAGCAAGATGGAGTTTGCACAATATTCATGCACATTTTCATTTGACCTTAATTATGACCTTATGAGTCAGCTTGGATCTTGATATCACCATTTTATAAGTGAGGAAATAGAGGATTACAAGATACAAGATTCTCCCATCAGTACAGGTTAATCAATGAAGAAGTCAGACTTTGAACCCAAGAATCTGATTTTAAGTGTAGTATTCTTTCCTCTGTACCAGTGTTTTCCCTCTAATCTCTTAGATTTTTGTTGTAAAATCATTTGTCCTTGACCTCTACCCAAGGCATTTTGTTTTCCCACGCCCAAGGTGGTGCTGAATTTATGTTTGACACCTACAAAGTTGTCCCAAGTTATGGACTTTGAGAAAAGGGTTATCATAAAAGTTTCCTTCAGTTGATAATGAAACCTACCATAAACAGAAAAAATGCTGCGCCGTTTTAGCTTTTGATTTGCCATGTTGCATTTTGGTATATCCAGTCAGGAAAATAGAAATCATTCTAGGCATTTCAAACAGAGGAAATTTAATTCAGGGAATTGATTTAAAAGGTGCTGAAAGTCTGTGAGAGAGGAAGGAGGAAGCTGCTGGATTTGCAGAAATGAAAGGGGGTGAGGTCCAGATGCTGTTAATAGCACTGTGTTGAATGAAGCCCATAAGCCTGGACTGCTGCTGCTGCTGCTGCTGGGGACACCACTGTTAGACCCACAGAAGAGGTGTTTCCTCAGCCAAGGCTGGAAACACTGAAATGGTGCTGCTGTGCCTGGAGTTGAGAATCACCACACCCCAGAAATCACCGCACTGAGTGAGCCTGAAGCCACAGCTTCTTTCTTCTTTCCATCTGTTAATTCCTCACCAGTGCCTCCTACTGGCAGATGCCAACAGGAAGCCAGCTAGCAAGGTAGCCTGGGAAATGTAGCTTGCAGACTCCCAGCCCCAAAAGGGCACTCTGTGGGGGTGGATATAAATCTGGAAGACAGAAGGGACATAAATGGCATGTTATGAAGCCTTAGGCAGATCAAGCAATGAGTGCTAGAGCTGATACTTGTCCCCTGGCCAATGTTCTATACCTCAGTGACAGAGGCAACACTATGAAGGCTATTCCCATATCCCTCCCCCTGGAAAGGTTAAAATTAAAATACACCCCCCACACCAGGAAACCAAAGTCCTAAATTGAAATGTTGGAGTTCTTTGTGCTTTAAAATCCATGAGAGAGGATAAGGAGCCTATCCAAGAAAGAAAACAGCTGTCATTAATACAAAATCATGTCATATGAATCCCTGAAGGGAATGTGAATCTCTGCTCAACTGGGAGTGAGCAGTGGAAGTGGGGCAGTAGAGAGAGTTGTGAGGAACAAGGTGAGAGGGGGAAAGTGAGCAGCAAAAAGATCAAGAGTTAGAGAGAAACCAGGATGTATTTTCAGAGTAGAACAAGTGAAGAAAAGATTTCGGGAAGAATCCTTTGTAGGAAGGGAGACAGAGAGACCCAAAAGGAGTTCTCAGAGCCCATTGACAACCATCCCAGAGAGCTTTCAAGAAAGCATCAAGCATCAGGCTAGCAAATGTCCATCAAGATCCAAAGGACAAAGTTAGGGGAATGAGCCCTGGCCAGTTTGGTTCAGTGGTTGGAGTGTCGGCCCATGTACCTGAGGGTCGTGGTTCCAATTCCTGGTCAAAGGCATGTACCTAGGTTGCAGATTCAATCTCCAGCCCCTGTTAGGGCTTGTACAGGGGGCAACCCATCAGTGTGTCTCTCTCACATCAATGTTTCTCTTTCCCCCCTTCCTCTCTCCCACTCTCTAAAAAATCAATAGAAAAAATATTCTTGGGTGAGGAATAAAAAAAAAAAAAGGAGAATGACAACCAAGTGCAATACACTGCCTCAGTTTCCCAGAGATGATTAGCCTCCAAAGGAACAGACACCCAGGTTTTTATTGACTGTGAATACTATACCAAGTCTCATTCAAGTTGTGATTTCTGGCCACTCATGCAGACTGACCTGATGCTATGGATTTGTGACGTTTTCTTTACAGAGGTAGAAGTACTGTGGTGTGGTCCTTATTCTTTATTAGATAAGGTTGAGTTCTCGTAGCAAACTGTTCAAGGTCCTTAGGATCCTAACACAGGCTTGTAGTTTCAGCTTCACCTCCCACCATCTCCACATACATACCCTCCTATATGCACTTCAACATGTCCTGTCTTCGCTCTATAGATGGCAGCCTCCGTCCCTCTCCCCAGTCCTCATTCTCCACCTGGAAAACTCCTCTCATCTTTCAGGGTTCATATTCAATAAAGATATCTGCCTCTGTAAATTCTTCTATGACTTGACCAGGAACAATCTGTCATCCCCGGCTCTGTCCCTTAGTTGCCTATACACACCAACAGAATGAGAGCTCTCATAGTACTTGTGCTCACCCTTCACCAAGCATTTTGCTTTCTTTTGGTCACTTCCCGGATTCTTATCTGGACATTCATATAACCCCTGTGCAACCCACACAGTTGAGGGTGTGAGGCTCAGGCTCAAACAAATAAACCTGATCCTTGGCTGCAATTAATGATTGGAAGCTTTTGTTGGCTCCCCAATGCTCTCTGGTTAAAATCCAAATCTCTAAGCATTACAAGCAGCCCTTGGAGATCTGGCACCATCTCACCTTTCCAGCCTCACTTTTCTCTACATTACCGCTCACCATGTATTGTAACAATACTTCTGGACTACCACCCATACCTCTACTAGAACAATTCCCCCCTTGGGGTGTTCACATATGTTATCCTCTCTACTTGGAACAACTTTCCTCCAATTCTCCACCCACATAAATCCTTCTTCCCCTTAGGACCCATCTTGGCCTTCGCCTCCTCCAAGAAATCTCCCAGTCTTCCCCTGCCCCCCAGTCTGTGACCAGCTCCTCCTCTGTCGCTCAGAAACAACCCAAATCTACGTCTCTCATAGCAGTCGCCATACTGTATTATATTCAACTGTTTATATGTCTCTTCTGCCAAGCTTTTAATCAACCACAAGTAGCCAACTGCAGTCAAGAACCATGTCACATTCACCATTGAATACCCAGAGCCATGCTTAGTAGACAGTAGGTGCTCAGTTAACTCTTTTCAAGAGAATTAATAAGTTAGTGAATGAAGAAAATACTTGTCAGTCAAATAACATCCCACTTTCAGCTTCATGTTCTCACTTTAAGACCTGTCCAAAATGTATTCTTTCCCAAGTTATATTATTTTTTTAAATCTTTCATTCAAAATTGCATAAAACAATCTCTCTAAAGCCACCAGAAGTCATTATCAAACAACTCTTTTGTGGCCCAACATCGCACTTCACTACTCTACTTACACCACTCTGCCGTGCATGGATGTCTGCATGAATCTAATTCAAGATGAATTTTCAGGTTGTGTGGTTGGCCAGCCATTACATAGAAAATACAGACATCCAAAAATAAATCCTGATACAGCTTCTTTTTTTCCTAGTCCTAGTGAGAAAAAGAAGATTCCTAACCGAAGAGGATTAGGGATATAATAGAGTGTCATCACTCCCAACAGGACCTGCTGGACATTGATAGAAGGAGAGGTGGCGTTGTTTCAGCTGTCAGCAGGTCTCAAAGGAGCCTAGAAAGAAACAGCTCCTCACCAGCAGATCTCCTAAGGGGCAAGGGCAGCACCCCAGGCCTCAGGCTGTCCTGGAGGGATGGCCACTGGCAATTTGTTACCAGGACAACGAGAGGAGTCCTTCCGAACAAGTACGGTCTGGTATTCAGGAGCCAGTTTGCACAGGAATAAGTAAACATATCTCACCCACCCCCATTCCAGTCCCTTAAAAATATTTATCTAAGAGTCCATTACAGTCTTACTATTTAAACTTAGTATGGTGTTAGGGGTGCCAGATAAGAAACTAAACTCCCAGTTAAAAATGAATTTCAGGTAAACAACCATTTTTAGTATAAGTATTTCAGTTGAATAATGAACACTTTTAATACAAATATGACCCACATAATAACTGAGACATACTTATACTAAAAAGTTATTCACTGTTTATCTGGAATTTAAATTTAATGGGAGTCCTGTTTTCTTAGTTCCTAAAGCTACCAACTCAGTGTGGCATCATAATTGAAATTGTTACACTATCAGCCTACTTTTCATTTAAGATCTACAGGTTTCTACTAATATAGTAGACTGTCTAGTGAATAAAGAAGAAAGTTTTGGTATAAAGCAACAATAGCCAAAGAGTATGGTCCCAGGGACCCTTATCAATACAATTACTCAATCAGGGCATGTAGTAAAGATTTATTTTCTGTTTGTTGATTTGTTTGCTTTGATGAAAGAGTTCAAAAAATAGTGGGTTTTTGCTTTTCATTTGGGAGTTGTGCAAGTTTCGTACAATTTGAGCTATCAGCATTCTCCAAGGGGCAGGTACTAAAGACATCAGAAGTCCCCCAGAAGCAAATGTGTCTCTCTCATAATCATCAAAAGTTGGCCTGCTTCTTCTGGAAAGTGCATCCTCTATGTCTTCTGATCCCATCCGGATCCAGAGATGGATGAGTAACTGCACAAGAAAAAAAATAACTGGGTTGTGTGAGCAAGAAGACACTATGGAAATTCTCCAGGGGCTCCTCAAAAGAAAATGAGTCCAACCTTCTGCATTAGTTAGCTTGACTCATTTGCTGTTCATGGCGAGGAGACTGAATTACAGCAGCCTATAATAGTTAAATAGTAATGTTTTCTTTGGCTCATTGCTCTGTGGTGAAATTTCCCCTGCAGTAACTAATGGCATCCCCAGCACCCTAAATAGCAAAAAATGTGCCCTGTTCTCTCTGCTGGTGTGTTCACAGGCTATTGGATAAGGTGCCCCTATCTGGGGTTTTCAGGTAAGTACCCTGTCATTTGCCTTTCATTTTTTTCTGCACCATCAAAAAAGTCTGAATTCAAAACTTATTTCCAAATCAGAAAGTAAGATACTTTAAGTCTCTTTTCTAAAGCAGAGACATCCTCTTCCCAATGTGTCATCAGCAGCTTTAAAAGCAATCCCCTTGTGTCTGTCACAGTGACTCAGAAAACTAGGCCAGTGATGATTTTGTCATTTAGTAGTTCTGTGGCATATGTGCCCTACCGCCTTTCATTTCTTTGCTTCAAAATACAAAGTGGGCCATGCTGAGACATCTTTTTATCACAGAGTACTCCGTGTAATGGTTTTAGAACACTGGATGGGAAATGAAGAGGTGAGGAGTGGCGGACTTCTGCATAATTGCTGTTTATTTCTGTGGCAGGTCACTAGTTGGCAAAACATGTATTTGAGGGACATTTAAGGTCTGGCATTTCAATCCTTGAATTCAGTCCTTACAACTGCCCTTTGCATGGTGACATTTGAAATTTAACCATCCTAGGCTGCCTTGTTGCCAGACAGCAGCTACTTTGGCAAGAGGTAACTCCAAGGGAAAGGGAAGAAGCTGTCGTATAAAAGGAATGAATAAATGTCTGCCCAGACCCCTCTATCAGCCCAAACAAGCAGCTGCATTCAAAAGGTTTCTCCTATCTTGTAGAGCCAGAGAAGGTGAGCTGTTCCAGAGAAGGCTAGAGAAAAATGCATTAGAATATGTGGGGGGGGAAAACTCTTATTTCTTAGAGGAGAATGATAGAGCTCAATGGTAGGATGAGAATCGTACTTCTGTAATGGGAATGAATATGCTATACTTGTATAAAGCTACCCATATTAATTTTAGTAAATGTTAAACTCAGCTTATTACTCTAATCTGACTTTTCTCTCAAAACTAGAGCTTGCATGTTAAAAGTTTTTTAGTATACTTCACAGTCCAGCAGTTTCAGCTCCTGTCTGAACCTAAGGAGCAGTCTGACCTTCAAGGCCCAGGCTAACACCAACCACCCAGATACAGAAATTCAATGACCAAAAAAAACAGATGACCAACTCAAGGACTCTGACCATGAAAATCCATACTGGGACCAGCAAGGACACTTCCTGCATATCCACAGTCCCTACCCCTGATCTTTTTGTTCTGTTCTCCTCTTCTTCTCCAAAAACTTCTGCCTGCACTGTGATGTTAATATGGGCTTTCGGACAAGAGCCCCCATCTTCCCGAATTGCCAGCACTTCAATAAACCTCTTTCCTTCTTACCAGCACCTGTCTTACAAATTTGGCTTTCATTGCTGCAGGCAGCCAAAACCGGGTTTGGTTACACTTCCTCTCCACCACCATTCTACCTCATTTCAGTATGTCTGACTGCTGAGCACACACATTGGGACTCTGTAAATTCCACCCCGACCATGGTTATTGTGAGGGCCTGTCACTGACATGAGTCCCCTTCAGTCAAGACCATTATTTTTCCTAGTATGTCATGTCCCTTATTTACTTTAAGTAATGACAAGACTTGATATAAGGAAAGAAGTTAATTGAAAATCTTTTCTTAAATTTTTTCCTAGTTGCTTATCCCCATACCTCCGTTGTCTTCCTCACATACCTGTTTCCTTTTTTGTCCTCACAAAAAAAGACTTAAAGAGAGGCAAGATAGAGTCAAAGAGAAGAGAAGTGGGTGGTGAGATGGGACCTTTAGCATGGGTTTTGTGGGATTAGTTAAGTCAGCAGTAGTGCTGAAGCCTGAAGCCTGCAGCAAAAGCAGTTGGGGAGGGATGAGATAAAGTGGGGATATCAAGGGTAAGCTGGAACCCCAGAATGATAACAAAAGCCCCTGTACATTTTTACTGACTCTGGCTTTGATGGAATGAGTGTCTTGCAGAAGCTGGAAAGAGAGGGAGGTCTTGTCATGGAGCTAAACACACACACTTGGCCCAGAGGCTGGAAGAGCTGAAGGAGGATCTCGGGGATGGTGAGCAGTGTGAGCCCAGCCACTGCCTCCTGCCAACAAGGCTGCAACATGGTTGCTGCTTTGCTTCCACCCTCCAAATCTCTCACAAGGATATTTCATATGGCCTATTGTAGCTGGACATATTTAGGAAGGGAGCTCTCAGAAACGTAGTTCAGTCTAGTGAAATCAACACGTTCCGAAGCCACCACACAACCTAACTGGAATTGTTACACACCATGGTTTAGTGTAATCATCTCATTAGCTAACTGCTTTGTCACCTAGTAAATTTGGGAGGCAGAAAAAAATGGTTAAGATGTGGACTTTGGAGCCAAACAGATCTGAGTTCAAATACTAGCCCCAAAAGTTAGTTGTCATGTGACTTCCATAGACTTGAATTTGAATATCTATAAAGCAGGGATAATAATATGGTCATCTTCCATACAGTAAAGATTAAATGAGATAATATCTACAAAGCACTACATTCTATGTCTAGCACATAGTAAATATTTAACAATATTTATATGTAATACAAAGTAACATACAATTGTAAATATATAGTGATGACAGCTTTTTTAGCACTTTCTAATTTTGCAATAAATTATACAATAATCAGGTTACTTGAAGATGCATTTTCTCTGCCAATCAGTTCTTATGCTTCATGAAGAACAACCTATGAGATTTCCTAATTTAGTTTCCCCATACATTCAGAGTTTTCACATATGATATACTAATTAAAATTTTAAAACATCCTTTACTAAGGTGTAATTAGGGAATCCCTTGAGTACTTGAGTGTTTTTTGTGAGGATCTTTGATCTAAATATTCTTATTTTAAGCCAGAAAGAAACACAGATACCTGGGATTCTTATTACAAATTAAAGTTGTGGTCTACACGTGAACTCTACACCTCAACACAATGGTAGAGTCTACCCAAATACAAAGGGGGATAAGAAGCTGGACAGATAAAATCTTTGACTGTGCTTAAGAGAATAGGTATAAAATGGAAAGATTTGTGATATTTACTAAAATGCCAGATTAAGAGGGAAAATGCTATTCCCATATTACCTTTGAAGTGAATTTTCAGGTTAATGAAGAGCTTCCATAAAAATGAATTAGAACTATTTTGCTTAGAAGACTACTTCTGAAGCTTTATTACACTAACCAAATTAATATTCAGCAAAGAAACATGGTTCAAAATTATCAATCTCTCAAAAATGAGGGGTTCCCAATCATTACCAGCCTCATCATTTAGCATTTATGTATGTGTAGGAAGCATGTGAATTTGTAGGCTCAGTTCAGCTGCTGTTCTACAGCTAAACTTCACTAATTCAAACGACTTAAGGACAGATGTGTTGTAAAGGGGCACTTTATCTAGATTAGTCACTGCACACTGATAGCCACAGTCCTTTTCGCAAAACGCACAGCACATTCTGATCCTAGGAAGCATTCTGATTTCCTTTCACTTGGTTGAGTGTTTCATTTGCTTGCTAATATAAAATTCATTGAGGCAGCAGGCAGCAATTGGAGCTGTTGGGAGTTCTAGTCCAGTGCACCACAATCCCATTGCAATGAGACTAATGACAAAGAGGGCACCCCAGAATGACCCACTTACCTGTTTGGCATAACAGTAGGCTATCTGCATATGTGAAGCATGTGTGTGGGGTTTACAGTGGTTTGGGATAAATCTGCAAATCTGACTACCAGAGACCAGGGCTATTTCCACTGCAGTTCTGTACCGACTGAGCAAAAATGTTTCAGAGTGCTCAGCAGAGGAAGGAAATGTGATAATTGTGGGAAGATTGGACATTATATGAGAGTAAGCTCTTTGGCACAAAAGAATAATGCCTGTGAAATGCTAGTTTCCAGTCGCATAACACTGAATTTCCATCACACTGCTTTGAGAATGCAAAATGAGGGGGCAATAGTAATGCTTAAATCTGAATAACCAACTGGACAACCACCTGAGGGTTCTGTGGCAAGCATAGGGGAGAGGTGGAGGGACAAGAGAAGGCTCAATGTTATCCTATGAACCGTGGAAATTTAACCTCCAGTGGCTAGAATTGAAGCATGACATTTCAGCTCATCAATGCAGGGATAAGGCCTATTTTTTAAAAGGCTTGTGTCATCCAAATTCACAAGACATTAGTTTGAGTGTGAAACACAATAGAATGCTTTTCAGAGGAAAATAGAGAAGCCATTTTTGGAAACCAAAATGAGATGAGAGTGTTTCTTGGTAAATATGTTGTCTTATATCTGAGAAGACTTTAATGGTATCTATCTCACTCAAGTTTCCCTGGATCCATATCCTCTATCTAGCATATGAAAAAAGTATTGCCCAGCCCTGGCCAGTGTTTCTCAGTGGTTAGAGCAACGGCATATGGGCCAAAGAGTCACAGGTTCAACTCCCAGTCAAGGGCACATGTATGGGTTTCAGGTTCGATCCCCCGCTCCAGTTGGGGCATGTGCAGGAGGCAACCAATCAATGTGTCTCTCTTACATCAATGTTTCTCTCTTTCTTTCTCCCCCCATCCCTTCCTTCCACTCTCTCTAAAAAAAAATCAATGGAAAAAATATCCTCTGGCAAAGATTTTTTTTTTAAATTGTCCAGTACTTATCTCCAAGTCCCCTTCAATTAAGGCCTAATGTCGCTCAATTAGTAAGTGATGAAATTGGAATTCCAAATAGTCCTGTTAAGACTACAAAACTTTGGCTCTTTCCTCTTCACTGTCCTCACTGGGTAATTTTTTAAAGTACTTTTATTGACAAATAGTTTTTCATTGATGCATTAGTCAGGACAGGCCTGGCTGGGTTGCAATAAAATAGAATACCTGGATTCTTACTTGTTTGATATGTCATACAGTCCAGTGTGAGTCAAGCAATTCTTCCAGGAAGCTCTTCTCGAAGCAGTGACTTAAGGACCCATACAGCTTCCATCTTGTAACTACACCATTTAGAATCCTTAGCTTTCCAGGATCTCTAGGGTATAACATCCAAGAGGAGAATATCACCCTGGTAGTGCTTAGGTTACATGGCCCTTGCCCTGGTGACCAGAAGGGAGAGTATGAATCTTTCAGCCTTCTTGCTGGAAGACAAGAGTTCTGCATCTCAACACAAGGGTGGATTCTCCATTCATACAAAGGGTAACTGAAAGCTGGACAAAAAAACTAAAAAATGTTCATTATATCTACAGTGTGCAGTCCATTGTGCTAGAAGCAGTATTGAATACCAAAAAAATGTAATGCATGACTGCTGTTTTGAAAGAAAATGATATTCTAATGGTCTGAAGACTTAATCTACAGAATCAGCTATAATCTCCGGAACAATATAGAAGAGTAAAACAACAGAGAGGAAGCATGACAAATACTGTTTATGGAAATAGCCAGTCTCAAAATTCCAACTGGGACATTTCAAATTCACCCTAAGTGATAAGGTCAACTAAATCTCACTCAGAAATGGAAAAACATCTAAAGAGAGAAAATAATTCTCTGATCAAAAATAAGATTTAAAGACAACTTTTTTTCCCTCTTGGACATAAAAGTTTTTTTAATCACTCTCTTAATATCACTGAAATTCAGTTTTCTCACCTAGGAAATTATTATAATATGTATACTAAATTTCCCTGGGTAGTGCCTATTACAATAGTAGGCACTCAAATAAATAGTATTTATCCCCCCTTTTCTGACTGCTGGTCTTTTTTTTTTTACTTCATTCAGTAAAGGAAATAGTGGTTGTACCTGTCACAGGTTAGCCTCCTGAGTCATTCTTTCTTTGACTTAAGTGTCATTATCAAAACCTTTGCTGTTACATGTCACATTCACTTCTTAGGGTCTTGCTAAGTGGCCAGCCAGTTAATTTGGTAAAATAGTTTTGCTATTGTTTGAATGGATAATAATTAACTATATATTATTCTTCCAAAGTAAAATATTATATATGAATAGTACTCCTCACTGTTTCAAGTCAACATTATAAATAAATAGTAAAATTTTTAGATAGTGTGTCAGCCACAAAGGGCAGTTATATCCATGTCAAAGATTCTCAATCTCAGCACTATTGACAGTTAGAACTAGTTAATTCTTTGTTAGTTGGGGGAGGGGGTCTGCCCTGTGCACTGTACATATACCCACTACAAGATAGTAGTAGCCTGGCCCCCACCTGAGAATTCTAAACACCAAAAACGTCTCCACACACTGACAGATGCCCCCTAGTGGTGGGGGGGGAATTGCAAACACCTCCCTACAATAATATTTTCATTCTCATTACTGCAAGTACTGGTGTTGCCCTTCAAAAGGCCATTACACATTTTGCCCTTGATAACACAATCCTGGTTTCATTGAATGACACACCTTGCAGAGGTGATGGTGACCCTGTTCTGAAATCAGACTTAAATCCTCAAAATCTGATCCAATTATGGTAATCCCAATGCCTTTACCAAAAGTGGTTTAGGGACAGTCATGTGACTCAACTCTGGCTAATAAGAAATAAGGAGGAGGCTGCTGCGGGGCTTCTGCAATGGGTTTCACTGCTATCAAAAAAGACCTAGATGAAGACCTGTCCTCTTTTTCCATTGTGCCTGGATAGTATTGTGCCTGCATATGGTTATTAGAACCACTAAATTCATGAATACGTTAACTATTATAGGAACAAAGTCAACAAGCTAAGAGAGAAGAACCTAGGTTTTTGATGCAGCTGAGGCATGAATTTAACTAATCCTGGAACTCTACCACTCTACACTTTTTGTAAAGTGTATTAATAATTTACCCTTTTGTTTAAGCCAGTGAAGTAAGGGTTTTATATTAATTAGAGCTAAGCATCCTGTCTAATATACTCATATACTCCACATATCACATCAACATAGTGGTCATCATAAACCTCCACCTACAGGGCCTGGTTAACCAAGGCTGCTTCCACATAATTAAAAAGAACAGGTACTACTGAAAAGTAGGCAACTCAGTGTTTTTTCCTCTTCAGTGAATCATATTAGAAAACATTTTTCAATGATTGTTTCTTTCCTCCCGCATTCACTAAATAAACATGTATTGTGATAAAACAAATGTATGCTAGATGTAACAAATGTATAGTCTATACCTGAGTATTCCAGGAGACAGGAAATGTAAATATCAGGTCTGAACAACATTAAAATTATCCCACATAAAAAGTTTGCTTATTCATTTATTAAACACATTTATTAAATACTTATTTCATAAAAGGTATTTTGTGTTAGGGAGGACAGATAGATGAGATCAAAATTCATCCCACCGTCCAGTTATTTACAGTACAGTAAAGAAAAGACAGGTGCAGAAATTACTATAATACCTAGGTTTTGATTACTAGGGGCCATAAAGAGCTGGAATATCATGGGCATTCAGATGAAGATGTTTCTTGCAATCTGTGGTAATCAAGCAAAATTTCATTATGAAAGAGTAATTTTTTAATTGAGTCTTGAAGAACAGTTAATATGTACTTTTTTAGACTTGGGGGTGATGTGGGTTGAGAGGCAGGAAACACCAGACAGGGCAGACCAAGCGCAGGAATGCATGAGGAACTCCAAGCGAGTTAGTTTGGCTGGAATATCAAATATGTAAAAGGTAGTAATGGCCACAAGAAGACAATGATTGTGGCCAGATCATAAATGGTCTTAAACACCATGGTAAGAAAAGCTAAATTCAAGGAAAATACAAAATAAAAATTACAGAGAACAAAGACCCTAATGTTACAAGTTAAGGAATACATTTATTTCTTTATACTTGAAAGAACGTGAAAAAAGGAAAGAGAAATTTAGAACACTTTGATTTAGGTAAAATAAAAATAATTTCAATCTTATCATCTCCATATAAGAGGCTAAGATGAGCAATTTCAAGAAACACCCAGTAACCTCTTTCACCCTTTTGGCATCACATAGTTGACACATCAGCAGCTATAAAGAAAAACAGGCTGTAAGTAGTCTAGGTAATACTGCTAAAACCTTTACCCCTTCTCTCTACCCCTGAAAGATCCTTATACAATAGCCTATTTTCTTTAAGGCTTATGCAAGTTTCCAACCCTCAAGTAAACATAAGTAGTGTTAGCTTTTTAAATAAAGATGATTTGGTTTCTAGTCATAGTCCCAAGTTGATTCAGTAATTCAACATAGATTCTGTTCTCAAATTATAGCATAAATCATTTACTATATAGTAGGTGGTTTAATGATTTCACAGAAAATGTAAAATCAATTTCAATGCAAATGTAACTTCAATAGAAATCACCACTTCCTCCACTTATCAACTGCGTGACTTTAAAGATATTATCCAACCTTTCAGAGTCTATTTTCTCGTAAAAAAATATGAAATCGCCATACCTGCCTCTGAGTGCTGGTGAAAGCATTGAATAAGATGATATACCCAAGTCACCAAAACAAAGTCCGGTCCATGGTAAGTGCTCAGCCAAAGCTATGCGGAGAAGGGTGCGGGGACAGATGCCATTTAATCAATGTCTCAGAAACAGAAAGCCACTCAGAGTAGAATAAGGGAAAGGAAGCACTTATGAAAGGATATGTTAATATCTTGTAGAAACCAAGAGAAGAAATTACAGCAGAGCCTCACGGGAGACTAACTAGGAAATGGAAAGTCAGAAGCTGACGGAATCATCTCTTTCAGACCCTGTTGTTCCTGGTCCGTGTGTCTGTCTGTCTACTAGGCTCCTTCTCACGCCGCATACTGGCCACTCGTGCTCCGCGGAGCGCAGGCCAGGCCCAGCTTTACATCACCACGTAGCCTAATACCGAGCAAAGCTTTGAATTACGCGGGGGGGAGAGTTAGGATGGTCCCGCCTGGGTCTGGGGTCCATCGATCATCCAATCCTTGGGGTCTGCCCTTCTGGCCCAGAGCCCACTCATTTCTGAGAAAGGGGGCCTCTAAGGGAGGGTATGCCGACGAGAAGGAAGGGATCGTCATGTTTAGTACCATCAGCAAAAAGAAAACCGCAATGCCCTCAGGTTAACATCCTCCAACGGAGGAACAGCGACTGGGCTGTCTGGAAGAGTCCTGTTTCAGGGCTCAGAGGCGCTAAAAGAGGGCTCCGCGGCGGCCTCTGCCAGCTGCTTGACCCCAGCTCCTCTCCTCCCTGCTGCAATATATTCGGGTCTCCGGCTACAGCCGTGCGTGTATTTCAGTTTGGCGTCTCCCTCCGTGGTGAAGGGGAGGCGATCATATTTCAGGGGCCTGGTTCCTGGTGGAGCTGCCTCTGTGTCATAATTGCTTTCCGCCAGGCAGCTGCCGCCCGTGGCTAATCTGCATGCTGCATGGCTTCGTTTACAGCAAGCCGGCCTCACGCTGAGTTTGGAAAGAGGCAGGCTCGCTGGCGAATCTTGCTTCCCGAGGCATGTCATCTCTTTGGATAATTTGCGGTCTGATAATGACCGCGTCATGATTGTGCAGTGATAGCTCCAAATGCCCCAACACACTTGATGGATCTTAGCATAAATTGGCCATTTATCAACATGCAGGGCCTTTAGAATTTCCATATTCGAGCTGCTCTGCCATAACGCTGATTAATTGCTCATGGCCCAATGTAACCTCTACACCCTGTGTTACTGCGTGGTTACAGCTACCCACGTGACTTCATTAGATTTGCCTGGGAGGGAAAAGTGCTAGATACTCTTCAATAAGAGGCAATGATCTCCTGCTTTTCAGGTGACCACACAGGTTTCCTAATGGAAAGTGTACAAGGACTTCTGCCTATCACAGTCCCAGCGGGAAACAGAAAGTCCCTTTCAAGGTACTGAGCACAGCTTGCAGACTTTCAAATCAAGAGAGAAAAAAAAGCTATCATTATATTCAAAGTATGCTTTGTTCCCAACTTAATAAATCTAAACTGATTATTCAGGTTGTTTCTTCAGAATTTCTAATTTACTTACTACTGGTGTTCTTCATTGTCATTAACAAAATATATTCATTAAGTGCCTCCTATGTGCTAGCACTGTTGGTGGCACTGGAAAGAGAGCAGTAAAAATGCCAGGAGAATATTTAACAGCTATATTAGACTTTTCAGTTCTTTTCAATCCTCCCCCCCCCACAAAAAAAATATATATATATATCTGAATGCCTATGTCTATATGCAGATGAGTTCTCTCTGGTTCTGAACTTCGTCCCCAAGCCCATGTCCACATGCCCTTCACTAACAGATTGCTCACCTTGAAGTTTTCTGAGCATCAAACATTCACATAAAAAAGAAATCAAAGAGTGGACATTACGAGAAGATTGAATTGGTTTTATATAAGAAAAGTTATTTAAGACTTAGAGCTGCCCAATAAGAGAAGGAGCTGCTCCATGAAGGGCTGAGGGCCTCTCTCTAGCAATACTCGAATACTTTTCAGGAATGCTGTAGAATGTACTTTGACATTCTTTACAAGGAGAGCAATCTCAAAAGCCCTTTCTAATTCTAAGATTCTGTTTCTTCTAAAGCCATATCTGTTGACATTCTCCATTCTGCCAATCAAAGAAAACGTACGTAAACTGTTTCAAATACCACCAGATTAAGCAAATGTAAAGGATGCTTCTTCCTCCTCAAACATATTTTCCATCCTTCTGTTCCTTCGTGGGTTTAGTGTCCTATCTTCCTCTTTATGGGTTTCTGCTCTTACAGGCTTCATCATCAGCTGGCCCTACATTTCACACTCAAATTACTAGTAGCCACCTTTTTTGTGCATATCACTACCTGATTTGGGATTTTCCAGTGATCCTCCATACATTGCATGTTCACAATTTTATAGAAAGTTATTGCTGAAAAGGATCTATGCTAGTTTTCTATAGCTGCTGTAACAAATTGCAAAACACTTAGTGGCGTAAAGCAACCCAAATTCATTATCTTATAGCTCTTGAGGTCAGAATTCCAAAATGGGTCTCACTGGGCTAAAATCAAGGCATCCATAAACAGCCTTCCTTCTGGGGCTCTAAAGAAGTCATTTTCTTGTTTGTTTTTAGCTTGGGGAGGCCACCCACGATCCTTGGCTCATGGCCTCCATCCATCTTCAGAGCTACCAATGGCAGATTAATTCTTCATACTGCATTCACTCCAAACTTCTTCTGTTGCCACATCTCCTGCTCTGACCCCTCAGCCCCTCTCTTCCATCTTTAAAGGACCCTTGTGATTACATTGGGCCCACCCAAATAATCTAGAGTAATCTCCCTATTTTAAGATCTTAATCCCATCTGCACAATCCCTATTACCACCTAGCATAATGTGCATACAGGTTCTGGGAATTAGGATTCAGACTCTTTGGGTGGTAGGGGCATTTTTCTGCTGACCACAGGACTTTAGGGTTGACTAGTGAAGTCCTCCATTCCACAAGTGAAGAAAAGGGGCAAGGAGATAAAGGCAATTGCTCCCCACGATGCCCTGGGTTAGAATCAGAACTAAAACTCACGTCTCCCACCTTGCAGCCCAGTCCCCCAGCATACCACACTGCCATCCTCGGTAGAATGACGATTTAAGAAAAGCCATCGCTAAAAGTAATGTTATAAAGCAACTATCATCCTACAACCGAGTTTTTCCAAATTTTATAAATTCTTCCAGGACCTAACAGCTCTCTGATTATTATGTTTTTAGTTTTGTTGTTGTTGTTGTCTGTCATCTGTTTTTTGAAGCAGCCAGCAATTGCCTAGTTGCCTGAAAGAGTTAACACCCCCTTTTAAATGTACTTGATATGCAAAAAGAATTCTCATTTCACGCCATTAAAGGAGGTTGGGAAGGTCATCTTCACTTACTTTATAAAAGAATCTCCCAAATAAAATAAATTGCTTCATTTTATTCCACTTACGATTGTGATTAAGATTTGGGCAGCAGTTGTAATTCCCCTTTGTTTTCATAAGTAGCTGATCCATCCTTATGGGATTACAAGTAGGTAACTAATATGATGCTTCCCATCTGCCTTGGAGCCACCCAGGCTGAGGTCTCTGACTGTGGGTGATATCCTATGGATGTTTAACAAACAGAGGATGGAGCCAAGAAATGCCCTGTTATCTAACTCCCTTAAAGCCTGAGCCCTTCTTTCCATGCAACAGAAAACGGCAACAAAAAATTCTCCTGAGCCGCCCTCCCACAGAGGAGAGCACCTCCATTCAGGACCCTTCCTGTCCCCAAAGTACCCTCTTGTCTCCTAATGAACATCAACATTTCAATTCTTGTCTACACATCATCAAGATGCAAACCTTTTCCCAGTTACCAGCAGCCAAGCAAACTTCAAAAAGTAGACTTTTCAACACTCTCCACAAGAGCTGGATTCACAGGGGCGATGAAATGGTCCAAGAACCCCTGACTGACAGCCCTCCCAGAGGGTAGCAGTTTGGGATTATTCCCACCACATCTTGCCTCCCCAACCACTTGACAGTTAAACAATACTTAGCAGAACATGGTTTACAGTATAACTTAAGTCAACAGTAAAATAGGAGCCAGGGACTGGTAAGAAAAGGAAAAGATTAAACAAATCAATCACGAAGCTAATAATAGAAAGGAGATGGAATTCAGCAATAAGAACAATGGAACAAGGTGCATCCCCTCGTTGAAGTTTGAGCAGAAATGCCAACTTGATGAAGCAGAAAGAGGCCAGAAGCTCTTCAGTACGAGGCTGAGCGGCCCTGCCTTTCGACCAGGAACCAGGGCAAAGCCTCGCACATCTCCAGTAGTTGCCTTCCTCTTGCACATCTGGGCCTCCCGCAGGCTGGGCAGCCCTGCAGCGCTGGGCTGCTCTCACATTACGCTGGGTGCAGCTCTGCCTGCACCAGCTACGGGGCTCCTCTCCAGAGCACAGCCCTCTGCCAACGGGCCGCAGCGCCCGGCCCGTGCAGCCTGCTGACAATCTGCAGCTCTTCTGTAATTGTTGCACGAACCTGCACTTTCCTTCGCTGATGATTTTGGCACCCTCAGAGGGCTCTACCCAAAAAGGCACTGAACAATGGGACGTGATTGTTTTGAAATGTGCCCAACAGGAAGCGCTCCTACAACTGTGCTCTCCGGCCCCAGGCTTTCGGGATTGGATGAATTAACGGGGTTCAGCTGCAGTTTACAGTTTATCAGCAACCAAGTGTTTCTCTCCCTGCCGGTCCTCTCCCCTCTTCAGCTTCTAAAGAAAAATAAAGGAAAGAAAAAAGCCGCAGCCCCAAAACATTCATTGTATAACAATCTGAAGAAGGGAAAGGAGAAAAAAAGTGCCCTTGTTGACCATGAAACTGACAAGGCTCCCCCAAAACGGCTTCCGGCTTTCTGTGTGTCCTGCAGAGCTGTCTTTCCCGGGCCTCCCCAGCCCTCTCCCCCATTTATAATCATTGTTCAAAGTGGTGAAAGGCCTAATTGCCCCGAGCTGTGTGGTCAATCTTCCTGGAGATTTAGCTGCCTGCTTTCATCTGGCAGCCTGGGAGGGAACTCTGCGTTTCCCTCCAGGCAATCTATATGGTCTAGCAGTTTGCTGCAGAAAGTGGTGCCTTATCGATTTCTGCCATAGCTTCCATGGCTGGCTCAAGGATCAGAGCCTCTGACAATGACTAACAAGTTTAAACCATTAGTCCCATTTGTAACTACTCAGCAAAAGGCTTGTCAGTCACCGCGTACCCTAGACTGCAGCTTTTAGCAAATTTCTAACCCCATTCATTTTGCCCACAATGACCCCTGTAGTTAATGGGGGTTATCGGAAAACTATTTTTTCCCTTCAAAAGCAGTGCCTTTTTCTTCTTCTTTTAGGAACATAAAAGCCATTTCGGTTGTGATGTTTCAAAACAGTGATGCAGGCAATGATCTGCACGCTCCTAGGAGAAAACCTGTGTCCCAGTGTGCAGGACGTTATGTCTGATCCTGAGAATCCGCACGGAGAGCCGGGTGGCAGCGAGCGGCTCCTCAGAAACCCGTCCTGCCCTCCTCTCCCAGAGGCTCGTCCTAATGCCTTTCTTTCTCCTCCCACTCATGCGGAAGAGGCTCATTTCTCTGTAAGAAACAGCTCTTTCTGGATATCTTAATCACCCCACAGTAGGTCCAGCTAAAGCTTCATTATTCAGAGTGTGGTCCCCAGATCAGCAGCAGCATCCAAGAGCTTATTAGAAATACCCAAGTTCAAGCGTCATCCTGGACCTGCTGAATCAGAATCTGCATTTTAAAATAATTTGCAGGTGACTCCTGTGCACGGGAATGTCTGAGAACCTTATTGGTCTAAAGGAGCTTTTTTTTTTTTCACTGTAATGTTTTCATAACAAATAAAGCCTTATACCCAATAAAGACAAATTTAACATTTCCATTATATGGGTTAGGATATTCTTAAGGAAAAAAAATGAATGTTTCTACATAATGGTTTCAGTGATTTTCTCACCATAGATCCAACAACTGAAAGTTTGTCACCTTCCTATCTGCAGTCTATAGCCCAGTACCTGGCACATGGTAAGCACAAGACGAATAGTTGTTGGGTGTATGATTTATAAGAAGAAACAAATGAGTAAGAATGAAGAGGAATGTGATGTGTCTGTCAGTAATATAAGGAGCCAGATATACATCCTTAACGTAAAATAGCATAAATGGGAAAGCTGGCTCTAGGATTCAGCAGAAAACAAGCCTCTCCATTCACTTTTTACTGCCTTAACTACATGCTTTCACCAAGTCGATCTAGTCCTAAGGATGGATCACAGGGAAAACATTGCAACAAGTGGCACTTTTCCTAGAGCATTCTCTAGGCCATTCTCCCCCACTTCTGTTGCTGTTCTCTCTCCTCTCCCCACTGTCCAGAGTCTCATCTGTTTGTTCCCACTGATCACCCGTCCCCATGACCTAAAAGCCTGTGCTTAGCCAACTGAGCCCAAAGTATATGAAAACCAGCTCATGCCAAATTAAAAGGGACTGCTAAGGACTTACTACAGGGGGGGCAAAAGTGGGTTTACAGGTGTTCGTAAACAATGGAAAACAATACAATAATGAATAAATAATGCAGGAATAAACTCTGTTTCATGTACTCACAACTGTAAACCCACTTTTGCCCCACCCTGTGTGTTGAGGGCTATTTCTTGACATCACCACAATCATACCACCTAGGCTGTCTATCTAGGGACCAGACTTGCTTTGTCATTGCCAAATGGCAAAGTGACATTCCTACAGGGCGTTCACGGAGATTTCCTTACATAGCTGCTTCTTATGGAAGTCTGACTCATCCACTTCCCGGAGAATGTTTTTTGATCATGGCTGAAGCACTAGTCATTAAAAAACAAACAAACCAACCAAAAACATAAAAAACCTTTGCCTCCATCTTATCTCAAAAAATAAAAATACCTAGGTTGCAGGTTCAATCCCCAGTCGGGGCACATACGGGAGGTGACCGATCAATATCTTCCTCTCTCTCTCTCTCATCAATAAAAACATATCCTCAGGTGAGGATAATATATAAATAAATAAAAGAATCAGTTTAAATCCAGGGCAAATTTGATGTGAAAATTAAAGACCACGGCATCTCTATCAAAGAGAAACTTTGCACTATGATTTTTTGTTTTTCAGTTTTAGGAAGGACATGGCCAGGGGACGGGGCACAAAATCTTCTTCAGTGATGACCTTTGCAAATAGAGCTTTCATCTGGGGACTGCCACGCTGTGACTACTTAACTGCTGCCTGAAACACAGAAAACTGATTTTGTGTTTTCACTTTAAGGTAATCCTTTGACGTTTTGAATCGTTACATAAATAGGTTGTTTTGTGAGTTGCTAGCAGGGGCCACCTGGATATTATTTCATCTGGGGCCAGATGGGGCTGGTGACTAAACAGGAAAGGTTGGCTGGGTAGCAGGGTGGGTGTAGACATGTACACACACAAGCACAGAAACAGGATTCGACAATTCTACCGTTTCCGAATTCGCAGCCGGGATTTGTATATCTTAAAGAAATTATTTATCCATTGCCCACACACAAGTCAAAAAGTGCCTTCAGGGTGGGGGAACCCTCCTTGCCCAACCCACCCACTATGTGTTTTAATATGTAATTGGAGAGCATGCAAAATGAATGGAAATGTCATTTGGCTTCTAACAAAAGACCTAAATCATAATGGATTATTGAGCGGCATCTTGTGGCCAAAGGTGAGTATGACACCGGTAGAAAGTCAGCGTGGCTTTCTAGCGCACGATTCCAAAGCGTGTCACCCACCGCACCTCTGGCTTCTGATGGCGCTGAGGGCTGTGCAGGGTTATCAGTGCAGCCTTATCACCATGGCACCTTCAAATATTTTCGTGAATGAGCGCAGTAACCTGTAATTCATCATCATGCATTAACGTCTCCATGTAGGCAAATTTCATCAGAGCTATTTTTTTCACAATATTTTAATAACAGAGTAGTAAAAGAGATCTACAAGGTATAAAGTTACATGAGTAGTGTTTATAATCTAAGCCAATTCAGAAGAATTTTAAAATAAGTACTTCCTGATGAGATGAGCTATGAACCCATTCAGTCATTCCCTAGATAACGTCCGTTTTCTCTTTATTAGTCAAATCCGTAAGGAAAAGGAGGAACTGTCCTTCCCCGGCATCTGCCTCCTTCTGTGTCCCACAGAAGTGATATAAAATAAGTTAAAAGACCATCATAAACAGAGAGAAAGCCCAGGCACAGAGGCTAGATAGCCAATAGGCTATTTCTGTAAGACAGCAAATCACACAGCTGAATGTCAATTCAACTTTCAAAAATGAATTCAGTATTTTAAAATCATGCATATTTGGCCAAATTTCCCATGCTGGGCATCATTTAGCCACCATGGCACCATAAACAAACAAAGTAAATAAAGGTAGCCTATGAGCTATTAAGTCAAAAATTGATATTGGCATATTTGCATTTATTTTAGTGGGCGGAGGGATCAGGTCTCACAAAGATACTGGACAAATTCAGCAATTCTAATAGATTTTAGATCAGCACTAGTTCACAATATTAACGTGTGGCTCGCAAATCTCAGCATATGCTGGGGAAGCACGTATTGCCTTTCACCAACTTACTATGGGTCCTTGGATGAATTGCATAGCCTTTTTGGGTCTTTAAATCTTCACCTGAATAAACAGAAGGCCTTCCGTGTCGAATGCCGAATATTATTTTAAATTATGCAAACTCTAACATAAAAATGCTACTAAAAACCAAAGACACCCATTTAAATAAATTTGCTGTGTGTATCAAACAAGTTCTGATTAGAAAAAAGGAAATCATTCAGGTTTGTTTTTTTTTAATATATCTTTATTGACTTCAGAGGGAGGAAGGGAGAGGGAGAGAGAGAAACATCAATGATGAGAGAATCATTGATCAGCTGTCTCCTGCATACCCCCTACCGGGGATCCAACGCCCACCCAGGCATGAGCCCTGACCTGGAATCCAACCTCGACCTCCTGGTTCATGGGTCTATGCTCAACCACCAAGCCACACCGGCTGGGCTCACCGGGCCAATGTGAAGTGCCTTGTGCAGTTACTGAATTTCACGTTGGGAAGAGATGCACAATCACACACCATTATAGTGTTTCCCCCAATAGATAATACCAAAAATAACCCCGAGAGCAGAGATGGTCAAAAAGAAGTAGTAAAATAATTAGGAAATGATGAAGTTGGGGGGTATAGATTACCATTCCTTTTAAATATAATTTACCTATTTGTACAATTTGATCATTTAATGTTGAATGATGATGTGAACTGGTGTTAACAACCAGTTCACAAGATTGTGGATGTTTAACAATCAGCTCTCACACACCGATAGGAGTCAGGTCTGGAAATCCTGTCCAGCTAACAAGGGAGTTGCCAAGTAGCAGCCTAGAAGTGGTCCATGTGCTATGATACAGAACAGAGCAGAAGAGTAAGGAATGAAGCCCAGGACAAACCAATCCAGAAATAGTACCTTATAAATCAATGCAAGGCAAACAAATTAGAGATTACTTAAGTGTCTGCAACAAGAAGAAATGTAGCATCTCTACCACTGACTTCTTGCTAAATCCTGGTTAGATGAATCATAATGAGAATGCACAGAATACTTTCCAAGGGAAAATGCATATTGGCTGATCCCCATGATGTCATTTCCAATTTTTTGTCTGCATTTTTCTTTATTTATTATTGTCTTTTGAAGATGACAATCTCCAGAGCATCGCCAATCAGGAAGTGCAAAGTGTACCAGTGATTTTTGCACTATGAAATTTTTATTGCTTTCATTCACTATCACATTTTTTTTTTTCAAATGGACTCATCAAGATGAATCTATGGTGGGAAGCCCAATAACAGAAAGGATTCATAAATGCTCAGGGAGATGAACTGTATTTGCACACATGTTTTTTTCCTTTACACATTGGGAAAGTCACTTAGCCTCCCTAGATCTCAGTTTCCTCATTTATTAAAATGAGAAATGAAGGAGTTTGATTACATGATCTCCAAGGTCATTTCTGGCAATTAAGTTCCATGATTTTATTATGGTGCATGTGAATTCAGTTTGAATACTTTATTCCATTTCTCTCTCTTTTTTTTAATTCCTCTTATTAACCATCTACTGTAACTGGCAGAGATCACTTCTCCTTCTACCAAAAGCGCAAGCCAAAAAAAGATGTGAAAATAGAAAAAAGCAATGAAAGATGAAGGAGAGGTTCCAGTAACAGTCAAGAATCTTTCCTGAATGACCACATCTTGGGAAACCCTGATCCAGCTTATTTTCTGGGAACTAATGATCAGCTAAGATGAGCTGCTGATAGGCCACAGAGGCGAGGACCATTAACATTTGATTGTCGCTAATTCTGAGTCAATGTCCCATTTCAAAGTCATTAGTGGTATTAAAAACTGAGACAGCACATACACACAGAGGAAAATGAGAAAAGCAAGCAAGCATTAGGGCATGCTTAAGATGAACATATAACTCCTGGAATACAAAAGGAATGTCCATGAAAAAGCCTTAATTCAATAAATGCTTATTCAGAGAATTCTTTGTGTAAATTCTATACTAAGTATTATATGAGATATAAAAATATTTTTAAAAATTCAGTTGCTTCCTCTACCCTCAAAAAGTTTAGATTCTACACAACATTATGTTCAAGTGCAGATCTGTATTTCCTTGACATTAATGATCTTTCAAGAACTTCCAATTTCTCTTTTTTTTATTAATGTAACATAAACCAACGAGCCACAAAAGCCATTTTAGAGCACGTTTCATGCATCTACTTAAATCTATTTATTCTTTCCATCCTATATTAAATGAATGCTTACGGATTATCTGCTAAGTGCCAGTCACTGTGTTAACAAAGCTCACCATCCAGTGGGGGAACAAACAGGTAGGAAGGCATTGAGCACTATGAAAAGAAAAAAGCAGGTGACAATTCCGACAGTGCACGGAAGGGCCCCCGAATTCCTCAAGGGGTCAGGATAGCTGCTATAGTGGTCATCTCCTGGTTTTGCCTGCCCAGCATCTTTTTCCCTCGTTTTGAGCACTAGCACCTGATTTCCCTTTGAAGAATTATCCTATTTGCCTGCAGTTTGGGTACTCTTCCATTAATCGCCAAGGGCAGTCCTCTGTACATGTTACGGGTGTTTGACTCAAGGTAATCCAACTATCGGATATTTTCTCCCAGAAATACTAATCCTGAGATACTAATTCAAGATCAAAAATGGTTGGTGGTTTTCCAATGGCAGAACCTTGAAGAGACAATATGCTAGTTCCTACCACTTAGATTCCAGAGCTGTCTTCGTTCCTGTCTCTCCCAAGTCCTGAGATTTTAGCTTTCCATTTGTTTCTTTGCACTACCCTGTGTCCTTCCGAACAATTCCTTCTTAGTATATAAGCCAGATTCAGTTTCTCCTGCTTGCAACCTGAATACTCTAATAGACACTGATTCCCAGTAGACGCACTCAGGTGAGCCCGAGAGGTTGCTGCCCCCGTAAAGGGAGTAGTGGGAAGGGGTGGGTAGTGCTTGGTATGTTCAAAAAGCTGAAGGAGCCCCAGCCAGTAGCTCTGTTGGTTGGAACATTGTCCCATACACCAAAAAGGTTGCAGGTTCAATTCCCAGTCAGGACACATGCCTGGGTTGTGGGCTCCATCTCCAGCAGGGAGTGTGCAGTGGGGCAGTCAATTGATGTTTATGTTTCTCTCTCATCAATGTTTCTCTCCCAAATCAGTTTAAAAAAAAAATTTTTTTTAAATAAGGAGTTTATATTTCTTGCTTATTAAATGAGCAATCACTGGAGGATTTAAGAAAAAAGCAATGTGATCCGATTCACTTATTACTAGTATATAATAAACTTGGCCTACATCCTAAAACTAGGCCAGGTACATGTTTTTAAAAGGTGAGCTAAAATACATTGAAGAGTTTACTAACAGTTAGTCTGCCTCTATTCCTCCTATGCTAAAAATTTTCATTCTATTTTGAAGAAAAAAAAGTAAAAACCATGAACAATAGCATACTGTGTTTCTCACCATCCAGTTGATCCAAACTAGAGAGCATAATTGCCAGCTGGTCTTTCATCAAGCCCTCTCCACCTAAATTATTTCATAAATGCAAGAAATTATTAATGGAAAACTTATCATGAGGGCCATCGAGATGGTTTTCAAATTCAAATTTTACCAAAAAAGATCAACAGCCTGGTAAGGATGCTATAAATTTCACTCAGTATTCTTTCCTATTTTAAGGTCTGGATTCTAAGCTATTATATCTCTTGAAATACTTATTAATAAATATTAGACTTACTCATTTTCATTTAGTTTTTAGAAGTTCAATATTTAAATTCTAAAACCTAATGGATGATTAGCAATTTTGAGGCATTACACTGAATAGTTATTAAAGGCCCCAAGTACATAAACCATTAAAATTATTAATATGATTCCTATAAAATCTTGTAAAATAAAATAGAAATCATTGGTTGCAAAAGATCCATGTGGCCATATTGTTATATTTGAAATTAATATAAAAGGAGAAAGGAAAAGAATAGCACTACAGGTTTTCAGGTTTAGTGATTTGATCAATCACTTGAACAAAGACATTGATGCCAAACTGGTCTAAGGTGCAGATGAAACAAATACTAACTTGGATGGAAGAAGCAAATTCTGAAATCAGGACAATGGACAGGAATGATGGGCCAGATCCTACAGATGGGAATGCGTAAGACCACACAAGGATAGGAGGGGGAAGGCATGTTTCCATCAGCAGCCATAACAGAAGTTAGATACTGGAGATCGCAGCTATAAGCCCAGGAGTATGACATAACTTTACATAGTTAGCAGAAGAATTTCAGTGTCTCCCATAAGGAAACTACACTCCCTGGGTCTTCCCTGGAGTATTTCATTTTGTCCTGAGGGCCAAATCAGGAGTGATGACTGCAAACTGAAATGCACGCGGACACAGTTTACAGCTTGGCAAGAAGTCATATAAGGAAATACAAAGGGCATTTATGTGAGATCACTGGGCTAGAAAAGAGAAGGAACTGAGAAGAACTGGATGGTAGCCTTTACAAAGACTACAGAACTCCCAAGTTGAAGGGGGATAAAAGTCTTTTTATGCAGGCCCAGATGGCACACTTAGAGCTAATGGGTGGCAGTTGCAAGGTGAACTATGAATCAATATAAACAAAACTTTCTAACAATTGCATATGCTATAAAATAGACTGGTTTCCTCAGTCTACAGGCAGTTCTCTTCACATGAACTTTCAAGCTGAGATCAGACACCCATAGTTGAGAATATAGTCTGGGTTAGGACTGGATCAGTTGCTGTGTTGATCCTTTCCCACCTTGAGGTTTTACATATACTATTAGAGCTTTGTTGTTAACATGATAGTGATATGCAGTAAGAAAAAGACCCTTAAGATACTATAGTGTTGCCTTGGCTGGGTAGCTCAGTTGGTTAGAGTGTCGTCCAATGAATGCATAAATAAGTGGAACAACAAATTGATGTCTCTCTCTCTCTCTCTCCCCCTCTCTCCCTTCCTCTCTCTAAAATCATTTTTTTAAAAGATACTATAGTATTTATTAAGTATTTATGGTAGAAGGTAGAGATTGAAAGGCAATTCCAGTTATATTGCAAAAATAATCAGTGAGTATGCCTTCCATAATATCGTTTGGATCTAGTATTCTCTGAAACTCACTTTAGAAAATACTGCTCTAAGGGAATCCTCACAAAGCATATAGACTACGTTCTCTAAACCTCTTTGTTTTTGCATCTAGCATTTTAAAAAAATACCATGAAGTTCCAATTTATATATATAATTTTTTAATAATTTTCTTTTATATTCATATTAGAACTCTTAAATACAGCTCTTGACATATAAAAATAGCCTTTAGAGTTTAAAATATCTATTGAATTGTTTGTGTTATGCTCAATTAATGTTTATGTTATAATGAACTGGTTAAATTCAAATAAAATATTTATATAATATAGAATACACAAAAACTTACTCATCAAATTCATACATAAAACATTTACAAAATATATCTACCCTGAAAATTATCATTCTGAGGGTTTCAATTTAGACAAAAGTAGAAAATCACTTAAGTAACAACAGTTGCTTAAATCAATAATGAAAGAGAAATATTCAAAATTCCCTTAAAAAAAAAGCAAAAAAAAAGTCTTAACTTTCTTGCTGGGGTTCTGGTTTTCAGTAATTGGTTCACTTGAAGGTTAGGTCAACCCTGCTGGTAATTCATTTCTAAATTTAGATTGCAGTGGTAGAGAGAAATCCAGCCAATAAGGGAGGATATTGAGAAAACCTTCTTGCTGGATGGCCATTGCTGGGGCTGAATAAGTTGTACCAGAAAATCCGTGGGTAGAAAGCAAACTGGTGCAGAAATGCAGGATCCATATACATTCCTGCAAGAAGGGATTCAAGATCAAGTCCCCTCCCCATGAACAGTTTCCATGGATACACTGGCACCACTTGACCTCATACTGGAGTGGGAGGCAGGTGAACATATCCTGAGAGGAAAAGTGAGAGCCTAAAGGAACAGAGAGAAGCCCTCCTTTCAGAAGATCAAGTCATTCATTGGGGAGGGACCACAGGCAAAACGCTTGCTGCCAAATGCTCTATTTGGAAAGCCACTCATGGGATAATGGCTTTTATGTCCTCTACATGCTTATAACGGCAACCATCAACTCATCATTTTTCTGAGAATTTGGATTTCTCTCTTTTAACTCTTTTTCAAGGAAGATTATTTCATGCTCAAATACAAAGTTGATTGTGTCCAGCTTTTCATGTTTCCTCCACACTTGGGGCTTTTGATGACACTCTCTCAAGGCTGGCATCATTTAAAAACAATTCTAGTCCTTCATACCAGTTTTTAATAAGGTTAACCTTGTCAAGATTTTTACATCTTTCTTCAATTCGTTTAGTAAGTTTTATGGCAAGCTGTTTTCTCCTTCTAGCAAAATACCCTGTATTTAACTGATCAAACGCTTCTGAACAAGAAAAAGAGATCTATAAAAGATGCAATGATTGCTGCACCCACCGCTACCTCCCAGCACCCAGTGCCATGTCTTTAGGCAACTCTAGCAAAACCCAATGCAGCTTTACAAAGACCAGTCCCAAGTAAAGATTCACTCCCTTCTGCAAATTCTTCTGGTATCTCCCAGCAGATCTCCCAGCAGAACTCTTAGCAGATCCCTCTCCAGGTGCCATGGCTCCAATGGACCTCAGAGGACAACCCCTCTCCTTCCCCCAACAACAACAACAAGTCATAGCACTTTTCCAAGAACCCAAATCCACATTGGACAACCAGGACAAACGGAGTGAAGATTGTTTAGACAGAAGGACAAGAATGGAAAAAAAACAAACACTCATTTGCCCACTCTAATGCCTAATGCTCCATCTTTTCTCTCTTTTTATAAATCAACATTAAAATAATGTACATAGAGAAGAATGCCAAAATCGTCACTGTATTGTTTAATTAATTTTCATAAATTGGATAAATCTATATAACTCGTGCCCCAGTCAAGACATAGAATAATACCTGCTCCTCCACAGAAACTCTGCTGTGTCCTTTTGAAACCTCTATATTTCTCTCTTGGTCAGAGGTAATAAATATTCTGATATCTAAAGGCATAAAATCATTTCAGTTGTTTTTAAACATATAATACATACTCTTTAAGTATAGTTCCTTTTGCCAAACCTTAAGTTTGTGTGATTAATCTGTTTAATGGAGCAGAACTTCATCCATTTTCATTACTGTGTAGAATTCCATTAAATAAATATATCAAAGTCTGTTTATTTATTCTACTACTGATGAACACCTGAGTCCTCGGTTCCTAGTACAAAAAATATATTGCTATGAAGATGTATTTTATATACCTTCTTGGGAACATATGTATGCAATTTTGCTGGATATAGTCTAGAAGTGAAAACACTGAGTTGGTGGGTTGGTATATATAGGTAGTTCTGCCAAATAATTTCCAGAGTGGTGGTCTAATTTCTACTTCTACTGGCACCTATAGTAGCTCTAGCTGCTTTACATCCTTTCCAACACTTGTTAATGTTAGTCTCTAATTTTTGCCTTCCTCATAAACTGTGATTTTAAAATATTCACAATATTTTAACTCCTGTGATTTTAAATTGCATTTCCCTAATTACTAATGAGATTCAATGCCTTTTCATACCTTTATTTCTCATTTGAATATCATCTTTTATGAAGGCCTGCTATAGGTCTCTTACCATTTTTCCAAGGGGCTGTCTTTTTCTTACTGATTTGTAGGAATTTATTATACGAGCCCTTTTCTGGTCCCTCTAAACAGGGACTTTTTATACACCAAAGTTCTTAATATTGATATGAACAAATTAAGCAATCATTTCCTTTAAAGTCAATGCTTTTTGTATATTGTTTAAGTCTTTGTCTGCTCCCAGGTTATGAAGTTATCTCCTAAGTTACCATCTATTGTTTTACCATTTATGTCTATTATTTCCCTGGTTTGAGTTTTGTACTGATGTGAGGTAAAAGTTAGGTTTTCTGATTTTCATATGGATATACAATTGACTTAGCACTATTTATTGAAAACAAACCATCCTTTCCCCATTGACCTAAAGTACAAATTTATAATTAATGAAGTCAACAATGCTTCGTGGGTCTAATTCTGGATTCTATTCTATTAGTATATTTATATATTGATGTGCCAATACCATACTGCTTTCATTACTTAACCTTTATAATAAATCTTCATATGAATAAAATCACCCCAGTCTACTCAAGATTGCCCCTGCTCTTCTTGGTCCTTTGCATTTCCATAAAAATTTTAGAATCTGGTTCTTAATTTCTTCACAAGCATACATTAAAGAGAAAACATTCTAGGTTTTACAAATATTGTAGTCTTGAATCTGTACATCAACTTGGAGAGACTGACATCTTTATAAAATGAATCTTCCCATCTAATACATTCCTTCATTTATTTAGGTCTTCCATGTATTTTCAATATTTTATAAATAAATAAATGACTATTGAAAAATTTCTGTTTCCTCTAATGTCAGCTTTGGTAGGTTGTACTTTTTTATAAAGGTGTCTATTATATCATAGTTTTCTAATTCACTGCATTAAGTTATATAGTGATGCACTGCTTTTCATTCCTGCTATTGTCCTTCTGACTTTTGAGAGTTGGACAGTTTGTTGAGGATTTATGAATTTTATTAATCCTTTCAAAAAAAATGTTTGGCTTTATTATTCTTTTTTGTTGTATATTACTTTTATGTTTCATTCATTTCTGAGTTTACCTTCATTATTTTCTCCACTTAGTAACTTTTAGTTTAATTTACTATTCTTCTGCTTACTTCTTGAAAAAATATTATTAATTTATCTTTAGCCATTGTTATTTTCTAAGTAGCATTTAAGACTATACATTTTCTACACATGGCTATAGATATATTCCACCAGTTCTAATGTGTCATTTTTATTACCTTTCTATTTAAAATATTTTCTAGCTTACCTTGGACTTCTACTTTGATCCATGGACAATTAAAAGTATTTAACATATGGGGATTTTTATAATTACGTTTTTATTATTTATTTCTACTTTAATTTTACTGTGGACTTTAAATGTTTAAATACTTCAAAATTTGTTGAGACTTACTTTATAGCCCTGTAAATTGTCCATGTGCAGTTGAATAAAATGTATATGCTGTAAATGTAGGATTCTATATATTTGTAGGTATAGGATTCTATATATTTGTATTAGGCCATGTTTGTTATACATGTTGTTCAAATCTTCTATATCCTTATTGGTTTTTGGCTTTTTGTTCTTTCAGTTACTGAGAGAGGTGTGTTAAAATCTTCTATGTTTGAGGATTTATCTTGGGCAGATAAATAAATAAGTAGGTAGATAGATAGACAGATAATATAGAGATATAGAGAGAGATAGAGACCAAAGACAGAGAAGCTACTTTGCATACAAAAATTGCATACCAATTTAGAATTGTCCCACTTTTGTGCCTTTCTTTCTGTATCCTTATATTTTATATCTAACTCTTATAAAGTAACATGTTTTTATTTTATTTATTTATTTTTTAATCAGTAACTCAGAAAAATAAGAAAGGACCAAAGGAGAGTATAACAAAAGGAAAAGGCACCATTTCATGTTGCCATAATAAGAATAGTATATAGGTTATTAATAATATTTTTATTTATATTACTAGTATAAGGAGTAAATATTTGTGACTTTATACAGAATGAGATACTCTGAATGCACTATTAAATCCTTTTAAAAATAAAGTGCAAAGTCCTCCTAAATTTCTTCACAAGTAAGCCCCTGATTACTAGCGTTATTTCACCTCATTTGACCTTTGCTATATCCGCCCTTTTCTATTATCTTCTTTTAGTTCTTTGAGCATTATGCATCCCCCTTTATTTTTTTAAAGTTTCTTTATCTTTATTGTTGAGAATATTACAGATGTCCCCTTTTTATCCCCATTGATCGTCCCCACCCCACGTCCATCCCACCCCCAGGCCCTCCCCACACCAATGTCTGTGTCCATGGGTTATGCTTATAAACATATAAGTTCTTTGATTAATCTCTCCCCACCCACACCCCTCCCCACCTTCCCTCTGAGATGCCCCAGTCTCTTCCATGCTTCTATGTCTCTGGATCCACTTTGTTCATCAGTTTATTTTGTTTATTATATTCCACATATAAGTGCAATCATGTGGTACTTGTCTTTCTCTGACTGGCTTATTTCACTTAGTATAATACTTTCTAGTTCCCTCCATGCTGTGCCAAAGGATAAAAGATCCTTCCCCTTTACAGCTGTGTAGTATTCCATGGTGTGACTGTGCCACAGCTTTTTTAGCCACTCATCTACTGATGGGCACTTGGGCTATTTCTAGATCTTAGCTATTGTAAATTGTGCTCCTATGAACATAGGGCTGCATAAGTTCTGTGTGATTGGTGTTTCGGGTTCCTTAGGATATAGTCCTAGAAGTGGGATCAATGGGTCAAAAGGCAGCTCCATTTTTAATCTTTTGAGGAAGCTCCCTACTGCTTTCCACAGTGGCTGTCCCAGTCTGCATTCCCACCAGCAGTGTACTGGGTGCCCTTTCTCCACACCCTCGCTGGCACTTGTAATTCCTTGACTTGTTGATGGAGCCATTCTGACAGGTAAGAAGTGATACCTCATTGTGCTTTTCATTTTCTTTTTATTCAGCCAGTCAAAAGGGGAGTATTTTATGTTTACAAATGTACATCTATTTGCATCTAGTAAAATCACTGATATATTTGGTTTAATTCTACCATCTTCCTATTTGCTTTCTATTTGTTCCTATATATAATCCTCCTCCCCTTCTTCTTGCCTTATTTCAAGTTGATCATACATTTTATATTATTCTATATTTTCCCCTCAATTAGCTTGTTAATTATATATTCTTATTCTAACATTTCAAGGTTTCCCCTAGATTTATAACATATATCTTCAATTATTAAGGTCTAATATAAATTAGTGCTTTAATATTTTCTTTTTAATGATACAAAACTATATTTAATCTTACTAAAAATAAAATACAAACAATATTTTCAGTGAGAGCAATGTACTTAAAATGCTTCGTTATCTATGAAAATTAAAATATAGCACTTTGAGATACAACAATTAGAATATCTGACTTTAAACTCAAGTTTATTTCAATATTTGGCTGTCTTACTTACTTAAAACACATACTTCAGCCAAGTATGTAGATCCAAATGGAAAAGCTCCTTGCACTTGCTAAATTCTGACATGGTTTTCAATTCCATTCTCCACTTAGGCAAAGATTTGTGGGAACATTTAGCTAATAAATTTTTATCTTCCTTGAATTCAATCATTTGTTTCTATAAATTAATTGGAAAGGGTTACGTTCTTATTTTTTTTAATTGTTTTGAACATGTGTAATATTATTCAACAAGTCAGAAAATCTCTTTCCAATTAGACCGTTTAGACCATTTTCAGCAACAAAGCCACATAACAATTATAACCTTTCCAAATGCCATTTCTCAAAGCGCTCTTCCCATAGCATGAGTATCTTCTGAAAAGCATTTACTTTCTCATTCGCTATGAAAATATCACCTTTCTGTTGAAGGGACTGATTAAGAGTGTGTACTTTTAAAATGTCTTTTAAGTAACATACGGGAGAGTGCTACTTATTATCATATGAAAGTTCAGCAAATTTGGAGCATTTGTGTGTTTGTGAAAGAACAAAGTATAACTCCTCTTTTAGCTTTTCATCTTTTTCAGGTAACTTGCCACAGGATCTAGAACGAACTTCCATGTGGTTAAAATTCTTTTCATGGTCACTCTCCATCTCATTACAAACACCATGAAGATGCAATATTTAAAGTCTCACTTTAAAAAAGGAAAAAAAGCGACCAGTCGGTGATATCGCAACACTTTGGTATACCTGACTTTGACATCTTTGCTGCAAGGCTTCTGCTAAGAATGTTGCAGGGAGTGAATTTCACTTGTGGTTCATTCTTTTGGTTTTGCCCCCAGAATCTTTTTTTAAAAGTTCTAGTCAAAGCAGCTAAACTTACCCAGCTTTTCAAGAAAATAATTGTCTTAAATAAGTCAATTAATCCACATAAAATATCTGATTTGATATATTATTTTTTATAAATCACAAAGTAGTTTTTTAATTGAAATAAAACCTAACAAATGCCATCGACTGAGACATGACAGCCATCTGCACATTCAGGCAGTTATACACCACACACTCCATGTTCATCCTAATACTTGTTTTTTCAAATGATCAGCAATGTTTTCTCTGAGCTTGCCAATAGCATTTGCTGGCAAATGAATGCATATTAGTTTATTGCCATATTGTTTGCCATTTATAATACTAGCCTTTTTTTTTTTTTTTTTTTTTTACCATAACTGCAAGAACAAAAGTGTTTCCAAATTTGTGGAATCTGTTTTGCTATTAATAACTATTTATTCATCCATTTAACAAGTATATTGTCTACTACATGCCACACACTGTTCCTGGCTGAGGGCACAGCAGTGAACCACTTAGAAAAATTACACCTGCCCTCAGAAAGCTAGTCTTTAAACCTCAAATGATATTCCTAAATGTTGAACATGAAGTTTAGTAAATTTTAGCAAAACATTGACTATCTCATGATTTTAAATAGCATGGAAAATTTTACAGGTTTTTCTTCATGTTTTGGTTGCTTTATTTTTAATTGTCTTATTAACTGCTTTGTCTTATTATCATTAGATCGTATCTCAAGCACAATATAAACTTACAGTGAGATTCATCATTAACAATAGTAGATGACAATTTATTTTTCTTCTTTTTCTTTTTTTATTGATTTCCGAGAAAGGAAGGGAGAGGGAGAGAGAGAGAGAAACACCAATGATGAGAGAAAATCATTGATCGGCTGCCTCCTGCACGCCCCCTACTGGGGATCAAGCCCCAATCTGGGCATGTGCCCTGACCGGGAATCAAACTGTGACCTCCTGGTTCATGGGTCTATGCTTGACCACTGAGCCACACCAGCTGGGAGAAAATTTATTTTTCAATAGTCCTTTTCTTAGCTTATTACTTGTCTCATTCGATCATTATTGTTTTTCCTTCATATTGTCATTGTCACCAATTTGTTAACTATGTTTGCATTATGATGAAATTTAATTCATGGTGTCTCTATAAGTCAGAGTTGAAGCAACAAATAAAGCACTCTAGTTATTTTAGCAGAGAACGTAATAAAGGAAACTGGTTCAAGAGGTATTGAGGGCTTACAAAGAAAAAAGGGACCCTGTAGTCACAGAGATAGTAACTTCAGGAAGCAGTTCCAGTCCTGGGGCTAGAGATCAAAGAGAAGATGGGATTCACAGACCCAGACTCTGAAGGAGGTGGGGGGACCTGGGATCCAGGCCTCTGAGGAGGTGCAGTACTGGTTCCTGAGGCACTTGGAGAAGGGCCCCGGGGAGGAATCAGAGTCTGAAGAGGAGGTGCTGCCTGGCTGGCGCTGTGGAAAGAAGCTGGGACAAACCCATTGGCAAAAACAGCAGACAAATAAGAAAGAGCAAGTTCTTGCCTCCTCCTCCTGCCTTTCGGGTTGGCAGAACCTAACAGGAAGCAGACTGGCAAAGCAGAAATGTGGTTTTCAGCATCCCAACTCCCATGTCACAGAGCAAAGAAAGGTGTGGGGCAAGAAAGAGTAGCGTGATTAATACCCCGTGGTGTCTGCAGAAATATTTTCACACCACTGTCCATTTTGTGAGGGATGGTTTATTTAAACTTGGGTAATATAATTCATAAAATCACAAAACTAGACTACATAGGCTACATTATATCACAATGTATTAGAAGAACAGAAATGCCTGTGAGCATGACAGTGACCAACTTTGTGTATGAAACTCCCAACAAACATGAGCCACTGACCGCTGGCTGCACAGAGAAACGCACTCCTCCAGCCCCCACTGGGTATGTGGCATGAATGGTTAGTGAATATTGCTGTCTTAAGGAACTGGTGTTTGGAGGTTATCGCCCCAGCATAATTTAGCCCTGACATAATCCCCTAACAATTAGATTCAAATGGCTTCAGAAAACCCTCTCCGTCCCGTTTGCCTAAAATCTGTCAAAGGCAGTCAGAGGGATATTACACAAGCCAGGGAGACAAGGCTGCAAAGGGGACGATGCACTAGGTCTGAGTTTCTTTAGAAATAGTGACTTCTTGGAGCTCTGTGCCACTGTGATTTGGAGTAGACTTGTCACCTGATGCAATCGGTGACTTTTAAAGGCCTGTCCTTCCTCATCCAGGTCCCTGCTTCCATTGTACAGGCTCACGGAGGGAGGATTCGCTTTGGAGTCAGATAGGTCCACATCTGAGTCCTGACTTTGCCATTTCGCAGCTACATGGCTATGGGTGAATCACTGAGGCTTATTACTTAAGTCTCAGTTACCTCTTGTTTGAAATATATATAATTGTGACGACTTTTCCTGATTGGCACAGCATTAGTAATGATTTATAACGACTGCTAATGTTCCCCTCAGAACTGCAAACATTCTGTGCGCCCTCAAAGCCCTGCAGCTTTGCACAGCTCCTGCCTTCACAGAGGCTTCCTCAGCCCTCCACCCTGCCTCTTCTTAAATGTCAGCCCTTCTTACTCAGCAACACTTTCTTTGGCTGTATCAGTGACCTTGATGTCTCCCTCTTCTGAACTCTGTCTCTTAACCCTTGGTGGTTCCTACTGATCAAAATCTATCCTCCAATCAAATGCCACCTTCTCCATGTAGATGTCCCCCAATCAGCGGCAAAGTCTATTCTCTCCTCCCCACCCTATCACGTCTACCACAGCGCCATTGCTGTTGTTTATTCATTCTCTTGACAGCTCATTAATGGCAAGGCTGTGGCTCTCCTGTCCCCCTCTCCCCACCCCTGATCCCCAGTCTGCTCTACACTTAGTAGTTTCCTGGCACATAGCAGGCTATCCGTAATCTTGAGAAGCAAGGAGGGAAAGAGAAGAAGAAAAAAGATTGAGAGAGGAAAAAAAGAAGGGAAGGAGAAAGTAAAAGGAAACATTAGGCAGCCCTGACTTCTATCAAGTAGAAAATACCTGAAATTATAATTTCCCCTTCCAAGAAAAGCCTGGCATCCTTTTAAAGAATTAGTTCCAAATCTTTCTGAGTCATGCGGAATTTTTTAAAGACTTTTTCGAGTTGACAGATAATCTATAAAAGGAAAGAGTTCATTGCAAGTTGATGAAACGGAGGCAGACTCTTTACTTCCTCTTAGCTTTCACGCCCTCATTTTCATCATTATTTATATGTCATTAATCAGTTAACTATAAAAGGCAGTTCGAGAGGTGAGAAGGAATATATTGGGTTACCCGTATTACTAATGCCAGGTGCATGTAAGAAGGAATCGGCAGAGATCTAATAGCTGAGCCCCAGCCCTATCAGAGAAGAGCTTTCACAAAAAGCATGTTAGACCTTTTTTATTACAACCGTGCTTTCTCTTTGGCAGAAAAATGGCCCCAGCCATTTTTAGTGTATTCAATACACTAAAATATTGAAATTTTTAAAAATAGAAAAAAATCAAACCCTATGACATGTAGCTTAAAAATGGGAGGAGACTCTTACAAGCATTTTCAGGGGCCACAAAAGGTTGTAGCCAGTGAAGTTATCAATTTCTCTTTGCTGCTCCCCCAATATGCTACTGGACCAAGTCCATGGCAACTACATAGGAAGGCTATTCCTCCCCATGAAGGTCATGGGAGTAATGATGAGAAGGAGAAAGAAATTAATAATGGTTATGACACTCAAGGAAAATCAGAATTATTTATATCTAAGCTGGAATGTTCCCTTGCTGTTTTTATCTGTCAGGAAGTCTAAAAAGAAAATCATAGAATTTCCTCCCTCCAGCCAAGAGGGCAGCTTCTCTGAAAAAAAAAAAAAAAAAAAAAGGCCCTTGAAGATAAAGCCCCCAAAGTCTCCAAGGTACAGCACACAGCTGAGAGTTACTTGGGATGGAAGTTTAAATGAGAAATATTTCCAGCGTGCAAAAAAATCAGCACTAAAAAATTGCTTTGGAACGCGAGTAGTCAACAGAAAATTATCTGTCATCCCGAGCAGTCCTTCATGATTTTGAAGAAGCCAGACATCTCTCAATTTGTAAGATGGTCAGTCAGCAGGTATGTGCAGTCAAGCACACTCTCTCCCTTTGAAATAATGAAAGAGACCAAAGTTCAAGATGGAGAGGTCAAACTCAACCCATTTGGCATCTATGGAAGATTTCTACTTTTTTATTATATTGGGTCTCAGCCTAACCAAGTGAAGTCTTCCTGAACTGTGGGAGGTCATCATGTGCTAATGGTTTGGATTCAGCATTCACAATGAGGTGAAAGAGAAGCCAAATCCTTTTACCATAATGCATTGCTCTCGGGACACTGAGACAGATTTTGTGATCCCATTCATCAGTGAGCAACTAGAAGGATGACTGAACAAAACAGGTCATCTCCACAGAAATCAACTGCTATAATTCTCAGAAGACTAAGGATATTATGCTAGAGAAGTCCTAGGTATAAGGCCTGTGCCAACTGCAGATAGCATCAGACATGCTAGAGAACACTCGGGAAAATTACTCTAATATTCCAGTACTCTCCATTAGAAGGGCAAATTGTTGAATTAAAGTAAAATCAAAGTAACTAAATATAATAAAATATAGTAAAATTGGCTCTACTATAAATCACCTCATACCTCCCAAAATACAGCAAGATATGAAGTAGAAATCTGATGATGTTTTAGTTATCTTCCTAAGACTGATACAAATCTAGCTTCTGTGCTCTGGCCTTAAAATTGGGATAATCACATATCCTGATTTGCCTGGGACAGTTTTGGTTTCTGCCTATTGGCCCAGTGTCATTATTAATAGTATCATCTTTCTAATTGAAAGAGATACAAATAAACAGAAGCATATGCCATGCTCATGGGTAGAAAGAATTAATGTTGTTAAAATGTCTATACTAAGGAGGGCAGGCGGGTGGAGCAGGAGAGAGTAACCAAAGAATTTATATGCATATATGCACAACCCAAGGACACGGACACTGGTGGGGAGAGGGACTGGGGAGGGGGGTGGGACAGGGTGGAATGGGTCATTGGAAAGAAAAAGTGACATCTGTAATATTTTAAACAAAAATAAAATTTTAAAAAAAATGTCCATACTACACAAAGCAGTCTGTAGATTCAATATAATTCCTATCCAAATAACAATGGCACATTTCACAGACCTAGAACAAATAATCCAAAAATTTATATGGAACCACAAAATACCCTGAATAACAACAGTAATCTTGAGAAAGAACAAAGTTGGAGTTATCCTGTTACCTAGTATCAAACTATACTACAAAGCCATAGTAATCAAAATAGCATGGTACTGGCATAAAAACAGACATATAGATCAATGGAACAGAATAGAGAGCTCAAAAATAAACCGACACTTACATGGTTGATTAGTATTTGACAAAGGAGGCAAGAACATACAATGGGGTAAATATAGTCTATTCAATAAATGGTGTTGGGAAAATTGGACAGATAGATGCAAAAAAGTGAAACTAGACCACCTTTTTACACCATACACAAGAATAAACTCAAAATGGATTACAAAATTAAATGTAAGACTTGAAACCATAAAACTCCTAGAGAAAAACATAGGCAATAAAATTTCAGACATTTCTCTTAGACATATTTTTTTCTGATATATCTCCTCAGGCAAGGGAAACAAAAGAAAAAATAAACAAATGGAACTACATTGAACTAAAAAAGTTTTTGCACTGCAAAGACCATCGACAAAGCAAAAAGACAACTTACTAAATAAGAACAGATATTCGCCAATGATAGATCAGATAAGAGGTTAATATCCAAAATTTATAAAGAACTCATACAACTCAACACCAAAAGAACAAATAATCCAATTAACAAATGGACGGAGGACCTGAATAGACACTTCTTCAAAGAGGAAATACAGATAGCCAATAGACATATAAAAAGATGCTCAATGTCATTAATAGTCAGAAAAATGCAAATTCAAACACAATGAGATATCACCTCACACCTGTCAGAATGGTTACCATCAATAAATCAATAAACAACAAGTGTTGGCGAAAATATGGAGAAAAGGTTACCCTCGTGCACTGCTGGTGGGAGTGCAATTTGATCAACAGCCACTATGGAAAACAGTATGGAAGGTCCTCAAAAAATTAAAAATGAAATTACCTTATAATCCAGCAATTCCACTTCTGGGTATTAATTGGAAGAAACCTAAAACACTAATTTGAAATAACTTATGCACCTCTATGTTTATTGAATTGTTATTTACAATAGCCAGGATATGGAAACACCAAAGTGCCCATCAATAGACAAGTCGATAAAAAAGTTGTGGTACGTATATACAATTAAATGTTACTCAGCCATAAAAGAGAATGAAATCTTACCATTTGTGACAGCTTGAATAGACCTAGAGGGTATCCTGCTAAGTGAAATAATTCATTCAGAGAACGACAAATGCCATATAATTTCACTTATATGTAAAATCTGAAGAACAAAATTAATGAAAAGCAAAATAGAAACAGATTCATAGATAGATACAGAGGATAGTTTGACATTTGCCAGATGGGAGGGGTTTGGGAGAATGGGTTAAAAAGGTGAAGGGATTAAGAAGCACAAATTGGTAGTTACAAAGTAGTCACAGGGATGTAAAGTACAGCATAAGGAATAAAGTCAATAATATTGTAATAACTATAGGGTGTCCAAAAAAATGTATACACACATTTTGAATTATTATAAAGGCAGCATTTATTAAAATACATTTCATTTTCAAAATTGAGCTATCAGCTGTTACAGTGTGTATACATTTGGGGGGATACCTTGTGTGTATGGTGCCAGGTGGGTACTGGAAATATCAAGGGGGACACTGTAAATATGTGATTTTCTAACCACTATGTTGTACACCTTAAACTAATACAAAATAATGTTGAATGTAAGCTGTAAATGAAAAAAAAAAAAATTTAAGACCTCAGAAATCTCCCTCACCATCTTTTTTCACCATATGAGGTGGTAGGGAGATGAGAGCTATGGAGCAGAAAGTAGGCCTCACTAGAAACTGAATCTGCTGGTGCATTGATCTTGGACGTCTCAGCCTCTAGAGCTGTGTGAAATAAATGCTTGTTGTTAAGTCCCCAGTCTATGGTATTTTTATTATAGCAGCCCAAACTGACTAAGACAGGGATTTGTACAGCTGCTCGAAAATTGACATAGATGACAGGGGCTGTCTGTATTTTAAAAGTAAGAAGTAGGGTCAAAATAATAAATGAAAGATTGAAATAAAAGATAAAATAGTCTATTTTGAAAATACTAAATTATACTGTCAAAAGGTGTGTGTGTGTGAGTGTATGTGTGTGTAGCACATCCCAAAAGTATTTATGCAGTTTAAGCTTCATTAACTTCAGAGAAATAAGTGCCACAGATTTACCCCCAAGATCACTTAAAGGTTTAATTATTTACATTTATTTTATACTCATTTTGTTTTTTTGAATGCTGAATAATAAATTATTTTAATAAGTCCCTCTAACTGAAAACAGTAAAGGCTAACTGAAACAAAAATCTAAGCCCTGGCCGAAGGGTCTTGGGCTCAATTCCCAGTCAAGGGCACATACCTGGGTTGTAGGTTCAATCCCCAGCCCCAGTTGGGGCATGTTTGGAAGGCAACCAATTGATGTGTCTTTCTCACATTGATGTTTTTCTCCCATCCCCCTTCCACTCTCTAAAAATCAATGTAAAAAAAAATCCTTGGGTGATTAACAAAACAAACATACAAAAATCTAAAATTTGCTATTCAACATTAAAAAAATTAATATAAAAGAATGTTAAGTTCCATATTTAGGTTCATGTAAGGCAAAACATTCTATAAGAAAGATGAATCTGAGGACATATACGATTCTGAGTGTAAATGTCTGGGTACAAGCAAAAATTCCAGACACTATTTCAGAGTTTCAAAGTAGTGGATATGGTGAGGCCCAGGTCAAGGTCTCCAAACATAAAGGAGGACCCAGGCAATACCTGGGTTCCAGATGGAACAAGCTGAACATTAATTAAGGTAAATATATATGTTAAAAGGCAGATTGGAAAATAAGATAGCAAAGTAGGGCAGAAGGACCTAGAGGCCCAAGACTGATGGAGGTAATCTGCTGGGTTAGTGGAGGGAAGGGCTGTGGACACACCCACTTAAAGGTGTACCCTCCCCCACCCTCAGAAACCCTTTGTGACCCCTCAGTGCTCTGTGATGCAGGCAGGGCAATAAAGTCAAGAGTCTGCACTCTCAGAGCTCAGTTGCCTCAGGCAGCATTGCCATTCAGAAAATGCCTTTCAGCCTATTTCTGAACAGCCTCCCAGAGCCTTATCTGAGCTTCTGCTCAGAATCTTTAGATTGTTACAGCATCCTAACTTACCTCGGTGTGTTATGGGTGCTCTTCCTCTTCTATTTCCTGGTGAAAGTTTCATTTACCAGAACCGTCTCGGAAAATGAACAGACACAAAAGGTAAGGAACCCTGTGTGAGCCCCAAAAGAGATTCTTTACTGTTGTTTCCATTTCTAGTCCCACATTTATAAACCAGTTTAGTTGGCTCAGAGGAACACCTGAGATGGGATGTCTGGTGAGGGAACAGAACATCACTCTTCTAGGGGAAGAGACCAGGCAGGGCTAGAGATCAGAGTTCCATCGCACTTCATCATGAGTCGTATTCCCATGTCAGGCATAAAGGGACCAAGCTTTCCTCTCTGTTGGGTTGATCAGAAGAGCAGTGCTGAGCGCTGAGAGCCTCTAAGCAGAGGCAGGAGCCTGAGCTCTGTTCCAGGCTACAGGCTCTTATCTGAGGGAGCAGAGATGTGACTGTTGGTCTCAGATTTTATACCCTCCTTAAGTAGAGGACTTCTGACTGAGAACCAACTATGAACCTCATGGACAATCCTTCTCTGAGTTTTTCAAAGAAGAAAAAACTGAAAACATTTTAAATATTTAAAAATTGATATAAAGGAGGAACACAAAGTTCCATCAGTTAGTAATATTATTCTTGGATAATTAATGTCTGAGTTTCCTAGGGAGAGGAGTGACAGAAATGAGTCCAACCTCTCATTCTTTTCTTTTGTTCTCAGGGTCAGAGCAGAGCCAAGAGGAGAAGGAAAGGTGGGACACGGAAATGTAAGGCTCTTCCTGCTCCACCTGAGCTCCCCAAGGGTGACCCTTCCTCTCCTTTGCATGGGGAACCAGGATCATGATTTCTATGTCAGTTGGTAGACACAGTTCTTCTCAGAAACAGAGCCCTCAGAGGAGAGGCTCATGGGAAGACAGACAGAACCTGAGGCACTTCTCAGATTCCTGCTCTGCTGTCCCTGGGTATGAAGCAGTGATGGGCCTGGGCCATGGGTGTTACCCAGTAGGTGTTGAGAGTCAATACTTCTATCTCCTGACTTTGGGAAAGAACTTTGACATCAGATGATCAGATTCCTTTTCCATGTAACTACTGACCTCTCTGCTTCACAGAGTGGTTTTGAGCATTAAATGGGATAATGTAGGTGAAAGCACCTTATAAATGACGCCACACACCTGGGAACCTTATTAATATCATCATGGACCATTTGGCCTCATCTCCTGACCTGTGGGGCTTTCAGGGCATAATACCCCAATGCTCTGCCCTAAAGGGATTCTCTACAATAGCTGGGCTTCTGCACCTTGACCACGTGTAACCTGCTCTCCTGCTTCCCAGGTTGCAGATACTACCAGAGGGAAGAAGAGGAGAAAAAGACACTTTCTTTCCTTAAAAGGTGACTAAGATTTTTCCTTCTTCCCTCATCTCTCTCTAGCACGTTCTATGCACTTGCAGGGCCTCAGGGCACCCTTCCATAGTCAGGGGAGGGGTTGCCATAGGAACAGGATGTGAGTGAAGGCCTTGGGGTGAGCGCTACTGAGTGCATTGTGATGTGGGGCAATGTGAAGGGGCAGCGGGCTTCGGGTGGCCCCACCCGACCAGGCCAGTAGGTCCTCCTTTCCTTGTTCTGGTCCTGGCTGCAGCTTTGCTCCTCCTGTCTCCTGCAGCCCCCTGGGCCAGCATCACGATACCATCCGCTTTCGTCAGCTGTTGTGTCCAGACCCCTCCTGTGAGGTGTGTAATAACGCAACCACTGAGATGGACCAGCTGCTGTTCTCATTGGCCCTGGAAGATGCTACTCCCTGTGTGTGCCCTTTGGCTTCCACAGCTCCTGTGACTGAGCCTTCATTCACTCTGTCCCCTGCCGTCTCAGCAGGCCCTCCCAGAGACCTAATGCCACCCCCTCCGCCTGAGCCTCTTCCACCACCACCCTCCATTCTCTCCCCTAATCCAGTGACCCCCTTGGGTGATTTTCCATCACTGTCACCATCAGTTCACTCTCTGCCACCAGATACTGCTCCTCCCTTGGAATCTGAATTCACTGTGGATGGTTCCCCACCCCAACCCCTTGCCTTTCCCTCTCTCCCACCACATGACACTGAGAATGAGAAAACACCTCTGACCGTGAATACCATTTTTCATGACTTCTCCATTATCCAAGATATCAATCCTTCCCCAGATTTGGCCCCAACTTTGAATCCCAATGGATCAGTGATTTATCATGTACCACCAACCTTATCTGTGTCACCATCACAAGACTATAATTTAACTATGACTCAGCCTAAACCCATTCACATTCCATCAAAGCCTGCTCTGGATAACTCATCTCCACACAGCACTGGTGCATTGTCCACTTACATCCCTCAAGGCACTGACCATCCAAACCTGTCAATTTCACACTTTTCCAATGAGACAGCTCAAGCCAAAGACCCATTGCCATCCACCTTGGCACAACGTGATTCCAATGAAGTTAAGGACGTTGGGTATGACACTGAAAAAGACCTAAACAGCCACATGATGAGTCTGTCAGGAGCAAATTCAATGGTGTCAGGACAGAGCATAAGTCAGAGACAATCAGAAAATGCCCTGAAAGAACACTTGAGCAAGAAGTTTGAGGAAATCAATGAGGGTCAGCTCCCTGCCACAGTGCATAGTTCATGGCATGCTATTCAGCAGATAGTTCCTGCAGAATCCCACACCAAAATAAAACAGAGGAGTTTGCCACCAACAGTGGGTGGGGAATATTGCCTGAACACGTCCCAGGAGCTTTTCTTCCTTGAGTCCAGTGTACAGCAGATGCTGGAAGCTCACATTACCAAGTTTCATTTAAGGATGGTATGTGGTCTTCCCACCAGAGTCCTAGAATCCATAGAGATCTTCAAATTGAGAGATACTTCCTCCCATTCCCTGTTCAATTCCAAATCTTCCTCCACCAAAGTGATTTCTAAGGTGGACTCCAAATCTAGGGGCTTCATGCCCCTTCAAGGAAGTGCTCAAACCCTGAATAATGTTTGTCCTTCAACCTCACTTGTGGGCCAGGAAGGACAGGAGACCCTGAGACTATCACCCTCTGATATCCCCCATGGGCCGACAGAGGAGGTTCAGAGAATTTCGGATGCAGGACAGACTCTTCTGCCTGTCACAAGCAGCAGCATCGACAAAGCATATCATGAACAATCTCCAAGAGCAAACATTTACCCCCCAAAACTGCCCACAGAGGAAGCTGGGGCCGGACATGAGCCAGAGGGTCAGAGTGTGAATTCCAGTCAGAGCAAAGAGATGAAGAACTCAGAACCTGTCTCCAAGCCCAGCATGTCCAGGGCTGAGGAGCTCAATGCTCTTCAATCCAAAATGAGTGATGTCTTGACCACCAGCAAGTCGGGAATCTCCCAAAGTATAAATGTGAATGAGAGTAGAGGAGTAACCACTGTGAGAACTGAAAGTCTCCCAGCAAAACTGTCAGTTCTCCAGGATCCTAATGCAGCAGACAATCAGGAGCAACTGATGGCTGAGTTAAAGTGGAATTTGGAGAAGAAACATAGCGAGGCCCAAGACCAAGGCTCTCAGATGTCCCAGGCCTCAAATAGCTTGACTTATAAAGCCTCCCTGACTCATGCTCGGAGTGTCTCCGGTGTAGATAAGGCAGCTCCCCAGGTGCTGCATGTCCATTTGGAGGGCAGAGGAGTAAGTATGGAGCAGCCACAGGAGCCTTGGTACCCTAAGACTGTCTCAAGGTTGTGCCAAGATAAGAATTTCCCACCTGCTGAAAAGAAAGTGAGCCCCACAAGCTCCACATCAAAAGAGCTTGGTGGAGGGGATGCAGGGTGGAAAACATCCCAACCTAAAATGAAAGGATTTCCTACTCTGGGTGTACCATTAAAGGAGAGGCTTAGGAGCAAGTCTTCCCAGGCCCTATCACAGAAGGGACAGTCTCCTCCTGAAAGCCTTTTCAAAAAAATAAACCAGTTCCTTCAATGGCTTCATCCTGGGGTAAAATGCAAAAAAGAAGAACACTCCCAAGAAAAGGGCAGTCAAATATCATCTGCACAGAGCAGAGTCCCAGTTAAAAGTAGAGCAGACATTAGGAACTTTCTAGAGGAGAAACTGTGGCGTCGACATGCAATAGATATCACCTGCCCTCAAGAGCCCCTTTCCTCTGCAGTGAAGTTTGGGAAAGCTCAGCACCAGACAGTAGTGAAGGCCAAAACAGAGCCTGTCCAGGGGCATACTTTCAACACTCTCTCCTGTAAAGTGACAAATACCAAGTCCTACAGCCAAGAAGCTCTCTTCAGAGACAAGGACAGACACCCCCAGAAAGTTGTGGGATTAAAGGACCAGTTATTATGTCAGAAGCAACCCCACTTTGTGCCCAGCAGGGGGACTGCACCCTGTACAAGCCCCACCTGCAGGCCTCCAGCTGCCCAGGGGCCTCCTGCTGCTCTCACCACTGTGTTCAGAGGCACTGTGTCCAGAGATCCATCCACTCGATGCAGACAGAAAACAATTCTGGAGATTTTGCAGGGGACAGAATTTCCCACCCGAAAATAATTCCGTCATTGTAGACAATATTGATTTGCCCTAATAAATGTTTCACTAATAATAGTGATGTCTTTTCTGTGTACTGTGTTGGGGGCATGGGTTTGGGGTATCTCAGGGCTTGTGTTTAAGAAAGGAAAGTAGTTCGGCTCCTACTGATTGCTCCCTTTGGCTTCCAAAGTGACCAGTCCCCTGGAGCTCTTGTTGAAAAACAGGTATCATGTTCCCCCCACTAAAGCCCATTTCCTCCCTGATGAGACTGAGGAGATAGGCTCTGTCTCCTACCTTTTAGCTTAGCCTTAATGAACATGCAGGGCAGCCCACACCTTCCCCCTCAGGGATGCTTAATATCCTTTTGAGCAGCAGAGAAGACAGGCCTTCTGTGTCTGAAGATCAGGGCAGGTATATTTTTCAGAAAATATCAGTGAAGAAGACACAGTGGCTTAGTCATTATTTAGACATCAGTGAGCAGAGGATCCCACAGGCGGGTGAACCCTGAGTGGGAGTGTTTGGGGGGATATGGCTGCAGTGGATCCTGGGCTGGTTGGAAAGGGTCTAGGAACAGCATAGATCTGCTTCAAGTTCTGTCTCATGGGTCACGTGAATGTGTTGGAGAAGCATATGTTAACCTTGACACTGAAGTAAACCTACTGGAAAGTCACCTCAGGAAGTAGTTCCTGTCTCTGCATATTTTTCAGGCTGCGGGTTTGATGACTTTTTTTTTTCTGAGCAAAAACACCACTCAGCTATCGGTGGGAGGAATGTTAACCAGGCAGCCACCTACTTCCCAGTCTAAAATAAATCTGAAAGTAAGGAAAAGCTGCCTTAGACTAAGGGAGACAGTAAGAACAAATGAAAAGGAGAATGATCTTGCTGTTGGAACAAAGTTTACGCCCATCATCCCCACACTATGACCCTGTCTTGCTCCCAGCTTCCTCAAACTGATCTAAGCTCCACCTGCTGTGGCTGATCAGAGCACTGCAGAGTTTACTGATGCCTCACACCAAAAAGACATGAGCTGTCCCTTGAGTCCTAAAATAATATTTGCAAGGATGTCATCAGGCTGGCATCCCTGTCTTGGTCCCTTCCTTCCATCGGTGTTTGATGGAAATATGCAAGATTTTGCCCTTAATGTGGACATTTCACATATCGGGATGGAGATGCCATCTTTGATATTCATGGCTTTAGGGGAGTTATAATAAATCTCCCCCAGAACACCTGCAGTTCATGAACCAGAGGTGAGTTCTAGACTGTGCACCAGGGTTACAGATGTTTGGGGGCTCACCATGGACCCCCATGCAATGCTTTCTTTGTCCAAACCTGCACACGTACCCACCCTTACTAGAGGGGTCTGGAGGGGAGTCAACTCCACCTGTACAGACTGAAACACAAAAATGGAATGAGTGTCCTAGAAAGCGCTTGAGGTAATTTTCCCAGTAAGCCTTATGAATCCTAAAAGTCAAGGAAAAACAGCAATAACAAAAAACAAAACATTTCCATCACCATCTTCTCTCACTACCACACCCGTATCTTTTGTCCAGAGTTATGCCATTAACCCTCCAATGTCTGAGGTTTGGAGTAACAAAAACATACGAGATTTTATGAAAGTCCTAGGAGGGACAAAAAAGTGAAACAGAGTCCAAGGCAGGGAACTTGAGGAGATGAGCAGACAGTGAGGGTTCTAACATCCATGTGGATCAAGCAGCCAATGACCTAGTTTTTCAGGCCCTACATCTTAGGGTCCTTTACTTCCGCTCCAGTGCAGTTATTGCCACACTGTAGAGCTTATTACCAGAAACACCTCTGCCATCTGGAATAATACAGTCTGACCGTCTACCCTTCTACCTTAACCCTTATTCTTCCAGCTTATATGCTCCTTGTTAATTTTTCAACTGCAGGTCATTCATTTTCCCACTTACTGTCAATTCACAAAGATCTTCTCTCCCTCCTTTGCCAAGGTAGATGTGATGGTCTATCAGGCAACCAACTTTTAAACAGCTTCACTACAAGTGGGCCCCTTCCAGTCCCTTTTCATCCTTCCTGTCTGGCAAAATTTCAACTCTGTGTTTTTCCATAAATACCCTCCTATAAATAACTGATCATTATTAGGTTAAATCTCACAACCTTACTGGTGCCCCAGAACTTCCTGGAAATCATTCATTTATTCCATAAAGAATTATCCTTTGTTTACTAACATGTGAACAAAACAAATGGAGCTTAGCTCCCTATTTCCTTAGTCCCGTCTCTCCAAAGCTACTCAAATCTATTTCAAATCTTTCTCACTTTCCTCAAGCTGAGTGCATCTCCACTGGCTCAGCAGATGTGCTGGACCACTGTTCACAGAGGGGCTAGAAGCCGTGAGATGGGAACTTCTCAATCAAACACTTTTTAAAAATCACTTTTTTCCTTTTTCCTTCCTGTTACATGGAAAGAAGTTGCCTTCCCAACCTTAAAGGAATGCCACCTCCCAAATCACCGTATTGAAAGACAGCTAAATTCTAGTCTTGATGGACTGATGCAGCCTTGCCAAGTATCCCTTTGCCCCTCTCTCTCCTTATGGGGTGCCTAACTTTTTTTTAGGTTGTTATTCAAGAAATATATAAACATGCACAAGATCATATAGAATAATATGTTTTCCCATATACCCTCACCCAACTTTCACAATTGTTATTTGGCATATGTATTACAACCTATTTTTTAGATTATGATTAAAATGCAAAAAGCCTATTGAAACATTTTGCCATCCATCTCTCAGACTTATGCTATGTGCCCATGTCAGAGCTGTCACATTGCTTTGATATTTATCACGTGTGGAACACACTTGTGCACCACAAATGTAAACAGCATTGATGAGAAAAAAGTATTGAGCCTTAAAGGCTTTGGCAATCAGTTCTGCTCTGCCTTTTAGTCAACCCTGAGGAGTCATTTGCATGAGTTCTCTCAACTCCATGTGGGAAGTAATCTGACAGAGCAAATCCCCTGCACAACACTGCTGTTCCTAATCTCACAGCGACTACACTAACATGTTAAATGTGTAGAAGTAGAAAACTACATGTTGAACAGAAACTGGCATCACTATATGTGTTTACAAATATTTAAAAGAAAAGTTCTCATGTCATGCATGAAAATGAGTTGGAAAAAGTAGATCAGACACAGTTGTTTACATCTTCTTCCCAGAATGCCTTTAAAAAAAAAAGATTAGATGAAAAGATGCTCCATGGCATTAGCCACCAGGGAAATGCAAATCAGAACCACTATGAGATAGCACTACACACATACAAAGATGGCTAGAATCAAAAAGTCAGGTAATAAGTGTCCCTGAGAATGTGGAGAAAGTGGAACCCTCGTACATTGACGAGAATGGAAAATGGAGCAGCCTCTTTGGAAAATAGTTAGCCCTTCCTCAGAATGTTATCCATAGCATTACCATATCACCCAGCAATCCCAAGAGAAATAAAAACATATGTCCACACAAAAACAAATATAATAATCAAAAGGTAGAAACAACCTAAATGCCCATCAACTGATAATTGGGTAAATAAAACATGGTATATCAATACACTATAATAATGTTGTGCAATAAAAAATACTGATACTAGCTACAGTATAGATGAACCCTGAAAATATTATGCTAAGCAAATGAAGCCAGTCACAAATGATAATCTAATCCCATTCATAGGAAATGCCCAAACCGGAGAAAACTATTGCAACAGACTCATAGGTACAGAGAACAGACTGAGAGTTGCCAGAGGGGAGGGGTATGGGGAACTGGGTGAAAAAGATGAAGGGATTGAGAAGCACAAATTGGTACTTACAAAATAGTCATAGGATGTAAAGTGCAGCATAGGGAATATAGTCAATAATATTGTAATAACTATGTATGGTGCCAGGTAGGTACTGGAAATACCAAGGGAAACACTTTGTAAAATATATGATTACCTAACCACTATGCTGTACACCTGAAACTAATACAAAATAACATTGAATGTAAACTGTAATTGGAAGAAAAATTTTTAGTAGTATACTCTTTCATTCACCAAAACAACCTAGTTAGGACAATTATATGGTCATATTACTTATTTAGGGTTTCCACTGATTTATATATTTGAAAGGCAAAGAGAGTTTCTCTGCAAATAAGAAAAGTGTCAATATGATACCATATGTGACACAAAAGCATAAGCCTCACAACTGGACAGCAGAGCGATGCATCACATGACACTGATTAAGCTAACAAAATTATCCCCTGTGCCTTTAACAGTGGAATCTCCCCCTCTAGCTTTCTTGGGTCACGTGGCATTTTTAAATTTGACATAATTGACGTGATCTTGTAATACCAATCTCAGATTTACCGTAAAAACAGAGAAATGCTGCTGACAAAGCTCACATCTGCAGTATGCATGCTAATGGCACGTGTTGTTTTCCTCCACTTAAGGTTGCTTTTAACATCTTCCATGTTTCATTCAAGTAATGCTTTCAAAATTGCTATCAACAGCTGGGCCTGTTGCCTGTTTCTTGTTAATTAATTCTTATATTTAGGCCTATGCTATTATCATCATTTGTTCATTGGCTGCTGTCATTATCATAATATTTGTTTATCTCTCTAAATAAGCTAAATACTAAAGTTCTAAAGTGAATGCAACACAGGGATATAAAGCTTCTGAAGAAAATGAGAAGAGAATATTGGAAAATCATCATGGGAAATTTTGTTCCTAACGAACTACTTACAGGAACAGATTCTCATGATGGTGTTGAAGGAAAAGTGGACACATTCAAATAACACAATTGCTGGCCTTGTAGTGAGCAGGTCAGTGTTAGGGAGGACACTGAAGGCAGAGCGAGAGGCTGCAGAGCATGGTTCCCTTCCTGCCAATGTTCAGTAGGGCGGTCTGCATGAAGTCTGAGGCGGGAACCCTGCCTTTGGAGTTGGCATGAGAAAGGCGTATGTAGGGATGCCATGGCTCCTCCTTCAATAATCCAGGGCTCAGGGCCAATGAGATGCCACAGCGCCTCTCTTGGGGGACAGGGCTATTCTATGGACACAGCACAACCCACGGCAGAGCCTGACCCTAAGAACCTGGAAAGAGATGCACATCAGTCCCCTAACTTTCTCCCCAGTGACCACTTCCACCAAACTACTATCATAGAATCTTGCTCAACCTTATTCACATGTGGTCCTCACCCAAAGGATTTCTCATTCAAGTTTCCATTGTAGAACAGGAAGACGTGGCAGACCTAAACAATTAGCCATGCAATAAGAATTAAACATGTTAGCAATGAAAAAGCTTATCTTTTTTCATGCTTCAGATGCCAAAGAAGTGCCATCCAGATTCAAGATCTGACCTTTACCTTGAACGAGATGCTCTTTAACTGCAACAATAGAAAAAAAATGAATAAAGTGAGCCAACCCAGAAATCGACCCATGAATCAAATAAAAATGAAATATCAGTTTGGGCCCTAAAAAGGAACTGGTCATGAAAACCTCATGATTTATCATTATTACCATTCATTTACGAGCAGAAGGTCACCTCCTGTATATGTGTCTTGCTGAGGAGCAGTCACGATGCATGGGCCATGTGTTAGACCCTTCAGAACTCCTTCTGGACATAATCTTTGAATATTAAATACTAATTAGATTTTAGTGTGGTTTTAGTAGATTTCCTGAGATTGATTTTATTTTAGAAAAGAAGACATGGAGGGTAGAGAAGAGGTTTGTCACTTATGCCAAATTCTTCATTTTTCTTATTTCTATAGAGACTTATAGTTTTTACCTTTTAAGAAATTTACAAGAAATTTACAGATTTTGGTTCTTTTACAGTACCAAAAAGCTTCCTCCACACATGCCAATTCTCCCATAACAATCCATTTTTCTTCTTTCTAAGCACTTGCATAAATACGAACTCAATCTTCAAAACAATCCACTTTGTGAATGAAGAAAATGGAGCCAGGAGGGTTAAGTAACTTCCCCAAGATCACTCTGAGTTTGATTCTAGAACCGAACTCTTAACCACTAACCATGCTTAGGAGCCAGGGAAGGGCTGTGTCCATCAGGTAGAGGTTTCACCAATGGGCAGTATATCAGAGGGAGCCAATCAGAGCAGCTCCAAATACAATTTGATTCAATGAAGCAGACATTTATTGAGCACCTAGTATACGCCAGACATCATGCTCTGTGCCACTTTGGAGAGGAGAGACTAAATACACCGGGGAGAGGGAGAATGCGAGGAGACGAGCATGGTGGCCAGAAGGGAAGCGGTGCAACTGTGAACTAGAGGATCGGCACAACAAGACACCTTACTACTTTGTTAAACCCTATTTTTCCTTGATTAATCCCTACAATACACTTACCGCCATAAATTTACCAGCATTGATATAGAGGAGCAACACAGTTTAGAATTTCCCTCTGACTCACAATTAATTAAACACGCCATTAAAATAAAAAAATAAAACGTGCTGTATGTATCTGAATGAATTCACCCTACCTTCCCATCCCCCACCCCAAACACCTCCTTGTGTTCAGTGGCTCCCAAGAGAGAGGTTTTTCCCTCTCGGCCTTTTCCGTCAAGTTTCTTTGTGGACATTTATCAACTCTGGAGTTTCCAAGTCGGGATGTCTGTCATTTAACCTTCATCCCCCTTGAATGTTCATCCTGATCGGTTCGGATTAAACCACAGACTGATAAGTGAACACGGCTTTGGTGACACAAAAGAGCAGTCATTAAGGAAACCTCCCCGAAGGTATGGATCAAAGCCTGGGAGCTTTTGATTTTGTTCCCTGTGGGGAGCCGGCGGGACTCCCCCCGGGAGGACCCGCCGGGCGAGGTGCTGCCCAGGGAGAAAGACCCGGGAGGCCCGCTTGCCCTAGTGCCATCAAGAGAGAAATCTCTGAGGCATTGACCCGAGTGGTGGGCAGCGGTGCTAGCACTCGCCCTGCTCCCCCCGCTCCCCCTCCATCCGAGGGACAGGGAACGGTTTGCATTCAGTGTCCCAGCTATCAATTTGCAGAGACCCATGCAACGGTATCAGTGGAAAATGCTTCCCCAGGGAGATGTGGATGAGTTAGTGGCCCCAGGCACAGAGGAGCTGCCTGGGTGAGCTGCAGAGGTGCCCTCCTGCTCCCTGACCCAGTCCTTGAGGCACCAAAGCAACACTAAATTCTAGAAAGGCTAATTAGGAAGCTGGCCCCGGCCGGAAGGGTTAAAGGATAGTTAAGCCACATACCAAGCCAAGGACTCTATCCTCCCCAAAAGTTCCCATTAGAAGCCGAGATAAGGATACTTTCCAAGGCCTGAGCTCCTGCAGGAGGCAGGGTGTTTACTCTGAAAAGGCATTCGTAGGACCTTGGAGTAATTACTTAGTATTGGGCTAAGGGAAGAAATGTGGGGCGGGGTGCTATTCAGCACAATCAACAGTGCCTGTATATATTGAGCGGAGAAAATAAACTCGGGGCTGGCAGCTGGCAACAGGAATGAGCTGCAGCCCTCCCGATCCCATCCTGTCTCTTGTCTTTCTTTTCCAATCCTCACCCCCTCAATCAGGTTCCCGTTCGACTGCCGGCAGGCTCCGGCAGTTCCCCTCTAGTTCATGGATCACCTGCAGTAATACGTTTTTCTTTTTATTTCTGTTTTTTCCACCTTCCGTTTCCAAATGGTTTTTATTGTCTTTCCTGCTTTTCCTAAAAGAATAAAAGTATGCTCTGACAGCAGGCAGTTCTGTATTTATTTTACTAATGTGGCTAACAAAAGCATTTTATTAAATTAGAATTTAATCCAGGACCAGGAGACAAGGCAGTCCTGGAGGGGATGGGGGGAGGGAGAGGGAGGATGAAGGTTAAATAACAGGCCCCCTGGTGTAAATAGTATATTTTACTCACAAAGACTTAGGATTATTAAGAAAGTGATTTTTTTTTGCCCTAAGGCAACTGTTTTGCTAAACTGAAACTTATAAGAAGGCACATTCCTTCTATTTCTTTAGCTTCCGTTTTCTAATTCTTTAAGCCACCATTTACTTACACGTGTTTGGCTTCTTTTTTGCTTTTTGCTCAGAAAGTTACACACCATCATATCCTTTCTCTGAATTTTTTCCTCTTCACCAAACCAAAAATAAAAAACACAAACCTAGGGCTTGCCCAAGGTGACAGTTGTATCGGAAGTGACAAGCGACGAGAGCATCAGGGGAGATTTTCATGGGCCGGCTGAGACAATCCTGCCGCACGTGTGACAGTCACACCTGTGCCGGCATGGTGGCGAAGCTTCTCTGTCCGTCCCTGAAAGACATTCCTTGGAGTCAAAGCAATGCTTTATTCTCTGATATTAGTTGTAACCCAAATGTCAGCTGCCAAAATTTGCTTGAGCTTTCAGGAATCACCTTATTAAGATTTTAGCAAGACTGGCTTAAATCTCCATTGTAGACAATATGGGAAACCCACCATCTCTTGAAAGCCTCTGGTGGTTTGGGTGTGGAGGTGACCTGCTCAGCTAGGTCACCTCTTCCATTGAATTCCGGGTCCCCTTCTGCATTCAGCCAACTACTCCTGCTGGCCCTTTGCGGTGCCATATTGCCCAGTTAGCACTTGTCCCCAAAGTCTTGCTGCAAATCTTTTCCAAAATTTTGAGAGTGACAGAAGACATACTAAAACCTACCTTGTGGGACCATTGAAAGGATTAAATGCTGTGCCTGGAAAATCACCGACATAGGGCTCAGAAACAGTAATCAGCTATGGTGTCTAAGGACGTGTGTGTGACATGCTTCCTGCCTAATCGGGTGCAGTGATGACACAGATCCCTCCACTACATTTTTTTTTTCATGTATTCAGCAAATGTGTATTCGGCATTGATATGGCACTAGGCCCCGGGGATGCACTGGTGAATAAAATAAACATATTCTCTGCCCTGGTAGAGCATGTAATCAAGTGGAAAGAGGAAATAAATGTATAATTACAGGTGGTATATGTGCTATGAATGGAAACAAATGGGCACAATGACTGGGAATCGTGACTGGGGCAGGGTGCTCAAAAAAGGGCTTGCTAAGGAGGAGGCCTTTCATCTGAGACCTGAAGGGTGAGGAGTTGCCCACACAGGGAGTGGAAGGTGAGCATTTCAGGCAGCAGCCCACAGATGGGGAGGAGTCTGGGGTGTGAAAGAAATGAAAGAAGGACTGTGTGGGTCGGGCACAAACTGTGAGAGAGAGGATGGCATACAATGAAGTTGGAGAGGTCAGGAGGGGTCAAATCCTGCAGAGGCTTATAGGCCAGTGTAAGGAGTCTGGGTTTTGCTCTAATTACAACAGGAAGCCATTGGAGGATTTTAAGTAATGGAATGACACAATCTAATTTAGGTCTTAAAGGTGGCTCTCCCTTCACTACATTTAACAAATGAGACAAAGGAAGGAAAGAAGAATCACTTGTACAAGGGGCCCTTTATTCAGCAAACATGTCTCAAACTCTTACCACATTCTAGTTACCACCACATTAGACCCAGGGTCTTACACAAGTAATATGAAAGAAAACAAGTCCCCAAGCCAAAAAATGTGCCACGTACTAACTTACTGAAGTTAATACTGCAGACTATTCGCAGCCTCGGAAGAAGCTCTCCTAGCCTTGTGTTTAGAATTCCTCACAACCTGGATTTCTCTCTAGAGCTCAGATCTCAGGGTGAAGACGGTAACAAAGGTCTTGAGGGCAGAGAGCCTGTGCCAAAGGACAGACAGAGGGGAATGGTATGTGAGACATTGCCTCCACCAGTAGGCAGGAAATTGTCCCAACCACAGCACAGGGAGAAAGGGGTTTCAAAGTAAACAGAGACATCATCACTCCCTTATGGCCAGAGGTTCCCATTCTCCCAGGGACCTTTGGTCACACGTGGAAGGGCCCAGCACTGCAGGCCGTGGGGGACCAGCTCCCTGAGAGCATGCACTCCAGACAGTTTAACATCTGCAAGAAATCCCCCACTTCAGCACCCAAAGAAATGAACTTGTATCTGATTGCTGATGAGAGCGCGTACACTTCTCCAGGCTCCAGGGTCACTCCTGATAAACAGCAAAGAGCAGATGCTCTTACCACGACCTAGTGGGGTTTTTGCTTATCCTCTGAGCCCAACACATCCCAGATGCATCCATCACCTGCTTTCAATGAAGAGCAAAGAGAGGTGAATTAAACCACAGGCCCGGTAACAGAGATCACTCACTATTTCTAAAACAGACACTTCCTAGGACAAATGCACAGTAAATCATCTAAACTGTACAAAAATCCTGAGAGAAAGAAAAACCACGTGTTATTCCAAAGAGTAATTCAAGAGCCCTAATGATCTCAATTTTCCTTCAAAGGAATGATTAACACCCAAGATACAATATCACAACTGAAACTCTCAATGGGAGTGAAAATTAACCTACAGAATCAAATATCTGCAATGATAATGAATAACAGAATATGGGTGGGTAAGTGGGGAAAACAGAGAAAAAAACTGATTCAAATGTCACAAGAGTAGCATGTTGGGCAAAGTTGACAATCAATGAAATTGGACAGGAACTGGATCTAAATTCCAGACCTTGGGCAGATGACTTAAGCATCATAAGCTGCAGTTTCCTCTTTAGTAGGATGAATATAATACTACTTACTTTGTGTTGTAAGATTTAAATGAGTTGATACAGTGAGTGCCTGGCTTAGAATAGGTACACAAAACTACTGGAAAACTTTCCTTTGCAGTCCTGAGACCCTGTCCCAGCCAACAGAATTTTACAGCTGTTAAAGACATGATTTAAGAACAGGTTTAACTGTTTTTCTAGTACAGTCTCAAGTTAGTCAAGTTCTTATTTCAGTTTTCTGCCCTGTAGCTGCATTTTTCATAACTCCCAAAAGTTATTTTCATGTCACTTTCCAAAATTTATTTTACTTCCTCCCCTTACCCAGCTTTTTCCGAGAGATGCATTTGATCAGATTTTGTTTTTCAACATCTTCAAAGTAATGAATTAGAGGAGGGCCTCTCACCCCCTGCCAGGTCATCGAAGGGAAGCAACTCTTCCAAATGACTTCTGGGCATGACTCAGGCTCTGGTGCAGCTTTGTTCTTTTTCTGGGTTTTCAGAACAGACTTCTGAGCAGCAATCCCTAGGCCATGCAGGAATAACCCTGTCTATATGCAAACAATTAAGGTAGCACTGTTGTTACCTGTTCTATTTCCGATGCCCTCTGTTTCACTGAACAAAGCAGAATTTGGCTTCTGTTTTTGGTTCAGGACTTTTGGCGTCATGTGCAGTAAAGGGCTACACACCAGTTTGTTCAGCTCCCCATCACTGTCCTCCTCACTCATGCACATCATTCAGAAAACCAGGCATACCCACTTTTCCTTCCTCTCCGGCTTCCTCCTTTCTTTCAAACAGAAAGAGAAAAGCTATAGGATGTGAGAATCCAGCTATACTATAGTCATCACAGGTAACCATTTGGCATCTAAAGTAGGTCTGTTCTGGTAGATGACAATCCCAATTCCTACATTCAATTTGACAAACAGTTACTGAATGCTTATTGTGTGCCAGGCCCTCTGCTATGTGCTGGGAGTGCAAGGATAACCTCAGGCATGGTCCCTTTCCCCACTGAGTTTTACAGATAGGTGGAAAAGTCAACTATAGGACTTTAGGACTCATACATAATAATATAATATCACAATACTGTAATACTCTGTGATGCAGGATACACGGGAGCGAGGGAGTAACTGCTTTGGATGGACAGGGTTTAATTTTGCTGGGGAGAGTCATCAGGGAAAGCTGTCTTCTATTCAGGATTTTATTATCTCATGGAGAAAAATTATAGAAACTTCCTAAAGCCAAGCACTGTGAGATCATAAGTAGGACTAGCTGCCATCTTGGTGCTTCTGCTTCTTTCCTTTGCCTTGTTTTACCCTGAGGAACTCCCACTTAAGTGCCTTGCTCCCTGTGTTTTCCCATCTTCCCTTTGCCTTCATATGCCCATTGTATATCAAGGAGACTTGAATTGCACGAATTGTTTGCATTCTGTTTAATGCCTATTTTTTAAAAATGATTCCCACTCTAAAAAAGATTGGCTGATTAATGTACTCAAAATATCTTGCACTACACAGCCAATTCCTCTCTCCTTGTTCTATTCATAATGTATAACCCATCTTTCTTCAAATGTGCAGAAAAGGATCCGTTCCCCACCAGCATTATTTGTAACTGCAGAGCTTGAGGTGGTACTAGATGTCAAAAATGAAAAATTGCTAAATTCAAAATTGCTTCTCCCTTTGTTTTAAAGGTGACCTGCAAGTGGTTTTTATTTTTTTAATGAACTAATTGTAGGATTATATGCTGAATGCCCCAAATACAGACAGTGAGAGAAGAACACTCAGCACATACCTGCTACAAAATACCTGGTATTGTTTCAGAGCCCCTGTGAGCCCAGACTGCTGACACCCACATTCCACGCAGCCCCACCAAGGAGACTGACTCAGATGCAGCTCGACTTCTGAATTGGAATAATGGGGCAGCAGGGCAATGGTGAGCTGGGCCAGGAGCTGGGAGGCAGCCGGGCTACTTGCAGAGTGACCTTGGCCAAGTTGTCATCTCAGCCAGCAGCGTCCATCTCCACTCAAAGGGAACCAGCCTCTTCATCCCTCCCACTGAAGAACTGAGGATTAGGACTTTGTGTTCAACACCTGCCTTCCCGAAAAGAGGCTGTCAGAGCTGCAAAGTAATTTCACTAGGCCCACACGCATACTACTGGACTGGAAACGTCTGAAAAATGTGCGGTGAACCTGTTCATATTTCCCAGCGTCATGTCCTGCTCCCTCTGGCCCCCAACACAGCCAAGACTGGACTAGAATTTAGAAGATCCTGGTTCCTATCGTGCACTGAGATGCAAAGACATCTCCTCAGAGAGATTCAAGCACTTCAGGGTTCGATAACCTTAGTCAGATCATCCATGATCCTATCCAGGAACAAAATTATGACAGGGAAGGAATAGAAGTTCACTACATACTGTGCTGTGAGGGGAGTCACAGAAATGCCCCCCCCCCCCAACTGAAGACAGTGCCTCAGTCAACTAGAAATTCCACCTTTCCTATGAATGAATTCTTATTTACTCCGCCTCCACTTGCCCGCCACCTGTTGAAATGTGCGTAACCCTTCGAGGGTAGCACATTCAATTATTCATTATGTACTATTATGCCTCAGAGAGAAAGAGTTGTTCAGATGCATCCCAATGAGATTGCTGCTTCAGCAGCAGTGGAACAGCAAGCAGGGAAATTTTGCTACAGAGGCCGAAGAAGCGAGAAAACCAGGGCCAGTTGTGCTGCAAAAGAAGCACTGAAATGATGGATTCCCAGCACTCGTCATTTATCCGTTCATCAGATCCTTATCAGTGCCTACTCTGTCGTGGGCCACGCTAAGAGTGGGTGATACACTATGAAGTGAGTTTCTAAACACAGAGACTAAGAACACTGAAGACCAACTTGGCCCACTCCCTGGTATCCCCCTTAATCCTGGGAGGGGGAAAACCCTGATGCCCATGCCTAAGGGGTGCGAGATGCCCACGCTGGCCTCCTGAGAAACAGGCATCTGAACGCAGCTCCCTCTTTTCCTGCCTCCCAGTCTAGCTGTTTCCATGAGACTGTGAAGCATCCCTTTCACTAGGCAGTATTTGTGTTCTTTGCCAGCTCACGTGGCAGAATGTGGGCCTGGCAAAGACAGTGAAAAGGGAACATTTTTAATCAGGGGCACTGTGAGGGCTAAATGGCTATATGTGTGTGAAGTGGATTTGTCAGTCCTCCCCAACACACACAAACGAAAAAGCAGTCGGGAGGACCACATGCTAAATGGTCCTGCAGAGGCCCTGTCTTCATTCTCTGAACTCTCTGTGAGCACCTGAGACTTGAAACAGGACCCTGGGGACTGAATTCTACCCTCTTCCCTCTGCAGTCCCTCCCCTGTGGCTTGCTAGACCCAGGGCTCTTTCAAACTTTGTTTGTTCAAGCATTAAATCTCCCAGTGGGAAAGGGTGGTGGTTTGGGGAGCTTTTGTTTTCCCCATATAGTAACAGAAATAAAAGCCCAGGTTCGGTCCTCTACTGGAACTATTTGGGTCTTGTCATGTGCACACAGGGAAACCAGCCACTGCAAGAGGTGAAGATATCAGCAAGTTGTGCCTCTGGCTTTGAAAATGCCAAGCTGGTACCTTCGCTTCTAATAGAAATGCCATACTGAACTCTATGCCTTGAGAGTTTAAGATAGATTATGTTACTGCTGAGGTCTTACCTGGTCAGACTCCACCTGCAAAATGAATGACAAGCCGAAGCCATTCACAATCAGGTAATACCCACCCTAAACCTAATGAGAAAATAACTCGAGGCCACCAATGGCTTTTGCCCAAAGAGATGAATAATGTGGAAAATCGTTGGCTGCGAGAAGAACAGAAGAAATTAATTGCTGAAGCCTTCACAGCGTGATGAAAGCCAAGAATTATCCCCTGGATCCGCACTTATAATTTACAACAGCTGCCTGCTTCAGACGGGCTGAAGTGACTCTCAGCGGAGCACAGCGCGCAGCTGCTCGCAGCGATGAACCTGGAGCCGGGTCAACACTCAGCCCCAGCTCGGAGGGTGCGTGTCGCGGGCCGTCCGCAGCACCCAGCCTGCAGCCGGGCGAGCCCTCGCTCTGTGGCTGCCACTTACCTTGCAGTGATATATGGCCCTGTTCACCCTGCTACTGTCATAACTCTTTTGAATTTCCGCCGGGAGATGGCTAAAGCCTGGTCTGTTTATTGATATTTTCCAGCTACTGGAAACTGGGATTGTCACCGACCCATCATGGGAAGAGCATTTTATGCCCTTTTATGAACCTCTGACTGGATGGTGACAGGAGGGACACTGGAGAATTCCCTCTGGGTCAGTGCCTACAAGTGAAGGTAGCAAACAAGCAAACAAAAAATTAGGCTAGAAGCAATTAGGAGAAAACAAACCAGAGGAGACTGAGAACTGACACGTAAAAGATGCATCAAAAATAAATAACTGTTGTAAGTGGGGGAAACTTACATAGGCAGGGACTTTGAAAAGCATGATTTCTCCTAAAAATGGGCACAGGTTTTGTGTAAAGGAGATTATAACCTTTGTGACACGCATCTGACAACAAGTTTGCTTGTTCATTCCTGAAACTATTGTTTCTGTCTGAACGACAGAGTTTAAAGTATACGCAGAGTGAACTTGCCCACCAAACCATTTCTACTGCCCTGATTTATAATCTCAAAGGCTGCCCATCCTACCTGGGAGAGAGTGGAAATTTAGTAAGAGTAAAATTTAAACAATATGGACATGAATGCTGAATGGTAGATTTTTTTTTTTTAATTTGAAGACTTGTTCCCAGTCTTGGCAGTAACAGTTCTGAAGAACTGGGCTGCAGATTTAGTTGCGGGATCTCAGCAAAGAGAATCTGTAGGGCGTTGTTACGGAAAGGCCCGGTTCTTAGTCACACTGCGTCAAGGGGGTTAGCACACCGTAATGATTTCATGTCTACCTGAAATGCCAAAATTAATCGAATTATTTATTTTGTATAAAGGGTCAGTCACTCTTAAAGTTGATGTCCCTAAAATAGGTAAGATACTAAGTTTCGTCATGTACACCTTTCTATGAATCTGTTTATTAGGTCCTTTTCTAGGGACACGTACCAGGAGGAAAAAGGAGAATGTGTATGCTCAGTGGGTTCCTGGGGATGCGGGCAAGGGGGTGTGTGACAGGGTGAAACAGTTTGCCCCGCCAAGGGCACCATGACCTTCCTCATGTTCCTATACTAACACAGAGATTGAGACATTTTAGAAGGACGAAGGTCATGTTTTAGTCGACATTTAGCGCATCAAAACCAAGGAAGCCTGGCCGGCATGGGTCAGCGGTTGAGCATCAACCTAGGATCCGGGAGATCGAGGTTCAGTTCCCAGTCATGCCTGGGTTGCGGGCTCGATCCCCGGTCTGGGGGGTGCAGGAGGCAGCCAACCAATGACTTTCTCATCATTGACGTTTCTGTCTCTCTCTCCCTCTCCCTTCCTCTCTCTGAAATCAATAAAGACATAAAAAGGGGGGGGGGGGGATAGGAAATAGGATGCTATACAACATGAACAACTTTCCTGGCTCCATTGTCCTTACATCCTAGATAACCTCCCCCTTTACTCCTGCACTGATCGCATCTTAACCCCACAAGTAGGAAGAGAATTCCAACTGACAGGACAACAGGAACTTGGAGATTATATATATTTATATTTATATATATACACACTGCTGATGTGGTCCTGGTGAAATATTCAAACCCAGCCTGACCGCGTGGATCATTTATAGGCAGTTTCTCCTGTTCGTATCTATTCCTCTTACAGGCTTCTCCTCATCAAACGTACTAGCGAAAAAACCACATATTCTTGCCTGACCTGCTCAGCTCTACATTTTATCCAATAAAAAATGCAACCCCATAACTCATATGCCAACGACCTCCTTTACAATAGTAGTTAGACGCGGGAATGAGAAATAGCCATACAGACCATCTCTAGGACAGGAGGGACTAGCAAACCCCCGGGGACTGTGCAGGACTCAGCGCCAACAGTGACACCATGTGGCAGCGAGAAACAATGGCAGTAGGAGGCTGGTCAGACGGACTCCAGCCCCTTCCAGATGGTGTAGGAGGGAGGCACCTCAAACTGAGCCAGCCCCTGGGGCCCTTGCACCGACTCACGGGAGCGGGAGATGCTGAACCTCCTGTTGTTGATTAAACAGGCAGGGGCTCCAGCATTAATTGGGAAGGTTATTATCACCCTCAAATTTATGGAAAAATCCTTTTTTTCTATTTCCTGAAAGAGATCCAAGAGCAATCTATCAAGGAAGGCACTGCTTTTCATGACGAAAATTTTGAATAGCAAAAAAACAAAAAGCAGTGCCTTCCATGCCCTCTCCCAAGCCTCTCCCAGCCTATACCTCCTGCCCATCAAGACACCTTCCCCGGCACCACTGCCACGCTCACGACCCACCTGGTTCCCCCCTCTCCTCTCACACTTTGTAAGTTACCCCTGCTAAAATATTGCTAATTAAGGTATCAACCGACAATAAAGACTTCACAGGAACACACCTGGCAATATTAGCATTTGTTAAAATGACTTAAAAAGAGAACTGGTCCCTCCTGTTGACACCACCTCTCAGGAGCTCTCCTGTGAGCAGTCACCACCCCTTCTCCTGCCACCCCTCATAAGGAGTGGGGTGAGTAAAGGCTTGGCGTTCTACCCCTGAACAATGCCATCCTCTTCACTAAGGGAGTCCGGTCTCATGATGCATCAAGACATGCTGTGCCTACATCTGTTAAGTGTGAATTGTTGAGAATAAGTTGTTACTTAACTGTTTTGGCATCTTTTATGTAGGAATTTATAGGTGCACAAAATCAGGGTCCCCAATCAATGGGTTAGAATTGCCCAGGACAGCTCAAACAAAGACTTCCCTGGAGAGCTCCACATCAGTGTCCAAAACTAAGGGTTCTTACTCTCACTCCGTGGGTAGGAGACTAGCTAGCAGCAGAACCCATGCCTTCCTACAAAAGCTTTGAGTCCCCCAGATCAGGATAGCTGGAGCTTTCAGAGCAATGAGGAAGTTCTTTCTCTTGAAAACTGCCCAGGTTTTTTCTTTAATGTCCAGTACTTCACCGAAGTATTTACATGTGTGTCTCACTCCACCTACCTGATGTTGCAAGGAAGGGGAGCCTCATGGGTCTTCCCTTAACAGTAGGGACTCATTAAAGTCTTATTGAATGAGTACATAAATGATGAATAAATAAATGAAAGAAAAATGAATAACTTGCTTCTTTTCTTTTTTTTAAATATGTCTTTATTGATTTCAGAGAGAGAGGAAGGGAGAGGGAGGGAGAGAGATAGAAACATCAATGATGAGAGAGTCATCGATTGGCCGCCTCCTGCACGCCCCCCGCCAGGGATCAAGCCTACAACCTGACTTGTTTCTGATACCAGTAGGAAAAAAAAACAGGTGTTCACCTATTTAAAGTTCATCTTCAAAACATACCAATTACCATATGGAAAGTTTCCGGACTCCCTGTAGTAAGGACATGTGAGCTTGGTCGAGAGGTTATGGCCATGCAACGCTGTGATAAGAAAGATAATTGCATAATTTGAGAATGAGTTATTATTATGCAAATGCTCACAGAGGCATAAACAGTAAATTTTTACACTGTACTTTAGGATGTTGACTACATAATTCAGCATTGCACAACTCAGTGTACTCAGTGTGCTTTGCCTGAGAGCCGACAGTGAACTGAGAATCACCCACATATAAAATACCCACCATGTGTTTGTGCCTGAATTGTGTGTAATAACTTGAAGTGTATCCCTCCAAATTTTTATGTTGAAGTCCTAACCTCCAGTTCCTCCGAATGTGATCTTATTTGGAAACAGGGTCTCTGCAGAGGCAATTAGTTAAAATGTGTTCTTACTTGTATAGGGCGAGCCCCTAATCTAATGTGTCCTTACAAAAGGGGAAATCTGGACACAGATACATACACGGTGAGACCACCATGTGAAGATGAAGCAGAGATTAGTGTGATGTAGCAGGAGCGAAGGAACACTGAAGATTGCCAGCAACCCCCAGAAGCTAAGAGGCCTGGAACAGCTTCGCCCTCAAAGCCCGAGACAGAAACCCACCCAGCTGACACCGTGAACCCAGACTTCTAGCCTCCAGAACTGAGACAATACATTTCTGTTGTTTTAAGACATCCAACTTGTATTAATGTGTCTGGAAGCTCCAGGAAACTAAGACACCATGATATCTCTTGCCCTTTGCCTACCTCTCCTCTCATCTCCCCACTACTCAATTAAATCATTCCAGTAATAGGAGTTCCTCAGAGTGACAACCTGAATATCTTAGTCAATAATGGCTGTCCCCAAATCAACACCCACTCTTTCAAGTGGAGCACAGTGTCCACTGTGTTGTATTTCCCATGGGCCCCTTTGAGGATGCCCTAATGCCGGGTGGGGCAAAAGTAGGTTCACAGTTGTTCATATGGAAAATAATACAATAATTAATAAATAGTAATACAAGAATGGACTCTGTATTTTGCATACTCACCACTGTAAACTTACTTTGCCCCACCCTGTATTCACCAGGTTCACTGCTGCTTCAAGCTTACCCTGTGTGTACCCAGTTTAATCAGCTTGGCATCCTTGACTCAAGCACTGGTACCTCTCTATCCATAGAGGCTATGATATCATTTTTCTGTTTCCCAATTTGGATAACCAAGGGTTATCCAAAGGTTCTGGAAAGCATAATTTATAAAGCATCCCACCCGGACATCTCCTGAGAGGTATAGGAGAAGCTGGAAGCACCCCTGGGGCAAGAAGGGTGGCAGAGGCTATCTACAGAGTGGAGACATGAGGTTGAGCAGTTGGGGTGGACCAATGCCTATATATGAGTCTACACATCATAATTCCAGCCACAGGCTAAACAGATGACCTAGGTCCTCTTATCTAGCACCAAACATCCTAATGAAATGAACCCAGCCCTCTATGGAGCCTCTGCCCTCATACAACCCAATAAACAAAACCCATCAAAAAAGAGACTGTTCAGCCCTTGTCAACTTACTTGACCACAAGAATATCAGTCACAAACTTTATTCAACATTTTGAAGACCTTCTATTGCCGGGCACAGTTCTAGGAACTCAGAATACAGCACTGAAGGGGAAACAAGAACCCTGCCCCTCCCTCATGGAACCCGTTGTTCTAAAGGGGAGGGACAGACAATGAGCCATGCAGAGGAACAGAAAAGCAAAGTGTGCTGGTGAGAGGTGCTTAAAGTGGGGGAGGAAAATGGGAATGATCAGCAGAAGTTATTTTGAAGAGTTTGTCCTGCAGCTTTAGATCTAGTGCTGGAGGGAGACCTTTCTGAGAAAGTAAAGTTTCAGTAATGAAGTAAAATCATGAGGGAGGGAGCCACGAGGATGTCTAGGGGAAGCACCTTTCAGGCAGGTGGGTGTGAAACGTGTAACACTATGCAAATGTAGCTAAGTGTTATTAGAGTGTGAGTTAAAAATCTACACTCAGCAAAATCTTTCAATTCAAAGAAAAAATACTCTAACACCCACTAAACAATGACATCATTCTTTTGATCGCTCTGCATACATAGCTTAGCCTCCAAAATGCAACACAGGTACCTAAGTTACATTAAAAACAACAACAGAATTTCTGAGTGATACTGGTAATGAGGTGGGTTGTTACACAGCAAAGCCCAGCCTGAGGGATACCGATACAAGGGTGCGGAGAGTGACAAGAATTGTACATGCTATGGTAGAAATAGTCGAAGAAAATAGGATTTCTTTTCCAAGTCAAAACATAAATCAAGTTACCTTCAACTATCTGTAACTACAGGAAGAAGACCCATTCTAGAATATTCTTAAATATAGATATAGCTCTAAAAGGTGGGTTTCAAACCAATGCAAAACACACACACACACACACACACACACACACACAGCTTTGTAACAGTCAGACCAGCCCATTTCCCAGCTGAGGAAATAGAGTCCCCCCCACAGATGCTGCAGAGGGACGCCAACACTGAGTGCGGGCTAAACTAAGCGACTTGAGAGGAAATCCGTTCTTACTGTAAGATTCGGGATTCCTGAACTAGCCCATCTTCCTTAGCAAGTCCTCATTCTCCAATGTCTTGTGGCTTTGAGAGTGGGGTGGCTAAAACCCACCGACACCCAGCCCACGGTGCCAGGATGGGTGGGTCTGTTTTCATTTTAATAACACCTTTAAGTCATGGCTGTCATCATCAGGTGTCATTTGACACTGAAGAAAAAACAAGTATTGCGGTTGTCTGATCAGTTATCTGCGTTTAGCCTTGATAGCTATATCAAAGATAGACATTGGGGACTGAAGATTAACAAGGTTCAGATGGTGGCCGGCGGTCACCGAATATATTCATTTTTAATGAGGAAACTTATCACTTCAATGGGACTCTTCTTGACAAATTTCTGATAACCAGGAGACGTGGGGATCTCCAGTGTATGTTAATACTGCAAGTTGGCCTTTCCTCCTGCCTGGAAACTGCGAATCCCTTCCCGGGAAACCCAGTCCTCCTGTCTCTTGTTAGCTTCGGGCAAGGGTGTGGTGTGCCTGGAAACCGCAGGCTGCGCTGGTCGCTTCAGCTCATTTACAGATTATTTTTATTAAGATCTTCCAAACCAAAGCAGCTTTTATTTATTCATTGCCCGCACAAGTCTGAGCAAAATGCACCCTACCCTCCGCCTATGTTAAGCTCCATTCTTGCCCTCCACCGCGTTTTCATACATTAGGTTTTCCGGGAGAGGCCAGCCCCGCACATGGCGGGCCCTCACTCAACGTAGAACAATATCCGCGCCCCTCCGAGGCAGGGGCGCGATATTAAAGGTTTTTCATTACTTTCCTCGCCGGCTCCCTTCCACTCGGCAAAGCCCACTACCCTCCGGGTGCATTTCCCCCCATGGCGTCTTTTCGCCGCAGCCTTCTCTCCTCCGACTGAAAGCCATCTGTGTTTATTCCTGAAGCCCCTGCACTTATATGTTTTATTACAACTTCTTCGCGGCCGTTCCCATTCCCAGACCTAATCCCCTTCCTCTGTACCCCGAGGGCCGCTGCCGATATGACTTCAGGTGCAGAAATGAAAAGACTGGCGTCGGCCCCAGGCTTCGGGCGTCCGCCACCAAAATCAAAGCATAAAAACATTACACAGATATTAATATTATAGTCCCTGCCCCGCAAACCCCCGTAGCATGCCACGGCCCTGTCAGTCAATGACATTTATGGAGCGGCCACCCTGAGAAGTAAGGCGGTGCCCTGCTGAGAAGAGACAAAGGAAGAAAGCAAAGGCATTTTTGCTTTTCTTTAATTAGTAAAAGATCGTTCTATTCTCTGTTTCCCCGCTAACTGCAACTCCCCCACCCCAGGGCCTGCCTCCAACCGCCAGAGCAACACTTTCCACAGGGTTTTGTCCCTCTCAGTCACCATCCCCTTGGTTCCACAGAGAAGCCGTCACAGTATTTATAAACTGTCTGACCCATGATCAGCTACACTCTCTCAGAGCCCCAGAAAAGTCCTGAAAGGCAGTAAACGAAGCTCTTGTGAGCCCATCGATAAGCTAGGAAGTGTGGTAGGTACTTCAATTGCTTGCATCATGGATCCCTCAGAGCTGCGAGACAGCAATCTTTCCCGTCTTACTGATCTTAGAAATCAGAACCAGAAAGGGCAGGTTAAGTAACGTGCCTGAGGGTTATAAAAGTGGCAACATGGAGAGCAAACTCAAATCTGGTTGATTCTGAAAAGCTTCCACAAAAGCAATCGTATTTTGCAATTGGGTCAAAGAAAATGACACGTCCCGTTCTGAGAGGGGATTAAGAGATTCAGGCTCTGCTACGGGCCAGTGCATTTGCAGCGCACGTGCTTATTGGCACCACTCAAGGTGGGGGTAACAGACCATCAGGGTACAAAGGAGAGGGTTTGGGTTTATAAATGGGGAAGAGCAAGGAAAAGTGAAAATGGAGTCTGCAAGGCCTTGGGGAGTAATGGCAGGTGGGTTTCAACAAGAGAATCAGAGGATGTCCCGGGAATTGTCTGGTAAGGATCCAGCTTATTATCAGGGCTGGATGCTCTTGGGAAGGACACTGGGAACAGTGACAGTAGCTATCGTAACACCGTTCTCAGCGGCAAGTCCCATCCTTCAATGCAGTTTACTTGCCCACACGGAGTGTTCTACAGCGATTACCAGCATGTTATCTAGCTCAGGCTGTCTAGATTTGAATCCCAATTCCTCCACTTACTAGTTGTGGGGCTTTGAACAAGTCACTCAACCTTCCTGTGCCTCAACGTCCTCAGTTGTAAAATGAAGACTATAACCATACCTACATCGAAGGTGGGTTGTACGGATTAAATGAGTTATTATACATAGGCCCTTCAAAACTGTGCCTGCCACATAATGTGTGCCATAATGGGTTTGGGGGTGTTAAACTCAGAAGGACTGAGCAGCATGATTAGTGTAGGCTCTGCAAAAATGGGATGCTGATGAACGGCGGTGGAGGATTCGAAGACGCCCCATTCAATCCTACTACCACTCTCCCTCAGCCAGTCACCTTCCCACAAGGCCAGAGAAAGGAGGAAATGCACAAAGGACAAACAAAGTAGATTAGCATTTTTACTGGTGGGGCTACAGTAAGCAGGAGGTGGGCCTGGCCTAGAGCTGGGCTCCGGTGGGGGGTCCCACACCCCAATGTAGAACCAGGAAAACTAGATTGGAATAGACAGAAAGGCATTATGGGCCAGTCTCTACAGCTCTAGGTGCTCTAGAACCAAATTATATCAAAGGCCTGCTGTGCCACCTTTTCCTCAACACCAAAACTTAAACTTCAGATGTAGCCCTGGCTGGGGAGAAGTGGGCTTCCATGCCCATTCCCCTACACACACACACACACACACACACACACACACAATTCTACAAACAAGAGGTCTCTGGTTTTCACTGTGCATAAGAAAATTAGTACAAGCAACTATGTTTGGTCTCTTCTGAGTTGGACAGCAATTTCTGGAAGCCTTTGGGGAAGGAGGGAAGAGGACAGATGAGAGATACTCTCATTTCCCCAGCTTCCAGAAAGAAGAGAAGAGTTTCTAAGAGAGGGGAATGCAAAGGCAGTCCCTCCCCTAGGTCTGTGGACATTTCAAAGCCTGGACCAGCTCATCACTCTTTTCCTCCCTGGTACCTGACCCATCTTTGTTTCACTCCTAAAGCGAGGAGGGAGGGAGGAGGAAAGAGGACCCTTGAGCCCCAACCAGAAGCCAACTATAAACAATAAATGTCACCTATAAATGCAGCAGGAGGGACCCCGACCTCTCTGTGGACTTCAGGTTTCCTTATGTGCAAAGTGAGGACCGGACCAGTAGTCTATGAGTTCCCCCTCGCTCTAAACTCTGTATGCGGTGAGGCCTTGAGCCCAGGCACCTCGTCACACCACTGCTCTAGTATGAAAACCAAACCGTCACAGCCTTGGCCTTTAGAGAAGCCGCCTCAGGATGAATCACTGAACTTCAACCAACCGAATTTTATACCTCCTCGCTCCCTAAGAGGTGCCTTCACTGAACTCCACCCATGTTCCTTGAAGAACTCCCAACCAGGTGCAGAGCATTCCAATGGGGACTCTGCGGAAAACATTGCCTTGAAAAACGAGCTCCCAGCACTGGTTGGTCAAGGGTGCACTGATTTCAGGCACCTCTGGCTGGCTGAAAACAAGTACCAGTTGTTCTGTGATTCTTCATGCTTGTTCTCAGCTCAGGCTTCCGTCCGGACATTTCAGAGTCAGCAGAGCATGTGAAAGGGGGGGTGTTTTTCACCTGCTCAGACATTTTTCAGATGCTTTTTGTGATTGGATAACTCAAACACAGCTTTGTTTTCAACCTTCAAACCTGCCTGGATATTGATGGGGAAAGAGAGTTGACAGGAAGGGAAGATGTCGCCCTCACTTTGGCTCTTATACCAAAGAGCAGGGAAGACTAGAAGGAGGGGTTTGTTTCATCATGGGATGAAGGAGGCTGCTCAGAGCATCACAAAGGAAACAGCCCTTCCTAAGGACATACAGGGCATGGAATCATCAGTGAAATTCTGACAATCCTGGTTTCAACAAGTGCAGTTTTAGGTTATGCAAAATTTTCCTTGCAATGAAAAACTGCAAATTTCTTTCACTACAACACTGTCATTTAGGAAACTAAACATATGTATATATGCTTTGTCATACAAAGATGTTGTTGTTTCAGATGTAAAGCCCACAGCAGTTCTATTCGTTACAAACATTGGGTCTAAACCAGGGCGGGAGAAAAAATTACTTTTTCTGCCATAAGAAGTCTTACTTCCATTAGCTCTGGAACATGGTTTTTCAAAATTGCAGCCTCTCTCCCTTTGGACCTTAAGAAAATATAAGGATGGAGAATTGACTTTGGGTCTTTGTTCACATAAGTTACAACATTTTAAAGAGCAGGAAAGGATTTTGGAATAACTCTGAGAATCAACTAACTTTTCCTTTCTGTACATCAGTGTAAGGTCCAAAAAAAGAGAGAGAGAGATAATTAAACAAAATCAAAGGGGATGGTGTCAGAGTAAGAATATAAGGTATTATTATTTATTGAGACTAATATTAATGTGTGCAAGTCCCTGATCTGGGCACCTTTATGTGTGTTTCTTATTTAATCCATACAACAACCTTCTGAAGTAAATGCTAATATTATACCCACTTTACAGATGAGAAAACTGAGGAACAGAGACATTAACTGACATTCTTAGTAACTGAGGAAGCTAGAATGCAGACTTGGGCAAAGTGGCTCCACATTTTCAATCACCGCATTTTTTAATTGTTTAATCATCATGTGATGCTAGGACTTTGTTAGGTGCTTTAACTTCACTATCTCCTTTAATCCTCAGAGCACTGTAGATTTCCACACCCCAATTAACAGATGAGCCAAATACAGATCCAAAAGACAAAGTAACCAGACAAAGGGCACCAGGTAGGCAAGTAGCAGAACCAGGATTTGAACCCAGGCCTGACAGATTCCAAAGTTTATATGAAGTTGTTTGTCAAGGAACCTGTGTTAGGGGCTAGGAATTCATGGAAAATACAACAACACACGGTTCCGTATGCCCAAAGATTATGCCGTTGTCTAGAAAAGACGACAGACAAGGAAAGAGATGTTACGGCATAATGAGATCATTGCAAAGGGCCCTTATTTTGTAACCAGTGGACTCAGATCTTAGAGTTTAACAGGACTCTCTTATCCATCTTTATAACTGTTCCAGTTAACGAAAGTCCGGGGTGATAGTAGGCCTGCCGTGTTTGTTCAGGTGCTCCTCTGAAACAAAGGCAATCCCAGAGACTCTATGAGCTTTTCCAATACATCTGGGAACAAAAATGGGAGGAACACAAATTCCAACTAACCCAACACTTTCCCAGCAAAGCAAGCCTAGCTTCAGTTCCTCAAAATAAACTCAGTAGTTTTGAGAGATTAGAAGAGTTGCTTATGTACAAAAAGCTCTAAGACAGAGTGTGGAAGATTGAAATGATCAGAGCAGAGGAAACAGGGGAGAGCCTATCAGCTTGGCTACTGGAGCCCAATATTTCAGTAAGATCCTAAATTTGGTACTAGAAGTATAACCAGAATGAGGATGCTCCCTGTGCATGAACGCTGGTCCTTCCAGCTTCCAGGTGTGAGTCAGAGGGTGAGAAGGGAGCGAAAAACTTAGGTATCTGTCCGGATGATTGATGGTGGGGGAAAAAATCCCATTTTTCACAAATTATGGGCCCCTTTTTTTTTTTTTACTGCTAGTAATGCACAAAAGATTAAAGTGAAGTCTATATTTCACAAATGGGAGGCCCAAATGATTTAAAACCTCTGTTATAATGGCCTACTTTGGAGTGGAGAATCAATTTCTTTTACGCAAGAATCTGTTAATTTAGGGAAAGGGAGAGAGGGAGGGAGGAAGCGCAGGGACTGAGCGTAAGAGAAAAAGAAGAAAAGGTAGAGAGAGAAAAGAGCTTAGGAAATTGGGTGAGGTTTTTCCGGCTCTATTTTTATATGTCGAGCAATTTAGAGGTCAATTTGTATAATGGAGAAAGGATAACCTTTGTATTTTGTTTTTAGTCCTGGCTCTGACCCTAATTTTGCTGCTGTATCAAATTAACGCAAATTTAGTGGCTTAAAACAATGCAAATGTATTACCCTACAGTTCTGCGGGTCTGGAGCCTGACATAGGTCTCACTGGACTAAAAATCAAGGTGTCAACAGGGCTGTGTTCCCTCTGGGGGCTCCAGAGAAGAATCTGTCTCCTTGTCTTTTCCAGCTTCTTGGGGCCGCCCACATCCCTTGACTTGTGGCTCCCTTACGTCAACAAAGCCAGCAATGGGTGGCCAGTTGGGCTTCTATAACGTCATATCACTTTGACGCTGGCTTCTTCTGTCTGTCTCAACCATTTTAAGGACCCTTGAGATTATACCAGGCTCACCTGGAAAATCCAGGATACCCTCCCTTTCCTTAGGTCAGCTGATTAGTAACCTTAATTCCATCTGCACACTTAATTCCCCTTTGCCACAGAACAACATATTCAGAGGTTCCAGGGATTAGGACACAGACATCTTTGAGGGGGGCCATTAGTCTGCCTCCCACAGGTGCTGTGGGACCTTGGTCACTTTCTTAGCTTCTAACCATCAGTCTCCTCATCTATCAAATGGGAATGAACAAACTTGCTTTTCAGGATATCTGTGAAAATAAAATGACAGTGCACCTGTAATTCATTGGTAAAAGTGAGCCCTTGGTAAACAGTGCCTATCCTTGTTGTTACCATTAGTAGCTCTTAATAAACTTATGGCTACTCAGAAGGCAACAATGTCTATAAACCTTTCCCTAATGACCCAAAGAGTCCTTTAGCGATATATGTTGGCAATTCCACATTAAGCTTTTTTCTTTTTTCATTGTGCCCAACTCTCTGGAATGTTTCCAGCAAGCTGCCTTTGACCTCAGTACATCCACATGCTCCCACAGCCTGGCGGGAAACAGCAAACTTGACTTTTTCTTTAAGCCAAGGGGGTTTTTCCACCTTTGCTTTCTGCATAGAGCCCTGCCTGGAGTTAAAGTGGTGTCTTAAGTGATTTGGCTTCTCCTGTCACACGAAGCAACGGGCTCTCCCCGGCAGGAGCCCCTTCACATAGCAGCAGGTCCAAAGCCCCTCAGTGACCTGCCTGGGTAAGCAGCAGTGTCTTATGTTATAAAGGTGGAAAGGTCCAAATCTTAGAGGATGAAAGTAAGAGCTCTGCTGATCAAAGGCACCTCCTGCTCTCAGTATTACAGTGAAAAGGCTCTCGGACATTGCCTAGTCATTACCCCAACAACCTCTGCTCCCCTTAGGTGGCGCTAAGCACTGCAGGAAGGGCTGCCAGGTGCCCACCAATTAAGTGGACCCTTTATTTTGCTCCCGCTGGGCCTGTAGAAATTCAAGGGAGTTGTTCCAAGGAGCTAGACAGGCTCAAAATTTGGCTGAAGATGAAAAGAGAGCATTTGGAAACACAGCCAAAGCACAACTCCTCAGGGATCCGGAAGGGAGGGTTTCTCCGTGGTTACCATGAAGCTGGTGACCCCCAGCAAGCACCCCCAGGTGAAATCAGCCCGTGCAAATGCCAGGGCCAGTCGCTCACACACGCGAGCCGCAGGACTCCAGGGATCTTAACTGCCCCACAGCTTCTCCCAGGCTGGGAAGGCCTCGTGCCCTTAGCTCCAGCCACAGGGCCTTATTGTATTGGGGCGGCAGCCTTCCCGCCCAATCGCTTCGCTTGTTGTGGGGAGAGAATGAATGTTTCAGCCAGAGCCCTACGGTAAAACGGAGCAGAACTGGAAGTCAAACTACATCTTCTGATTCCCTGGCTGTTTCCCACCGCACCGGGAGGCCCCTTCCAATTAAAGGAGGGAAAGGGAACCACAAGCAGCAGCAGCCGCTGCCACCAGAAAGTGCTCAGGCTAGTAGAACACTTGGCACAACATGCATGCTGCTTATTAGTATTTGATGCCATTCAACTTTGACAGGGGGGAAAAAATCTTTGTATGTTTCCACAACCCGCTGACAGTCTGTTCTCTTAGAGCAAACAAACTCTCCAAACTTTTCTGCACCCTGCCTCTACCCTCACCCGATCTAGAAGGTTAAGGAAACAGCACTCCTCTGTGGCAGCCGCACCCAGTGCCTTGGCAACCTGAGGGCCGCTGAGAGGGACCGGGCAGAGCCCTCAAGCCAAACACGCGCACACACCCTCCCCGGGCCAGACGGCCGCAGCTGCGCCCAGAACGGCCAGGAGCCAGGGGCAAGGCTCAAGGGCAGCCAGAGGGCTGCCGGCCGACCGCCCCTGCGTCAGGGGACAAGTAGCTGTCACCCTCCACTGGTGCGTGGAAGAATGGAGCAGACGGAAGACAATAAACTGTCAAAGCGGCATAACTCTACGCAATCACCGAGAGAGCTAATGGGGCTACAGAAAGAAAACACACACACACGCACACGCACACGCAGAGTCCCGTGAAATACAACCCAGCGCTGCCTTATGAATTTTCATGCTCCTCTGTGATCCATCACGGCAGATGCTCCACCCGCACTGTCATCCATCACCAGGAGCGCCGCGGGCAGGCGGGGCGCAGCACTGAGGGGCGCAGCCCCGCTCCCTGAGGTGTCTCCCCGCCCCCTCGCAAGCTATAAATTGAGAGCTCACTAAGGAGCAAAGTGCTAAGGCAGCAAGCATTTAAGCGGCACCCACCCCTGCCTGGGAGCGGGGCCGAGAGGGCGGCTCCCTGTTTGTCTGGGAGTTCGTTTGCACCACGCTGGCAAAGCGTATTTCTAACTAAAGGGTCTTGCCTTTTTCTGGAAGCTGCTCTCACACCTGAGGGGCCCTGGAAATGTCCTAGTCCCGGGCAACTGAGGTTGCCCTTTTCCCGTCAATGAAATAGGCACTGTCTTCTAAAAATTCTGAATTGAGACCCCAAGGCTCCCATCAGATCCTTCCCCAGCCTGTCAACCTAAGGGCATAGGAGAAACAGTCGGAAAATTAAACTGGAGAGGGGCCAAAGGAGAAAGAGAGACTGGATATGACTGGCACCTCCATATATATATCATCTCATGTCATCCTTGCAACAACCCTGACAAAGGGGTTCATTAATTTACCGGCCTTTTACAGAAGGAAAAAATTGGAACTCAGAGAGAGGTTACTTGGTCTGTGAGATTATTTTATGCTTTTTTATTTTCTCAGAAAGCCAGCTAAAGCTAAGGACAATATATTATTATGGTTACCCTCACATAGAGAAGAGCAGCCTGACCATTCCTTCCAGTCGTGCTCAGAGGTGGATCCCACCGCAGCTTTCAGCCTGTTATAAGCAGAGCCCGAAGCTTGTTGAGAACAAGAACAAATGGGCGAGTCGTCTGCCCATCTGGGAGGTCTACCAGATGAGAAGACCGAGGTTCCTGTCCTGGGCTGGAGTCTCGCTGAGTCAAAGAAAGTCGCCGGTCCATCTTGATGCGGCCACACAAGCAGGGCACAGTTTGAGAATGCTAGGGAGGGCAGGACATGGCTTCCTTGGTGTTTGGAACTTAACAAGTCATGATGTGGCTGCTGTCTCCAGACCAGAAATTCAGAGACTTCTGAAGATGGGGTGGTTCCAGGTTGTCCTCCCAGCTCATGTGTGGCAAGGATGTGTGGGCCTCCCACGGGCCGGTACAGGTTGAGAAGGAAAACTGGCCTTATTTATCTGGTTAGAACCCAAGAGGGCTTCCTATCAGGGCAAGAAGACCCCAAAACTAAGAGGCTGGGGGAGCCTACTGCATGCAAGACCGGAGGGGTAATATAAGAGAACAGACAAATATACTGTGCTCTGCAGGGGTCCCCATGAGGTGCCTCTGAAGGACCCCTGGATGGCATAGAGGATATGATAGGTGCCATGGTAGCCAAGGGAAGACTGCAAATAGTGCCAGCCAGATAGACATTTCTCTCTTCTCCTTTGCTCCCTCACCCCCAACTCTGGAGGATCCCCAGGACAGAAAGAGATAAAGAACAAAGAAAGTAGGGGGGTGTAGGAAGCCATGTCCACCTGCTATTGCAGGTCAGGCCTGGGCTGACAGCTGACAGGGATGGAGTAAGGGGTGGGGGGGAAGAGAAAGCCTCCAGTTATATGTGAGCTTCAAGTTTTAAAATGGACTGGACTGGAATTTAATGCCTGAAAATGAGCTTTAATTGTCAAAATAAATTCTGACAACTCAAAGGCACAGAAAAGCTGTGGGGCTGTGGGGTGAGAAAGTGGGGCTCACCATAGCTTGTTGGAAGGTGGTGGGAGAAACAGAGAACAACAGTGCTTTCCAACTCGGACCCTGTCGGTCAGCCCAGCTGAAATATCAGAGATGTTTGCCAAGTCAGAATTTAAGCTTTGTTTTCCAACTCCAAAGGCTGATTTTTCTAGTGCTATAGGGGTAGAAATCAAAGGCAGTTGAGGTAGTGGAACCTGGAGTTAAACAGATGTTTCGGAATCACTTTTTCCCAATGTTTGCAGCAACAGCATAAATCTGCTTCAGCAGTTCAGATCTGTTTAGGAATCACATAGGGGTCTGTAGTGCAAATCAGTCCCGTTCCATACAGTTTTGTCCACCGTTGTGTCAAAGCTGCTGGCGTGAGAACACCCCAGCTGGCCAACTTAGTGGAAGACACTGAGAAGTGACACAAAGGTTTCCTCCTCGATCAAACGTTAGTTAGGCTCCTCGGAGCCCTCCGGACGAGGCCTCCACTTGCACTGCTTTTGGCAATCATAATATCTAAATCCTCAGCCTGCCTTTAGCAAGAGCCCTGTAAGGCGGGTTTAGCAAGAATCTCCCTGCCCTTGGCACCTCTTCTTAGTTATTTTCCATCTACTGTTTGATCCCCACCCCCACTCTGACTACAAATCCCCAACTGTCTTTATTTTATTTAGCGTTAAACCCGGTCTTTCCCCTACTGCAGTACTCTGCCCTCTTTTGCAATAGTCTTGAATAAAATCTGTCTTGCCATCTTTATTTATTTATTTTTTTTAAATATATCTTTATTGATTTCAGAGCGAGGAAAGGAGAGGTAGAGAGAGAGAGAAACATCAATGATGAGAGAGTCATTGATCCACTGGGGATCGAGCCCGCAACCCGGGCATGTGCCCTGACCTGGAATTGAACCCCGATCGCCTGGATCCTGGGTCGATGTTCAACCGCTGAGCCACGCCCAGCCGGGCTGTCTTGCCATCTTTAACAAGTGTCTGGTGACTAATGTCTCCCTAAAAGCACCGACCACAGAAGCCCTGCTGACTTAGCGCAGAATGATGGGGAGAACTGCTGCCTCCATGATGTGTCTGTGGTTGGCCAAGCCTGCTTTTTCCTCTGCTGTTGCCAAGCACGTTTTTAGTGCTCCCATCCTTTTCAGTTACCTGTCTTAAAGAAAGAGAGGACAATGATTTGAAAAACAGACAAAGAAATGGAGAAAGTATTGCAAAGAGATGGAGAGGAAAGGACCAATTAGTATGTGTGACAAAGAGGCCCCGCGTTCAAGGCTGGGAGGAAGGAAAGAGAAAGGGGCGGGGAGAGGGAGGTTCCGCCAAGTCAGGCTTGCGGACTGACTGTTGGAGCTTGATAAATTCCCAGAGGTGCAGAAAAGATCTCAGCGTATGTAATGCTTTAAAAAATCACAGAAGGAAAACGGAAATGAATTCAGCTCACTTGCTTTCAAGGCTGCCTTTAAAAAATAAAAAATAAAAAAGAGGCAGATAAATGCTGCTAACAGAGCTCTTTGCAAGGTTTCAAAATGAATAAATAAAACCTTCCCTGCCAACTTTTTTTTTTTATTATGATGTCTGTCTCTGACTTTTTAAATGCTTTCCTTAAAAATGTTTTCATGCTTCCTTTTCCCTGAACGTTTTACAGTTCGCCTCCTTAAATTTCACTGGAGACCTGCAAATCAAGTTGCATCTTGCTGATTTGATAGCTGCTTTTACGCAGCCCAGCAGAAGGCGATGCCTTGGCATCACTCTTGCTGGGAAGAGAGTTTATTAGCAGGCCCTCCCCTGCTTGGCTGGCAGGAGGACATGCTAGGGAGGCCAGACTAGGCCAGCCGGCGGGTTGTCAGGATCAGACAGATCAAGCCACTCAGAGGTGACCTTCTGTCTCAGAGCGACAACAAAGGAAATCACCTTTTATTCCAAACATCATTAGAGACCCTTGCTCCTGCCCTGGTCAGGAGAGGGGAAAGGAAAGTGGGCAGAGGCAGGGGAAGAAAAATCCTTGTTTTGCAATCCCCGTAATTAATCCTAGAGGATTTCAACTGCTACTGCTGGCAGGAAGGCCTGGGAAAGCAGAGTCCCTGGGCTTGCTACACTGGCCACCGCAGAGCTGGCTCCCTACTTGAAATTCAAATGAGAGCGGCTCTGACCTTTCCTGTCACATATTTTATCTCAGAGACAGTTTACAAGGCCTCTCCGCCATGCAGGTCATGTTTTAGTTTAAACAGAGATACTCTCGTAGGTGTTAGATGCGCGTTAATGATTACACTGAGATCATTCTAATTAGGCTCTGTTGTTACACGCTGCCCTTTGGGGGCTGCCTCTGTTGTCACATAAAGTATTTTGTAGAAAAATAATTGGTCTGAGATCCCTTCCTCCCTCTCTTGCATTCCCATCTTCACTCTCCCGCTCTTTTTTTAAAAAAAATAATTATTGATCTTTCAGCACTTAATCAGGAAGATCACTCACCTCCCCATCCCTGTGAACCTTCTGAAAGGTATTGGGGCTGTCAGCTGCAGCCAGGAGGGAGGGGGCTGAGGCCTGTCCTTTGCCAGCTCAGGCCTGCATCGCTATCTCAGAAAGGAAGCGAGAACAAGGTTTCTATTAGGGCTCATCCAAAGCAGCCTTACGTTTTGTCTTGTTCTGTTTTATGAGGGAGGAGGGGAGCAGGAAGGGGGTGCTGGATGGGTGGCTGACTTACTCAGAGAGCCCCGTCAGTTATCCTCCTGGGCTGTGCCAGGGTGGGCTGTGCCAGTGCGTGCCAGTGTGGGCTGTGCCAGCGTGTGCCAGTGTGGGAAACCAATGACAGCGGGAGTGGGCGGGGCTGGTTTCTCTGTGATGTTCATTTATCATTTACACACATCTACATACATACACCGTGCTCAGTTGGCTCTGGAGCAGTTTTCAACCTTAATACTGGCAGGATGGTCCAATACTAATGCTCCTTCCTTCTCTCAACTTTTCTTTGTTGCTTCTCATTTGCCTGAACACCTGACCTAGCTGCCTTTGAGAAGAAGCACTTAGTAATTTCAGGGGATATATTTAACCTCAGAGGAAGAGTTAACAAAGTTGAGGACATAGGAAGGGCTACAATTAATAAAGACTGTTCTGGAGAATGGGCAACGCTGATGAAGATGCGATAGACCGTCACCTGGAGAAAAAAATACGTTTTCCCGAGCCTCTGACTGTTAACAGGTTGGCTGAATAGTAGAGAGGCAGGAGGAAAGATTCAAACTGGGAAGAGCGTGCTAACCTAATACCCCCAGGAGCCTGAGAAGGTGCTTAACACCCTCGCTTATAACACAGGGAGCTGGCTACACTTTCTAATGTGACTTCCAATCTTAAAAGTTTTGAAAAAAAAACCTGTCCCAGCTACTTTAAAACTCAGGAAATTTAAAAGGAAATAAAGTTTCTTGCAGCAAAAAACTGTTTGAGGCAGATTGGCAAAAAATGTACTCTGTCAGATAATAATTAAAACAAGTGTGAAAAACAAAAAATATTAAAGCATAGCTACTGTTTACCAATCTTAAAAATCCAATACCTCAAGGGTTTGCTGTCTAGCCAGTAATTCTTGCTACTCAAAGTGTGTTCCTTGCACCAGTAGGTCACCTGGGAGGGAGCCACCCCAAACCTGCAAATCAGAATTTGCAAGTTAACAAAACCCTAGGTGATTCCCTGCAGGCACATTCATTCTGAGATGCCTGCTTTACTGAATTCCCACCTTCATCAAAATCATAGGAACTTCTCATTTCCCACATAAGTAAAGGACTCGCTTCCTTTGGAATTTACCACATCTGGTATCACCATAGAAAGAGACACTAGCTCCAACTCCCCCATTTGTTTCCCCAAGAAGCTGAGAAGAATAAAACAGACACTAATTGGATTTTCAAGGGGAAAAAAAGTAGTAACCGAAACTTCTCTTCCTCGAGAAATACACTATAGTGTTTTCCTTTTAGTTTCTTTTTTTTTTTGGGGGGGGGGGTGTTAATTCCTTCAAATAAAGCCATAAAAACTGACATACATTGAGTTAGAGACCTCATGTTCCTTCTATCGTCTCCTAAGAATATGAGATGTCATTCCACAAAAATCCTTGCTGTACGAATAAACATTCCGCCAGTGGTGCTCAGAATTCAATTAATGTTCTATTTGCGTATGAAAGGACTGGTTTCTCCCTGATTTGATGTGACTGCACTTTGTTAGGGCTGGGATTTACGGGTTTGTTTCCCTTGATATGTTTCAGATAAAAATTTTCTTCAGACAGCATGTATAGAATATGTACATGTGTGCTCACATGTGTAGGTAGCCAGCTAGCTAGGCAGCCAGGTAGATACTCCCTCTTCTAAACAACTAAGCAAGTTTATTTCAAGGCCCCCACAAACCCTAGACTGGCCTGGTGGCCTCAGGCCCGCTAAGGCCTCCAATTGCAGTGTGTGCTGCTAACACCTTTGTCACTGCCTAAACAAGGCATCAATAATTAAATTCCCATTTATAAAAGGAGAAAATTATTCATGCCATCAGCACTCTCCATCAATACCAGGAGGAAACCTAACTGTCTCATTACCCCATCACACTGTGTGCAAACAGAACTGCCCGTTGTTGACGATAAATATTTGATAAGTGAGAAACCGGGGAAGATAAACCAAGGATGCAGAGAAGGGCTGGAGCATTGCCAAGGCCATGGCCCCAGGATGAGAGTTGACCTCATGGATCGTCCCAGAGATGAGCTTCTGGATTAGCCATAAACTGACCACAGCTGAGTGGAATGCAGGCCACCTGGCTGCTTCTGAATCACATACCCTTTCTCTATTCATGTCTAAAAATAAAATGTAACAAACCTCAGTTCCCTTTTTTCTCCTTTGCTTTCTCAATAAATTCCTAGAGAAGTTTCTCAATTAACAAGAATTTATTATACAGTCATGAACTGCTTAGTGATGAGAATACATCCTGAGTACGTGAGTACTGAGTACTCTGTGAGAGCATCATAGAGTGCACTTACACATACCTGGATGTTCTTGCCTACTACACACCTAAGCTGTATGGTATAAGACCATATATTTAATACCACGGTCATGCATGTGGTCAGTCGTTGACCGAAACATCATTAGGTGGCTCATACTCCATTTGAAACATTCTACTAAAGCTCAACAACCAGACTGGAGGTTTAGTAAGAAATGTGATCAGTGAGGTCAATGTAGGGATCAATGTAGTGATCAGTGACCAATGAGCTCTAGACTCAAGCTTGGCTTTCCCCAGGACTGCCCGGAAGCAAATGGGAGAGCTGCTCCCCCTTTCTGTGCCTCGTTTCCACAACTCTAAGTTGAGACACTTGGAAGATTTTTCTTTCAGCTCTTAAAAATAAAAAAGTTTTTTCTCATGGGTAGCCTTTCCCCCCAACATAAAATACAGGAAACTCACGAGTGACCGAAAAGTAAAGAGGCAGTGGGTACTGACTTTGCTGCTGGTCTTGGAGAAGTGGTAACTCCAGCCCCTGTGTTCCTCTACTCTGTTGAAGAGCTATGATGCTGATTATTTTCTTTTGCAGAGCTATCCTGTTTCTCCCAACCATTTACTCTCCACCCTTCTTGGCCCTTCCAGTATCTCTGGGAGCTGAGCTCTGCAGAAAGCATCGTCCACGTGCCTTGTTTTCTGGCTTCCTGTTGGACTGGGCCAATGGAAGTCTCCAACAAGAAATCAGAAGTCATACACCTGAAACTAAAATAATATTATGTGTCAACTATATTTTTTTAATCAGAAAAAGAAAACAACAAAAAAAGACAGGTTGTATTAATAGTTTTTTAAGAAAGAGAGAAAGAGAGAGAGATCAGAAGGCAGTTGACAGATGCTTAGATATGTCTCCCTCACTCCGTCCCCGTTTCTTCAGCCCTGCTATGACAGCAGCCATCTTTCCATAACAGCAGCTCCCACTGGATAGCCCCCAAACTCCAGTTCTCACTGGGCTTTGGAAGCCCATTTCTTTTCTGTCTCCTTAGCCTAAGGCATAGTACCTACCACCTCTCCATTGCTTCTGGCCTCTAGTGTCCCTTACTCTACTCACATCTCTGTAAGTTGCCCTTTCAATAAAGCCCTCTGCTTGAGCCACCAGAGTTCAGTTTCATTCCATGCCAAAAATCTAAGTGGTAACAGGGTAAATATTAAGACTAATCAATTTAAAATAATTTGTATTAGATGCCAAGGACAGCCATAACAAAGTACCACTGATTGGATGGCTCATTTGCTCACAATTCTGGAGGCCAGGAGTCTGAGATCAAGGTGCTGGAGGGGCTGGTTTTTTTCCTGAGGCCTCTCTCTTTGGCTTGTTGATGGCTGTCTTCTCCCTATGTCTTTACATGTCTGTGTCCCAACCTCTCCTTCTTATGAGAACACCAGTCATATTGGATTAAGTCCTACCCTAGTGACCTCATTTAACCTTACTTACCTCTTGGATGACGCTACTTCTGAATAAGGTCACATCCTGAGGTAGTAGGGGTTAGGACCTCAACTATAAGTTTTTAGGGACCCAATTCAGCCCATAACAGGTACTTTTAATCTAATTAAGCCACAAGTTTTGAAGAATGAAACCTGAATGTCTTTCTAGCATATTCTTCAAATGAGGTCTAATTTACAAACCCAAACCACAACCAGCACTGTGCTCCCAAGAGGGTATGTGGCACCAGACAACTCCAACCACACATGGATCACACACTGTGGTACTGACTGTACCCACCACGTTCAGAGAACACTGTGACAAAGGAGGCATGCCATGGTGGGAAAGCCTAGCTGGGAGGCAGAAGATGGGGTCTCTCACCCATGTGTCCTTGACCATTACCCAGCCTTGCAGATGCTCCATTTCGGCACTCATAAAATAATAGTAATGTCAACTATCTCATGGGGTTATAAAAGAATCGAAGGAGACAGTACATGTAAAGTCCTTTGCAAACTTAAAACATCATCCTATGCAAATAATAAAATTGTCCAGAATTCAATTGTATTATTTTCTGTTTTTCAGGGTATTAGGTTTCAAAGACAATAAATCCTCTGAAGGTAGGAAATCTTGTCATGCACTAATTTTCTATCTTCCACAGCTTCTAATTGGGCAGACAGTGGGTTTTCAATAAGTATTAATTCAATAAGTTGAATTAAAGCTTTAGGAACATAGTATTTATCAAGCTGTTTTTAATTAAAAAGCAAAACATGAACAAAGGCTCCCAGTTCTGGAAGATGAAACTAGAAATTAGCTTGCCCATTAAGTCAAGCATAGAAGAATTTCCCAGCATTTCTGCCAATATCTTTTTATAATTATGGCACATTAGTGCATTTAGAATGCATTCAGAAAATCATTTATCAGTATTCCTTCCAGAGCCATCAGATATGGTGTATGGTTCTTGTCTGATGATGGGGGAGTGTTCTCCGTTTCCTGGTAATTAGATAGGATTTTCTGTGTAATTGAAATTTGTACCTGATCACAGCACCATCCTCCAGTCAACACAGTATGGTTTCATGCTTACTCTGAAATTTTATTTTATGGTGAACTGAGCTTTTACATCACCTTTACATTATATTAAGTGACATTGATTGGTGGAATCCCAATTCTTCTCTAAATACTTGAATGCTGCAAAGTTTCTTAGGAAATACTAAGGAAATCAAACTGGAGGTGGGAAGTATCCGATGAGGAGAAATGGGGATTCTAAATTGGGATTTTTCACTCTAAGAGAAGTATGTCCTTGAATCTTGTGAGCTTCTCCGGGTCTCTGTCTGCAAATCCCTTCATTTTAATTCACTATCACCCCACACAGGGCATTGTTAATAGATGGTCCTTCCTTGAGATCAGGCTGGTAGGTTTTCTCTATTTTGATTTATACCACAATGAAAACTATGATTTCAGTTGAAGTAGAACTGTGATGTTTGTTCCCACAACTTATGTAGCTTCTTTCCTATTTGAAACCACTTCCTATTCTATAACATTCCTGTAACATTTTTGCAAATCCACAAAGAGAGAGAGAAACATGGAGAATTATGGAGAATTACATGGCCTCCAAAGTCTCCCTACCTCAGATGCTATGTATCATATGGCCAGGAGTGAAAGGCCAAGAGAGAAGGAGGGGGCGGGGGGCAGAGAAAGCAGATGTTTCAATGGAAAGCAACAAGAAACTTATTTCTCTTGTTCTTGGATAGGAGAGTGTAAGGATGGAAGAGGGTGGACCCAATAGGGTGTGAGCTCTGAAGTCAGATCACCTGGTTTCTGCCACTTACTCGCTGTGTATACTTGGGCACATTTCTTAACCTCCCTGTGCCTTAGTTGTCTCTTGTAAGACCAGGGTAGTATGAACACCTGCTTCATAGGGTTGGTCTGTGGACTAAGAGAGCTAATTAATGTAAAGGACATAAGACTGAGCCCGGCAAATAATAAGGTCTGAATAAATATTAGCTATTATTGTGATTATAAACATCTTCAATCTTCCTTAAGGCAGAATTTTGCCACTGGTTAAGATTTTTCTAAGATGTCAACATCTGACTTAAATGTAGGAGATGAATATTCTGGCCTCTTTCTAAGGTAAAAGGAGTGGCCTGGTCTGGCCCTTCCCGGCTCTCACACTGAATACTTCCATGAAGCCATCAGACCTGTGAAGTCCTTAGATAACACATATGCTAGAACAGGAAGAAAGAGCAATGAAGAGACAAACTCAGAGAGATTATACTCTGCCTAGATTTCTTGCCAAGGCCTATGTGTCAGGCATGGGGCTGGAGTAGGGACACCACCACTGAGTACAGCAAGACCTCTAGGCCTCTCCTCATTACATGCCTAGCTCTTGGCACAACCCACTCACCTCTTTATTTTGTGAGACCTTAGCCCAGGATTCTAAAACATCAACCCGCACATGGCTGAATAGAAAAGTGATCTGAAAGACCGAGACAAATCTCTTGAAGGCCAGAACCATTTCTTAACCCTGCCCTGTTTCTCTCAGAAAACCTGGTACTTTACTTCACACACAATAGGTCTTGAAAACAGTGTTGCTTAAAAATGTTCTCTTAGTTTGATTTGTGATGATAATATATCTGCATCATTCCCTTCTCACACTTAGCATGATCGGACATATGGGCATGTGGAAAAGAGCATGAAAGAAATAGCACATAATAAGATTCTTATTAAACACATAAATTCTTTTTTTAAAAAGAATATATCTTTATTGATTTCAGAGACAGGAAGGGACAGGGAGAGAGAAAGATAGAAACACCAATGGTGAGAGAGTCATCACTGACCGGCTGCCTCCTGCACCCACCTCACTGGGGATCAAGCCCGCAACCCAGGCATGTGCCCTGACCGGCAATCAAACCGCCATCTCCTGGATCCTAGGCTGACGCTCAACCGCGGAGCCACGCCAGGCTGGGCCATAAATGAATTCTTTATTTCAGAACTCCTACCATCATCCTTACGCAATGTCCAAGTTAACAGGCAATATATATCCGTTTCCTGAGGGGCCACTGCCCAACACACTAGCACACTATGCAATTCTCCAGAAGCCTTTCCACGAGCGTGCATCACCAGCTGCCCACCTTGGAGTCCACACCCACTAGCACACATAAATTGCTCTAACAAATCAGAAGGCATTTTTGGCTCAAAATTAAATGCAGATTTTGGATGGCTGCCAAATCCTATTTATCAATGTAACAAACAATATTTACCAATTGCTTCATTTCCCTAAATTGTTTTCCATCCTCAGGACATGTTGTTTGCATCTTAATTCAGCACTAATTTCTCCATGCTGGAAACTTCTCCCCTGTGTTTCACCTTACTCCTGCTTCTAGCAAAAGTAAACACTAACAGCTCTGGCAACAAGTTGCTGATATAAGGGATTCATGCAAGCTGCCTTAAGCGAGGTCTTTCTTTCCACCCTTAGGGGTTGCACAGCTATCAGATGTCACTTCAATTCTTGATATTTTAGCAGTCGTGCATGGGATTTCTTTAGGCGTGTGAGACTGAAATATCTCTCAGACAACACGCTGGAACATGTCCTGGTCAAGGGCACAGGCCCACTTGCCTCGAAGACGAAGAGGGCTGAAAAGAAAAACACCTATGCAAGAAGGACGGAAAGAGTCACCTGGAATCGAGGCCTGCATCTGGGATACGGTTAATCTTCCACCAGCCAATCAATTCTCAACTTTTTGTTTCCATATTTACTGCAACCTGGTCATCTACGACCAGAAACCAAGAAAGCATGTGAGACTACTAGAGATAACCTGAGACCTTAAAATCAAATTAACGCCTCCCTCATACAGACAATAAATATGTTTTAAACCTTATCATTAGATAGGATCCCACCCTGGAGTGGCCTTAAGTTAAGATCTTCGGGTGAGATCTGTGAGCCACATTAAGGGGACAGTAAATAGGTTAATCTGGCTTGGATTGGGGATGGGGCATGTCAGAAACTAGACCGGTTGTTCTTTCCTCCACTCCAACCTGAAAATGCCAGACAAATCCTCCTCCCATCCAGATTTCCTCTTACTCATCAGTTCCATGAGCTTTAGACCCCTCTGTTTCACCAACCCACGGACCTCTTAGTGTACCGCTTCTCAACATCAGCATCAGAATCCCGTGCAGAGCCCACTCAAAACCCCATCCTCAGGAGGTTAGGGTGCTGAGCACCCGGGCATCTCTATTTCTAATAAGCTTCCTATTGGACAGGCTTCACACTGATGTAGTTCATCTTACATACATGAAAATGAATGACAACAGACATTAAACAGACACATAGCTAATGCTAATTAGATATAGATCTAGCCTCAGCTCTATACTGGCCTCAGCTCTAGTCTCCAGTCTCCACTCAGGATCTCCTGGTTTCTGTTCGAAGCCATTGCACAAAGAAGCGCTCCACTTTGTTGCTTATATTTGAGGATTCCTAGAAAAGGAGAGATCATTGAGTAATTCTTCAAAAACCTGAGTTCCTGCACCTCTTGGCCATCAATATCACACCAGTAAGAATGATGGTTTAAGCCACCCTCTTATACCTGGAGCAGTGGAAGTCCTGGTGGACAAGAAAGGCAAGGCTTCCGAGCCAGAGGGGTAAGAACTTGGTCAAGAAAGGTGGAATGTGTCGGGAGGCAAGCAAAATGCGAGAAGGTGCAGAATAAACTCCTTGTGCAGAAACCGCATCTAATTCAACATTTCGTGTGGCCCCTTGCATGTTATCGCTTTAAACTCGTAACAACTTTAATAATATCCTTGAACTCAATTCTTCCCCAACAAGCACATTTTAAAAGCCACCTTCAAACGCGATGCTAGAAAAACTACACTTACCGCTCAGTGTTATTTCTGACAAGTGTCTGTACGCACTTGCAATGCATAAAAAAGTACTCATTTAATTTGCCTTTTCAATATCACAGTGAAAAAAAAATCACCGTCAAAGAGTAGCATGCATCTCTGAAGACTTTAATAAGGCCAGACCATTCGGAGGAGCTATGTGAACATCTCTGTTCATCTCCAGAAACCAGCGAACTCTCCCGAATGCACTCAGCACGACTTTACTTGGCTCCTCTTTTGTCACAGTGCGGGAAATATCCACACACTTTTTTTCTACACAGACTGACATTTCTCAGATACAGTCTCCTTGTGCGGGGCAGAAAACACTTTAATCAGAACTCAATTTATCATCGAGAATAAAGAAGCACAGATAAAGATAGCTTCACAAATAAGCTAGGGCTTGCAGAAATTGCTACCTGCCGAAAGCACACCGTGAAGCCCTGTCATGAAATCACAGTGAGATAATAACAGTTTTATTTCATAAAGGTTGGTGACCAATTGAACACATGCATTAAGAATTATGCAATCAGAACGCCTTTTTGTATATGCCCTGCCCGCCGCTGTGTCAGACATCCCGGCTGTCTTCCCAGCGAGCCAAGCTGATTCAGTCAACAGCAGGACGTCTTGGCGTCTGCATCGAAAAGTCCAGTTCGGCTGTCTGGTCACCCTCAGTGTACGGCTCCCACAGGCCTGACATCTGAAGATTCCAACTTTAACTTCCTGAAGTTGGGTCAATGATGAACCATCACAAAAGCAGAGGAGAACATTTCTTTCCATGAATTCTTAAAAAATTGAAGCCCTAATGTGTGTGTTCTAATTGAACCAAAGAAGTAAAAACAATAGGACCAAATGGATATGGTTATTTTAGGGCCATGAAAACCTCCATTCTAAGGTCACAAAGAGATATGTTTTCAAAATCACTCACACAACAACAACAACACAGAAGAAAATCCCAGGACTCGCAGAATATTCTGGGGTCACTCTGAGATTTTAAAGGACTTGATGTTCCATTCGGATGGTCTCACGCTGCCATCAGATGGTCACACTTGGCTTCCCAGAAAGCTTCAGCCTGTGATATCCCAAACCAGTGCACCAGTCCCCGAAGATCCTAGGGAATGATACAGACAGAGAGGTTTTTAAGCTCAATGACTTGGAACCACCATGACATGTGGGGCCCCATGAGTGAGCCTAGCAGGAGAAGGTAGGGAAGAAAGGGAGACTGCAAGGCACTGGAGTGTCCCCTGGCACAAAAAGTTGATGCCCAATTAGATTTAGAAAAAGTGACAAAGAGTTGATGCCCAATTAGGTTTAGAAAAAGCTCTTCTCTGTAAACCTCAATTACCTGTGATGCCTTATGACATTCAGCATTTACAAAGTATAATTACACAATAGTGTCTGACATTTAACGTCTATGGATAATTTAAAAGACTCCTACTTCAAAAAGGCTGCTCATGAGCAACAGTAATCACTTCAATTAGCTTGGCACCATTACAATGTAACAAGACCATTTGACTGCCTATTAGAACCAGCCAAGCTCTTCAAGTGTGTTAATTTAGCAGTCATTGCTAATTTCTGGTCTTTGCTATATTTGCATAGGAAAACACAGCTCTTTAAGCAAGAGAGGAAGTTTGATTCCTGAACTGGTTTCTTATTCTTAGAGGGGCTTTTTATATTTTCACATTAAAAAAATCAAAAACAGATTCAAAATAGTACTCTAAATAGATCTTTAAATAGTACTAAGATAAGACTTTTACAAAGTTTAAGCAAGATGCTAGATCTCACAGTTTCATATCATTTATATGTGTGTGGCTATACATATACACACATACATCCATACACATATAAGTTTATAATATATAAACATACATATAGGATATATATAATAGGCAACATGTAACATATGTTGGATATTATATTATAATACCTAAAATGTTTATAGTATCCAATATATTATAAAATATATAGAATAGCCAATATATAATATGTATATTGCATATATTGTAATGTATTTAAAACCTACTAAGCAAAATTGTGATTGGAGAAGAGCAGAGATTTTAGTCTCTAAAAAATCTTCAAAGGTAAGTCAAAATGCTAGAACTGGAGTTATAGATATAGTCTCCTTTATTATTTTATTTGTATTTTTGTTATTGTTATGCTTATTACTAAGAGCATAAATGAATTGGGCTTTTTAAACATCATATTCTTATCCATGGTTATAATTTCTCTCTCACCACAAAGGATCTCTATTTTACAGAATAGAAAACTTACCCACTGTGTTGCAATAAACAAAGTCACACACGCACGTAGAGGTTACAAGTCAGACCTTTTGACTTAAAGGTCAATAAAAATTATTAAATAAGCTCCATGGCCAAGTATTGTTAGGTACTAGAATCTTATGAGCAGAAACTCTCATAAAGTAACTATTGAAATTGTCTGGACTTCTGGTCTAGTGCTCTTGTGCCAGGATGAATAATCTTTTCCTAACTGAGGTTCTCTTGACTCTAATCACTTAGGGTTCTTACCTACTACTATTTAGCTATTTATTTAGGAAGGTGTATTACATTCCTAATATACAATTTTTATGCTGAAAAATGCTTCAAGGATTCCTCTTTTTTAAATGAGATATAATTCATATACCATAAAATTCACATTTACAAAATGTAGAATTCAGTGGTTCTTCTTTTTTTAAAAATGTTTTTATTGATTTTAGAGAGAGAGGAAGAGAGAGGGATAGAGAGACAGATACTTCAGTGAGCAAGAAACATCCATTGGCTGCCCCCTGCATGCCCCCGACTGGGGATCAAGCCTGCAACCCCGTCATGTGCTCTGACTGGGAATAGATGGATTTGATGACCTCTTGGTTCACGGGTCACCAGCCAGGCTCAGCGGTTCTTATTTTATTCACAAAGTTATCCAACCATTACCACTATCTAATTCCAGGATATTTTTTAACCCAGTGAGGGGGGGCCCACCAATTAGCAGTCACTTACCTCTTCCCTCAGGCACTGATAATCACTCATCTACTTTATGTCTCTATGGATTTGCCTATTCTGAACATTTCACATAAATGGAATCATATGATATGTGACCTTTTCTGTCTTGTTTATTTTACTTAGTATAATATGTTCAGGGTTCATCCATGTTGTACCATGTATAAGTACTTCATTTTTATGACTGAATAGTATTCCATGGTATGGCTATGCCACTTTTTTTAACCTATTCATCAGTTGATGGACCCTAGGATTGCACCCACTTTGGGGCCATTATGAACAATGTTATTAATACCTGTATACACATTTTTGTGGGGGTGTATATATTCATTTCTCTTGGGTATGCCACAGAGTGGAATTGCTGTTTGCCAAAGTGACTGCACCATTTTCCATTCCCACCGGCAATGCATGAGAGTTCCAAATTCTCCACATACTTTCCTACACTTGTTTCTGTCCATCTCTTTTATTACGGCATCCTAGTGGGTATGAAGTGGTATCTTATTGTGACACAGGATATCTTTTCATTTATTGAGGGTTGTTGTTTTTTTAATTTCCTTCAACAATGTTTTGTAGTTTTCAGAGTGCAAGGGCCATGCCTTCTCCACTCAGTCAGGCAATCGACAACTCTGCCTTAGCCTTCACTTCCTGCTTGCACAGAGCCTTGAGGTCAGCCAGAGGTGAGAGTTTAGACTCTTCTTAGGTCTTTCTTGATCATATGCAGAGTTGAAGAGTCCTCAGTATGCAAACAGAGTTTTTCAAAACCCCAACATCTCGTTCCCCAGCTTTTCCTTTTAAGCATTTGGTTATCTTATTTTTTGCCTCAAATGTTATCTTCATCTTGGGCAGCCTCAAAGCTAAATTACTGCCTCTAAATATTTTTGATAAATACCCCTGGAAAAAAAGACTTTTATTACTGAATTAGCTGAGAGTCAGAACAAATGAAGACAACCTTGCAAGTGGGCTGCTCCAGGGAGCCACCAGGCAAGTCAAACAATAACAGTTCTCTAGGAATGTGGCTCTGAAGCCATGCCAACTCCCTCTGTCCCCTCTAATGGCTTCCTGAGACAGGTTTCCACCGTGACTGTGAACTACTGGTTTTAAATACTACCACAGAGCTCAAGAGAGAGGTATAGGAACAAGGCACCTAAAACACCACAAAGATCACTGTTCCTGCTGAGACTCAGCCTCCCACCGTTGGTCAGATTGCTGCAAGACTCTGGTGCATTTCCAGAGTTCCAAAAAGTTGATTCTGGAAATTTTTTCCAGTGTTCTCATTGCTTCTATGGAAGAGGGAATTTTTAGGAGTCCTTATTCCATGATTTTCAGTGAAGTCACTCCGAATAGTCTCCTTTTCTAACAAAAATCCAAGCCCCTCAATTAGATTCAAATCTCTTCCCGAATCGTGTCTCACTCAGACCTACTTTATCCTGTGTGCCCTCCTTGAGGATACGAACATTCTCTTCCAACCGAGTTGGGCTTCTTCCTGTTGCCTGACAATGTGATGTTCATGCCTGCCTAGGGCCTTTTTCCATACTTTTTCCTCACTTGGATGGCCCCTTCCCCTCCCCTCTAACCATCAAAATCCCATCCAGCTCACATTGAGCACGCCGCCCATAAAGGCCTCTTTTCTCTCTCTTCCAATGGAACCTAAGGCCCTCACATTCATTGTATCAGCTGACTTTAATTGTATGTTGTTCTTTTTTTCGTGGATCATATCCTGTCAAATAAATGAGACTTTAAATTACTTGAGAATGAGTCCGTCTCACAATTCCATACTTAAATTATGTTTATTCCACAAATGTTCAATAAAATTTGAATAGAATCAGATAGTAGACCAGGGTCTTTTGAAACTGGTTCATAGCTCTACCTTCACACTTTCACTTGTCTACCTGTGTTTTCTTGAAGGGCCATTTTTTCTTCTGGGCACAAATTCGGTGCATTGGCATGCCTTGTCTTCAGCAGGAGAAAGAGAGATTTTAAAGGAGGAGAACTGCCCCAACTGGCTCTTTTCTAGGATGAGTTTCAGAAAATAGTAGCATTAGATAGGGCCTTGAAAATATATGAATATGAGTGAATTTCTCTCAGTTTTCCAAACAGATAAACATGGGAAGTGGTCAGGCACTTCCTTTAGGTTGATTTTACCAACTTGGGTATGATTTATTTAATCTAGTTGATTTTTTTCTTTTTAATTTTATTATGCATGCCCAGGGATTTACTAATTATACAGAAAAATTCAAACCAATTTGCTTACTTATCCATTCTAATAATAAGGAGTGTGTGTGTTTATGTGTATTTAATGCTCTGTGGAGCACCTAGTACATGGCCGTTAAATCAGAGATAATGAATAATCATTATCATTGTCATCAATAATAACATTGAAAGGAAATTCTCATCCCTAAGATTCCCTGAGTCTCTAACATTCAAATCTCAAGAAGTTTAACGTGGAAAAGAGAACAATTATTTTAAGGCAATAATAGATTGAGCAATGGCATAGTAACTGAGAATAATAGAATATTATACATATTAAATTATTATAGTCAGATTATTATGTTGCTATAGACTGAATGTTGGTGTCCTTCCCACCAAAGTTCATATTTTAAAATTCTAACTCTCAAAGTGATAGTATTTGGGAGTGGGGCTTCTTTGGGAGGTGATAAGGTCATGAGGGGGGAACCTTCATGAATGGGATTAGTGCCCTTATTTAGAGACTCCAGAGAGATTCTTTGCCCCTTCTGCCATGTGAAGACACAGCAAAAAGACAACTGTCTATGAACCCAGAAATGAGCTCTCACTAGATACTAAATCTACTAACACCTCAATCTTGGACTTCTGGGCTTCCAGAACTATGAGAAATAAATTTCTGTGTATAAGCCTCCCAACATCTGGTATTTCATTATGGCAGTCCAAATGGACTAAGATATATACATACATTGAACAAGTAGCAATTAATTAAATCCTGGCTGCCAGTGCACCCCAAAAATAGGCTCATGGTGAGTAAAAGAGAAATAAAAATAATGGACATTTAAGGCCACATATTAGCAGCCTCATGTAATTAAACAGTGCTCTATAATAAACTTATTCAAGTTACTCTTTCTATGAGTAGCAAAACCACTTCTCTCAAGTTCCTTTTTATTAGATTTTTTAAAACTACAGCTCAAGTGGTTCAGATGAAATAGGACATCAATGATCTTCAACCATCTTCAAGATGGTATTTTCCTAGTTTGAGTGGTGGCTCAGATAAAACGTACTTTTACCCTGAATTCTCAAGTAATTCATGAGAGTGTTTTCCAATATTGACACCAAGACTTCTTCCATTCTGCCTTCTAGTTAACTTCTACCAACATGACTTGGCTCCCTTTTCTGACCTCATGTGCAACCATTCACCCTGACTCTGATACCAAATACATTGGCTTTTGGGTTCCTGCTTCAGGACCTTCACACTTCGGTGTTCCCTCTGCCTTGCAGGTTTTTGAAGAATTAGTCAATGATCTCTCTTTTTCTAGGAATCCTCAAATATAAGCAACAAAGTAGAGTGCTTCTTTGTGCAATGGCTTCGAGTAGAAACCAGGAGATCCCGAGTGGAGACTGGAGACTAGAGTTGAGGCCAGTATAGAGCTGAGGCTAGATCTATATCTAATTAGCATTAGCTGTGTGTCTGTTTAATGTCTGTTGTCATTCATTTTCATGTATGTAAGATGAACTACATCAGTGTGAAGCTTATCAAATATGAACCTTATTAAAAATAGAGATGCCCGGGTGCTCAGCACACTAACCTCCTGAGGAAAAGGTTTTGAGTGAGCTCTGCACGGGATTCTGATGCTGATGTTGAGAAGCAGTGCACTAAGAAGCCCGTGGGTTGATGAAACAGAGGGGTCTAAAGCTCATGGAACTGATGAGTAAGAGGAAATCTGGGGGGGAGGAGGATCTGTCTGGCATTTTCAGGTTGCAGTAGAGGAAAGAACAACCAGTCTAGTTTCTGACATGCCCCATCCCCAATCCAAGCCAGATTAACCTATTTACTGTCCCCTTAATGTGGCTCACAGATCTCACTCAAAGATCTTAACTTGAGGCCACTCTAGGGTGGGATCTTACCTAATGATAAGGTTTAAAACATATTTATTGTCTGTATGAGGGAGGCGTTAATTTGATTTTAAGGTCTCAGGTTATCTCTAGTAGTCTCAAATGCTTTCTTGGTTTCTGGTCGTAGATGACCAGGTTGCAGTAAATATGGAAACAAAAAGTTGAGAATTGATTGGCTGGTAGAAGATTAACCGTATCCCAGATGCAGGCCTCGATTCCAGGTGACTCTTTCCGTCCTTCTTGCATAGGTGCTTTTCTTTTCAGCCCTCTTCGTCTTCGAGGCAAGTGGGCCTGTGCCCTTGACCAGGACATGTTCCAGCGTGTTGTCTGAGAGATATTTCAGTCTCACATGCCTAAAGAAATCCCATGCACGACTGCTAAAATATCAAGAATCGAAGTGACATCTGATAGCTGTGCAACCCCTAAGGGTGGAAAGAAAGACCTCGCTTAAGGCAGCTTGCATGAATCCCTTATATCAGCAACTTGTTGCCAGAGCTGTTAGTGTTTACTTTTGCCAGAAGTAGGAATAAAGTAAAACACAGGGGAGAAGTTTCCAGCATGGAGAAATTAGTGCTGAATTAAGATGCAAACAACATGTCCTGAGGATGGAAAACAATTTAGGGAAATGAAGCAATTGGTAAATAGTAAATCCTCAATGAAATGGCCATGCAAGGGGCCATTTAATTTAATCACCATAAGTTGTTTTTTAAAAATCACTTCATCCTCACATCAGATGAAATATTCAGTAGCACCCCAGACCACTCCTTTGAGCTGCAGATGTCAACTGTCTTCCTGAGCCAGCCAGGGCAGGCGCTGGAGGGCAGAGAAAGGCCTGCCTTCTGCTTCCATTTGACCAGTTCAGTTCTGATGTTAATTGAACATCCCCCTATCAAATACTTTTCTTCCCCCAAACTCTAGGCCTCCATTTAAGACCAAGAATCAGCAGCTCTCACCCTGGAAAAAAATGCTGCTAATAAAGGTCGGCGAAGCTGCCCAGGAGTTTGCTCATCAGCAACGGTGTGACCATTTGGTGGGTTGTTGGGGGCATACTTGGAAGCAAAGGGAGACCCCCTACCCCCCTGGAATCCAAATCAAATTGCTTGATGACAGGAAAGAAAGATGTACCTGAGTAAGGCACCCCTGGAGAAAATAGTTGCACTTCTGTGAGAATTCCTCCTCGCGCTCTCCACAGCCCTCACTCCTGTTTGAAATAATTTCCCAGGAAGTGATTATCCAAAGCAAACGGGAGCCGCACTGAGACCTGGGAGAGAGCAGACCCCCCGGGGCTCTGGGGGCCGGTGGAGTGCTGTGAGGTGTTAATGCATTATCTACTTCTCCGGAGGAAGGTTAAAGTTTGGGCTGGAATCACGAGTGAAAATAGTGTTGGTGGCCTGGTTGTTGCCCCTTGTGGACATTTTTCCACAGGATAGAAGCCTCACCCAGCTGGTGGTCTCAGCTCATCAAAGCATCAAGAGAGAGAAAGTAGGGCTAGGAGCCCAGAGGGCTTTAGAAGTGGAGCCCTGGCTCGCTTTCTCTTAAATGGCCATTAAGCTATGCAGGAGTAAAACTCCCTCCTCTAGGAAATGAGCTAACCACAAACTTTGCGTGTTTCTTTCACAAAAAGGCCCTGCCTGTCTGCAGTGCTCTCCCTTCCTTCCCCCTTGGGCCAACATGCTAAGCAAAATTCAGCTCCTCTAATGCTTCCATCAACAAACAGTCCTTGTGCACCTTCTATGTGCCCGGCCATGCTTCGTCCAACAACTGTTTCTGGACACGGTGGTGACGAAGAGAGGCACAGTCCCTGCCCTCATGGAGATGATAACCTGTCAGGGCAGATGGACATTAAACCAAAAAGCACTGTGAAGGGGGAAAGCAGGATGCAATGAGACAAGGCACAGAAGAGACCTGAGCGAGTCCAGGGCTTTGAAGAGGCTTGTCTAGGAAAGAGATCTTTAAGCAGATGTTCACTCAGCCCCAATTCGGTAATTTGAGGTTCGATCCACCTCAGTGCTGATCAGTATCCTGAGCTAACCTTCCTCATACACTCACTGTTGCATGAGAGCTCCCGGTGCTGTGGCTGTCACCTGCCACCTTCTGCGCTGTAACTGTCTACACGTGAGCTGTCATACGGCTTCCACAGACATTCCACTTCTCCTTTCTTCCAGGGCACGTTTTAGGATTGGACCTTCCAATCTCTCTTACGAATAGTGTTTTGACTTGCTTCAGCCAATAAACTATGAGCAAAATTGGCACGTGGCAGAAGCTATAAAAATCAGTGTTGCGTTGTCACAGAGGTCCTGTGGTCACATGCTGAAATGAAGCCTCGGAGGGCGTGGGAGCTTATTGGTTCCCAACCTCAGGAGTTCTCTGGGCAAAATCTGAAATTAGACCCTATACACAGAAGCACAGAGAGACTAAAGAAAGAGGCAGACCACTCCAGATTGGCAGGTGACAGGTTTCATAAGCAAGGGAACTTACATACGAGGCTTGCCCAGAGCCGCTGTAAAATGAGCAGATTTCTGCACCTGCCTGCCAGAGTGCTTTTTCCCCTACGAGAACCTTAATAGTTTATATAGAGGCCTGAATGGATTCAGTCACATCCAGATGGTCTCAACATCTTATTCTACTGGGGCTGTGGCCTTGAAACAGCTGCTAGCATGTGAATAGTAGGCGGAATGTACATTCCAAGGACAGGGGAGAGGTGAGGAGCCTCTAACTGCCCAGGTCCAGCCTGAGTCAACCAGCAGTCACATCTTCTCTACGACTTCCTCCAACCGAGCCCCCTTTTGACTTTCCTTGAATGTGAAGTATGAACACAAAATAAATGTTGGTTGCATTAAACTTCAGATTTGGAGGGCTGTCTGTTACTGCTCCATAACCTAGTCTAGTTGACTATTACAATATTGGTTCCCCACTGGACTGTGAGCTCCTCAAAAACAAAAGTTGCTTACGTATCTTGAATCTCCAGTGCCTAGCACATAGTGCATGCTCAGTAAATGTTTATTCAATTAATGCATAAGTGGACTTAGAATTTTTTTAATCAATCTAACAAAAACTCAATTTAGATGTTGTTTTAAAAAACAAAGAAATAAACTGGTCACTGCAGAGAACCAAGATAGGAAATAATCATTGTGGAATCAATAGAAGCAACATCATTGAATGTAGCACATAACTTGATATAAAATGATGTTCATGAAAATAACAATTATTTGCTTAAAATGCTGACTAGCACTGAATACAAATAAGAGCAAAGTAAGAAAAGTGTCGTAGTGTCCTGGATCACATCCACTATTTTTGTAATTGCATCTTTATCAAACTGACACTAGGGGTAATTAGCTTCATTTTCTCAAACCCAGGAGAAAGGTTTGGTCATTGGGGGAAGAACCAATCACCCAAGGGCATTAAATTTGGAATCTACTCAATTACTTCTCCTTGAAAAAACTATATCCATTGTTTGAAAGTAGTTTTCAAGCTTCTGAGTCATCCTATTTATAATACTTTCTCTTCAATTAGTTTTTTCGTCATATCTTTCATGGAATACATTTCCAATTTCCTGCTTAATTCCCTGTCTATACCCATGGCTGTCCAAAGCTAGGCATTTTAGGGTTGGAACATATATAAACTAATAATGCAGTACTATATTCCCAGAAATAATTAAGGGACAAATATTTGTTCGCCATTACACCTTGCACTGCCCATTAATTTGGAAACGGATCCTTCACTGAGAGAATAAAGTATAATCTGCCATAAATTTAGAAAGGTATGTCTTTTTCCAGACTACCGCTGTGAAAGGAAGTCATTAACGATGTTAGCCGTTAGTACAGTTTCAATTTACATGTCAGCGAGGGAGATGACTCACTGTGATTTCAAGCCAGTGATAAAGGTCGGCTATTATTTGGTACAACAAATAAACCTAAACATGTGATGTTCAAAACAATAGAAATTTATTTCTTGCTCACTTAATCCTAGACGAGTATTCAGGCATTTTCCGAATGCAGTTCACACTATTCCATATGGTCATTCCAAGGTTCCTCCCACCATCTCATTGGCCTTTATGCTGATCCACATCCAGCCCGCAGGAGGAAAAGAGCATGGGGCAGCCTGTGTGCAGGATTTTAATGGTATGGGCCTGGAAGTAACATGCAGCCCTTCCACTCACTGCTGATAGAACTTAGTCATATCTAATGCACGGGAGTCTGTCCAGGGAAAAGAGACAACAGAGCTAGGGAACGTTGAACAATCTTTGCCGCAGCTCAACTTGGGGCTGATGAAAGACAGAGATATGAATGAATTGGGCGTTGCTGTTCATTTGATGGGTATAATCAAGCTGCGTCCTCAGTGCTGCGTAATGATGTCGAACCTGACCCAGCTGGATCATTTACCACGTCCCCTCCCAGGATGCATCACTAGGAGGGGGCAACACACTGCAGTGCCATGGACTGTTCGACTCTTAGTCCACCAGCTCTCTGTGTGGCCTACAGACATTGGGGGGGGGAGGCTGCGACCCTTTCAGGGGGACTGAAGAGGGCAAGAACATGTTTATAATAATACTAAAAGATTATTTTCCTTGTTCATTATGTTGACTTTTACATTGATGGTGCAAAATCAGTAGTGGCAAAATGGTTGGCATTTTAGCATAAATCAAGACATATAGTCACAATCCACCTGACGTGAGCATCAACCTGTGATCCAGGAGATCACGGTTCAATTCCCGGTCAGGGCACATGCCCGGGTTGCGGGCTCGATCCCCAGTCGGGGGCGTGCAGGAGGCAGCCGATCAATGGCTCTCTCATCATTGATGTTTCTATCTCTCTCTCTCTCCCTCTCCTTTCCTCTCTTTGAAATCAATAAAGATACATTTAAAAAAAAAGACATATAGTCACAGTCAAAAAAAGGGGGGGGGGAGAAGTGGGAGGAGCAGAATAGGTTCAATAAGAATCTTTGATGAAATTGTAAAAACTATTATTTTTAGTAAATCTCAACTCTTGAGTATACATCTTTTGAATATCCCCCGTGACAAAATGGGAAATGTACATGAAGTGTTTCTGCCCAAGTATGATGGTCGTCTCAAAGAAAAGCAGACAGGCAACCGTTTGAATTGTACCAGCCACTTGTTTCATGAAACAACATTTCGTACTTGAAAAAATGGCTGAAAGTCATATCATGGTTATTCAGACTTGGGTACTGGCAGACATTTTATTGAAAAATGAAGTGAGCCTGTCACTTCAAACAAAACAAAGGACAATATTTATTACCAATGATAAAATATGAACTTTCAAGTGAAAATCAGAATTTTTGAGAATCTGTATATACTACTACGAGCTTAACAGCTTCCCAATACTTAAAGACTTCTGATAAAATTGGTGATAATATTAATGAATGTGATTTTTTATATGGTCAATATTTGGAAGAACTGCGTAACTCAAACCAAATGAACACTACATAATGTTCCCAATTATGCATGGGAAAAGATTTATTCAACGTGAAAGACAGGCTGATGGATTTCAAGGCAGTGAATAATAAAATTTCATTAATATGATTCAGATTCACAGAACAACTAACTTTAAAGAAACTGTTATTTTTCAAGTTTTGGTATAATACCCAAAAATAATATCTACAATTATCTGAAAATGCCATTAAACTAGTTCCCCCTTTTCCAACTACAGTTGGCCTTATAATGAGGAGGATAGGGGTGCCTGTGCGGGGCAGTGAAAAATCTGCACATAACTCTTGACTCCCCCCAAAACTCCAGTCATCCATCGGTATCCTCAGAGGAATAGTTCCTGGACCCACCACAAGTACTGGGATGTACAGATGCTCACATACCTTATATAAAATGAGGTAGAAAACTGCATACTGGCATATCTGTGGGAGGCTTACTTTTCTTCATATATTTCAACGAAAACAGCACGTAACAACAGATTGAGTGGAGAAGCAGATATGAAAATCCACCTGTCATCCAAGAAGCTAGTCATGAAAGAGATCTGCAAAAATGTAAAATGCCTCTCCTCTCTATTTTTATTTTGGAAATAAATTTACACTTCATAAAGTTGATGTTACATATTAACATTTGATGAACACAGTATTGTTTTTTCAATGAACTGAAAATTATTTTCAGTTTCAGTTTTATTTTCTAACATGGTTAATATCACCAAAAAAGTTCTTTGAGGTCCTAGTCCAACGCTCTCATTTTGTTTATGAAGGAACCTTGACATAACTAGAGTGAATATCTACGATGTTTTAGAACCTGTGGGAATAAAAGGTGAATAAAACATATATTTGCCAGTAAATAACTTGCCCAAGGTCATGTGCCAACTTTTATAGACAGATACACAATCACACAGAGGTAATATAAATGCCTGAGACATATCACCTCAGAACTGAGATGACTAGATAAAGTTAGATATCAGAGCCTTGGTTTTCCCAGTCCATAGAATGGGACTAGTACCTACCTCATAGAGCTGATGTGATAATCAATGTATCATTTGTACAATTCTAAAGGGAGATACAAATGTAACTATGTTATTAATTGACATTCTTTTTAAGAAATTCAGCACGTTGTTGTGTTACCATTATAAAATCCAAAACCTGTAAACTCTGAATCTAAGCTGACTCTAAGACTTTCAAGTAGAGCTTGTGAACCATTTATCTAAGGTCAAATCATGAAAGGACCAAGAGCAGACCAGAACACTTTCTTTCCAGATCAGCACTGTATCCGTGGACCAGCATCTCAGCCAGCCAGAATCTACCCAACAAAATGGTTTACAGGATACCACGAGTGACTGCTAAAATTCAGACATGTGATGTCAGCAACATTCCCATGATCTAGAGGCTTTCTAGCCTCCAATAAAAGAGGCACTCTTCAATTACCTTGAAATGGCCAGTTCTCCAGGACCCCAAACTGGCTTACAGTAATAATCAGTTTCTCATCTAAGTTATCACAAATCATCTGTTTAAAATTTGTTTTTATAATTTGAGAAATAGCTCCATAAATCTCACCAGCCCATACTTTCTATCTAATTTGAAAGATCAACAGTATTTAATGAATTCAGTTAATAAGTATGTGTCAAGCACCTCCTCGGTGTGAGGCACTTAGTTAGGCAATGGGGATAGACAATGAGAGTGGTTCTTATTCTCTCAGATCTGATAGTCTGGCAGGAAAAATAGGCAATAAGGAAATAATATAAAATGTACTGACATAAACTAATAGGCACACGTTTGATGATCTAGAAGAACATTTTTAAAGCACCCAACAAGTCCCATATAAAGATAAAGTGGAGAGAGTCATCATGGGGGGCTTCCTGGAAGAAGAGGACCTTCAGCCAAGAATTGAAGGTTGAGTGGGCATCGGCCAAGTGAAGAGAAAAGGGAAGAATTTTTTAGGTGGAGGGCGTAGCTCTTAACATCTTCTGTCCCTCCAGTTTGACCTAAAACTCTCCTCCCCCTTCAGAGCAAAAATCCAAGAGGTATTTTTTAGTCTTTCTCCTTGGCCTCTCATGTGTATTTGACGTTCTCTCTTTCTTGAAACCCCTGACTTTCCTTGTTTCTGTGCCATCACAACACACTACTTGTCCTCTCACACTCTGACTTCTAGTGCTTTTTATAATTCCACCCTCTCCTTCTCCATTAAAGCCTGCCTTTGCTCAAGGACTGCTCCTGTGAGTCCCTTCTTCATGCTCTATGTTCTCTCCTAAAATAATTGCATTGAAGTCCACAGCTTCAACTATGACTGCCAGCAGGGACCGCCTCTCTGAACCCCAGAACGGTGACCCTTACTGTCCATTTCACCTCTCCTCTTGCACAGCCCAGAGGCTCCCAGACTCTGTCAACACCAAACTCACGAACCAGTCTGATCTCCTTCCATAGCCCCCTCTTCAGTGACTCTTTCCCCCACCATCCAGGCACCCAGCCTGACAGCTGACAGTTTTCTCTGACATGCTCTTCTCTCCCATGCCTCCTGTCTAATTCGCCACCAACTGCTGTCAACCTTACGTCCGCCAACGTCTAACAACAGGGCCAGGCTCGTGAATACATTTTTTTGAATGAGTTAAATAACATGTGCCAAGGCTCAGAGAAAACGGTGCATGCTCGAGAGGCTGCGAAGAGCTCAGCAAGGCTGGAACCTCAGGCAAGGGAGGGGCTGTGGAGGGAGAAGGTGGGTAGGGCCCAGCTTGGAGAGGCTGATGAGAGGCAGGGCGAACGGCCACAATAAATGGTGAAATGGAAAGTCCCAGCGGTGGGCTTGACGAGGGAGTGTGACATAATCAGATTTGTATCACTTTGGCATCCATGCAAGACTCCAAGAAAAACAACTCTAGAGACAGAGAGGACAGCCGCTCTTCAGTAATCTGGGAGGTGAGTGACTAACTGGGAAATACAGGCTCACAGTGATGACAGTAGGACTGGAGAAAATTAAATTGATTTGAAAAACAGAACATGATGAGGAGTCAGTAAGACTATGATTCCTCTTCTCTTCCAGGTGATTCCACAATCACCTACCAGTTTCAAAACTCTGGACTGTGTCCCTTCTGGCCCCAGAGACTTGGAGTCGCTGAAAGTAGCCAGGCCCTCTTGCAGACTTGCATTCCCTCTTGACTGCACAGGTCTTTATAGATCGCGCTCCCTGACAGCAAACACGGAGCAAGGTTCTGGCAGTTCTGCTAGCCGCCGGCCACGTGCTAGCATTCTGCCATCTGCCTTAATCATTGTGCTAATCATAGCTTTTAAAAGTCCCTTTAGTTTTTTAATTGTCTATAGCATTCTTCAAATGTCTGAAGTCATTCGAACAGCACCCTTAAGGGGTCATGCCATTACATTTATACATTTGATTGCAAATATCAACCCCTTTTAAACTCACCCCTGATTAACTCCACCTTTCATCTGCTAGCATGTGTTTCTCACCTCAGCACTCCTCATTCAGTCTTGAGCCACTGACTTATCGTGTGACTGTGCCAGACAATTTCTAGTCACTGCAGATAAAATTACAACACATGGCTCCTAACCTCAATGAGTCGTAGCCTAGTGGAAAAGGCTAGGAAAGTAAGAAGGCATATTAAATACTGCTCGATAAATATACTACAGGTGTATAAACACATGTTTTAGAAGCCCCAAGGACTCTGGGGGCTGGGGGGGGGGGGTTCATGTAAGAAGGGACTTTTGATCTGAATCTTAGATGAGTAAAGCATGACATGCAAAGAACTTGTGAAAAACATAGAGGTAAGAGAGAGCAGCCCATGTGAATCCAGGGGATATTACAGTAATATGGTGGGATCAGATTTGCTTTTTTAGGAAAATAACTCCAGCAGTCACACTGGTTTCCTTAGCTGCATCTCAGTTTTCTCCCTCTTCGGCATCATTAAGGGTTACACTATGAGTTTCTCTCCGTAGCACCTTCCTTCTTAGAGAAGAACTAGTGGAAACAGAGGACAGAACGTATCGTACACAGATCTCACTACAACCACCACAGTGACGTCTGCAGGCTTCCACAGATGTGCCCTGACTGAGTCCACCAACCCTTGCAGGCGCTGGGTTCAGTCAGTAAATCTGGCAGAAGGTCTTCAGCAGGATAACTCTTCATTTCTGAAAAGGCTGCTCTTTGCCCATCAATTCCTAAAATCACTTCGGAAGACACTGCAGCAACTCAAAAGAAGCGAACATGCTAACATGAATCATACACCCCCAGGTGTGATACCTACTACTTAGGAAAAAGTGACCTTTTGTTTTCATCACCACTTAATTGCAAGCAAAATCCTCTGTGCTTCTCCTTGGTCTTCCCCTCTCTCGGAAAGAAAAAGGAAACGAAAAATCCTTTGGTCATCAACCCCTCATCTAAGAAGTGATTTTGGCTTTTAGGAAGAATCTGGGCCTTCCCACTTTGGCTAATTGAGTGTCTGCGTCTTGTTCCTGAGCAGCCATGAACTTCGAGCCCCCACTTCATATTTGTCAGCATTTCTTCACATCACAATACCTTTCTGGTAAGGAAAATACCCCCCCACACACAGCAACACTGGTTCTCTCTTCAAACACTGGGTGAACTCTTAATTCTCCCATCCCCCAGCATCAGAAACCACGGCTTGTGTAAAGAGCGCGGTGAGAAAACACCCCTTAATGAGGCCAACAGCTCATCAGCGGCCGTCTCCAGGGAAACCCACAAATACGCACCTCCCCAATCATGACTCTCATTAGCTTTGATAGGGGGAAAATAATAAGACAGGAGAAGGGTCAACATTCGTTTTCTGCCTCTGCCAGCAAAAGACAGGTTTTTTAAAGCTTAAAACGGTCCCCGTTGAAACTGTCATTCCCAGATTACAGCTGGCAGCACTGGGAGCACCGTGGCACCGACAGTCACCGCGCTTGCTCCCACCCAGCTCCCTGGGAAGAGCTCGGCGCCTGTCAGCGTGCACCCTGGTCCATGGAGCAGGGCCGCCGGACGGCACCCTCCCCAGGGGCTGGGCATTATTACCACCTGCCCTTCTGCTGGAGCGGAATTAACTTGTTCTGACTGTGTGACAGTTCTGACGACTGCACAGTTTGAGGCAAGGGGCCGGGTCACACGCCGCTGCGTGCACCGGCTGTCACTAACTGTGCCACTAAAACCAGACAAAACCTTATCAGAAGAGATCAACTCTTCTGGTGACAGAGATAAGTGACTCCACTCGTGGGCTGCTCACGAGGGTTTTGTTCAGTTCTAGGACAGTATCAGCTGACAAAAGAACTTGATGCTTCAGGGAGACACAACCGACGCTGGCAAGAGCAAGGAGGCAGAGAGGCAGATGGGGAAAATCACACCGAGACTAATGAGAGAATGCTGAAGGAGATAGGCTGTTAGGAGGTGGCAGAAGAAGACAGTGTTGGCAGTGTCCTCGATGGTCCCCTGGATCTGTCTCTTGCTTCAACTGTGTTTGGATGGAACAGACCCAGAGATGCCCCTTCCTCCAGCCTCAACCACCCTCCAGCCTCTTTTCCAGCCGACACCTTCAGAACCACCTCAGCCATCCTCAGCCTCCAAGACCAGCCAACACCTTTTTTAGCCGAACAACCATGAATTAGCTCCCAAATTCATCAGAATTATTTCACTGAGGTGGAGGCTGCGGTCAACCGTCTGGCCAACCTGCATCTGCGGCCTCCTACACCTATCTCTCTCTGGGCTACTATTTCTACTGCAGCCATATGGCTCTGGAGGGCATGGACCACTTCTTCCCAAGTTGGCTGAGAAGTGTCAGTGCCGGAGCATCTCTTAAAAATGCAAAACCAGCGTGGTGGCCGAGTTTTCTTCCAGGACATGCTGAAGCCATCCCAGGATGAGTGGACCAAAACTCAGGATGCCATGGAAGCCACCATGGCCTTGGAGAAGAACCTGAACCAGGCCCCTTGGAATCTGCAGGCCCCAGGTTCTACCTGCACAAACCCTCATCTCTGTGACTTCCTGGAGAACCACCTCCTGGACGAAAAGGTGAAACTCAAGAAGACACCTGACTCACCTCCACAGGCTGGCTGGCCTCCAGGCTGAGCTGGGCAAGTATCTCTTGGAAAGGTTCAGCCTCAAGCAGGATTAGGAGCTTTTGAAGCCCAGAGGCCTTTGAGGGGCCTATTCTGCATTCTTCTGGTGTCTGGCTTTTGCCTGAGCTTCTCCCTGAAACCACGAGACATCCTTTTAACCACCCTGGAGCCCTGGTCCGTGCATTGAACCAAATGGAAACAATAAAGCTTTTTGCAGCAAAAATGAAAAAAAGGAGATATTGTCTTCGTTCTTGAAAATCAATGACATAAACTCCCACATTATGCCTATTTTAGAGTCATAAAACCACCAGCAAGAAAATAGAGCAATCAACCTTGATTTTATTAAGTACAGATTCCACTGCATGTTTGACACTATGCAAGGTATTATAAAGGCTACAAAAACATGAACATGACCCCTAACTTTAGTGACCTTACAACTTAGCTGTTAAGACTCATTTTCATAAAAATATAGAATGTGGTAAACAACATTCTCTTTGCACAGGCCTGTTCACCCTGTGGGAATCTGAAGACCTAGACTCAGCCCCAGAGAGAGAGATGCTAAAGAAGAGAAAGGCAGGGCATGGAGAAATCACAAGGAAGTTATTCCACAGCTCCTCCCACACTCTATGAGCTGCCCCAGGTCATGATTCTAGCTACAGCCATCCCCCCTTATCCATAGGGAATACTTCCCAAGACCCTCAGTGTATGTCTAAAACCACAGATAGTACTGAACCCCATATATACTATGGTTTCTCCTTTACATACATACCTATGATAAAGTTTAATTTATAAATTAGTCACGGTAAGAGATTAACAATAACTAATAATAAAATAGAACAATTTTAACAACATACTATAATGAAAGTTATGTGAATATGGTCTCTCTCTCTCAAAATATCTTATTTTACTGTATTCACACTTCTTGTGATGATGTGAGATGATAAAATGCCTACGTGATGGAATGAAGTGAGGTGAATGATGTAGGCACTGTGATGTGGCACTAGGCTACTATTAACCTTCTGACAATATGTCGGAAGGATCACCTGCTTCAGGTGATCCCAGATCATTGAGCCATGATGATGTCAATGGTTGAAGATCCTCAATAGTTAAATTGTTTATTTCTGGAATTTTCCATTTAATATTTTCGGACTGCAGTTGGCCGAGGGTTACTGAAGCCACAGAAAGCAAACCTGCAAGTAAAGGGGACTACTGTATTCTCTCCTCTCTTTTTGCTTGTGCCTGAGGAAAGGCCCTCCCAGTTCCAGGCTAAGGATCAGCTTGCATGCTCTTCCTATTATCACAGTGGTGTGCTACCAAACTTACTCCCTTCCTAGAAGGGATCAGATTCAGGGAGCCTGGCAACTTTGTTAAGCCCCAGGTTTACCCTTCCATCTCCTCCATCCCCTATCCAACCCAAACATGTGTAAGTTCAGTGACAGGAACAACCTGACTATCCAGCCCATGGTTGCCCAAACTAAAGAGATGGATTTCTTTACAACCAGGGCATTCGTTAGCTGTGTGTGAACTTAGTCAACTTATTTAATCTCCCTCAGTTTCCATTTTCTTAATGGCAAAGATTGACATAAAAAAAAGGGGGGGGATTACATTGAAGTACCTAGCATGGTGTCTGGTATTTGGTAGGTAATGAATAAATGTTGGTTTGTTTTCATTCTCTAATAGTGACACCGAATATCTAGTTAATTTGTGTGTACAATCTCTAAGTCCTTAATTAGTAAATTCTCATTATTCACAGGTTCCGTATTTAAGAATTCACCTAATTGCTAAAATTTATTTGTGACCCCAAAATAAATACTCATGGTGCTCTCATAGTCATTCATAGATATCCACAGAGCAGAGAAAATTTCGACCCACCCAATGCACACATTCTCAGCTGCGGTTGAGCGGGATGAAATTCTGCCTTCTTGTTTCAGCTCTCATACGATAAACAAGTGTCCTTTTCACAGTCTGTTTAGTGTCACATCTTTTGCATTTTTGTGCTATTTGTGTGTGTGTGTGTGTGTGTGTGTGTGTGTGTGTGTGTGTGTGTGTGATTTCGCTGTTTAAAGTGGCCCCTGAGCATAGTGCTAAAGGGCTTTCTACTAGTGTCCTTGGGACAAGAAGGTTGTAATGTGCCTTATAGAGAAAATACGTATATTAACTAAGTTTCGTTCAGGCATGAGCTATGATGCTATTGGTTCAATGTTAAGGAATCAACAACAGTAACCTGCACAAAACAGATGGATTGATAGATTAACAAAAGTGTTGTCAACCAGAGGCTTACAGGGACCTAACTCTGTATTTTCCTTAGGAGCAACAGTTCAGTATTTGCTAACTCAGAGTTCAAAGTAACTTTATAGACTATAACTACCAAGAATAATGAAAATCCATATGTCCTTTTTAATGTCCACACCCATCCTGGGAAGCAAGTGGATAATAGAAGGGTCATTAAATGCATTTTTTAAAAGCACAAACGATCTGAGTACTGAAAGGTCTTAGAGTGCAAAGGATCTTAGGAGAAAGGAGAGGTGGATGGGCAAGGGGAATAGATATGACCTAGTCAATGGAAAGTGAGGGGCATCCTTTGACCAGAGCACAAGATAGTATTGGGACTTGTGGGACATGTACACTTCCTGGGGTTCCCTCAGTATTACTCATAAGTCATTTAGGATTACTGAATAGATTATATCCCTTCTCCTTTCCCTCAAAGCTCCTCTGATGAGCTTAAGGACTTGTTTGGCACTTGTCTATAATCAGCAAGGTAGGAGTTGATACACTAAATCTGGGATGAACTTCAAAAACGAGAATCTGATGACACATCAAAAACATCAGAGTTTCGTCCTGGCTGGTGTTGCTTAGTAGTTAGAGCACTGGTTTGATTCCCTGTCAAGGGCACATCCTGGGTTGCAGATTTGGTCCCTGGCCCAGGTCGGGGTGCGTGTGGGAGGCAGCCAATTGATGTGTCTCTCTCACATCAATGTTTCTCTCTCTCTCTCTCTCTCTCTCTCTCTCTCCCCTCTCCTCTCCTGCCTATTTACCCTCCTCCTTTCCACTCTCTCTAAAAATCAATGGAAAAAATATCCTCTGGTAAGGATTAACAAACAAACCCAAAAAAACTCAGTGTTTTTTTTTTAGTCAACCTCTCAGCTAACTCAGGTAAGAAGAATAAAAAGATTAATTGTGTCTCTATCTGTTCATCATCTTCTTTACTGTCATTTCCTACCCTGAACACACCCTTCTCTTGAACAGCATAGGGATTTAAAGAACTCTAAAACTCTACTCTTTCAGGAAAGTTTAGAATCATTGTATTAAGGACAGGAAGGGAGCTTGGTAGCAATCTGTTCTGATTCCATCTTAAAATGGGAGCTCTAAGTTCTGGGAGTTAGTGTGACAGGTTGGGACCACAGCCTTTTTCTTACAATGTCCAGGTGAGTGGACTTTCCATATCTATTGTAATTATACATGCAGAGTTTCCAGGAGAGGTTTGATTTTGAAGATGTTTGGTTCCATCTTTGCTCTAAGAGTCCTTGTTGTACCTGTTAGTCTCCGGGGTTTCATCTGCTTATACAAAATAGCTGAGCCACTGCAACAGCCTTTTGGTTGAGCTCCCTGACTCACAATGCTTGCCCTTCTAATCCATCCTACATTTTTTTGCCAGACATTTTTGCATGAAATGTCATGTTAATCATTCCTGCTCCTGCTCAAAATCCTTCGTGTCTCCACAGGAAGACACGAATCAACTTGGAAAATATTATTCTAGTGTGCTGGAAAAGCCACTTCCCATTTTACAGGGAAGTTGGCCTGAGGCTTCAGTTTGCCAGGTATAATCCACTTTGTGCCTGTTATCACAGCTAATAGCAACCCCTTTGACCCTCAAACATGTCCTACTTTGGACAAATACGTGTTATGATAACCCTAGTTATTAGAGTTACAATGCTACATGCCCTCCACCAACATAATCATATTTTATCAGAAGTTGCAGACACCACAAGGAACCCCTCAGTGCAGCTTATCACAGTGTTCTGAGCTCACCTTCCACCCAGCAGCACATCACAGGCATGAGACTGAGGAGGAACAGCGTCCCGATTAGCAAGATAACGCAGCTACCTGGTGCAGACTTCACCCTCTGTCCTGAGGCTCTGTCCCACCTTTCCCTGTACACCCTTGGTACCTTGTGGTTTTCCACCCGAAAACACAGAAGGATTCAGGCTTTACTAGACATCTGGATGTCTGTCTGCCTCTTGCATGTCCAGCCTCACGAGGTCAGCACCTAAGCACTATTGGAAATATTAGCCAGGGAGGTGAGAACTCTCTGCCACATACGGAAAAGGAAGTTGTCACCAGGAGACCTAGTTAATAGAGTTGTTTTTTTTAATTGCAGGTGTAACCTTGCTGAATCCTGGCACATTTACTCTAATGAAAGGGAATTTTTAAAATAGAGTCAAATTACCTCCATTTTGAAAATATTTGGGAAATAAACATTCATAATCCTATCATCATACAGCTACTAACATTTTGTGTATTCCTGTCCAGTCTTTGTCATGTATATAACATTTCCACAGTCTGCATCACAGTATACAGATAATTTCCTATCATGCTTTTATCAGAACCATTTTTCCAAATTCTTACATAGAGTTACCGATTATAAATGCACACACTTCGCGGTGTGTTTGGAGTTGCTTTCTTACAATTTCTCTGGTTCTAATATTTTATTAAGCACTGAGAATAGTAAAGTAAAAAAAAATAAATAAATGCTTTTACTAAGGAAAAATGTTGGACACCTTCTGAAGATCAAATTTGAATTCTTGAGATTTATTTGAATAGCTCTGACACCTTCTTCATATATTAGTCACAAACTTAAAGAAAATAGGAAAGGGGGGGACAGAAGCCAAGAAAAGGAAGAAGAGGAAAGGAGAGGAGGGAGAGGGAAGAGAGAGCAGGGAGGAGGGGATGGAGGACTTACAATTACAAGGATAAATGGATGGTCTTACTTCTATTCTGACATTTGCTTCATGTAAATGATGGAGATATCATACCAATTCATTTGAATACACATCAAATCTCTCCACGAATTACAATAAATGTCAGTATCATTCCGATATTTAAAAACAAAAGCTATCTGTAATTCAGACATGACCCTTTCCCTCTTGTCTACTCCATCATGTAAAATAGCCACTGCCTGGCCTTTAAGGCCTTCTAAACTCTAGCTCACAGATGCAAACTCAATTTTATTTCACACAAAACCTTATCTCAGTCAGGACTGCTTACTGGGAAACCAACACACAGGGGTTGCAGGTTCAGTTGTGGAGGAATAGCTTGTACCAGAATAAATCATCTACAACTAAGAATTATAATCTCTGGGCAATTTTTTTTTTAAATAAAAAACTATTTGAAGGCACTGGAGAACAATCAGAAGTATACATAAATTGGAGAGTAGGAAACCCATGAGAAAAGGGAACTGAGCTGAGTGAGAGCATCACTTCTATAGCTTCTCTCTTAAGAGAACTCCCAGCCCGAGGGATGCTAGACAGCTAAAGTTCAAGCAGAACGGTAGTCTTGTTGGCTTGAAGTGTCTGTGAACAGAGCTCAGCACTTCCAGAGTAGCTGGAGATTAATAAAGGAAACTCAGAAAATGAAGGAACCCCCAAATCTGATATATAACTCCCTTCAAATCTTTGGCTGACGTTTATACTATGTTTGCACAAGGAAGACTGCAAGGAACCCAGAAGAAAGCAACAGCTGGAAGGCTAAGAGAGATGAGCAGAAATATTCGATGCTGTCCACTGTTGAGAGGAAGGCTTGGAAGTTCAAGTGCTTCCAAGTTAGAGGGTTTTGGTAAACACCTTTGGCTTTCCACTGAAACCCCAGAAGAACACATCCTAGGATTAAAGTGTATGTCTCTGAATTAAAGGAATCACCCTACCAATACAAATGATAAAATCAAACATACTCATCTTAATAAAGCCAAGCTTCCATGAGTTCAAAGGGATCAGTCAGTAACTGAATTGCCTGGAAGAACAAAAAGTAATACTCTTCAGTGGAATGTAAAAAACCCAGAGATTTTACAGTGAATCATTCATAATGTCCAGTGTACAGTATGTAAGCAGTAGACATTCAATGAGACAGGAAAATGTGACCCACCATCAAGAGAAAAGACAGTCAATAGAAATTAATCCCAAGATGACCCAAAGACTGGAATTAGCAGACAAGGACTTTAAAGCAGCTATTATAAGTATATTCAAGGACTTAAAGGAAAAACTTTTCAGAATTACTAAAACTGATAAGGCATATCAAACAGACAAATAGAAAAATTTTTTAAAGAACCAAAGGGAAGCACTACAACTAAAAAGAGAAATAATTAAAACTGTAAAATTCACTAAAAGGGCTTAACAACAGATTGGAAACTACAGAAGAAAGAATCAATAATTTTTAAATCATAATCAACAAATTATTTAGTATAAAGAACAGAGAAAATAAAGATTCAAAAATAAAATAAACAAAAAAATAATAATAAAATAAAATAAAATAAACAGATCATCAGTGGCCTGTGGGGCAATATTAAGCTCTCTAATACGGGCAATTAGAGTCCCAGAAAAACAGAAAAAAGAAAATGTGGAAGAAAGAATATTTGAAGAAATCATTATTATTATTTTTTATAATTTCCAAAATATGATGAAAAATGTTAACTTACTATTCCAAGAGCTCACTGCATCCCACACAGAATAAATTTTTTAAAAACAAAAGAAAACCACATCTAGAAACATCACAGTTAAGCTGTTGAAAACCAAAGGTAAAAAGAAAACCATAACAGCATTCAGAGGGGAAAAGAGACACATGACATAAGGGAAAACAATAATAAAAATGAAGACTAAGTTTATTGGTAATAGTGGAGGCCAGAAAACAATAGAATGATATTTTTTTAACTGCAGAATAAAAGGGGTGGAGGACCTATCAACCTAGAATTCTATATCAATTGAAGAAACCCATGGTATTTTATGAGACTTCATGATACTGAAAACTTGAGAAAGACATTCATCACCAGAAATAATAAATTATGTGTAAGAAATGGTAAAGGAAATTTGGGAGATTTTAGAGAAATAAAACAAATGGAAACACAGATCTATGGGAATGAATAGAGTACCAATAACGATAAATATGAGAACAATTATAAATGATTACTTTTTCTTCTCTTAATTTTCTGGTGGAAGTGTTAAATTATACAGCCACTTAAGAAAATGTTTTGACAGTTTTTCATAAAGCTAAATACACACCTGATCTATAAACCTGCAATTCCATATCTAGGTATCTACCCAAGAGTAATGTAACTGAATGTCCACAAAAATACTTGCTTATTATTTTTATAATAATAATGTTTAATGTTTATTAACAGTTTTTAATGTTTATTACTGACAACTCATAACAGCTAAAAACTGGAAGTGATCCAAATGTTTCTCAACAGGAAAAGCAAATCATGGTATATTCATACAACAGAATATTATTCAACAGTAAAAAAGAATGAATTACTGACAAACGACATGGATAAATCTCAAAAGTATTATGATGAGTGAAAGAAGTTAGATTCAAAAAATATAATCCCTTTCATATTAATCTCCAGAATAAGAAAAACTGGTCTATGGAAGTGGAAATCAGAAAACTAAGTGCCATGGGAGTTGGGAATGACTGGAACTGGGTAGAAGGGATGATGGAATTTTTTTTTATAATGATGGTAGTTATGCAAGTACATACATTTATCAAAACCCATCCAACTGTATTCTTAAGACCTGTGCATTTCACTGTATATAAATTTTATCTGCACTAAAAGACTCTAACCAACATTGTTCATCTTCCTGGAATACACCCCGCCCCCACATCCCCTTCTCTCACAAGTCCATCCAGATCCTCCAGAAGCTCTCGCTCCACTAACAAGCATTTCTTGACAGTGCAGGTTTGCATGGAGTTCTCAGTCTCTCCTCTCGGAAGTGTACAATGTGTTTTAGCTTTATCTCCCTAAACAAATGGGAAGTTTCCTGAGGGCTGGGATTGCACTTTATGCACAAATGGCAATGCTAAGGGCACACAGGGCATCTGATTTAACTCAACCCCTGAGCAAGGCACCACGCTGAGTGTTGTGGGTAATTCTCAGGGGAGTGAGACACAGATTCAACCCTTTGAGGCACACCTTTCAATGGATGAGCTAAGCAGGCACACAAACCATCATGATCCAAAGAAAACTATGAGAAAACAAGAAAGTGTCCTGCAAGAACTAGGCATGAAAAATCAGTCCAACTTGGGAGATCTGGAAGTTCCTGCTAACAAAGTTTGAATTCATTTAAAACCTTAAAGAAGAAGTAATATTTTCCATTTATTGAATGCTTATTATGTGTCAGGCATGGTGCTAAGTACTTATGTACAGCATGCCATCTGATCTTAATAAAAACCCTCTGAGGTCTGTCCTGTTATTTTTCCATGTTATTAATGATGAACTTGATCTCCGGTCATGCAACAAGACCACATGGTTACTAAGTGTCCAATAAGTGGATTCAAACCCAGAGACACATGACTCTGGGACCTACCACACTGTTTTAACAGAAAGAGAAGAGAGGACTAGGACATTTCACACAGAAAGACTTGAAGCAAGTCACAGAAGAGAGTGCATGGAGTAGTAGCATGGGATAATTTATTAGAAAGTTGGAGATGAAGGGCCGTAAAGACCAGGCTCAAATTTTTGGATTTTTTCCTCCATGTCATAAGTATACTCTGATTGAAAACTCTTCTATGGTAGGTTTTATAAGTAATAAGTCAAGGGATCATTTTCTAAAAATAATTAGGAGTCATAGTTAGGAAACTTAAAATAATGATTATTCTGTTGTCTGTGGGAGAGTGCTCTCTCTCCTTTTCATCACATTACGGCTTGTTACATCTACACAAAAATGGCCTCATGAGAGCTCTCTGCTCTGATAAATTCACTGTGCTTGGTCCATGTACTGAGCTTTGTGGTAAAAAAAAAAAAAAAAAAAAAAAAGCTAGCATTTATACCATCTATATACCATCAGGATGGGCTTAGATAAGCGAGAGAAACCCATCATCTAGAAAACAAACTCATCCATACTTTAGTGGAGTGTCTAATTCTCTCTCACTCTCAGCCCCCAGAATTCAACCCTAACTATCCCCACACCACTACCAAGAGATCAGAAAGCTTTCCCAAAAGGGACTTACCTATTCACCAGAGATAATGCCACATTATTCAAACATTACCATAGTCGTATTTCCTCCTTTGAAGGTTTAAATTGAATTCACTAGGAGAGAGACAGATAAGCTATTCTCAAGTTTAATGAAAAAGAAAATATTAGTGCACTGATCAAAACTATGATAATAATTGATAAACTAATGCCCACTGTTACTCATCTGTGCATCATAGTCAATGCTAAAGCTGATGTCTAAAGGTAGAAGGGTATGCTTTATTGCATGCTTTAGACCAATCTTATCCCCCTCTCTCCATTTAGACATCAACTTGCAAAAAAAAAAATATATATATATATATATATATATATGTATGTATGTATGTATGTATATATATATATACACACACACACACTTTTTTTGAATTCAAAGCTTTGGGTACTCTTGTTGACTGGAGTCCTTGAAATGTGCACTGATTACAGTTCCGACATAATGTACATTAGCAGAGAGCTCAAGTATTATACAATAACCTGAAATTAGAGCATCATAAGAGGCTAGTTAATGAAGATGAAGTAATGCTGGAAGTGCTAGCCTTTTATTCTCAAGTCAAAAAATGCATTAGAAAATATGTTTTAAGAATAGGTCATAAAGAATGTAAATGCAAAGCAGAAGAAAGGAAAGAGGAAAAAACTCCATTGAGCAGGGGAAGGGGAAATGGAGAGAGGGAGAGAGGCTGTGCCTTGCCGGGGTATGCATAATTCAGAGTACAGAGTGAAGAGGCTTCAGAACAAAAGTTCTATTCATTCAGATACAGTGGCACCGGTTCCACAATAACCAGTAAGATCCTGCCTGCAATCTCTAAGCAGCAGCATTTGAATTTGAGGGCCCATTTCTATGAAAATCTTCCATATTATATTCCTATACCATGCTCTAAGAGGCCAACCCACCCTTTCTACCATCTGTTTCATTTCCAGCAACCTACAATAACCTCTCTGAAGCTTATGATTAAACATTTTTAAATAGAGTAGTATGGAAAATAAATAACTAAAGAAATTATTTATAGGGGAAATAAGAGTAAAACATAAGATGAGGCATGGGGAAATATGAGTCCACGAACTTTAGATCTTATGATCTCAGCTCAATGCTAAAGGTGGAATGCAAATATGGTCCTGGCTTCCTAGCTTCTAAAACAAAGATCAAAACAAAGATAGAAAAAGCAGGTGGTTATGGCAGTGTTATTCCAACTCTTCAGTCTCAGAATCTCTTTATACTTTAAACTTATTGGAGGACTCAAGGAACTTTCTGTGTGGGGCTTATATGTTACATCTATTGATATTTATCTAGCAATGAAAACTGAAAAAATGTTTAAATATTTATGAATTCATTTTAAAATGACAATAAACCTATCATATAGTAACAAATATATTTATGAAAAGTAACCATATTCTCTCAAAAAATTTAGATGATTGGCATTTACATTTTCACAAATCTTGTTTACTTCTGGCTTGATAGAAAAAAGTGGGATTCTCTTATCTGCTTCTGCACCCAGTCTGTTGTGGTACCACATGTAAACCCATGGAAAACCACTGCACACATGAGAAAGCAGGAGCTCAGAAGTCAAATATCATCTTTATGTTATTGGGAATATAGTTTTCATCCCGGGGACCCTTGCGGATCCCCACAAGACACTTTGAGAATCACAAAGTTACAGGAAACACAGGTCCTATAAGACAAAAGCAAAGATTTCTCAAGAGGTGTATGGTCTTTGGAAGAGTGAGTTCTGAGAATCAAAACAAAAACAAACACAAAAACAAAAACATGTTTCTTTGAGTCATAGATGGAGCAACATGTGATGCTGTGTACCGCATGCCCAGCACTATCCCCACAATAAATGCAGTAGTGAGTAGTAGATGGTTAGCCATTCAGAAAGGAGATATGCATGCATCCCCTATTTCCCATAACGTATAGCTTCTGGACAAGATGTGAGTTAATCAAATCAATACTTCCTGTAATTGATGTCAAGTGCATTTTGTAATTATGTTTTGTGGTCTGTGACTTTTATGAGCTTGCTCCATAAAACAATTAACAAATCCATAAATATAATACTTATGGACATTGTTGTGTGTGTGTTTTTCACTTAAAGCCTTCGGCTTTATCCCTGTTGTGAATAAAGGATACAGTATCACCACACTTCATGATTTTCAATACCTGAGTAAGAACATCATTTCTCCTCCTGCCAAACTATTCTATTTTAGCATGCTTTTTATTTATAAATACTTAACAGACAAGACTGCAGAGGAGTTAAGAGAATAACTGGACTCAGGTGCACCTGCATTTGAATCTCAACTCTATCCCTTATTGGTTTTGTAACCCTGAATACTTTTTTTAGCTCTTTGAGCCTTAATATCTTCAGACATAAAATGAGAGTAATAGTAGCAGCTACCGTTAGGCCATTATGAAAATTAAATGTAATACAGAAAAAGCATCAGCACAATTCTTAAAAATTACTGAAACATGTTAGTTATCACTAACTATAATTATTATAGACTCTTCCCCTGACATCTCTCCTCTCCCAAGATAACTTCTTTGGTTCTATGGTCAAGAGCACACAGTGAACCCAAAAAGAAGGTGGGAAATGATAGAGGAATGGAGACCAAGAGAAGGGAAGACCAGAGAAGATACAGAGGCAGAGCTAGGAACTTGGGACAGTGCCTGATCTAAGCGAAACTGAATTAGGAATCAAGCAGACAGTGAGGATTTCCATGTCTGAACACCTCCAATCCTTCCATGGGATAAGCAATGAATGCTCCTGAACACTGGGTTTCTGTGCTTGTTTCTATTGTGAGTTTCTGTAATGATCAATGAATTTTATTGATGGACTGCTGTGCCTAGCACATTGCACCTATGTTCCCTTAATGGTCATGCTGGTGGACTCCCAACTACCTCAGGTGATTAGTTTAACCATTATTGGTAATATTCATTCCCTTTTTCAGCAATTAGTTTAGTACTGGGAATTCTGGCTTAGGTCCCATGAGACAAAATCAGCTTTGGGAGGAGGGGGTATAATAGCAAAGATTATTGTTCAGTAAATATCTACTACCCAAACTCTTTTACTGAGAATGAAGTTTATTTCTCCATTGCATTTGTGTTAGACTTGGCTACATAACTTGTTTTGGCCAGTGGAATGTTAGTACAATAGTAGGTCACAGGACTTAAATGTGTTTGCACAGTATAACTTGGTTCTGGCTCTTAATTGATCCACCATCAGAAGAGATGTCCTTGGTAGTTGCTGTCCTTCGGCCCATGCTCCCAAACAAACACCTGTGAAGCAGACCTGAACAAGCCCACAGAGGTATTCCCAGAAGCCCTACTGACGAAAGCAGATCCACCCAGCCCAGGACAGCCAAACCACAGTTGACCTAAGAATATGAATTTATATACATTTTCTATACCACAAACTTTTAGGACAGTTTATTGCTCACCATTATTGTGGCGATAGCTGACTGATACAAATGGTTAGGCAAACTGTCTGGGAAATATTGTTTTAACTCCTAAAAAAAAGACATACCAGAAGAGAATTCTGGATGTGAGAGCTGAAACTGCTGCAACTATCTTGCAAACATGAAGAAGCCAGCCTGGCACTGAGGAGGCCCTATCCTCAGTATCATTAATAACATTGAGCCCACTGATCATGGAAGGGCTGTTGCTTGATCTCCCTCTGTTACCCAAAATATATATATTTTAATGTTCTTAATGTTTAGGTCAATTTAAGATGCATTTGTCTACTTACTACAGGAAACTTATGATATTTTGTTCTGTTTAAAAAAAACCACACAGTTCCTGGCCAAGTAGCTCAGTTAGTTAGAGCATTGTCCCAATATGCCAAGGTTGTGGGTTCGATTCCCGGTCAGGGCACATACAAGAATCAACCAATGAATATATAAATAAAAGAAACAATAAATAGATGTTTTTCTCTCTTTCTCTCCCTTCCTCTCTCTCTAAAATCAATTTTTTTAATTAATTAATTAATTAATTAATTAAAATTTTAAAGACACACAGTTACCCAATGCAAAGACAATATAAATATACACTGCTGGCAAGAAAAACAACATAGCCATTCTCTAATCCTTTAGAAGTCTATTCCTCCAAGAGAGTTGTCTTGGGGCCTATTGTCAGTCCTGATATTCTTTGGCTGTGAGGCAATTGTTGTATTTTTGGCACAAATAAGAAAGTTCTGGGATGCATGTTCATGAGCATCTGGGAGACCCAAGCTACTTTATATAGTAAGATTTTTAACAGAGCTTAGAACTGAGACTTCTGATGAATTTGGGGGGTAATTGAAAGGTTGGGATCTGAGCTCATCACAGCCTCTGTAACCTAATTTCCTCATCTGTTAAGTGAGGTCCTTTTTTAATGGGATCCCTATCAGCTCAAAAACAAACAAACAACAAAAAAACAGCACAACTCTATAAAATTAGTTTCTTGAGGCCTCAGTGTAATACTCAGCAGCTTCATATGAAATCAGGCCTTCTCTGGGCCTCTAGGCACCTGTGATCTCAGTCCAGTTGGGTTTGTACCAAACCAGTTTGTCTGAACTTCCCATGCAATCCCCATCGGCTTCTGGTTTCTTTTTTCATCCCTCCATTCCCAGCTTCTCCATGCCCCCTCTTCATACTCAGTCCCGCTTTCCTTTACCATTTACAGTCCTCAAATGTCTCCCCATAGTGCAGAATGGTCTTCCAGAGCTGCTGTACCATGTAGTCAAAACCAAGCCTGTGTGTGTGTTTCCACTTCGCCCTCATTCTGGAAATCCTCTGTCCACAGCTACGTGAAGGCAGCACCAGGCCTACCACTCTCGCTGATGGCCTACAAACAAAATAAAAGCTGCTCTGCGGGGGCACCTATCTTTCGCTGCTGTACCCCCATCCCCCTCACCCCCACCCCACCCCACCCAAGCCTTGGAATCTGAGGGAGAATGCTGGGGGAGGGAGACGCCCCTCTCTCCACCTCCATGTTAACCTTTGTCACCTGAGCCCAGCTGAGGCAGTTACATATAACACTGACTAAAGGAAGTAGATTGCATGACATTTTTTTTCAAAAGCCCCACTATTAAATTTGTGAAATCAACATTCAATTCTCCACTTTATAATAACATGAGATGCATTCATTCAACTAAAAAAATTTGGGAAACACAGTGAAATTATAGCATCGTTTGTCATTAAGAAGCTCACACCACTTGGACAAGAAATTGGTTTTGTTACGAGGTTTGGCCTGGAGAAAGAAAGAAAGATCCCTGGATTTCCCCTCACTGACTATTCAGTCCTCCTGTTGGAACACGTTATAGTTGCTTAACCCAGTGCCCAAGGCATTCGTGGTACCCTGACTCTTATATTTTCTGGTCCTGGTGGCTACTTCACATCTTCCTGGACCCATGGAACACAGACCAGGAGAATGAGAAGATCCCACTCCACCAAGTTCTGCACTCATAGGGTGAAGCCATGAGGTCAAATAATCTCTCCCATATTTAGGCAGCAATTACTGCTGATGACTTCCCAGATCTAAGCACACCCCTTTTGTGGGGAGGCCAGTGTGCCTGATGCTTTCTGTCCACTTCTTCTGGGGGCCTGAAACTTTCCTATCATTATTACTTACACACACACACATGCACACACACACATGCTTTCAGTGTATCAGAGAGGGTCATAATTACTTGACCAGGACCTATCTGGGAACTCTAACCAGCACTTTTTGAAGGCCCTGAACCTGTTTCTAAGGTTTCTTTGCCTTTCGATAAACTTTTACCCTTGATAAAGAATCCAGATTTCACCGATCCAGCAACTATGTACTGAGTCCCTGCTGTGCATAAGGTGCTGTGTTAGTACTAGGTTCTTCATCAAGACCCTGCAATTAGCTGCTGACTCACTTGTGCAGTTGCCTTCTCTGTCCTGCCAGGGTCAAAAGCTAATGCTTAAACACATAAAGAGCATTCCTGACACTTTCCCAGGGCCCAGTATTTGATCACCGCAAGTACTCTACAGGAAATTAAACAGAGCCATTAAATCACATTTCCATATCTGGCCATTCACTCCCTAGAACCTCCTCTTTCTCCCAAAGATACAGCTGACGATCAGGAGAAATGAAAACACCATCTGTGCTGCAAGTCAGTCCATTTTCTTCCTTGAACTTCAAAGTGATTAGAGATACATTTGCATCAAGAAAGGGAGTATGTTTCCATCTCCCATTAATCAGTAATGATCTGTTCCAAAGGTTTGCTAAACCTTGGTAGATTTCCCACATAGCAGCCACAGTGATCTCTGTAAGTGTAAATAAGATCATGTCACTCGTCTCTCTCTGTCGAAGGAAGGAAGGGAGGGAGGGAGGGAGGGAGGGAGGGAGGGAGGGAGGGAGGGAGGGAGGGAGGGAGGGAGGGAGAAAGGGAGGGAAAGAGGAGGGAGGGAGGGAGGGAGGGAGGGAGGGAGGGAGGAAGGAAGGAAGGAAGGAAGGAAGGAAGGAAGGAAGGAAGGAAGGAAGGAAGGAAGGAAGGAAGGAAGGAAGGAAGGGAGGAATTCTGTATTTCTTACTTGGAATTATAAGGCCTTCACCCTCTCTAAAACTACCCTTCCATTTAGTCTCTTCCACATCTCTATCACATAATTTTCTATCACTTATCACTGTCTGAAATTATTTTATTAGTTTGCATAATTGGCTCCCCTTAGGATGGGTAAGCTCCTTGAGGGCAGTGGGCATGTCTGTCTCATTCATTGTCATTTGTTCAATACCTAGCAAAGCACCTGGCTCATAGTAGGCAGTCATTAATTTTTAATGAACTACTTTATTAATAAATAAATGGCTGCTCTCCTTAATATTTTATAAACACTCTTGGTGAGGGAGGCAACATCCTCCATTTCAAGGGCCTCTGTTCTTTCTTTGGGAGTCTCCAACAACCACTTTCTCAGTTACCCTCCTGGGACAGGTCATGTTTATAACCCCCTTTTATGCGTTTAGAAATCAATAAGCTTATTGAATCCATGCACATCAAAGAGCTCTGTGAACCACCACAGAGGTGTGGTTAGGCTCAACCCAAGTTGAGTCACTATTTTTGGTTTACTGAGGGTTTTTTCTTTCCTTCAGAGACAAAAGATTCCCCCATCTAAATACAAGCCAAGAACACAGCCCACCTTCCTTTACTCCAATAACCACAAATACGATGCTGAACTTTTGTGGATTTTTTTAAAATGTTACCAGCTTTGAGCTCCTTCCTAACTCTTACATGATAATTCAGTGTATAATCAATAACTAAGAATTTTTTAAAACATTGTTTTAAATCTATTAATTTATTAAGCATTAATTTGTTATTATGCGGTTAACTTTAGTCACAAGAACTTATTTTCTGAGAAAAGAGCAAAGTACCCAGATAAGATCACCTTAAAGATATAATAAAAAAGGTGACATAAATAATGAACTGGAGAGAGGGGTCGTAGCAGCTAACACTATAGTCTCCCTTGAGCTGTTTCTCTAATTGTGGGGGCAGCTCAGCATCCTGTCCCTCCAGTCAAGGCTGACAGACAGATGGGGACATGGATGATTCACACAACCAGCAAATGTATAAGCCCTTAGACATCAGCTTGTCTGTGCCTTCACTATAGACTGTCCTGAAAATTTGGGGCCAGGGAAGAAAAATCCCCTGGGAATGAGAAGCAACTGCTAAGAGACAGACTTTCTCTTGCCACTGGCCCCGTCATGGCCACACTTGGCCATCAGCTTCATTGCACAGAACTGCAGAGGACTGACGGACTCTCAGGACTGTTTGCTCTTGTTCCTTTCACTAAAAATCACGGTGAGGTCTCAATCCAGCAAATAAACAGAAGGAAAAATCCAGCTTGTCCCTGGGGGTGGGAGGGCATGAGTACGAAATTAAACCTCTGGAATCTGTCACTGAGAAGGGGGGGAACAAAGGCGGCCGTGGAAACACATGTGCAGGCCCATATCCGTCTCTCCTTCCTCTACCCCCAGCATGTTGCAATCCGTCACCGCTGTGAGCTCACGGGCAGGGGAAGCTGGCTGGAAATGCCAGAGCATCTCGTACTGCGGCGAGGGCGTGGGCGGCCAGGCTCAGCTCCCTTTCTCGAGCATGGATGGAATACGTCAGAAGGCTATGCTGCCTTTGTTATTAAGAAGCCGTATATCACCAGAGGAGGCAGTGAAAGGCCATATTCCCGCAGGGTTTCACCCTCCTTTTTACGCAATGCCGGAGCAGGCTCGTTTATTCCCATCTTATTTATTTCCCTCTGACACCAAGAACCCCAAAGTGTTCAGCTCCAAAGTTAATGCACATTTACAGCCGAGGAGTATTTTCCTTTCACTGAATTAGGAATGAGGTGCGGGGAGGGAGAAAGGAGGTAATTTAAGTTGCTCTATTGTTGGGAGTAAGGGGAGTAATTCTAGCTTATATCAGCAGCTTGCTGAGTCCCACCATCATTCCTACCCCCCTTTATTTTATTTATCTCCTTACGGCCTATCTGATAATGCTATAACCATTTCCTGTTGTATGCTGGCTGAGGAAGCTTTCTCCAGGCCCAAGAGCAAATCAATAAAAAGTAAGCCGTAGTGATTCATAAAAATAAAATTGTCATCATTATTGTTCAATTATTGCTGTGTCTGTGGAAAGAATCTCAAGAACCGAGGGTTTCTTGGCTAATATTTATAATCTTCGTTGAATGGTGCTAACGAACGAGTGGGTGTGCATTAGACGGAAATGGGATGGTGTTTGATTTATACCCAGTCCAAGTCTGATTGCTAATGTTAAATCCATTAAAGTCTCTCTTAGTTCTGCCTTAATGGACTCCCCTGCATATAATAGAGCTTAAACATACCCGTTTACTTAGCTTTTCATTATTGGTTGAATATTTGTCTTTATTTCATTATCCCCATGATAAATTTGATTTACGATAGTTTGAAAAACAGCACTTTGGAGAAGCTCGGCTTTTAAGAAGCTACAGAAGTAATCCCAGGCTCCCCCACCTTCCCATAGATAAAAGAGCAGAATGTCCTCCCAATAATTACTATTTTTAAAAGTTCAAACTGTTAAATCCAAGCATGTCCCAGATCACAAGATGCAGACACTCAGGGGAAGAAGAAATATTTCCTCGTCGAAGGAAAATAAACAGAGGAGTGAAAGCTATCTGCCTAAGCTGTCACCTTCGGGGCGTCTCTGGGGTGGAAAGCTTTTTGTATTTCTCTGAAACACTTCTCCCTGAAGGAACCCATAAAGCACAAGTGTAAATAGGAACAACAGGTTGAAAAGACTGAGGCGCAATCATCAAGAGTCCCTTCTAAGGTCAACCGTTTCGCAGGGACTCTGTAACGGACAGTGAGTATGAAATTCATCCTGCGGCCTGCGCTCCCCTCTAATCTACAAGAGTTTTCCATTCGCAGCCCGGGCGGTCCCAGGCGACAGGCGCCAAGTCAATTTGGGGTGTATTTCTGACGCTAACCCCTCCATGCTTCGCTGGCTTTACTTGAAAGCTTGGCTTCCTTCTAAATCTGTTTGGTGATGTCCGTCCAGATTAGGTGGAGGGACAGATTTCCTGTTCTTTCTCAGGGTGCTGCTGCTACGTCCAGCTTTAGTTACAGGGACAAGACAGAGATGGGCGACATGGCCCAGAGAAGGTACCCTGAGGCTCTGGGTAAGGTGAGGCAAGAGAAATAGACAAGTAAAATAAATAAATCTCACCCAAAGAGCATCAAAACATGAATCTCAAAGTAACAGGGAGATGATTCTCTAAATGCCTCCCTGGTTATGTGTTTGCTTCCTCCCAGGGTGTGGCCAAGATTGCTCCAGTCAACAGGTATGGAGCATATCCCTGCTGGGCAGCATCAGAAATATAAAAAGAAGAAACCAGGTAGCTCTTTCCCTCAGACAGTTTCTGTTTCTGTTTTGTTTTGTTGAGGAAAATAAGAAACTTATTTACTAAGTTTAATAACCAGGAATAAATAAGAAATACAAAACCTCAACTACTACAATATACTATGAGCAGCCTAGACAGTAAGTACTGTGTGCACAACGGGTGGGGATGCAGTAGGCTGGTCCTTGTAGGGGATTTTAGGGAGCAAGGCGGCTCAGGATGGACTGTGAAGGACAGAGGCTTTGTGAGAGAGGTGGGGAGTGAGCTACAGCAGTAAAGAGACGTGTGCGTGGAAGTAGCAAAGTGAAACATGTTTTGACTTAAACTAGGCAGAATCATAATTTAAAAATGAAACACACATACATGTACACATCAATGAAATTATCAAATCCAAGTGTTTATCACACATTTTCATTCAACCTGTACAGTTAGTACCACCTGACACTAAATCCTGATATATTTTGGATTTACATACACAAACCTAATCCTGGCTTGGATCTACAGTCAGCTCTATTTTTGATTGCTTTGGATTTCATGATGAAATGTTTACCTTGCTTACAGTAAGACAAATGCTAGAGTTAAGCTTTTCAAACTGCAAGGGTGGGGTGATACATGGATAGGTGATAGACAGATGATAGATGATAGATGATAGATGATAGATATAGATAGATAGATAGATAGATAGATAGATAGATAGATAGATAGATAGATAGATAGATGATAGATAGATAGATAGATAGATAGATAATAGATAGATGATAGATAGATAGATAGATAGATAGATAGATAGATAGATAGATAGATGATAGATAGATAGATAGATAGATAGATAGATAGATAGATAGATAGATAGATAGACAGATAGACAGATAGATAGATAGATAGATAGATAGATAGATAGATAGATAGATAGATGATAGGTAGGTAGGTAGGTAGATAGATAGATAGATAGATAGATAGATAATAGATAGATAGATAGATAGATAGATAGATAGATAGATAGATAGATGATAGATAGATGATGATAGATAGATAGATAGATAGATAGATGATAGATGATAGATAGATAGATAGATAGATAGATAGATAGATAGATAGATAGATAGATGATAGATAGATAGATAGATAGATAGATAGATAGATAGATAGATAGATGATAGATAGATAGATAGATGATAGATAGATAGATAGATAGATAGATAGATAGATAGATAGATAGATGATAGATGATGATAGATAGATGATAGATAGATATAGATAGATAGATAGATAGATAGATAGATAGATAGATAGATAGATAGATAGATGATAGATAGATAGATAGATAGATAGATAGATAGATAGATAGATGATAGATAGATAGATAGATAGATAGATAGATAGATAGATGATAGATAGATAGATGATAGATAGATAGATAGATAGATAGATAGATAGATAGATAGATAGATAGATAGATAGATGATAGATGATGATAGATAGATGATAGATAGATATAGATAGATAGATAGATAGATAGATAGATAGATAGATAGATAGATAGATAGATAGATGATAGATGATAGATAGATAGATAGATAGATAGATAGATAGATAGATAGATAGATAGATAAAAGGTCACTATGTCCAGTTATTTAGTTCTGTTCCATGAGATACTAGACAAAAAATGGAAAAGAGTGACCTAAGCCTTGCAATATGTGTTGCCAAGGAATTGTCACATTTTCTGGTAGCTGAAACTCAAAGAAACACTTTCCCCATCATACAAATTAGCTATAGAACAGAAAGGTCCTTCTTAGAATGATGTGTAGCAAAGAGGATTTTAAAAAAAAAAACACAACAACTGTGCACTGCCATTTGAAATAGTGCAAATTTCCATGGGAGATCAATTTATAGAATTTCCCCAATTAATAGGAATGAATATACTTTGATCCTTCCACCATCTCTCATTCCTTTTATTATTATTTTTAATGTAATGGTGGCACAGATTTGGAAGTTGACTGGCTAAGTTAATGATGCAGTGAGTGTCCAAACAAATACAGAACAAAGTACACACAAATTGAGTATGTGTCTTGTATTAGAAATGCACACAGGCAGGAAAGGCAGCCAGGGATAACAGTCTGGATTACAGTCAAACATTTACCAATAAGATAGAGCCCCAAGTCTAAAGGACTGTGGGTCATGCTGGCCCCAGCACTTTCTCCACTCTCTAAGGTCCTGTGAATCTATGACTCCTGGGACAAGAATGGAGAGGGATTCTCGGTAAGTTCAGGAAAGCAGAGGGAATGGTAGATGGGGACTACCATGTATTGAACTCCCACAATTTTCCAGAAAAGATAGTCAACATTTACACACTATCTAATGGGATCTTTCCAACAGTCCTTCTATCTCCATTTTGCTGATGAGTAAACTAAGGCTCAGAGAGGCTATTTAATGAACACATGGTTACACAGCTCCTTACACAGCCAAGCAAGTATTTGGCCTATGTCGGTGTGACCAGGGTTGATACTTACGATATTTATCAGCCAGTATGGTGCAGATACTGGTGAATCAGAGCAGACACAGCAACCAGTCAGAAGAGATGAGGGATGTGAACAACCAGCACAGTCATACCTGCAGGAATCAGCACAGGTTCAACTCACCACCCTGGTTCTTCCCATTAAACATCAAAGACAAAGTTAAACACAGTCCTCAAACCCTTGCTTTGTCTCTAAATGAGTATTCTCATTTACTTAAACATTCAGGTTTGCTTTTGATCATTTAAACACTTTAGGTAGACATCTCTCAATCCACTTAAGTACCTCTTATTTTGGGAGGAGGTAGTTGTCCTGTTAATATATTAAAACAAGAAAAAATTCCTGTAACATTTTATCTACACTGTAGTGCACAGGATATGCTTCAGTTATTACCAGTAAATAATCAAATTGTATTTCATTTCCCCCCAGTGCTAATGCAAAGTTAATCGGAAAAACGACCAAATAAATGGTTTTTTTAAAATGTACATTATATGCCTGGTGAAAGTGAAATCTGCATTTATCTCTGAAGTATAACGTAACATGAAATCAAGACAAATCTACTGTTACTTTAAACATATCCCAATTGAATGTGATCCTGCCAATATTATTTATAATCTGAAAATAAATCAACATGGAAAGAACTCATAGAGACTGACTGGCATTTTCAGACTCAACATTCACCTATAATGTTAAAGATATTGATAGATACATAATAGATAAATTGGATCGATAGATAGATAGCTATAAAGTATTTTATTTATCATGTAAAGGCATCATTGTTATCGTCAGACCTTTCCAAAAATTATACAGCAAGTCTGCGTTCACTATCTAGCTCAGGCTAATCCCAGACATTAAAATTTAGCACCTCAGGGGGACATTGGCATGGAAGGTAGCTGTGGAAAAATAAATAAATAAAAGTTTTCTTTGGAAGAGAAGCATGCCTTAGGACATAAATATTTTGTAGGGAGGAAATGAGAAACTGGCAGAGACAGATAAAACTTTTTTTTTTAATTACATAGTAATTGCAGTAACCCCTGTGTTCTCCAGCAAAATCTGAAAAAGGGATGTTGTTCTTAATCAAAGATTTTGACTCTTCCATGTAATCAACCACTTTTTCCAAAGCTAAGTGGATTCTTGACTGAAGAGCCCACAAACAAATTCTCTAGAGAAGTACTAAGTATTCCAGAAATTTCGTCAGGGGAAATGGTAATGAGGTCCTGTCCTTCATGCCAGTGGGCTTTCGTGGCAAAAACAAGGGATGGAGATGAAGGGACCAGGGCTCTAGTCCCAGCAACACCTTCACTATACGAGCCTGGTCAAGCCACTTTTTCTATGTCTCAGTTTTCATCTATAAAATGGGAATATTATCATCTATCAGTATCTAGTGATTACTGTGAGGATAGAAAGAACACACGTTTGCCTATTTCCAGGGGTGATACTCAAAATACTTAGCATCTAGTGTGACCTGGGCTCTGCAGATCAACCCTGCTTATCTTCTACCTCAGCAAGGACTCAAGACAACTGACCAAGAAAAAACCCACAACACACCCCCCCATGATGATTTTTTAAGTTAATGAATGTAGGGCAAAGAGAATGTGAAGGTCAACCATACACAAGACCCTCACATAAAAAAGAGCACCAAATGTGGGGACACATTTCTCAGAAGGGCCCTAAGAAGGGGGACATTAAAACACACGAAGGTGACCTTCTACCCCACAGACCCTTATCCATTTCCACGGCTTCAGTTACTACCTCTGATAATGCCAACATCTCTACCATTATCCTCACACGGGCCCCAGAAACCTAGACACACATTTCCACCTGTCTGACAAGCACGTTGGTAGATTATCTTCTGTGTACAAATTAATTAATCATCTTTCCTCAACAAACTCCCGACCCCGCAGTTCTCTCCGGCCTCCTGTCTCCCACAGCTCCAGCACTCTCCCTTCTCAGCGGTTCACACCACAGACTTCACATGAACTCCTTGGGCCCCATCACATCCCATATGTGTCCAAGACCCATAGATTTCCCGAGAAAGTGTCTTTCCTTTCCTGCTGTGCCATTGATGTCTCCTTAACAGCAGTGACTATATTGTGTCATCGGTGTGTTTGTCACAATATTAATTGTACATAATTAATACATGTCTGTTAAACCAGATTTTATAATACATGTTTCACTTATTGCCAGGAACAGACCCAACTTTTGAGTCCTGATGCTTATACAACTTAGGGAAAGGGTTTTTTTGCTTCTTTGTTTTAAGCATACACTCTTATGGCTACAAAATCCTATACATCCAGGCCTTGGAAAGAGCAAAAGAAGAGTTTTGAAGTTGAAGACTCACTGGCTTCACAGCGACGCCTACTTGACTTCTGAACTACAGATCTATCTTCTACTTAAAGAGATGCATTGTGTATTCAATAGCATTTTAGAATCAAAACTTCTATTATGTCTCACTGGTCTTCTATAATAGCTTTCTAAAGCTTTCATCTCATATTGCTCCAAACCCACCTCCGTACAACTTTCAAGTCAATCTTCCCAACTCATAGTTTCTGTCATGTCATGCTCCATTCAAACACTTCCTGTGCCATCCCACCACCTGAGGACCTGGTGCCAAGTCCCACAGTCTGGCATTCAAAGCCCATCACTACCGAAAACTGGAAGGATTATAGCTTTGAAATGTTAACTACTTTTTTCTCCCCCCCCACCCCCAAGAGTCTGATCAATGTTCATTGCTTCAGAAGAAGATGTCACAGATACAAAGCAGAAAGAGCTTACCATCCTGGCCCTGCCTTCCAAAGACTTGAGTTCCCAAGGAAATGGAGAGCATCTGGAGTATGGTCACAATACTGGGAAGATATGGAATTTGAAGAGAGAATTCTTTCCCCCTCTTTGAGGAGGAAGAGAAGATTAGGGTCCTAAAGTGAAGTGTTCCAATTCCTATTTTCCATTCAGAGACTGCCAAGTCTCTAGAAAGTTTTGAGGGCCCAATAGCAGAGACGATCTGTACCCTACTTCTCAGTTAAAATGCCGAAGAAAGGGAAAATCCCAAAAATGTCCCAGTAAGCGGAGCCATGAGGCAGCCTAGCTGAAATTCCCATGCCACAGGGTAGCAAGAGAACCAGGGGCCCTAAATCAAAAGCCTATGTTGATGGCTGATGGAAGACCAGGCTGGCCCTTGCAATGTTCTGATCACAGCTTACCCTGGGGCTTAGCCGCAATTCTGGGCAAAGGCAGGTGGGGGCACTTGGAATTGTCTGAGACAAGCTTTTTGCCTTGCCAGAATAATAAAAATTAAGTTGAACTTAAGAAAAATGAGGAAATGTACGTTGCTTGCACGCTTAAGTGTGCACTGAGGTTTATATTCATCCAAGGGCTTACCTAGCCTTAAGATTATGTATTAAAGCTACTCTGAATTCAAGGCATTAGGTCCAGCAAAGTCATTTTGGAACTGGTCAAGAGGAGCGCCCCTAGGCTCCTTCACACTTAACCTGCACCGGCCAACAGGTGGTTTCCTTTAAAAATATCTATGTCTGAAAACATGGTCTGGGTTAGCCTCTCTTTACTGGGAAGAAGTACATCAGAGTAGTTTAGGATCTTGCCTAGAAGGCTCTGTTTTTTCAAAATTCAGAGATTTGTGGGGGGTTTTCCTCTAAACCACAAATCTACTGACGAGGAAGACCTGATCAGCAGATAATTCCACTAGGGAAGGAGCAGCCCATTTTAGGTCAGATGTGGGTGACAGGCATGCTGAGTGTCACTGGATAACCACCAATAAATAATCTTTTTGGTAATGCGCAGAAATGATTACCTTGTGTAAATATCACCCTCCTAGATCTGCTCATTACAAAAGGGAAGATTCATTAATACAGGAAAATTAGACACAGAGGACAGCCCAAAATAGAGAGATAGATGAGATGTGAATGCATCCCATCTAGGATGCATGAGTTACAGAGAAGAACAGGCACTTGGTTATGAAAATATAATTTCCCTGCTTATTTTTTTCTATTTTACAAAATGCACCAAAGCACACTCTGCTGCATTCCCATGTCACTAACAGAAGAAAGGGGAGCATAGGAAAGTGGTGATAATATGGTTTCATTCCTTTCATCCAAGTACCTTTCTGTCCTTAAACAATAATCAGTTAAATCTCACGATGTTCCCACTGACAGTACCTTCTGATGGGCCCAGGTAGAAGCAGAGAGATGTGGAGTGGATGAGATCACCCGGGTTCAGGCCACAGGGCTCTTACAGAGCCAGAAATAGACCTAAGAGAATCACCTCCCATGACCCACCTTTAATCACTGGGAAATACCCTGGCTCCTTGGGATTCTTCTCCAAGCTACCTCCCTTTTTGGAGTTGGCTATGTTTTTCATTTCATTATTTTCAGGACACCCACCTTTGACAGCTGTTCTTCTGAGAATGTGACTAGTAAATTGTCAAGAGGCTTGCCTACGGCCTCCAGAGCGTCGCCTCCCTAGCCACCATGGAGAGCCTGCGGGTAGCACATAGCAAGTGCAGCTCGGTAATTGGGGGGCTGCTGCAGAAGTACTTTCATGCTGACTAATTAATCTCTAGTAATTAGCACTCAGATGTAACAAGTGTAGCATTCAAGGGCCACAACAAGGGAAATAAAATCTGCTCTTCAGAAATTTGCTCGAGAATTTGAGTGCCTTTTTGGAGAAAAATAATGGCACCCATCAATTCAGGCATAAAGGCTGGAGTGAGGAATTTAGTTCATACACCCGTGCTAAACAATGACCTACAGTCCCCCAAGTAATAACGTTTGGTCTAACTTCTTTAAAGCCTCAGCAAAAGACATAGCATCCTAAACTTATTAGAACTGGGAAGACCTTCAGAAATCATCCAGCCCAACATTTTCCTTCTGCAGATAAGGAAACTGGGACCCAGAGAGATAAAGTGACTTGCAGAGGACCCTAAGCTGGTTGGTGCAAAGCTAAGACTAGAAAGTGGGTCACTGGGTCGAGTGTTTCCTCATGTCCCGTTTTCTCACGTGAAAAGGGCATAGACCCTGCCTGGCCCTGGGCATCCTTGAGAACGGCTTCGCGTGAGCTCTGAGACAAAAGCCACGAGACTGAGACGAAGTCTCTCTTCGACACTCCTTCACCTCCCTCACCTTGGACCACGTCTGTGCCCTCCTGCCCTCCCCACACGTTCGTGCCTTTTCCCGTGCCGCGCTCCTGTAGCCTCCACCCCCAGGCTGCAGTGGTATAAGATCCCAACCACTGGAAAGGCGCAGCAGCCGGGGGGTGCTCTGCTAGGGAACCCTGAGACCGGAGGCCTTATCTGCCAGAGGGACAAAGCCATGAAGCACTCACATGCGCGGGGGGGGTTAGAGAGGGGAAATGAGAGAGACAGACAGACAGAAAGAGATCTTCCTCTGAATATCCCTGAGACCATTCGAGATGGAGACATATACCTCTCATCTCTCTCTCATTAACTCAGGGCACATGATGGTGCCCACGGCCCACTCCTCTCCATTTGTGCCTCCCGCGCCCCCTCCCTTTGCTCCCTTGCCCAGGCCTCTGTGTTCTCTCCTCCCCACCCAGCTCAGGTTCTCTTCCATCGCCTTAACTGAGCCAAACGGTAAACCAAGGGGAGGTACTAGTCAGTGAGGTTTCTCCACGAAGGAGAACGTCAGAGCCCTGGTGTCTGCTTTCTGGGGGGAGCCCTGCTCTATCTGGGCAGCCGAGAGCGAGAAGAGGGAGGGAGGAGGGTGTGGAGAGGTTTTGGCCCCTCGCAGCCTCACCTCTGAGTAGCGCTGCCCTCACTGGGCATCCGGCAGGGAAATTCCACTCCTGCTGGGCTGGGCTGGATGGAGTTGGGCAGGAAGTCTGACCACCAGTAAGTTACTGTCCTCTGTTTTCTGTCTTGTTTTAGCTTTTCCTTTCTGTAAGTAGAAGGTGTGAAGGCAAATAATAAACCTTCCCCGAGCTTTCCCCTCCTTGTCTCTTGGGCCAGCTCTGCAGAAGCAGGCCCCAGCCCTGGAGATGACGTGACACATTGGCTGAAGCCCAGGCAGGGTCCGAAAGGAGTAAGAATTCAAGTAACTTCCAATTTCTTTATGCCTCAGACCCCATATACACAAGGAAGGACTTAGATTACATGTTTCCAAGGTTTCTTTGTGCTCTAAAATTATAGTCCTGCACTTTTTTATTTATTTTATTTTATGTTTTCCATCACCATTTATCCCCTCTATGCCCTCTTCCACCTCCACCCTTCCCCCTCCCACTCTGCAATCACCACACTGTAGTCCATGAGTTCTCTCTGATTTTTTTTCTTTTTTGCTCCATCCCTCCACACACACCCCAAGACCCCCCACACCCTTGCAATTTTTTTCAGTAAGCGTTTATTGAGTATCTATTTATACAAATCACTACCCAAAGTATGGGAGATACAGAGGCCAGTTAAACCTCACCTCAAGGACCTCATGTAAATAAAGTGGACCCACAATTTGGTAAATGCGATGATAGAACACATGTGAGTGCTACAGGCAACCCCACGGAGGTTACGGGTGACGATGGAGGGGAAATCTCAGAAGACTTCATGGAACAAGGGACAATTATACTGGGTCATGAAATAAGAGTTGGAGTTTCTGGGTGAACCAGGGCAGGGGTGGAGGACATTCCAGCTAGAAGACTAACCAAAGGCCAAGGTTAGAGAGTACCAGACAGGGTGATGGGGCTAGGGGAAGAAGTAAAGATGGAACAGTGAAGATGAGGGCCGAAGCGTGTTTCCACATCACCCTGAGTTTCGACTTTGTCTGCAATGTGAGTTTATAAATTGCTAATGTGTCAGCAACATCTATGAGAATAAATCACCTGATTTTTTTTCACTGCCAAAGTGATACATGGGAGCATTATGGGAAACTCTCATAAAATCTTAACATCTTCTGACATTACTTTGAAATATTTTTTTTTCTTTCTTGCGGAAAACAGGATGCTAATAGACTCGGCCCATTGTTTTTAAGCAAGTTCCAAAAAGAGCCATGAGATCCTTTCCCAAAAGATAAGCTGCATGAAGAAATAACAGAAGGGAACATGTAATGACTGCAAATTTTCTGGTTAAAAATTCCTCTTCATCTGAAGATCGTGCTTCTCGGCTTTCTGTTTCTATTAGAGAAGAAAGAAATGAGTCCCCCCAGAGCCCTGAAAGTGCTGAGAGGTATGCTCACAATTCCTGCCCCAGGGACCACCTACCCCTTTTTAACAACCTTCCCAGAAAACCCACAGAGCTTGGCTGTGGCTGGCAGGCACACCCCCCCTTGGTCTGCCTTTAAATCATGCCAGTTTGAGGGTCCACGACTGCTCGAGCACATAAAGAAGCTCACCTCTGGCTGCGGGCTGAGAGCAGTGCAGATACTATCTGAGCTGAGCATTGAGTAGATAAAAAGTAAAGGGGCGATAAAACCCCTGTGATTGGGTATGACCTCTGATGACCTGAAAACTATTGTCCCCTGGCAGCAGAAAGATTCAAGCAGAGTTTAGCACAGAAAGAGACAGCATCCCTCAAAACTAGGCAGATTCTGAAAATGCCTATCAGATTGTTTTATAAAAACCTTAACTAAAAAAGAATTAAAAGCACCCCTTCAACTCCCATCCATAGTCTCAATCCCCACCCAGAAGTTTCTGTTGACAGTTCATAGTGCCTCTTTCAAGACCATTTTCTCTAATTCCGTAAGGACTTTTCACTTCTAGGCCAAGTAAACCTTAGACTGGCTTAATTAACTTAATTAATTTAAAATTGCAGGTATGGTTCCAGGGCAGGAAGGGTCAACAGATTTTTCTCTAAAGGGCCTGATAGCTAATATTTTTTATTTTATGGGCCATACGGTCTGTTGAAGCCATTAACCCTGCTCTTGCAGCCTGACGGCAGCTATAGACAATTCATAAACAAATTAACAATAAATCTTTATTTACAAAAACAGGCCACGGCAGGGTGACCCCTGATCCAGACCATGAACTCTGTGGGTGCTTCTATTTTGTTGAAAGTAGAAGAGCATTTCTTGTGCTTGTGAAAATTCAGACTTGCACAGAGTCTAAGCACAGAGCACAAGAGAGCAAGTAGCAGGCATGGCATTGGGGACAGGGCTCCCACACCCTGGAGGTTAGACACTGGGACCTCGTTGAGTTGGGACTGGTGGGGGAGATTTAACTCAATCCTTCCAGGACACACAGTTCCAGTCCTCTTAATTAAGGCTGATCACAAATGGCTTGGAAAATGTTTGTGGAGTGAAGTTATTTGGCAAACCTGTGAAATGGAACATCAGCCGTTAGCCTCCGCCCCCTCCCCACTCACTCCACCAACACCTCTGCCCCCAGGCGAACACGCTGGAAAACAGAAGCGCCCACAAGCATATTTCCAGTGATTAATCTCACTGTTTCACTTTGAAACCTGAAAGAGAAAAAAAAAATGGAAGCATTCCTATTTCCCATTGAAAGTAATCATAGCTTTATATCCCTCGGTGTTTACATACAGAGAGCTGTTTATTTAGAATCCTTGCTGATAAGAGCACCACAGGCTCGTAACTTATTATATATTCCCTTTCCATTTTGTCTCTTTGTGGGGGGAGGGTAGGGAGAATTATGTATATTTTATGATAACCCAAAATGACTTATACATAAAAAATACAGACTTTAAAGATAAAAAGGATTAGTCGCAGGTAATGCATTTTCCATGAGTGGCTATAGGGCTCTCGGTTCCAGGAGGTACCGGCTGCATACAAATGAATTGATAAGCGTCTGACGCTGTGGATGGGTTGCAAGGCTCATGCTTTGCTGGAGATGATTCTTAAAGTTACAATAAATCAGACAGACAGTGTCGGCCTTTGAGGATAAACCTGTGATGGCTTGTTGCGCCTCTCTGAGTCGCCTCCGAGGCCCGGGGACTCAAAAGTGCCTGGATGTCACGTTAAATCCACCGAGAGGATAGAGCACTTCAAAGGCGAACGCAATCAGATCTGATGGAAAACACATTTTCTAAAAGCTACTGACAAAAAAGTAATCTTTGATGTGGACGTTGAATAACAATTGATGTTGTCTTTCCTGGCATTTTTCATTATTGCCGTCTTATACAGCCTACTTCGTGTATTAAAGCAATATTAACTGTTTGACAGGGACAAATCCTCTAACTATCACATAAGCAATTGTTTCTGAACTGTCCTCGCCCACTGCCTGTAAAGCCTGTCCCGGTAACTGCTTTTAAATATGACGGCAGGCTCCCTTTCCCGACTAGCTAGACAGTGTCTGAGCTCCAGTGCAGTTCAGTGGAGTCTAGGGAATATTAAAAATGGTTAGGTGGTTATGAGGTGTCATTGGATGGTGCGGAAGGAACAGGAATGTTTTTTGAAGGTGAGCTTTAATGAGAGAGGTCTATAAAAGTTACTCCTTACTACTCCCCCATTTTCAGCACACATTTATATCAAATAGATGTGTGCAAATCTCAGATCTGCTGCAATTCTTGTCACTCGAAGGGAGAAATAAAGGAATGTACAGGAGATCTTTGTTATTTATGCAATGAAATAAAGCAATCTCCGCCTGCACCAGATCCTATAAAATAGACTGGAATGAACTCCCCCAATACGCTGCGGGAAAGAAATTCAAGCGGATCTGGGAGGCACGTGTCACTCTCGAACCCCAGGGTACCTCCTGAGATTTGATGTCTTAACCTTCAACTGTAAATATATGTGGTTTCATTGTAGGTATTTGTAGGACTTTAAATCTCTAATTTTCTGATGACCTTGAGCTTCTTTAGAAATGGGGATGAGGAGAGATCTACAGAAGAGCTGGGATTTTTTTTCCCCCATGAAATGGGGCTAATTGCACCCAAGAGAAAAAGAAAACTAAAACCCCACAATTCAAAACACAAAAGTACAACAACCTGTGTTGTAGACTCAAAAGTTATCATTTGCGGCTAAGACACCTGGGGAATGTGATGTATATTCTTCACTTACATTATTATTATTTCCCCACATCTCCAGAGTTTCCAGCTATCACATGCCTCGACAATATTGTAGGAGGTTGTTTTTTTTTTTTTTTTATGCTGTAGAAGTTTTACCATAAGTGTACTTCTCCACTGGGATCTGGTCGAGATGGGGGGTATTCAGTCTCCTTTATGACGCAGGTGTGGTGAGCAAAATGAACAAATCAACCTTCAAAAATGAAGACTTATAAGACAACACATTGCCACTTAGGAGTTTTTTGTGACCTTAGACAAGTCATTTGATACCTCTTTGCTGTCTATCAGGGTTCATCAAACTTTTTCTTTTTTTTTTTTTAATCTTCACCTGAGGATATTTTTTTCCATTGCTTTTCATAGAGAGTGGAAGGAAGAGAGAGAGAAAAAAAATCAATGTGAGAGAGACACATAGATTGGTTGCCTCCCACCCGCACCCCAACCAGGGCCTGCAACCAAGATACGTGCCCTTGGCTGGAATTGAACCTGAGGCCTGTCAGTCCACAGGCCAACGCTCCAACCACTGAGCCAAACCAGCTAGGGCCAAGCTTCTTCTTAAAGGGCTAGAAAGTAAATAGCTGAGGTCATATAGCACAAAAGCAGCCATAAGCAATATATAAATGAATGGCATGGTTTTGCCTGAATAGAACTTTAATTTAAAAAACAACAACAAAACCAGGGGTGGCCCTGGCTGGTGTGGCTCAGTTGGTTGAGCATCTCCCTGTGCACCAAAAGGTCACCAGTTCGATTCCCGGTCAGGGCACATACCCAGGTTGTGGGTTTGATCCCCTGTTGGAGGGGTTGTGGGAGGCAACCAATCGATGTTTCTCTCTCACATTAATGTTTGTATCTCTCCCCCTCTCCCTTCCTCTCTCTCTAAAATCAATAAAAACACAGTTTTAAAAAAATAATGTAAGTTAAAAAAGAAACCAGTGGGGTAACCTCAGTTTGGCCCTTAGACCACAGTTGGCCAACCCTTGCCCTGGATCCTTTACCTATAAAATGGGTACTAACATAAAACAAGACCTAATGTTCTCTACTGCTGAACAGATTAGACCAGTTCACAAATGGGGTAGTATTTCTACTTCAGAAAGGGTAAGGCAATAGGAAAGTCCATAATGCAACCAGGAGTTGTTTGATGAATATATTTATCTTATCTTAATATAATGAAAAGGCTATATCACTGCAGACAATTTTTTAAATGATTGCATGCTTTAAGATTGAGCACAACTATCATTTCTTAAAGTCCTTTATAAACTCAAGACATACATTATATATTTCTCAATGGTTGCAAGGAGTGGGAGGCTAATAAGCTATATCTAAATTGTTTAGGAAAAGAAGCCTCTAGGTAGACCCAGAAAATTGCCCTCAGGCAGGTCTTTTGGGATGCTTGAGCAGCCCTTCCAGACAATACAAATGTAAGATAAATAAGTATGCATTGTTTATTAGGGTACAGCAAGAACTGGGAGGCTAATGCTTCCTTCTGGTGAGCAGGGAGGTATAATTACATAAGGACCATATCAGTCAGGATGGGCAAAGCTATGCTGCGATAACAAGTAATCTGAATTTCTACATGGCTTAAAAGACAACAACGGTTATCTTTGCTTCATGCTACATTTACATCTAGGGTAGGCAAGATAGCTCTATTCATTGTGGGCACTCAGAGGCCCAGCCTGACAGAAACCCAGCCTGACAGAAAGACAACCTGACACAGGCTTCCATGATCAAGAAAGCAAAGGCAAAGTAACCATGTGGGACTTCCAATGGGTATATTGCACTTCCATTCACATTTCATTGGCCAAAGCAAGTCCCAAGGCCAAGCCTGACATAAATATGGTGAGGAAGTAAAATCCTTCCTGTTGATGATTATGTTCTCACTTGTGAACAACAGTAGCTACACCATAGGGACCAGGGGGGTTTCTTAGTGGAAAGAATAAAGGCCCTGTCTTGTTTGCTTCTGAGGTTTAACTTTATTGGAAACTCTCTACTAAACTGGGAGGATATCTAGCTGGAAAGGGCACAGAAGGCCTTGAAAAGAGGCTCCCATGAAGAAAGGAAATCAGGATCAGACCCAGGCTCCATTATGGGGTGGAGAGGTTCATGGCAAAGGACTGGTTCTGATAGAGGGCAGGGCTAGCAGCCTCTCTAAACACAGCCCCAGTGTGTAAGGATCAGCTAAAAAAAAAAGCTGCAACCCTGATGCCCCTGAGCTTACAAGGAACCTAGACTTGCACAGGCTCCATGAACAAGACAGAGCTGCCTGGGTAGGCCTTTCAAGAGTAACATTCCATAGAAGAGACAGAACATCAGAGAGCAAGGTCCTAAGTCTGCTGGTGGCCCCATCAGATTCTCAACTTCAATGTCTCTCTCTGCTAGGATGCAGAAGCAGGGCCCACCCAACTGGACTGAGTCAATTTTGGGAAAGGGTGACTGACATAGACCTCAAAAATGAGAGACTGGAACAGTGAGCATGATATGACCATATCTGCAGCTGGCAAAAGGGTCTTACCAGTTACACCAGGGAAGAGTCTAGTCTTTTTTCTTCATTTGTTTATCAGTATCACAGTATGAGCTTGTCGGAAGAATTTCTCTCTCCCATTGAATCTGTGATACCAGGGTTTCACCCACCCTCAAGTGAGAATATAAAAGAAATATATTCAGCTACTGACTAGGAGGAGAGCTGTGCCATTTAAGCACTCCATATATAGAATGAAGTCTTTGGAAAAGGAGAGATGGATCTCCAAAGCTTTCAGACCAAGCAAAAAAGCTATGGTTAGAGGTACTGCCAGAGGGGGACTTTTCCTAGCCCCTGAAAGACACACTCATGGCCTCCTGTTCCACCTGCCAGCCGTCTGCAGCTGACCTCAGCTCACCTAAAGGATTCCAATCAGACTGAAGAAAAAACTCAGTTCAAAGACTGGGTATACCTTTCTTTCCCAGTAACCTTACTTTTCTCACTTTCTGACACCTCATCTGCCCTCCCAAGGTAGTCTGCACAACCAGCCTGGAGACATACTTGTGTCCATGTCACAGATGAGAAAACTGAGGCTTGGCTTAAGAAATTTACTCAAACTCATAGCCAGAAAGGAGACTTAGCACTGACCCTGACTTGCCTGTGTTGTTTCACTGGAGTGTGCCCTTCTTCCCTTCCCTCCCTGATTCAAACAGAGCAAGAGGGATGAGGGTGAGAGAGGAGAGACCTCTTCAACTGATTAATGCTTATACCAAAAGAAAAGAGTAGGGAGCGGGGTGCTGCAAAACAGATTGGGGAGTAGCAGTGCCATCTCCAGTCCTCTGAAAGGTGACTGGTTCTTATCGCTTCATTCCCTGAGGATCTGTAGCTTTGTTATTTCACAGCCTCACAGCCGGGGAGGACAAACATATCCCTTGTGAACATCTGTCTAAAGTTCTTCTCTGCCCTCCCCGGACTCCAGGTCCCTACTGCACGTTCCCAGAGACCCTCTAGAACCTTCTGCCCCTTTCAACCTTCTTCCCACCTGAGACACACACCATCTGGAGTTAATAGAAATGCCTGAGTTTTCAAACAAAGCAACCCATCCAAGCAAAACCTCTTTGAAATGTGCCCCAGGATGAGCATGCTGCTGGCCCCGCAAGTCTCCTGAAACCTGCAGTCGGGGATGCGAGTAGAAAGGACTGGATCCCAGTCCTAACTGTCACCACTCCCTGGGTCAAGACCCTCCACCAAATTTGAGGAGACCCCTCCTCCCTCTGCCCAGTCCCCCTGTAAAAGCAGGATGTGATCTCAGTGACCCCTCCAACTCTAAAAAGCAAGTTCCAAATCTGACCTCTTCCCCATTAGATGTCCCACACCTACCCCTAAGTTCTGGAATGTTCCCTGTGGGATACTATCAAACAGTGCTATCACCCTCACTTACATGGGCTTACTTTAACAGAGGAAAACTGACCAGCTCTAACAGAGGAGAGATATGATTTTCAATCAATCTCAAACACCCAAATAATTAAAACTGGGTAAAGGCCACTGAGATTTGGGAAGACAGCAACCAGGTTTCAAATGCTTCACTTTTATGTATAATACAGAGCAAAGCTCTTGTCCTGAAAAATACAAGAAGCAGAAAACCAAGATAAGGGAGGGGAGATTTTGTGCCAAAACAGGAAGCGAGAAGATATATGTGAAAATGCTTGAAAACCACTGAGTATAAACAGATGATCACCTGATGCGTGGTGATAACAGGAACAGCTGCGGTGCTGGCAGTCCTTGCTCCTGGGCTTTACCATTCTTCTTAAGTTACGTAGGAGAGAAGTTAAGAATATTCTGTCTGCTAAAAGGGGAAAGAAAAGAGAAGACAACATGGGGCATCTACTCCACACCCGGCCCTGTGACAGGTGCTGCCGTGCTTTAGCTCATGGGCTTCTCGCCCCAGCCTGTGGGGAAAGCACCTCTGCTACAGATCGAACGTTTGTGCCCCCCCGGAATTCATACGTTGAAATCCTAACCCCCAAGATGATGGCATTAGGAGGGGGTGCCTCTGAGAGGTGATAAGCGCATGAAAGTAGAACCCTGTTGAACGAGATCAGTGTCTTTATAAAAGAGACCCCAGCCCTAGCCGGTTGTCTCAGTGGTTAGAGTGCCAGCCTGCGGACTGAAGGGAGAGCTCCTTGTCCCCTCTACCATGTGAGGACACTGCGAAAAGACTCCATCTGTGAGGCAGGAGAAGGGCCTCTACCAGGCACCGCATCTGCTGGCGCCTTGATCTCAGACTCCCCAGCCTCCAGAACTGAGAAAAATTTCTGTTGTGTATAAGCCACCCAGTCCCTGGCATTTTGTTATAGCAGCCCGAATGAATTAAGATAAACTCTGTCCTTAGTTCTCAGAACAAGAAACTCAGCTTTGTAGAGGTCACAGTGACCGTAAGGCCACTCGACCAGGCAGAGGTGAACGTGAAACTCAAGTCTCCAATTCCAAAGGCAAGTGTATCGGCCTCTGCGTTTCCAGCCGTGACCTCGTGAAGAGGAGCTAACGCAGCAGGACAGAGCTTACAATTAGGAAACAATTGAAGTGCATGGTCGACATCAGTTATTTTTGCTGCCCGGTGTCCATCCACCACTCTTTTAGTGCAATAAAAGCCATGCTCAGTGGGCACTGATGTCTTTACTTCTCTGGCTCCAGGGGCAGAAAATTATGATCCCACCTGGCCCTCGGCACCCTGGCCTTCATCAAGCAGAGAGCCAGCTTCAAGAATAGCTCCATTTGCCTGGTCAAGTGAAACAGGTCTGTTCTCTGTGGTGCTGACTCCTATTTCAGGCTGCTATCCCCACACAGTAGCAAAGACCGTCACCAGCAGGTACAAGCATATATCCAACCTGCCTATCAATCCCAACAATTTTTTTTTAAATACTTGTTCCAATAAAAGTCCTATGCTGATTCTGATTCAACCTGCTTTAGTCAAATATTCTTAGAAACAATAGGGTTGCCAGATAAAATACAGGATGCCTCATTAGAGGTTCAGATAAAGAACAATTTTTGAGTATAAGTGTGTTCTACAAAATACTTGAGACATACTTATACTAAAAAATCATACTTGTTTTTCTAAAGATCAAAGTTAACAGGCACATGCTTTTGTTTTAGTTAGTTGGTAGTGGTGTTCCTTTGTTAATTCTGGCAACCCTAAGGGCCAATCACTGTGGCCAAGGGGGCGGAACAGACTTTTGGCCAAAGCTGAGGTGCAGGCCTAACCCGGAGCACGGAGGGAGGAGAGTGGGTCAACTTCATCTAAGCCTCATGGACTGAGATGGAGAGAAGGGTAGCTCCCCAAAAGAAAATGAGCCACCCCTCCCAGGAGAGAGGGAATGGCTGTTCAGCAGCCAGAAACAACAGATGCGCACTAGAGTCGGAGTGGGTGCCTCCGAGGAAGAGGACCATATGTTCTGGGCGGGGCTGAGGGGCCTGTGGGCCAGCTAAGTGGGAGAAAGAGAAAGCCTGAACCCACTCCTCTCAACCTTCCAAGTCTGTGTTTTTACCCACACACGCTTGCCAGATTGCTCTAAAAAAGCAACAGCTGTGGAAACTGACAGTTTACAGTTGTGATAAATCGCATTAGTAAAGTATTTCAATTAAAGTCATATCTAACTAAAAAACAAGAAGTCATCCCCGAACAAATAAATTAGTACTTCAATTTGTGGAGTCTTCAAGTGGAAGATTTCAGCACTAGCCTACTCCCCCCTTATTGTTTCGCTTTTCTCCTGAGAAGACCGCCTGATACAGTGGTGAGGGGACAGTTCATTGTTTCTGCTGGGAAGACGCAATTAATAAAGACACATGTAAAAAACAAAATCTGTAAGGAGGCATTGATTGCATTCTTTTGGGGTACTTCTTAATGACTTAAATCCTAACCTGGTTTCAGATTTGCCTGTAATTTCCCTTATTATGTGTCAGGAGACAGGGCACTGACCAAGGAAACTTCCTGTGGGGTCCGCCTGTCCTGCCCCATCAGTAGGGTGGAGGGGGCCCCACAGGGCTGTGTTCTGTTCCCAATCTACATGTATGCCTTCCCCAACAACTTCTTTATCCTCAGTTTAGAAAGTCACTCACCTGCAAAAATGAATGGCCTAGGGAAATCAATGGGCCTCTGAATGGTCAGGGCCAGCACAGCCCCCAGATCGCAGGGGCCCAGGGCCCCACAAAGGGCTTCAGTCCTTCACTCCTCCCCCACACACACACACCTCCCTTCCCCACAGCCCCTCTTCCCAAAGAAATCACATCGTTTTCTTCCAATCCCCCACTTCAGCTTGGTTTTCAGCAGGTCCTTTACCCTGCCAGTTAGTAATTCAGGACTAATTAGGTGATTGCTTTCATTTACGGTAGCAGTCGGGAGGGGGGATGAAATGGCATTGCCCCTATTCTTGTTGGAAAAATAAATTACACCCATTGTTACTTGAGATCTTATTTTTCCCCCAATCAAGCAAATTAGCAGCTTGGTTCATTTTCCCAGCATTCACTCCTGAGCAGACGGCAGCGCCGTGGAATGTGGCTTAAAGCTGTGTGGTCAGTACAATTGTTTGGGGCTGTTTGTGCCAACAATGAGAGGAGCCAGCTGTCTCCAAAAGACAAGTGGCACTTGTCTTGCTTAGGCCAAGGAGCCACTGCGAGCAGCCTTCAGCAGGGCTTCTGAGGAAGATGTACACCGCCATCTAGTGGAGATAAAGGCTCAGTGTCGTGCGTTAGTTTCCCCGCCTTTGCTTCTGGCTGGTAAGGATTAGCAATAATGCTTCCTGTAAATTACTAAAAATAAAGATTCTTTATCTCTCCAGGAGTGAGAAAATGTTTGCCCCAATTACTGTAATGCAAGTGCAACCCAATGCTTGCGTAATGTCTCTTTCATGGATAGTTCTCCTCGGTCCTGTCAGGTCCAAGATGGGATTGTCACCGATTGAGCAACGGATAGTTCAGAGGCTGGGTCCTAACTAGGGTGGGTGGAGAGTGTGAGCACCCGTAGGCAGCAGGCTCCTTCATCTCTGCAGCCTCCCCATCACCCCTCATCTCACCCTCAGCAAGCCCGACTGCCAAGCGCACAGGGAGAGGCGTTCAAAAGCTGGCCTGCTCACCCGGAGGCACGGCCGCTTCCGAGTGAAAGCCAGGAATGGAATGAAACGGTAAGACTCTTTCCAATGTTGGTGTTGAGGGGGCTTCCCCCTCTCCCACCCCTGACACAGACACGTTGCTGTCACTTTCCTTTCCACTCGCTCCACCTGTACAATGAGCGTACCTGTTTCTCGCTTCTCCATGAGAGCCCTGGGGGTTGCACACAGCAGGGAGAGCTTGAGGATGGGAGCAAATGGATCCCAGTACAAAAGGTCTGGGGCAGTGATTCTCAGCCATTGGCGACTTTTGCCCCAAGACTTGGTAATGTCTTGAAACATTTGGGATTGTCACAACTTGGGGGGTTGCTGAAAATTCCACAATGCACAGGACGGTGCCCTGCAACAAGTAATTATCCACCCCCAAATGTCACTGGTGCCAAGGCTGAGGCAGCCAGGCTCAGGGTGACAGGGACTGCCCTCCAGGAATCGGGTTAGGATCACACCCATTGTCTGTCCTCCAATGAGCCACGCTGCGGAGGCCGGATGATTCGCCCTCTCCCAAGCCGGTACTTACCACCTTTTTGCTTCTTTTGACTTGTCCATTTGCAACATAATTTAGCTGTCTCTTTCCTCCCTGTGCCCGGCTGGGAAGAGAAAAGATTGGAAAGGGGGAGGGGCCAGGCGCTTGAAAGGATTAGAAGCGTGACCTGCTTCTCCTGGAGAAACTCGGCACATTCCTCTCTCGGATGGGCTTTGTGACCGCGCAGGGTACAATTAAAAGCACAATAATTTTCTTGTTATTCAAGTCAGGCATTAGTCCGGGTAATGGCGTGCTTGGTGGAGAGATGGATTTCCTTGTTAGGAGCTAAGCACAGGATTAGCTGAATTCTCCATGGAGAAATCTTGATTTGTTCAAGGTCTTTCATGTTTTCTACAGAGAAGGGATTATGTCTTCTTAAAGAGGGGCCTTGCTTAAAAAGCTACAAAGTACAAGAAAAAGATTTAGGGCAGAGGGGTCTGTGGTTAAGTAGCTGAGGGGTACAGGGAATTTTAGAGCAAAGGATTATTTAAAGCCATAAAGTTCAAAAAATAATTGGTTTAGCACGACTGGGTCAGTGCCGGCGTGTACGCTGCAAAGGCAGTTAAGCATGAGCTAATATTCATTTTACTTGGGCTAATTATTGCATGAATCCAGAAGAGAGGGGAAAGAAAACACACCCCCTCCCTGGAAATCTGGGAATGCGGTGTTTCTCATTTCTTTGCCTGATAGGCATGCTTGTTTGTTGGGGTGCCTGGAATCCAGGCAGCACAAGGGCCTTATTAGGTAAAACACAGAAAAACTGTTCTCCTAAAACACAAGGCATGCTCTATTCTCCTAGTGACCAAGCAGAAGCCACTATTAGTTTTAACTCTATTTGATATCATTAGCCAGAGAGGACATGAAGTTAAAAAATAATCCTGACTGCACCAAGGCCCTGCTAAGCCTAAGGCAGGGGCTCTCCTCAACCAGGGGGCAACTTATCCCCCACCCAGGGGTCATGTGACAATGGCTAGAGGCATTTCTGGTTGTCACAGCTGGAAGGTGCTATTGGCATCTAGAGAGGAAAGGCCAGGAATGCTCCTAATACACAGCAGAGCCCCCACAACAAAGAATTATGCAAACCATAATGCCCATGTCTCCAGTGCCAAGGGTAAGAAATCCTGCTCTAGATGACGGCAATTTTCTCTCCTTGGGTAGATCAAGGTTTTTGGAATCCTCCCTTCCTCAAATCTATAATTGACAAGTAATCAGATGACCATATTTCATGCTAACCAACACACTTTTCTGTCCCCTTTTCCACACTGGGCTTTTTCACAGTTCAGGAAACAAAGCGATGTCAAGAGAAGCTCGCCTGGGAAGAGCCGGGCACCAGGCTCTCCAAGGCTCGCGGTGGTACCTGACGACCCCCTTCCCACACCCAGGAGAGAAGAAAGCCAGGGCCTCTGCAATTTCCCCAGGTTCCGAGCTTTGTGGACTTTTACCCCCTTTTCTGAGATTCCTCCTTCCTCCCTGCATGAAGTATGTTCAGTTAAGTCACTTGTCGTGCAGTTTTAAAGGAGTCAAGAGCCGGCAGTTACAAGATATCCATTTTCCCCCAGTGAATGATGACACCCATCCTGAGGGTGGCTGACGGTGTCATTAGTTAAAGCCCAGGGGCTGCGAATCAGGACAGTTCCAAGGCATGGCCATCAACTCTCCGGGAGATCCTCAGGATGCACTTAACCTCCATTTCCGCGAGCTGGGGGAGACAGTGCTGCAAACAGGAAGCTAGAGGGCCCTGGAGGTGTGAGTTGGCCACCCCGAAACTAATCCTACCCAAGCACCCTGCGGGAGAGAAGCAGAAGAACCTGGTGAAGAAGGGAGATGAGCCCTCGTGACCCACCAGCCCCCCCTCTCCTTCCCTCCACCCTTTCCAAACACATCTTTCTGCACAGCCCCAACTCCCATTCAATCCACTCTCAGTCCAGGGGACACAGGGATCCTGATAAGTCCCAAGTCAGATCATGTCGCCCCTGAGCTCCAAACCCTTCAAAGGCACCCAAAACCAGGATTATGTGGTATGTATTACCAGACATGAAAATAAATACTTACATAGCCTGTCAGCCCCACAGTTTCTCAGGTATGATTGCTACAGCAAGGCTGAAGTGGGCAACACCACGATGGCCACCCCACCCACAGGCAAGACTCAACGCCTGGACGGCTGGGAAGGTCTCAGACCTTCAGGAACTGTCCCTTCCACCCGAACAGTCCAGAAGTATTGACGACACAGACAAAATGGGTTGCAAATGGGGACGCTCCTATACTGAATTCTTGTGTACATTGCTGAAAAAGACAAATGCCTGAAAAGTCCCTAGCAGGGCACCGAAGCATCACTTCTCATGAAACGTGAATAACCTTGTTGCTTTTTAATATTAATGTGATAAGTGATTGACTGCAGTTTGGGAAACCTCACACTCAATTTCTTCATTTCTTCCACCTGTAACAGTCTTTGCATATGACTTGCTTATACAAAGTCAGTGTGCTCCTAGCATATCAGTCTTAATATCTAACCTGTATTGATCTCATTAAAGGTAAACAAAGTCCCAGAGGGGGAATTTGAAGCAGGCTTTTTTTTCTCTGAATGAATGGGATTTTACTCAAAGAATACACAAAAGTACTGTTTATAGCCTGACACTAGGCCTGAGTAGAAGACTCTCATCCATTTGAGATTCTAGGCATCAGTGGCTTCAATCACCACCTCTCCCTCTCTGTTAAATTTCTGCAAAGTACTAACTCTACTTTGAGTGAAAATAGCCAAAGGAAAAAGCCCAGAACCCATGGGTGGGGTGGGGGAGAGACCCACACCAATGTATAAGCTGTTTTTCTCACCATTCACTAGACATGTCCTCAGATGAGAGTAATCCAGGCTCAAAGTGACACATGCCCAAGTTCTAAGCAACTCAGCTGTCATTCAACTAGCAACTAAATCCTAACATTCTTGGGGCTTTTAACTACCTACTCCATGTACAGGATCACCCAGTCCCAACTCAGTCTGTTTAAGTCAGGCTACGTCTGCCTTATTGGCAATGTTGTTCATTCATTCACTTGCAGATATTAATTGTATCTGTTACCTGTGTGTCCAGCACTAGAGATAGGCAGAGAACATGAAACACTTCAAATCCAAACATTAAGTGTGGATCCAAGTACGAAAGACAGAAACTAGTAGAGTGACTTAGAGGTCGGCTGGAAAGGTGAGAAGAGGCTTCGTGGATGAAGTTCATGAGGCACCTGATAAACAGGTGGGGTTTGGACAGTCAGCACGGAAAATGGAGAAAATTCCAATTGGGCCAAAAAAAAGTGGGCATTTTATTTTGGGAACAGGGAAGAGACTGGGAATCAGAGAAGATGCTGTAAGGGAGGTTCTTGGGGTGGGTTATAATGATCTTGAATGTCCATCTAATGCATTTAAGCTTTACTCTGTGGCACTAAGGTGCTACAGGATTTATTTCCATGTGAATCAAGATGTGAATGATGCTTTAAGAAGTTAATCAAACCAGAATAGATTGGAGACCAGGATACTAGTCTTCTATTAGATACTATACTGCCAGAAAAAGAAAATTAAAAATCCCAACGTAAAATGGCGCATTAATCTGCTTGGGCTGCCATAACAGAGGACCACAGACTAGGTGTCTTATGCAACAGAAATTTACTTTTTCAGAGTTCTGGAGGCTTGAAGTCCAAAATCAAGGTGCCAGCAGAGCTGGTTTCTTCTGAGGCCTCTCTTCCTGGAAGGGCAAATGGGAAATATTATAAAGGATAGAGAGGAAGCAAAGACAACAATACTAACATTACCAACCCAAAGGCATGGGGGGAGGGGAGAGAATGGCAATGCCTCCCAGCACAAAACAGCCCCCTTGCAGGGTTTAATGCACTATTATCTCCCCTCCCCTCTCCTGCAGGGTGACTCATGCATTTTCCCAACGGAAGAACAGCCCATCTGTTATATGAGAATTGTTAGTACCAAATATACAGAGTTTTTTGGGGTTGTGCAAAAGACTATAACTAGGGAAAATGGGATGAAATTAAATGGAGATTTAGACTTCAGCAAAAAAAGACCATAATATTGAGCTCTGTTAGACAGGATAATATTCAGTTTCCCAAAGGAAGTAAAAGCTGCCACACTCCTTCACAACCCAAAGCCAGTTTCAAAATTGCACAGAAGTGTATCCAGCAAACCACCGTCAGAAGCCTTCAAGCCCTTTCCTTTGTCATCTAATCACTGAGGGACCTATGAGCCAGTGTCACTGTCCAGACCATCATAAGACGCCCCATCTGCCCAGCAGTCTTGGTGACTCTTCCTCATTTTAACTAAAGGCTAATTCAATCAAAACCCTGTATACTGTTCACAAGCTGGCTTAGGCTGCGTTCCCCAGAGGCAGACCCTGGGATGAGGATCTGTGCGTATGTGACATAGTAAATACATGCTCCCAGGGGAGACCTGCAAGGGAATGAAGGAAGCAGGACAGAGACGAGAGGAAGCCACAAAAAGGTGAATGCCTGGCAGGTCCCGCAGAGGGTAGCTCCATCCAGATCCCTCAGGGACTCTGATGTGTACATTGTGCCCCAGCTCTGGGGCTTTCCTACTCCCTCATCCTCCCATCATTGGTTAAGGGCTGCACCAGAGTGGTTTCCAGGCTTCACAGTCAATTCTCCAGGATCCTCTCTCTCTCCAAGTGTTTGGGAAAATTTCAGCAGCCCAAGTACAGTGACTGGACCAGTCTGCATTCCCACCAACAGTGCACAAGGGTTCTCTTTTCTTCACATCCTCACCAGCACTTGTTTGTTGATTTATCGATGATAGCCATTCTGACAGGTGTGAGGTGATATCTCACTGGGGTCTGAATTTTCATTTCTCTGATGACTAATGATGTTGAGCATCTTTTCACCTGTCCATTGGCCATCTCTATTATTCCTCTTTGGAGAAGTGTCTGTTCAGGTCCTTTGCCCATTTTTTAATTGGATTGTTTGTGTATTTAGTGTTGAGTTGTGTAAGTTCTTTATAAATTTTGGATATTAAATTCCTCATCAGATGTATCGTTGACAAATATGTTCTTCCATTCAGTGGATTGTCCTTTAATTTTGTTGATGGTTTCCTTTGCTGTGCAAAAACTTTTTAGTTTGAGGTAGTCTCATTTGTTTATTTTTTTTTCTTTTGTTTCCTTTGCTTGAGGAGATACATCAGAAAAAAAATAATGTCATTAGAAATGTCTGAGATTTTACTTCCTGTGTTTACTTCCTATGATTTTTATGGCTTAGAGTTTTACATTTAAGTCTTTTATCCATTTCAAATTTATTCTTGTGAATGGTATAAGAAAATGGTCTAGTTTTATTTTTATTTTTTTTGTATGTATCTGTCCAATTTTCCCAACACCATTTATTGATTAAACTTCTTTACCCAATGTATGTTCTTGACTCCTTTGTCAAATAATAATTGACCATAAAAGCATGGGTTTATTTCTGGGTTCTCTATTCTGTTCCATTGATCTATGTCTGTTTTTATGCCAGTACCATGCTGTTTTGATGGCTATGGCCTCATAGTATAGTCTAATATCAGATAGCATGGTTCCTCCAACTCTAGTCTTCTTTCTCAAGATTACTGTTGCTATTTGGGGTCTTTTGTGGTTCCATATAAATTTTTGGAATATTTGTTCTAGTTCTGTGAAATACACCATTGATATCTTGATAGGAATTGTGTTGAATCTATAGGCTGCTTTGGGTAGTATGGACATTTTTATGACGTTAACTCTTCCTATCCATGAACATGGTCTATGCTTCCACTTATTTGTATCTTCTTCAATATCTTTCCTCGGTGTCTTATAAGTTTCCAAGTACAGGTCTTTTACATCCTTGGTTAAATTTATTCCTAGGTATTTTATTCTTTTTGAAGCAATTGTGAATGAAATTGTTTTCTTAGTTTCCCTTTCTGATTATTCATTATTGGTGTATAAAAATGCAACTGATTTCTTAATATTTATTTTGTATCCTGCTACTTTGCTGAATTCATTTATCAGTTCTAGTAGCTTTTTGGTGGAATCTTTATGGTTCTCTATATACAGGATCAAGTCATCTATAAATAATGAGGTTTACTTCCTCTTATCTAGCCTGGATGCCTTTTATTTCTTCTTCTTGTCTGATTGCTGTGGCCAGGACTTCCAGTAGTATGTTAAATAGGAATGGTGAAAGTGAACACCCCTGTCTTGTTCCTGATCTTAAGGGGAACACTTGTGGTTTTTGCCTATTGAGTATAATGTTGGCTGTTGGTGTGTCATATATGGCCTTTATTATGTTCCCTTTATTCCCACTTTTCTGAACGTTTTTATCATAAATGGGTGCTGGATTTTATCAAATGCTTTTTCTGTATCTATTGATATAATCATGTAATTTTTATCCTTCAGTTTGTTTATGTGGTGTATCAAATTTATTGATTTGCAGATATTGTACCCACCTTGTGTCTCTGGAATAAATCCCACTTGATCATCGTGTATGATCTTTTTAACGTATTGCTGGATCTGGTTTGCTAATACTTTATTGAGGATTTTAGCATCTATGTTCACCAGTAAAGAACAATGACCCATCCACCCTCCTTTCTCACCTCTCTCCCACGTGATTGCCGCTGTGGTTTGACTTCTCAGGTTTCCCAACACACACCATGCCAGCACTTATTCTCACCCCTTTGCAAATAGGCTTTCCCCTGAATTTTCCTATCCAGATCCTACATGAAGCCCCATGAAAGCTCAGCCCACTGGGGTCTAAATTTCTATTGTTCCAGTGTTCTTTTTTGTTGTTGTTATTCTTCGCCCAAGGATACTTTTCCCATTGATTTTTAGAGAGAGTGGAAGAGAGGGAAGGAAGGGGAGAAAGAAAGAGAGAGAGAGATTGGCTGCCCCCCACACATGCCCCGACTGGGGCTGGGGATTGAACCTGCAACCCAGGTACATGCCCTTGACCAGGAATTGAGCCCACAACCCTTTGGTGTGCCAGCCAATGCACTAACCACTGAGCAATGCCAGTCAGGGATCCAATCTTCTTTTATCACACACTTAGGATAGGTGTCTCTTGTCATTACTGCTATGTGATTAGTCTTGTTACTCCAACTAGAATATCCTTACAGTCATTTCTTACACATCACTTTTATTCCCCAGCATATGTAGCGTGATAATGCTCCCATAGTAGAAGCTCAGTTTAAGTGTATTGTTTAGATAATTATGTATGATAATGAAATACTGAAAATGGAATGACAAAAGCAAAAACTTAAGGATTAAAATCCAGTTTTCTTAAAGTAAGCAAACATCAGTCTTAACCCAGATCCAGTGACCTTATTCCTCACTTAAGAATCCATAAATAATTCTTAAATATTCTTTTGCTTCTAGGACAGAACAAAAGGTTGCAGCCTTGAACTTTTACAGTAATCTACTAACACATTCTCTAGAGCAATATGGGCTGAGAAAAGCAGCTTAAAAATCCTGCCAAGACTGGCTTTCTTTATGGGGAGACTAGTATGGAAGCAAGGGCTCCAGTGTTGTAGAAATATTGATTTTCTGGAACACTTGGTTTCAGTAGTACTAGCTTTTGTCCATTAAGCAGCAACCACTGCTGAGCATGTCAGACAAAACTTCTGAGAACCAAACATTAATGCACTTTCCTGAGAAATCGTGAAATTCAGTTCAGTTATGTTATTGAACAAGAATCTATCCCTGGAAACAAGCTGACTAGTCAACAGTAAGGAGACGGGTGAGTTAGATGTGGTGGACACTGTTGATGCCTTTCTTCCTTGCCTTTCTTGCCTTGTGTTACAGCCATGCTGCTTGAGCAGACTTCCTCCATCACAATACAAGCCAATCTACATAGTCTCATCCTCCCAAGCCCTTGCCACAATGATTCTATTAGTTGTGGGCAAAAACTCAGTTAATCAGTTCATGGTGTGCCCTGCCTACAGTGTCTTAAGTTTAGTTTAGTTCAATCAAAGTGAAAACTAATGTTTGATAGTTTAGGGAGATCTCTATCTGGGAAGTCCAGTACTATGAAATGAATTGCTCCCTTTACCAAAATTCGTATGTTGAAGCCCTATCACCCAGTGTGATGGAATTTGAAGATTGGGTCTTCATGAAGTAATTAGACTTATATGAGATCATGAGGTGGGGGCCCTCGTGATGAGATTAGTGCCCTTATAAAACCAGACAGCAGAGTACTTGCTTCCTCTCTCTCTCCACCCACAGGGGGCCATATGAGGACACAGCAAAAAGCTGTCTGCAACCCAAGGGTGAGTCTTCACCAGATACCAATCCTGCTGGCACCTTGATCTTGGACTTGCAGTCTCTAGAACTGTAAAAATAAATTCCTGAGGTTTAAGCCAGCCAGCCTGTGGTATTTTGTTATGGCAGCCCAAGCTAAGTGATCCAGTAAATAGACTTGAAGCTTGAAACAGGAGAAACCACATTTATCCTTTGAAGAAAGCCAGCCTGAGGATGGAGCCTTCTGGAGAAGGGCAGACCTCCTGGAAGAAAGAAATGGAAACAATGCCTTAATGATATCACACTTAATCCTACTTGCACTTTGGGGTATTTTCATTTGCAAATCAAATCCTCCTAACATGTAGAAATTATATATGCACAAGGATGATGTTTAAAGGGGAGTAGGGAAACATAAAAACATTGACTTTTGAGGGTAGAGAGATTGGTGGATTTTCTCTTTTATTTCAAAATCATTTCACCTTTATTAAGGGCTTACAAAAGGGTCAGATATATGCATTTTCTCATCTAATCCCCATTTTACAAGAAAGAAACTGTAACTGTAATTATAATGTTATTTGTTCCATAAGTAAAAACTTGCACAACAATAACTGAACTGTTAAAAAGACTCCTTTGCTCCTGGAAGCCATCCACCTACAGAATGTAACAGTACATTCTATAAAGTTTGGTTGATATGAAATAATCACTCTATACAATAAATGAAGGGCAGATGGACAATCTCTTATCCAAACAAGTTTACAATCTCTTATCCAAACAAGTTGAGTCCAAAATAAATATCATTTAATCTTGCCCTCTACTACACTAACATCAATATGGTTCATAGATAAGATGGCCACAACACTGGGGACATAGTAAGGGTTCAATAAATATTTGTTGGATTTTATAAGCAACCACATAGTTGATCCTTTGCAATTCATTTCATTCCTTTAATTGCTTCTGTTGAGATAGCATTTCTATACTAGAAGGTTCAAACTAAAACTAAGAACTGCTTACTTAAATCAAGATCAAACTGACACCTCATGACTATGTCTGGAAGTCCTTGGTTTTTTTAATGTGCTAGGTAGCTTCCATTTGCCCCTCCAGACCCACTCTCCACCCTCTCCACCCTGTGGCCTGGATGGTCTACATTGACAAGCTCCCATCTGGCTTTGGCCACGAGGCAAGAGAGTACACAGGAGACGGGAGAATGAGGTCAGAATCCTTGTCCCCCTGGCTTTCCCTCTGCAGGGCCATTGCAAGCTGATTGTCTCCTGTAATCAGCGACCGCCATACAGCCTTCCCCACCTTCAGACTCCAGTCGTCACCATCTTCACTGAGGGTAGCAGTAACAGCCACACAAGCACCCCACTGTTTCTAGCCCCAGCATACTGCACACTCACCTGTGACTTTGCTCATTTACGCATATGTAAATATCCCCTTTATCAAATTCACTACAAATTACCCGGTTAAAGCATGACATTTGATTTTTTATTTTTCCAGGACTATGACTGGTACAAACACGGTACCCAGTTGATTTTGTAATACAACTTGAGATCAAGAAGGATATAGAAGCTCTTCTATCAAAATAACACCTAAAAGTTATGCAGTTGTTGAAAATGTGTCTTATACGTTGACTTATAAGATTCTGGTTGTCAGCTGATACAGCAACTATACAGCTCACTCTGATGAGCAGTCGAAATAGTCTGTCATGCACATAGTTCCTCTTTCCCATATCCTGTGCCCTCTAACTTCAGAGCTACGTCCTTTTAATCCTTCCCCTTAAGTTACCACCTTCCTTCTGTTCCCAAGCTGTGGCAGGGTCTTAAGTCTTAAGACCCTGCCACAGTGGAGATATCTAAAAATTTTTTCACATCTCCATAAAAACCAGAAGAGAAAAAAAAAAAACTTTTTAAAGTCACCACCTAATGTAAAGTAAAGGCCACCATGACTTCTTTTCTCCCATCCAACACTTGGGATTCTAAGTCTGACACCACTACCCAAAAGTAAAAATAGATAAGGGAAAGAGAACAGCTGCGATTTACACCCTACTTTGTAGGTCAAAGGTGGAGCAATCTGGGGAAAACTTGGTTCCTTGGAATGATCAACTAGATGAGATGTCCTGCCCTACGTTCCAACCTCACACATCTATCATTTGGATTCCATCACAACGAACATGCAAGAATAGAGTGAACCTTTTGGGGAGTTGTGTGTTCCCTCCACTTACTTCCACTCATCAAAGGGTCATATGATTCTTGCACTTAATTAGGGAAAGAGGCTACTAAAGGGCCAGCCAGCAACGTACCCTCAAAAGTGGTTGGAGTATGTGTGCATATATAATTTGAATCGACTGCCATCATAAAAATCTGGGTCTCCAGCTGCTTTGGGAAAATTCGTAAGATCTGGCAACACTGGGTTCACATTCCACAAAAGCCACCATCACTGGGGCTGAGTAACAGCCATGCCCTTTAAACCAGACCTCCCACCATCTGCCTCATTGACTTGCATTAAATCCTGGCTTCTGGAACCATTTCAGTGAGCCAAGCCTGAAAACTTAGAGAATGAGTTCCTCACCTCCCCTTTTCCTTCCCCAGGAAAAAACAAGATTCTACTCATCAGCTGAAACAGCAACCTGGTGAGCAATGAAATATTTGGACCCTCGTGATTGAGGGACAGTCTCCTTGATCATAAGAAGTGGCATCAGCTCTACTGTCATCCACCAAACAGTAACTTTCCTGGATTATAGAATGACTTCTAAAGAAAACTGTGTAGGTTAAATTTCCATACTCTCTGCACCTAGAGAGTTCCAAATTCACACAGAGCCATTTTTGAAAACTTATTAACATTGCGGTGGCATGTTGTTCGGGGTTGTACTCTGCCCTAAATCTGCCCTGGGTCTCTGACCCCCCACCCCTCCTGTGCCCACCCCGGTCCCATCTGGGTGGGATGCTGAGCAAACTCCTGCCCTCGCACAGGCCCCAGCTCAGGGAGCAGAGCCCCCCAGGCCTCGCTGCTGTAGGCGCAACAACAGGCTAGAGGACAACCGGGAGGCCACGGCTCCTGCTCAGCTCCGGCCTGGAGAAGCGGAGGGAGGACACCACAGGCTTCCTCAAGCGGAGCCAGGCAGCCAGAGAGGAGATGGAGCAGCGGCTCCAGGAGAAGCGGAAGGAGCACCACCAGGGATGCTTGGAGACCCTGCCAGGGAGAGGAGGCGCTGGAGGGGGCAGGCGAGCTGGACCCGCTGGTGACGGCAAAGACAGAGTGCGTGCGGCACCACCACCCCACCTGCTGTGACCACCGTCAGCCACCGGCACCTCTCAAGGCCGGCCATTCAGGCTGCCCCCCCCAAGCAAGGGGCCAGCCTGGGTCTGAGGGGTAAGCGTCCTTCACGGAGAAGCCGGCCAGAACCTCGCCCAGGAAGGCCCACGGACTCCCCTCTCACAGCAGCCCTGCAAAAAGCTCAAGAGGGAACATCCCCGATGGGCCCAGGACTCCACCAAGAAGTCCCTAAGTGCCTCTCCTACCAGCAAGACCCAGCACCAGGCCCCCGCCTAGGCTGCAGGGACCTCCCCTGTGTCGCTTGGCTGTCCCAGTCACCCAGCCTGCACCAAGACCTGGGGCTTTTACCCCAGAAGTAGCAGGCGGGGGAGAACTGGCCTCCCTCAGGAAGAAGCTTCAGGGTCAAATCTGGAGCATCTTCCCAAATGGGCCATCGCCTTCAGTGCAGCCCTTTGCCTTGGGAGGTCCAGGTTTGCCTCTTTTTTTTTTTTTTTTTGTCTTTGGAGCTTTCCATCACAGCTCCATTGAGCCTCTAATGGGAATAGAAGAGGAAATACAAGAACCTTTCATGTAACAAATGGGGAGCTGTCCTTTCAACTGTCAGTAGTGCTACGGTGATGAATAGAAACATGAGTGGCCCTGATGAAGCCTTGGTTAACTTCTCAGCCCCATAGCCTCTGGTAGTGGAGAGGAAATCTTTTAACATTTCGATCAGGCTGACATCAAGCACTGAAGACTTGCTTTGAGGCAGAAATCTAAGGCAAGGTAGAAAACTGGAATGGGAGAATGTCAGCTTGGCAATGAGAACCAAAAAGAAGTTGAAAGGCGTATTAGGAGGTCAAGGGCTCAGGTTCTTAAATATCATGGACTGCTAGAGCTGGGCAGGACCCGAAATCTCACCTAACTTCTATTCAAAGATGAGGAAATGAAGCTGAAAGCCGTTAAATGGTTTGGCCAGGATGGCTGTCTTGTTAACCTCTGTTTCCCAGCACTCGGCCCAGTGCCTGGCATGTAACAGCAGTTGATTAGATGGTTGGTTGGTTGGTTGGTTTGTTGGTTGGTTGGTTGGTTGGTTTGTTGGTTGGTTGGTTGGGTGGTTGACTGAACATATGGCAGAACCTGAACTGAAACTGAAGACAAGGGTTTTACGGATAGTATTTCCCAGCCTCACTGATCATCAGAATTACCTAAGAAAGCTTTTTAGAGAGAAGACTAGATCCCACCCCAGACCTCTTCAGTCAGAATCCTCAGATGTGGGAATCTGGTGATGTTAACTTGCCCCTGTTCATTTGGATGATCACCCAGGTTTAGGAATCATTGCCCTGAACAATGCCATCTCTTGATACCTAAAGTACCCAAACACGCACCATTTATTCCACTGTGTCAGCCTGCTACAGACAAAACCAGCCATGTCCCCTTTTGGAGTCAGGAAGTCTCCACTGAAAATTTTTCTAAACATAGCACACAATTTTCAGGGTGGTTATTACTGTTAGTCCAGTTTGGATTAAAGGGTGATTGTTGACATTGAAACAATAGGATTTCATAGCACTGAAATGGCATAGGATTAATTAGCAAGAAAAAAATATATACATGAGAATACATAAGATTTCATAATATAATCTTTGTCACTCAGCCCAACAATGAGGCGCCATGCAGTCTGCACAGAAGGGTCTTGGCAGATATCCTGGTTTAGTGGGGATGCTATGGGCAAGGACTCAGAAAATAACATAACTGAATTAGGTCTTCATTAATATGACAAATAGGGTATTATTTTTTACACAAAAGATAATAACCAGGTCTTATTTCAGTAACAAGTGTGTGTGGCTTTTTTGTTTCTCTCCCATTAAAATCTTTGTCTCCCATGAGACCTGGCATTCATCATGGGCTTGTTCAGACCTATCTAGGATCTCCTGTGAACAGGGAAAGGAGCTAAGCATGGGTCATAACAAAACCAGAGGGTAATATGTTAACCAGACACCACTCTCAAAGGGACATTCCAAAGATAAATGCATTTATGTTCACAAGGTTCTTTGAGCTCCCAGGAAAAAAGATGTGCTGTGCATCTGGTCCTATTAATAACTTCTTTGGTTTCCATTTGTGCTATACCCACATTAATACAAGAAGCTATGTTGTTTGCTTCATTCATTCATTCATTCATTCACCTGCTTTAAATTTATGTATGCAAGTAAATACAGGGCCTTCTTACTTTTTTCAGAGTCTACATTTAAATAAAACTGGAGAAGAGAAAACCAAATAAAACCTCTTTCATCTTTGTCTAAATCTGTCTATTTAACTCCCTGTAATTAGTATATTCCAAAATGCAACACTTTTTCTGGGAATCTAACATACAGCATGGTGATGATAGTTGATAACACTGCATTGTATACTTGAAATTTGCTAAAGGGGTGGATCTTAATGTTCTCGCCACAAAAAAGGTAACTATGTGAAGTGACAGATATGTTAATTAGCTTGATTTGGTACTCATTTCACAATGTATATGTGTATCCAATTGTTATGCAACTTAAATATATACAATTTTTTAATGTTATTTATATCCCAATAAAGCTGGGGGAGGGGAGAAGGCAAATTATCCATCAGAAAAAGATTGGTCTGTCCTAGAGCTACTATCAATATCAATAATATCTCCCAATTCTGGCACCTGTGTCTCTCTCATGGCCACTGCTCACTAAAAGAACTCTATGAAGTCCAAACACAAGTTTTTAAATTATCCAGCCCTCTCAACTCCTGAAAGATAGGAAAGAAAAAGTGAGGGAAGGTGAGAGACGATGGTGGTAAAAGTGGTGCTAAAGCAGAAACACAAACCAATAAATGCAAGTAAGTTCGGAGTTGGGGCCACCACGGAGTCTTAAACAGGCCCGCTGTGCCTTGATCTTGCAGAGGCACATATGGTCTTCCATTAGCGGGTCTCAGAGCAGTGGGCAATGTTGCCCTACCATACGTGCTGATCGCAACGACCGGGCTGATTTATGTTAGTGAGCGCAAGGCTTTTTCTTTGTATTTCATTTCCTTGTTATTTCAAGAGAAATGTAAGGCTAGATTTATTCTGCCATTGCAGAGAGGCTTCCTAGAGTTTGTTTGTCTAAAGTTGATAGTTTCCAGTAGGGTGAAACAGATCTGTTTCCTACAAAAAATCTGGTGAAAGCTAGGAGTTCCTTCTCCTCCGCCTTCCCCCCTAAAATGAAACCAGATTGATCCTCACACCCACCCTTACTCGGAGCTCACTCTAGAGCCATGGACACAGAGTTAAGGCAATAATATTACAGGGGATAGTCACTGTAAGTGTATTGCTGACATGTGGTTTCCCCTATTTCCTCTACTTCTCTCACCAGGAGGAGTAACTCTGGCCAGAGGTCAATGACTTCACAAGGATGTCAAATAACTAGGTAGAAATTTTGGAAGTGACAGGCAAGCTCTGCTGTCTTCATCTCTCTAGAAGAGTCTTAAGAGTCTCCCCTGCTGGCCAATTAATCAATTGTCCAGTAGTGCAATCAAAGTGGGCCAAAAGGGAGGTGAAAACAGAGCTTTCTATACCGGCACACAGAGATAGAGGCTATTATCGCTTGTCACATGTACAAACAAGATGTCAAGAGCCACCACCAGATGCTCCCACAGGATTCAGTCACCTCTGGTCCTTTGAGGCTAGAAAATCATTTATCTTGGGTATCTCTACGCTTCTTTTCCACCTAATGTCACCCCCACTTCTGAACACCAAGCAGCCAGTACCCACCTATTGTCCCAGTAAAGGCTTAAAATACCTTTCTTCCCAATGCAGGTCTTCAAAACTCTTTTATTAGATCTTCTACTTCCTCTTATCAGCAGACATCAAAGAAATAGAAAGCATTCTAATGATTAAATTAACTGACCCTGACATGTGAGGGAATGACAGCCATTCCAGAACTAGTCTTCACTTCAATGTGCAGTTAGTAATAAAAATAAATTTCTAATTGGTACAAAGACAAAAGGTGAGACAAAGGGGAGAGAATCCTTTCAGGCATTGTGGGGAAGAGGCATAGTTTTAGATTGGACTCCAAATTTTATCAGACTATCTTTACCTCCTTTGTGTAGCCCACTTATCTCTCTCTTCCTCACTGCTCTTTCCTGAAAGATCAGGGATGGGAAAGCCCTGAGTTAGCAATAAAGTCAAAGACAATGGTCCAGTGTTTGGAGGATACTTTATTGTTTAGCTAGCAAAACTCCTTGCCTTACAATAGAAAATGAAGTTCTCTTTCCCTCATCCACTTCTCTTTAAAATTGAGGTGATTTAAAGAACCAAATCCTACCTCTTTTATATAACAAGCATCCTGAAAAGCAAAAAAAGGTTACAAGTGCAGCTTTAAACTCAAACAGACTTAAGTTCAATAGTGGGCTTTGCAATATATGACTTTTTTGGTTTAGGGTAGTTACTACCCCTCTAGATTTCAGTTCTCTCACCTGTAAAACGGGGTTTTTCATACCTATGTCATTGAGAGGATTCAATGAAATAAAGTCTATAAACACTTAGCAAAGTGCTTGGCATATTTTGAGTGCTCAGTATCAACTGGTTGCTGTTGGGATGAGGGTGGTGGTTATGGAAAAAAAACATTCCCACCACATTGAACACTAGTTAAGAGAGAAATGATGTCTTATCTCTTTCTTTCTCACCACACAGAGAATGCATATACAATAAATACTTGCTGAATTGAGTAGAAACAGAGGGCACAGTTAATTAAGTCATTCAACAGGTATCCATTAGGCATCTGGGTCCCACAGAATATCTTAAACTCAGGAAATAAAGCTGTAACAAAAACTTATTAAACTCCTTGTTTTTAAACAGTTGTCATTCTAGTGATGAAAGGCCAATAATCAGCAAGTAAATACGTTACAAAATTTCAGATGATGATATGGCAATATGAACTATTAAATATTAAAAAGAATTGTGGAATAGAGGTGAGGAGCAACTTTTCAAAGGATCATTAATGAAATCATCTCTGAAGAAGTGGTATTAAATCTGAGAACAAATCAATTTAAAAAAAACAAACATTAACCATGAGATCTAGAGAGAGAGTTCTGGGCAGCAAGAATAAAAACCCAATGTCAGGTACAAGCTTTTAGTTTTTGAAGAACAGAAAAGAAACCAGTATGGCTAAAGCATAGTGGGCGTGTGAGTGTTCAATGTGGGGGCAGGGGAGAGCAAAACCAAGGACAGAGGCTAGAGAAAGTTACGGTAGTTTGAATTTTATTCTAATTATGATAGGAAGGCATCAGAAAGTTTTAATAACTTCTCAGAAGAGATATCTTCTTGGTGTTCGATTATGTGATGGAGCAAATGAGGCTATTGTGGCTCCTGTAAAATTATTTCATGCTGATATAGCATGCAAGATTGTCAAAGCACCCAGGTGCTTCTTCTGTAGTTGATAATCAGAGTTGTTCTATACAAGGAATGTATTTCCTCAGTTAGAAAAAAAATAGGACTTGCTTTTAACTTCAGAGAATAGAAAATTAGATCAAAACCTATTAATTCATTCAATGAAAGAATGCTATACGGATTTAAGTGGGTGGGGTGCGGGATCTTGTTTTAAATCCTTTCTCAATTAGAAAAGTTATAAAATCTTACCTCTGTAAGAGACCACTTTTCTCTTTGTATTAGAATTCATTCAAACACCACGTTTACTAACATTTACATCCTAATCTCCAGGAAGTAGCATATTATAACGATTAATCTAAACCTCCATAGCTCAGAAAAACAAAAAATTCCTGGGAATGAGAATGTGCCATACGAATACATATTGTATCATTCCATGTCTCATCAGGAAAACAGAAACAACTCTAGGTATTACAAAACAGAGGAATTTAATACAGTAAATGGAAAAATCTGGTAATTACTGGAGGCTAGTAATTGCAATAGGCCTAGAGAAGCAAAGGGAAAATATTAATTGGAGTCTGTGATCTCCATGCCATTACCAGAGCACCCACTGTTGGTGTTATTGGAACCACAGCCATGGTTTCTCTGCAGAAAGCTGGAACCTAGCCCAGCCACCATGGCTAAGTGGTTGAGCATCAACCTAGGATCCAGGAGATCAAGGTTCAAATCCCAGTCAAGGCTCTATCCCTGGTCGGGGGCCTGCAGGAGGCAGCCAATCAATGACTCTCTCATCATTGATGTTTCTCTCTCTCTCTCTCTCTCTCTCTCCCCCTTCCTCTCTCTGAAATCAATAAAGACATATTTAAAAAATAATAAAAAAAATTTTAAAAAAGAAAGTTTGGAACCTAAAGTTGTCCAGAGAAGTCATGGTTGCTACTAGAGCCAAAATCCACAGGCGCTTTGTTGCTGGAGTACCACCTTCCTGGGCAGGACACCAGGAACCTAGACTTGTCTACCACCACTACTACCTCAGAAGCACAGAAAATATTGTCTCCTCCTTTCTTCCTGCCTACTAATCTCCCACCAGTGCCTCCCATTGCAGAAAGTAAGTAGAAGCCATTTGGAGAAGGAATTTTAGAAATGTAGTTTGCAGACTTCTAGCCCCCCAGTAATACACAGATCCTGGAAGAGTAGGAATAGGGCCAGGAGACAACAGATAGACAGAAATTTTCCTTTTGGTTTTCACTGTTTGAAGTCCTAGGAAACCAAAGTAAATAAAGGTTGCCTGGAAACATTCCAAAAAGTGTTTGGGACTAAAGAGAAGAAAGGGGAGAACCTGGAAAACCAGAGAATGGAGGAGAATAATCTCGTGAGACAACCAACAACATTAGTGCTTCCTTTGCACCTCATCTTCTTTCTCATGCTACCTTCCTATAGCAATCAATCAAAAATCAGGCCTCATTCACTATAAAGTGTAAATGACTGATAATAGTTTCAAGAACAGCAAGTACAGTAAGCAAAGGAAATTCAGGAATAACATCAACAAAAGCCATTTTTTTAAAAAATAATTCTTAAGATGTTCTATATGTCAGGATATAAAATCTTGTCCTCCAGCTCTAAGGGGAGAAACATATGGTTCTCATAAATAAAATGCCATGTGAAAGATATAAGAGATATGTACAAAGGACTAGTAGCACAACAAAAGCTGATCTAAAGCAGAGTTCCTCAACCTCAGCACTATTGACATTTGAGGCCAGATAATTCTTTGTTGTGGGGGGCTGTCCTGCGTATTATGTTTAACACCATATCTGGACAGTAGCACCTCCAACTTGTGACAACCAAGAACTTCTCCAGACATTGCCAAATGTTTCCCAGGGAGCAAGATCTAAAGTGTCTTAAAAAAAAAAAAAAAAAGCAAAAAAAAAAACACCCTTAAGTGGAGAATTAGAGTATATATTCAAAAGAAAGAAACAGAAAACATTTCAGGCAGGAAAAAAACTTCATATGCAAAGGCACAAAGGCATAACACAGCAATGAGACTGGAGCAAGAGTGTGAAGAGGGGTGTGGAAAGATGAAGCTAGGAGACAAAAAGTATTTACTATACCAAGCTAAAAGTTTGAACTTTACTGTCTAAACAATAGGGAGACATTGAAGGATTTTTGAATAGGACAGTAATTTATTCAAATTTGCATTTTTGAAGCATTTCTTTGGTGACTATTTGGATAGCAGAATAAGGGTAGAGGAAATACAATGAATGGAGCCCAGCTACCTATTTGCCATCATCCTAGGGTTGACATAAGGGTCCCAAAAGTGAGGTGAAATATACTTAGAGGAAATTAGTGTAATTTAGTGCTTAAGTGAACATGGAAAGCAAGGAGAAGGAGTGAAAGAATTGTAGGTTGCAAGTTTGAAAAAATGGGAAAATGGAGCAGACTGAGAAATGTGTCCTACTTTGGTGATGTGCCGTCTGAATTGTCTGTAAGACATCCAGGCCTAGTAACCTGTTGCTCAGGAAAGAGATCTGGGCGAGATGTGGTTGGGACTCTTCAGAATAGATAGCATTTGACCCGCCCATGAGTTACTTCATGATCAGAGAACAGACAGCATGAGAAAAGGCCTAAGGACTGATTTCAGGGGAATATTAACATTTGGGAAAGGGAAAGGCCAAAAAAGAAGAAAAATCGTTAAGTGATTTTGAAAACCAACAGTGGAATAGAACAAATAAGAGCTGGTAGAATAACAGCAGCTAAAGAAAAAGTTTGAGGAGGAAGGAGTGGTTAACAATGCAGAAACCAAGCAACATAAGGACTAAAAACTGACCCTTAAATACCAAGATCAGGAGTCCCTATAACCTCTGCCAAAGTCATGTCAGGAAGGTCCAAGAATCTAACTGCAGTGAGTAGGACAATGGATTTAAAAAAAAAAGAGAGACAGAGTAGAAAGTGGAGTTTTATTCATACAGACAACTTTCAAAAACCATAGCACTGTTAAGTCAATGATGAAATTGAACATGTTTATAAGGCTGCAAGAACGAACCCACCGAAGGAATGACTAAAGTCCTAATGTCATCGGGCCTTAAGGAAAAGAGTCAAAACGAAGGACCCAGTTAGTGGGAGGACCAATTTGAAAAGAGGGAAGGACATCTCTCACACAGAGAAGGGTTTGAAGTAGACATGTTCCAGTGACAGAGAATGTTCATGCCCCTGAGAAATGGAAAGCAAGGCCACCTGTTAAGAATTATATCAAACGAGGCCCTTTGAGAAGAAGAGCCAGATTGGGCATTTCAGGAGGGAGTACACATTTCTAATAACTACCATAGGAAGTGGGAGAGAAATGAGAGACGCAGGGAAAGCTGACCAGGCAGCTTTGAGGACCCAGTTGAGACCTGAAGCCACTTGCTTTCAGAGGGGCCACTTTGTAGGGATGTGCAATTTTTCTGGACTGCGCTTGATACTGTTGTAATTAGCTAGTTAATAATAGGAAAGGAGCAGCCATTATAGGTACTGCCATCTGGGCAGCCTCACTAGAAAGCTGAAATTTCACCTCCCCAGGGAACCACTGGCCCATTCCCTGCAGGTCCCTGGGAGAAGGGGTCCAACAAAGGGAAGATAGATGCATGCACAGTGAAGTTGGGATGACATAAGGAAGACGCTTGTCAGTCAAAGCTGGGAACAGAAGTCATTGGCTAGTGTAGGCAGGATTATTGCAAATCCACAAAAATTTGGGAATACATAATCCCACAGACAAAGGAGTTTGCCCTCTTGGCCTTCTTGGCTCATGGGGCTCTCTTGTTCCTGCTTCATTGCATTTGCCCATGTTCCCTCCATGGCCATGTGGCCATGGGGACCCCATATGCAATAGACTAATGGACAGCAGCTGGGAACACAATCTAAACTAGCGTGATGCTGGATTGGACTATGCTCTAACATGGAACAGAAACTCTGGACACAGGCTTTGATTTTAGCTCTGCTGAAGCCACGTTTACACTTCTATGGTGGGGCAAAGGGAAATGGGACCTTGGAAACTCACGGGTTTAATTCCACAGAAATAAAGCTTTCTACAATATATCATCCTCCCATGGGGCCTCCAGAAATTCTTATTCCAGCGATACCCCAAGAACTCCACTTCCGTAGATAACATACTCAGCAGCTCAAGTTAGTGGTAGACTGAGTCTGGGTGGATCCTGGCTACATTGTCCAATAAAATATGGTAGAAATGATGCTATGTGAGCTTCTAGGTCAGGCCTTTAGACACTAGCAGCTTCTACTTCTGGTCTTTGGCTACTCACTATTGGAGCCCTGAGCTACCGTGTAAGTTTACCCTACTGGAAGGACCACATGGAGAAGCCTAGACCACACAGAGAGAGAAAGCCGTGGGCAGCTGAGCCCTGCATCAAACCAGACCCTTATGTCAAGGTGTCAGTCATGTAAACAAAGCCAACTTGGACCCTGCAGTGACCCAGTCCACCCAATGTGGAGCCATTTAGTCTTGCCCAACTTCCAGACCCATAATCATGATGGAAATGATGGGAAGTTGTGGTCTCCATCAAGGTGTAGGCTTCAGAAGTGAGGCTGTCCTGAGTTTGGCATGGGCAGGGGTCTCACCCTGGGAGTGAGCTGTAGAGGCTGGGTGGTGATGAAGATCCTGGCAGCGTTATGAATATGGAGTAGAAACATTAAAAGACCAAGGAAAAGGGGGGGAAATACCCAGGTTCAAATTAATGCTAATCATTCCTGGCTGTTACTCTTTAAAAAGAAAAAAAAAAAAAAAAAGGATCCAAGGAGGGAAATTGTTCACCAGCAGTCACCTCCGCTGCCACTGTGATGCCTGGTGACACATAATTAGAAAACAAATGACAGATTAGTTTAATAATATTCATTAGCAACTAATGAAACTGACAGTGTTTCCTATTGAAAGCAGGTTGGGCTGTTAGTTGATTTTAAGCAAATTATGCTCCTCCCCTCCAGCCTCCCTCCCCACCTCCCCTTTCTGCTGGAGGCTGGGGAGGGGAAAAGATTGCAAATGGCTCATAAAAACGGGTACAAAGGGTGAGATGGTCGAGGGGACAAAGAGAACAAGAGGAGACAAATCAGAATGGGAGAGAAGCTCCTGGGGCCCCGGGAGGAGAGAAATGAAGTTAGAGAATGAGCCTTCCCCCCCACCCCACCCCACCCCACCCCACCCCAGCTATCTTCAGACATTTAACTTCTGTCAAAAACCAAAATTTCCATTTGCCTCGGGAAGGAAATGGTTAACAGAAGAGGGGGAAAATCAGTGTTTCCTTTCAGGCATTGTTGTTCTTTTCTTTTTCCTTAAAAAAAAAAAAAATTATCCTAAGTAAGAATTTTAACGATATGCAGAAATCATAGCTGTCTTGCTGAATTGCTGCAGGACTGACCCCCCTTGACAGTTCTTAAATTATTCAGCTATCAAGGGCCTGCTAAACATTAAATTAAGCATCCTCTCTCCCCTGTCCTAAACCATTAAGTTATGCAAATGCACAGATAATGGGGCATATGACAACTGGAGGCATTAATCACGCAGCCCTGTCTCTGGGCTGTTGTTATGTAGAAACTGCATCTGCCAACAGACCGAACAGCCACAATTAGATCTCACTTAATGGAATGAGGAGACACTGCCTGGCCCTCCGCACTCGTGTTAGGTTGTAGACCTGGGAGTGAATAAGGCGCTGGGGAGATCTGCCTGCTCTCAATCTCCCTCCCCCCCCCTTTTTTAATACCTGCTCCTTCAATTGAAATGAAAAATTACCTGTAATTGTTATCATTTGCAAACAAAACCTGTCAGAAGAAAAACCTGCTGTTTACAATGGATGTTTTTGTTGTTCCCCCGGTAATGTTCTTTGGGGAATTTCCTTCATTTCTGTGTGTGTGTGTGCGTGTGTGTGTGTGTGTGTGTGTGTGTGTGTGTGTGTGTGTGTGTTCAACAAATTCTCTGTCTTTGAGAGGAGGCTGGAGCTTGGGAGTGGGAAGCCGCAAACAGCCTCCAAACTGCTGTCTGGAAGCAGCGGACTGGCTCCCCTGCCAGGCGGGTGGCTGGCACGCGCTGCGTGGCTGCTTGGTTCCTGCGACCCCCGAGTGCGAGTCCCAGAAAGCCGTAGGCAGAGCCCTAGCTGTGCCCCCAGCCTCTCCCCCAGCAAGCGGTAGATTAGATAGACTGGGAGACACCCATCCCCTCATCTTCCCAAGAACTTTCCTCTCGCTTCTCCAGGATTTAACACACTCAGTTTACAGTTTATGTATTTTTTTTAAATCAAAGTAGTTAAGCATTTTTATGGTGGTCAATTGTTGTCAATTGTCTCTTTTGCTTTTGTTTTGTTATTTTTAGTTTTACTCTTAGGACGTGAGAACAACACAATTGGCTTTGTAGGAATATATATGACTTGCTAACAGTTGCTATCTATAGAAGATTTGAGTTGTCATATCTTTTTATAGCAAAACATTGACTTTTCCAACTGGTTTCTCAAGAACCCTGTGGTTCCACAGTCCTGGGTAGAGAGGAGGCACAATGTGGGAGAGACTCATGATCACAACCCCCACCACCACCATCCCACCGCCACACACAGCAGGAGCATCACTTTCAACGGTTTCACATACTGAGCTTTTATGTTAAGAAAAAAAAGCTCTTCTGTTTTAAAAAATAGTTCAGGAAACCACTGTTCTCAAATGAAGTCAAGGAGACTTACAGACCTAGTCCCCGGCAACAGTCATTCACTCTCAGGTCTGCTCTCCCTATTTGCTAAATATAGAACCATTTAAACTGTTAACAGTCAATGGTACTGTTTTTCCCCCTTCCCTCAAAAGTTCTCCAACACTTTTAGGAAGTCTACATACTTGTATGAGCAAGAAACCCAGAGCAGAAAGGAGGGGTAATGATTTTCCAATAATTGAAGCCCCTCCTTTCCCATTAACTCCACTAACCACCATTTAGGCCCAATTAGCTCTGAGCTGGGTCAAGGCACCCCTGACCTCCAAACTGTACCCTGTGCAGAGAAAGGGAGCAGGCTGGCTGGCTGGGGGGGGGGGGGGGGGGGGGGGGGCAGAAAGTTGGCAGGACAGGGATATATAATTACTAGGCAGGGGAAAAACTCATACAGGTTTATCTGGTAAGATTCAGTGAAGTCAACTCAAGCACCGTGTTCTTTCCAGGCCTGGCCTGCTCCCCTACTCCGCACTGTCTTTTCCTAAACCTTCAAGCGGTTCCTCCACCTGAGGCCTTCCCGAGCCTGGATGAATCCAGCCACAAGGTTTCAGGTCTTTCTGGTCTCATCTGGATCACCGGTCTGCTGAATTCTGCTCCACCCTCCCCAAACCATCTTCCCACAAACTCCCTCATGCCTCAAATTCAAATTGGCATGACCTTCCTCCACTTAAAAGTCCTACACGCCTTTGACAGATTCTTCCCCTCTTAGCTTTGGGGTCATTACTCCGGGAAGCCTTCCTGAGTTTCCTTCTCTGCCCATTCCACCAGTGCAGGTTGAGCATCACTCACGCCCTCTCCTGCACTCTCACAGCCCCTTGTTACCTGCTTGAAGCTTTCACATTAAATCCTCATGGATTTGCTTGTCTGTTTCCATGAACAAAGTCATGGCCTAGGTCGAGTGCAGACTCCAGCTCTATTCATTCTTATCTCCATTACCTAAGCCAGTGTTTCTCAAATGTTACAGGTGCCTCCAAATCATGAATCACGGGGATCTTGTTTAAAAAGCAAATTAGTTTAGCTGGTCTGGGGTGGGGTCTGAGATTCTGCATTTCTAACAGGCTCTCAGGATGTCAATGCTGCTGGTCAGTGAGTCACACTCCAAGTAGCCAGACCCTAAACAACCTCTATGTCATATCTTCAGTGTTAAGTACACAATACAAGGTTTGAATGATTACCACCACCACCACCCCAGTTGTTAAATGACTGGCTGCTAAATCTACCTAACAATTCTCATGTAAACCCACAATGAGGCCTCATACTCACGTCTTGTTATAAGAAACAATTCAGGTGCACAGACAAATGGATAACAGCTATCTCTTTGCTTTCTCAAACTGCAAATGCAGTGCACACCCAACAATGGAACATTATTCAGCCTTAAAAGGGAATCAAGTACTGATACCTGCTACAACACAGATAAGCCTCAAAAACATTTTGCTAACTGAAAGAACCAAGGCATAAAAAGCCACATATTTCATGATTTCATTTATTTGAAATGTCCAGAATAGGCAAATCCAGAGACAGAAAGTAGATTGGTGGTTGCCAGGCAGTGGGCAGAAGGGGAAATGGGGAGTGGCTGCTAATGGGTATAGTATTTCTTTTGGGGTGATGAAAATGTTCTGGAATTAGACACTGTGTTGGTTGTACAACCTTATGATCTTTCTAAAACCACTGAGTTATATACTTTAAAAGGGTGGATTTTATGGTATGTGAATTATCTCAATCCAAAAACAATTTTTAACACAGGCAGCAAATGTGACTTTACAGACAGAATTATTTCTAGCAGAGATGAGTTTGGGCTGCATGGCTTTGACCCCTTCTTCTTCAGCACCTAAGATGACCCAAGGAGACTCCAGGTGCTATAAAGGAAAGGGTACTTTATCTAATGGCGGGTTACCCATGTTCTTGCTTCTCCTAAGGCTTTCTTCCTTCAAACCACAATCTCCCAAGCTGGTCTTCCACTGATCACCATGCCTCAAGAAGTCAAAAAACACTGGATGGTGTAAACAAAATAAAGAAGTTTCCTTCTGCAGGATTTCTGGGGGTCTCATTATGCTAATAAGCTTTGTAAATCACTAAGAGGAAAATGGTATGCCACTTCTCACATCTGACTACAGAACTCTGTGTTGTGTCTCCCACCCACCTAAACACACACAAAACATCTTCTGGAACTAATATTCCATGGAAAGCGGTTAAAAAAACACTGCTCTCCAGAGCTAACTGCTCTTTATTTCTTTGGATTCATTGAGATCCATTCATAATAAACAGATCTCATTAAAATGGATATTATTTTCTTCAATTTACTCCAGGGTTTGATTCCTGGGCTTGCCCTTTATTAGTTGCGTGACCTTAAACAGGTGCCTCAGTCCCTCGAAGATTCAGTTTTCCATCCATCAGTTGGGGATAGTGCCTACCTCCCAAGGATGTCAGAAGAATCCAATAAGAACCAATGTAAAATAACTAGCACAGTACTTGCTATATAGTTGGTGCTTAATAAAAATCTTCTTTCTTTACCAAATACGCCAAACCCTTATTGAAGAAGTAGGTATACATCTCTCTAACCCCCACAAAACTGGCACCATGCTGGGTCCATCACAGACTTTACACAAATATTTGCTAAATGCATGAATGAATGAATCATCAATGCCCTGCTAGACCCACTTCCCTAGACCACAAATCCAGGCTAGACCATCCATGACAGTGTGACCGATCATAAATGGAAGAATTCTGGAGCTTACAATTCACTCTCTACTATAAGAATTTTCATCAAATCCCCCACAATATACAGGTATGCCTTGTTCTTTAAGGCTCTAAGTGTTCCAAGTCTTTACTAAAGGACACTGATGACACAGTGTTGCTTTTCTAACGCAGGCAGATGGATGATCCTAATGCAGAATGCATTAAAGCAGAGGGAACAGTCAGTCCACGACACAGAGAAGCCTGCACTTGGGCTTTGGAACCAGACCACCTGAGTTTGACTGAATCGGACTCAGCCAAGTATGACCTTAAGCATTACTTAACCTCTTCATGCCCGTTTCCTGTCTTAACACTTATTTGTCAGGCTATGGCGAGGGTTAGAGTTAATAAATGAACAGTGCTCAGAGCAATGCTTAGAACATAGAAAATACTCAAAAAATATTGACTGCTATTATATTTGTAATAATTGACAATATTAATTCCTCACCATAAACACTTTTCAACCCTGTTCAACCCTTCTCTCATCTAGCTGTCCTCTGATCTCACAGGTGAAACAGAAGAGATTCAGCCATACAGAAGAAATTACTGAAACAACTTTATTCATAAAACAAGTGTGAAAATTTCTTTTTATTGGTAGTAAGGGAATTTTAAGGCTGTAATGCCAGCTTTATTCCTCAAAGAGTAGTAGTTACTGTACTGCTGTACTCTGAGCCACGTGACTAGTTAGCACCTTCCCTTTCATTGGACAACCGTGAAATCTATTATGGCCCCTTAGCAGGGAAATTTCAACAAGAAATTGCTACATTTATTAAACACACACGCACGCACAAACAAACAAAAACATATTGACCATGATGGAAAGATTTTACCCATATCTACACAATGATGACAAAATTAGGCATGACTGAAAGGTTTGGGCAGCCCAATTCTCAGGGAAAAAACCTAAAAACAAATGTCATAATACTCATTAAAATGCTTTGATATGTCACAGGATGATCTAAGCCTTTAATTCACATTCCAGTGTGGATGCCCTCAATGGTGTTTCAGATCAGTGGTTTTCAAATTTTTTTAGCAGAACAACCCTTTTCCTCCCTGTTCCAAATAAAATCTTACATGGAACCCAAATATGTAAACAAAAACAAAAATAGTACTGAGCTTCTCTGGGTTGGGAACCATAGAATGACAGTTCCTTCAAGCCAGCAGTGGCCCCTGAGCTCTACAAAGAATTTTCTAGCCTGCATGACATCGCATGAGGTCTTATGAGTTCCCTCCTCCTACAAACTAAGATACTAACTCAGAGAAAATCTTGGTAAGTGGGGGAGGAGAGGGTGTTGCAATTATCTTCAAAAAACTGATCATTTTCTAAAGGGAATTTTTACAATTATTGGATCATACCAAGTTCTAAACTGCATTAGGCTAAATAGTGTAAATTTTTTTCCTCCTAACCAGTAAGTGGGGCTCTTGGGGAATATCAGATCAGCCTTAGGCAAATTTAAGAAACTACATTTTCTCTATACATTACAGTTGTAGCTTCAGTAAATTTGCAAACTTGTGTGCTTTCTAATGACTTTCTCATTCTATACTAGGCTTTCTCAGCCTCAGCACTATCATCATGTTGGGCTGAATACTTCTTTTCTGTGGGAGGTGGGCCATGATGTAATACCTAAAGATTTGTACATATTTTTGGGGCTTTGTGCTTGCTTGCCCCTATGTCTGGAATTCCCTTTCTCAACCCATCCACCTCCCTGGCAGCTTTTTTAAAAAAAAATATTGGACAAAGTCCCATCCACGTGCCAGGTTCCAGGGTACAGTTAGCAGACACACACAATTTCTAACCTGCCCAGAGAGGCACCGCAATACAAACATCTCTCTCTGTACCTATTCTAATTGCAGGTTGCCTCATCTGCCTCTCCCAAGAGATGGAAACTCCTTGAGGAGTTTCTATATGTTCAGCATCTACATCTGTTAGAAGAATGACTTTAGTAGGCTCACATTTTCCTACACTCACTTGGAACTTTAAGGGCTACAACAATGTTAAGGGAAAACAGAATTTGCCAACCCAAAATACACCTTTTAGAATATTATTTTAAGATGGTTATTTTTAACAAACAAAAGACTCAAAAAGGAACTTTGGGCCTTCCCCTCTTATCTCCCTAAAGGAGTTCAGATAGAAAAACCTGCTTAGCCTGGCCCGCGTGGCTCAGTGGTTGGGTGTTGACCAAGGCACCTGGAGGTCATGGTTGGATTCCCAGTTAGGGCACATGGCAGGGTGGCCCGCTGGATCCCCAGGAGGAGGCAGCCAGCAAGGATTCTCTTTCATCATTGATGTTTCTCTCTCAAGCTCTCTCCCTTGTTTCTGAAACTAATAAAAACATATAAAACAAACAAAGCGACAAAAAAAGAAAAAAAAAAGAAAACCTGCTTAAAGGAAGGGAGCTATCACCTTAGCACAGCAGAAGCGAAGTGTTGCAGACAGGAGGGACCCTCCAACTTCTGTGTGCTCCTGCCCCGCGCCCCTCTGCGCTGGGTGGTCCAGTAGGAACGTGTTTACCAAACGTCTGCGCTTTGCCATCTGCTTGTGAATCGCAGACTTGCCCTGTGAAACCCAGGCCCCTACCTCCGCGGTCCGTCCCCAGGCTCGCTAAGGGGGCTGGGTGCAGCTGAGAGGTCCCTACCCTCGTCGCGGACACGGGTCGCCGGTGCTGCTCCGGCCTCGGTGGCCCCGCGGACCGCGCCCGCGCCGCGGGCCCGCGCGGGGAGGCCTGGCGCCGGGCAGCTCCCGGGCGAGCTGCGGCCCATGAAGGCGGGACGTCCTCAGGCCCGGGCGGGACGTCGCGCGGGCGTCTTCGCCGAGCTGGGGACCCACTGCGCCGAGTGGCTGCTGTGCTTGCTCGCGTGGGGAGCCCCCGCTCGCGCGCCGCCTCCGTGGACCTGCGGCCCCGGGACACAGCGGCCGCCGCAGGCAGCGGCCCTGGCGCGGGTGGCAAGTGGCCATCACGTTCTCAGGGTCGGACATGTGCTGGGTGAGCGCGGGCACCGCCGGCTGCCCGGCGGGTCAGGGGCGCGCAGGGCGGGCGGGGAAGGCGCCCGTTCAGGGCCGCCTGGCGCGTCTGCGCTCAGCTGGCCCGCGAGGCGCGGGCAGGTGGTGACCCCGCTCAGGGGCCGGCGCCAGGGGGCTGAGGTCTCCACGGGGCTGGTCAGTTCCAGGGTGCGATAGCCAAGGTCACGCAGGGCCTCGTGGTCGCTGGGGTAGCTTTCATCTGTATTTTCCACCAGCTGGTAGGCGGAGAGGGTGGCCTTGCAGGGCTCAGACACCCTGCGGGACACCTTAGGCGAGGACATCACGCTGAGGGTGTTAATGATGCAGCCTGGATACTCCTTCCGGATCTTGCTAATAAGCAAGGTGCCATCCTGGACCCGGTGCCACCCCACAGCAACCGGGCCAGCTGGAAGGCCTGCAGACGGTCACAGCTGTCTGACTCCTTCCGAAGCACCACAGCCAGGACCCAATCTACCAATTCAGCTCCCTCTGTGTAGTGGCCCTTTGCCCAGATGTTACCGGCCCCACTCTGGCCAAACATGAAGTTGTCGGGCCTGAAGATCTGGCCCAATCAATGGTCTAGACCTGATTGAGTCTAGAGTGCCCAGCTCCAGATCCACCAGGGTAGCCTGAAGCACAAACTTGTTACTAGCAGCTCAGTTGTAGTGCACATTGATTCTCTCCAGGAGCAAGTCACTGTGTCCACAGCAATTGCCAGTGGGGTTGATCCCATGCTCATCACTGATGACCTCCCAGACCTCCCAAAGCTTGGCGCCAATCTGGTTGCCGCATCCCCCGGCCATGGTTCTGAGCCTAAGGAATGGGGAAGGAGCGAATGCTGGCCGGGAAGGCAGCCTCTGCCATTAACCAGCTTGCAGCAACGAGGGCCAGAGAACTCCAAGAGGAAAACAAGCGGGGACACTGGCACATATTTTTCATTTGAAAAAGAAAAAAAAAAATCCTAACTAAAGAATAGAACAATTCTCATCTTTGCTCGCAAAGCTTTTACATCTCCCTTGGGCCCTGTAATGACCTCCTACTGCTATCACGTGCTCGATCACCAGCCCTCACTCTATATTCCGACCCTGTTTACATGGGGCTGACTGAAAGGAGGCAGAGAGCAGGAAAATAAAGCATTTGAAAGGGAAATCCACACTTCCTAGCTTAGAGTGTACCAACCCCTTTTCCCACCACAGGAAATTATTTGGCTACTCAAACAGAGTAACCCATTGCTCTTTGTTTGGGAACATGGTGATTATACTCACGGGAGGGAGTCGATAGATAGAGGACAGGACGCATGCTGGATTTTTCATTTGGTGAGCAGAATGAAAATCCTTTGAACATATCCCTGTGGAAAAAATAATCAATTTTTCATAGATGTGTTATAGGTTTCATAAAATATATTGTGCCCATATTTTTAAAAGTAATAAAATGGCTTTTTAATGATACTTAAAATCTATGGTATGGCAAGAATTATTTAAAATGTGTTTCTGAGGCCTGAAATGTGGTGCTGCCTACTAAAATATAGATGATTTGGATAAGTCTGTCTTCCTGGGATAAATGTGAGACCCAGCTCGCCTTATTATAAAGCTAATATGAAGGAACTTGATATTCAGGCAGTTAAGTAATTGATATAAATCCTCCCAAGATATTAGAGCCCCTGAACTTTTCTTACCAGTTAGCAGTTTGCCCATTGGCCTGTGTGTGTTAAATAACTATTCTTAACCCAGAGGTCAGGAAAACACGTTCACATAGAAAAAGTCAACACACAGCGGAACAAGAGGAAGCCGAGCTGAGCGTTCACTCATCGAGCAAGCGTTTCCTAAGCAGTGCGCCAGGTCCCAGAATGTGGGGAGACCCAATCCTGGTGCTCTGGGGTCTTAATCTCAGATCCAGGCAGATTAGCTCCATTTTGATGAGCAACGGACTTGATTTTCCACATTGGTGGGCATACTTTTCACAGGAATACAGCTCCACTCTCAGTAGAAGACTATGTCCCTATACCTGTGTCCAGCCTCAGTTAAGCATTCAGCATAGGTCTTCATGGCACTGGTAAGAAGGCAGAGGACAACGTGGCCACCACACCTGAGAAAGCAGGCATCTTCAAAGCCAGGGTGGTGGGTCATGAGAGTCCTGTCCAGAGAGCATGGGCTGCCCGTTTGTCACAGCTCACAGCTCCAGAGAACCAGGTGTTGTCTCCACTCTCTGCCAACGAGGGATGTGCCTGCCACGTATCCAGCACTCCGTGGGTGTGGGTGTGGGTGTGGGTGTGTGTGTGGTGTGTGTATGAAAAAGAGAAGATTTTTTAAATCCATTTGAAGCAGATCCAATAGATGAAGATCCACATTTGAAAACAAAACAAAGCACTTGGGTTTAAGTTTTCTCATCAAGCAGCAAGTTCCTTAAACATTATTACACTATTGTGTGTCTGGTGTCTGCCTTCAAGGAGCTTTGAAGACATTAAGCATCACCGAGGTCAGAATCAGTCTAGCTGAGAACATGAAATGACATCCCCGAAACGGAGACCACATCAATGTGTGACACCAAGTGTAAGAGCTTCGGGATTTTACAAAAGGGAAAGTCACTCTAGGTCCAAGCTGGCTAAAAGGACTTGCAGCAGAGGGTGGTAAGAAGGGTATTGAAAGATGTTAGGCTTTAGATTATGGAAGGGGCAGAGGTGGCATTGCAGAGAGGCAGAAAAACCGAAACAAAGATGTGGAAGCAAAATCAGGCATTCTGTTTGCCAGTAGGAATGCCCTGACCAGAGCTGCAGGAAACAGGGCTCACATTACAATGGGGACTTATTATGGGAAAAGAGAAGTTGATTTGTTACATTGGGGATCTTGAGTAGGAGTAAAAGGATGTTCCTTAGGTATGGTGAGAACTCACCCCAGGATTCCTTTAAAGAGCCCACTCCCCTTTGGCACTGAGCTAATGATTTCACGTGCACTCAGTTTTTCAATATCCCGTCTCAGTGGTTCCCAACTTATGGGCCACAGAGTTATGGCAGAGGTCCCTGAAGTCAGATAAGCACTGCCTAGAGAATGACTTGCTCCTGCTATATTGCCACTATCCTGTTCTAATATATGTAGATAGTGTGAGACATAAAATGCAAATTCACTCAAAAGCAACAGTAACCTGAGTTGCCCCAGGCACCAGCATATAGTTACACATGGAGTCACTTTAACAATAACCCAAATGTCACTGGCTCCAATCTCCCTGCTGTTCATGCAGGACTTTAGCCTCCAGTAAAATGCCCCTCATGCATTTCTAGTTCCCAGGGATTGTTTTTACCTGCCTGAAAACTAGTCTGTTCTCTCCAGGCGGCCACGGGGTGGCGCTGCATCTGCACAGCTCCCTCCCCTGCTCCTTCTGGCACCCCCATGCCTCAGACCCCAGCACAGGATGGCTCACATGGAGTAGGCGGAGGAAATGCCTCCTTCCTCTTTTGAGCTACCATTCCAAAGTGGTCATATGTGTGCCCCACACCATATTTTACTGAGGGTTTTTTAGAAAGAACAGCTCTTCCACTCTTTACTTAATTGCCCCTAAGCTATCAATGAAACCTGTTTTCTTATGTGAAACCAATGGAGGCTGGTCAGGAAGAAATATACCAGGGCCAGATCCCTTTCTGTGCTCACAATCATCGCTCCCATAGTCTACGGTCAAAATGCACATTCTCTGTGACTCGGCAATTTCAACTGCTAAATGTGCAAGGAAGAGAAAGGGTAGGAGGATTTTCAATGCAGATTATTTACAGGAGTGAAAAAGGAGAAACATAAACATGTGGTACAGAAAGGGTTAAATTAATTATGGCACGCTCACGGCAGAATGTAGGCAGCTGTTTAAAATAATTAGATCAGCTTAGAAGTATTGCTGCAAAAGGTCTCTGTGATGAATGAAATATTAAATGAAACAAGCCAATCAGAAGATATTAGGTATAGTATGCCCCCATTTCAAAAATGGGAGGTGGTGGCAAAGGAGAAACGTACATATGGATAATATACACCAGGAACAAAACCTGTGGAAGTACTGACAACCTTTCCCCCCCAGCCCCATTCCTAAAGGGCAGTGGCTTCCTACCACTCAGACCCTTGATGGAACTGATCGGGGAGACAGTAAGAGACAAGTGGTAGGGTCCTCAATTGGCCAGTTGTCTGCATGAGACAAGATGAAGGAGGAAGTAGTGGATGAAGAAAGCCACCCACCCAGGAAGTGGAGGAATAGAAGACCTGAAGTTTTTAGAAAGAAAGGCGATGAGATCCTGGAGCAGTTGCTGAAGACTTGAACTGTGGGAGACAAAGCTGGGAGAAGGAGGGTTCAGGTGTGTTCTGCTGTGTCATGGGCCATGTGACTCCTCCAGAGTGTGCAGATAAACCCATGGCAAAGGTCTAGAACACCAATGAGGTTTGGGGATCAGAGCTGTGTCTCTTTTGCATGTTTCTCTGCTGCCCATGAGGTGAGAACAAGCTTAGCTGACGGTTGCCTATGGGTGAAAAATGCAAGGAAAGCCACCCCAGAAATGGTCCCAGCGGTTACCTCTGCAAAGTTAGATTAGGTACTGGTGGGCTTTGTTACAATGACCATGTATGCCCTTTATAATTTTAACAGGTGCATGTTTTCCTTCCATTCAGGGTAGGGACTTGGATGAGGCAAGCAGGGTGGCTTGGGTGCAAAATTTAAGGGGGCTCTCAGGGCCTTGAGAGCTCAGAGCCAGCATATAAACACACCTGTGGCGGAGCGCCTCCTTAAATTTAGCACCCTAGTCACTCTGCTTGCCTCACCCTGGTCCTGCTCCTGCTTACTCTCCTTCTTGTTAACTGTCATAGTTCTGGATTTCATTTAAATCCAAGCTGAGATGCTATCTGCCATGCACACTAATAACAGAGTATGTTGCCATTTCAAAAACACTCTCACATACATATTTCACTGCTTCTTCGTGATCATCTCAGAGGAAAATTAGACCGATATTATAATTCCCATTCTACAGATGAAACACCAGAAAGGTTAAGAGACCTGTCCAAGGACACACTGCTCCTAAGTGGCAGCAAACTCAACCCAGTTCTGCTGACTGCAGTGATTCCCATCCCTTAGTATTTCCATGACACCGGGTGCAAGTGCACACGTGCAAATGCACACACACACACTTGATATCACTCTTATATCTATCAGGGAAAAGAGAATCTCTGAAGTGGACCTAACCCAAATAGTCATAATTCCCATCAAATAGGGCCCTGCATCACCCCTTTGTAACCACAGGAGGCAGAAGCCCACAAAAGAGCAAGGCAGCCTCTAGCCCATATGGCTGCACCCTTAGCATCAGCCTTTCACGAGGGCCTGCAAGCAAGTCCCTGACTGCTGGCTGGCACCAGGTGTGAGCCACAGAAACTCTGGGGGTTTGGAGGAGGAGGGCATCTGCTCAGGAGACATTAGCCCAGGAGAGTCTCAGAGTTGGACAATCCTAGCAGGAACGCATGCGTGGTGGTCTCACTTCTGGCTTTTCCCCTGAGATGAGCAGAAAGGAGGAAGAGCACCAGTAGTCACTAGCCTGGAGCTCAGCCAGGTGGCCTAGCAACCTGGAAGTTTGCTTAGGGAGTTGGTTTGGACAGACCTTGAACTACCCTGTTTATCCAGCTGTGTTCTAGAGTATTGTTCGCTTAATACCAACACCACATTTAATAAAAATGAACAATATAGTCCAGCCAGGCGTGGCTCAGCGGTTGAGCATCGACCTAGGATCTAGGAGATTGCGGTTCAATTCCTGGTCAGGGCACATGCCCCGGTTGCAGGCTCCATCTCCAGTAGGGGACGTGCAGGAGGCAGCTGATCAGTGACTCTATCATCATTGATGTTTCTATCTCTCTTTCTCTCCCTTCCTCTCTCTGAAATCAATAAAGTGTTTTTTTCAAATGAACAATATATCTCCCCTCCCCTCTGCAGTTTTGATTTTCTTGGTTCTCAACTGGTACATCCTTTTAAAACTGAAGTTAAAAAACTAAGAAATTGACAGAACACACTCTTTTGCCAATTGTGCTTTTTTTTCCCTCACAAAACCTAAATCACAGCTGGCAAAATTCATCCTGTCCTTGTTTACCTGTTGTTCCTCTAAGGATGCGGCTAAGGATCCAGTTCCACCAGCCTGGCGCCTAGGAACAGTTTAGCTAAGACTTTGCCTCCCTCTTCTGTTGAAAAACAGGATAACAGGCGACAACAAACTATAAAACGCTGGTGGAAAATACGCCCCTAGGATATTTACATAAGCTGTGTAAAGTGGCTTTAAAAAGGGCCTGGCATTACAGCATTGTTATCCACATGACATTAGAATTAATACTTCCCAGGAAAAGAAAACTTCAAATCAGATGAGATCAAATCATGATAAATTGCACTCACCTGAGTAGCTGAACAAATCAGTGGAGGGATTCTTTGGTCACTGGACTAAAAATATTCCAGATTGATTTTCCCCCATTTTCAGTAAAATATGAAACTCCCGGATAAGCTGAAATATTACTGGAGTCCTGTATCTTGCAAGGATGCACGTGGCAAAGGCATAGCCATTTATCTAAAAACTTTCTGTTAATAGCTGCAGAGATGGCTGAATTTGCAGGATCTCATCAGGCAAGAAGCACTGACCTCAAAAATAGGGGGGGAAGTAAGGTTTTCTGCTAAGTACCAGAGTTCTCAATCATAAATTAAACATTCCTTTGCAAACTCAGTAATATCCTAAAATATTCAATTAGGACCTTTTATTCAGCGATGTAGGAAATTTGAATTTCTAAGAGGCCTTGTCCTGTCCTGAACAGAGGGGAAGATTCCTTTGAGGGAGTTCGTCTTTCTGAGGAAGATGCCGGTGCACGGTGGCCTATCGTGGTAAAGGCCCAATGGGCCTGTCTTGTTTGAGAGCTGTTTCTGCAGTGGCATCATCTGGCCTTTATACAGTGCTGTTCCTCTTAATAAGGAAGACCATTCACTATGGAGCATTGTGTGAGGCACTCAACATATATACACCCGCTGACAACGAGTTAGCATAATCCTCATGCCTCACTTAGGGAAACTACAAGTTCAAAGTAACCTCCCTGAGATGCTAGGTTTGGGGAGAAGCAGAGCTGGGATTCATCCTAGAGGGTGGAACTTCAAAGTCGGTGCTCTTGAAGGCAACACCCACTGCCTCTTTTAAAGAGCTCTCCCCTAGCCTGGCCGGCATGGCTCAGTGGTTGAGCATCGCCCTATGATCCAGGAGATCACGGCTTGATTCCCAGGCAGAGCACATGCCCAGGTTACGGGTTCAAACCCCAGTAGGGGGTGTGCAGGAGGCAGCTGATCAGTGACTCTCTCGTCATCAATGTTTCTATCTCTCTCTCCCTCTCCTTTCCTCTCTCTGAAATCAATAAAGATATATTTTACTAAATAAATAAAAATAAAAAGCTCTCCCCTAACTGGCAGGAATGCATTCCAGAGACCGGTAATGAGAATCACTTGGAGAACTTGTTCACTCTGCTTCCAAAACCTCTACCCTGGAGGTTCCATCTCAGTAGGTCTGTGCAGAAATTGTCTTGTTAACAAGCGATCCAGGTGATTCTTATCATCTAAGAACTATGGAATGATCTCAGGCCAGGGGTCAGCAAGGTAAAGGGCCAGAGAGTATTTCTGGTTTTGTGGGCCAAAAGGTCTCTGTCACAACTCATCAGCACAGAAGCAGCCAGCAGCAATTGGGAAATGAATGGGCATGGCTGCAATCCAGCACTTTAATTACAAAAACAGGTGGCTGGCTATAGTTTTCTGTCTCCTCTCAGACCATTCATAATACCACTAAAAACAAGACATTAATGCTTGCTATTTGTCACCTTATTAAGGCCAAGACTCAATCAGGTAATTGATCTGGTGAAAATCTTCCCAGCACAGGGAAACGTACCCCTCATCAAGGAATAGAGTCAAGGTTGTGTCTTCCCTCCCTCTTTAAGGAGCAGCACCTTTAGTATCAGGTGCAGGTTTGTAACCTTCCCTATCTGCGCAACTCGTGATGCAAGGGAGGACGTTAGGAGGTCAAGCAGAGACAGGTGAATGTGCTCGGTGGCATTCTAAGAAGTCCTCCAAGATTCCCATCCCCTGGTGAGAATGCACACCTTGCTCCAGTTATCCAGTCACACACTGATTTAAGTCCTACTCTACAGGGATTTTGCAGACATGATTAAAGTCCCAAATTGGTAGATTTTATGAGAGGGAAACCATCCTGACAGGACTGATCAAAATCAAAATGAGAAGATGATTCAACATGGGGAGAGTCCCCATTGCTGGCCTTGGCGATGGAGGGGCTATAAGGTGAGAAAAGTGGGTGTTCCTTAGAAGCTGAGAGCTCCCTGACTGACAGCCAGTAAGAAAGGGGTCCTCATTCCTACAACCATAAAGAAACAAGTTCTTCTCCAACAACTGAGTTGAGAAGAAGACACTGAGCCCCAGAGGAGCACCTGCTGTGGCTGACACCTTGACATCAGCTGGTGTGACCCCAGCAGAGCTGGGACTTCTGACCTCAGAAAATGTGAGATAATAAAGTTACGTTTGGCAAACTGTTCAGTCTGTGCTAATTTGTTACACAGCAATAAAAAAAAAATTTTTTTTAACTAAACTAATTCAGAGAGGCCCAGGGCTTTGATGCCTGAGTTACTGCTGGAGATTTTTAAGCCCAGTAATTTCTGGGTTTAAATATAAATGGATGTGTCCCCTTAGAGCCACTTGCATTCACCCTGTGTGGATTGTCCCCTGACTCAGGCCAGTGTTCACAGCCCGCCTTTCAGGAATGTGCTTATCCAGACCACTTACTGCAGTGAAGTTTACCCAAGACCAATGTGCAGTTTATTTCAAAACGCCTGTCATGTGCAAAACATCAAACCAGATATTGGGGGTGGCTGGGTGATAGGGGATGAAAAGGGACAGATGTTTGGAAAATTAACTGTCAGGCAGGTATTATTATTGGCATGTAAGAAAACCATATAGGAACTCAGAAAGCAAGACAGTTAATTCTGACCAAGAAAACATGGAATTTACATGGGAAGGCACAATCTAAACCAGAGAACAGAAGCTCACAATATTTGGTACGTGTGAGATGTTGGCAGAGATTGTGAAGGGCTTTCTGTATACAGGGGCCCCCGGGGGCTCCCCAAATTCTTCCTGCATCCAGGGAATTAGGAGCTTGGACCACCAAGTAATCTTTCAGGGAACCTACTGTTAGATTCTTTTTTTCTTTTTACTCTTTTATGAGGATGACTGATGCTCCACTGAATTCAGAGGAGAATTTGATTTTCCTGCTATCCTCAGGGGATGCCCCAGCTAAATGCATGAAAAGTCACCCAACATCAAAGACCATTCAGCCACGGATATGAGAGCTTCTGTCACCTTACAGAGCTTACAATCACCAATGTCCTCTTAGAATTTTCCCCAGTGCAAGATACAGAGGTGGGGAGGGCTGGAGGGAAAGAGGAGCTTGCCTTAATACAGCCTAATTTCTATTGGCACCGGCTGCAAGCAGCCTCTTAACAGAGATGTTTAATTGATCTTTATTGAGCAGAACCTTCCCTTCTGCTTATAAAAGGAATGATCGCTCTTCCCCCTGGTTCTATCTGGAGAAGTTAATAGCCCCAGCTTTCTCTTATAGCAGAGATACTTAATGACCGGGAGACAATCATAAATTGAGTTTATTGTCCAAAATACAAGCCACGTTCTAATCAACCTTCACATTGAGATTGCTTCGCCTGTGTCTGTTGATTTTTGGAGGGGCTTTTCCCAGCTGACGAGCTCATTTTTCTTGCCAATCCGTCTGCTGTCCAATTAACAAATGCCGTTAGCAACGTAACCTACAGGCCTTTGCCAGCGACCCTTGAGGACGCCGTAATGTGTATGGACCGGACCCCCTCGTGCAGTGGCTCCTGGACAGGCCGCGGGCTCAGCCTCCAGCGTTCGCACCCACCGTGCAGGAATATTTGGCAGGAATGAAGAGCATTGTGATACTTCCAGGATCCAGAGACAACTTCCAGGATTCAGTTAAAACAGAGCTACTGCTTGGTAGTGATTGAGAGGAAAAGTAATGCTTTCTGAGTTACTTTCGTTCATTTTTAAAAGGCTTTATTGATATTAGCATCGCTCCTTGAAATAACCTTCGAACACAAGCGGATGCTAATATTTCCATTTTACAGCTACGAAATTTTGTATTAAGTGTTCCTACGAGCAAGCTATTTGAGGAATAGATTTGGCAGTAAACTGGAGGCTAGTCCTTGCTGCTACAATGTACTGTTATTGTTTGGAGGGCTGTCCTAGAATTATGGCTTTTCTGGGTCTTTTTTCTTCCTTTCCTCCTTTTGGCTGCTGGCTTTGCCCATCTGTCACCTGCCACTGCCTCCCCACTCCTCCAAGTTACCATCTTGGCGGCGTAGGCACTGTGGCCATAATTTTTCTAAACCAAATTTTGAAACCTGTTTTATGAAAAAATCCAAGTGTTCTTAGATGGAAAAAAAGGGTAGGATTTTGAAACCATGATTTTCTAGAAATATCTGAGATATACGATCACTCCAATAGTGTGGCTCTGCTATATCCCCGAATGGCTAGCAAAGGTGGGTGTGGGAAGGGAAGCACCTACCATTCATTGGCACAGTTAATAGAAATATAATTAACACAGGTGTAAGATCTGGGCTTATGGTCTTACCTTGAATGTGAGGGGGAGGAAGGGAGAAGGCTTCATACTTGAGATGCTGGCTTTCTTCCCCACCCCTCCTGCACCCGTTTCATTGAGATATAATTGACATATAATATTGCATTAGTTTAATACGTACAAAATAATAATTTGATATGTGTATATATTGTGAACTGTTTGCCACAATAAGTTTAACACCCATCTCTCACATAGTGACAGTTTTTTTCCTTGTGATGAGAACTTTTAAGATCTACTCTCTTAGCAAAGCTTTCAAGTATACAATACAGTATTGTTAATTAGAGTCGCCATGCTCTACATTATATCCCCAGAACTTATTTATCTTATAACTGGAAATTTGTACCTTTGGACCCCCCCGTTACTCATTCCCCCACCCCACTCCCTGCCTCTGGTAACCACCAATCTGTTCTGTTTCTATGAGTTCAAGTTTTTTTAGATTCCACCTATAAGTGAGATCATACAGTATTAGTCTTTCTGACTTATTTCACTAGTGTAATGCCCTCCAGATCCACCTGGCTTTCTTTCTATTTATTTATTTATTCATTCATTCATTCTAGAGGGACAGGAAGGGAGACGGAAAGAGAGAGAGAGAGAAACACCAATCAGTTGTCCCTGGTAAAAATCCACTGGGATCAAACCTGCAACCTAGGTATGTGCCCTGGCTGGGAATCGAACCCGCAACGTTTTCGTGTATGGGACAACACTCCAACCAACTGAGCAACACCGGGTAGGATGGTTTTGAGGGTTTTTAAAGGCTGGGAGTTTAAGGGAGGATCTCAGTAGACTATTCATCAGCTTTATACTGATGCACCAAAATGAGATTTATTCCCTTAAGTTCATCTGTCCTTGGGTGTGCTTGGCAAATGACACTAATGCAGTTTCTGCCATCTCCCCGAGTAGGCTGATTTTAGCTATTTATCCTCTGGTTTGTGGAGGAGAAGTGTAAACCATTTAGTCCTAAGTGTCCTTGGTTAGGAAGATAGGACTTTTCGATTTACTAGATGTCAGTAAATTGCTTGGCTGTTTATGTGTCTCAGTTTCCCTGTTCCACTTGTCCTGGCTGACTAGCCTGTCTCACTCTGAGATACTATAAAGAACCTGAGGGCTGACTATACCATCAAAATTCAAGCTTCCTTACCTCAGCTTGGTGTGGGGTTTGGAACTGACCTTTCACCCCCCCTGAAGTGAAGATTACAAAAATAAGACCCATGCTGATTTTTCTGATTTTCTAGTTCAACCATGAATGTGGCAGGCATGAAGTGCTAATAACATTTTTTCCTCCCTCATTGCTGAAGCAATAGATAAAACAATTTTATAGCTGTGTTCCCCTATCCCTAAAGCAGGCAGTATTAATTAGAAATAAAACAGTGACAGGGTGTGCGTTAATGAGCTATTAATGCCTGCAGTGGGTGCCCAGCACGGTCTGAAGCCAAAGGCCAAGCGATTTCCACCTCCCAGTAAGCGCACTAATAGCCAATTAAAGTCCATCCTCAATGGCTCCTTTCTCCTGGTCGGGAGTTCTTTCAATTTAAAAAGTTGTGTAGAAGGGCTTCTGCCTTAGTGGCACACGTAGAGCAGCCTGATTGCTCTACTTGCAGAATCAACATTAAGAGGTTTCAGAAGCATAATTCTTTGGTATCTGGGCAGCTGGTGATCGTTGGTCCTGGTGCCTGCTAAAAAATAAATAAAAACCGTGACGTTCCCAAGAAAGTATAGGTTTGTTTTAGTGTGTGTTCCATCTCTCCATCTCTCTCTTTGCAATAAAAGGTGAATCCACCCACAGAGAAGGGGGAGAAATAAAGGGAAGGACCGGCAGTACAGGTCACAGGATGGAGGTCACACTGGCCCTCAAAGCAGCCCTTTGACCCTTTTTGCTGGAGGCAAGAGGCCCGGAGTGGGGAGTTATTTACTCTACCCAAGGCTTCTCTGTGTGTCTGAGCTGCAGGAGGGAAGGAAGCTGACATTTCTGAGGGAGCTTTTGTTTTAGAAACTATTTACTCCTGTTGACACCTTGTCTTCTAACAGTACCTATCTCCTAATTTTAAAAAGAGCTACATTCCAGTACTGCTGCAGGCATGCATCTATTATCTCATTTAATCCCTGTAACAGTCCCTGAGAGGGGCACACGGGTTATTCCCATGCTGCTGGTGGAGAAAGAGTCACAGAGAGGTTAATAATTTACCCAAGGTCACACATCTAGAGGGTGGGAGAGCCGGTTTTTAAAACCAGGCGTCTGCCTCCAATCCCAGGAGCCTGGAACTGGACTCGCAGGCTACAGGTCTCTTCTGCTCATCTTGACCTGGTGGTACAGGAGGAGAGAGGAGTAGGTCATAGAATTCACATTACAGATGTTTTCTCCCCATGGGAGCAGATGTCATGCTTTTCCGGAGGCCCGGAGAAAGGCAGAAGATAGAGCCTTGTTATTCCAAGTGTGGCCCACAATCCAGTAGCACTTCTGTCACCTGAGAGCTTGTTAGAAATACAGAATCCAAACCCCACCCCAGAACTATGAACCAGAACCTGCATTTGAACAAGATATGCAGGAGAGACATACGCATAGTAAAGTCTGAGAAACACCTAGCTGGAGTTCCAGTCTCCCATCCCTTGGGTCAGGCTCTTCTCTGCAACTAATCAAAAGGAAGCAAAGACTCGTTTGATACCTACTCAGCCTCAGTCACTTGGATATCTCTCCAGTTCACTCAGTCCTCCCTAGACCCTGCAAACGAGACTGAGGGTCAGAGTGGTCAAGCACCCAAGCTCCGTAAAAGAACATGACCAAGGTGCATTAGAGTCCAGAGCCCTATCAAGAGGACCCCTTAGCACAGGACACACCACAGCAACTCAACCCGTGGGTCAGGAGGGTGGGCCAGGGTCGGCTCTGCAGACATCCACAGCAGAGCTCAGGCAAAGGGGAGAAGTGAATTCTGATTGTGGAGCCTCTCAATTTTGAGATTTAAAGGGGAAAAAAAAAATCTGGTTAAAACAATACTACCAGGGAGTAAAGAGAAGGCTTCCTAAGGTCCCTTCTGGACTTAGAATTTAATGCCTGTTTATTGAGAACCGCTCGGTGCATTTGCTCAGTCCTACATCTAGCTGAGTTGTTCTCTGCCCTAAAAGCTTATGATCTGAAAAGGCCCCAGAAATGGGCGAGGGGTAAAAAAACCACAGAACAATGCAACAGCCTTAATCAGACCGTCTTTGCTTTTCTTTGCTTATAAGTCACTGGCTTTAAATTTAATATAGTTTCATGTCTTTATTTTTCTTGAGGTTTTCTTAAAAGATCATATCAAGATTTTCTACCACGGTAAGACTTTTATATTGTATTTTTCTTAAGATGGAGTATGGTGCATTTACCCGCCATCGGGTGATCCCTTATAACTCATCTTGCTTTATTAAGAAGGCTGCTGGAGGCTTCTGTGCCCCTAGTAATAAAAAATGTATGTTCAGGCCCATTCAAACCAATGAAAATCTGAGTTTTCAAAGCACAAGATAATGAAAATTCTCTAGATTGGTGTCTTTTACTACTTTTAATCTGTTAACAGACCCCGAGTGTCTCAGATGAAAGGGACTCGAGTGTGAATTGCTATTGTTAATAGCATTTCATACAGGTAAGTCTTGATTATCTAATTTCTCACAAATTCAGACACTTTTACTGCCTCTATGACCTCTCTAGGGAGCATGAAAGAAAAAAGACCTGTACAATTTATTTCTCAAAATGTACACAGAAATATAATTGCACATACATACCGGAAAACCTTATAAATAATTCAGAAGAGGCAGTGTGATGTCAATAATAGAACTACTGCCCTGGCCGGTTTGGCTCAGTGGTTAGGTCAGCCCTCAGACTGAAGGGTCCTGGGTTTGATTCTGGCCAAGGGCACGTACCTGGGTTGCAGGCTCGATCCCCAGCCTTGGTCAGGCCACGTGCAGGAGGCAAGCAATCGATGTGTCTCTCTCACATCGATGTTTCTCTCCCTCTCTCTCTCTCTCTCTCTCTCTCTCTCTCCCTCTCTCAAAAGCAATGGAAAAAATATCCTCAGGTGAGTATTAAAAAAAGAAAAGAAAAAGACATTTTAAAATTAAAATAAATAAATACTAGAACTGCTCATTTAGAGACACTGGTCACACCTTGTCCCCTCACTAAAATTGATGGGCAATTTTTAGGGACCACCAGCCCAGACACGGAGATTTATGGGAACCTGGGATGTTTGGAAAATGGTCTGTGAGCACCTCCTTGAGGAAGGCAGCAGTTGTCTTTCAAAATCGCAAACATGGCTCCAGTTAGTCGCCTTACAGCCTTACCTCTTGCAGTGTAACTTTATAGCTTTTCCCACCAGGAGGGTTCACGCTGGGACTTGCCTTGGCCAATAGAACACAGCAGAAATAATGGTGGGTCAGTTTGGAGCTAGGCCTCCAGACGCCTTGTAACTTTTGGAGTCCTGCCACCACCCTGAGCACAAGCCCCACCAGGTACCTGCTTGGAGATGAGACCTGCCTTTCAGTCCGTCCCCTGGCCCCACTGACAGCCAGCCCCTACCTGACCCCACAGGTGTGGGAGCAAGTCCAGCCCCGATAAGCTGGGTTTTGAGAAAGAATTAAGAGCATATTCATATGCTGTATAAACGGATCTGCAAACATAAGATATTTTTCAAAAGCATTTTTGTGAGCATATTAAAAATAGCACTCCAGTGGTCATTGGAAAGCAAAGGATGTAAACTGCAATTGACAGTAAAATATAGTAGTATATCCAAATTCACATAATATATTTTATAAATTAGTAGATAGTCATCTGAACAAAAACATAGATTAAAAAAAAACCCAAAAAACAAGAAAAGGGAAGAAATATGTCAATTTAACACCAATAGTGCCTTAAGGACGCCATGGAAAGTATATGTTTGGTTCTTTGTGTAATTTGATCACAAAAGCATTATATGATGTGTACATACTTGGAAGAAAACACTGAATAAATACCTGTTAACAATGTGCTGCTGGGGGAGGTGGGCATTGCTTAATGGGGCAAGTGAACGGCTGAGTCAGCTGGAGCCTTAATTTTAACATATTTCTTTAGAAAATGTGTAAGACTGCCTTAGATTTAAATGCATCAGAAATTCAGTATTTTCCATGTATTTTAAAACAGGTTGCTTGCTATCTGAGGTTACTAACCTGGCTCACCTGTCATTTCCCAAGAACTGCTAAAGATTCTGCTTCAACCCCTAGACTTTCAACCTAAAGAAACTATGGTTTTCAAGGGAGGGACGGAGCAGGAAGGAATGATCCAGCCTCTAGGCACCTTTCACTCTGCTGGATAAGATAACTATTTCCTCCCCCAGAATGACCTTTAACTTCTTACATTTCTTATATTTCAAACTCAAGCCTCATTTCTCAGGCATTTAAGACGCTTTTGGCTTTTTACCTGGCTTGATAAAAGCCAAGATGTTTTTTCTCCTGGGGGCTATTTTGCTAGACTAGGGTCATCAGATATAACTTTAACGTTAGGTTGTTACATGACATCTTTCAAAGTATAATCAGGCTGTGCGGTTCATGATCTGGCTATTAGATTAGAGGTCTGTGTTGCCAAAGGGCTGTGCTTTTAAAAATATTGAGAAAAACACACACATTTGACTGAACAGGGAAGGAAAATTCTACAAGTTGGTCCCTATGTCCTGGTCAGGAGATGCTTTCCCTTGTCTCCTTCACACCTGCCCATACTATTCACATTCTAAAAACATGCTTGTTACTCTCAGGGCTCCTGGGCTATATATCCTCCAACTGTTACAGGCTTTTGACTTCACCTATGTGTTTTTTGCATACCTTTGCTTATATTTTAGGGTGGGCTTTTTTCCCATTGGAGGAGAGGGGAGTAGGTTATAAAAATACTGGTAGGAAATAAGCAAATCACTTCACTTTCTACATCAAATAAATCTACCTGTATTATCCTTTTTAGGGAAAAGTTTGATGAAGAACAGGATCGAGTCTCAAAATACCTCCCCAGCATTTACTTATTAACTACAAAGGGACAAATAATAACTTGACAGTGGAGAAACCTCAGGGACACCACCATAATCAAGACACCAATGAGACAGGCATCAGGCGCCTCCTGTTAGGATGCACTGTGAAGGACACAATAGCACTTCTGTGGTACCCTGGCCATAATGCATCGCCTGAAACAACCACGAGTAAACCGAAGACAAACCCAAATTGGGGACCATCCTACACAACAGCCAGCCTGGCTTCTTCACACACTGCCCATAAATAACAGGAAGAACAAAGAAGCTGAAGAGCTGTTTCATATTGAGACCAGAGACATGAGAGCTAAATGCAGTGCATGATTGTGGACTGGTTCCTGGGCTAAAAGAATAAAATTAAAATTAAAAAATAAAATTAAATAAATACAAAGTAAAAGCTTATTATAAAGGATGTTACTGGAACAGTGGCAAAATGTGAATATAGACTAGATGAGTCACTAGTATTGATGTTAAATTTCTGATTTTGATCACTACGCTGTGATTCTGTGAGAGAATGTCATTGATCTTAGGAAATCATCACGGTTTAGAAGGAGCATCATGTCTCAACTTACCTTTAAGTGGTTCAGAAGAAAAAAGTACATATGGAAAGAAGTGAATGCCAAAGCTCAATGTTAATAATTGATGAATCTAGATAAAGCATACATGAGTTCTTTATACTGATCTTGCAGCTTTTCTCTGTTTGAAATTATCTCTAGCTATACCTATGTATCTTCACCTATATGGATATATGAAATACACACACAATATTCAAAATAAGTTTATAACCCAGTGCATAAACCTAAAATCCAGCCTACTCCTTAGGTATTCTTAGGCAAGTTATAGAAACAAGGGCTAAGATACCAACAATGACCTTTGGACTTTCTTAAACAGCGCCTATTACTTATACGTTTAACACTCAAAATACAAAATCCATACTTTTCCCCAAGGGAGGCCCAAAGTTGTCCGTGTTCTCATGCACTAATAAGAAGGCTTATTTCTATAACCTAACTATTGAACTTTTGTGTACATAAACTTTCTCTTATATGCCAAGTTCCCTATTTTCTTTGAAAATCCAATTTACATCTTTGGGACTTCAGATACCACAAGTTCTTGTTTTTTGTCACATCAACTAACTATTTTACTTTAGCTTCTTAAAAAGAAATTCAATAACTCTATGCTCACTACTAGCTTTTCTCTCTCTCTCTCTCTCAATATCTCTTTGATCAAGCTTTTCCATCCACTCTGGAATAATCCAGAAGTAATTAGAACTTCTTACCTTCTTTAGCCCGAAAGGAGCCAATTTATCACAAACTGTCTTGGATTCTGATTTTAAATTACCAAGAGCCCAATTACTGATAGAGGCAAGGAATCTTTTTTCCAATTAAAGTAACTGATTTCTTTGCCGACCCAGTTGCATTTCACTTTTTAATTATGTTCATTGCTATCAAATGTGAGAAAATTCCTCATTTACTTTCCTTCCGAAGAACACGATACAACAAACATTCTCATGGAGTGAGTGATACAAGGCCAGACTCACTAATGCTTTGGGCAGCAGTAGACATCTAGCAATGGGTCTTGTCCATTTTATGGGTCTCAGTGGCTCCTTCCGCTCTAGAGGAAGGAAATAATTATTTGTTACATCACATAGTTCACCTAAGGGCTAAGCAAACCTTCCAGCATCAGCTAAGCTGTGATGAGACAACATTAGATATTGGGATAGACAAGCAGGGAGAATGAAGACTCAGGGACAGAACAATTTTGTTTCTTGTGCAGACAAGGGACAGAACCTCAGTGTTAGAGACGAAGCAGTATGTGGAGATCAACATAAGGAACATGGGAACAATTTTGCTTTTCCTCAAAATTAGTATGATTAGGGTGGCATTAGTATGAGTTGTCAAGAACTTTGAGAGGGAAATCAAACTTCAAATCCAATTTGAGGGGTGCAGTACAAATTGGAGGATTCGAAAGGAACACAAGGCCACCCCGCTTACAGATTCCTCAACACACCTGTTGTCTGCTGTTTGTAATCTTAATGGAAGAGCAGCAGGTTCTGGCTCCAGAGACCTGCTGGCCCAGGAGCCTCTTTAGCTCCCCTTCCGCTTCTCTCCACGTGGTCTGCAGACTGGCATCAGCTCATTCCCGAGACATGCAAAGGTCAAGGTTTTCACTCGATGAGTACCTTCTAGCAATCTGTATCCAAACAAGGACTACTCTTTGTACTTGGATGAATACAGTTGCTGACCATTTTCCAAAAGCTTACACAGATTTATGAGTCTGGGAGCCCTCCAAGATTTGAAATTGACTCATCCAACCAGTCATATCTGATCATTTTAGTGAAAAGTTAAATTGTATACTAAGCTTTCGAAAATTAAAAAATCCATATATGTGAGATTATAACTCTGCCTTTTACTCCAGGCTGAGAAAGTCAGGAAGACCAACATGACCCATTTAAGATTTTTTGTTCATGAAACAGACAATTGCTGAGCATCTCCTCAGGACAAGGCAGGATGCCAGGAGACAGAGGTAGAGACACATGGCTCTTCCTTGCTGCTCCGGTGCAGAAGGCAAATAAGCAAGACATCCCAGTTCAGGAAAGAAAGAATGAAGGTGCTGTGATGGGATAAATGGGTCACTCATATAAGAACAGAAAAAGCGTCATTCTAAGGCAGGAGACACACAATCAGGGTCAGGAGGTTGACAGGTGTCTCGAAGGAAGGTTTGTCTTGACCAGTGGCGGCAAGACCTCTAGGCTGGCGTGTCACATGGGTAAATGCATGCCACATTCGAAGAACCATAAATGTAAGAGGCCATGCCAGATGCTACAGAGCTGCGATTGCTGGGCTAAGAAACCTGGAATTTGTATCAAGGAAGAGCTCAAAGGGAATTAACACCCCAACCGGCTGCTGAAATATTCTGCTGAGGGCCAACAGAGCTGGCCAAGGAAATGGGAATGGAAGTAAGTGGAAATGGAAGGAACTCGGGGCTGGTACAAACCAGAAGGGCGTGCAACCATCATAGGAAAGGACAGGGAAGAGGTTGGCTCTATTACATGCGAACACTTAGCCGGATTCCACAGGCTGGCCGGCTTTTGCTATCCAAACATTTATTGTGGTTATTCACACCCTGCACGAACCCTTGTAAATTCTTAGACATCCCTGAGATAAGTGGGGGAACTTTCAATCTTCCTTTCAGAGAAAAGAAAACCAAGACTGGGAGACTTAGCCCTGACCAGGGAAACCCAATACCCTGGGATGAGTGAGGAGCCCAGTCCTCATTGCAGAACACAAGGAAGCGAGAAGACAGCCCAAAACCATCCTAGTGGCATGTTTCTGACCTGAGTAGAACAGAGTTCATGGGACTTTATACCATGAGCTGTGCTGGAAGGTGGTTGTGCTGATACTGTCCATTCCAAAAGCCAATGAAAAGCTAGCACGGTGTGCTGAATCATTTAAAATAAATAAACAAATGGATGCACTGAACTCAAGTCTTACATCTTTGGATGAACTAAATTAAATACCCTAATCAGATGCTATTTTCAGACTCGAGTTTTCCCATCGTAAAGTTTAAAAAAGAACAACCTGTCTAAAAATCCAGTAAAGAAATTCATTGACAAAGGTTTAGGTGTTTTAGGACTTTAATGCCCTTCACATACTCGACATAAAATACTGACAATGGATAAACAACAGGACCAAAGAAGCTTCAGCAAGGATTTTCCAGAATCACAGTGTCACTCTGGTCAAACACAATTAATGAGAACAGTCAAGTGAACAAACACGAAAGGAGCTTAACAGAGACTGTTTAGTTTTACGGCATTACTAAAAAACAAAGAACCCACCAACCTTCTCTTCCACCTACTGAAAGAAAATAAAAGTGACTCAGGAACTTCTAAATCTTGTGAAGCAGTTTCCAAAGGGAGGAAGGAAGGGAGACACACAACTGTTGAAAACATAATGTTATAATGCACAAGGTCAAGGACTCTAACAAATTCCCAAAGTCTCTACATTTATCACTGAGAACTGCAGTATTAGAAATATAAATGTATAGAGATATAAACTATTTGGTATTAAAAACAGACCTTGCTATATAAACATATGGTATGTCACTTTTCTCTCTTTATGAGAATAACAGTATAAAGATCTCCAATTGGCCCTTTAGCCGAGAATTCCTAAACACTCACCAGGTGATCAAGGTTGGCTTGAATTAACAGCTGTGGAACCCAGGAGCCCCCACGGCTATCATTTTTGGAAAGGATCTAGACGCAGCACCTAGCAGACTCCACCCACCCTCAATGCTCAGAGCCTGGGTCTCCAGAAACATTAACTGCACTTTGTGTAAGTCCACAGGCAAGTCTGAATACTGAGATCTAGCTAGAAAAAGTAGCAGCAAAGACAACATAAGGTGGAATCATCAGAAAAGTAAAGATTTTTTTAAAATGCTTTCAGTTCAAGCCAAAATTAAGGTGGCTGTTAAGTCCCACCAGCTTTGCAGAGCTGTGGATATTTTGCTGTTCTTTGAAAAAAAATAATCTATAATAAGCATGTTCCCTTGATAAAATTACCATGGTTAAGTTTTTGAAACCGTTAAATTACTTTAAATTTTGGACATAGTTCAAGGGTAGAGTATATATCAGTTAGGATGTGTTCACAGCTGATGCATCTCCAAAAACTTCTTCATGAAGGCTGCCAGCTCCTGAACGTCCTCGATCGTGACGGCATTGTACAGAGAGGCCCGGATGCCTCCCACAGACCTAGAAGGACAAAGATGCCGCCGTTAACAAAAGCATCTAATATAGCATCGAGGTGAACCCTCTTTCCTGTCACCCCCACAGGTGGCTGGGAGCTTCAGACACCTAAACATTAGAAAATTCTCCCTGACGCAGTGCAGGTCCATCAAGTGCACACACAACCTAAATTAACTCAGCAGGAAGCAAAGAGCCGGGAGCACTGCAGGGCAGGCGTCTTGCCTCTCATGGGGCAAGGAAATGGACTTTCCATAGAGCGTGCAGATTAACTGCTCTATTTGACGTTCAGCTGGAGCACCATGATCTGCTCTTACACCAAATGGGGTTGTACAGCCTCATCAGACATAGGACAGCAACCCCTATGCTGGAAGATCCATTTAAGAGATTTTCAAGAGTAATTTTAACAGAGTCTCTAGACTATGTGGCTCCACCATGCTCTCAACAGGGAATTGTGCTAAGGGCTCTAGAAGCAACAGGAGGAAGGAGTATCCCTGTGACAACTGGTTTCCCAACAAGTTACAATAACTGCTACTCCGAGCTGGGCAGGCTCCGAGATGTGTTTCATTCTGCATCTGAAAAACCAAACCCATTCTCTGATGAGCTTCTGCACTGGATGTACACTCACCTGTGCCCTTTCAAGGAGATCATGTTGAGCTCAAGGGCTTTATCGAGAAACCTCTTTTCTAAAGCATCGTCTCCCTTGGCGCTGCCAATGCGGAATGGAATATTCATCTTGCTTCTATTCTGGGGCTCCACTGGACACCTGAAAAACACGTTTATTAGTCCAGCAACTTTTCTGAAACATGCAATTTCCATTAACACATGAACAGAAAAAATGCTTAAACATTTTCTAGATGCAAACAGGAGATTAAAAAAAAAAAAGCTGTGCCCCAGGAGATTTATAATCTACTTAGGGAGACCCCTCTTGCATACAGAACAGTGAGCTACCATTCTCTCGTATGACTTGTACCGAGTTTCCATGAGCCTCGGTTTCTTCATCTGGATATTGGGAATAAAAACTCCATTTCAGACTAGTGACAGTTCAGTGGTACAGCACATGTGAAGTTTCCAACACATGGCAACCGCACAGCAATGTGACTGACGCTTTCTCTACAAGGCTGCAGAGAAAAAACGTTGGTCCTCATAGTGGTTGAAACTCTTCAAACACTTGTCACACTGCATTGTCCCAAGCTGTGTGACCTTGAGCAGTCACTAACTTCTCTGCTGTGCCTCACTTTCCTCATCTATTGAATAGTAGCTGATATAAGGATCACGTATATTTACAAAAAATTTTGTGGCACATTTTTAAATGGCCACACACTCTCTGTAGCCCTCTCAACAAGAGGTGGGGTCTGGTTCTCCACACTTTTTGAGTCTGGGCTGGCCTTGAGATTTGCTTTGACCACAAGACGGCGACAAAAGTGATGCTGTGCAACTTTCAGGCCTCAAGGGGCATGCAGCTTTGACGTCTGACCTCTTAAAACTCTGCTTTCATGTAAGTAAGCCTGAGCTAACCTGCTGAAAATGAGGCCCAGCCATCAGCCAGCACCAACTCCCAAACATGTGACTGAGACCACTGCTCCAGGGGGATCACCAGATGACTTCGGTTGAATAAGTGATCCCAGGTGAGAGCAGCAGCAGAACTGCCCAGGTGAGCCCAGCTGCACCTGCTGACCCAAGGAACCGTGAGCAAAGAAAACGGTTGTCATTCTAAGTCCCCGTCCTGGGGTGTTTTGTGATGCAAAAATAGAAAACTGATACAATTTAGACAGCGTCTGGAACAGAGTAAATATGATATAAGCATCTGTTAAATTCAATCAATTCAGCTTTTTATTCCCAGCACCTTGCACAGGGCTTGTATAGAATCTCAAAATTGATGAGTGAATTTTTAATCTATGATTTGACTTCAGTTTCTTATTTGGAAAATAAGCAATGGAAAAATTATTTTCCATTGACATCCCAAACAGGCAAATGAAAGAGGAACCAACATGCTCCTCTGAAATAAATGAAAAGTAAAACATGTAATAACTCTTTCTCCATTTTCTCAAGCACATCCTGTCTTTCTTTCACTTCTCCAGGGTGGGATTCATTAAAATTAAACAGCAAATAAAAGCAGTGGGAGGAAGCCCCCATTAAAAGTTATGCTCTCCCAAGGGCATATCCACAATTCCTGTTACAGTTAATAGGAGTCAAGTGCACAGCTACACACAGAAGAGATGCAAGGAGGGAAACCAAGTATCTGGTAATAGGCTTTGAGCCTGAATCCCAGGCTCCCCTTCCTCACGAAGTGGTAGGTGTCATGGTTGACATTTAAATTAAAAATTCAGTGGGTACCCTCTTTTGATATTCTGCCGCCTCAGGCTCCCAACATGAGGTCCTATTAAGGTGGAGCAGGAAAAAGCACAGCTAATTTAAGAAGGGGGAAAAAAAACCTAAAGGGGGGAAGAATGAAGAATTTGTACTTAGAGTTCGCAACCTCACTCTGTTTACCCATCCTATTGTGAAAGTAGATGTATCACAGCAGCAATGATGTCATAAAAGCTAGAAATTAAAGATGAAAGTGGCATCTAACAAATACTTACACACTGCTTCCTGGTATGAAGCGGAGGAGAGGGGGAAAAGATTAAGGGGAATTAACTGCTTCCAATCTAGCTAGATGGCTGTGTAGGGAATTAAAATTCCATGTGAGAAGTGCAACAGCAGCAAAGGGCTGTGGAAACAGAGCCAACCAAGGAATTCTGCCTAAGAGAAGGCAGAAAGGTTTCAGAGGAGGGGACGTGGAGTGGTTAAGATGGAAGGAGACAAAAGACAGGCATCCTGGCAGAGACCTTGCATCTGCACAGGCGAGGGGACCCTCGGCAGGCTCTCTGCCAGGACTGGAGCATTGGGTTCCTGGCTAGAGCAGCACCTGAACTGTGGACGGCCCTGCAGATATGTTCTGCTGGAAACTGGACGGGGTCTTTGAGCAGAGAGAAGCAATCAGTTTTGGGATGAAAGAAAATGGAAACCTGGGTTGTTTTTTTCTTCCTGCTCTTTCTTCCTAAGGCCTGACCTTAGATGTGGATATGGACTCTATCCCTTGGACATCTTTGTAATATTAAAATTAATATCAAATATATATTAAGAACCATCCTAAGTGTTTTCCACAAATAATAATAGTAAGAGCTAACTCTTAAGGAATGCTCCCTGTGTGCCAAGCAGTTTCTAGGGCTTCACTCTCCCAGGGCGATGTATTTAGTATAAAAAATGTCACCACCCTGAGATTTAAGTCACAAGCCTGAGATTCCTGGGTGGGGATGTGGGACCACCCAGATCACCAACACTTCAGTGTCCCAGAGAAAGGTGAATGCATCCATTTGCCAAAAGTCCCTGGCATATACACATTTTTAAATTCGCAAAACACAAAATGTGAGATCAGATCCATCGACTTACACATAGAATCCTTGGGAATTATCAATGATATCATAGATCATCTGAGATTTGATGGAGCTAAGCTTCTCCATGGCTGCCGCACCGCCATTGTTCTTAATCCACTCCAGGACCAAGCCCATGACGTAGATGCTAAAATAAAGATTAAAACAAAACTCCATTTAGCTCAGTTTTGCAAAAGTGGGAAGACATTCAAGCAAACTATTAAGATGGACCAAGACAGACTTTAAAATGTAATTGCACACAGACAAGATGAGAAGGGGTGATGTGTAGACCAAGGACAAGCAAAATCAACCCAATTCTATGCCCCAGAAAGCCATGCAGAAAAGGTTTCATTAGACTCCTCACTGGATGTCCCATCAGTCCCTACCTGTCCAGCTCCAAGACCTTATGCAAACTTCACAACACTTGGGACACACTTCCTGACCTCCACCTGCTGACACTGTCCCCACCACAAGCATCCTCAGAACCCCTGGCCCCGGCCTCACCCAGTTAATCCTTCACTTCCTGAACTTCCCGAGTCTTCTGCCCAAACTTCCCATATAGCTTTTACTATTCGCTCTTTTATTTTATATTTCTATGTGCAAAAGGTGTTCAGCTTTTCCATCCCAGAGCTGATACAGGGCCCCCCACCTGGCAGGAGACAGTGTGGCTTAGTGCTAGGAGCCTGGGCTCTGGGTCGCAGTCCTGACTCTAGTCCCAGCGCTGCCACTTATTAACAGATTCCCCAGGATTAGTCACCTCAGGAACCCAAGCCTCATCTTTCCCATCTGGGGACCAGGAAGACCAACCAACTTCTGGCATTTTAACTGCCCTGCTCTTCCCAACTCCACCTTCCCACCTAACAGACAGATGCAGCAGGGTCCCTTGCTCCCCTGGTCTCACAGTTGGGCAGGGAGCCTAATGGACCAATCAGAGCCTTCCCCAGGATCCTCTAAATTGGGATGAGAAAGAGGCAGACGTGTGTTGGTGAAATTAGGAGATAGGAGGTCAAGAGCCCAGGAAACACTAGAAGGATGCGCATCTGAAAATATGAAGACAATATTCCAGCAGAGGGAAACAAGGATCAGAAATAGCAGATGGGGTGGGATTTGTGTCACTGGTTCCAGGAGGACCCAATGAACCTCAGTCCTTCATGGAGCTCAGAGCCATTCCCTTCTGAGCCAACCAGAGAAACACACCCTGCCACAAGATCCAAGCAAGGCCATCCTTGAGCCGGTTCTCCAACAGTACTGTTCAGAGGCCACTGTTCCCTTTCACCTGCAGCTATTATCCCAGGGTCCCCAAGCTGCTATTCTGATGATCACACTCAATGCTGCAGCAAGGCCCAGGCCAGGTCCACAGTCCCAGCCAGACCTCAGCACTGACACACTACCCTCTCGGTGGCGGTCATGCTCAGACTAGCTGCGCATGCCTTCTGGCTAATCTTAATTGCAATCTGAGCAGGCAGCCAGCAGAAAGCCCAACCATTTTACACGTCTGTGGAAACAGCACCCTTAGCCTAGGTGTCTGAAGCCTCACCAAGAGGCACAAGGTTGTCCTAGGGACCACAGCCCTGGAGTGGAAGGATGCCTGGCCCCCGTGGCTCTACTGTGGCTTCCAGAAGCCCCATTAACTCACGCTTCTACCCCAAACAATCCAAAATCTTCCAAATGCAGGGCCCTAAAATGCTTACACAGCTTTGTAATGTGGTCTCGATTCTCCCCACTATCAGTGCAACACTTTAAATTAATTTATACTTTCACATCTAAAATGCAACCTGCAAACACAGAACATAAGTTTACCATCTAAGCCTGACTGTTACGTGACTCAATAAATCACAGAACATCTGTTCTATGGAATACCAAGCAGCCATTCAAAGAAAATAAAAGGCAGGCATTTGAGCAGATATGGCAATGTTCATAGTATTTTGTTGAGTGGGAAAAAAGGAATTCACAGAATAGTGTGTATGGAAAAGTTCCATTCGTATAATCAAACATACGGCTCTGTATATGTGCATATGCCCAGTTAAGGGTCTGTTAGGATACACAGCAAGCAGTTACCAGTGGTTACCCCGGCAGGCTCTGATCACTTCAGAAACCTCTGCTAAGAGCACGTTACTCTTATACATTTTTTAAAGCAATACAAAATACTCACTGTGCACTAGAGCTTAGAAAGCACACCAGAAAGTCCACAGAAAACTCGCCCTGGCTGATTCTAACTCTGCAGATGAGCTTCTGGAGTTGATGGTGGACAAGGCTAAGCCCATTCTGATAAGAAAGGTGGCCTGCATTAGTGGGGCTAGTTTGTTTCTTATTAGTTACTCTGCCTCATACTACAACTAAAACCAATTTATACTTACGGGTTCAGCTAGTCACAGTAAGTAAAAACTTTTACTTAGAGTTAGAAAAAAAGTGTAGGCATCTTTTGCGTATCCACTAACTGGGCTTAATGTGTTCTACTAAAGAGTTAAACAGAATGACCAAGCGTCCTTGCATCCTTTATTCCACCCCAATTCATTGCTCAGGGCTACAGCAAGTATTGGAAGCCTAGTTACCAGCACAGTTCAAACAAACTTCCCAGGCCCTGTGGTCATTTGGCTCTGATTTTACAAGGAAAAAAAAAAGAAGAATGCTTCTTTTCAAACTCAGACCTTTTCAAGGACTTCTATGTGACAGAAAGTTCTGGAGTGTCCTGAGTGCCTTATCAGCTTCCATTCAAGGGATTGGGGAGGATGTTTTGCGCAGATCTTCATGTCTCTGTCTATGAAGTTTTTTCTCACTGGGTGAGCTACAATTTTCTATCGCTGAATGTTTAAGCACTGCAAAAGAATTCTACATTTTCCAAGTTAGAGATTCAGGGTAACTGCTCAATTATACAGGCTTACTTTGTTCTTTCTTTTCTTTTGGGGTAAAAGAAAGCAAAGCAACTTCCAGGAGCTGTCTTCAGGCAGAATACATTGAACCCAGTCTTTCATCTTCTACATTTACATGATTCTAATCAAACATTAACTATGCTGCCCCAAGATGGCCAATTACCACTGTTCTAATCTGTCTGGGGAAAAACAGCCCCTTTTCTGCCCTTGTCTCTGGCTCAGCACATTCCTCAGGCAGGAAAGTTCTGGGGAGGTAAATCCTGCCTTTCTGCCCTCCCCATGCACCCAGAGGTGACCAACTTGCCCAACTGGTCAAGGCCTGGGGCCAAGGCTGGAGAAAGACCCTATGAAGTTCCTGCTCTAGGACTTTCTGTGTCTCCAGATCTGACTCCAGACATTTTCACCTCCCATTAGAGACCGGCCTACTTTCTCACTATTCCTGCTGATCTCCCCCCTAATATTAACAAGCAGCATATTCACGTATTCATTACATTTTAAAAAATCTGTTTCATGGCAATTCTTAGAGAAGGTGCCAGGTGAGTGAGAGCGCCCCTTGTTCCTCCAGGCTGTGCTCTCTCTAATCACTACTTGCCTGCCTTTGGGCCACATTTCAGGGAGGTGCTCTCCCTGTCTCCTTCCACCTTCCCAAAGCCAGTGGTGACCATGAAAGACTCACCTGACAGAGAGCCAGGCCCTGGCCCTACCTTCTAATAGTTAAGAGCCACCTCTTGCCTTGTGCAACCCTGCATCTAAGCCCCTTCTCCTGGAGCCCTGCCCTTGAGGGTCCCCAGCTGTGCCTCAGCACACCCAGTTCTCATTTCCAGGTTGGCCAGAGGGCACTGCTTTTCCTCTGCCTAGAACCCGAGGTAAGCATCCTCCCCACCACTGCCCCATCCCTAACAGGTAGGTATTTTAGAAACACTTTCAACCAGGGTGAAAGAGAGTGGGGTTTACAGGCAACCAGGAAAGTGAGCACCAGAACCCCCGCTTCCCTGAGGACAGCAGAGGACACAACATGAAGGGCTGCTCTGCCCCACGTGAGCCGTGTGGAAAACTAGCAGAGCATCAGATTCTAACTTTGAACACAATTCCTTTCTTTCCTAAGGCAGATTATGTGGGAGAAATTTTCTACAGGCAGTGCCTCAGGGGGAGACCTCTCATAAATTCCCAACCCTGGTGGCCCATCTGCCTGCACTGGCCCCTGCCCCCTTTTATACTCTTACGAGAACTTCCGCCCCTCCCAGAAAAACCCAAGAATGGGAGAGCCTGACTCCACCAGCTCTCTGCCTTCCTAAGATGGTGTCCTTCAAACACAAACAAATCCATCCTGAGGATTTTGCTTGCAAAGAGCACTGAGGTTCAGGGTGTACGCTCCCAGGCTGTGGAGCCAGAGTGCCTGGGCTCAAATCCCAGCCATGCCACTTTGTAGAAGTAGAGCCTCGGCTTCTTCACTTGCAAAATGAGAATAATAAGAGTATCTGCCTCCTAAGCTGCTTGGGAGATTAAAGAATCTTACATATAACATATTACTATTTTACATCATAGCTGTCCCACAAACACAAACCCATCGCTGGTTCTTCCCTCCCCTGCTAAGGCTCTGGGAACTAACAACAGAAATAGTAATAATGTAGCAGCTAATATCTATAACACAAGTTCCAGGCCCTCAGTGAGTGCATTCAATATACATATATCAACTCCTTTAATCCTCATAGCAACTCCAATGAGGAGGGTACTATATTACTTCTGAAGGGACCTGCTGCACAGAGAAGTTAAGAGAATTGCCCAAGGTCACACAGCTGGTTAGTAATAGATCTCTCTGGCAAATATTAAATCCCAGGTGTCACAAAGGTTTTCCCAAACCACCTGAAGCTGGGAGTTAAGAGACTGTTGGCAGGCCTGAGGGGTGCAATGCAGCTAACAGGAACCCTGCAGGCAGTGTGAAAAAAAAGGGAAAGTGTTTGTTCCAAGCCAGTATCTTTGCTGCTAAGCATCGAGCTTCCTTCACGCAGGCCCAGCAGGGAAAGAAAAGAGAGCAGGGGAGGTCCAGCGTTTGAAAGTCCTTCTCCCAATTTGCACTGCTTGTTTGAGATGCAGTCACAGCACTTCACCTGCAGAGAGCTTTGGGGTTAATGGTGAACCACCAAGGCTACCAAAATCAAACAAAAGCACCCCCCCCAAAAAGGGCTAGAAGGAAAACTGGCCAAACAGTGCACAGAGGGTAACGAGGGACTCGTGAGCTGGACAGAGACTCCTGATAGGATCTCTAGGCTATCAGGTCACTGGTTCATGCAAACACTCTACTTAAAAGTCACCTCTGCTTTGATGGGAAAGAGACCCTGAAAGAGACCCCTCAATTGGTCCACAAGCAGCACACTGGAGTTACCTGAAGCAGGGAGGTGTGTTGTACAAGGAGTTATTTCCGGCCTGCACTTTGTACTCCAGGACCGAGGGGCACTCCCTGAGGGCGAACCCCAGCAGGTCATCTCGGATGATCACCACCGTGACCCCTGCAGAGCCAACGTTCTTCTGTGCACCAGCAAAAATCACCCCAAACTGGAAATGAGAAAAACATGCCATTGTAGATACACTTGGTAATTTTTCTTAAAGGTATTTAAACTTCCTAAATGATTTCTATGAGGAAGTAACCACTGTATTCCTATTAGGAGTGTATTCTCTTCTCTAAAGGAATCTCCATCTGAGACACTTCGAGTTCAGAGGCCTGCAGGTTACATGCCTGCCTGGCCCTTCTCCTCCCCAGGAAGGGGCTAGTCTAGGTGACCATTGTAAAAACCTTATACATATTCATATTCACTCTGCATACTTTCCATCTATGCCCAAGTTAGTCTTTAAAATAGAGCACTGTTTAGAATTGCCAGTGCATGGTAAGTGGTAATACATACCAAGACTATAACCAAAATGTGGTATATCCATACAATGGAATAGTATGCAGCCTTAAAAAGGAATGAAGTTCTGACAAGTGCTTCCACAAGGACATTCTGCTAAGTGAAATAGGCCAGGCAAGAAAGGACAAATATTGCATAATTCTGCTTATATGAGGTAACTAGAGTGGTCACATTCATAGAGACAGGAAGTAGAAACAGTGGTTACTAGCAGCTGGGGGTGGAAGGACTGGGGAGTTAGTGTTTAACGGGCACTGAGTTTCAATGTGGGAAGATCAAAACTTCTGAAGATGTATGCTGGCAATGATTTAAGGGTGAATGTACTTAAAATGCCACTGAGCTGCACTTAAAAATGGTTAAAATGACAAATTTTATGTTAAGTATATTTTACCACAATTTTTTTAAAAAGGCAGATTACTATTTAATCAGAATGTTTTCCATTCTTTACAGATATTATGCCCCTGATTGCAGGCACCTGGGTACACTATTCCCATTGCCCACCTTAGTGCCCCATCAAAAGTCTATGTGTCCTGATGCTCTTGGAGTTGCGCTGGGTACAAGGCAAGGCGGGGCTCCTTCAGAGGCACCCTGTGCTGGGATAATCTGCATCTTCCCTTGAAGACAGCAAGCTACTCCCAATGTGCTGACCAAAAAATTTCCTAAGAGCCACTCTCAGAGGCAGATAAATTCCCAAAGGACTCAAGTGTGACCTTGTGAAGCCTTCATTAACATGGGGCTGGGAGGTCAGGACTTAAACACCTGATGATCCACAATGAACAAGCGACTACTGGCCTGCTCACTGAGAGCTACCCCGGCTCCAGGGTCTCTGCTGGCCCAAGGCTTCCCAACCTTTCCTTGGTCTAGTATATATTCAAATGCCCTTACAAGAACCAAGATGCTGGGGTCCCCTCTTTTACACTCTACCTTGGAAACGTCCACTGGCTTGGATAGGAAGTTTGAGGACATGTCGCAAACCAGCACTGCTCCCTTGACGTCAGGGATAAAGTCAAACTCCACGCCATGCACGGTCTCATTGGCGCAATAATACACATAGGAGGCGTCCGGGCTGAGGGTCCAAGTGCTTGGGTCTAGAATTTCTATCACAGAAGACAAGTTAGAGACACCGCACCTGTATTCCCCCTTCCTTATGTAGCTGGAGTCCACCAGGAATAACAGCCCGTCCCCTAGCAGTGAAAGGCTGATTCCAAAGCATTCCTGAACGAAAGCACCCTATCCACCCTGCATTATAATCACCACCCCCATGCTAAAAGGATGGTCACTCTCACCCTGCTCACCGTTAAATCTTCAGATATGGCCAGCTGAGTATTTGGGGTTTTTGTTTGCCATCCTATGTCCATTGGAGGTCCAATAGTTTCCTCTTGGGGCTCCAGCCTCCCCCATTCTCAGCCCATGTGATTCCCGTGGAACCAATTCCACCAGAAGCCCCAAAGGTAAAGTGTGACTCAAGTACTGTCACACAACTGATGTGGACTGGGACATATGAGACATGAGACTGTTATTGGAATATGTGAGCACAGAAACTGAACCTTGGGAGAATATAAGGTCAGCAGAGGCTGCAGCCATCTTCTAAGACTGAGGGGACAGTTTTTCTGACTGTGGAGCCACCACAAGGAGAAAGTGAAAGATACCAGGACCTGAAAATAGTGCTGGGGCCCTTGATCGACCCACACCTAAAGCCAAACCGGACCCTGGGCTTTGCAGCTAAGTGAGCTTATAGATGCTCTTTCTGCAGCAGCACTTAGTAGCCTTAACTAGTACAGCCATCCAATCTAAGTGGTATCAAACTAACTAATGACAAGAAGGAGCAAAGTCAACATTGCTAGTCCACCTCAGCTCCAGCACTTACTTGTGTAACTCCCAAGTTTAGGGTGGACAATGTTCACAGTCCCAAACTTCTTGGCTTCTTCTGCGGCTTTAGCTGACCAGGCTCCTGTCACCACATAGTCGGCGCACCTTCCTGCTTTCAGTCCAATCAGGTTTAAGGGGACAGCACTGAACTGGCCAGACCCACCTCCTTGCAAAAAAATCACCTTGTAGTTGTCTGGAACAGCTCTGGGCAGAAGCACAGGAGACCGTAACTAGAGACTCACAGGGTCAAAGACGGAGCATGCGCGATGCTCTGCCGGCACTTTACCCTGGGTAGACATACGAGAACGATGGGAACGTCCCACCACCGCTCTGCCTTCCCCAATCCAGTCATTTACCTACTCACTCCTTGGACAACTATTTATTGGCCCTGTGGTGGAAGCCTATGGTCACTGTTTGGACGGAAGCTAGTAACACCCTCCTGCTCCTACAGGGTGTCACCCCGTGCTACCATTCTCAGTCCACGTGGTTCAAGGGTGACCAAGCCCAGCTCCAGGGGATGAGCACATGACCCAAGTTGGCCAACGGAGCTTGGTTCTGAGACCTTCGATCAAATTTTTGGGAAAGAGCTCTTTCTATTGAGGGGAAGAATGAATTTGTAGGAACTAACCCTACAACCAATGGTGGCCATCTGATGAAGCTACCACATAAAACAGCAGGTCCAGGAGATGAGAAAAAGACCTTCCTGACATCACCTGAGCTCTTATATCACTCCCGGACTTTTCCATCATGCAAGGTAATACATTTCTTTTTTTTTTCGAATACAAGTGGAAGTTTATTTAGAAAGCACAGAGGTAGAGTGAGCCAGCTGGGCTGCATGGGCTCAGGAAACAAGTTACAGAAGTAAAAGAAGGGCCCCTGGAGCTTAAGAGAAAGAAAGTAAAGGTAAAACTGTCTGGGGGGAAGAAGACGGGGAAAAGGGCATGGGAATGCGAGAGAGGGGGGGAGGGAGAGGGAGAACATGCCAACACATTCTTTTTTTTTGGTTAAGCCAGGAGTTGGACTTCTGTCCTTTGCAACCAAAAGTCCTAGAAGTATTTATGTGCTGGTCCATGTTATGAACCAAATGGACACTGGAGAAGGATCTAATTACCTATTCAGGCCTAATTACCTATTCAGGCCTAATTACCTATTGGGGCACCTAATAAACATCTAGATTAGGAGTGAAATTTTTTACTCCAGCATGGAAAATTAAGATGGTTAAAATGAGTACAGTGGGGTTACAGATAATTCCAGTTTAATTTGTGAGCTTGTTTTTTCTAAACTTTCTGCACTGGTCTTGTGAGCAGGGAAAAAACTGTGTTTCCAAGGTTACCATATTCATTTATGTGCATATAATGATATGTAAAACCTCTCCTTTAAATAGCAATGTGTTTAGGAATAAGGTTTCCTCCAGAGAAGGAAGAGGTGCAGATAACCTAGGAGGGCAGTTCCTGAAGTTTAGGCTCTTAAAATGACCCCAAGAGCCTGTTAAAAATGAAGTTTCTAAAGCGATTCTGACAGCAGGTCTGGGTGGGGCCCAGTATTTGAATTTTTAATACTTCCCCACACCAGGTAATTCTGACAGGCAGTATGAGGCCCATACTTCCAGAACCAGTGAACTACATTGTAGTTAATAATGCTAAACTTCTACAGTGCTGAAAAATCTTTCTTAGATATGATGATTTCAAATCTTTAGAAATACTACATAAAATAAAAACAAACAAGTGAAGGATAGGTAACAAGCAAAAAGCATTATGTACTAATTTAGTGAATTTGGGAGCATCTTAAAAAAAATATTTTTACTTATAGAATGTTTTAAACAGCAGAGCATAGCAAATACTAAAACAGAGTATATATAATCAAACAAAAGTAATGCAGGCCCTGACCAGATAGTTCAGTTGTTTTAGAGTGTTGCCCCGATATGTCAAGGTTACAGGTTCAATCCCCGATCCCCGGTCAGGGCACATACAAGAAGCAACCGATGAATGCATAAATAAATGGAACAGTAAATCAGAAAAGAAAAAAAAAAAGTAGTACAGTTTGGTCTTAAAATTTTAAACTTACAGCAATTCCCGAACAAGATTCTCTGTGTTATTAAGAATCTTAGCGAAATCTGATGACCTGTGGCTCATTTCTGTGGAAGGAAAGATAAACAACAAAGTAAGTTCCAGTTCAAAACTGAACACAAGTAGCTTCCGAAGGAATGATAAAATTTCAAGTAAAAGAATAAATAGACATTTCACTAATTTTACATTCAACTTCATTTAGGGGGAAATCTAAATTGATTTTCAAATTGCAAGCATTTTAGCCTTATATCACAGCAGAATGAGTTTTCAAGTGGCAGTTTCGTTCTCTGTGATTTCTCACCTTTACCACACACTTGAATCTGTGTGCAATGTCTGCCCTCTGGGACAGCAGTGCAGAATTCTACACTATGCTCTCACCTCACAGACACCTAAGTACATGTCAGCAAACCCACAGGAACAATATTTAATAACAATGAGCATACTGTTAAACTTACTGTCTCAATACTATGTAGCCTTTGGAAAAAAGAAAGAAGAAAAGAAGGAAGAGGGGAGGGGAGGGGAGGGGGGAGAGGAGGGGGAGGGGGAGGGGGAGGGGGGAGGGGAAAAGAAAATTTTAGAACTCAAAGGTTCCCTTCCCTAATAATATAAAGGAGAGAAGCTTAATGAAATTATTAGCAGACAAGATCTTCATAAAAACCCTGTGTACTTTTAAACTTTTATTAAGTTCATTTATAAGTGTAGTTAAAAACTAAGTGAACGTGAAGCAGTACTATAAATATTTGGGACACTGGTATGCAAATGTACAGTAAAAACCTCTGGATCTCAGTCCCTATGACTAGCAAAACCAATTAGAAAATGCTGAGATGTATGAAATCTCACCAGCATTTATGTTTATGTTGATTTCAAAATTGCTTCCATCAAACATGCAACTAAATTATTAAAATTTTTTAACTACATCTACAAAGAACTATAGAAAGACCCTGTAGAAATTACAGGTTTGATGCATTTAAATTAATTCCCTGACACCCGGACAGTCACAGAATCCAAATGTAAATCTTACCAAGAACACTAATCCCAAGGCCTTTGTAGTCTAATAATTCTTTTTGTATCTCTAACAATACCTAGAAAAAAATAAAAGAAAATAGGTGATTTGAATATTCTGTGCACAGCTGTCCTTCTGGACATATAAACCTGGGGGTGGGGAGGGAAATGGGAGGGGCTCTACTCATAGCGCCTGTGAGATCTGGAAGCTTCTGTCCCCACCCACAGCTAAGGGGTTCCTCCCAAAGAGCCCAGAAAAGAGGCAATTTTCACAAAAGTTGAGTGTGAATTTACCAAATGTGACTGATACTGGGATGCAGTTTTTCCAAAAGCATGAATTAACTTAAATATAAAAAAAATAACTTGGACTTAAAAGAAAAACAAGTATACAATTTTTCTGATGACAACTCTTTATCTGTTAAGATAAAACCTTTGGGAAAAACTAGAATATGTCTCCCCCACAATCTCGTTTGCCACTGCCTTAAAGCAAAAGTACAAAAGGCATAAAGTTCTGGGTTCAGAGAACAAACAAATAAAAATCAACTGGGTCCCAAATTAAACAGATAACTTGATTTTCCATACTTTTGGTCTAAGGCGCAGGACTGGGATGGGTGGGGTGGGCATGAATTAGGAAGCACCTGCTGTGAAGTAAGACTCCTCCAGGAGTGACTGATGTACTTATCCCAACGACTGAGCCATGAGGGTGATACTCTTATCCTTAATTTGCCCATGAGAAATCTCAGCTGAGGCTCCAGAGGGGGTCTAAGCTATATGCCCTGGCCAGCCCCTTGACCCATCTTGTAGAATCACTGCAGTCCCAAACCACAGTCTATCTCACAGGGGCCACAGGGCAAGTTGTACCCAGTTTAGGGCCAATCCTAGTGCCAGGAAATGGAGGGGGCAGGAGTGTGAGGGCCACAGCTAAATCTCTTCTAAACCTCTCCTTTGGACAGGCAGCTCCTAGCTACGGAGGAGACCCATTGTTGCTTCCCAAAGGCAAGTGAAATGAAAGTAACTACACACTGAAAGGAAAAGACCTATCTTTTTAAAGACAGCAAGCCCTCATCAGAGATGCATGCTGATGTGTTTAGGAGTGAAATGACTGATATCTGGGGCAGGACCAGAGAAAGACGGGAGGCGGGGGGGGGGGGGGGGAGCGTTGCTGACACAAGATTGGAAAAATGTCCATAGTTGTTAAATCTCAGAGACCAGCCAATGGATGGCTTTATATTATTCCCTCTCTACTTCTGTGTATGTGAGAACCGCCACAAAGTAAAAAGAGAAAGAAAAGCTCACAAAATGTGCACAAAACAGGTGAGGTAAGACCTCTGTAGAAACATCCAGCCATCAGAGATAGTTTTGTTAAAAGACAGGCTGGCCCGCCTGTGTGGTTCAGTTAGTTGAGTGTCGTCCTGTGCACCAGAAGGTCCCTGATCTGATTCCTGGTCAGAGCACATGCCCAGGTTGCAGTTGAGTCCCCAGTCAGGGGGGGTTTGTGCATGCAGGAGGCAACCCATCGATGTTTGATTTTTCCCTCTCTCCCTCTCCCTTCCTCTCTCTAAAATCAATAAAAACATTTAAAAATAAATAAATAAAAAGAAAAGATACAGGCTAAGGAGGACACATAAAACCATCTAAACTGGATTGCAACTTATCTGAAGAAACAGTATTTGAACAATAAAGAATTAGACAGAAAATGATTCCATTGAAAAGGGGGCTCAAGAATTTGTCATTGTTTTGCAAACTGTTGGATGCTTATTAGCACTGGCTGATCAAATAAACTTTAGTGAATCCTTCCCTCTATAAAGTAAACAGAAACACCCTCTGTGATAGAATCTTCTTTCAACTTCTGTTTAAGACTATATTTCTTAGACAGTATTCTTTGAAGACATCTATAAGTTTATATCCAAAATCATTACAGAGTTTTTAAGACTTCCACCCATATAGCACAGGCCTCTTAATCCAGTAGAGTTTATTTTTTTCAAACTGCTGAATGCTTTTATGGGTCACAACAAATTTTTTATAAGAAACTGAACAGACCAGAGAGGAACAGAATACAGACTGTGTACATCGTAGTTAATTAGGCTGTTTCATAAGGCTTTTGTTTTAGTTATAATTACATGCATGTACTTGGTCATTTTGTAAAATATATTTTCCATTGTGATTACAGTCAAAGTTTGAAAAGGTACCTAATTCTTTAATTTCAATTAAATCAAGTACAAAGCATCATCTGCCCCCCAGGTTAGAGGGTGTATCTGAGGGCAAAAATCCTCCCCAGAAAATAAATAATAAACAAATAAGTGTATTAATGATGACAACTGCCATTATAATAAAGGCATAACAAATTACACGGGAACAATACTGAGTCCAAAAGATGAAAAGGGGAAATGGTCATGATGAGGAGAGTACAGGAAACATTTCACAGCTCTAGCAGAGAATCTCTCTTAAAACGGACTGAAATAGCCCAGAGGGGGAAAAAAAAGTCCTGTTCTCTCAGCTACTGTGAGCTCGGCCCATAGAAAAAGATCCTTTCCCTTCTAAAATTGTAAGATTCTCTGTTCTTACAATACAGAGGAGGCTCTGTCCCAGGGAGATTTCTGCCCTGTTCAACAAAAGATAATTGTAAAGTATTTGGCCGTGCCTCATGTTGTTACAACGTATTATGTCTTCTTGGTTGGAAAAATAAAAATCTCACAGCAGCGGTGCAGCTTGTCAACGCGTTCAAGGCACAGCAGAGGCTGCCCGCTCCGCAGCTGCGGCGGGCTGGGGGGGGGGGGGGAGGCCAGGACCTGGAGCCAGGCTGGGGGCTGGGAAGGCGGGGAGAGAGGGAGAGAGTGCCACTTGCACTTGAAAGGTCTGGCCGTGGCCCGGGGTAGAATTTAATCATTCATTCGCTCCAGAACAAAGTGACGCGGGCTGGGCTAGCAGCCCAGGGCCTACCACTACCAGAGTATGAATTCTAATACCTTGGGGGGGGGGGAGTGTAACAAACCGGTTACATCTACTCGCAAAAAAAAAAAAAAGCGGACTAAAAGGGTTTAGGGAAGGGTAGTTCCGGGCGTGACAAGGAGGAATTGGAACGCTTTCAAATTTACATTTTTGAAAAACAATGTTCCCAAAAGCTGTCTAACCCCCACACTGTTTCCGGCAGCCAGGCGTGGGCCTCTAGTTTTCCATCCCCTCCAGTTAACGCGATTCCCATTCGCCATTCATTCACACTGACCATGTCCATTCAAGCATCCCCTCGACACTGCCCGGCTCGCTGCACTGCCCGCAAAGCCCACGCGGAATGAGAGGGGTTTTTCCCGCCGCGCCCACCCCTGGGCCAGCGAAAGGAGCCTGCGGGAGTCGCCAGGTGCGCTCCAGCGACGGGCCAGCAACGCCCCGGAGGGCCGAGGCGCGCACGCCTCGGGGCAGCTGCACGGGCAATGCTGCCCGAGCTTCCTCCCAGGAGTGTATTCTTCCAGCCCACCTGCGAGAGAACTGGCTGCACGCTGGTACAGACAGTTCGGGGGACTCGGAGCGGGAGTGGGGGTCCCACCGCCCGGAGCGGAGATGCAGAGCTCCCCGCACAGGATGCTCAGCTCCCAGCGCAGAGATGCACAGCCACTCGCGCACGTGCTCACGTCCAGGCTGCGCTTTCCGTGCGCGGTCGCTGGGACTTACCGAGCGCGGCAGCTTGGCGGGCCCGGGCCCGAAGTTGACCACTTGCTTTGGGGCGTCCATGGTGCTGCGGCGCAGGTGGCAACGAGGCGGGAGAGAACCGGCCGCTCTGGCTTCGCGAGTCGATCGCCTGCGCCAACCCTCGGCCTTTTTTTCCCTGGCCCAGCTGGCGCTCCGATTGGCCCGCGCATGTAGCAGGTCCTGCTATGATTGGTCCTCTCAGCGGGGCTCCCATCCCCATTGGTCGCGCTCGCTAGCCGAGGCCGGAAGCCGTTTCTCCGCTGGGGTTTAGGGTTTCAGCCCTTTCTTTGATGTATGCAAGGCGTGCGGGTGATTGCACCAGCCGGCCCGCGCCGCTGCGCCCCCGCCCGCGGGTCGTGGGCGGAGGAAAGAGGCTGATCCCGCCGACATGCGTTCCTGCTCCTGCGCCCTGGATCAGACCTGTTTCAGTCCCCCAACCCTGACCCCAGACCCCCGACCCCCTCTCTTGGCCGCAGGGGGAGATGCGGAGCAAATCTCACCGTCCTCCTGTCCTCCAACCAAATCTCTCCTCCACCAGCCCCTGGGCTCTGATGCATTCGTGTCGGAACCAGCAGCCATTCATTCCCCAAACTTAGTTCTAAGCACCCCCGCGGCTCCAGATACTCCGGTGGAGAGGCAGGGCTCCCAAGGATGGAACTACAGGGTGAAGAATGGGCCCGGGGTGGGTGGAAGATGAGGTTCTTTGCACGTACACTGGAGCCCAGAGTTCCTGCTGGATTAAAGGATGGAGGCAGCTAAGGATTCTGGGAAGATCCCTGGCCTGGGAAACCTACCTGAGCCCCCACCTCCCCAACCCCCGCCCCGGGCAAGTCCTTAAAAGATGCTGATTCTTCATTTCCTCTTGTGAAATCAACAAGCTGGAACCTGGCAGTAGCTCTCAGGTTCGCCAGCGCTGACAAGCTGTGACTTTAGAAACGTGAGGAGATGTTAACAGGAACGCAATACCCCTGGGGAGCTGCAGCCCAAGCCAGTGGGGAGGCCCAGAGCCAGGCCCCGGGGGGCACAGAGCCAAAAATGCTCAAATGTTTCTGCAATAGTGACCTTCTCGAGCTCCCGTGGAGGCTCCCATGGGGTTCTGAAAGAGGAAGGCCCCCTCCCCTGCAAGAAAGAAGTTTCTCTGAAGTGTGGAATTCCATCATTTTTTTTTAATGTGAACTAGGAGTTCTTCTCCACGATTTAACCTAGTTTCTTTTAATATAACAATATTTCCCCAAATATTGGAGCAAAAGTGATGTGCCACAAATACACACAGTGCCTGTCCTGAGACTTTTGGTAACACTAGCCACACTGTCAACAACCCATTTCAAAAGGCTTGAAAGCTGACAGGGTTTTGGCATTTGTTTGCTTTTTGTGGTATGTGGGTGGGATGGGGCTGGGACTAGAGGTAGGGCTTTGGGTTTGGGAGTTGTAGGGTTAAGTTTCTAGAAAAAGCTGAAATGAACAAGGTCACTGCCACCCTCAGCACCTTCATTTAGCAAATTGCAAAATTTCATGGAAGGTGTTAAACAAAATTCAACTGAGTAAATTTGAAGATCGAATTGACTTTTTAAAGCAATTCATGAATCTGGGCAACATCCCATCTAGCAGCTAGAAGGGCACTGGGAGGTGTACAAAGTGGATGGGGTTTTTTTGTTTGTTTTGGATTTTTTCCCCACCATTTATTTATTTATTTAAATATCTCTTTATTGATTTCAGAGAGAGGAAGGGAGGGGGGAGAGAGAGAAACATCAATGATGAGAGAGTCATTGATCTGCTGCCTCCTGCACATCCCCCACTGGGGATCCAGCCTGCAACACGGGCATGGGCCCTGACTGGGAATTGTTCCAATGAGGGGAGATCATTTCTGCAGCCCTTTTTGTAGCTAAAGATCCGTTTCCCTTACCATTCTTTGTTCCCAGAGAAAATGAGGAATGTAGCCAAAATCCTGTTACACTCTTCACACTGACCCCAACTTACTCTCTCAGTTTATCTCCCCACCCTACTTTGCTTTATTTTTAAAATTGTGAACAACTATACATAAAAAAAGTATCACTTGAGCCATTTTCAAGTATACCGATCGGTGATAGTACATTCACACTGTTGTGCACCCACCATCCACCTCCAGAACATCTTCATGTGCCCAGATTCAAACTCTGTACCATTGAACAGTAAGTCCCTGTTGCCCCACCCACCCCACCCCCACCAGCCCCTGGCAACCACAGTTCTACTATCTGCCTCTAAACTTGACTATTCTAAGTACCTTCTGTAAGTGGAATCACACACTATTTCTCTTTTGTGACTGGCTTATATCGCTTAGCACAGTGTCTTCAAAGTTCATTTTACTTCAGGTTATTTTTTAACTTTATTTTAAATAGACTTTATTTTTAGGGCAGTTTTAGGTTCACAGCAAAATTGAGAGGCAGTTGCAGAGATTTCCTCTATTATCAATATCCCCCCTCCTTCCTGAGTGGCACACTGGTTACAGTCCATGGTCCTACACTGACTGACACATCATCACCCGAAGTCCACAGTTGTACATTCTATGGGTTTGGACAAATGTCATGATGACATGTATACACTGTTATAGTATCATACAGAATAAATTCACTCCCCTAAATTCTTCTGTGCTCTGCCTAGCCGTCCCTCCCTACCTCCCTTTGCTTCATTTTCAAATGACTGATATAGAGAGCACGCCAAGCTTTGCACAAGTCAAGTCTCCAAAGGAGTCATTTTAAGAGAAGTGCTCTCTATGGATCGGTGGGCAAAGCTGCACGGGGACTGCACACTGCTGTTCTCTCTTAACACTCTAAAAAGATTCTGATAGGGAAAAAGCACCAGAATGTTTTTAACCTGAAAATGTACTTATTCTACTACTATTTTTTTTTTTTTGTAAGGTAAGAAAGAAAATTCCTGGCACCGTTTCTTCTAGACACTATTCACCACACCCAGTTGAGCTGGCCCTGACTAGATGCATTTTTTGGATCAGCTCTCTTTACCTGGGCTACCTGGCTCCGGGGATCCAATGGAAGCATGAAAATGGGCCACAGAGTGCTTGTTTAATCACCTGGCCAAAGTTCATGTGTGCCCAGACTATTATATTTATGATATTTAATAGTTATACCTCGACTATTGTATTTTCTTACGTTTGTATTATAGAAACCAAGTCTCGGTTCTAGAATAACATTTGCAGTGTTAATAACCTGGCGGGGTTTTATTCTTTCCTTTCCTTGTGGGGGCCAGAGCAAGTACTAAGAGGAAGGAGGTAGAGCAAAGCCAGGGAGCAGGAGGGTGGAGCCAGCTCAGGTCTCAGAAAGTCCTGCTTCTCTGCCCCTTTCTTTTTCTCATACCCCGAACTAAGTCCCAACTCCAAAGGACCACACACACTGCCTTAGCCATAAGTAGTGCTTGTGCTTTGATTTATTTTTTGGTTCGCGTTTGGTACAGAAAGGACGCAGAGATTAATAAAAAATAACAAGACTCCAAATTCAGAGCTGCCTTGCATGAAAGCCCTTTCCATGATCACAGAAATGAACTGGAGGAAGAGGAAGGTGGGTGTGTGGCTGGCAGAGGGTGATGGGTAAACACAGGGAAGACAGGTTCAACAAAGCATGGTTTGTGTGTGGTGAACTGCTATACCAATATTAAAACTTTAATGGCGCAGGACTATGGTTAGCGTGAAAAGAAAGCTGCTTGCCATCACAGCAACAAATAAATATCTCTATCCCCCCACAGCCAAAAAATAATGATTATTCCCCGCACCCCCACACAAAAAAGCCCACCTCCTTGGAGTCATATTTGATACTCAAACTTAGACAATTTATAGTCCCAAACACCCCAAATCAGAACATGGATACATTCAGACTCATTCAATCATTCATTCATTCATTCAATAAATACAGTTGACCCTTAAACAACATGGATTTGAATTGTGCCAGTCCACTTATTCGTGGATTTTTTTCAATCAAAAATTTGAAAAAACTTGCAGGTGATCTGTGTAGCTTAAAATAGACAACATAAATTTACATTGATAAATTCAGAATAGTACTATAAATGTATTTTTCTCTTCCTTATGATTTTCTTAGTAACATTTTCTTTTCTCTAGCGTACTTTATTGTGACAATACAGTATATAATACATATAACATGCAAAATATGTGTTAATCAACCATTTATGTTATCAGTAAGGCTTCAGTCAACAGTAGGCTATTAGTTAAGTTTTTGGGGAGTTAAAGTTATATGCAGATTTTCAAGTGTGAGAAGGTTGTGCCTCAAATCCTCACGTTTTTCAAGTGGGAACTGTACTGTATTCCTACCATGTGCCATGAAGAATGCAAGCATGGTCACTGCCCTCCTGGACCTTCTGGTGTTTGATATGTTTATATCCTTTTATATTTTTATATATTACATTATCTTTTCTATTTTACAAAAGTCATCTGCTTAATGAGGTCTGCCCTGATTTCCCTACTTGATATCAAAACCTCCCCCTCATGCCTAGTGCTCTTGATTCCTCTTAGCCTGCTAACATTTCTCTTTTGCCAAAGCATGAATCACTACCTAGCATGCTGGATAATTAGGTCATTTTCTATGTGTATTGTCTGTGTGCTAGCATGCAAGCTCTAGCTGGGCAGGGCTTTTCTCTGCTTGGTTTGCTAGGATACCCTGGGTAAGCTCACAATCATGATTTGTTGAGTGAAAAAATGAATTTATAAACACTAGACCAACTGTGGTAATTCTCCTGAAACAAAAAAAGGTCTGTTCCAAAGCTGAAGGCTTTACCTCTAGAGACAGAAAACTGCTTGTCATTACTAATGAATTATCCTCACCCCGTTCAGCAAGGCTTCAAAGGAGGTTTTATGTTTCCTCATTGTCATATTCAGTCTCTTAGCCGTATGTTCTATCTCAAAACCCTGCAGTCCATCTGCTTCTCTGTCCACCCGCCTAGTCCAAGCTCTTATGGTCTCTTCTAGACTCTAGGATCCGGTCTCCTTACATTCGCTTTGCTCCCTTAGAATCCAATTTCCAAACAGCAGCAACAGTCATCTTTTAAAAATATACACCAAGTAGCTCTGTAACTGCCCTGATTAAAGCCCTCTAAGGGCTTCCTGCTACATTTAGAACAGTGACTAATGGGCCCACAAGACCCTACCTGGCCTGGTCCTTAGTGACTCTTAGCCCAGCCCTTGGCCTGTCATCCAAACTGCCCTTTCAGTCCTAGGACCCTCTCAAGCTCCTTCCTTCCCCCGCGTTCTCTCCCTGGCCTCCCCAAAGCTGGCTCTGCCAAGCCTCGGCCTGCCGTTTAGACACCACCTCCTCAAGTCCCACCCGGCTACCTTATCAGAAGTACCCCCAGCCAGCCCTCCAGTTCCTCTTGGCCATATTTCCTAGGTCATTTCTCTCATAACTTTCCAGTCTCTGAAATACTTGTGTACTTCATTTTCCACCCTAAAATGCACCTTCTCTGAGAGCTGAGACTGCACTCGCCTTGTTCTTGGCTACACCCTGGCATCAGGCATGGCTTGCGCTTGATATTTTGGGAGTGCAGGACAGGAAGAAGGAAAACAAGGGACAGTGGTGACAGTCCTTGTTGCTGAGAGAAAGAAACTGTGGGTATCTATTATTTCTTCAGAATTTTCTATAGTGAACATCAAAAACTTAATCTTCTTTGTAAAAGTTGGTTATTTTAAGAGTGGGGTGAGGGTAGGCAAAAACCACCAAGAAACCTGGAGATCCGGGGATGCCACTTTGTAAGTCTTTAGAGCCTGTGACTGCTGAGGCCCATCCTCCCGCAAAGTGGTTCTGCTGAGGCCGAATGGCTGGTTGCTACCTCGAGTACTAACATGTCACCAGGTGGAGGCTTGAAGAACTGGGGACTGATGAAAGACTCATCACCACCATTTTTTTTACTGATGCCATCTCTCCTAGCATCCCTGTAACTTGTATAGCCAAAAAAACCTCTTAAGTAACCCTGAATGGCTTGGTGCCCAGGCTGGCCCCACAAGTCTCAAATCTCTAGATATAAAATTAACTTCTGTGGGCAACTAAAGATGATTAATGAACCCTTACCAGGTATACTGTTGATGTGGAACTTGGGTGTCAAAAACTTTGCATTCTACATTCTAACGTTATAGTTGAAAGAAAATGACCAAGTGTGCTTATGAAAAATAAGGGGAAAACACCTACTTTCTTTCAAACAACCTGGGATTGTTTCACATGTCCAGATACGATATTTTCAGTGTGGCTTACTTAGGTTTTTGGGTGTTTGCTTTTAAATGCAAATCGCAGGTCTCAGAATTTTGGGAACTCCTTCACTTTGATGAGGAAGGTGGCCCACGGAGGGGAAGAGACTCTGCCAGCTGGGCCAGGTCTGCCATCTGTGCCCCACAGGTGTTATTTCTTTCCTGTGCCCTGCTGGCACCTCTTTTCCCATTTCAGAGAAGGAAAAGCTAACCCCAGATCAAGGATTTGTCTAAAGTCACCATGGATCTGGTCAATCAAACCAAGGAGATTTGGTTTGAAACCAAACCGCTGCATTTCTAGTCCAGGGAATATAATCATATTGTACACGCTTCCCTGCTCTTTAGAATGACTTAAAGATGTCCATAAAGCCTATTAAATTATTTAAGGAGAGAGCAAGTTCAGAGAAATACAAGCCAAACCTGAGCAACAGATGAGATCTAGAAAGCGAAGGGCGTGAGCAGCCAGGGCGGCGCAGGCAGGGACGTGCCCGCCTCGCCCTGCCCGGGGCGGCCGCCTCTCCAAGGCGCAGCTTCCGACAGTGTCTGGTGGCTTTTCAGCGGGACGCTCCCCTATTCTGCCAGCCCCAGAACTGATCCATGGTGTCTTAGGTGGCGTCGGTTAGGATTTTCTTTGTTCTCCGTAGATCTATGGCCCCATTTCATCCCAAGCTACTTCTCACCTCTTTTCATTGTTTATCACCGAGCCAGCTGTTGCCATTCGCCCGGCCTTCAGCCTCTCTGTGACCGCTGACTGCCAGAGGAACCGCTGGGCCATCCTTGGGAGCATGGCGCAGGAGGAGCTTTCTAGCCGGTTTGCAATCTGAGTTTTGAGACCTGTTGCTACCGAAGCCCCAGTGGGTGGGAGATTCTCTCTTCTGCCCTACTTTTTGAACTGGGCTTCTTTTTAGACTGTTTTGCCAGGAGAAACATTTGATACTTTGTTTCCCTAGGCCTCCTTCTGTATTGTTCCATCACGGTTTTCTCCCTCTTTAAGTTTTTCTGAGGCAAATGTAACACATAATCGCTTTAAAACTTCCAAACATTACAGGAATTCAGAATGTAGACAGAGAACGTCCAGCTCTCAAGGACAATTTTAGTTTTGTACTGACTATATTTTTGAATTGGTGATACATTCACATGGTTCTAAGGGATGTACAGAGGAAATGTGCCCTCCACACATCTAGGACATTCCACCTCCGCTAGGAGCCACTTCTATCAGTTGTTTTTGTATGTTTCCAGAGTTTCTTTAGCAAATAGGAGCAAATGCAAATGTATTTAATCTCTCCTTCCCTTTTAAAGAAAGGTAGCATGCCGTATGCCCTGCTATGCACTTTGCTTTTTTACTGTATATAATAGGTAGTAAGCAAATTTATTAACCCTCACCCGAGGATATTTTTTTCCCATTGATTATTTTAGAGAGAATAGAAGGAAGAGAGGAGAGAGACATCAGTGTGAGAGAGACACATCAATTGGTTGCCTCCCACATGCCCCCTCAACCGGGGAAGGGGTTGAACCTGCAACCCAAGTACATGCCCTTGACTGGGAATCGAACCCATAACCCTTCAGTGCAAGGGCCAGTGCTCTAACCACTGAGCCACATGAGCCAGGGCTAGATATTAAGCAAATTTTGAGTTAGAATGTAAAGAAGCCAGAAATAAAAGTCCATGCACACATATTAGCATGCGTGCACACACACACACAAACACACACACACTTTTTTTTGTTATGACTAAGCAGGATAAGTAATTAAGCCAATAATTATTCAGCCTATTTCTCTGCTTGGGCCTTAGGAAGACATAAACCAATGAGAAGGTCTGATGTCCCATTTCTGATGTAACAGTTGAGAATATCCTGTTTGATATAGTAACAGAAGGTGGGGACAGGTGAGCCCATCTAAGAGCCAGAACCGCTCAGGTTCATGTCTTGCCTGTTCAGGAGACATTGTGAAACCCAGCTCTTTTAGGGCCAACCAAAATTGGGGATGCCTCTCCTCTATGAGTAATTCCACCTGATTCTTTTTATCACCAGGAAGCAGAAATCATAGTATACCAAGTGACAGAAGCTAGAGAATGGGCTTATTTTTTAAATACAATGTCAATAAAAATAGAAAACTCACCATCTGTCTGAGAGTGAGACTTTCTAATAGTCCAGACAATCCTAGGGGCTGGAGCTCTGCTGAAGTTCACTCCTTAACAGGCAAGGTGGTGAACCAAGGGTTCTGCTGAGAAGGTCAGCCAAGCCTCTGAAAGCATAATTATTCCAAGAAATCCTTTGATCCATTTGTTATTTCTCCCAACACAAAACCCAAAATTTCATGGTTTCAACCCATCACAATCTTCTTTAACTTCTTTTGGAGAACGGTGCACACACACATTTCAAAGGAACAAAGCAAGCATATTTTCAGAGGGACTTCGCCCTTTCAAGAGATACCATGTTATTCCCCCTCCTTAAAACAGACAGGATATGTTCTGAATGAAGCACAGAAATCCTAGTGCATTTTGCTTAAGAACAATAGTCATAGTTCTGTTAAAAGTCCCCAGGCTGTTGAAAGTTTCTAACATGGTTATGTTGGGGGAACTCAGACCTACACAGGGAATTTTTCCAAGAGTCTTCCATAATAGCAACTCAAACCACCCTTCAAACAGCAGAACTGCACTCCTGGCTACACATCCCTTCTATCTTTGGGCACTTTCACCTTGTGTAAAACATCACCTAGTGACAGCACCCATTCTTTAAATCAAAATACACCATGGACAGTTTGAGTGGAGGCTCAGGTGTTTGCATGTTGGCCACAATTAGTTTCTTTGAGTTACCCCCTGATTCAAGGGTGTTCATAAAAAGTGTTTCCCAGGAGTTAAAAAAGTCTTGTTGAAATACACACAAAAAATTACCATTTTAACCATTTTTGAGTGTACTGTTCAATAGTGTTAAGTACATTCACATTTTCATGCAACCAGTCTCTAGAACTCTTCTCATTTTTCAAAACTAGAACTCTGTAGCTATTAAACAGCCACTCTCCATTCCCCCCTTCCCTCCTCCCAGACCCTCGCAACACCATTCTACTTTGTCTCTATGAATATGACCACTCTAGTTCTTCATAAGAGTGCAGTAATACAGCATTGGTCCTTTTGTGGCTATTTCACTTAGAATAATGTCCTCAAGGTTCACACATGTTGTAGCATATGTCAGAGCTTCCTTCCTTTTGAAGGCTGAACAGCATTCCTTGTACAGATAGAACACATTTTGTTTACCCATTTATTGGTCAGTTGACACATGGGTTGCTTTTACTTTTTGGCTAGTGTGAATAATTCTGCTATGAACATGGAAGTATAAATACCTCTTTGAGACTTTGCTTTCAATTCTTTTGGGTATATACTCAGAAGTGGAATTGATGGATCATAGGCTACTTCTATTTTTAATTTTTTTGAGGAACCGACACACTATTTTTCCATGGTGCCTGTATCCTTTTAAATTCTGCACAAGGGTTCCAGTCCTTCCACATCCTCACCAGTGCTTATTATTTTCATTTTGTTTGTTGTTGTTGTTTATAGTACCCATCCTAATGGGTGTGAGGTGGTTTCCCTGGTATTTCTAACTGAAACTGAGGAGGGAAGTCAATCTCTCCTATGACAGAAGCTATGGAGGCGAGACCCTAATTGTCCTATTTCTTGACACGTGAAGGAAGACAGTGTTGAGTTTTTTAGGGTACAAATTAATCCTACCCTTCTCCCCTCCAAAGTTCACAACCCAAGTGAAACAGAAGTCCAATAAATGCCGATATGGGTCGAAATATCAGCATCAGGACTTTTCAAGGTGGGCTGGAGACGACTGGGGGCCAAGTCCAGGCTAGGCTTCCCAATCTTCCTCCCCCATCAAGTGGAAGTGACTGACCAGGCAATGCAGGCCTGTTGTGCAACACAGTCAGAGAAGGCTCTGGTGAATTTACTACAGGCATAGCACAAGACTAAAAGGAAGATTGCATGCTGCCTGGGGACAGGCGGGATCCAAAAGAGAACCAGAGGGAGGAGGGGGTGCCTGCATAATGACCATTCGCCAATCTCACCAGCCAGAAGAAGCCACTGCCTCATCCCGGGAGAAAGAAAGGCCTCTGAAGAGGAGAGTGGAAGCTTAGTCCCCCAGAGCTCTGAGAAGGCAGACACTCATCTATGTGGCATAAGGCTGGCACACGAAGGGCAGAGAAAATGCCTTCCCCCTGCCTCTCCAATATTTTGATTTCTTAACACATAGGGCCCAGCACTGCCCAAGCGCAGCAGCTGTCCCTGGGAAAGGGTGCTGAGCATCCTGTCGTCGTCATGATTGTGTTGTGAGTTCTCCCGAGGTCAGCCATGGGATCCCGAGGTTTCTGAAATGAGTCTGAATAGAACACTGATTAAATTTACTCGAGGATCTACCAACGCCCTGGCTAGAAAATTCGCTCCCCAATCTGTTTTGCACCGTACCTTGTCCCAGGTAGGACATTCAGCAGAGATAACTGGAACTTACGCAATGACCACAAACGAACGCATGAAACTACTCCAAATAATAAATGCCAGCATTATTAAAATGCCCCGACTTGCACTGTATGAAATGCCTCATGATATTAAATTCTCAGGGAGGAATTAAAGTCTAAAAGAAATAAATATCCTTGTTCTTGAAGGTTGAGCTCTAAAGAAATTATTTTTTGCCCCAATTTCTTTTCCGTTCAGGGTCAGCCAGAGGGGCCCCTGCCGGCGGCTGGCAGCCGGGGCTGGCTCTTCCTGCAGCTCGCTCCTCTGCAGCGCAATCTTGGCGTCGCCGTCTCCAGGATGTGGCTTCTTCGGATTCCATGACTTGTAAACTTAAACTCAACTGGGAGAAACCCACTCTCATGGGTTTCTGCTGCCATGGGACCCTCCCCTCCCCTGTCAAAGTCCAAGGCTGGCCGAGGCCTGTGTACCGCCACAGGATGTTTTCCTTAGAAGCTGCTATTGCTCAGAACCATCCCGGGGCAAGCCACCTGGAAGAGGCATCTCTGCCCGCTTGGAGGTAAGACTTCTCTAGCTCTAGCAAGGCGCCTTGCCTCTTCCACATGGGCCTCCGAAGTCCCTGGGGACATGGAGCTGTTTTTTACTTCTCCTAGAGTCATGCTCCTGAAGGAGGCCCAGTCATGCTCAAGTCACTGACAAGGCCTGTGACGGGAAGCGTAGCCTGCAGGACGCAGCAACGTAAACTTCTACAGCCAGGGAGGCCAGCGCCCTGCAGTGCCAAGGCTTTCTAACCAGAGGCCCAGCGCCCGACTCTCCTAAAGGGAGACGGGGGACCTGGGGAAGTAATCGGGTGGGGGGCGTCTTTTCATTGTTGAGAAGGATTATGGGTCTCAAGCTGACCAAACATGGAAAGACCCTAAATGATGATAATCTCTCTGTAAATTGTGAAGATGATTTAACGCAGGTTAGTGGGAAGTTTAATCCCGGTCCTGTTTACAAAAGGAAATACTTGAAAAGCCTGGCAAAGTCATGGACAATTGAGGGTGTTAGGCCTGAAGCTTTATTTGAACCTAAAGTTAAAGGTTTAAAATATTAAACCCCACCCCAGTAAAAGATTCAGGGAAAAATCTTTCCGTGAGAGAAAACAAAAGCTTTATCTTGTCAATTGTATTCAAAATCTAGGCTTAAAGACTTGGACTTCACTCTAAAATGAGTGATTCTGCAAAAAGTTATTTAAGTTAAAATTGCTAATATTTAATTTAATTTATTTTTTTATAAACTGCCTTTGGAATATGGAAAGCGATGGCATTAATAAAAAAAAATTTTAAATATGTCTTTATTGATTTCAGAGAGAGGAAGGGAGAGGGAGAGAGAGATAGAAGCATCAGTGATGAGAAAGTCCTTGATCGGCTGCCTCCTGCACGTACCTCACTGGGGATTGAGCCTGCAACCCGGGCATGTGCCCTGACCGGGAATCGAACCGCCATCTCCTGGATCCTAGGTAGATGCTCGACGGCTGAACCATGCCAGCTGGACCTACTATTTACTTTTTTAAAAACAAAAGTGAATGGAAAGGTTTACAAAACTTTTTCAGGCATTGGCCAATTTAAATTTATAGTTATCATATTGACTAAATTGGGGAAGAGAGCAACTTTAGAAAATAATAGGAGCCTAAGTGTCCATAAAGACCAGGAAACCAAGAAAAGTGTGTTTCACAGCCTCACATTTGCTGTTCTGGCCACTCATCGCAGGACAGCAGCAGTTCACCTGCCTGGAAGTGCAGCTTGTGCAAGGATATGACTGATACATGGTCCAAAGAGAACACCTTTGGCCCCTTATGGGTTTTCAAATCCTGGAATAATGTTGAAAATGTCTCCTATCAGCTTGCTATACAATGAGGCACTTAATTCTTAGGACAGAGTTAGGGGAAGTTTGACTTTGGTATAAAGAAAACAGAGCTATTTAGCAAATGGATTTTAGTGGTTTTTTTTTTAAATTGAAGTATATTTGACATACAACATTGTGTAAATTTAAGGCATAGAACATGTTGATTTGATACATTTATACACTGCAAATACACTAAGGGAACATGGGCATTAGGCTGAGCCCTTTTAACCCAGATAGCATGTTATGTGCCCGGCAGCCCATTCCAAGTGATTGCCTTGTCACAGCCTTCAGTCACAGGACATTATGGAGCTCTATTTCTGTTTAGTGGTTGAAATAATTAAGATCTATTCTCTCAGTAAATTTGATGATTATCACACAGTATTGTCTATATTCACTATACCGTGCATTAGATCTGTAGGACTTACTACTTATTGCAAGCTTGTATCCTTAAGCGTCTCTCCTACTCCCCCACCTGATTTTAATGTTTTCAAATCCTACTCAAACGTAATAATCTAGGATACTGACCTGGGATTATTTAAAGATTTTGTGAATTTTGGGTTTTTGTCTTTCTTTCTTTTTAGATAAAAGCCTCTTCCACATTGCAAGGACTCTGAGGACTTCCTAAGACATTAAAGAAACCAACTAATCATCACTGGTCTCTCAGGAACAAAGTTAATGATTACGTAATCCATAGGAGGCCTCCTTATCTCCTTGGTTGGTGTGTGTTTTTAATTTACACTGGTTTAAAATTTACAAACTGTTCAAAGGGAACATGGGCATTAGGTTGAGCCCTTTTAACCCGGACAGTATGTTATGTGCCTTGGGAGCAGCAGTTCATACCAAGCAATTGCCTCGTCACAGCCTTAAGTCACAGGACATTTGTCTTCTTGCTTTTTAACTCTTTGGCCAAGTTATATCTTAGAATTCTCCTGTAAATGTGTCAATTTGAAAACTCAGGCTTTTAGTGTAAGGAAAGGGTTTTTAAATGGGGAATCTACCATAAATTGCATCAAGACTATTGAGAGTTAAAGAGCTGAAGAAAGCTGGGCTTTGGAAGTAATGTCCAAGTGGAGAACGACTCTCAGCCATAAAATAACAAAGCGAATGTGGGGAAGCCTTGCACAGTGGTTTTGTTAGGGATAAACCGAGCAAATAAGTGGTTGAAGCACTCTGGCCAGTGTTTTCAAACCGCAGGACATGACCCATTAGTGGATTGTGAAACCTACTTGTGGGTTGCAAACAATTTTCTTTGAAAGAATGAAACAGAACAGAACAAAGAGTGAATCACTAGAGGTACAGTAAGAATGGTTTGATGAAATTTTCCATTTATTATATGTGCACACATGGTAGGTGTGGGCCAGGACAACTGATAACCTTTTACTTTGCATAAAATAAAATTTTACTGTGGGTTGTGGTTAAGAAAAAAGTTTAAATACACTATGTAGGAACACCTCATGGGTACAGAGCTTGGAGAGGTTTATATAGTAAAGCTCATTTCATTCAGATATTAGGACACATTTTGAAAATTATATGGACACAGGACATATAGAATATTATATATTTGCCTTTTCCAAGTTTCTGTGATGAAGAGGAATTTAGAAAATTACTTGTCATCCATAAAAATATACTTATTTTAGAAAGATAAAAAAACCTAGAATTAAATAGGGTAAAATATGAAAAGCCCCTTTCCTTCCTCTTCTTGTAATCCTATGGCCTTCATCAGAGGAAACTGTCAACAGCCTGATATGTGCTATTACAGACTGTTTTCTATGTGCACAGACACATGAATGCTATGTGTGTGTAAACAGGTTTTTAATCATATAAATCTACACAGGAGTGTGTGATATTATTGTGCAACTTGTTTTTCATATCAGTATGTCGTACAAATATTTTCATGTCCACACCACAGAGCTACTATATTGTCTGCTGCAGAGTAATGCATAGTAGAACCTGGTATGTACTAATTCAAGCTTCCACATTTATGCACAATTGTGTTGAATCTAATTTTTATTATTTAAAAAAAAATGCTTCAATATAAATTATCACACCTGACTCTTAGGAAACTGTGTGACTATTTCTTTGGCTCAATGCCTAGAATCAGAGGCTAACCCCATTTTAAATACTGAGGTACACTGACAGATCATCCACCCAAGAAAGCTGTATCCACTTATACTTCCCTCAACGACAGTGCTCGTTTCCTCACATTATCTCCAACACTAGCAATTACCAATCCTTTTAAATAGGCCATTTCAATGGATTGAAAAATAGTTACCTCATTTTAATTGTCCTGATTGCTTATGGAGTTAAATGTTTTTGTGTTTGTTGTTTACAGTTCTTTTTTACCAAAATATTTTTATATCCTTTGTTCACCTTGTTTTGTAGGTGCATTTTATATTAGGAATATTTAACCTTCTATTTTGCATATTTTCCCAATCTTTTGTCTCTTATTTATATTTGTGTACAGATATTTTTTAACATAGTCAAATATATCAGTCTTTTTTTCATGGATATTGGGTTTTGTGTCTTGCTTAGGAAGGTCTTCCTCACCCCACATTTATTAAATTTTTTTTCTGATATCTTCTTCTAGTTATTTTTACATTTCTATATTTAATTCACCGGGATTTTATTTCTTATTCATGGTATGAAAGAAGAAAATGTTTTCCAAAGTCAGTAATCTCAGCATCACTTACTGAACAGTTCAATCCTTCCCTACTTATGCTGTTTTTCAGGTATTAAATTCCCATATGTATTCATCGCTCTCTTCTTGGATGCTGTTTTGTTCCTTTAACCTATTGATTATTCCTGTGCCAATACACTATTTCATTTACCCTGCTCCATGAACTGCTTTGATATATATTCAAACTTTATCTTGTGCTCTGTCTTCCATATGAACTTTATAAAAACCTTGCTATGACTGTATGAAATTGCTTTGAATTTCTACTTTGGTAGAACTGACATTTTATTATGTTGGGTCTTCTCATAGAGAAACAGGGCATGCCTCTCCATTTTGGGGTGTCTCCTTTCATACCCGTCAGTATAGATATGTTTTTAAATTAATACAGGCCTTACATTTCTAGTTAACCTTACTTCTAGATGAATGGGACCTCCCCTCCATAAATTTAATTGGTTATTGCTGGTATATACAAAAGCTTTTGGTATTGGGGTGCTGGTGTTATGCCTGCCTCCTTACTAAGCTTTCTCAGTAGTTGTAATAGCATACCAGTAAATCATTGTGGGTTTTTTTGTCCAAAAACCTTTATTGCAAACAAGAGTCTTGTCTCACTTTCCATCATGTATACTTTTTAGTACTATTTTTGTCTTCTGAGTTAGCTTTGGTATTCTGTAGATGAACTTTCTTGGCCCCACAGCTCTCTTCTTCCCCAAACACTGGCTAAATTCAACTAAGTATTCTCTTCATAGAATGTAACACGCTGTATTAAGGCATCTGCTTGTGTGTCTTCCCCAGCTGTTAAAGGGCCAAGACTACATCTTGATCTTGTTCATTGTTTGATTCTCATAACACTCAATTCATGATTAATAAACCACATGGTATTATAGTGGCTCTTCTGATAACAATCAGGCGGAACCTTCTAGAAGAAATCTGACACTCCAGCTTTTCCCTGCTCTTACCTCTCAAGTCAGTCTGGTTGAACTAAGGACTTGCTTATACACATTTTACCAGAGAGGCATAATTTAGTTCAGAGACAGGCGCTCATATACTCTTATATACCCAGCCTTTAAAGAATCCTGCCCAGTTGGGGAAGGAAAGGGACAGGTGTATAGCCCCATTCTTGCACTTCTAGTGCTCACTGGCTTTTTCTCTTAATGTCTTCCTCAAGCCCTTCCTCTCTTAACAAGGAAAGAGGATGACAAGTGATTAATAGCAGGGATTCTGGTTCAAATCCCAGCTGTATCACTTATTTTATTTGTGTAATTTTGGGCAATGCACATAATCTATCTCCTCAGCATACTAATTCCCTACCACAGGGTTGCTGTAATCCATAAACCTGGTTAAGTACTTGGTAAATGTATGCTGCTCTGGATATTGCTCTGGATATTATGAATTAGGATATGTCAATGGTTTTTGGCCATGCAATTTGTAATATTTCTACCTTTAACCAAATGGTATTCCATTTATTCTGTCCCATCCCTTTCTAGTCCCCTTACCCTGCTTTGTTATGTTTTTCTCACTCCAAAGAGGATTAGTTTCATAAGAAGGAAAGGCATTGTTGTTCACTGATAAAAGGAGTAACACCTAGAATAGTATCAAGCCCTCAGTAAATACATACTGAGTGAATGGTGCAAAATGTCAAAAGGAAATATACACCAAAAGTTTCATTGTAATGGACAAATCTTTCTCTAATGGTTTCCAGTTCCATACTTAAAAACACCATATGCCATAATGAAAACATAAGAAATTTATTAAATTTTAAGGCAAAAACATAATTTCAAAAGATTTAGAACTATGTCAGGCGTGATAGAGTATGAATGCTTTCTTGAAATTCAAAATCAGATCCAAGAGTATCACTTTCAGAATGTTCTAACAGATTGAGTTTACTTTTAGTTCTCTTGGATGAAACAGTCACTATTCTACTGTCTTTCTTGACAGAAATGTGGTTTTTCAAAGACTCGCTTTTAATTGGCTCATTAAAACTATTCTGCTCTATTCCTTTGCTTTTCCAGTTCACAGGTGAGTCAGAGCGGGAATGTAGGTCCTTTCCATGTTTTTTCCTAGCAGAGTGTTTTTTAGTATATTCACAGGTTTTGGCCATTTTCTCTGAAGATCTGCTATTTCTAGACAACTCGTCTTCTTTTCTTTGATTTCCAGGTCCAGAAATCATATCAGCTGAAGGAGAACATGTTCTAGCAATGAATTCTTCAAAAGACTCCTGCCGTCGCTCAGTGACTTCGACTCCCAAGTTGTCTTTGGAAGTTACTAACGCCTCCTGCACAGAAACTGGGACTTGTGAGTCGAGAGGCAAAGGAATTCTAGTGTCACTTGTAATTTTCTGAAACTGGAGGCAAAAAAAAAACAAGACAAAAATTCAGTAATGAACAAAGCCAACCATTAGAAAGTAGAGTCCTAAGCTTCAATGTTACTCTGTGATCTCATTATTAAGATAGTCAATTGATTATTTAGAAGATTTTAGAGCCAGTTTTTTTCTAATTACATCTTGCCAAGTGCTTCCCAACTTAACTTTGCTACATCTAAGTATGTCCACCTACATTTTCAGACTTTTGTGTTTGGGGTAATTACCCATTTCCCTTTCCCTCATTAGAAATAATAAAACCCTATTACTTAAGAAAATTAATTTCTTTTCTATCCTCCAGCACATGTAAGCAGTATCCAATTTGTGATGAGACTGTGTTCTCAAGTTCAGTTCCCACAACCAGCCTGAGATTGGCTGACACGGGAGATGGGGGCTCCAAGTAAGGCTACAGGAAAAGCAGATAGGTTTTCCCCTCCCATTCCCATAACTGGGTGACTAACTATAGTATATGGCCTATTAGTTATATATGGATCACTTATTTTCATTAATTATCTGTATCAGTATCAGTACTTGTACCTTCATTAGTGTTCCTTCATTGTAAGCTGACTGCATACAAATAGAAACCTAGATGGAATATGAATAGAATAGATATTTACACAATTTAAAATTTAGAATATTTTCTCTAATGCTTCATTTCTTTCACTGGGGATAGTTTGCTTTAAGTCATAAATTTTCAAGAGAACTTCCAGTTTTTTATATATAACAATATGATAGCATGAAATGGACACAAATTTACTAATCTCAGATTTAGAAAGGACCCCAAAGAAGCTTCTAGCTCCAAAGCATGTGAACTCTGACAGATTTTCATTATTTTCTCTGACTTGGTAACTCCCTTTTTGCCAATCACTCTTAGAATCATTAAGTTTTATTCTGTCCACTTACTTGGATATTTTGCATTTGTCCTAGGGCATTCTGCTTCGATTCTGGTTTTTCTTCTTCAAGTGCCTTTTCTTCCTTAGGTGGACTAGCAAGAGTAGAATGCAGCCGGGGACGACCCAGGAGATGGAAATCTGACGGATCTATCCCAGCCGTCGTGGCGAGCTGCCCAAGCCTGGATAGAGGACAACGGGCAGGGCCACTGTAGTCACATCAGAGCAGCTCAGATCTCCCCGTATCCATAACTACGAAGTACTTCTGTAACCTTAAGAGCCAATATTCTACTCCAGATTATAAGCCTCTATCTTTCCCAAGTTCTCAGACCTCTTAATATTCATGCCACCATCTGATTTATTTCCTTACCCATCACCACCCCATTTTAAACTGTCTCACTAGCAGCTTAAACATCTGTCATGCACCTAAGTCCTTGGTCTCTCACCTCTCTTCCCACACTTTTTTTTAAACCCTTTTCCAGGATCATGGTTTTACTTATATTTATTTATTTACTTATTTATTTTTATTGAATTTATTGGCGTGACACCAGTTAACAAAATTATACAGGTTTCAGGTGCACAATTCCACAATACACCATATGTACACCGTATTGTGCGTTCAGCACGTCGTCAAGTCTCCTTCTATCACCATCTTCCCAAACTTCACCACCTTTCTTTCCTACAGTTTCCAAGAGTGTGCGTGTTCCTTCCTTCCCAACACCAACCCATTCGCCTACGCACATTACTCCATCAATTATCAACCTCTCATTCTCTCTTTTGGCATCTTCTTTCAGCAAAATCACTCCCAGTTGAGAACTGCTGATCAATATATGCCCTGCTGATTAGTTACAATTTTTATGTCTAGGATAAAAATTATTTTAAACTATACTTACTAATAGGTTACTCTTTTATAATGGGCCCTGCTCTACCAAAGCTGGTTCACCATTTTGCATTTCTTTTAAAATGTAATTCCTCATTTAAAAAAAAATAAGTACATTACCTGTAATTACACACTAAATATGACCATGGAAGTGATGAAAACTGCTCAAGTTCCTCAGCAAAAACTACCATTATAGTTGTGAAAAGATGAGTGCCATGGAGAGAAATGAACTAACCCAGCATCTTTAAGGAGATCCAAGAAAGCATGGAACTTCTGAAAAGAATTCTCAATGCTGCCCAAAACACCTTCATCATCCAGGATCATGCTTGTCAATGAGTGTGAATGAAGGGCTTCAGACAAAGAAAAATTTATATTTCTTAACTGGGCATTTTCATGTTCAAGCTATAAAAGAAAATTGAAAATGATAGACACGATTTTCTCTCACTCTCATCAAAAGAAAAGTTTTTAAGTAACAAAACTAAAACATTTAAAAATGCAATTAATTAGTGATTAATCTAACTCTCCATCAGTAAAAGACATAATTATCAAAACCCAGAGCCACCCAACAAGGTTTTTTATGTAATACTTAGGTGGTATATAAATAAAGCAATTATTGTTTATTAATGACCTTGCAAAAGATCACATTTCTAACTGGTTAATTCACATTGGATCCTCATTCTACATTAGAGAATTAGCTGCTTAAGGGTTCCCTTAAATTATAAAATAAAATACAGTCATATTTGAACAAGGAATAATACAACTCTGTTGAATCTTAAAGATTAATTTTAGTGAGAAAAATATTCATTGTGTAAGTTTAAAAGTCCTAGCCATACCCAATTTATTAAATGTATGCTTATCAATACTCTCCTTGGCTTTTAAAAACATTTGCTCCCTTGCACACCTCTCCCTCATCATCTCCGCATCTAAATCACATATAAGCCCAGTTCCAGTCTTTCTCAGAAAGGCCTTTCATTCATGATGCATCTTTTGCCTTATATAAGCAGGTGCTCAATACTCATTGAATAAGTGCCCTCCAATCCAATGTATGCGCTTCAAGTAATTCCTCCCTAAACTCATCTTGTAATAATATATATTTATATGGAACTTTTCAAAGTTTATGCCCTGCTTTCATGCACATTAGCCTAATTGTAATTCTCATAGTACATATTTTTCCTTTATTGTATTCTTAGCAGTTTTCTAATAACTTATATTTATTTAAATGATTCGCTTTTCTAATTCATTGTCAGTAGACAGTCTTTTTATTTTATTTTGTTGTTTCCATCACCTTTTATCCCCTCTATGCCCTCTTCCACCTCCACCCAGCACCCTCCACTCCCAAAATCACCACACTGTTGTCCACGTCCTTGAGTTCTCTTTTTCGTTTTTGTTCAATCCCTCTACTCCCCCAACCTCCCCCCAACAGCTGAGTAGACAGTCTTAATGTTACCATATATATATATTATAAGCACAAGTGCTTTTTTGAATCAAAACATCATGAACAAAAATAAGCTTAAAGTCACAGAAAAGCACACACAAAAACTCTAAGATTTTTACATTTTTAAAAAGATATTTGCTGAAATACAGATCACATGACCACTAACTATGAGTAAATATAAAAGTTCATGTGGTACAACCAATTTGTAATATATTACAGTTCTAAAGTTTATAAACTGTGTGTATGGCTTAAAATCAAATCAAAATAAAGCCCAAACTCTCCAAAGTATAAGAAAACACTTGTTTACCTCACGAACTCGCTTGTCAGCCTTAAGCCTTATGCCTCTTTCCTCCTTTAACTGCTTTATGCACTCCTCCAGTTTTTCCTAGTGCGAAGAAATAGAGTGTACATTATAAACTATTCATAGTATGATATCCAAAAGTCTTTCCAGCTATAGATCTCACCAAGGATTTAGAGGCAGAGCCAGAAGTGAACTCAGATTTCAGAATTATAGTCCACTACTTGTAATATCATACCATGATAGTGAATTACCAAAATATAGCAAATTAGCATGCTAAAGATTTATTTAACTCTTACTTTTTCCCAAACAGATTTTGGCAGCTCACTAGAAAAGGCGTATATGTCTACAATATAGTAAGCCAGAAATAAAAATTTAAGGTGAAAAAAATAAAATTCTGTCTTTAATTGTGGGTCCCTTTAATAAAGGGAGCCCTAGTAACATGCTCATTAACACAATGAATTATGTAACTGCAGATTCAAATGCATTTTTTAAAAAAGTAAACACCTTTAAAGCCCTTTACCATATGCCAAGCACTGTTCTAGGGTTTCCTCGGTATTAAGTAATTTACTCATTAAAACCCTACAAGAAAAGAACAATGATTAACTCCATGTTATTTTATGAATGAGAAAATGAAGGCCGAGAGAAGAGCAGCACACACAAGGTCACTTAACAAATTAAGTAGTAGAGCCACGTTTGAATTCAGGAAGTTGGGAGCCATTCCTGTTCACAGAAGTGGTCATCTTTCCATTCACCAAAGTCAATAAAAAAGAACAGACATAGGTAAACTCCCTTACCAATACTCCAAGAACTAAGACACTTACACCCCTGAAGTGGGGGACACTGCTTGTGGTACACACCACTCTAAGACAGCCCCTAAGATTCCTACCTGCTGAAGTGCACAAACCTTCCAGTTACTTAAACACTAGCCTAGGGGCGGCAGTGAGGGGATTTTGCAGGTGTAATTAAGGTTCAATGTCCAGGAATTTACCCTAAGGAATTCATCAACGATGTGGGCAAAGATTTATCTAGCAACATGACGTCATAGGACTGTTTATAACTAATCCCTAGAAGTGGGTTAAAAACCTCCAAATTGGGATTGGTGTGAATAAAAACAGCAAACCCATATGAAGGAATGCTCTATAAAGCCACTAAAAAACAATGATAACCAGAAGTCTGAAGCAGAGTTAATGACACTTCAAGAGTTCTATATTCAAAATATATCTGTGTGTTTTTCTTAGGGATAAGCTTAATCTGATTCTTTGATATAGAAGAGTATTTAGTGACATGACAAAATATTTTTGATACCTTTTTAAGACAAAGGGCAAATTAGGTGTGTGTACAGGCAGAGGTGGCCTTTATTTCCTTCAAAAAGCTTTCATTGTTTTCAAAAATTTGCTCAATAAACATCTATTTTTATACAAAGAACATATGTTTTAAAAATAAACAGTCTAATAACTTCCGGTTTTTAAATGTTTCATTACCAGTTAAAGCTTGTCAAGTTTCTAATGAGAAAAAAAAAATTGCAAAATTCCTTCATTATTTACACAATGTTTTTAATATTTAAAACTGATTTCATACAGATTCTAAAAAAAAGCAAACAAAAAAGCCTCATCACATAATGGAAGTGGGAATGGTGGCTACCTTTGGGGAAGGAGAATATACTTACTAGAGAAGTTGAGCAAGGAAGCCTTTTGAAAAGCTGTAAATAATTTTTTCTGGATGGGAGTGATATGAGTGTATACATTTGTAAAAATTCACTGAGCTTAGATTTATGATTTAAGCACTTTGCTGTATGTATGTTATACCTCAATAAAATTTTTTTATAAAAACATCCAAACAAACAAACAAAGCCCACCACAATCAGAGGCAGTTGACTAAAATATTCCAGTATTAACCAGTTCTAAACAACACATCAAAGTTCAATTACATGAAACAGTTTCTCCCTCTAGTGGAGGGAATTAGAACATAATGTTAAATTTTTATGAAAAAGTGTACCCTCCTCCTACGAAGTTATTCATGTTCTTTAAAAGAAAATATGGAACTAAAATATCAGAAAGTACTTTGCTAGATATTCTATTACTTAAGTAAGATGAATGATAAGTTTCTGGAGTATTTTTCTTCCTGTATCTGCTCTCCTTCCTCCCTGCTATTCACTGGCTAGCTGAAATTTTTCTAGAACAAAGCTCCTATCATACTGTATATCAAATTTCATGTTCAAGTTTTTTCCACTTAACATTGAATCAATTATTTCTCATAGAATGAGGGTATCCATAACCTTGATTTTTTTTTTACTGGGAAACAAAATATTCCATTGAGAGGGTTTATCGGTCCATGTTAATCATTCTTTTATGGTTAAACACTTAGGTTCTTTACAATTTTTCAATATTATAAGACAAAATAATTATTTTTATGCATGAAGGTTTTTTCATATTTAGCATAATTTTAATGAAATAAATCAATAAAAACAAGTTTGAGATCAAAGCAAGTAAACATTTTTAAGGCTCTGAGGTACCTATCTCCAAATTGCTTTCCAAAAGATTTCTAAGATTTTATACTGCTAATGGCAATATATCACTGGATATATAACCTCTATTATAAATGTTGGCTCACTTCTCCACTTAAAGTGCAAGATATCTGAGAGAAGGGAGTGGGTTTTAAGCACTAACCCCCAGAACCTGCGCCTACCACAAAGTAGACAATCAGTAAATGCTAAATAAGAAAAAGCCCTGCCAATACAAGTTTATGTGTGTAAACGACAATGTGTTTTTCTCTAACTGGACAGGTGAAAACTTTCTGTCTTCTTTAAATATGTATTTCTTTGCTTATAATTAGTAAATTTCTCTTTTAGATTATATTTTAAAAATTCAGATTCTCTGGGGAAAATCCTGGCCTTAATTCTCAGCTATATAACTTTGGACAAGTTCAATAACTCTAGGCCTCAATTTAATATCTATAAAATGGAGATAAGTTCTCACATCATAAGAGTTCTTATGACAATTACGTGAGTTAACACACATGTGAAACTGAGAAGAGTGCTTGGTACATCAATTAATGCTTAATGATGAATACGTAAATGCAATCAGTAGCAAAGGGCTTAAAATACAGTTAACCCTTGAACAACTCAGGTTTGAACTGAGTGGGTCCACCTAACCCAAATTTTTTCAATTGACACGCACAGTTCAAATCCTAGTTGTTCAAGGGTCAACTGGTGGTTAGGAATCCGTGTAACACTGTGGAGGGCTAACTTAAGTTATACTCGAATATTCAACTGTGCAAGAGGTAGGTACCACTAACTCCCAAGTTGTTCAAGGGTCAACTGTAGTCTTAATCCACTTACACATCCAGCTCTCTAGAGGCAACCATTTCTTTAGTCAGGTTTTTAATTGTAAAACGTACAAATACTGAAAAGTGCACAGGGTAAAACTGTCAGTGTGGCAAATAAAAAGAATACTTTTCTAACTATCATTAAAGTCTGTAAGTAAAACTTGTCCGCATCTCAAAAATTCCCACATTCTCTCATCACAAGCCCCTCTTTCCCTCTTAAATACTGACAATCATTTCCTTTACATGCATACATACCTAACAATATAGCTTAGCTTTACCAATTTCTAACTTTATGTAAAAAAAAATCATAGTGTATTTGTATTTTATTTAATTCATTCAACATTGTTTTTAAAAATTCATCCACACTGGCCCTGGCAGGGTGGCTCAGTTGGTTAGGGCATCATCCAGATACAGCAAGGTTGTAGGTTCCATCCCCATCAGGGTATTCACAAGAATCAACAAATGAATGCATGAATGGACGGAACAACAAATTGATGTTTCTCTCTCCCTCTTTTTTCCTCCCCCACCCCAAAATCAATAAATAAATTTAAAAATAAAAAGAACTGTTTAAAAAAATTTTCATCCACACTGTTGCCTGTAGCTCTAGTACATTCAATTTTATTGCTTTGTAGTTTTCCCACTGTATGAACATTACATAATTTACTTAGTTTTTAACTCTTAGTGGACATCCAGGAGCAGGAGGGTCCTCATGGGTCTTGACTCAGTTGTTCCCTACTTACAGTCTCTAATCTTCCTGGTCTTCCCTAACGTCTATAATAGCTTTTCTAAATACAATCTTCTAGTCACCTGGTGAAGGAAATGAATACAACACATCCAAAATGACGATGAATGAGGATTAGACACTCTAGGCTCTTGTCTTTACTTGGCAACTTAGAATAAACCATTTAAGTGCTACAATTTGTAGGTGCTCATTTACGAGACAATTTTACATGAACTCAGATTCCTCCTACTCTAACATTTCATAATTTTCTAAGTAATTATCTTAAAATTTTTCTCTATTATCATTAGTTTTAACTTAAACAATAAAAATCTAGCTTTCTTTTTTGAAAATGAAATAGTAATTTCTATAGTCCTAATGGGAAAACTAGTTCTAAATCTGTCAAGTTTTATACTAAGAGAAAATCATATTAAATAATTTGTTAAAATTAAATGTGGAGTCTGTAGCACAAAAAGACAAAGAACCCCCAAGTGATGTTTCCCTTATTTACTACAAATGATCAACTCTGCATTAAAGTTGAAATAAAATACAGTATTTTTGAGGTGCAAAAATTTGTTATAAAAGTTAATTTTTCTTTTCTATCCATACAAACAGAAGTATGAAATGACATTAGATGCCAGGTTTATCAGGCAACCTAATGTAGTTTTTTTTATTTTAGAAAAGGAGAATATCAACATAAAAACTTTTTTTTCAACTTTACTTTTTACAGAAATTAAGTCATATTTTCCTCTTACTGAGTTCAGCTAGAATGGTCAATTTCCTGACCTGTAAAATAAGAGAACTGAATCAGCTGAGTACATTCATTCAGAATTCAAGTTCTTGGAGTTTATCTTATGATCATTCAGGTTCTCCTTAAATCTAATATATTCTATGGTTCTAAGGAAAGGAAAATATATTAGTTGCGGCATATTTTGATTTTTATTTCTTAGAGTTCGAATGTCCACCTTTCACCTTGGTCTAACCTAAGAACCACTCATGGGGACACGATACACACAGGAGGGCAAAACAGAAGCCTCACGCAAGCTGTCCTACTCTCCTCTATATCTTGAAAGTGGTTAACTTTGTACCTGTAACGCTTCTGGTTTTAAACTGGTTTTCTCAGGTTCTTCTTGAACACTTTCTGAAGAATCATCGACCTCTTCAATTTCTGAGGAGGAAGGACTCTCTACTGTCACAGTCACAGGAAAATCTAATTGCTTAAAGAAAGAAGACAAGAAATATAAGAGATAAGATACACCAGCTACCAAATATTAAAGGACATTTAACAAAAGTGATCTGAGTTATCAAGTTATTATTTATAAATGTCTTTCACTGCCCCTTAGTGCAAAACAAGCAATGACAAAGTAAAATGACAGGAACTTATTTTTGCTGTTACTGTACACAGTTAGGAATAATATTTGGAATTGTCCATATTATTTTATTAAATATCTTTCATATAAGTCACAGACAGGCCAGGGTAAACATTTTTTCTCAGATCAACTTTATATTGCAGGTGAGAAATATACTTTCCACCATTAGACACAGAGAGTCTGGGAGAAAATGTCATTTTCAGAAAGAAAATCCATCAGGAGGGGAATGATAGAGAAGAATAATTTGAATGCCAAACACTAGAATTTTAAAAAACAAATGACACACCCATAGACAACTAAAAGTGACCCATCAGAAACCTCACCTTCTCGTCATCCATAAGCCAAAAATGTGTAAAACTAACACAACTCTCCTGTCAAGTTTCACTGCCACTGGAATGTTGTTCAATATGGTATTTCCAAAGTTTTAAAAATGGACCTGGTCCAACCCCATAAAAAGTCTACAGATCAAAAGAAGTGCGCTGGGATTACGTAACTGCAGAGGACAAGTCACCAAGATACCATTTCAGCCACAGGCCGTGAACCCTGCAGTGCAGGAGGTGCCAATGGTGAACAAGGCAGGCACTCTGCTGGGCACCTGGGGGCAGTATCGGCACGCAGGGCGCTCGTCTCAATCTCAAGAGTGCTGTCTTTCACAGAGCAACTGTACACGGTCCCAGGACGGCTGGGAAGGAGAACCTCATACTCTGAGGACTTGTTTGCTCTAAGACCATGAGGCAGTATGACAGGAAATGTGCGTGGTCCTGGTGAGAGGGAGAAGTGTTCTGAGAGAGCAGAGGCTTTGGAATTTGTTGCTTTATTTCGGCTTTAGGATAAGGAACTTATATAGCCTCCAGACAACATTTCTTAAAAACATAAGGGAATTCTTGAATATGACATCTCCACATGCTGGGTCAGTAATGGCAGTCACATTTATTTCACTGGGCAAGAGCTCATTTGTGGACTAGAGAAATGGCTTCCTTGCTTACAGATGAAACTGCAAGCCCCGAGTGTGTGCCATATCCACACAACTACGAAGCGGCATTGGGAGAGTGACCTGGCAAGTTTTAAATGAATTTATCTCAGGGAGGGAAATGCTTCTTGCAAGGCTCTGTTTGGTTTAAAAAGCAAAGCGAATGACCTTACACCTTTCCCACTTCAACCCCCTATATATCACAAATATGAAAGCTACATACCTGTAACTGATTATATGCATCACGAGTTTTGATCAATGGAAAACCCCTAAAGAGATAGTAACAAGTTAAATTATATTTTAATGTAAATACATCATCAGTTAACCCCAGTTAATAAAACTTGTCAGGGTTATGTACAATATCCATATAGAATTTTGTATAAAAATTAAGACCTGGAGGGCTCTGCTATGGAGACAATTGAGCAGAATTTAGCAGATTGGCTTTGTAATAGCTCTGAACTGCTGAGAGGCACCTTTAGTTCTTATGTTCAGAATGGTTGGTATTTCCAGTCTAACTTCTTTAACTGGTGACATGAATGGTTCTCTAATTTACCATTCATGCAACCAGGATGGGCCTGAGATTAGTATCTCAAGAAGATATGAAACCCCTAGTTAGAACAATTTAATGACTATTTTACATAGTACCTACTTCAAGTCCTATTTAAAATCAATTCTGTCTTAAGCAATTGTCAATCCCCAATTTCTTGAATAGTACCAAGTAAGTCCTTTGAAAATAATTTATAGCAGTCTAATTCACTGACAAACCTGTAATTATAGTTCAACAATTTTAAAAGATTTTTACACGTCTATGACAAAAATTACTTTAAACAGCTATCCCCTGGATAAACAATCAGCTAAAACTAGTTAAATCTAGTGTGATTCACTAAAATAACGTATGTCATGACTGAGTTAGATTAAATCTAATCCAAAGTTCCATTCTCTGCACCAAACTATTCCCCATGCTTAAAATGTCTTTCTCCCCCCATTCCTACATTTCCAAATTCCTACTTTAGCGCTGCAGGACTTGGCTCAACTACACCAGCCTTTAATGAAACCTTTCTCACTTGCACAATTAGAGATAATTTTAGTCTCCTCTTGCCTCCCACCAGGTTACATCTGTTGTGGTGCTAAGAAATAACTTTAAACCCCCAACTATAATTACTTTTAGTTTTTCTTCCTTAAATTATGCACTAGGCAGATGTCCTTGTGCGACTTATCTTTATCCTCTATGGAAACAGCCAGAGACCTCTCACATAACATGCGCTCCAAAATAAAGAATTTCGAATGACTAAAGGTAGAAAATAAAAATACCCTACCTGTTCCTTTTTGCACGTTCTGCAGTACGCCACGGCAGGAAACCAGACACGCCAGGCGGCAAAGGTTCAGGAGCATAGCAGTCTTTACCAAGGCAGTGTTTTCTTCCATTATTTACAGGTTTCTTTGTAGCCAATCCTATGTTTGAGAAAGCATTAAAAGAAAGACAAGATGCACTCAGGGTCTACAGAGCAATCAGTACATATGCACACTTTTAAAAGAATACAAATGGGCACTTAAAAATGACGTCAAAGCCACTAAAAACAGACATTTTATAAAAATGTTTTTACATAGGCCAGCAATGTTTAAAAATATAAGTTCTCTATGGTAACAAGTTAATATTTTAACTAAAAAGCATGAAATGTGCAGAATATGCAAAAGTAAATAAAAACATCCCAAGGAATAAAGAATTATACATTTTATGTACCATGCAGAAACATTCAGTTTATTAAATCTCAGAATATCTTTGGCATTACTGAATCTCAAGGACAGAGACAGATACATCCACGACCCCTGCCAAAAAGAATTTTCTAAAAGTAGGCCAAAATTTCAACTTAAGATTAATTTTTCTACGTAAAAATGATCAAAGTTACAAGACTGAAAGTTGCTGGGTAGTGGGTAACCAGTATTACTCTCCTCTAAGTCTGCTGACCTTCACTGCTCATTTGATTTCATGTAGAAAACACGAAAGAAATAAAACCCATTGCATAAAAGAGCAAAATGTGGAGACTTATCCTACATTTCAATACTGAAGAGTCAAGTATCTTTGTATGAAGAATTTGGTAGCAAAACCTAGCCTACATGTTAATACTTTATTTAGAACAAACCATATATTAAATTCACATTTAAATATTTTCACTAATGTTACAAAAAACAATACAGGCTTGTTAAAGTAGTTATATTTATCCTGTTATCACTATAGAATATCTACTTAAGCAACATTAGGATGTAAAATAAAGTATATGTGGTAATACAGGACAAATATTTCATGTAGTGTAGCTTGTTGATAACTGCATGATCCTATATGATTTCTCTGGATAAATTTACATTATCTCTTAAAACATATAGGACCTCAGTTTGTCTTATGCTATTATGTTTTTATTATTTAATCTCTAACAAAGAATGTTTGTGTGTATGTGGTTTGTATCTGTATACCTTTTCCTTTAATTTCAGAAGCGAATGCAAATATATTTGTAATTAAAAACAAAAGAATTTACACTTGTTAGATTAAAAAAATTCTAACACAAGTTCCTATTTTCTTTCTGCACACATCATTATAATATGAATGTGACACAATTCACATAATTATTTAACCCTTAACCTCACTGAGATCTAACTATACAGCCAGACACTAATTTGGCTTACCTCTATGTTTCCAAATAACTGAGGCAAATACAAAAAAAGCCCAAGAAATAAAATTACTCTTAAAAACTGCTCAGTGAACTCACAAACCTGTCATACTTCCACTTTAAGTAAGAAAAAAACTTTGTTTTATTCTCATTCCATGATGCCCTATGACACCACCAGGTACTATAGTCAGAGAAAGACAAACACCACATGATTTCACATTTATGTGGAATCTACAGAACAATATGAATGAATGAACAAACAGAAACAGACTCATATCATTGACACAGAGGACAGACAGGGCTGCCAGAGGGGAGGGAGCCGGGCACTGGGTGAAAAGGCGAAAGACCTACGAGTACAGATTGGCAGTTACAAAACAGTGATGGGGACGGGACGTAAAGCACAGCACAGGGAACATGGTCAATGATGTAATAATTCTGTATGGCGCCAGGCGGGTACTGGAAATATCACATACTTTATAAAGTATATGACTGTCTAACCACTATGCTGTACAACCTGACACTAATACAAAATAATATTGAATGTAAACTGTAATAGAAAAAAAAAAATTTTAATTAAAATAAATAGATAAATAAGTAAACCAGTAGACATGTCAACCAAAACTGTCTTTTAACTCTGCTGAGTCACAACAAAACAAAACCTACCATTGTCCAGACCTAATCACTATTTCACTCACCTTCTCAAAGTAGAGGAGGTGTATATAATATAACCAAAAAATCAATAAACATTTCACTCTAAAAAAAGTCTCAGGTAGCATCCAAATAAAAGATTATTTGCTGGTAATTGTTTGGTGATCTTCATGTACCTGACATATAACTAAAGTCACCACAAACCTTTTTGTAAGAAACTGGCAGATTATAAACATAAAAATTTTATTTTAATTTCTTTGAATTAGATCTTATGGTTTTACTGTTTCAAAATGTCAATTTACTCTCAAGAAAAGGTTAGGTTCATATTAGACTTGGTTTAACTAATTCGACCCTGCCATTCATTTTTATTTCTCTCTCTTTCTCTCTCTCACACACACACACACACACACACACACACACAGAGCTATTTGTAACTAAAGACACTTGTTCTAGAAATAAAAGTTAAGGTCTCTTTAAAAACAATACAAAAATATCAGAACTGGATTATATCAAATTTATATGTTCAGGAGAATATGAAACTTATGCCACTGTTAAAGAGTTTTATAAAGAAGATTATAAAAATGATGCCTGGCAACAAAATTATAGGCTTACTTTTAAAATTCAGGGTTCAGTATTGTTTGGAAAATTAAAATACATTATAGCAAAAATTTTTTAAATGCTTTTCTACAATGTCCCATCTAGGGTCAGTAAAATGGTTTGCAGCATTCTTTTATAAGGATTATATATTCCAAGTTTTTTTGTTTTTGTTTTTTAAATCATTGAAGGAGACAAAGTGTTACCTCACTCAACAACTTTTGGTGGGAATTTCTAAGGAAGAAGGGAATAAGAGGTAAAAATGGAACTTGAAAAAAATTTGTTTCTTATAGCACAAAAGGATAATTTTTTATTTTAAAATATCACCACTCAGCCCGGCTGCCATGGCTTAGCAGCTGAGCACTGACGAAGGATCCAGAAGATTTTGGTTCAATTCCTGGTCAGGGCACACACCTGGCTTGCAGGCTCAATCCCCAGTAGGGGGCGTGCAAGAGGCAGCCGATCAATGAATCTCTTTCATCCTTGATGTTTCTCTCTCTCCCCCTCTCCCTTCCTCTCTCTGAAATCAATAATGATATATTTTTTAAAAATAAAATAAAATAAAAAAGCACCACTCAAAAACACCAATGCTAAAATTGTCAAAGTACACCCCAAATTTCAACTGCAACGTATCAGAAATAATCATCAACCAGAAAATAGTCAAAATAATAAACTTTTTATGAAGCACAAACAAGAAAATTAATTTAAAAAAGGAAAATATTAGCATCTCCTTCTTATTTATTTCTACATTCCACAAATTCTCATAATCTGTATCAGAACAATCAGTCATCCTAATATGCATGCAGTTACTATTTGTTAGCATAAATATCATACAATGAGAAGAGACTTCAATTTGAGCACACAGGAACACATAAAGGGTGTAAGTCCTGGTAGCATTAAGAAGGCAAGATACAAAGGGTTACCAATTCTAATAGTAGCTTTTCCTTTTCGACCACTTCCCAGAATTATAGTTCTCTTTTTCTGTTTAGTAGTTTTGAATGGCTCCTTCAATGATGGAGAAGTTATCCACTGATACTGGAAGAGGAAATAATAAATACTCCATTTCAGATAAAGGTTATTTATGAGGGTTTGATATTAATAGGAAATTACTAAGTTTTTTAAAGTTAATAAAGGGTTTGCAATCTGTATTCTGGGACCCCAAATTAAAGATTCACACAATATTTTCAAAAACAGAAAAGCCATTTTATTTGACTAAAAACTTAATTTAAGGCGGCAGAAACCACCTTAATAATTTTATTAGAAAATGAAGAACAACGATCAATGAAAGAGAAAGTCTTCATTGAAAGAATGAAAAAGTAAATACATATTATACCTCTGACTTGGCACTCCTTCCATTCTGGAGAACTTTTTGGATAACTGCTTTCATCACAGAATGATCTATAGTAAAATAAATTGAAATTATAGTAATAATTTCCCAATGAGTGACTATTTCCATTTTAAAACAAAAGCCAACCAATTATTGCTTTTCCCATAAAAGTAAATGCAAAATCCTCGTAATGTAATTGTATACCTATTCCTGTCTTTGTGTACTCTAATTTCTTCCTCCAAGATCGCCCGTGTAGCTCAGCGGTTGAGCATCAACCTATGATCCTGGAGATCGCAGTACGATTCCCCGTCAGGGCTCATGCCCGGGTTGTGGGCTCAATCCCCAGTAGGGGGCGTGCAGGAGGCAGCTGATCAGTAACTCTCTTATCATTGAAGTTTCTATCTCTCTCTTCCTCTCCCGTCCTCTCTCTGAAATCAATAGAAATATATTTTTAAAAAAGCAAAAAACCTAAGATGAAAGTGTGCCACCTCACAAATTGCCCCCCTCCCCTACCCCCAGACCTGACGGTTTCTATTTTGGCAGCAGCAAATATCAAATCTAAATACTTTGGACACCTCTGGATAGGAAGCAGAGTCTGGATACTGGCCAGACACTAAAGGCAGGTAAACATCAAACCAAGTTCCTGATATTCCCTCAGCCCCTTCTTCTCAGTAGGTGGTATCACCCAGTTGTACAAAATCACCTAGGATTTGTTTCTATATTACTATTTCCTTCATACCCTATACCTAATCTATCTGCAAGTCTTGTTAGCTACACCCTTGAAACACAACCTGAATTTAACCACCTTTCACCAGCTCCAACTTTCCACCCTAAGGTAAGCATAACCATCTCTTATTTGGATCACTGTGATTAGTCTTCCAACTGGTCTCCCTATTTGCTTTTTATCCCCCAAGTCTAGTCTCCACACCAGGGTGATCTTACTGAAACACTTTCCAGATGGTGCCTTTTTCCAGCTCAAAACCCTTTGCTCATTTAGAACAATCCATGTCCTTGCTCTGGCCTTCAAGACCTTGTAAGATCAGGTCCCCGGCTAGCTCCCCAACCTCAGAGCACACCAAGTTCTCCCTCACTCAGTGCTCTGGCCATGTTGGCCTATGTGTTTTTCCTTAAATACTCCATCCACCCTTCCATCTATGAGCCTGTGTACTCATCACTCTCCTGTCCTGGAATCTTCCTGTGCCATATCTTCCATGGCTTGCCCCTCTCTTCACTCAGGTCTCCTCCACTTTTCAAATGTCATTTCTTTAGTAGAGCTGTTTCCTGACAAACCTATCTAATGTAGTCCTATGTGCCCAGCTCAGTCTCCTCACCTTAAGGTAATTTTGCACTTCTTACTATAAAAAACTATACTAACTTACCTGTTTACTCTTTTCTATCTGAACTCTCCACTAGAATATAAGTTCTGTGAGGGTAAAACTTTATACTAGAAAAGTATAAGATTAGGATTTAAATACATTAGGTTTTAAAAATTGTCAATACATGAATAAATTCTTTTTGTTTTGTTATTTGTTAACCAATAAAAAAAAAATGCAGAGACATACCAACAAGTGGATTTTTTCTTATATCCAGAATGACGAGAGTTCTATTGTTTTCAAGGGCCTTTAGTAAAGTGTTTGCGCCTTCATTGGTGAGGCCACACTGTTGCAGGTCAAGTGCTATTGGTGAAAAACAAAAAGTCACTTGCCAATTCTGTACAGATTTAAGACAACTCTCCTTATTCAAGTGTGAAAAATTCCTGCACAAGACTAGTCATGGCAGGTTTTTCATATTAGGTACTGAAAATTTTTTTAAAAAAGCATATGCACACATAATGCAAAATCCAATAAAAAACTCTTCTTGGATATGCCATAATTACCATTCCTTTAGTACCAATAAATCACCCACCATATTCTACAATTAGAGTTGAAGAATAACTATATATAATCTATGAGTGAAAATAACACAAAAGAATCTCAGTTCATAAATAGCAAAGATGCTAATGGCAGTGTAAATCTTACAGGCAAAAACTGAGTGGGTTCAGCAATTGCACTGCATTCTTTTGATCATGATCTTGAGCTCCAATTTACTCCTGAAACTAGTTAAAAGGGGAAAATAGAATAGAAAAAACAGATTTAGAACAAAAAAGACATAGAAAAGAAGTCTAAGAAGATGCAAACAATGACAAATCCAAAGAATGTGTGAATATATAATAAAATATGTTAAATATGCTAAAAGCCTATCATGAAAGAGTGATAGTCAAGAACTCTCTCTTGGTAAAAGGTAAGACAAAGAACAGAATAAATGATCATGAATACTAGTAGTTCTGAGGTTGCACAACCTACTCATTTAAATCAAAGGGATCATCACAAAACCACTGGTATAAAAAGTATACCTAAGAGGAAACTATCATATGAGCTTTTTTTAAGAAAAAGTGTCATGTATACCATTACATGAAAATAACTGGAATCTTTCAAAACCTCATGACACAGAGAAATAAGAAGTTAGATAGCCCTGGCTGGTGTGCCTCAGCTGGTTGAGCGTCCTCCCATGCACTGAAAGGTTGCCGGTTTGATTCCCAGCCAAGGAGGACGCTCAACCATACAGCAAAAGCCTTTAAACTGTGCATATTCTTTTGATCCAGAAAAATTCTTTTTCTGAGAATTTAACCATAAACAATAATCAAAGATGTAGGCAAGGATGTATATCAAGGTACTGTTTATAACAGTGAAAAACTGGAAACAACTTCTATATCTAACAAGAATGAGGAAGCTAAGTGGACTATGGCATATTCATACAGTGGAACTCTGAACAGTCACAAAAAATTATGTGGTAGATGTAAATTTGCTGACTTGTTAAGATGTTCATACTACACTAAATGAAAAAATTATACAATCTGAAGTAATCCCACTTGCATTTTTTTTAAAAAAGGATGCTGATACTCATTTTTATAGTTTTACAGTTTTTAAAAGTTACAGAAGCCAGTGTTCCTAAGGGTGCAGGCCTCACACTGGACAACATTTTTGGCTGGCAATTTGGCAACATATATCAAAAGTCTTGAAAATATGTCACACTCAGTCATTCCTCTTTTAGTAACGTATTTTATAGAAGTAATCCTGATAGACACAGAGACATATATACAAAGTGCTCAACTACACACTCTTTCTGACAGGAAAAACCATACTGTCTAAACCTAATTGCAAAGAATTGATTAAACTATTGCACATCACTATAATGGAGTACTACATTATAGGTCAAAAAGCAGGGATATGAATAGTAAGTGCAATACGATTCCATTTTCATAATCTCTAAGTATACAAATATATTTATAAAAAACAGACTGAAAGTACATAAACCAAAATGAACAGTGATTATGTCTGGGTATTATTAAGATGATGGGTAATTCTTATTGTTACTCGATATTTTCTATAAAGAATATATGCAACTCTTAAAAGTTTAAAAGCACAATAAAAGCTTTAGGAAAAAATGAGGCTTTAAAAAATATGACAATGATATTGTGCCAAAAGTTAAGCATTTTACATTAAAAAAATTCAATATTTTTAATTTTAGAACTTACCTCTAAGCCATAAATCCTCAGTAAGAGATTCTGCAAAAGCGCTTGCGCCGAAGTCACCAATGAGCGTGTTGCAATTCAAAGTGATGCGCCTCAAGCCAGCCATACAGTCAAGATCAGGTCTCCTATAACGAAGACTCTCGGCCCAGGTTTCTTCATGTCTTCTCATGGTCTGATACTTCAAAAGTTTAATAAGATGAAATTAAGTTACTTAAATAAAGGAACAGTATATGCACACTGAGTATGGCTTATCATGTTTGAGATTTACACACATATGCCAAGTATATATGCCAGGAGAATCAACTGAAGAGATCAACTGTTTGTGGTTTAAGAGTTCAGTGACCCAGATTCTAGTCTGCCAGTAATGAGACTTCAGCCACTGGATGACCTGTTGCTGATTAGTTATATTTTAACAACTGAAGTACATTCTATAAAATTTATTGTCTTTATCTGCCAGGTCAGGGAACTGATTCTAAATTCTAGCATTGCTGAGGCCCTAAGTTATATCATTCTGTTTCAGTGGTTTCCAAATGCTTGACTGGGCATCCCACATTTTTAAAACATGTATCTTATTTATTAATAAATTATATATATGAAATTCTACGCATATACTTTATGTACACTATATACCACACGTTTTTTTAAATGATACAAAAATAAATATAGAGGTTCCAATATTTTCTTCCCCTAACCCAATGGATCTGACGTACTACTTAAGGTATGCACACCAACTGTAGAGGCCTGAAATAAGCAAAGCCAATTTGACATGCCTTACAAAATTGATGGTTTGATTTTTAACCACAGGTATTGTCTGAAAGGCATATTCATAAAATAAATTTTGGCAACAGGGAAAACTGACTTTAAAAGAAAAAAATCTTATTACATTCTTGAACAACAAGAAAGTTCCTATGATGCTATAAAAGGAAAACCACTAGTGTCATTTTTCTATTAACAATAACTTATTAAAGCAACAATGGAAATAACAGCAAGCATGTACCTAGTGCTTACTATGTCCCAGGCACTATTTTATACAAAATTAGATAATTTAATCCACATAATAAAGCACAGAAGTTAAGTAATTTGTCCATGGTCAAGAGCTATAAAATGGAAGAGCTGGAATTTGAACCTAGGCCGTTGGCTTTTAGAATCCTTGTTCTTGACTATTTTCTATACTAGGAGTTAATAGACTTGCTCGATAGTCCCAAAAGTAAATTTTTCAGCTTTGTGGGCCATACAATTTCTGTTGCAACTACTCAACTTGACTGGTATAGGGTGAAAGTAGCCATAGTTACTATATTAACAAATGGGTGTGACTGTTCCCAAAAAACCTTTATTTACGAAAACAGCTGATAGGCTGAATTTGGCTCACCAGCCATAGTCTACCTATCCCTGTCCTGTACCATCAAACTATTAAAAAAAGCTTTATGTTAAATTATTAATAAGTAATATTAGGCCTAAATATAGTAGTTATAACCATTATAAAGTTGTTAAAGTATTATTTTAAAAACTATATTTACAAAATGCTAAGATAGTTATTTTTATCAGTTTATAAATTACAGCAGTTAACAATAAATATTGGATTCATTTAAGTCATTTGAAGGTTCTAATAGCATACACTTTCTTCACAGTACCACAATACATGTTTTCAATAACTAAAAATACATGAAAGCATTGTTTATTTTTTAGAGTCAATCTCTGATTTCTAAGATTAAGTGGACCATTTTTACTAAATGGTAGAACCCCAACCTAAAAATTGGTCATATTCTTTCAACAAAACTAAAACTGCAATTACCACATGTATCAAAAGACAAAAGTAACTGCCACCTTGTATCAAAATAGTAATGTGCCTTCAATCACGTAATATGTTTTCATGAAAGTTTAAACAAAATCACCTTTAAGATCTTGGCCATGTGATCTGCTCCCTGCCATGTCAGATTACACCCCGTGAAGTTTACTGTCTTAAGAGTGATAGAGTTCTTTATACCTTGACAAACAACTAAAAGGAAAAAAAACAAACCATACACACAATAAGTTGAAAAGCCTACACAGTCTGGTCAATCTTGATTTACTCGCTTTTCTTAAGTCTACTGGAGGTTTATAGCTGTACTGTAAAACTCATTATCTATGATCTTTGCAGAGAATGGATATGGATTGGTGCATTCTCAAACATGGCGGTAACAAAGCATTACTCCAGTTTATAGCAACAATTTAATTCTATTCAGATGCTAAAGCTCAACTCTGAATATCTCGAACCTAATTCCCAGCCCCTCACTAAAGTACCAGCTACCTTTTGAGACAGGAAAAACCGAAAAGCCTAACTCTTCCCATTTTTGTTTCCTATAACCTCATCTCGATTATCAATCAACAATTTATATGTCAACTATAAACCCAGACTTTTATTAGGTGCTATACAATATACTAGAATGATATAAGACAGAGGGCCTCAAACTCTGTTCACTCAAATTGAAATGCAGGCTTCCTTACTCCCCAGACTACTAAGACACAGAGATCATATACTAATTCTTCAGGACCCCAACCAACAGTCCCCTTCTGTGTTTACTTACATGATATGCCCCACCAACCTAGAGTCTGTTGGTCTTTTATATACTCTCATAGTACTTTGCATATATTTCCTATTTTAGTACATACCACAGTGCGTTATAATTATGATTGCATATAGGTGTTTTAACTATTTAAAGATAATGCTCATTTTTTCCCTCTTTCTATCTTGCTCTTTCCCTTCACATAATATTTCATAGAGATGAACAAACACAAAAAACAGAAAATACAAAATATTATATATTTGTGTAGCTTGTGGCTTAATACAACCGTTAAGTAAAATTAATTCAGAAAGTATAGAGCATGACGAACTTTCACGGTACAAGTGAGACTGGAACAACGTTTGAGCAGGCACAGAAGACAATTCAGATAGAGGCAGCACCAAGAAAAGTCCAGATAGGAATTAACATGGTGTGTAGGGAATCATGAGCCCCGTCTGATGAAAAGAGACTTAAATAAGATTGAAACTCACTTTCTAAACCTCCATCTCCAATTGGACAATTTGCAAGAGACAGGTGCACCAAAGTAGATGATTTATTCAATCCCTTTAATGGGGAGAAAAGGTTAAAAAATTTATTGGTTTAGTTTCCCCCAAAAGCAACTATTAAATGTACTCAGGACATAATGGAGAAGGCTTACCTTTGTTAAAATAGTTAAATCTCTCTCTCTCAGAACTAGTCCATTTAGCTCCAGGTTCTTTAGAGCATTTGATGCACTTAAACAGCATTTAAGAGCTTTACATAGCTGGAAGGTCACATCTCTGCTTCTTATTGCAGGAACTCGACTTCTGCAAACTTTACTTCTGTCAGAACCTAAAGCAAAAGTATTGTAAAGTTAGCGATTTCAAACATACATTTTATCATCATTAAAAAGCATCTGCTACCCTGGCTGGGTGACTGGATTAGAGCATCATCCTGCACACCAAAAGGCTGTGGATTTGATCCCCTACTGGGGCGCATACAGGAGGCAACTGATGGATGTTTTTTTCTTTCTCTCTCTCTCTCCCTCTCTCTCTAAAAATCAATAAAAAAAACATATCCCTGGGTGAGGATTAAAAAAACACAATAAAAAACATCTGCTCATGTAAACTCAAAATTTCAACCATAGAAGATATAGAAACAAACCATGTGAGTAAAAAAGTTCCTATGGAAGCAACAAGTTATATCCAAGTGATAGCTTCAAAATAACCCTGAGGTTGAATCATCTAGAACAGTGACTTTAACCAGTGTGCCACAAGAATTTTTAAAACATGCAATACCTGATTGTATTTTTGGGGGGACTTTCACAAAAATGGAAAATGTTTAATAAACTTAGAATGGTGGGCTCATTAAACCATAGCGTTATTTACAGCTGTAATTCATCAACCACAAACACAAGAATGTGTCTGTGTGGCATGCTACAATACAATCTTTTCCCTTAGATTGTCAAAAAAAAAACAAAACAAAAAACAAAAACAGACAACAGCCAACACAATAGCCATCTGATGTAAATGAATCAAAATTACAGCTTTTTTTGTCAGATTGGCAAAAAATATTTTTGCTGTGCTGCAGAATTTTAGTAATTAGTTTATGTGTGCCATGAGAAGAAAAAGGTTGAAAATCACTGGTTTAGAAAGGTGAGAATGACTACAGAGTCTAGTGGGAGGTGTGTTAACTGCAGAGGGAGAACATGTGCAAAGACATCTGCCAGGCACTGACAATACTGCAGGTAGGGAGTGCTAAAGGCCAGGGGTGCAAGTGGGAGAAGAGATAGAAATTAAAATAGAGAGGTTGGCCAAAGCAAGCCTGGGAGACAGGATGGTTTTTAACCCCACAGGTGATGACGACCAGGGCTACCAATAGAACAGGTGCCTCTGAAGGGTAGAAAAAGGCACCCCACTGCTGAAGGACCAATTAGATAAAGGAAAGGATAAGAAAAAGGCACCCACTTCAGGCAATAAAAAGCACCCCCTCCTCAGGGCCAACTAGCCCCATAAGGCTCAGCAGGGCACAGCTCAAATTTCAAGCCTCTGTGCAGAACACAAGCTGTGCAACCAACATGCACTAATCCAGTGGGTGTAAGCCATTATAAGCATTATTTTAGGCATATCCTTTCATTTTAGAAGATCACTCAAGACGAGTAGGCAGATGAACTGAGAGAAACTGAACTCAGGGGTAGCAAAACCAGCTAGAAGCTTCTGCAATAGTCCAGGCAAAATGTAAGTAAGGATGAAGAAACAAATCTAGGACGTTAAAATGTACAGCCTAGACCCACTGGATGCAACCGATTAAAGAAGGTTCACTCGGTAAAGGAACTCTGAAGAGAATGGTTTCCGCAATACACTTTTCTTACATTCAATGTAAAATGTTAGGCAGGATTAAATATAGTGGCCTAGACTCTAAGGTCCCCTCCAACTGTAATTACTTTTGATTTCTAAGGTATTACTTCGGTTAAGTTGTCAGAGGTACAGAACAGTTCCTACACCCGAATAAGATGCGGAGAATAACCTGACTACCCTTCACCAGGGGATGAGATGAACTGTCTTTGCAGAAGAGGTAACAGATGGAGTAAACCCCAGGGCCTAGAGAATGGCCAGGCACAAGACAAGTGTTCAGGTTTTAAAAAAATATAAATCAATAATCATTTCTTCTATATTTTCACACCCTCCCTTTGTGTTGGCTACTCTCTCAGTTTATAAATATATTCAAGTGTGTTCATTTAAAAAGCATTTTTCAGGCCTACGATTTTTGGGATCAGACTGAGTTAGTCTCTCCCATGCCTTCAAACATCTGTCAAACATGTTTGGATGCCCCAAAGGCCCCTCTTAAAGCATCAAAGATGACTTTTCCCCACCCCCAATTCCTTCTTATGGTGCTCTGCCTCTCACAGAAAAGTGCTGCTTTAAGCTGTCACCCAGACATGCTGCCCTCCCTCTTCTAACTGGCCACCAGGCCACACCCAATCTGTCTCTCTGATCTCTGTAATCCAGTCTTCCCCTCTCCATACCTTAATTTGGGCCCTTAGATTACAATTATCCTCCTTCCAATCAACTGCCTTCCAGGTGGTCAGTCTCCTTTCAGGAGGTCAGCTGAGCTTCCAAATCAAAAGTCCATGTCATCACCCTTGAGTGTTTCCCATCACCTTCAGGATAAACATCCAACCTTTTGACAGAACAAACAAGGCTCCTCCCTATTTGGCCCCCACCAGGTTTCTAGTCTCAATCCACTTCTTTCCCAAAAAGGAAGTTCTAGTCCTGTACCTTAGTTTTGTCATACATTCTTCAATTTCTCAAACTCTGCCACAGTCGCTCCTTCCTGCCATCTGTGTAGCTTCTACAGCTCTGCAGCACTAGAACTCACTTCTTCCTGAGTACCGACGACTGGGCTTGTGTTCACTTGCAACCTCCCCCAGTAAAAAGAAAAATTCTCTATGGCAGGAGCCCTGTCTCCAGAAGTGCGTGGTGCTGACTGAGCTCATTCAAGGGCCAGGATCCTTTACGCACACAACCTGCTAATTCTAAGAACCCACGGAAACAGTGGTTTTTAATGTCATTTGACAATTGCCCCGTAGTTCAGAAGTAACCTGCCCAGGTCACACAGAGTGTAAACCCTGGAATTCAAACCCTAGGCTGCATTCACACCGATGCTCTTTCCACTGCATTGCGCTACTTTTAATACAACGTACCCCCCTCCCCCAACAAAGAGCCCTGTCTTAAAACGAAATGAGTCAAAAGGCTGGGATGTATCAATTTCCCAATCCCTTTGTTCTGCGCTAGGCAAAGCCATTCAATAAGCTAGGTAACGTGCCGAATGCTTAACGACGTCCCAAACTGCGCTAAGTGCTCTACAAGCGTAACCGCGGCGAATCCTAGCCATTACCACACAGAGGGGGTCCGGTTAAGCCCGAGTTACAGGTAAGAAAATACACCTAGAGGCCTAGAGGCTCGCCCCGGGTCTCGGAGCCGGGAGGACGCCCAGGCCGCGCGCCCCCGCCCCGCACCCGTACCCCGGCGCCGAGCCCCGGGTCCCGCGCCCAGGCTCCACCTTGCACCGTTTAAAATCCCGCTTCGCCGCACCGCCACTCGGGCCACGAGAAGCGGGAACTACAAACCTGTTTCGCCCAGCCACGGCTGGAAGAAGCTCTTGATAGAGATCAGGGGCAGGTCTTTATTGATCTTGAGGGTGCTGAGGAGCGGAGTCCAGTCGGCCGCGCGCAGGCGGTCGGCGTTGAAGTCCAGCACGCCCTCCCGCAGGCAGGCGCGCACGGCGGGCAGCGGCACCGAGTCCTGCATGGCGCACAGGTACTCGTAGTGCGAGAAGAAGTCGGCCGCGCCGCCGCGGCGCACCTTCCCGGAGTCGATCATGGCCGGAGCGCCGCCTCGGGGAGCCCGCGCGGTGGAGGTGACGCCGCCCCCTCCTGGGAGCCCCCGGCCGCCGCCCGGCGGTTCGGGCGCCCACGGCCCGAAGGCTGCGGCCCCGCAGCGAGCCCAGGAGCAGCGGCTCGGCCAGAAGACGCCCCGCACCGCCGCGCTCCCGCGCCGCCTCCCTCCCTCCCCGGCCGCGGCGCCGGCCGTTGGCGCCGCCTCATAGCCCTCGGAAGCGCGGGGATTCAGTTCAAGCCGGCGGGAGGCCGCCCGCGGGGCGGGGCGCGGGGACGTCGGCGCACTCGCCGCGCGTGCGCACGCAGGCCCCGCCTCCCGGGGCGGTGCTTGGGGCCGGGGGCGGGACCTTCGAGCCGGGGCGCTGCAGGCGGTGAGTGGTTTAGGAATTCGGTGTTTCCGGAAAAGATTTCCTGATTGATCCGAATAAAAGTGGGATATGGATGTAGCCACGCATTTTAAAAAATAGCTTAAACTCGTAAGTGCCTGTGCTGGCACCGGCCAGCTGAGGGAGTACAGTCAATAGGGGATATGGGAATAAATGTGGCCCATTAGATCTTCTTTGTGTTAAATTCTGCAAAGTACTTTTTAATTTCTGTACTTTCTACTTACCTCACATGGTTGTTGGCAAATTGTAAAATGTTCAGGGAATTCAGGACATTACTGTGGTTGCTACTAATCTGTTTGTTCTGTACTGATGATGACGATGGCTGTCTCTAGTAACTGGTACTTTTCCGTCTTCTCGGCATTATTTGCAGCACTGAGTGTATGAAATCATTAAATTTTCCTAACAGCTTCACAGAGAGTTTACTGTTGTATATCCATTTTACAAAAGAGAAACTGAGGCACAGGAAGTTAAGTAACTTACAGCTAAGCGGAAAAGCTCAGGCAGTTAATTAGTTTTACCATTAGACTGATGTGGCTCTAATGTTGTGATGTCTTCCGCCAACCAATATATAAGCCTGTAAATGCCTCAAGTTACGAAAATCGAAAAGCTAAGGACAACCAATCGCTAACACCCAACTAGGCTTTAACCTACAGTCAGTCAATAATTTCCTAGCTTTGTTTCCTCCTTTTTCTTATAAAAGTCTCTCCCCAGCTCCTGTTGCTCCTAACCACTTCAAGTTTGGTGCTGCCCAATTTGAATTGATTTTTGCTCAAATAAACTCTTAAAAATTTAAATATGCCTCAGTTTATCTTTTAACATTGGCCTTAGAACCTGGATGCATTTGTATCCAATTTCTGGACACTCACCTGGTCAGGCCTCAGGCATTATGCTTACAGCATTCCCTTCCATTCACTGCGTTCTGGTTACCCCCCACCCACCACCAACATACACGCACTCCACTAAAATACCCTAGATGTGGTCAGTAATGATTGTTACATGCAACATGCTCAAGTTATAATACAGTCACACACCACATAACGACATTTCAGTTAATGACAGACTGCATATATGACGCTATGCCATATATCCTAGGTGTGTAGTAGGCTATACCACGTAGCTTCTTGGAAGTGCCCCCTATGATGTTTGCACAGTGACAAAATTGCCTAGTGATGCATTTCTTAGAACGTGTTTCCATCATTAAGTAACATGTGACTGTATAGCAAACACTCTGTCCCCCAACCAGCTTATGAAATGAAACACCACCGTTCCCACTGAAGAGCCCTGTGTAATCACTCTCTCAATCACAACCACTCTTCAACTGACCCTGGATAACCACTCTTCTGAACTTGGTATTCATCTTTGCAATATATGTCTTTATATTTCTGCTACATTTGTAAGTATTTTTAAACAGCATATAACATTCTACTGTGCTTTCTTCTGCTACTTGCTTTATTTAGTGTTATCTTTGCTAGGCTCATCCATGCTGACATATAAAGATATACTTCATATATTTTCCTTGCCCTATAGGATTCCAGTGTAGCAAAATGCAATAATTTGTCTATTTTCCTGTTGATGGAAATTTAAATTGTTGCCAGTTTTCAGTATGATTTCTTTGTTGCTACATCCCTTTTTCAGTCCTCAGCATCTCTTAATGTGGCTGTCTACCGTTTTCTTAAAGCTCCTCTTTCCTGTTTTCCATAAAGCCACCTGATAACCCTTCTCTACTTCCCCCTCCTCTGTCTCACCCTTGGATGTCTCTTGCTTACTCATTCTAAACTGTGTTTTTCAGGTTCCCATGCATACATAGTATTCAACATTTCACGGTTTCTCTGGGTGATCTTATCTCCTGCTCAGGCTTAACTACCCCCTCCAGACTGATGACTTCTAACAAAAATATCTCTCTCCAAACTCAGACTGCCTGTAGAAAGCCAAAGGTCTCTCATTGCCCCCAGCATCAGATTTGTAGTCCTTAGCTTGCCATCTAGATGCCTTCATGATTTGACGACCTCTGTTGCCTATTTCTTGCTACATTCCTCCCTGAATGTTTTCTCAATACACAGAAGTGCCTGAAGTTTCTGATGTTCTATCATTCCCACCTGGGCCTTTACAGATGCTCCTCCTTTACCTAGGACCGTCCCCCTCCACTCCCTCCCTAGCAGGCTAACTTCCACTTGTTTCCCAGCTTCAGGTTGGGGGTCACCTTCCCTGGGAAGCCTTCTTTCCCTCATCCTCACATCTCCCCTTCTGCTTGTTTAGTGCCTAACTGCTCTGCTTCCTGACATCCCTGTATCATAACACTTAATATATCCAATGATTAGTATCTTTTTAGATGGTTTTCCTTTCATAAACTGTAATCCCCTTGAAGGCAGGGACCATGTCTCATGCATGCCTATATTCCCTGTGTCTAGCTCAGTGCTGGCACATAGGAACTGCTGAATAAAGACTATTGAAGCAGTCTCTTCTCTTCTCCCTGCAAGTCACTACCTGCACCTTGTGGCCGCTGCCCATGGATATAACTCAGGGAAACATTCATCATATTAATCATTTAACATATTAATTTAAAATTTATTTTCCCCAAGCTTACTTACTTTCTGTCTGGCAAGATTTTTTCCAAGGCTTGCCTGATGATCTCTTCTCTACTGCCATTTTGTTATGACCCAATAGTTCTTTTGTTTCCTATGGCTTTAGTTTTCCTTCGGGCATCTGGTGGGTTCTACACACATGCTCCCCTGAATACAGTGGCAAAAAGCTGCCTCCGCACAGCACCTCTGGGGCCCTCTGATAATCCAGTTTATGCCTGGCCTAAGACAAAATGCTTTGGCTTCCCTGCAGGCACATGCGGCACAAGAGATGGGCTGTCCTTCTTCAGGGGTCCGGTGAGTGAATGTTTGTTAAGTGGGCTCATTTTATCTCTTATTCACTGTACTCTACCCCTAGTCCATCCTGACAACACTGTACCCAGACTTCCAAGCCAAATTACCTTTCCATGGAACCTCAGTGCCAATGCTGTTTGCTCATCTCTAACATCCATCTTCTCTGGACCTGCGTTCTAGGGTAACGAGTTCGTTGGATCCAGTCCCAGAACTACATCAAAAAATAGGCTTATTTAAATGACATGTGGTCCCCATTTCTCTTTTCCAGTTCCTTACTTATAGCTACTTACAATGGCTCTCCCAAATCTCCTTCACTCCTTTCATATCGCCACTGGACTCTTTTTTGTGTCCCTGCTCTCTCACCTAAAAAGGATACCTCTTATTTCACCAGGAAAATAAGGTTTCAGACAAACTTCCCCATCATCTGCCCGCTAATTCTGGCTTCCTTCCTACCCTTTTTCCATAAGGCAGCCACCACCACGCCCCCTTCAAATCCTTCTGTGACTTCCCATTGCTCTTAGGATAAAGACAGACCCCCTCACCATGGTCTAGAATAATGTTGCTCAATGTGAAGTCCACAGACTGCTGGTTGAAATCTGCTACTATTCTATAAAATAAGGAGCTTGCTTCAGAATGTGAATTATGTCTGCACTAAATGTACTGTTGAGTTCAGCAGGCAAGACTTACTTGATGAAGGAAGTGGTGTGCTGAGTTATGTTCTAGAACAAGCTCCTTATCTCGCTGTGTGCTGGCACTATGAGTGCTGTAATCTGCAGGACACTGTTCCCTGAGCATGTAGCGGGCATGATCTCTGCAGCATTGTCTTGCACCCCACTCCCTTTCATTCTCAGTAATCCGGCCCCCAGTGGCCTTCATTCAGTCTTGCATACTTACAGGGTTCATTGTTATTACTACACCTCCCAAGGTTCTTTGATTTTGCCATTGCCCTGTTTCAAACCGTCCATGACTCCCATTGCTAACATAATACTGCCCAAATTCTTAAGATTGACATTTAAGACCTTCCATAATTTTGCTTCACTTTCCAGCCTTTTTTTTTTTTTTTAAATTTCATGAGTGTACTTGTCTACCTCTTTGCATCCTATTATAATCTTAAAATTTTTTTTCTTGGCATTAATCTTATCCCTCATTCTCTGGGAAAACTTTAGTGAGAATCCAAGCAAGGACCTCTTCTCTCCTCTGAACTTGTAAACAGTTTAATAGGACACATCTGGAACTGCTGTAAGTCATCTACATCTTATCTGGCCCTCTGGTATCTAAGCTCTCTGAGAGTGGGGATACGTCTCTGCATTCAATGCCGTTCTCAGCATGGTATTATACATATGTCAACCCAGTAAGTATGTACTTGGTGAATGAATAAATGAATGAGTCACCATGAGAATGTGTTCTCTGGCTATTTCTCTCTTTTTCCACTTTCTAGGTTCTGTAGTTACGCTTAGACAATACACTGCTTCATAGCAACACAACATCCAAGCGCAGAGTGCTGCAAATAGCTGCGAGGAGCATCCCGCCACCACTTTAGAACAGCATGTTCTCCCTTTCAAGTGGTAAGAGCAGGATTCACTAGTTATTAAGTGCCTTTGTTCACTTGGCATTTAAAGGCTCTGGGGGCATCAGTTCTGTATACTCAGCAAAATGCCCAATTTGATTGTAATTTTCCCCTGTGAATAACAGCTATCTACAAAGATGTTCCTTTACAACTTTCCATCCTTTTAGATTTAGAAAGAGCATTTTAAACTACATACAAGCAGAAAAATGAATAGAAAGAACTTTGCATTTTATATAATAAAACTTTAGGGAGATTTTCATGGCACATAACCAAAATTTGGGGGGGGGGGGACTTTAACGATGTGAATTGTATTGAAGAGGCACCAAGAGTTCAAGAATTCTCAGAATTTCTGAGTTGTACACATTTGGCACAGTGGCAGCCATCTATATAGCAATGGTTTGGAGAATGTCATATTAGCTCTGGCTGCAGAAATGCTGTGGGACAAATCACCCCAAAACTCAGTGAAATAAACAAGAATTTGATTTTCTTGCATCTATGGATTAGCTTTAGTGACTCATTTCAGACCTCCAGATGGCTGGTTTTGCTCCGTGCTTTGGGGCACTTTGAGGTCTGTCCCATGCATCTCACTCTGGGGCCCTATGGAGGAAGATGGGACCGTTGTGGAGCAGCAGCTCCCAGGGCACACTCTTCTCTTGATGGTCACTGAAACACTGGATGTGAGCCTAACTGTACAAGCTAATTTAATTTTTTTATCCTTACCCCAGGATATGTTTATTGATTTGAGAGAGAGAAAAAAGGAGAGAGAGAGGAAGAGAGACAGAGAGAAAAATCAATGTAGAGAAAAACATCCATCAGTTGCCTCCCGCACGTGCTCCGACCAGGGATTGAACCCGCTACTGAGGCATGTGCCCTGACCGGAAATCAAACCTGCAACCTTTTGGTGTATGAGATGATGCTCCAACCAACTGAGCCACCCAGCCAGAGCTTAAAATTTACTTTAAAATAAAGTTAATATTCTCCTCCAGGGGCCCATCCTGCCGATGAGCAGCTTTCATTGCCCCTAATCATCAGTCCTCCCCCCTCCCCCCCCCCCCCGAGCCAGGCAGTAAAATGCAAACCCAAGTTACATCGCCACTTATAATCGGACAATTTAGCAAAAGTGCAGGCAGCATTAATTTGGAAAAAATATGGATTGAGTAGACAAATTCAGGTTTTTACCACCCACTGGTTGTGCGCCCTTGGTCTTCATTTTCCTCGTCTGTATTAGTAGCATGCAGCAGGGGTTCACACGGGCAAGCTAACGACCAGAAGTCATACAACGCACACCTATTGAAAAATGACTCGAAGCGCCCCAAAGACTGTCACACGTTCCAGCTGCAACCTCGGTTTAACTCCCTCACTTTACTGTGGAATTCGTGTTTAGTTTGGCCGGACTCCCAGACTTCTCTTCATTCTCAACCAGGCAGAATATTCCTGAAACATTCTCTTTCTTAGGTTTGACTTCCGACAGACTGCTTCATAGGCCCTTGTGAGTGTTGGGCCTGGGTGACTTCTCGTGAAGCCAGCGCTGGCTGGAGTACGGAGGTGAGTCAGGCCCAGGCCTTGCTGAGGCCTGTGGGCAGTTGACCCACGTCGCTCTCTCTCTGGGCTTCTGGTTCGGGCGTACTTTAGAGAACCTGGGCTTCGTGCTGGCATACCGCTCGTTTCAGCACTTATGAAAATTTTATTTAAGACCATCATTTTTCTTTTGAGCTTAATGAGAAATTTCAAGGCGTGTCTGCTCTAATTTATCCAGCATTAGGTGTTTTGCGACGGGAGGGATTTTCAGAATACCTAGTTTGTTAAACTTACGGAAATGGAGACCACAGAGCACAATTTTTGTTTTTTTACAGATTTCACAATGTTCCAAGTCTACTTCAGATTTCACAAACCTCTGGTGAATACTCATTTTTATCTTGCTTGGTTTTTTTAACTATTTTTTTTTTTTTTAATCAGGGTAATGCATACACTTTGTTTAAAATGTCAAATGTTGCTAAAAGTCTTTCAACAAAAAACAGGTCTCTTCTCCCCCACCTCCTTCCACCTCCAGTCCTGCTTCCCAAAGGCAGTGGCTTTAAATTCATTGTAGCCGCTTCTTGCAAAACTCATCCTCATATATTAAAACAGTATGCTTTTAACCAGCGTTTTATTGAATCATCATTTTTAGACCTTATATGTTGTAGTATACTCTGATTACGTTAACTCTCCTGGAATATTTTTTGTTCTTTGTGCAGGCAATATTTTTTTAATTTACAAATTTATTTTTTATTAACCAGATTTCCCGTGTATCTTAAATCTCATGCCTATTTTCTTTGTGCCCAAATCATCAAAGAAGCATAGCCTTTATCCCCCTGAAGACATCCACCTAGCATCCTACATCCTTTTAGTCAATACAGACTGCTTGTTTTCTGGACCTGCTGCACAGCTGCCACCCAAGGACCCAATTTCCTGGATGCTGAATTTTTCCTTGTCTTGTTCCTTCATTTTAGTGGCAACATGTCATGTCCTCCAGAAGATTCCTGATACTGAGTGAAAAGGAGGTCAATTTTGAAAACACTGAATGTCTGAAAATGTTTTTTTGAATTCCATCTTCACTCATGGCGGATAGTTTGTGAAAGCAGAGAATCCGAGGTTGGAAATAATTTTCAGTTAGAATTGTGACAGCATTCTTCACGGGACCTGGCTTCCGAGGCTGCTGTTGAGAAATGCAGTGCCATTCCGATTTCCCTCTTGTTGGTTATATGTGGTTTCCCTCCTTAAGTATTTTCTTTTTATCTCAAGGGCTCTCAGATTTCCTGTGGATGTGCCTTGCTATGGACTTTTCATTTTTTCCTCATGGTACTCAGCGGTCCATTTCCATTGTGAAGCTCAGGCCTTTAGTTCTGCCCACACTGCAGCATATGTTTATAAAATAATTTTTCTCTCTCCTCACTTTTGGAGGACCTACTCAATTGTGTTTGAGTTTTCCCACCCGAAGTTCAGAGATTCTCAGTCAACCATTAGGTAGAAAAACCAGGACTGGAGACTCGGAATGAGCCTCCCGTGATGGTGATCTTTGCATGTTATTAAGACCCAAGGACTTCACATCAAAGAGAGTTTGTGGTTTGAAACAGCCACAGGATATTCCCAGGATGAGCCTGCTCTTACTTAACTAACCCCAACACATAATCTGCGAAGAAGGGAATTCCAGCCCCAGTGTTTTTGCTACACCCAAGTAGAATATACTGAAAACTTGATCTATTCCAGGATATAGAGTTCATTCAACAAAGCAGCTGTCCAAAGATGTTTAAGTTTCATGGATTGGGATTTCACCTGTGGCAGATTGCATTTAAGAGAACCATAGCAGTATACCTAATCCAGCATTCTCTTCTAGACCTTTACTAGTCTCGACCAAGAGTTAGAATCTATCTTTCCCTCAAAGTTGGGTGGGTCTTCATGGCTCCCTCAATTAAGAGAATGGAACAAACTGAGTTTATTAGTTTCCTAGGGCTGCCATACCAAAGCATCACAAACTGGGTGGCTTACACAGAAATTTATTCTCTTACAGTTCTCAAGGTTAGAAGCAAAAATCAAGGCTTCAACAAGGTTGATTCCTTTGGGGGAGTTCTGAGGGAAGTCTGTTCCATGCCTCTTTCCTAGCTCTGGTGGTTGCTGGGAATCCTTGGCATTTCATGGCCTGGAGATGCATCATTCTAATCTCAGCCTCCATTGTCACATGGCATTCTTCTTTGTGGTCCAGTGTCCAAATTTTCCTCTCCTAAGGACACCAATCATTGGATTAGGACCCACCCTAAAGTAGTATGATCTCATCTTAATTTAATTACATCTGCAAAGACCCGATTTACAAATAAGGTCACATTCACAGATACTGGTGGTTATAACTTGAATATATTTTTTTAGGGGTGGGGCAGACACAATTCAACCCACAACAGAGAGGTTAAATAATTTCTAAGGTTAGGTCTCAAAGGCAATCCAACTTTTGTCTGGATATTTTTCCTGAAGATGCTCACCTTCGGAACTCAGCCAGCATTTTATGAGGAAGCCCAGACACATGAAGAGGCCACCTATAGGTGTTCTGGCTGACAGCCCCAGGTAAGGTTCCAGCCCACGGCTAGTATTCATTAATCACTAGTCAGGTAAGTGAATGAGCCTTCAGATTACTCCAATTTCAGATTTTGAGCTGCAAGAGTTGATGCCAAGTAGTGCAAAGAAACTGTTCCCACTGATACCTGCTCAAATTGCAGATTTGTGAGCAAAATAAACGTAGGTGGTCTTTAAAAAAAAATACTAACTTTTAGGGCAGTTTGTTACACAGCATTTGATTACTGGAGCCCTACCCAATGTCCACTGCCCTCCCTGAGACATCAGAACCTTGTGTGCTGGGATTACTCTCTGTAATGAGAATGTGGCCTTGGGATTTGGCCATGGGTTCCTTTTGGGTTCAACATCGTTCTCTCAGGACACATTTGAAGCGGGTTAACTAGCTGTGTAGGAGCTACCTGTTTCAGCCTGGTTTAAGTAAAGATGTAGCAAAGTATTTACTGCTTTTACCAGTGAGGCATCTCTCCACCCTCTGGAGTTCCAGCCACTGGCATTAAAGTGTAGCTCTGACACTTGCTAGCTGTGTGATCTGAGCCAGATTACTTACTCTCCAAGCTTTCTTTCCTCATCTGTAAAGTGAGCATAATGATATCTCATTAATGTAAGCTTGTAGCTCAATGTCTCGCTCATTATAAATGATCAGTTAAGTGATAGGTGACTATTTTGATTGAAAATTAAAATGTTCAAACACTTTTTTCCATATAAAATAATCTCATTGATGGGGGTTGTATTAATCTGTAAAACATCCATACGTAATAACCAACTGTAAGACTATGTTATTTTGGAATTAGGGTTCTTCAGCATCAAGTAAAGGAGAGTAAATATTTATTACAGCAATATAATCTCTGTTGCTACAGCTTACAGGAACATATTTATTAAAGTTGGTGGCACTAAGCCAAGAGTGACTATTCAGGTGACAAGTTGAAAGAGTTTTTCTTAGCTAGCTGTAGCCCCCTTACCAAACAAGAAAAGACACACAAAAAAGGCCTACATCAAATGCTTGGGAAATTTCTAACTCAGTAGTTTCTTTTTTCTGATGGCAAGTTTTCTCCCCTGTATTAGAAACACACGTGGCACGAGACTTCGTGAATTGGCTGGGATGAAAATGAAGACCACAGGATTAGTTAGATTTGGGGAGTGGTTGGTTGATCTGGAATCTCAAGTGGAAGCCAAGCTTAATGCTTCTGAGTCAAGCTGTTTTTATATGTGAGATTTTATGTATTATTTGTTGGTGCTATAATTATTTTTCAGCCTTTTGCCTACACCAGAAATGTGGACATTTTATGAATTGCAACATAAGATTGAATTTCATCTACACATCTTTTGGCAGAAAAAGTTTCTTTCAACAAAGTCTATTTAGTTATGTTATTCTCACACCCGTGTGTAGTAAAGGAAATCCATGCGTATTTTACATTACTGTCCTATTTTAAAGACCTTTTCCACTCCCTTTTAACAAATCTAGACTCTATTGGTAAGTAACTTTTTCTCCCTGCATCCCATGGAAAGCTTACACACCCTGGATGCTAAGTGGAAAGCAACCAAAACCCCAATTTGCACGTCTGTGCACTTGGGAGTGTGTAGCTGGAGGCAGTCCTTTGGGCCTGGGAAGAATACTTGATTCTGTTGCTAGGTGGCAGTGTTCTTTTACAAAAAGATGGTTGTTAAAGAGTCCACAGGTCCCTCTCTGAAACAGAAAGGAAAACACTGCTTCTTCATTAGCAACTTTTCACCCACACTTTCTGGCTTCAGCTCCCAAAGAGGCACCGGCCAGCACTGTCTGCAGCTGCCGGGCTGGAGCGATCAAACAGGAATTTCTCCTGCCGGCCACTGGACATTGCAAAGTGGGCAGTCTTCAGTATAAAGTAAATGGTTGCTTCCAGACACTGTAAAGGTCCTCTGTGCAGGGCCAGAGTCTGTCTCAGGCCCTAGTAAACAAGCGATATAATCTCACTTGTTCAGTGATTGGTGGTATAGTATTAAGTTCACAGAAGGGCTCTAGCACTGCAGTTACAGAACATCCATGGACAGTGTGCTACGAATTACTGAAGGTTCTTTTAAAAAAAGTTTCTCTCGTTCCATTACCAGATAGGGTTGCCAGATTTGACAAATAAAAATATCAGTTAAATTTGAATTTCAGAGAAACAATGAATTTTTTAAAAGTCAGATTTATTGAGGTATAATTTACATATAATAAAATTCACCCCTTTTAAGTATACAGTTCTATAAATTTTTACAAATGTGTACACTGTGTAACTACTACCACATTCAAGATGTAGAATATTTTCCTCATTCCCAGTTCCTTCATGCCCCTTTTTAGTCCATCCCTCACTCACCCTCCACCCCTGAAACCACTGATCAAATTTCTGTTTTTATAAGCTGCCCTTTTCCACAAGGTCATATAAATGGAATCATAAAATGCATAGCCTTTTGTGCCTGACCTTTCTGATTTACCAATTTTGAGATTTATCCATGTATAAGTAACAGTAATTGATTTTTTTTTAGTATAAGTATGACCCATGGAATAATTGGGACTTGCTTATAATAAAAATAAAGTATTTGTTGTTTATCTAAAAATTTCTGAATCAGTAGACCTGGAGTGGAACTTGGAACCTGCATTTTTTACAAAAACCCATGGTGTTTTCCACACAGGTGATCCTCAGATCACATTTTCAAACAGCAAGGATCTGAAGCAGAGGGATCTTGAGTCTCCTTTCAAACCTGCTTAACTCAATGAAGTCTTTTACCAGAAGAATATTCAGAGAAGCTCAGTAATTTCACACAATTTCAGGAAGTTGCATGAACCCCACAAACCTGAGGTTAATTGCAGTGTTGTCATCTCATGTGCTTTACTGAAAGCTCCCGTCTCCCACAGAAGCAAGAGGCTAACAAGTTCATTTCAGATTCTCCCACTCCCATTACTCATAATTTCCTCCCCGCCTCTCAGCATAAGGGAATTTTTTGTGTGTCCTTCCATAAGGTATGACGCCTTACAACTCTGTTTTCATTCCTATTTAAATGTTTATTTATTAAAGCAAAAGTAGATTAACAATTTATATATCATAAAAGCCAGACAGTTGTCATAAAAGGCTAAAATTGCAAAGAAAATTAGAAAGTAAAGAAGAGTCATGCATAGTTCTACCACCCAAAGATGTAGTGAGATAATCACCTTATTTGTTTTCGGTTTTTCCACAGCTGTGAAAATAATGTAATGATGCCTGGGACCCACCCTGAACATTCTTATTTACTTGGTACGTGGTTTGTTCTGGACACAGCATTTTTCAAAAACTCCTTAGGTGATTGTAAGATGTAGCAGTTTGAGAGGCACTGCCCCAGGCACCTGCCATCGACTTGTTCTTTGTTCGCTTTTTATATTCTCAGTTGGTTGGGCCAAACAGAATTGCTCACAGAACCCACAGGGAATCAATTGTAATCATAATTGTGCATCATCATGAAAGGAAAACAATCTTCTAATTAATGGTTCATACTGAAGGGATATCCATAACTGGCCATTCATGATAAAAGATAGGGGAGCCCTTCTTGAAGAAATAAGAATAGGTCAGAATGGGAGAAAATTACTTGCAGGAATTGTTAGATTTCCCCACAAACTCCTGGAGTTGCCTGAGTTCTTGTAATTAGTGAGAGCTAATCAGGGATGAGAAAGAAACGGAGACAATGATGGCAACACTCCAAGAGGAAGACCTAATAATAGAGTTAAGATCAGAGGCACCAAGGTAAACCCTGGTCCCCAGACGTGATACAGGCAAGTTCTAATGACTGAAATCCTATCTCCAGAGAGCAACTATGTCAGGGGCCTCACAAGGGGAGGCTCACTGCTCGCCCAATCCCAAACTTTCCCAGGGCTGGCCTGAAGATTCCAGCTTGCTTTCTGTGTAGTGAGATTTACTGCAAGTTGCAAGGGTTTCTAAATTGAATGACAACCTTTAGTCTTCACTGAACTTTGGGAAAGGGATCGAAACAGTCTTGAGTCTTATTTTATAAGAGGTCTCAAGGACCCTCTTATGGTTGGATGTGCCCATAAAGAACTCCATAATCACAATGACTCGTCCCCATTCTCAGGTTCAGAGATCCTGGAGCAAAGGACTGAAACAGTCAGGGGACTTCTCAGTGCTTCTCCTTCTCAGGGGGCCATGTATCAGAAATAGACATGCCAACAAATGTGTCGGGGGCCCTCAAGGTGGAGATTCTCATGTGCACATCATGTTAAAGTTGTCTTTCAATATAACTTACTAAAAAATTATGGTAGTTAGTAGACCCGCTACATATTGCTATTGATTAATAAAGCAGTACATATATTATCATAAACATTATTTTAGTACCTTGACAACTGTATTTCAATATTATCCTGTGTTTTATTTTGTGAATTTGCAAACATGAACAGAGTTTCATTTTGTATTATTTGGAGTGATGCCTGTCACTTCTGTTTTTTAGTTTAGAGGTAATTTAGAATAGGAATGAGAAACTAGCAGAGGGAAATTTTATGTTGTTACAGCTTATCTTCTTTTATTCTACACTTGATTTCCTTTGTTCCCAGGGTATTTTTTTTTATCTGATAGTGTTGCTTACATATGCTAATTTGCTTCCTATAAGAACCCCATTTGAATTACCTTTCCCAGTGAATAATTCTTTGCTTCCCAATAGGAGGCTGGTTCCATTGCAGAATCAATGATAAGGTACATTAATGCGTCTCAGAATCACTCTCAGGAGACTGATTTCCTTTCTGTGCTCTGTCCCATGATATGGCCTCTCCTTTTCACAGTATTGGGAATTATAATTCAGGCACATTGCTTAATAGCTTTGTTCTCTGTGTATCCAGATCACAGGTGGAGATGTGACTTTTAAAAACATTTCATGGTCAAAGTTCCAAAATCACTAGTAGAGCAGCCCAGAGATGGTTGATGTACCATCTCCCCTCATTGCTATCTTAGGAGTAAATGTCAAGAATAAAAATGGAAATTATGTCTTCCAGGAGATCTAATCAGGAACATTCTCAGGGCTATTTTTATTGGGGAATATACTGCAACACTACTCCTGACCTCTTTTTTCAGAAGGACACATGCCAGAATGGCCTCTCAGAAGCTTGTTTTACCAGACATAACAGAAAAGGAAACTTAAATTCGTGCTAGTGAATGTTAATGTTCAAAACAAATAAACATGTTTGTTTATGTGCATTTTAACATCTCTTTATGTAATGAAGACAATTGTATTTTTTTATATGCTTTTGTGAATCCTATGTAATTCCCTTGTGGTATGACACAAGGTCAGCCCATTTCATATTCAACACCTTTGATGAAATACCTAGAGACCAAAGAAGGGGTTCGGGGACAGATTAGTATGTAATGCTATGTAGCTAAATAGTCCTGTACCTCACCATTCCCGTCATCTTTTCTTGAGTCTGTGACCTGAGAGGAAGCTACAAAGGTATCCTCTCTGCTGTTGGCATGAGCCATGAGAAGAGAATTGAGGATAGCTTGGCAGAGGTGTGGGATTTCTTGTAGAGATTGCTTCCCTGCTTATGTTTTGAGGGAAACTGTAGGTCTCCTATATATACTTTGCCCCTTCCTTTACAGATATTATATGCTATTTATTTTCATTGCAATGATGCATTAAGTTTATACATGCTTAAATATAAACAACAGTAACTTTAATGGAAACGGATCCTGGTAAGGGAGTGTTTTCCATAATCTTTTTTTTTTTTTAACAGGAAGGTCACAAAACAGTTTTATTCTTAAACATTTATTAAAATAATGTTTGCCCAGGGTTCTGTTTGAGCAAGTCAACTCCGCTTGCACTGTGACAGATAATGATGTGAAGAAACGTAAGCACGCTTGCTTGTGTCCGTGCGTATCTCTGAAAGGCAATGTGCTGTGTGCTGCAAGGGGTTCATGAACGCCTCTCCCTTCAGGACCTTTGAATCTCATAATGGGGGGAGATAAGCGCACAGAGCACAAAGCAGGGAGGTAAATGACTTAAGAAAGATTGACATAAAGAACTTTGGGAGTTCCAAGAAAGACAAGCCTTAGACTCAGCCCTAACCCTAAAGGTTTTTGAACTGTGGTGGGATATCTTCAGGCTTGCAATGCACAGGTGTAGGTTTGTGGTTGTGTATGGTTCTTGCTAATAAAGGGCGATTTTGTTTCCCATTGGGTTATTGCTTCTTGCATATATTTGGTCTGAAACCCCAAAAGGAGGAGTGGTGAGCATTAGCACAGGATTCTTGGACACTTGGTAAAGCTGTCATGATATCACATAAAACTTCCATTCCCTCGAGTAGCTACACAGTGATACCCAATGTGGGTTCATGTGGATACTGACATAAGACCTGGTATTTGGGCCAAAGTACCTTTTAGGGAGATTGAGGCTGTTGGTGCGCCTGTGACAGCTGACATTGTAATCTTAGATAATATTAGATTACAGGAAAAAAGGCACTTTTGTGGTCAGAAAATGCTCATCTCAAGATAGACAGAAAGACTTTCAACAATAGATGTTTTAGGTACTGGTAAGTGGAGGTGTTTTTGTTTTTGATGTTTTGGGTCACCAGTATTTTAAACTGTAGAAGCTACTTGGTTCTTGAGGACTAGAGAACACCAATGTATGAAACCTTTGGAATTTAAATTACTAGTGCTTGGCACAGGTAGGTGGCACTAGAATCGTAGTTCCAAATCTAGTTTCTCTTCACATTATTTTAAAGAAAATGCAAGGGGAAGAAAATCACTGTAGAATTCAGCTTTAGAGTCATGTAGCTTGTCCTTAGGTCTTGAACTCACTACCCTGGCCCTTCACCATCACGGTCTCCACCAGCACATGGCCTCATGCTTGTTCTGACTTGTTTATTGTATAAGCTTAAATCATAGATGTGAGCCAGGTTTGTGGGAGCAATTGTGGTGGGGTGGGGTTGGAGGTTGACATGAAGGGTAATTCTGTTTTAAACAAATGTTTAAAGAGAAATGGAAACCCTTATGAGTCAGGTTGATGTAGAGAAAAAATTCAATGAGATTATTAAAAATCTAAGAGCTGAAAAAAAATTTAAAATCTTGTACCTAAACACTGTACCTCCAGACTCAGGTTCACTTCAAAACTCGAAAAGGATTGTGATCATCTTAGAAAACAGGTGTTCCTCTTACAGTTCAAACAGAGAGAATATGAAACACATCTTCTGTTTTCTTCTGTTTTCTTTGTCTGCCACCTCTCCCCAGACAACATTAAGTATCTGCTATGTTCTTTGACTGCCGACAGCAATGTGGTCTGGATTATACCACATGCAGGGATCTGGAGAAAGAACTGTGCTGGGAAATAAACTGCTGTCATGAGTTGGTAGTCACTTGTTTTTCATGGGTGTGGGCTGATCCATTCATATTGTTATGTGTTCTGCTGACCCTCACAAACATCAGAGAACCAGAGTGGTGAGACAAATGGTTTTGGATTAATCCAACTTTAGAGGGTTTGCGGGGAGCTCCACCCATCCTGGTGAAAGATGTTTCAGGCCACAGCTGTGAAAAAAGGAATTGAGACTCCATGTGAGAGAAGCAACTCCAACTGAGAGTGAACAAAATAAGAAACGAGGATGGCGAGAATACTTGACTATAATTCCTTCCAGACTTAAATTTCAATGAAAGGAGGGGAATTTTGCTCTAGGACTTTAATTTCTCTCTAGTGAATTAAATGGGAGAAAATTCACATTTTTTAAATGTTGGGGTATTCTTACTTGTTTTGCTTAGACTCATGGTATGAACTCTGGCAAGCCAGTCTGAACATCACAATTGCACGTAGGGGATGAAAAATAGAATAGAAGGTGAATTTCTTATCTTAAGTAACCTTTGGCCTTTAAGTTAACTTAATATACTGTGGTGACTTCTTTTAGAGGCTTTGGGGGACAATAGTTAAACTAAACAGATTCTAGGAGGATTCTAAGGATAAGTGATGAAGTGATTAATGTTGGGGCAACTACTCCAAGCCTGAAGGAAGCTCCCCTGCTTTAAAATATGTTGAGTTCTGATAGGGTGACCAACTTATCCTTAGCTGCCTGGGGCTTTCTTAGTTTTAATATCCAAGGAACCCTTTCCCATCCTTGTGCATTAGTGCGGTTTGTCCGGAGAAACAGAACCAATAGGAGATGTGTATATTTATAAAGTTATATGTAGAAACAGACAATATGAGAGATTGGTTCACATGATAACAGGGGCTGAGAAGTCCTACAATCTTCCCTCTGCAAGCTGGAGGGCCAGGATGTAGTTCCAGTGCAAACCTCAAGGCCTGAGAACGAGGGGAGCCAGTGGTGTCAACCTCAGTTCCTGTCTGAAGGCCTGACAACCAGGAACACTAATGTCCAAGGGCCGGAGAAGGTGGATGTCCCACCTCAAGCAGGAGGGCAGATTCGTCCTTTCTCTACCTTTTTGTTCTATTCAGGTCCTCGACAGATTAGAAGATGTCCACCGCATTGGTAAGGACAATCTTTTTCAATCAGTCCATTCAAATTCTCACCTCTTCCAGAAACACCTTCACAGATACACCAGAAATAATATTTTACTAGTGTGTGGACATCCGTTTTCTGACTCAAGGTCACGCACAAAGTTAACCATCACGCCCTGTATGAGTACAGGACGCCCACCATCAGTGGTCCTTAATTTCTGTTGCCAGCCCAAGGGGATAAGAGGGAAGCAATCAAAAGTGAAAATGAAAGTGGAGGATACACTTCAGCCCACCTCGTACTGGTTCCCTGAGAAAGATGGCGTTGTTAATCAGCATGGACAATAAGATCTCTAGATATTTACTGGGTGTTTGTTGTTTTTTTAACTTGAGGGTGTGGTTGCTGAATTTGAAAAGTCAGTACCCATGTGGGCTCTACTCTCTTGCCTTCCTACCTCAGAACAAAGCAGAGTCTGCTTTCCAGAGACTGGCCAGCCATTCTTTTCTCCAGTGGTTCCCAACAGGAGAGTTTCCTCCCCAAAACATTTTTCAATGTCTGGGGACATTTTTTTTTTTTCCTGCAAAAAGTTTTATTGTTTCCATTTGGTCCAATGCATGGGAAAGGGCTCCAGGGTGGTTGAAAGGATGCCTAGTGGTTTCCGGGAGAGGCTCAGGAAAAAGCCAGGCACCAGGGGGATGCAGAGAGGCCCCTCAAACGCCTCTGGGCTCCAAAGGCTCTTACTCATGCTTGAGGGTGGGCCTTCTAAGAGAAACTCACCCAGCTCAGCCAGCCTGAGGAGGTGAGTCAGATGTTGCCCATATTCTTGAGTTCCATCTCCTTATCCAAGGGGTGGTTCTCCAGGAGACAGAGACGAGCGTCTGTGCAGGTAGAAGCCAGGGCATGCAGATCCCAAAGGGCCTGGTTCAGGTTCTTCTCCAAGGCCATGGTGGCTTCCATGGTGTCCTGAGTTTCACCCAGTCATTCTGGGACAGCTTCGGCACATCCTGGAAGAGAGAAACAGCCACTGTGCTGGTTTTGCATCTTTAATAGACACTCGGGCTCTCACGCTTCTCCTTGGCCAGCTCCGGGAAGAAGTGGCCCACGCCCTCCAGAGCCACATCGTCTTGATGGCAACAGAAGCCCAGAGAGAGGTAGGTGTAGGAGGCCCACAGATGCAGGTTGGCCAGGGGGTTGACAGCAGCCTCCACCTCAGTGGAATAATTCTGATGAATTTAAGAGCTCATGGTTGTTTGACAATAAGGAGTTAAGTTAAAAATAAAAAATGGTGTTAGCTGGTCTCGGAGCTGAGGATGGCTGAGGTGGTTCTGAAGATGGTGACCAGAAAAGTGGTTGGAGGGTGGTTGAGGCTGAAAAAAGGAGCATCCCTGGGGTCTGTTCCAGTCAAACACTGTTGAAGCAAGAGACAGATCCAGGGGACCACCGAGGGTACTTGAGACATTTTTGATTGTCACAACTAGGAGGATGTATGTGCTATTGTCATCTAGAGGGTAGAGGTCAGGAGATGCCACTACACATCTTAAGTGCATAGGTTAGCACCTCCTTCCCCAATAAAGAATTACCTGGTCAAAAATTTCAATAGTGCCAAGGTCGTGAAACATTGCTCTTCACTCCCTTTTTTTCCATGGGGTTATGTATGTAAGTGGACCAGGGTGTAGGCCATCCCTTTTTCTAAAAGTGCAATTCAGTGTGTTGCTTACATATAGGGGAGCAGAAGGCCTTAGATCTCTATGTCTTAGCCACGTTTTTGAACCTAGACTTGATGAGAGAGCCTTGCGTTGTCTAGCTCTTCTAATGATTTAAAAAGTAATAATGTCTTTACCTTTAGCTTATTATTCTTCATATCTGGTTCCCTCCATTGGGAATTCTGTAGGAAAGATAATGACTGGCAAGTCATGTTTCGGACAGTCCTTGTTTCTGGGCTGAAGTACCATCATAATATGAAAACTTCGCCTCCTTCCATCTGTTGCTCCCTATCAGTGGGTCTTTAACTTTCCCCTCTATACGAACTCTCCTGTCAGTGGGAAAACATGTTCCTATTTCCTGCTACAGTTTAATAAATAAGTAAAAAATGATCTTTAAAAGTCCCTCCCCTTTATCCCACATCTTTTCTATTTAGTGAAGCTTCTTTGAAAGAGTTGAGAAATGACAAATTTAATAGCCAGTGAGTGTTGTATTGATAAGTGAGGTAAACCCATGCTCAGACCCGGACCCAATATGTGCTCATGTCAAAGCATAATCAAAGTTATTGCTTTCATGCAGCCCACTCTTAGTAAATACTGTTACAGATGAACGAAAAGGAAAAACATTAGCAAGTGAATCACCTCTCAAAGTTCTTGCCGTAATTTGGACACAGAACATCAAAGAAAGTCAAGAGAATTTGAAAGTTCAGGATACTCTGAGTTAGGGACAGATTACTTCTAACCATGGAAGCCAGATTCTCACTTTCCCCAACCCCCTTGGAGTGACAACTCATGCATATGACTTACAACTCCCCAACCAGGTGCCACTGTGTCAGACTTAGACTCTGTTACTAGTGATGCAAAGAATTGGGGACTATGTATAATCAATTATGAAGATGGTGGCAGCCTGGATTGCCCTGTCCGGTTTCCAGAGGCAGTAGTGATGTTCCCTATAGCTAGGTCCAAGGTCCAGAAGAGGTGGTGAGAGCAGTACAAGAGAGTTTTCTTGTCCAGGCAGTAGAGGCAATGTGGTCTTTATGGGACAAGTTTTGTAGATTTGGGATATTGTTACTTGCCATGCAGCCTCTGGACTTGGTTCTTCAACTTTCCTGGATAGAAGTGAGCCACCCAATATCTTTCATTCCTTTTTTCTGACTAAATTACCTAGAGTTTGTTTTTGTTCTTTGTCACGAAGAACACTGATTGTTACCTAACTGAGACTCCTTGGCAGAATGGCAGCCAAATGTGGTATCAATCTGATACAGTTAGGTCCTATAGCAAGAAAAGGGGTAATTAAATGAATTGTTTAACAGCATATTTTACCTAGATCCTCTGCTCTAACTGTTCTTCTTCTCTCCTTCCTCCATTCATGGTAGCTGCATCTATTATAATAGAAATGGTGCAAGTTTTCTTTTCTGGATCTTAGGATCAAATCCCTTCTCTCCTCTTAAGTTATACCTAAGCCTTGAGTACACAGTGATAGATGAATAATAATAGAGGACAGGAAACAGGAAATAAGCTGATAAGAAGTGTAGATGTACTGTTTAGATTTCAGTACTCTACAACAGAGGTCTGCAGACTTTTTCTGAAAGAGACAGTAAACATTTTTTACTTTATGGGCCATAGCTGTTTGTCACAATGACTCAACTCTGCCATTGTAGCATGAATGTAGCCATAAACAACACATAAGAAAATGGATGCCATTGTGTTCCAATAAAACTTTATTTACAAAAACAGATGTTAGACTGGATTTTGGTTATAGTTTACTGACTCTTGCTTTAGGTTCTAATTGTTTGCTTGTTTTTTTCATGTTTACCTTTGGGGCCAATGTTCTTATATTCATTCATTCACTCATTCGTTTATTCATCTTGTAATCACTTATTGAGTACTTATTTTGTTCCACAGTCAAAGATTCTTATAGCTCAGGGAGCTCCAGTCTGGTGTAGATCTAGTAGGAGTATTGTCTTGTAGTTGGTTTAGCCATATCCACTCAACCTTATCTCCTCAGTTCACACAGGCCCAAATTGCTACTGCCAGAACCCGTATTTTGTTGCCTTAGGAATTTCTCTGGCCATGAGTTGTACAGATCTGCATTCTTCAAGGTTTCCCAATGCACTCCTTCCTTTGAATCAGGGTGGGCTCTGTGACTACTTTGACCAATAGAATCTAGCAGATGTGAGTCTGTGTAATGTCTGAGTCCAACCTGAAGAGATGGCCAGCTTGCACTTCCTATTCCTTGGAATATTTGCTCTTAAAATCTAGGTTCCATGCTATGAGAAAGCCTCAAGAGCTTCATGGAGAAACCAGTGTGGAAAGGACCCAGTACCAACTTGCTGGCCATGAGAGTGAATTGGAAAGTGGATCTTCCAGCCATGGTCTGGCCATCCCAACTGATGCTGTATGGAGCAGGGTTGAACTATCCCCACTGAGCCCAGCTCATGTTGCATATTTACCAGCAAAATGCATGATATTATTTAAGCCCCTAAATGTTTTTAATGTAGTAAGAGATACCCAGGACACTCTCCTTGGACTGAAAGTAGTTATTAAGTTTAGAAAAATTAAACACACTTTGCCCAAGGTTTCACAACTAGTAAATTACAGATTAAGATTTCAAACCCAGGCCTGCCAGATTCCAAAGCCCAGGTTATCTGCCTTGTGAATCTACCTTGTTGTTTCTTTAAGCCAGAGATTGAACTGAAATTAAATGAAAGAAAAGGAGACAATAATAAGATCATAGGAGATTGTCTAGCTAAGGCTGCCTGGTGCCACTTTTTGGAGAAACATTTTAGGATTATGATTCTCCCCACTACCACCCTCACATCTGGGCCCTGCCTGTGTTAACTGTACCTTATTTTTATTATTATTATTTTTTACTACTGTCCTAACACTTACCACATGCTCTACTTGCCTGTCTCCTGCACTTGGCTGAAGCTTCTCTAGATATCTTTGACCTATGTATCTCTATGCCTGGGTTAATGCTTGTTTCATAGAAGATATTTAATGAATGTTCTTTGGATGGAAGAATGGATTCTGGAACGTATTGTGGATGCACAAAGAACCCTGTAACTTAGACTAGAGATGCTGCTATTAGATATGTGCTGTTTATAACTTGGAAGGCAAGGCAAAGGTGTATAAATAGTAAGTCCTTTCACTCCTTCTATTGCTACCCACACCTGCCTCCTCAAGTTAATCCATGTTAATCTGGTTGTGTCCCTCCATGCTTTCTTTCATGTTCATACAAATCCGTACAAAAACATAAACATATTATGTAGTTTTTGGCTTGTTATCATTCAAATGTTGTCTTTTCATTTCTCTGCAATTTGTAAGCTCGTGTGTAGGTATAAAAAGCACAGATTTTGGAGTCAAACGGATTAGGTTTGAATCCTGGCTCCTTGCTAACTAGTTCTTTAGCAAATCCTTTAACCATGTTTGTGCTTAGTTACCTTATGTATAAAATAAAGTAGGAAAATAATAGGTCTCATCTTATAAGATTGTAAAGTGTACAACACAGAGCTGACACATACAGAGTACGCATTTAAAGATGTCAGCTACTATACCTGAAGTCAGTAAATAAGGTCTAACTCTTATTTATTGATTGATTGATTGATTGATTGATTTTAAATATGTCTTTATTGATTTCAGAAAGAGGAAGGGAGAGGGAGAGAGAGAGATAGAAACATCACTGATGAGGGTGATTGATCAGCTCCCTTCTACCCACCCCCTACCAGGGATCGAGCCCACAACCCAGGCATGTGCCCTGACCGGGGATCGAACCTCAATCTGTTGGATCATAGGTCGATGCTCAACCACTGAGCCATGCTGGCCAGGCCCAAGTCTAACCCATTTTTAAATAGCTGTATAAAATTGCATAGAATGGAAGTACCAACATTCACTTGACCATTCCTAATGATGGCCATTAGTTGTCTCCACTATAAACGTTGCTACAATAAACAGTTTTGGACTTAAATCTTGGTGCTCTTTCCTCCTATAGAATAGATTACTCAAAGAAAGATTGCTGTGTTAATTTAATTGAGTAGATTTATACCTGGCACAGGAGGGGGTGAATCATTCTCCACACACCTGGGTCTCAAAGATGAGCTACTGCAATCCCAGCCTGTTTAGAGATTAAGTACTGCAACCCCCTGTCCCAGAGACTGGGCAGCTGTTGTCTAGTGCCAGGAATCATGTGAGCTGCCGTGAGTCCTATGTCATCTTACTTTTGGTTAGAAATTCAAATGGGTTCTTTGGCCTGGGGCTCAAGCTCCTAGTGGCTGAGAACTTTGTCTTTTTAGATAAATTTATTTTAATAGCCATGAAGGTGAGTGTTGAAGAAATGCTCAGTAATGAAATGACACTGGAACCATCAGTGTCTTTAGCTTAGGAAAGCATCTATATAAAATTAAAACTCAGAAAGCAATAACAGGTCAATCCTCTACAAAGTATACCATGTTCTTTCATATCTAATGCCCTATGTGACTCAATTCTTAACTCACCTTTCACTTGGAAATCCACTGGTAATTCAACAACCCTGCATGAAAATGCCTGCTGCTTAGTACAGGATCTGTGTCCAGCATTTCTCCTGCAGAATAAACTATGTCTTTTCTAAATTGGGTTCTCCTAGTTCCCTATTTTTCATTTCACTTTTCCTTTGTAGTTAGAGCTCAGACCCTTGGATAGGCTCACAATACTATCCCTGAGATTTAGACATAGATTACTTTCAAATTGCCATTTCCTTATAGCAAAAGCAGCTTTTCTGATTTCTCGGGTGCTAAGCCCTTCCCCAAATCCTAAAACAGAATACGTAATATTCCCTGACATGTTCCTGCTTATCGCTGATCTTTCTTCTTAAATATTTAAAAAAAATGAATTTCTTGCTCCCCTTCTGTGGGAAAAAAAGGATCTGGCTTCCTTCTGCTAGTTTCTAGTGGAAATGAATGCCAATATGCCTCCCAAAATAAACAGGCCTCAGGCACCCACGAACACAGAAAAGCACTCGACCATGCAGAGGTATTTGAATCTGTACTTAGCAGCCATTTTTTTGTCAGTGTAAAAACAAAACAAAACAAGGAGTTCTTCCCAGCAGCCTTTGTCAGTCTGAAACTGGAGACCGGGGCAACGGATGTAAACAGCATGAGGGGAACCGAGCGACCCTAACGCGCCGGTTTACCTCAGTGCTCTCAGTGAGCTGCTCCCGCAGCAGCGGCTTTGGACGGCCGGCAGGGCCTGGCATGGACTCGCAGCGTCGCAGTTGCCTTCAAATAGCTTTCTGTTGCGGTGGCCCTTCGTTCAGACCTCTTTTCTGCTCTTACTCTGACTTCAGGCTCTGACCACATTCTACATCCATATGTTTTTTAAACCCACTTATTTTCTTCTTTTTTTTCTTTTTTTAAAATATATCTTTATTGATTTCAGAGAGAGGAAAGGAGAGGGAGAGAGAGACGGAAACATCAATGATGAGAGAGTCATTGATCGAGCCCGCAACCTGGGCATGTGCCCTGACTGGGAATCGAACCCCGATCGCCTGGATCCTAGGTTGAAGTTCAACCGCTGAGCCACGCCGGGCCGGGCAAACCCACTTATTTTCACGTCTAGCCTCTGGCCTTGGAAGCAGGAGAGGAGCTGGGGGCTGCTGCTCCCGCAGCCAGAGAGCGCACCCTCTGAGGACAGCTCTGGGGACGCTCTTTCCCTAGGCCTCTCTCAGGACATCTTGTCCCCGCCAGCAGTCACACCGCAGGCGGGCTCGGCAGCCCGTTGGGAACCCAGTGTATGGGCCACACAAAACTTTTCGAATTTCTTGTGAGGAGACAAGCTCTTCCTTATGCCGGGCGTGGCTCAGCGGCTGAGCGTGGACCTAACTAGTAGCGCAACTGGAGAGCACAGGCCTCTAGCCCCACCAGGCAGAGTGTGTTTTCTCTTGCATTTTGCTGGCTTATGTCTTTGTCCTTCTGCCTCTTGTGTATTTCCTTGTGATTCCTCTGTTTCTCTGTCGATTCCTAATATCACAGCATCAGTGAACATAATGAACTCTGTTCTTCTTAAGAACCTCCTTGGGAATCGGCATTACATGTAGAATCATTTAGCCCATTACTGGTGAGCTAAATAATAGCATCCTAATGGCATGAACAAGTTAATGTTTCTACCCAAGTGTCAAACATATTAACAGAAAGTGACTTGGCCCCACGCCAGATTCTGTCTCGAAGATTAATAGCCTTTTTAAAAACTTCCTGAATAATGGTTTATCCCAGCCTCAGCATAAGATAAAAATTACTTTGAGAATAAAATTCTCAGCAGATTCAACTTTTGAAGATCCGGATATGAATGTGCTTAAAGGTTTCAGAAATGTTCATATAGGTATTGAAGAAGCACTAACAACATTCAAGCTTGTGCATGTCTTTTTGCTGAGCCCTCATTTCTTATCAATGTGCCCTCAGGGGGTGGTAATACTATAAAAGCCAAAACTTGTATATTAGATTTTATAAATAATGGAAACCAAATAAATGGGACAGCAGTGTCAGTAGCAGAAAGTACATTGCTCAGAGCCTCCTGAAAGCTGCCATGTTGTAATGCAAGAATTACCTCAATAAATGGACCCACCTAATATCCATCAAGGTTTCTCTTTTACATACATTTCTAAGGGTTTACTTGCTTACAAGGGACAGGATCGCTTGGTTCTTACAAAAATGAGATCACACTATGTTTATTATTCTAGAAGTCTTTTTTATTTAAAAATAGGAGAAACTTATTTCCAAATATATAGAAAATTACCTCGTTATTTTAATAACTGCATAATGTTTTATAGCACAAATCTACCCTGGCTTATTGAACAATTTCCCTTTTTATAGACAGTAAGGCTGTCGCATCAGATACTTACAATCTTCGTCATATGAGGAAAAATACCTAGTTGTTTTAATTGGCATTTCCCTGATCAACAGCAAGGCTGAGCTCATTTCATCTGTTCCTTGGACATTTAGAATTTTCTCTTCTAAATTCATTGTGCAAATGTTTGTCCATATTTCCAATGCGTTGTTTAGTTTTCTTAACAATGGATTGGAATAGTCTGTGTATTAGAGTTTAGCCACATGCTTATCTTGCTTTTTAAATGTGTTTATAGTTTCCTTTACCTTTAAGATGTTTTAAAGTTTAATGTAGTCAAGTTTTCCATCTTTTCCTTTAAATTTTTGTTTCTGTGTCTTATTTAGAAATCTCTTCTGATCTGGATATCATAAGGGTGGTTTTTTTCCTAAAAGTTTTTGAAATTTCATTTATATGTTTAGTCCATCTAGCATTCACATTCATGGATGGTGCAAGGCAGGGATCCAGTGTTATTTACATGTAGAAAACCAATTTTCCTTCCACCTTGATTCTCTTCCGGCCTTCAGGGATTTTCCTCAACAAAGGCCTCAGGAGTCCTGGAGCTTGGATGGAAGGGAAGTAGAATTGAGACGTCAGGGTTGACTGTCGTTGGAAGAAAGCTGTTCCTAGAGAGTGGTGTTACACTGAGCATGGCCAGCTCTCTCTGACAAAGGGCAATTCCTAGAGAGGATTCAATTGAGAGTCATCAGATACCAACATTCCCAACATCATGGGTAATAAATTCCTCAGTCTTGGAAGGGGGATCTGGGTGAGACACCACAGCACTGTCTCCCCCATTAGCTCTCCCAGGCCTGCTGCAATAGTTTCTTAATGGTCTCCTGCAGCCCCTGCTCTATCAGATACCAAGGTTTATTATAAAATGATAGTAATCAAAAGGGGAAGGTGTCACACAAAAAGAAACGAGTAGTTCAGAACAGAGAGTCAAGAAACAGATGTTAGCAATCACCATACCTCACTTTACTACAGACAATTCTAAGTTGCTGGGTTTTTTATCAAGTTGTGGTGGGTATGGAGATACACTGCCCAGATCCCCTTTCAAAGAGGGACCTGCTGCAGCTCTCAGCCCTTCAGGGTTTCCCTCAGCTACAGAGGGCTGCCTCAGTCAAGAGCACACCATTGCCAGGGTGCCCCGTATCCAGTGGCCGATGGAGGCAGGGGTACAAAGCCCCAACATTACAGGTCCCACAGAGGACACTGCTGATGAGCTTCTCTCTCTGCCTGGGCCTGCTGTCTACCATCTCCCACAGGGATTGAGCTCTAATAATATCCTACACACTGAGCTCTGTATTTCTGTGTCTTTGGACACATCCTATTAAAAGTATACAGACCTCTTAAAATCACTTATTTCCAATTTGTAATTTTAGCTTTTTAAAATCTCTAATCCAAGATTCACTTAGAAAATGTTCTTAATTTCAGTTGTATGTGTGACTTAAACACACACATATAGCTACCTTTGATTATTAATTTTCAGAAATTTGATTAAAGAATGCAACCTAATATATATCTCTAGAATTTATTGAGATTTTTATTTGTGGCCTAATGTTTGGTCTAGTGTTACATATTTTTCATAGCTACTAGAAAAAAATGCGATTTTATGTTCATTGGGACACACTTAACAATATATCTATTAAATCATTCTACTAACTGAATATTCATATCTGCAAAACTTTGTATTCTTATTTAAGTTTTGACTATTTGAGTTATGATAGAGTTATGTTATATTTTGCCACTATTGTCAAGCATTTCATTTTCTCTTAGCATTACTAGCAGTTATTTCCTTTATGTATTTTGGTCCAAAGTTACTTGGGGCTTAATTTATAACTTTTATCTTCTTGGAAGATTCTACCTTTTCTCAATAAACTTTTCTTAGGTTAATTTAATTCTTTACTTTTAATTCTGGTATGTTTCACTAAATACTATCATATGCCTTACTTCTATTAACCTTTACCTAACATAACTTTGCCCTTCTTTTCATTTGAGCCCTCTGTTCTGTTTTGTCTTTAATTGGGACTTTTTAACCCTCTGGCAAGGCAGTGTCTTTTAATATGCACACCGTACTCCCCCTGAGTGTGAAATGCTGTGACCTTTTCAGATCTGTACAACTTGGCCTGGAAAAGCAGGAACATCAGAAGGAAATGAGACAAAGGTAAGGTTGGGTTGCAGGCATGTCCATATTACAATTCACAATAGGGAAAAAATAACCAGATTCTCTTTTAACTAAGTGAAGCTGACATTGCACACACCGCTTGTATTCCCACTCCAATGACCAGCCCTTAGCCGTGAGAGCATATGCAGAAGCTGATGGGTGAGGTTTCTGGGACAGATATTTCAAAGAAGGGCAGCTGACTAGGGGCACCTTGTTACCCCTCCCACACCCGATTTATCACCTGGAATGTAACGTTACTGTCGGAATTCCAGAAAGCATTTTGGAACATGAGGCATATTGAGAATGAAAATCAAGCGCTCGCGATGGCAAAGCACGAAGTCAGAATATCTTGGTGGTCGATGACTTCTCTGAACCACTGCACCAGCCCTGGATGGCCTGTCTCTGAATTTGTTATACAGGACAGAAAAATAACCTCCATCCTCTAGCAGCAGTGGATGCGGGGAACTTCAACCTGTGGTGGAAACCAGACTCTTTCTACTAGGAGGCATCCTGGGCACATGACTGTCAAACAGGCAGCCAGGGGTGTCTGCCACAGTGGAGAATTTGGAGGAAACCCAGAGAAGAATATATTCAAAAATATTAAGTTCTTTATAAAATCCTTTATAAAAATCTAAGATTTCTTAGCCTGAAGGAAAGAAAGCTAAGAGATGAAATTCACTTTGGAAGTATGACTTTTTTTACTGCAGATAGCTACTTGCCATCTCTCATATACAAAGCATTATTCTAGGTGCTCTTAGAAATATTAGGGTGTGATAACAGAAGGAAAAAGATTTACTATGTGCTTACTATAATTGGGGCACTGTGGCAGGTGATTTAAGTATATAATTTCTCTTGCTCATTTAAGAGAGGAATTATTGCATTTATTTTACAGATGAGGAAATGGGAGCCTCAAGGGACCAGACCATTTTTGCCACCTTCCCCTCCTAAGGCCTCTTCACCTCAATCCCACGCCTAGCAATGCGGTTTCTTAGGGAAGAACCAAGAACACTTTACACAGGTATACACAGGATATGACTAAGTAAAAATGTGAGTTTATGCATTGATAAAGGACAGTGGAGGTAAATATGGGTGATCGCAAAGCTGATTGGGTTCGATTTATTTTCCCTTTGAATTTGCTTAATTTTAATGGTGTTTTGAAAGATGAAAGAGCTTTCAGAAATTTTTACATAGGTCCAAGCTAGGTGTGTTCTTGGCTACATGTGAATAGTTTATTTACATATTTATGTTGTGTCAGGCTTTAAAAAAAGAAGTTGTCACCATATGTGTGTGTGTGTGTGTGTGTGTGTATATATATATATACACACACATATATATGAAAGTAGGAATATATATATAATGTTCCTATATATTCGTTAGCATGTTGCTATGCCCCATTATTAATACTGCAAGTTATTTAGTTTAATGAACAGTTCAAAGATATACTTTTTCTAGTTCAGTAAAATACAGTTGTTTAAAAGGTTGAAGCCTGTTATTTTTCCTCTTAAAAATGCCTAAGTGTTAATTATAGAAAAATTTCAAAATAGAGAAAATTAGAAAGAAGGAAGTGAAAATTATCCATATCTTATATCATTCAGAAATACCCACTGAATTTATCCAGAATTTTATTTTTTGTTTATCTTAATACTTTTAAAACAAGATACTATACAATGCTTATTAAAACAGCCATCTCCTCCCCCACACTCTACCTCAACTTTTGTTCCCCAGGGGCAATCACTCTGAATTACTTTGGCTATTTATTTGTCTTCTCCTTTTATTTTATTTTTTTAAAGTTAGGTATTATCTGTTGATTTTCTCCTATGGAAGATGGATGTTTATATTCTTGTTTCCTCCCAACTCCTTGCCTCTCAAATACACACTTCCCCTCCTACGATAATCCCGTTGGAGTTATATTACATTGCAATATGTATATTCAGTATGTATATTATTGTGACTGTACAAGTAACATTCATCACTGAGCCGTGCAGTTAACTCTGATTACATTTTCTTCATTGTGTGTCTTTTTGTATTAGTGCTGTTAATCTTGGCCTCGATTTTCTGTTTGCTTCATTTCCTATGTTACTATCGCCGACTCCTTCACTCAGATTCTCTGAGAGAAGTGTAACCTGAACTTGTTTCATTAAAACAAGAATATCTATTCATTTCTTTATTAAACTTCGTGATGATATATCTTGGTGTGGAACATATTTTTCACCCATTATGTGCAGCAGTCAATAGGCCCTTCCACTCTGAATTTTCATTCTTCATTTATGGAAATTCTTCTTGTAGAATTCTTTAATAATTTCCTCTTTACTTTCTCTGTTCTCTCTTTCTAGAATGTCTAGTAGATGTAGAATCTCTTGTCTGATCCTCTCATTTTCTTAAATCTTTTCTCTCCAATATTCTACCTCATTATTTTTCTGTTTTAATTTCTAGAAAATATATCCCAATTTGTTCTCCAGCCATTCTATTGATTTTTATATATTACCTATTATATTTCTAATTTCAGTATAGCAACCTGACCCTCTTTTGGATGCAATAACTTCTCCTGTATCTTTGAAGATGCAAATGATTTTAAGTTTTCTTCTGATTTTGGCATTAACTATTTTTCCTAGGGTTTCTTTTTATTTCCATGTCTGGTCTCTATGCTTGCTGTTAAGGGTTGTCTCCAAATGGCTGGTGATCCTTGGCTTTCCAAACATGTTAATGAGTGAGGGCCTCGAAACCTGATTGGAAGGCTCTCTGTGCAGGTGGTGTGGGGACTGTCCTAGAAGACAGTGTGGCTATTTTGTGAAGAAATCCACAATTGTCAATATCTGTAGATATTTTTTTCTTAAGCTAGAATAAAGGAGAATCCGGTCTGTAATATAAAAATGTCTAGAATCTGGCAAGTTGTGTCCTTGTAGGTGAGTGGGAGATAATGGGATTGTCACTTGATATTCCTCTTTTTAATATTACTCACCATCCAATAATTTATCTGAATACCTTGATGCCCTCTGGTTTAACTCTCTTGTCAATCTTCAGTATTTTGCCAGGGATTGTCCTCTGGCTGTGTGAGAGCAATAGGAGACCTAGAGCTTCTAAATGTTTTTAAAATAGACTTTGTAGCAATTCTACTCCTCCACTATCAAAGATAATCAACTTCACCAATTCTTGAGCCTCTCAGGGGTGTGAAGGCATGAAATGGCTTTCTTCTCGGTTTCCCCCTTATTTCTTTAGCTTTCTCTCATTTTCCAAGTCAGTTGTCACTTATGTCTACTTTCAAGGATCTAAAATTTAAATGACATCTCTCATGCCTTGGTATTTCTAATGACATTTTCTTTGACCTCTTATAATTATTCTCTTTGTTGTTGTTGTTTTTAACGACTCTTTTTTTGTCATTTTACTATATTTTCAGGAGGGAACAGGGAAATGCTTACTTTCAGTGTATAATGTTTAACCAGAAGTTACATCTAATACTCTACATGCTTTTGAATTTAAGTTGCATAGTTGATCATATTGAACAATATAATTTAATATCCTACTATTTTTATCTATTATTTTTATAAGAACATTTCCAAGATAATATGTCAATACTTTTTGAACACTAGGATGATATTCACTGTTATTTCAAGCATAGAGCTTCTAATTTAATAAGCCATTTCCCTCTTGCTCTCTGTTTCTCTTTCTCTTGCTCTTAAAATTCAGGCCTGGACTCCTGATCACAACTGAGCAAATGGGATCCTCTCAGACAGAAATAGGATTTGGGGTGCAAGGAGAACTAGGGAGTCTCCCCAGTGTGGGCTCAAGGGCAGAAAGACCCAGTCGGCAAAGGTAAGCTGACAAACAGACATCAAGAAACGAACAGGTAAAGAAGATGGAAAATTCTTAAAGGTTTCCTTTTTCTAATCTACTAGAACTTTCTTAAGAGCCAGCTGTATTCACATAGTCTCAGAGATGGCCTAATAGTCTTATCATAAACTCTCCATTTTGATTAAGTTATCTCAAGTTAATTTTTATGTCTTGCACTGACCCAACTAAGTGCAAAGTTGGGTCCACCAAGAGAGGACATTTGTGGGTTGGGGGCCTACACAGAAGAATGTGAAAGGATTCCTGACCCCGGCCCTCATTCCTGGCACACCCAAAAGTAACAAGAGAGAGCTTCGGTGAGGTCAGGAGATCTTACATGAGCAAGTGGGCAAGATGAGTGAAAGAAACTTGAGTTATTACTGTAAACATGATCTCATTTGTACTCATAGCCTGGAGAGGCCGGGGGGGGGGGGGGGGCGGGAATTTGCGTAATAGAATTAAATTGAAAAGAGTCACTGTGACAATAGTGTCAGGGAGGTCAAATGCTAGAATGAACTGGGATTTAAAGAAGTGCTAAAGAAAATCAAAAGTCACTCCAGAAAGAAACACAGGATGAATGGAATCTGCTGGAAATGTGTGATGAAATGGTTAGTGAGGATGAACAATCTAGTAATAATAAAATGACACAAAAAGAGATTTTCAGGAAGAAGCTGCGAAGACCAAAAAGGAGCCTCAGGGAAGCCTCTGGCCCAGCTGCTGGGAGTGAAAACAGAGGCGACTCAGGTTGTCAGTCCTGCCCTCAGCCTCGTTCCGAGGCAGACCCCAAATCCATGATGGATGGCTCTGCGGTGGGCTGAGAAGAAGGAAAATGCTGGAGGCTGGCCCGTGGAGGAAGTAGGAGTCAGTGCGTCAGACAGAAACTCAGTCCCAGCCAAGGGCCCGGAAGCTTGTCCCTGTGCCGCGGCGCACACTGTGGCCTGAGAGAGAAGCAGATCCATCTTCACAGGCACCCGAGCAGCCTGCATCCTGACAACAGCAGATATGGTCAACTGTTAGCCTTCGTGAATACTTGCATCCTAGAGAAGGATTGCACTTCCCTATACACTGATGTCAGCCAGTCCGAAGATTTCCTCTGGCCAAGGAAGTGTAAGCAGAAGTGGCATGTGTCATTTCCAGACAGTTGCTGTTTAGACCCAGGGCACCGTGTGCTATTTCTCCTTTTTCTCAGTTGCGAGACTGGCAGTGTTCCAGACAGAGGCTGTTCCATCATCCTGAGTCCCAGGGTAAGAGCAATTTGAGCAGAGCTGAACTGACTTATAATGAACATGAAGCGTACTGAGAACTAAGTCTGTGTTACAAGCCATTGTGACTTGGGGATCATTTGTTGCTGCGGCATAGCTTAGTCTCTCCTGACTCCGAGAGCCTGCAGGATACATAGCACTGGAAATGAGACTAGAGCATTTATGGTCACCAGGAGGAATCTGCAGGCTTCAGGGGATGGCAGTGAAAGAGTGTTATAGGAAGTACCAGGATAATCCCCAGAAACTCAGGAGCCAATTTAAATGGAAGAACTGCCCAGAGAGAGCTGAGCATAAGAAATCCCCTGGACTACCAAGTATATTATTAATTTTTACTCCAACTGAAAATGCAATGAACGGATGATGCCTGGTAAGGCAAAGGTTATATTAATGAATGGATTTGAGGGGATTTTGAGATTTTTGTTTGTTTTGTCTTTCAGCTAGGTTCTGAGCCCAAAGGTAAAGCGAGGATTAGGCTGACTTAATTGAGGAAGATCAAATGAAGACAAATTCACTCATACTAGCTGAAACCACTGTTGGTTTTGGATATGGTCTTTTGAATGTTGGACTCAGGATATAGTGCTTACTGTTGACCCGGACCATCGCCCCCTGGGTATAACCCTTTTTCACATACTGTTTCTGTCTCCATTATAAAAGCTGGTTCCAGCCCCCTACTGAAATAAATTCTGCAGTGCAGCCTTGCTTTGCTTTATGAAGCTCCCTTGCTGGGAAATCTGCCCCTGAACCTTGGCTTGGGGGTAAGGCCCTTGTTTGCCCAGGCGCAGGCTTCCATTCTGCTGTCCGCCTACTTCCCAGATGCTGAGCCTCCCACACTGGACTCCCTTCCAGGTTCACTGCTCACTTTTGAAGACATCGGTAGCATCTTGGAATCTTCTGGATTCCTCCCATTTTTTGCTGCCCCTTTACCTGGGATTATACAAAGATTGTTGGGACCCTAGGTCGCCATTCTTTACTTGCCAACCTGAGACTCTGCATTTGTCTCAATACTCAGTCAGTCTGCCCTGTGCTGGTCGTGCCCGAGTAACTCCTGTGCCTAGCTCTCCTCTCCTGCTTCCAAGATGTGCTCATTACATGTGGGCATGTCACAAATCAGAGTGACAGCTGGTATGAATGAAAAGGAGACTCGACCTTCAAAACAATCTCCACTATTTCCATGAGTGATCCAAACCAACAGGAAAGAATCTACCAGGAAGATCTTGTAGGCAATCTCAAAAGTGGAATTAGGTGACTCCAAGATGGGGAAGAGCTAGGCTGGCAGGTGTTCATAAGAAACGGGCCTGGGGTGTGGTCTGTCCTACCACAGGAGCCAACTGCCTATTGCAGCTGCTAAAAGAGCTTTCAAAGGAAAGGAGGTATTGCTCTTCCTCTAAGTTGTCTTTGCCGGTCTATATCTGGAGGAGGTTGTGGGCTGTGGCTTGTCAGGTTGAGGCTGGTCAGGATGGCTAAATTAGAACTTTAACTTGAGCAATGTAATGCAGGTCACACAAGGTTGGAGGGACTATTCTAGATTAAAGGAGACTAAAGAGTCATGAAAACCAAATGCAATGTAAAATCCTTTATTTGATCCTAGATTTAAAAAAAAAAAAATAGCTAAAAAGGCATTATTTGAGTAATAAGAAAATTTTATGGTGAGAAACCATTCAGAGAAGAGGCAATTAGGCCTTAAGAAATAAAGAATGAAAGAAGCCAAAATTGCTGTGTTCAATTATAGGAGAAACTGTTGGAGAGGAAAAGCGTGGGACTTACTTAGAATGTCTCTGGAGAGCAGAGGTAAGACCTAGACATGGGAGAGACAAGAAAGTAGATTTTGCTTTAAAAAACCAACCCACATTATAAGACTCTCACACCTTGGCTAGAGCAGGTCCTGGTAGCAGAGAGAAGACATAATTTTAAAAGTGAAAATGCGTTTGTCACTTAATATGATCTTTGGATTTAAAAAAAAAATTGTATTGTTTTCAGACAGAGGAAGGGAGAGGGAGAGAGAGAAACATCAATGATGAGAGAGTCATTGATCAGCTGCCACTTGCATGCCCCCGACTGGGGATTGAGCCTGCAACCCAGGCATGTGCCCTGACCTGGAATTGAACCTTGATCTCCTGGATCCTAGGTCAATGCTCAACCGCTGAGCCACGCCGGCCAGGCGATCTTTGGATTTTTACTACCTGAGAATGACTAGCAAAATTATGGCAGCTGCTTGAATTTTACCCCTTGAGCAAGGGAAGAATATCCCCTCTAAATAAAAGTTTAAAAAATCAGTAAAGATTTTTAAAAAATTGTTCAATAGAGCTTGTTCAAAATACTGAAAGCAACTTATCTAACCTTTACACATACTAGGTAATAGAACCAGTGGTGTAAGAGATGACTCCACATGGTGCATAGATATTGACCCTTTTTATTTTCTTTCAACTCTTTCAATAGGCAAGATGAAAGGCTCAGTCTTGTGGTTTTATATCTTCAGCTTCTCCCCAGAACCTTCCTCAACCTACAATTCTTAACCAAGGACTGAATAAACATGATTTAGATTTAGATTTAATTTATATTTATTTTAATGGTTGCCTTCTCTTTAAAAGCAACTTCCCTGAATTTTGATTTGTGGCAGTTACATACATTTTCCATTTTAAATAAATGTATTAAAGTTTGAAAAACTGATTCAATTAAAAAGTCATACCAAGGAGTATACTGATACGGCAAAAAACGTGCAAGGGATATTTCAATGTTTGCAGTTTAGGTAAACCCTGAAAGAGGTTTCCTTTCTATCATGGATGTTTGAAGTACTGGAGGCCATTCAATTCCAAAGAAGATTCATTTCTAAGGAGAGCTGCCTCCTTTGATGATGAGCTTAATGGCTATTTATTCACCCTCCTGAATGTTCTTCAGCTTCCCTTGAATTCCAGTTCTTTGCACTCTGGTCTTGCACCCTTCAGTTTCTTTCTCTTTGATGACTTCAAAGTCACAGCCTTATGCGAAGATATGAGAAAGCTCAGGAACTTCCTTGATGTGGCTCTCTGTCCAGTATGTCCCATGCCTTATTCAATGGCCGAGAGATATCGCATGATGTAGTAGTGCCTACATCCGACTCAGATGTTTTTTAGTATTGATCATCAATTTCCCTGTTGAAACATCTAGATGCAAGACAGACATCTTACTTTCTTTTATATTATTCAATTTGTCTTATCATTTCTCATTTTATGCTTTAGGAAAGGGTTTTCTCTTCTTTCGGTATTTATAACTTCACACAATGCAGTTTTCTCTGGTTTAAAGACCATACTATCATAAATAGTAGCACTAGTGGGAATTAAAACAAGCCTAAGTAAACCACTGAACTGTCCTATTTGAGAATATAGTACTCTTAGTCACAACAGAATCAAATGGTCTACCCCATACAAACTAATCCCCCCCCACTCCTTGGTTCTAAGCCCTTTCCATTTCTCTATATAAATTTTAAGATCTGCTTATTAATATCTTCTAAAACTCCTGCAGGGATTTTGGTAAGGACTGCATTGAATCAATAGGTTGACTTGGAGGAAATTGCCAACTTAATAATAGTAAGCCTTTCTAAATCATGAATTTGAAAGACGTCTCTATGTATTTAAGTCTTCTGTAATTTCTCTCAACAATTCTTCATAGTTTTCACTCTACATGTCCTGTATTGCTTCTTTAAATACAGGGTGTCCCCCCAAAAGTCCACTTTGAATAATTATTAATTCTGATGTGTTAAATCTGAAAAGAAAGAAACATCTGAGCTATCAAAAAATGTATGTGTATACATTTTGGGGGGACACTCTATATATTCCTAATTATTTTAAATTTTTATTTGATTTCATTTTGGATTGTTCATTGTTAGCTTATAGAAATAAAGTTGATTTTTATATATTGCTCTTATCTACTCTGACCTTGCTAACCTAGATTATTAGTTCTGGTAGGTTTTGGTTGTACATTTCTTAGGGTCTATAGACAAGATCATGTCATATGCTAATAAAGACAATTTTACTCCTTCCTTTCCAATCTATGCTCCTGATTACATTGGCTAGGATGTCCAGCACAAGCTTGAACAGAAGTAATGAGAATGAACAGCCTTGTCTTTTCCTGATATTAGTGGGGAGAAAATCAGCCTTTCACCACTAAGTATAATGTAGGTTTTTCAGAGATGCTTTTGCCAGGTTGAGGTAATGTGTTGCAAAATTTTGTATAAATAGCTATTGAATTTGTTCAAGTGCTTTTTCTGCATCTATTGAGGTGGCAATATAGTTTTTGTTCATCACTCTATTAATATATGCATTACATTAATTGATTTTTGGATGCTAAACTAATTTTTTATTTCTGGGATAAACTACACTTGGTCATGATGTATATAATTGCTTTTCTGTGTTGCTGAGACCCACTTACTAATATTTTGTTAATTATTTTCCATCTATATTCATGAGGGATATTGATTAGTAATTTTCTTCTCTTATTATGTGTTCGACTATGTATCACTTTTTGTCTTGGAAATGATATTGTTTGTGTGTACCTTAAGGTTACTAATGCAACAGTGATTATGTTATATATAATCTCTACTCTCAACATTTACAGTCCTGTTGGAAAAGTTAGAAATAATAAAAGAAAATAAATGTTTTTTACATATAAAATTATAATTATGATTGTCCTTAAATAAATAAATAAATAAATAAATAAATAAATAAATAAATAAATAAGTAAATAAAAAGTTACATGATTTTATTTTTTTTTAAGTAATGTAATTAACTGGAGAGAAGTAGGGGGACATACTTAAGGGAGTAGTGAGGAAGACCTCTTCAAAGGGGTTGGTTTTCCAGCTGAAACCTAAAGAATGAGACAGCTGGAACAGGGAGAGGGGATATCGCAGTGTTTCAGATAGAAGTAAAAATAGGGCAAAGGCTCTCAGCAAGAAAAATTTTGATGAATTAGAGAAACTGAAAAAGTCATGTTTGGGCCATACTAAGGAAATGGAAAGACATGAATGACTAATGGATTGGGGCGGGTGGGGAAACGGGGATGTTTGTCTGAAAGGTAAAATCCCCTACTTCATAATCTAAAGGGTATTGAATTTGGCCCTGAGCAAATTGAAAGTGCTAATTAAAGAAGCCAAAGGGTTGCAAGATGGAAAGATAATTTCTAACCCTGTTTTGTGTCATTTAGTAGGTTCCTAGAGGCTGAGTAGGATGCTATGCTTACAAACCTTCAGGTCCCTCTGGCTGAATGTGACTTAAAGAATTGCCTAACATCTTATACACCAGCACCCAAATAAGAGAAGCCTGGCCAACACAATTTGCTGGAAGTACTTGCAAAAATACTTCAATGTGGCTTTCATTCTTCAGTGCTTATAAGGGTTGTCCTGGCATCAAGCACTTATATACCGAAGGGGTTCGGAACCGGCCTCCCCAGGACGTGCCACTTTGGCACATGAATTATTTTGAGCTGAATGCAACTGAGACCCCTTGGGCTCATGAGAAAGTTTTACCTCTCCCATAAAGAATTTAAATTAGGGGCCTTGCCCATTATGAAAATTATCACCAGAAATAACTTTGTATGACCTCTGCATAGGGCAGGACAACCTTGTAGTTACCGAACACATGCTCTTCTCACCATCCTGCGAATGACCTCCCTCTCCTCTGAAGCCCCAAGGCACCTCCTTACCTCATCCTTAGCTCAGAATGTCCTGTATGTTCATTTTATCTTTCTGCCTCTGAACCTCTCAAGTGTGTGGTGTTCCCAAATATATGTATGTAATTAAATTTGTTCATTTTCTCCTGTTAATCTATTTCATGTCTATTTGATTATTAGACCAGCCAAAAGAACCTAGAAGGGAAGGGTTCTTCCTCCCCCACAATGCCCATTCATCCATCAAAACTGAAAGAGACGTATTACTCAGAGTGTTCAAAGGCCTATGCCTAAATAAATGCAACATAAGACGAGTAAAAAATGGCTCAGTTCTAAATATCCTAAGCCTTCAGGAAACATGTACACTTACAAACTGATTACGTCTGGCCGGGCGTGGCTCAGTGGTTGAGCGTCAACCTAGGATGCAGGCGATCGGGGTTCGATTCCCGGTCAGGGCACATGCCCGGGTTGCGGGCTCGATCCCCAGTTGGGGGCGTGCAGGAGGCAGCCGATCAATGACTCTCTCATCACTGATGTTTCTGTCTCTCTCTCTCTCTCTGAAATCAATAAAGATACATTTTAAAAAATAAAAACTGATTGCTTTTTTTACTTCTCTGTGTATCACACTCATGGCTTTTAAAAATTTACTGATTTCCTTGATGAAGAGTTTAGCAAATGCAGAAATCGAATCTTAATTTTTGAATGCTTTGATTGCTTCTAAATTGCCTTTTGTTTTTTTCATGTGTCTCAGTTTAATACCACAGAAAGCTTTTGAATCATTAGCTCTGGAAACATAAGCCCGTCACTTAATCACATAATAAGTGAATCACTGGCATTCAGGCAAGCCAGAAAACCTGACACAGAAGTGTCTTTCTAAGGCTCAAAACTGGGAGAGTGATCTCTATTCAGCAGCTCGAATCATTTCTCACCCCAGTGGAAATTCTCAGGATGCCCTCACAGCTATATGTTTCCAACTTGGCATAGAGACTCATCGCCTCATTCACAGCTGAACCTTCTGGAGAATGGAAGACGCTTTTAGTTATTACACCCTTTCTGAAACAGTAAGAGACTCTTTAATGATTTTTTAAAAATGTTTTCATTGATTTCAGAAAGAGGAAGGGAGAGGGAGAGGGAGATAGAAACATCAATGAGAGAAAAACATGGATGGGCTGCCTCCTGCATGTCCCTTACTAGGGGTCGAGCCCGCAACCAGGGCATGTGCCCTGCCCGGGAATTGCATCTGCAACCTCTCAGGTTGATGTTCAACCACTGAGCAACACCGGCTGGGCTCCTTTATCATTTTTAAGATTAAACACCTCTTTAAATTTTATCAATCAATCTTTTTGTGTGTGTGTGACTTATCTCTTCATTTCTTTTACCCAGTTTTGCATTTTATATCTTTTAAATAATTTTAGGAACAATGAATAGATTTTGTATATTATACTTTGTTTCATGCATTTTCATTAGGATCTTTTATTTTGGTGTCTTTTGGCATACAGAGCTTTACATTTTTAAAAAATATGATTTTTTTATTAATGGCTCCTTGAATTTGTCTTTCTTAAGAGGGCCTTCACCACCCCCTCCAAAATTATGAAAACTGATGTACTATATTTTACTCTAGTTTCTTTCTGATATGGGTATTTTTTTAAAATTAGTGTTTAGAATTTACTCCATTTGGATTTTGTATGTATGGTATGTTACTGGCATCTGAATATTTTTTTCAGGATTTCCAACACTCTCAATATCATTTTTTAATAGTCTGTTCTTTTTACTCTGTTTTGAAATGCCCCCTTTTTATAGTCTAAATGTCCCTTTGTTCGTGACCTGGCTTTTTGGTTCCATTTACTCTGAAGCAATACAACATTGTTTAATGTAAACTTAGTATATTTGATGACTGAAATATCAGGTCCCCCCTCATTGTTCTGTTTTTAATTTTTTAATGTTATTGTTTGCTCTTGTGCGTTTTCTCTTCCGCATGAATTCAAAATTAGCTTATCAGGTTTGATAAGTCTCCTGTAAGGATTTTTTATTACGATTGCACTGAATTTATGGATTAATTTGGAAAGTTGATATCTTTAGAATATCCAGCCTTTCATCCAGAAACATGTATAGTTTTCCATCTATTCGGGTCTTTTTTTATATCGTCAATAACATTTTACAGTTTTCTTCACATGGGCCTTGCATTGTTCTCGTTGTTTATTGCTAGGGGATTTTTAAAAGGCTTATGTTGCCATTGAGAATGGGGTCTTTCCTATTTTGCTTTTCTACAGAGAAAAGGATATGAGAAGGAAAAAAGCAGGAGTTGAGAGAACAGGAGAGAGAAGAAAAAGAGGAAGAGAAATTAGGAAGATAAGAGCAGATGATGCAGAAGGAAGACAGGAGAAATTTTTATTTTGATTGAATAGAGCAGGTCCTCGGTTCACGTCGTTTCATTATAACATTTATGGTATTTTAAAAATCAGTCCCCTGTCAGGGCCACTATCCGTGTGGTCTGCATGTTCTCCTCATGTCTGCGTGGGTTTCTCCAGGGGCTCCCACGTGCCCAGGATGCGTGCGTGAGGGCCAGTGCGGTGCCCCGCGGCCGGCCTGGGCAAGCGCGGGAGCGGGCGTGACGGAGGGCGCCCTGCCGGCGGGGTTCCGCCTGGCGCCCTGGGCTGCCAGCGGAGGCTCGGGCCATGCAAGACCGGGCACTGGAATCCGTGCATTGGGAGTTCATTTTCTTCCTTGTTTTTATTAATCTTTCTTAAATGCCTGTATACCTTATATTTATTTCAGTGTTTAATATTAGAAGCAATTGGGGTCTTTATTTAGAAGTTTGATGATGTTTTGTGACCAGAAATAAGTCTTAGGAACTTAACTCCTGTTTACATCAATTAGCCTACGCTAAAATCGGTTTCCTTTACCAGTGTCAACGTCATTTCCTTAGAGTCGCAGTTTCCAATAAGCTATCCACAGTGTTAGATGAGGACTTATTTACCTGTTACGTGACATGCCCTGTGGGAGAGGCATTCACAGGCACCGTCTCCTGCACTCTCTCGACAGGTGGCTCATTTGAGAAACCCGGCCTTTAGAAAGGTCAGCAAGGGACCATGGGACAGGAAATGGAAAGAGACAGGTTTGGAGTGAGATCTGGGAACCCATCCCAGGTTCCACTCTCCCCAGCTGTGTGCTTTTGCTCCAGTTACCTAATTATGTTCCTCATTTGTGGAACTTGCATAATATCTGCTCAGGTGCTTGTGAGGGTTAATTAGGATAACGTATCTAAAGTGTCTGCTGCATTACATGCCGCTCTCCAGGAGTGCCAGTTCCCACCGATGAGTCCATCTCTTCCCACCCTCCCGCCCCCGCCCCCTCCTGTCTGCCAGGGCCATCCCAGAGTCTGCTCCAGAGAGCACAGGGCCTTCATGTTAACATGGGATGAGATGTTTATTTCACGAGTGCCTAACACCCATGAGCACATACCTAACATTCCTAAGAAACATTGTAGGAGAAACAGTTGTTAGGAGCTATGATCTGAGTCTGGAAAAAAAAAAATCCCATAAGCCTGAAAAAAAAATCACCCATTTTTACAAAAGGAGGCATTGTTGAAATGTGAATCCTTTTTCAAGCCCAAATCCCCAGTGAGAAACACCCTCTATTTCTACGGGAACAATAGTTCCTTGTCCTGAGACAATGCTGGCTACATAGCTCTGGAGAGCATCGAATCCCCGTGGCAATAGCAACGGTTTCTCTGGGGACACTGGAAACAGTGTCTGGAGGAACTGCACCACCTGACCCGCGGCCTTGGTCATTGAAAGGAGGCTCCTTTCCCAGACTGAGCAGCAGGAAAACAGAACTGGCCTCAATGTCCAGGCGACATCCATCCTGGTGACATCTTGTATTTGCTGCAGGGCTCCGACCCTCCCGGGAAATTGTGCTTAGGAGATGAGTATGAAATTGAGAGAGATAAAAATAAGACATACTGAAATGCCCAAAATGAGTGTTCTCTTCTAGGGAGCCTGCACGCTTATTCCCAAAATGTTGCTCTTACTCATCAAAGAAATGTGTGAACTGGCCTGCATTTAAATTGTCCCGCTCTGCAGCTGGGAGCTGGGAGGAAATTAGCTCACCTCTCTGAGCCTCATTTTCTTCATCTGAAAAATGAGGTTAATAACAAGGACCTCAGAGTATTGCTGTGAGGATTAAATCACACAAATATAAAAATGTGCTCAATAGAAATCAGAATTATCCTTTCATCATATAGGGAATTGCATTCAGAGCCTCTGAATGTCTTCAGTGATTCTGTGTTTCACTTTTCAAGGGGAAATCTGATTTCTGCAATAGTCAAATGTCATATGATTCTGGGACTAGTAAATAATGTGTGTGATAAAGCTGAGAAACTGTATTTTTTACTTAAAGAAGCAGTCTCTCTTAAATACTGAGACTTGTATCCATATGTGACTTGTAAATGGACCTTGACCCATTGGATCTATATTCAAATTGTATCCAGAAGCCAACTGCTTCTGACCACCTCCTCTGCTATCACCTGTTCAAATCGAAGTCATCATCATCTTTCTCCAGAATTATTGCAGATAGCCCCCTAACTGGTTTCCCTGGCTCAAAAAGATATTTTTTGAGCAGCGGCAGTAGCATTGGAATAAATGCATCATCTGCCCAAAGGAATGCTTTGGCCATAATTTATTGGTTACTCACTTATTCAACAAATATTTATGAGTGCCCTATCATATGCTAGCGTTGTTCTGGGCGCTGGTAGCACAGCACTAAACACTACAGGTACAGATCCCTGCCTCCTAGAGCATATATCTCGAGAGGAACAATGACCATTAAACAAATAAACCAGCATAGGATAGCCCATGCCAGATGGTGACGGGTGCTGTGCAGAAAAATAATGTGGAGTTACGGGGAGAAGAGCACAGGGAGTGGGAGGTGTTATTTTAAAGATGGTAGCAGGGGAACACCCTCCTGATAAGCCAATATTTAAACAGAGACCAAAAGGAGAGGAACAAGGGAGCCTTGTGGTTATGTGGGAGGAGGGCGAGGGAAGGATATTACAGGCAGAGGAAACAGCAGATGCGAAGGCCCTGAGGCAAAGTGAAGAGGCAGAGTGGCTCAGGCACCCGGGGTGAGGAGAGAATAGACAAGTGGTTACAGGCATGTTGGGAATGGGAAGGGGTTATGGTGGGCCCTGCAGGCCACCATGAGATTTCAGACTCCTTCTCTAAGGAGCTGGAAAGCCACAGGAGGGTTTTGAAGGGAGAGGTGACAGTGATCTAATTTACATTTTAAAGGATCATTCTGGCTAACCACTCCTGTAGAGTAGTGGGTCTCACATTTGAGTATGCACCACGATCACCTAAAGAGCTTGTTCTTGGGCCCATCCCCAGAGTTTCTGATCCAGTAGGTCTTGTGTGGTGTAGGAGAATTTGCATTTCTAGCAAGTCCCTAGGTGATGCTGATGCTGCTGGTCTAGGACCATATTGTGAGGACCACTGGTGTAGAGAATAGTTTGCACAAGAGGCAATAATAGAAACAAGGAAACCAGTTAAGGGGCTATTTGCAATAATCCAAGAAGAAGATGATGATGGTTTCAGTTCAACCAGCAGAGGAGGTCGTGAGAAGTGTTTGAGTTCTGGATACAATGTGAATATTGATCCAATGGGATTTGTTGGATGACTGAATGTGGGGCATTATGAAAGAAAGAAATGGTTGATGGATTTTACATTAAGCAACTAGATGATGAAGTTGCCATTTACCGAGATGGAGGAGACTGTTGGGTTGGGTGAGGGCCGCTATCAGGAGTTTAGTTTGGGGAATGTTAAATGTGATATGCCTATTAGATACCCAAATGGAGATGTCAATTAAGCCTTTCTTTGAGAAGAGTCTGGATTTCAGGGGAAAGTTCTGGGCTGGAGATGCACTCGCAAGAGTCATCAGCATGTAGATGGCTTCATAAAGACTGGCTGAGATCATCACTGGAGAGGTTGAAGGTAGAGAAAGGTTCAAGGACTAAATCTGTGGCTGTCAGTTCAATGGTTAGAAACAGAGCAACAAGAGGACCCAGAAATGAGACTGAGAAATGGCTGGGTGGTGAGATGAAAACCTGGAGAATATGGTGGCCTGGATGTCAAGGGAAGCAAATATTTCAACAAGTTCAGGTACATTTACTACAAAGTCACCTTGTCATGACAGTTACCACCAGGTATCCAGTGTGAAAGAGGAGATACTGGCTACCATGGAATATGCCAAGTTTCAAGGCGGGTTCCTATGGATGAGTGATTGCCAAAGAAAAGATGAAAATGTCACTGTGATTGAAATTTATTATTTTATATATATACTTTTTAGCTGATTTTATTTTTGCAACCAAAAAACTCACAGCATTGAAACAATTTAATCACTGACATAGGCTAGAATCTTTTATCTTCAAGCATTCTGTCTAGCCAATTCTTGTTATTAAAGCAAATTGTTCAATTTTTAGAGATGGAGCTATAAATCTAAGTAGTTATATGTGTGGTCAGACTGCTGGGAATTTGTATGGGCAATTTTGATAAATGTTTCAGGAGGTACAGAGTGTTTTTCTTGCTCCCCTCCCTTTATTTTCTGACATTGGGCCTTGGAAGTTTGGTTTTTCAGGGGAAAAAATTGTGAAAACGAATGCTTCAAATTTTTCATTCATCAAGCCCAGAGCAGTCTGGTCTTTAATCTTTCCCCTTTCCCCAGTACAGCAGGTTGGGAGTAGCCACATGGTTGTAATGCGAGGAAGACTGGGGAAGACTAGACATAGACCAGGGCAGGATTTGGTTGGCGAGAGAGAGCAGGGAGAACATCATCTGGATTTCTTTTGGAGGGCAGTCTACCACTGGGGCTGAGAGATAGGTTTTGTGATTAATCAGCTTGGGTTTGACTAGCCAAGCAGAGGACATGAAGAACACTTGGCTCAGAGCCCTCTGCTGCTCACCCTGGTGAGATCCAACTTTGGGCAGATCAGCTCTTTGAAGTTCTTACTACAGGAAGCTGCCACTTGCTTTTCTGAGAGAATTACAGTTGCTGGCAATTCAGAATGCACTCAGCAGAATCATTATATTGCATCTTTTATCGAGGTATATCTGATGGCAAGTCAGCCTTACTCAGTAACCTCGCTATAGAAAATTCATTTCACAGAATTTCACATTGCTCTATTTTTGTGAGTTACAACTTCCAGGAACTCATCTTCAAACACCAAATAGATTTTTAAAAAAATACACCACAGAATCTGTATTGCTTCTCATTGTAAGGGAAAATACTACTTGTAACTCAGCATTATATTTTCTAAGTAAATTGGGTAAAGAAGACAATGCCCAGTGCTGTGAGTGATACATCTGGTGGGAACTCAACTTTACTCAAGAAGAGGTGAATGATACACACAACACATAGCTGTATGTTACTTCTTTAAGGGGGGCTGTAGGTGCTGGTGCTAAGCACTCCTCCCCATAGAAGCTGCTGAAACAGACTACGTGGAGCTATACTCTGCTCCTCTATAAGGAGAAAACAATTGTTTATTATTCAGGTTTACTTCTCAAATGGGTTATTAAAATATTTAGGACTAGGTAGATAACCTTTCCATGTCTTATTCGTTCAACAAATAGATATTTTAGGCACTGTTCTGTGTTTGGGATATACAAGTCAACATAACAGATAAAACTGTTTGCTTTCTTGGAGCTTACATTTGTAGCAGGGTAGAAAAAAAATAACCAAAAACATAGTAGACAGTCAAATTATGTAATATGTTGGAAAGCTATGAAATGCTGTGGGAAAAGTAAATGAGGCAAGGTAAGTCACCTTTGAGAGGGTAACATTTGAGTACAGAGTCGCAAAAGGTGAAGTAGTTAGCTAAGTGGATTTGTGGGGGAAGAATGTTTCAGGCAGATGGAAGAGCCAGGGCAAAAGCCTTTGAGCAGAAACAAGCCAGGAATGTGTAAGGAGCAACACGGAGACCTCAAATACAGGTCAAGGATAAAATGACAAGGAGTATAAATTTAAGCCACTGAACTAAGGAACAGAGCTTTGGTGGGAGGAGGGAAGGGTATATAAATAAAATAGAAGTGAGACCAAAACACTCTTAGACCCCTTTGGGAATGCTTCATGTGCTTTCTTCCTTTCTCTGAACTCATAAATATAGATGGTCCCTGACTTCCTTCTTTTGCTTGAAAGGAGGTGTCTCCACCCTTTGAAGCCATAGTAGGCATCAGGGTTGGGCCTACAGGCAACTGTGGACTGCTTCTGGGCCAGGAAAAATGTTCTATGGCTCCTTCGGAGTTGAGCCTGGCCTGCCTGAGAGCACACAAGGAGAGAGAGCCTGGAACCTTGCACAAGGGGCTGGATCCCAAGAGAACACTGGTGCTCCAGGTCCTGCCCTTGCTCCCACTTGGTTCTGGTTCAGCAGACTTTTTGACCCTTGACTTGCCTCTTTTTTATCTTGTTCCTTGTTCCTGCCGTTTGCGCTTGCTCATTTACCTCAGTTTCCCTGAGTTGCCCTCTTATATTCTGTGATGACTTGAGTTTGGACTCACACTATGGTCCACTGCTTTTCTTACCAATTCAGGAAGCATCTTTACTTCTAATTTGTTCCCCTATCCTGGACCCCTAATGCTGTCATGAATGCAGCTGGACGGATGCCTCACTTTGGCCAACTTCTCTTGATTTGGGTACCAACAGGAACTGCAAATTTCAGTGAGCACTTGAAACACTTTGAATAATAAGCACTGCTCTTGTCTTTAGAGATTTATAACAAAATAGATAAACTATGACCTCAGCAAAATGATGTAAAGCGTTATTATTCAGATTAAGTCTAACCTGGTTCACTAATCATAGGGTTATCTGAATTCATTTATTGCCTTAGAATCAGATATCTAAAATTATCAAAATATTTAATTAAATTTGCATTGTGGTAGCATTTGTTAGAAAAATTTTTAATCTGTAATTGAAACATTTTAAAGAGCATTAAATTAGAGTTGTAGCTGTACAACAGAAAGGATTATTTTGGAATATCTTTCAGGAAGAGGTAATTCTCAGGTTTAGATTTAAATCAAGGAAATATATGAGCCAGTATCCAATTATTAATTCAGTAATGAAGTAAAGATAATATTATTTGTTATTATTGTGAGATCAAAGTATTTATTGGATTTATCTAGCCCTTAGTTAAATCCCAAGCCCTTGAAATAGAATTCAGTAGGTAACATTACATGACAGACTTTGTCAAACTCAGGCTTGAACATGGATTCCCTTGTTCCCCTAAGAATATTAGAGTCAATAATCTGGTCTATAATGATTACTTACACAGTTAGGTGCAGTAAGATGAGAGAAAAACTACTTGCAACTAAATTTACTGGTTATTTTTGAGATGATGTCTAGAAAGTTACAGACACTACCCCACCCACACACTTGAGTTTCATCTATATTAATATGCATTCTGAGTTTTTGATAAACTATCTTTTAATGGTTTCCTGTGGGCCAAACTAAATAATGATAACTAATTTCAAATATGGTATTGATGATGCAAAATATTTTCTCCCAGCACTCCAGCAGCAGATCAGGCAGTTGAGTCACAGCCTTATGTTTAGCCCCTTAAGGTTTTCAGGTAAAAAGAACTCCAGTAACCCAACAACCAGGTTCAGAATGGCTTATACCAGATTATCTCTGAAAATCTTTTCACCATTCAGTCCTTATTAAAAAAACCTTCTAAATAATGGTTCAAGTTCATTTTGAGGAGGGACACGATAACCATGTGGACTGGTTTTCAGCTCAAATCCTCATTTGATTTCATGCTGCCCCTCAGGTTCTGCAGGGCCTTTATCAGTACACCAAATACACTTTAAGCTGTAGAGCAAACACTGGGTTTCAAGTGTCATAAAAGATAAACCAAGAGCTTGAAACCAGAGCAATCAATAATTTTTTTTTTCAAACACACAATAGAAAAAGAAAAAGAAAAAAAGAGCTTGCTTGTTTCTCTCTCCCTTGCTTTTTTTATTTTTTTTTTACCAGTTTTTTGTTTGTTTCACTATTCATGGAAATTTGCTTATTGACTTGGATTCTAGTTAGAACAATTTGTGCAATCTTTTTAGATCTACAGTGTCTACCACCCTATTTTTCTGACAGTTCAAACAGAACATTATAAAAGATACTAGCATGTTTTATCTAGTTTCCTGATCTTTTTCATTGTGGCATCCTGTAATACTTGCAAAATCATAGTTAAATAGCAGCACGATGATGCTATTTGTTGCTTTTAGATGTTGACTTGGCAGTACAAAGAGCATTTCCAAAAATAATGTATTTATGCGCAAAGTTAAAAAGTAGTCTCAGGGTTGTAGAATTTTAGAGTAAGACAAGGCCTCTCGAAGAACACTGAGTCCGCCATCTTCATTTCACAGATGAGGAAACTGCAGAACAGGATGTGAAAATGAACAGAGCAAAGCCCTCCAACAGTCTTCAAAATACCGTTTCTTGGATCCAAAGGAATTATAGCAGCTCCTAAACATAGCCCAGCTCACTCCTACCTAAGTCCTAGCTTTCCTCCCTCTCCCTACCTCCAACATTTAATCAATCATCAAATCTTATCCATCCCACCTATTGAGATCTCCCACATTTGTCTCTTCTTTCCATTTCTAACGTCATTACCATATTTTAGGTCATTATTGCTTTGGGGATAAAGTCCAAACTGCTGAGCTTGGTAAGAGCCTTTTACAGGTTCAACCCTGTCATGTGTCTATCTCTCTGGTCTTCGTTTGCTTCTTCCATCCTAATAATGATGAACAACTTGCAGTTCTGTGTTAGATCATACTCTGTCATTTTTAGTTCCGTGTACTTATTTCTCTAACATGCATCTGCTTCTTCTCCCTCCATTTACATTATTATTCACCCATTAGATTTAAGTTATCTCTGTCCCTCAACCCATTCTGATTTGAGGGCCCTTTTATGTATTCTCATAGTACCTATATTTCTCATAGTACTCTTGCTCTCATACTATTCAAAACACTGAATTGTATGGTCAGGCAGCTTATTAAGATCATGTTTAGATTATAAGTTCCTTGAGGACCAAGATTATATCTTGTGAGTTATGTCTTCAGAACCAGCACACACACACACAAAGTACTCAATAAACAATAGTAATAACAGCAGTGATAATAATAGTTAATTTTTATTACTTGTTTTCTGTGTTAGTCATTGTGCTAAATTTGTTTCCTGAATTACCAGTACTCCTTCTATGATGGTTAATTTTATATGTCAATTTGGTACCTAGATATTTGGTCAAACATGTCTACGTGTTGCTGTGAAAATATTTTTTAGGTAAGATTAACATGTTAGTCACTAGACTCTGAGTTAAGCAGATCACCCTCCGTAATGTGGATGGGCCTCATCCAATCAACTGTAGGCTTTAAGAAGACTGACCTCCCCCTAGAAAAAGGGAGCTCTGCCAGTAGACTGCCTTTGAACTCAAGCTGCAGCATCAATTATTCTGTGTCTCTATTCTGACAACCTAACTGATAGATTTTGGAATTGCCAGTCTTCACAATTATGTAAGCCAATTCCTTAAAATCTCTATATCTATGCCTATATCTATATTTATATCTATCTATATATCTATATCTGTATCTATCCATATAATACACACAACATACACACATTCTCTTGGTTCCATTTCTGTGAAGAACTCTAATATACCTTTCAATAGCCATATGATGAAGGTAATAGTATTTTCATTTAGAAATGAGGAAACAGGACCACAGAGAAGTCAATGAGTTCACTGTCCAAGGTCACTTATCTAGAATGTAGAGAAACCAAGTCCCAAATCAAAGTCTATTTGACCATAAAATTCATGATTAACTACAGAATGTTAGGAATGAATGAATAATTAAATGAATAAATCAAAAGATAAATAAGACCGGCTCCTTCTTTATGTGGACATGACAAGTAGTTAAATGTAACATTTCTGAAAGTTGTAATGATTCAAGATCTTTTATCTGAAATAAATCTTCAGAATCATCCAATCACTTATTCCATTATTTTACTGACGAGAAAACTGAGGCTTACTTTTGTTATTCAGTTAGTGAATGACTTGGGAGTTAACAGATCCATGTCTCTTAAGGGTCAATACTGGAATTTCCACTATGCCAACATAGCCTCTTCCACAAGAACATTTGGCCCGTCACTCCAATTGCCTATGGAAAATGGATGATGTAAGCAATGTTCCTGGGGTAGGATCCTGGGCCACCATGCTGCCCAACTTTAGAGAGGAACTTTTTTGCTCCTCTCTCCAAAGTCTACATGAACCTGAGCATGAATACATATGAATTTCAAGTTTAGCATCTGCAACTTTCAAACCACAGTATGGTTTAATCAACTGGACAAAACTATGGGATAGAAAAGAGAAAGGAGTCTGACAATATAAAGTTGAGCTTTTCATTGACCTCTTCAGCCAGAGTTAGTAGCTTTCCTCTTTCATTTCCCCATAGCCCGTAGGGGAAACTCTATCATTTCATCCATCACAAAGGCTTTTAATCCTTTCTTGGCCATTAAGTTCATGGTGCTTAATGGTGCCCGTGATATTTTCATATACACTTAGTGAATATTTGCTAAACAAATGATATATGACTATTCAGGAATGATGGCTGAGCCCATTAGACTGATGGAGATTTCAAGAAAGAGGGTAACTTCCATCAACTTTCCAAATATGTGTTCTCCCTTACAGCCACCAGCACGAGTGCCTTGAAACTGCCAGAATATGACCGAGAGCTCAAGAAGACATGCCAGAAGGGGCATATCCCCTACCTTCAGGCAGAACACAATATGCTGTTTTCTTCCCTGCACTTACAGTGTTAGTTTTCATGGTAAAATGAGATCTCTGGCCTTTATACTTAAGAGATAATGTAAGTATGGAAGGAACAAAGATGCAGGGAAGAAAAAGAGGAAAACTGATAGCAGCTTATATTCCCTGAAGGTAGAAACAGAAGCTATCTCAGGGGAAAAGTTATCTTTATTTTATGAATATGCTTCAATGTGTCTATTGGTGATGAAAGAGAGATCCCAAGCTAGAAGGGCCGGAAGATATTGAATTAAAAGGGGGCCTTAAGTCCTCTGAATGATAAGGTAACAATGATTTTTAGATTGACCTCTGGTACTTTGAGGGAAATCATTGGACAAAGTCTACATAAAAATGACAGGTCCCACTACATGGCTGACACAGTGGTTGATGCGGCTATGAAAAGCAGTAATCCCAAAATACATTCATTTTTTTTCTTTTTTTTTAACATATCTTTGTTAATTTTAGAGAGAGGAAAGGAGAGGGAGAGAGAGAGAGAGAAAGAAACATCAATGATGAGAGAGTCATTGATGGAGTCCTCAACCCGGGCATGTGCCCTGACCAGGAATCGAACCCCGATCGCCTAGATCCCAGGTCGACGCCCAACCACTGAGCCACGCCCAGCTGGGCCCAGAATACATTCTTTAAGGCAGAGAAGGGCAAGGGTTCTAAGACTGGTGATGGTTGCTCTCAGTGTTTGCTTGTTTCTATCCTGAGGTATAATTCACCTCTGTTATCCCTGTAGTAAAATATGAAGCACGCATGAAGAAGACGGTGAGAGGCCATGAAAAATATGAGCTGCTGAGAAGCCGGCAGAGGACTTTGGGGGGAGGTCAGAGCAGCAGTTCAGAAGGAAGTATGAGTACATAGCCCTGTAATCAGTCCCCAGAATCAAAGAAGGTAAGAGACTTGTTGCTATTATTCAGGAGAAGGCCTCTAGTGTAACCAGGGATTAGCTGAGATGCCTGAAGAAGCTGAGGACAGTCTGTTTGGATAAGAACACAAAACATCAGTTGAGATGACTATTGTATTTAGAGGCAGGGCTCTTGGCAATTATATGCTTGTTTCCTTCCACAGCAGTGCAAGATCCCTTTCCCTCTCTTCTCTCCTCCTCCTCCCTCCTGGACGGATGGATGGATGGATGGATGGATGGATGGATGGATGGATGGATGGATGGATGGATGATAGATGATAGATAGATGATAAGTAGATAGATGATAGATAGATAGGTAGATGATAGATGATAGATAGATAGATAGATAGATAGATAGATAGATAGATAGATAGATAGATAGATAGATAGATGATAGATAGATGATAGATAGATACTACTAAGAAGGGGAGGGAGGAGGAGGAGAGAAGAGAGGGAAAGGGATGGAGTGATGGAGAATGATGGGGAAAGGAGGGGAGGGGACGAGAGAATTCCAGCTGGGTGAGCTAGAGCTTCTCTCTTACCTGAGTTTCTTTTCTACCCATGACCCTCACTCTGTACTTTGTAACCAGAAAACTTTTGCGATCTTTCTCTTCTATAATAAAAGAATAATAATACCTACACTGCAAAGTTGTTGAAAGAATTAGAGCTAAAATTCCTTTCATAGTGTTTAGCACAAACTAGGCATTCAGTGAATGATACCTATTATATTAAATATTACCATTTCTAAAATAATAATAATAATAGCAGCAATCCAGCCTCCTAAACATGAAGAGAGCTGAGGGACTAAAAAAATCTTTCTTTGCTTTTTTTCTGGAACCTCTTTGCACCTTTTTGGACAATTAACTAAAAATTTTTTATTTTTTTTTAAACATATATCTTTATTGATTTCAGAGAGAGGAAAGGAGAGAGAGACGGGCAGACAGAAACATCAATGATGAGAGAGTCATTGGGGATCGAGCCCGCAACCCGGGCATGTGCCCTGACCAGGAATTGAGCCCCGATCGCCTAGATCCTAGGTCAACGCTTAATCGCTGAGCCACGCCAGGCTGGCGGTAACTAAAAATTTTTTAAAAGTAAGGGATCTGCCTTTGAGTATCAGGTAAGAGGGAGGTTAGATTCCAATTTCTGTGAGCCACTGTCAAGTGCGTTTGTCCTGGGTTAGCGCCATCAGCCGCATCTTCTCTAGGTCAGGTTTACATATGCATTATTCTTTTGTATTTCTGTTCCATTTCTCTCCTCTTGGGGCTGTGATGCTGACCAACCTTTTCAATTAGTTTGAACAGCCATTAAGATTCATCCATTAAAATTCACTTCCCCACAGAGCTGAAGAGTAATTTTCTGCATAAGCCACTTGGGGTTGTTACAAAGATCAAATTGAAACTGTGAAGAAGGTTTTGCAGGTGGCTTTGCTGGAAGGGCAAAGAAGTAGATTGGAACATGGCATTTAGAATCAGATCTCTTTGTTCAGTCTTCTGATTGCTTCCTTTGCACTCTATACCTTGATTTTTCTCATAAAAATTATTATAATAATTACAATACCTTTAATAGATGGCTTCATCCCATTGATTAAATTCTGACTATGGTACATGATTTATATATATCATTTGACCCCCACAATCATCCTAAGAAGCATGATTCTATTTTCTTTCAAGTTTTCAAGGGAAGAAACTGAGGGTCGGGGAGGTTAAGCATCTCACTTAAAAATCACACAGCTGTCAAGTGAGACAGTCAAGATTCCAGCGTAATTCAGCTGTACTCCGAAGCCATGCTACACTCAAACGTAGTGAAGACTAAGTGAAACGATGTGTGTGAAAAGCCGTTTTTAAACCATAAATTGCATGGTATTCTTAGCAGTTGTAATTCCAGTTTAGTAGGTGGTTTATGCTCAAGTGAAACAAGGGAGTGTAGCATCAGCCCCACAGAGACAGACGAAAGCAAATTCAAAACCAAAAGGCCTATGCCGTAAGCTAGTTTACATAAAGCAACGTCGGGAAGGGGAGACTCCAACTAGCTCCAAGCAGGTACATTTTTTTAAGTCCAAGAATCATTATTGTCCCTTTAATGAATATGCCGTGTGTCATACCTAGTACTGGACACTGTAGAAATGAGACCTAAGCAGGAGAGAGGACACGCAAATATGAAAAAACATGCAGAGAGACATGCACAGCGGAGCAAGGTGTTCTAGCTCGATGCTGTGGCCCACGCGGTGAAGCTGATCCCGGAGCTAGTGGATTGGTTTTGAATAAAAAAAGGCTCAGGGTGAGAAATGGTGGACAAGCGTCAGGTACACTAAATGGTCTGCGTCTCAACGCCGGAAAGATGAAAGGCGGGAAGAAAACCAATATTTATGAGCAACTGCGGTAAGTCAGGCATTGTAATGTTTACTTTGTTTATATTAATTTATATATTCTTCATGGCAACCCATTAGGTAAATAAGTATTCACTAATTCAACCGATTTTCCTAACAATTATTTGTTAAGTGTCTATTCTGTGCCAGGTTTTGTGTGAACATCAGAATATATGATGATTAAGAAACGGTCAAATGCAAGAAACAGAAAATCTAAACACATCGATTTTTTTTTTTTAATGTCTCCATTTTGTCAATGAGGAAACTGAGGCTCAGACAGGTTACACAATTTATCCAAGTTCGACCAATTAAGTTATTGACTGAAATAGTATTAGAATTAATGCTCACATTTTGACTTTTTCTCTAGTTATGCACTTAATGTAAGAAAAAATTTATACCCTAGTAAAAGGTGAGACAGATTCCATCTGCTTGATGTGGCAAAGTGTGAACACTTGGTGGTATTGACACCAGTGCCCCTTATCGTATCAATAACTCTGCTCAGAAAGGTTTTGAATGTAGAAGATATTTTAAAAATTTCACTTGAAACATATTGTTGCTAACCTTGAGTATTGACTACAAATATTGGCTTAATATCACAGGTCAAGTGAGTTTATAACACCAGAGATCCAGTGTTTAAAATAAAGAAAACCTTTCGATTTCTCTTTTTTGAGAGAAGACGTAGAATTAGTGGCTTTGAATCAGCTCCACTCAGGGCAATTTCCTGAGAGGAATGAAACACTTGCAATCATGGGCTCTGGAGATCAAGGCTCCTTTGAATGCAGGCAGCAGAAACTCATTTCAGTTTACATTAAGCAAAAAATGATAAGTTATTTGCAGACATAACTGGGAGGTCAGAGGTAAATTGATGGAATTAAGTAGATGTCCTTGGAAATATTTTCCTCTACCTCTTATCCCTTTACTCTTCTTTTCTCCGCTTGGCTTTAATCTCTTGATCTAATTTTACATGACAGGATTTCCCTCTAGTGGAGAAAACGGCTGCCAACATTCCCAAGGCTTCCATCTCCACAGCTCTATAGCCACATATCAAAATCTCATGGAAGAACTCTGATTGGCCCAGCTAAGATCACATGCTTATCTTTGGACCAATCACTATCATCCAGGCAGTACAGGGCCATGACTGGTCAAGCCTGGATGCTGTAATCACTAGTGACTGGTAAGGGGACCAAAACTGCTTGAAGTGAGGGGAGAACCTTTGGCCCAAAGAAAGGAATGCTGGGAAGGAAAAGGAACAAAACTAAAATAAAACATCTAAGACGGATCTCTCTTTCCAAAATACTGTGGCCTTTGAAATCCAATTTTGCTAAAAGTGAGAAAAAGACTTTAGTAACTTGAGATTCAGTGATAAGCATTTTCCACTTTGTAATTTTTATGAACTGCATCAGGGAAACTATGCTGTACAATTCAAAGATGGCACCATTCACATTATCTACAAAGAGTTGCAATTGAATAAAATGTGAATAGTGACCCTGAATTTGTGCAATACGGTGGCCTTGAACTACAATAAAGTGGTTAGAAATTGGTCCAACTGAAGCTCAAAATTTTATTTCGCTGATGGCATACACATAGAAAAAATATAGAACACATTTGCAGCTTCAGTCATGTTATTGATTGTTGTTGACAGTGTTCACAACATGAGAGCTGGGAAGAAAAAATTGTTGTATCAGTTGCTGTCATGCTTCAGCCCTTATATCAGTAGTTTACTGTTGACTATTCAAAAAGGTTTTCTAGTTCCTTCCAGCTTTCTGCTCTACCTAGAACACGTTATTGTCTTCTAGACGTAAATTCTCTGCTCATATACAGGGTGTCCCCCCCAAAATATATACACACTTTAACAGCTGATAGCTGTTGAATGAAAATGAAATGTATTTTAATAAACACTGCCTTTATAATTATTCAAAATGTGTGTCTACATTTTTGGGAAACACCCTGTATGGCTGCCACAAGGGATTAATTTCTAAAATGGTTGTTTTGTAGTGTTAGAGGAACAATTTGGGTTGCCACTAGTTTTCCAATTTTCAAACACAAATCTTTTAAATAACATCAACCTCAAAGACATGCATACACTGTCCATTTTCTGGAATTTTTGTGTCAATCAACTGTGTTTAAATGGTTAAAAGAAAAATAAACGTCATTGCACATCTATGTGCAATTACTTTAAATCAAATTATATACAGGGCATGAGGATGTGAGGCTTTTATGCATTTAATAATTTGCTAACATGAAAATATGACTTACTTAGGTAAAGAAGAAATCAGCCCATGAATCACTGAGCTTTCATTTATTAGTGATTATTAAACATGTATTATGATAGTATCTCACAGAAGCAAACTATTGCAACTTTCATAGTAAATATTACAATATGAATGACAATTTGTTAATGAAAACTAGTAGTGGAATTGAAAAGGCCTTCCGGGGCAATTGAATTTCTCCCCAAATTTGTTAAGCGAACAGCTGTCATTACTCTTCAATGCTTTCTCAACAGGTGGCTCTCAGAGCCAGGTCTGTATATTACAGGTGATGGCATTTCTTCCATATCGGTTGGCAACAGGCACCATTATTTTTAAAACTTTATACATTTTCTTCTTTTGGGCTTGAAATTTCCTTGCCCTAATTTATAATCTTTCTTGTACAGTCACCTCTGTAGGAAAATTTCAGGCCCCTCTTTGTACCAAATTCTGTTAATAACATCTCCTATAGTATGCATTTATTTGGCATGTCACCTTTCCCTGGCAAGCTAAGGGTTGGCCCACCGTGACTCCTATGCAAATCTGAATGATTGACTTGTTGAACAGTATACATTATGAAAACCTGCCCCTGAATGATGAAACTTTTAAAAAAGTATTTGTCTAGTTGTTTCACAATCCATGCACACACACTCAAAAACTGGCACAGAACTCATACAGTACTTTTTCCATAGGCTTGGATAAAGTATTGGGTGACATTCTACTCCCTGGGGCTGCCTTAATTCGTGGAGTGGATACACATAAAATTCCCAGTCAAGAATGTCTGAGCTGCAAGTAACCAGTGGAAAACAGGCCCACACTTTCACTGCCATGAGCCCAAGGCCGCACTCCAGTACAAGGCAGAGCTCAAATATGATGAACCCCACCTTCTAGGTTAGTGCTCTTTTTCTCCTGCTCCCTTTTGTTGCCTATGTGAATTTGACCTTGAAAATCAGATATGTGTAAATGAAGTTTAAATCAGCTCCCTTCTGTAAAATGGACAGGGGGGAGTTGAAAGTTACCATGGCTCAGCTCCTGTATTCTACTAGTGGTTAATATTTCTGCAAAGTAAATTATTGTCCCTTAGTTTATCTCCTTTTTAAAAAAATAAATTTTCATTTTAGAGAAGCTGCCTAGAAAATAGGAAATGAACTTAGCATAGACAGAAAGCTGAAGACATCAAAGGATCATGACACCTCTGCTTACAAGCAAGACAATGAGTCATTGGTGGATTGTCCAACCAGTTCCCTCTGTCTTTCTTCTGCCTGCCCACTCACCAACACCCTGACCCCTTGTGAAAATGCAGATGTACAGCTCATGGAAGAGGAACTGGTGAGTAGAAATGAAAGTGTCAGCCACTAAAAGCAGGATATTACAGTTAACTTTGGAGTAGGTATTTACAGATTAATAAATTTTATAAATTACTAAATTACAACACACTTTTGAACGATGCCTCCCCTCTGCAAGGGAGCGCAGTGCATTAATGTATCGTTCTCTTATGTGTTGTTTATCTTTTACTTCTGCTGCTTCTTTCCATGTATATAATGTCCACAAAATTCAACTTTCTGCTGAAGGCCTCCAACTTCAAGTTTATTCCATCTTGTGGAGATGTCCCCCTTTTCTAAACTCATAGCACAAATTATCTACACCAAAGCACTTGCCGAATATTTAAGCAATTTTTGGACATATTTTGTTGTCTTGTAGTATGATTTAATTTCTATCAGTTTTACTTCTCCATTCCCTATGATATAAACATCCTGAAGGTTTTGTACTGTGTGAGTTTGAGAAACTTCTGACCATGTCCAACAGTTTTATTTTTTCCAGGGCCAGCTCAAAAACTAATTTCCTATGAAGATTTGCCCAAGCAGTCTGGTGAGATTTATTGCTTACCCTTATTTTCAGTGTGAATGTGGACAGTGCCTCTGAAGTAGGAAATGAGAAAGAAACTGTTTTTCTTAAATGCTTCAAGAAATGAAAGCTTGAGGTTGGCAATGTAGGGCAAAGTAGGATGATTTTTGGACACAATTTAAGGGTAACACCTAGCAAAAGCACATTGCAAATGACAGAGTCTGGTTTAATTGGCAGCCGGTCAAGGAAACACGCTGACCTGCAGGGATAAAACTGGAGAAGAGAGGTAGAATGAATGTGTTTCATTGGCACACACACCCAGGTGGTGTCCACTCAAAGGAGAACCTGCTGTTTATCTCAGAGCCATGTTTCCATGAACAGCAATACATTTACAGTTAGAACTGTGGTTCAGCCAGGTCCCAGCCAACGTATAATTTTCTCTAGCTTTGATTTCTCTTGCTATTTCTTTTCTTTTTTTAAAAAATACAGTAAAGCTCATTAACTTTTTTAAAAAAAGGGTTTTTTTTTATTGATTTTTAAAGAGGGAGAGAGAGAAACATCAATGTGACAGCAGACCACTGATGGGCTGCCTTCTGCACGCCCCCTACCAGGGATTGAGCTGGCAACCTGGGCATGTGCCCTGACCGGGAATCGAACCAGTGACCTTCCAGTGCACGGGACAATGCCCAAACAACTGAGTGACACTGGCCAGAACCTCTTCTTATTTCTCTATGGTAAATAAAATATATAATCTTAGAAATACACACACGTGCAGATAGATATACATATATTTCTAAATGGCTGTGTAATTTTATCAAATTGAGATAGGGTTTCAGTGATAATACGACTTATCTCCCCTCAAAGTATAATCTCATCTCAAAGTATATTATTCAGTTACAAGCTTCATATTCCAGTAAGTCATTTTCTTCCATTGTTTCAGAGTTTACCTTGATAATGGAATTTCAATGTTGTTGTTTTTATCACTGCAAACGAGAACATTTTAATAGCTTAAAATATTTTTTAAATCACAATTATTTAATTGAAACCCATTTGACATAAAACACTGTGTAAATTAAGGTGTACAACATATTGATTTGATATATTTATACTATATTATAAGATGATTGCCATTGTAGTGATAGTTAATACCTCTATCACATCACATAATTATACTTTGTTTTGTGGTGGGAATAATTAAGATCTAGTCTCCTAGCAAGTTTGATTATTATAATACACTATAATTGTTTATAATTTTATAGCTTTTAAGTATGTAGCTTATATATGGAGTAATTCTGTGTACATGTAGGCACTGTAAAACACACACACACATTCTTGGTAATTTCATCTTCAAGTGAAGTTTCTTAAACCTTCTTATTTAAAACAAATTGCAAAAAATATTTTCTTCTATGCTACTATATCATTGTTTTTGTATCTGCCCTGACCGGGAATCAAACCCCGATCGCCTGGATTCTAGGTCGATGCTCAACCGCTGAGCCACGCCGGGCCGGGCATGTATCTTTATCTTTATTAAATCATAGTTCACAGGAATCAGTAGATCCACTTAGTCAAGAATTTAAACTTCCGTGGTCTGTGGCAAGCATTAAATATACAAATGTCTGGGTTCTGTTCCCAAAGATGCTGACTATTTGGTCTGGGGTACTTAAGCATCAGGATTTTTCTAAAACTTCCTAGGTTGTTCTAATATACAGCCACATCTGAAACCCACTATTCCACACCAATATGCTGATGAATGCAAAAGATTACAACTTGTAAGGATCAAATCAGTTCTCAATGACCCATCTTAATGAATGAAGCGGAGACAGAGAGAATTCCAAAGAGGGAACAAGACCCAGACATCTGTATATTTCATGCTTCCCTAGAATTTAAACCCCAAAGGTCTGTGGCCTATAGATATTTGTCATTTTATCTGATACACACACAGTTTTGATTTTTGAGAGCTATGAGGCTAGCATCCAGAATCAAGTCATTTAGCTGGTGAGATTAGCCAGTGCTTAACACTTATGTTTCAACACTACTTCATTATTCTCTACTTATTATGATTGCCCTGTGGTGAGTCTTATAGGGCAGGATAGTAATGCTTCCAAAATCTAGGGTATCTTAGATTCCAAGGCGCTCCTCTTCTTTTTCTTGTTACTGGAGGGTAAGTTCTTTTAGTACAAACATATCGGGTATTAGCATTATTGTAACCCCTGGTGCTTAGCATGCTGCCTGGCATATACATATTGGAAAACTAATCTTCTGCCTCCTCAATATTCACACACACACACACACACACACTCACACTCACACATACACACAGTGGTGCTCATGTGCACATCCATGCACACACACATGCACGCATAATCTATATATAAAAGAATTATTATTTAATCTGCTCTTTCGGATTCTCTCTGTCTCTGCTTCATTCATTAACATGGGTCATTGAGAATTGATTTGATCCTTGCAAGGTGTAAACTTTTGCATTGATCAGCATACTGATGTGGCATAGTGGGTCTCAGATGTGGCTGTATATCAAAACATCCTAGGAAGTTTTGAGGTGCTTCCCGATACTTAGGCTGTACACAGACCAAATAGTCAGCACCTTTGGGAACAGGACCCGGGCATCCGTATATTTAATGCTTCCCTAGTGATTCTAATATGTTGACCACCACTGCAGTAGAGATTCTCTCATAACAATTGGAAAGGAACGCCCTAGATAAAAAGGCAGTGTCTGGAGTGGTGGAAAGAATGATGAAGTAGGAATCAGAAAACTTGGATACTCTACTACTTACAAGCTGTGTGGCATTGGGCAATGTTCCAGCTGCCTATTACAGTACCTAATCACCCCAAAAATCAGGAGATGGAAGAAACAGCATTTCTGAGGATTTTGTTATGTTCAGAAATCCCATGGTTAGGAATTCAGAAACTGCATAGTGGACTTGTCTCTACTTCACAATGTTTGGGGACTCAGCTGGGAGGACTTGAATGGCTGAGGCTGGAATCACCTGCAAGCTTATTCACTTACTTGTCTGGTGCCTGGGCTGGGATGTGTGGGCTTATCTGTGACTGTGGACTGGAGTGTCTACATGAGGCCTCTCCAAGTGTCTTGGGCTTCCTCACAACATGGCAGCCTCAGAGTAGTTGGACTTGTGCAGCAGCTCAGGCTTAAAAAATGTTTCTTAGTTAAAGTAGACACTGCATGGCCCTTTACAACCTAGCCTTAGAAGTCACATAGTGTCACTTTTGGTGTATGCTCTGGTTGGAAGCAATTGCATGGACATAGAACACACCTCTGGATGGCGAAGTGTTAAAGAATTTGTGGCCATATATTGCTATTTCACAGACAGGTTACCCTTGGCATGAGTTATCTATTACTGTGTAACAAATACCACAAAGTGCTCAAGACAATGCACATTTATTATACTATAGTTTCCATGGGCCAGGGATCTGGGCATGGCTTAGCTCATTTCTGTACTTCGGGGTCTCCCAAGAACTGCAATCGAGGAGTTCCCTGGGCTGTAGTAATCTCAAGGCTTAACTGGAGAAAGGTCCACTTTCAATCTCAAAAGTGTGGGTAGGATTCAGTCAGTTTCTTGTCATATGGGCCTCCCCAGTATGGCAGCTTGCTTCATTCAAGCACGTAAACTGAGAAGCAAGAGAGAACCTGCCCTTCAACAGAAATAGAGCTTTTCTAACCTAATCAGACAGTGACATCCCACCATCCTTGTTGTAGTGTATTGATTAGGAGCAAATCACAAGGTTCAGCCACACTCAAGGGGTGAGGACTACACTAGGGCATGGATACCAGGTGGGGATCCCTGAGCCATGGGAATATTAATCCCAGGCTGCCCAACTCACGGGCAGATACCAAAATGCTAAAAGTGATTATCCCTAAGTGATACTAGAATATTTTAATTTTTATTCTATTTACCTTATTTTGAGTTTCTATGGTAAACATTCTTTACTTTTATAGACACTGAAAAAGTGTAAAAATTAAATTTGAAAAGGACCCATATGATCCCATCTTTAAAATGATGATTCAAGGTCATCAGCAGCGGGTGGACAGAACAGAAATAAAGTGGTTATGGGAAGTAGAACCAGCATTGGAGCCAGGCCATCCTTGTCCTCAAGGAGGGTCCAGGGCCCTGGGCAGCACCCTGGGATGCTTCAGAGAACAGCTTACACCACTGTCTTAAGCAATGCAGAGCTAATAAGAGTGAAAAAAACCCACCCCTCTTTCTCTCTTTTTGATTTAAGAGGTAGGATTCTGGAAAGACTACCATCGGAAGAACTACCTCTTGAACAATTCCTGGTCACTACTTGAATTTTTGAGTTGCATTCACTTAAGAAATAACTGAAGTTGAAGACAGGTAATGGACGTTCACTCCCGGTGGCGGCCTGCCCCCCTCCGGTGTGTATCAGGACAGGGCGATTGCTTCCTGCCTGCTCCCAAACCCGGTCACAGTAAGGCCCTATCCGCTCCTGGCTCCTGTGTGGAAACCGGCTCAGACACACTACCTGAACTCCAGTCTGTGTCAGCTTTTTCTGGGGGACTAAACCTAAAAAAGAAGTAAAGCACCCTAGCCAGATGGCGGAGGCAAAACATTTCTGAGGAAACCAGACAAGCAAAGGGCTTCTTAGCAAAATTTTGCCTGAAGGGTTAAAAAGTAATCTCAGCACAACATCGATGTTTCCAGAACTGCTATGGCTGCTTATTCCTTGACTATTGCTGTATGGTTAATTTTTTTTAATCAAACATTGTTGCGAAAGAATAAGATAGAGACTAGCAAAGGAAATAAGATAAGAACAGTTATGTGGGTGTTTTTTTTTTGTGAGAGGAAGAGAGCATATCTCTAGTCTAAGTAGATTACGCAGTCCTTGGCTGGCACCTTCCATTTAGTACAACTCAGCAAATGTTTGCTGAGTGAGCGAGTGGATGTGGGGGAAGGGAAGTGAATTAATAAATAAGCAAATATTCATTTGTTCTGCCAAAGAAGGCCTCTTGTTGCCCACTCCTGGAGAGAAAGATGAAGGGAAAAGAGCCTGGTGACCTGCATAATGTAGGATGCTTAATGGTGTGACTCAGGGCTGGGCAGAGTCAAAGCGCTCATCACGATAAGGCCGGGATGGGAGTTCGCGGAGAACAGAGGCAGGGCGTCAGGTAAGCCCCACAGGGCGTGAGAACGCGTTGGAGTAAATCTTGAAGAGTGAGGCTTGTGCTTTCAGATGTTTTAGAGGAGATTTTATGGACTTCTGGACAGCAAGGAGCTATAGCTAGAGAAGCAATATTGTTTTTAAAATATATATATTTAAATTTTATTGTATTTTTTCATCACCATTTATCCCCTCTGCCCTCTTTCACCACCACCCATCCCCCTCCACCCCCGCAATCACCACACTGTTCCCTATGTGCATGAGTTCTATTTTTTTTCTTTTTTGCTCATTCCTCCACCCCCCAGAGCTGTCTGCCTGCTCTCTATCTATGAGTCTGTCTCTATTTTGGAGAAGCAATATCCTCGATCCTCTGACCCTTCCATTTTAGAGGAGCCTGCTTCACATATTAAATTTATAATAGTCTTTATTGTCAGTCCTAAACAATCTCCCCCCTTTTCCCTATGTCCTTCCCTCCCTTCATTCTTCCTTCCATTCCTCCCCTGCCTTCCTTCCTGTAAATAATTAATTACATCATAGTCAAGAGTGATAGTTGACTTAGACGAGATGTGAAAAGAGCTGCACTTCTGAGAGAGGTAGGAAATCAGGAAAGAATAATTTGCAGAGAAGTCACTCAAGAGGCTCATCAAAGAAAGGTCCCAGGGAACAGGACCGAGGAAGGGAATTACAGACAGGAGGTGCTGAATGTAAGAAGGACTGGGCGTATTCCAAGGGCACAAGTTGCTCAGTGTGGCATGAACGTGCGATGCACGTCGGTAGTGACAGAGGATGAAGCTGTGAGGGTGACGGGGGCCCGATTTTGAAGAGGCCTGTGCTTGATGCCATCCGTAGCAGCTCCTGAGTGTGAATACTTCCCGCTTCCCTTGTGAGTGTCAGATGCTCAGCATGGCACACCCTCGTTTCAGTCTGACTGATGGAAACTCATATCCTTCTCTTGACATCTGAGTGGCCTTGGGTGATGCCATCTACGGTCATTGAGGCTGCAACCATTAGGTGACACTGCCCAGGTAGTTTAACCAAAACAACAAACCCCAGCTGTGACCTGTGTCCCTCTGGGTCGCATGTTTGTGTGTGGAGGGGAATGGGCCATGAAATGTTTCTCCATTGGGGAGAAAGGCTGATTTTTGGCTCACCTACTGTCCCTGTAATTATTGGCAATGAAATCAAAGATCGGTAGCTCAGTCTACAGAAGGGTTTTATAGAGGAGTGTTATGGGATCAGATCTGCATTCTAGAAAGAAAATTTAGGCAATGGGAAGTATGACCTTAGTTTAATTTATACTCAGACATTAGAACTGAATACTCTTGTAGGATGTGGCTCCTTTAATCCTTCCAACAACAGGAAGGGAAATCCCTTACCATGCATTCCCGTCACAGAGCCTTACTATTAATGAAACTGAGTAAACGCTTTGGACTTCCCCACCCGTTTTCCATCAGCACAAGGGAATTGATAGTCATTTTAAAGAGAACCTGGTCTGATGACCCAGACATATAAACTTTCTCTTTCTTCCTGTGTGTGTGTGTGTGTGTGTGTGTGTGTGAGCTCAATGGTTCTCACACTTTGGTGTGCATGGATTTAGATTATACACACAAAACCATATATGCTGTTCTTGTGGGAAATGTTCAAGAGCAATTTTGACATTCTGAGACCTTTTCCTTATGTGCTGTCTCTATCTGCTAACCTAAGTTTAAGATTTTTTATCTCCAGTTTTGTATAATAGTCCAGGGGGAAGATGAGGAGAGCAGGAGCCAAGGCGAAAGCTATGGGAATGGAGAAAAGGGGATAGATGGGGGAAAAAATCAATCTGGGAAGTAGAAGTTCTGGCTTCAGTCTTTGCCTTTGGAAGGCAGAAAAGTTGATTGCCTTTTTCACTCTCATTTCTCATACTCTTGAACTTGACTGTGGCCAATGAGCATATATTCGGTTAAGTCACCATCACACATAATCAGCATAATGACTTCAGTTATGCCAATAAGACCTGTCATTTAAATTTTCTGTGACTATCTAAATATTTGCTTTCATTCAATAAGTAACTTAAAGTGAAATATACCTTTATATGCTTTATATATTAAAATTCTATTAGTGAGCTGAAATAAATGCATAGTTATTACTGTAAGTTAATATGCTATGATAATTAATGATGACTTTTAAAGCTACTAAAAATTATTCACAAAAGCACATAGGAATTTTCAAATAATTAGGTGTATAGGAAAATAGATTGATATTTAATAAGAATATTAAGAGAGTGCATTAGGTGGAAACATTTAGGAAGTATATTATGTACTTTTTGAGCCAACAAATCCTACAAAAATTTAAATAACAAAAGGCAGAATATTCAAGATTAGATAATATCATAATTATAATATCTGTAAAATTGATAAACTTTTATTTATAGTTTTACATATTATAACCTTGCTATTACATCCTTAAATTCTTAAGAATTATATTTAATCTTACCTATTTCCACTTGGGCCATGTGTATAGAAAGAAAATTCTCATTTATGAATTCTCCTCATCACAGAGAAAAGCAGGATACTAACCTTATATGTTAACATTTTACAAGGAAGAATAATTTTAAATTTATACACAATAACATTCATAATTAATCAACTTTTACCCAGAAATAATAAATAATATAAAGAAGAGGAAAAAATAACAGAAAATGCCTATTTACCGACCCCTCACTATGAATGGCACTGTCTAATGTTGTACAATATAGAACCAGAACTACTGTACATGGTGGCCCTATATATTCAATGTCTGCAATGTGCAGAATAGTGACCTTAGTAACAACCTAGGAACCGGAAGTGCTGAGAAATAATCATTTTTTCATAGTAATGTCAAAATTTTAATTTGGTTACTAAGATTTTTTAAGATAAAAATTTCATAAGTACTTTTAAGTAAACATTTTCAGATTTATTCCTGTAGGTTAAAAGGCATTCTAAAATATGATTACTGTCTTCAGGGGAATATTCATTTTAATATGTGGCGATCAACCACAATGCGTATTCAGCACACCTGTAAATATATTATTTTTTTCCTGTATTCTTGTTCCTGTTACCATGATGAGAATAATACTTCATATTAATGCGGTACTCAAGTGTGCAAAATGTTGTGTCTTTATTTTTCTCTAATCAAACTGAGCTAAGTTCATATGAACCTCCATTACTTCTAACAGCAGAAAACATAATCTGGACAACTCAACATAAACTCAGCACCTTCTGGATTAAAACCTTAGTTTCTTCCAGGTGAGTAATCGGTCCAGTTCCAGGCTTCTCTCCTGTTTTCCTCCTTTCCTTCCTAGGAATGATCTGAGATCCACAGTACCATTCCTATGTCCTGCCGTAGGCTCAGCTCTGGCCAGTTGTCAACATCGGGATTTAGGGCTGTGAGAACATCTCATATGACAAGAGAAGCTGAAAACATAGAATTCTGTATAAAAATCTTTCAATCTGTAAATACTGGCAAGCGTTTGCCCCTCCAGATCCACTCTCCACACTCTTGACCCAGCTCTGAGTGGGGAGGCCGGCCTTTAGGGACAGTATCAATGGGTTGCTATGCTTCCAGCTTTCTGTTGGGCTCAACCAGTGGGAGTCACCAGCCAGTGGTCATTGGGAAGCAGGGATGCTGAGGAAGGAGTGTTACTTCTCCTTCTCCTTCCCTCTAAGGCTTTGGGTTGGGTTGGGCTGGCCATGGCTACTATACTATACCAAAGGTTCCTGTCCATAAGCCCTTCCAGGTATGGGGATGTAATGTCTTCTTGCAGTTACAAGCCCCAGAGTGTCTTGCTGTTCTCTGTTGTTGACCCGTAACTCTGTCCATATTTTTATAAAAAGTTCATTTGAGAGTGCCACCTGTTTTCTGCCAAAACTCAGGTTGATTCAGAAACTAACTCAAGTTTTTTAACTATATGGGCCAAATAAAGCTAAAACACTGTATGGGTCAAATAAAACCATGTCTATAGAGTTAGCCCATGGGTTGTAAATATTTTATTTTGTTCTTGCCTAAAACATTAATCTGAATACAATCCAGTATCTATATCAATATTCTAGTTTACAGGAAATCAGAGAGATGGAGGAACAAATTAAGTGACATCCAAAATATGAGACATTGCTCTACAGGACAAATTACCTAGTTTCTCCAACAAATCAAAAACATGGCAAAAGGGCAGCTGGGAAATGGGACTACTCTCCACTAAAAGATATTTAAGAGCCAAAACAACCAGAATTAACATGTGAATCTTGTTAGGATCCTTATCCAAGCCAATACCTTTGAGGCAATGAGGGAATTTTAATATATATGTGGTATTAAAGATGTTAAATTTTCAACTTACTTATCAATTAGTGATGCTTCGGGAAATATCAGTTAGAGATGTATAATGCAGACTATGAAATGCCTGATGTCGAGAATGGGCTTTAAAGTATTTCAGCAAAAGTAATAAATGAACAAGTTGGGGGAAGAAAAATGAAAGAAGATTCGCAAAATTGTGGCAACTGTTGAAGAGGGGTGATGACACCCGAGGATTTGCTCCTGTACTTTTGTCTTATACTTGTTTTTACTTGGCTGCCCAGTTCATTGCCTTGGCCTTCCTCTCTGTCTGACTTGATTTGAGGCTTAGCCCTGGGTATTAGACCTCCCTGTACTCTGGCCTCTACTGTTTGGGATGGGAGTTGGAAAGGACAAAGTTTAACCTAAGATGCTATCAGGTTAGCTGGTAGCCACCGTTGTCTTTCTTAGATGATGGAATTCCCATGTAGGTCTACTATAGAGATTTTTTATGACAAAGTCTTTTTTTTTAAATTTTTTATAAATGTGCAAAAATCAATGTCAGTATCTTTTTTTCATAAATGGGAAAATGGAGACACATAGCAAAAAAGTAATAAAAACTTGGTCAAAAACAACAAATTGTTGTGTTTTTTTGGAGATCTTATTATTATAAATCATTGTTGTGACCTGTCATTTATAATCTTACTTTTTATTTATTTATTTTTTAAATCTATTTTTATTGATTTCAGAGAGAGGACAGGAGAGGGAGAGAGAGAGAGAGAAACATCAATGATGAGAGAGTCACTGATGGAGCCCACAACCCAGGCATGTGCCCTGACCGGGAATCAAACCTCAATCGCTTGGATCCTAGGTCGATGCTCAACCACTGAGCCACTCCCGGCCGGGCATAATCTTGCTTTTTAAAAAAAATCACTAAAAACCCAGATCTCCTCCTTAAGGGCAATTACTGATCAGTAAAATTTAAAGCTACACATTTCTATACACACACACACACACACACGTGCACATATACGTGCACATGCACATGCACACAGACATATACACACCTCTGGTCCAATTAATTTTTGTAAGAATATGTTTTCACTCTTTGAAACATACCATTGTATTTTTTATTATCTATACAAATGTCATGTATTACTCACAAAATATTTCTCCAAAGGTAAGCTTAGTAATGAGTTTAAATGCTAAAAGATTTAAAATTAGATTTAAAGATGGCAGATTGGGGAATACAGTATATTAACTAATTTTAAATAACTGGAAAATAAAGCGAGCTAACTAAATACACCATCTGAAAATTCTAAAATATTTTAATCATGTGCTAGTCGGTAACTTATTTTAGTTTTAGTTAAAATAGTGACATTTTAATGCAAGATATATAAATCCTAATGCATCGCTATCAGAGTGCTAAATAAAAATAATGTTTCCAGGCTCTAATTTGATGAGCTCCCCATGTGGTCAAGTTCATTCTTGCTTCTAGTTGTTGGGTTTTGCCACGTTGCTATACTGAATAATAATGTCTGTACAAAAGTCGTTTGACTTGGCTTGGAGGAATTCACACTCTGATTGTGCTAACTAGCAGATATGGAATAGCACATGCCTGTGATATGACCTTGGGCGTGTTCTGTGACTTTTTTGTCTGAGTTTCTACATCTATAAAATGCAAATGTAATATAATGTCTCTGACTTGGATTAAACATGAAAGGTGCTTGGCATATCGGCAGTTCTCTTCTATGTGAGGCTTAACCATTATTGTGGATCAATTAGTGAGTCCCTTAACTTCTTTGAATCTGTTTTCTCCTCACAACAATGAAGACAACATCTCCTTTACAAGTTAAACATTAAATGAAATAACAATGTGAAAGTGAGCTGTAAGCTATATTTTTTCTTATTATTTTGACAATATGCCAAGATTCATACCTTGACTTATCTTTGACAGTACTTTCTACTCTGAGGAAAGAGAGAGATAGAAACTGAGAAAACAGATTTTCAACCAAGCACTTAAAACACTTTTGTTAACCAAACCTGAAAAATGACTAGCCATATTGTCTCTTAAATGATGTGTATTTTAAAACCAAGGCCTTGATGGAAGACACACACACACACACACACACACATACACACAGATAAGGGGCTGTTTGATAGAGTGGGGAAATATGGGAAGCCTTAGAGCTGAGTCAAAGAGTTTACAAAGGAGCACAGCTGGAGCAGCTCAGTTGGTTGAGTGTTATCCTGTGTACTGAAAGTTTGCCAGTTCGATTTCTGGTCAAGGCACATACCTGGATTGCAGGTTCAGTCCTTCGTATGGAAGGCAAATAATCAATGTTCCTCTCTCATATCCTTTCTCTCTAAAAAAAATTCAATAAAAAATATATTTTAAATATTTTTTGAAAAGATAGTAAAAAAAGAAAGAGTTTACAAAGGACATAAGTGAGCCTATTGATAACATGGGTATGTGCTTTCAACAAATATATTAAGCAGGACTCTCTCAATTACAAGTGGCAAAAACCCAGCTCAAACTGGTTTTAGCAAAGGGATTTTTATTGGTTCATGTAACTGAAAATTCTAGGGGTAGATCATTTTTAAGCGTGACTAAATCCAGAGAGGATAGTTTCCCCAAGGAAAATCAGGGATTTGGGTACTAAATCAGCAAATGGATACTGGGAAGCCAAAATCAATATTTGTACACAAAATAAATATTTCAGAAATGGTTTAGAGTGAGAAAGGTATAATTCACACTCTATGGCTATATTTGATTGACATGGATATTTAAGTCTTGAAGACGTATCAAGGTTCTGTTAAGGACGTAGATCCCATGATTATATCATTGAGCCAATTTTTATTTTACTAAGAGAAATGTTCTCAGGATAATAAATTCAAATTGCCTAGCACAAGACTGGACACATCATTCTGTTAGCTTCCTCTCTTGCCCTCTTCTATACTCACTGGGAATAGATTTGCTCTAATCAATAATACTTTCAGCTATAGGCACCAGGAAACCAACATGGCTAAAAGTAATTAGCCCACAGTTCCCAAGAGTTTTCATCTCTTCAACTCAAGAGCCCATTCTAGGTCTGAGATGGAAATCTCAGCCCTAATTCTAAATCCTCAGGAAGGATTCCTGATCAGTCCCCTGTGCCCAGGAGTGATCCATCCAATTAGTGATGGACAGAGAGACAGGGCCACATACTATGAAAATGACAAAGGTGCCCACCTCTAGAGCCGGTGAATGGAAAAGAGGAGATACTTGCAGAGAAGTAGAAATCATTATGAGAGGGGATGCAACCAAAAGTGTCTATCAGAGAATAGTCTGTTAAAAAACAAGGAAAACTCTTCTGATGACACCCTGCCCGTTCAATTTTTCAGAAGCATCAATGGTACTCAGAACAGTGACTGGCAATGATACCATCAACATTTCTCCTCCATTTAGCTAAGGAAATCTTCAGGCTGTGAATTGGCCTGGGAGGCTGAGCAATCTGTCATACCCAGGAAGGCAGCCAGTTCACTGGCCAAAGGCTGCTGAATACTAAAGAGTCCGAGGAGCGCGCACTAGAAGAGACTTGGGTAACATTCTGTCCAAGGGGCCTACACATCCTCCATCTGGCTCTGTACAGGTGCCCTTTACAGCAGTGACCTATCTTGTAAAATAGAAGTAGGTGACCCGTCCTCTGCATGTGGCACTTGTGGAGAACTAGGGAAGGCTAGTATGATAAATGGGGCCTTGTGCTTCCTGTTTCGACATCGATACTATGGAGCAATGAAAGACCCATTGGGGAACTGGCTAATTTTCCCTCTCTAATTTTGAGGCAACAGTAAGCAAGATCGAACCCTGAGACATAGTGAGCACCACACTTCTGGGGGCTTTGACCTTAGCAAGAGGGACTTGGGGTACAGAGACATGCTTGCAATAAACAGGTGTTCCCTCTCAGAAAGGTTGTAATATAAAAAATCTAAATTATTTTGCATGTCAAGTATAAAGAAGCAGGTCGTGTTGATTTGGTGGAAATGAATAAAACATTGTCCCTGCCCTCTAGGATTTTACAGTGTTTGGGGAACACATGTAAAATGAGAGTACAGTTAGGTATTTAGTGTCTCTTTCTGTTCTATACGTCTACAATTTTAAGATATGATGCATCTTCCCCCCATATAATACTTGTTTAGCAGGCCAAATGTGCAATATAGAGTGCCAAATTTAACAAGCTGTTTCATGCCAATGTCAGCACTCCCTGTAGGATAGAGATTTGAGTATCTACTGATCTATGACATCAACCACCCGATTACAACATCAAACAGAAAATTGGGTGACTTGCCAACTTATATGAGAAAGTACCTGAAGTTTCAAAATGCATAGCTCCAGGCAAGGCTGAATCGAATCCCCTGGACGGATATCTAATGGGAATGACTGCTTTCCTGGCAGTGCAAGCCTGATGACCATGTTTTACTCTATGGACTAAATTAGTATTTTAATGTCAGACAAAGAGAGATGCATGAAAACAAAGTTAACATTAGTGTCACTGCCTGGCTTCTTGGACTTGTCAAGGCCCAGAGAGCCAAGTCACAACAGTTACCGTAACAGAGAGTTCGCTATAATCGCATGCATATTGGTAGTGGGACCATAAACTAGAGTGTTGGTTTTACATAAAGGACTGGCTTTCTGCTTTGGTTACTTGATCCCACTCTAGATTCTTTGAGGGGACTGGGGTCTTAGGCTCAATTCCATACCATGAGCCTGGGATCGTCCCAAAGTGCCCAATTCTGTCCAGCTCATAGATTTTCAGCTGATGAACAATGTTTTATTAAAACTTAGAAGCCTCATGAACCCAAGTATCTTTGAGTAGTAATGATGCCAGGAGGCCCCTTTGGTCATATTCTACGCACCTGAGCAGATCCCTTGGCATGAGCAAATGTGAATCAAGATTGATTTAGCCACATCGCTCTGGAGACTTCTACTTGTCTCTATTATCAGGTAGGAGAGTCCTCCTCCCAGTCCCAGCCCTGAAGTCCCAACTTGTTTCTGCGTTGTGAAAATTACATCTGTGTGTCTTCACAGAGAACAATAAATATATTTATGTTGAACGAATGCCATTGGCATCTTAGTTTTCTTTGTCCCTAATGTTTATTATCATCAGAAATGACAGAACTCTTAAGGTTTATGCATGTGAGTATTTTGCCCTGGTTTCTTCTGAAACATTTATTAGGACCTTGAAAAATTAGATTCCCAAGCTGTATATGGATTATTTATTCAAGGTAGTGAAATTATTTAATCAAAATGTTAAAATGATGGAACTTGGGACTCTTACTGAGTCAGTAGTCCTATCTGAATGACATAATATGAAAATTATCTGCTTGGAAATCTGCAGAGGCTGCTGTCAGGCACCATAAATCACCAGGCAATGTTAATTTTGGGGTAGTATGAGCTTCCCATGTTAAGTCATATTCAACTCTTAAGTCAGATTAAGCGGACCTGGCATTGGCATTGGAGCCATAAATTTCTGATGTTAGTGAAAACAAAATTGGTGACTTGAAATCAAATCGTGCCAAGATTTTGCTACACTTGTCTCAAGATATTAATGAAACACTTCAAAACACTGACATGAAGTGTCCAGATTCTCAGATGTCCATTATCTGAGTTTTGTTAGCTGTATTTTTTTTTTTCTTCTTCAGGGAATGTCTGGCACATTGCAGTCCTCAAAGGTGTTATCTTTGCTGTACTGACATATTCAATGACTTGTACATTCAGCAATAGCATTTGAGCAAGTTTTATCAGCAAACAATATATTCAGTTAATATATAAGGTTTTAAAAATCACATAAGATGGATTTAAACTTGATGAATGTAAAGATTGAACCTAAAGTCATTGTAGCTTTAGTAATTGCTTATTTTATTAGTTTAGATGATAGCTTGCATGTGCTGTGCATATTCTGATTTTAAGTAAATAAAAAGTTGAACTGCACCCCCATAAAAGTAAATAACCAAGGGGTAACTATGGAAACGGAAATAGGTATTTTAGAAGAATTGTAACTGGAAACAGTGACCTTCATTTTGGTTAATAAGTATATTTTTTCAAGTTAAATAATATTTTAATCTAATTTTTGTTTATGAGAATATTGGTACAGCACATTATTAGCTAAAGCCCATAGTTTACAGTAGGATTCATTCTTTGCATTTTACATTCTGTGGGTTCTAACAAATGTATAGTGACATTACTCACCATTGCAGTATAACACAGAAGAATTTCACTGCCCTAGAAATCCCCTGTGCTCCAATATTCATGCCTCCCTCTCCTGAAAACCTGGAAACTACTCATCTTTTTACTACTGATAGTTTTGTCTTTTCTAGAATGTTGTGGAGTTGGCACCATACAGTATGTAGCCTTTCCAGATTGGCTTCTTTCACTTAACAATATGCATTTAAATTTCCTCTGTGTCTTTTTGATACCTCATGGTTTGAGACCTCATTTCTTTCCGTTGTTTGGATGTACCACAGTTTATTTCTCCAAGTCTTGGTTGATTCCAAGTTTTGGCAATTATAAAGAAAGCTTCTATAAACATCCATGTGCAGGTTTTTGCATGGTCATAAATTTCCAACTCATTTGGGCAAATAGCAAGGAATGCAATTGCTGGGTTGTATACGAGTGTGCTAAGTGTTGAAAGGCACTGCCAAACTGTCTTCCCAAGTGACTACCATTTTTCATTCCCACCGGCAATGAATGGCAGCAACAAATAAGAGTTCTTATTGTTTCACATTGTTGTCAGTGTTTTAGATTTTAGCCATTCTAACAGATAGGTGGTTGTTTCTCACTGTTGTTTTAAATTTGCATTCTCTCATGACATATGATGTTGAGCATCTTTTCATATATTTATTTTCCATTTATTTGTCTTCATTGATGTAAAGATCTGTTCAGATCTCTTGTTCATTTGTAAATTGGGTTATCTGTTTTCTTTTTAAGAGCTCTATATCTATTTTGGATATCAGTCTTTCATGAGATATGTGTTTTGTAAATATTTTCTCCCAATATGTGGCTTGTCTTTTCACTCTCTTAACAGTGTCTTTCTGGGAGAAGTTTATAGGTTTAATGAAGTCCAACTTTTTCTTTCATGGATCATACTTTTGGTAGGTGTATCTAAAAAGTCACTGCAAAATGTAAGGACACCTAGATTTTCTAATAAATGTAACTTCTTATTTTGGTAAAACATACATAACATAAAATTTTCCCTTTAACCATTTGTAATTGCACAGTTAGTTCAATGGCATTAAATACATTCACATTGCTGTATATTTAAACAAGTGTATTTTAAATATGTTTTAATTTCAAAAGTAAAATAGGTTATTTTTGAAAATTTAAAAATACAGGACAGAAACTATAAAGTAAAAATCACCCACAATCCCTTTTCCAAGATACAGCTATTGATATTTTGGTCACAGCCTTCCAAACACACACACACACACACACACACACACACACACACACACTCCCATTATGTATATATAAACTTAAAAAAAAATATCTTTGATAACCCAATTTTTTATTAAAATGTATTATATTTCATATTATACTTTCTACTATATTAGGCATCTTTTTTATATAGATGATTATTTACGGTTTCTTCATATTTAATCATGTGAATATAGAGTAATCTATTTAGCCAATTCCCGAATATTTCACTCTTGTGTTGATTTCTAGAAATGTCATTACTAGGTCAAAGGATGTACATGTTTTTCAGGCATTTATTTATTTATTTATTTTTAAATTTTTCTAGTGTCACTAAATTGCTGTTTAGAAAAATGATGCCCATTTATAAGAGCATGCCTGTTTCTTCACACTATCACCAATGTTTGACAATTAATTTAAAAAGAAAAATGAATCTCCACCAAAGAAAATGCATCAATACAGTCAGTTTGCAAGATGGGAAAATAGGAGGAGGGGTTATATTCAGCAACCGAAAGATCAAAATTAAAATAATCACCTTCTAAAAGCACCAAGAATGGAAGAAATTTAAAGGCTCAGCTGAGAATATGAGAAATCGGGACCACTTCCTTAAAATAATAGCATATTTTAAAAGGAAAGCCTTATTGCATTAGGCTATTAAAGGTGTTTAAGTTTGACTTTCTTGACTAGAATTAATTCATTTTTTAAAATCTCTAGTGTTTTAGGCTGTATCTTTTTCTTTGTACCATTGAGCTATTTAGGTACCGAGGTGTGTGAAATGTTAGTTGCTGCATTTTTAGTTGAGGGTCCTAACTACAGCTACATTCTCAACGATTTGGGCATTAGGATAAGTCTTTACTATCTTCAGTTTTGCAGAAGTCACTGTGGGATGGCTGTATCATCATTTTCAGCCCTTTCAAGAGTCTTCTTAAATGATGAAAGGAGTTATTTTTCTAGTATGAACCATATTGGTCACATGAAAATGGTGTAAATTGTAAATTATGACTCCCTACTTTTGGTCAAATTAAAAGACTGCCTCTGAGGGCATTATTAATTTTTTTCTTCTTCAAAGGCTTCCAAAGATTTTCAAGAAATCAGTCACAAAAATTTTCCTGGAAATACATTATTTTAGCATTTAAACATTTCTACAAATGTCAAAAATTTTATTTATAGTGTGTATATCCTCTTTTGCAAGGGGATGATTTATAATTGTCCTTGTAGTTGACCTTTTTTAAATTATTGCAAAGGGAATAAAACATTGTAAGGGATCTAAGTAAGTTCTAGGGATCTTCATTGTCACACACTGTAGAGTAGAGCCGTGCAAGCGCTCAGGACTTGGCGCGCAGCTATTTCAGTGATCGCGGGCAGGCAGAGCCTGAGCCCCTCGCTCATTCAGGTCAGCACTTCCCCACCCATCCAAGAACCGAGCATGGTGTTGACTATGAAGCCTGTTTTGATAACTCTAACCTTTTGCAAATCAATTAGGAAGCATGACTTGTAGATGGCATACTGTTAATTAGCAAAAAATGCGTTAAGTGTTGGCGAATGTTTATAACTCGCACTTTCTGTGTGCACTGACATTTGCATGGTGCTATAGTAAAAATAGGATTTCCAAGGAATTTACTTGATTATTTCCCTCTCCCTACTTTAGGTTGTAGGAGCGACTTCTAACTTAGAAATCTCTTCCTTTAGAAAAGCTTATTATGAAAAGAAAAACCATGAGCTTCTTTCGTATTCACTTGAATGTGAAATTAGCATATTTGTGAAGCTTCCTAAGATCCTCCCAAATGTGAACCGTGTTTGAAATGAACACCAAGCGAGGGCTGACTTTCTCCTGTCATCTTGCTGGTGTAATTGCTGAAGGTCAGGAGCTGTATCATGCTGGGTTACAGAGAAATTTTCTTTTTCTTCATTATACTTTTTGTATTTCCTAAGTTTTCTATAATAAGCATGTGAAAAGAAACATGGTTTCTACTTTGGACATGGGCTCAACTATTATACTGAGACCAGGAGATAACTGTTCCATTTCTGGTCTTTGCAATCATATAGCCTCAGATTTCAAAACAAGATATCTTCCTTCCTTCCTTCCTTCCTTCCTTCCTTCCTTCCTTCCTTCCTTCCTTCCTTCCTTCCTTCCTTCCTTCCTTCCTTCCTTCCTTCCTTCCTTCCTTCCTTCCCTTCTTTCTTCCCTCTTTTTGACTTGCTCCATTTTTCACAAAAAAAGTTTAACAAAATTACTAACCACTAACAGAATCCAAACAAAATATAGAGGGTGCCAGAAAATTTTTTTTCTGGGGATGTATATTATACGATCCTGAAACCAAAACTAATAATTTAAAAATTTTAAGGTTTTTTTTCCTTAAAAGAAACCCTCACCTGTGAGTAAAGCTTTAAAACAATATATTGGTGCTTTGTTTTGTTTTTCTTTTTAAGCCCAGAAATGTCTTTGAGGAATATACAAAAAGTTCAGAATGGTTAGCTTAGAAGAAATCTAGTTTTTGGAAATTGGTTTAAACAAAATCCCGAACTGGAAACCACTGAGCTGATCTGTTGGAAAAGGGAGAACAGAGCTGTCAGGTGCAGGACGCTGTTGTCCACTTCTTCCAAACAGCACGCAGGACCACTGGGGGTCAACACAGGGATAGCCCATCTCCAGCTCGCAGGACCAGTCCAGGACTCGCTGCTGAGCCTAACTTTTTGGGGATCAGCATCAGGTCACCCTGTGATGAAACTCCCTTTGAGGCAATGCACTGGATTTGCTCCCTCCCCTGAGTTCTGTTCTGCTAACCTCCCTTCAATCTAACTCCCCAGGGCACTCGGCCTGTCCCAGGAACTAGAGCCAGGTTCCAACCTTCTTGCCTTGCAGCCAACTCTCCTGAGCCTGACTCTCCTTCCACTCACAGACTCCTTTGTCTTTCTGCGGCCTGCCTTCCTGCAAACTGGGAGTTACACGAATACATGAAGGAATAAAAATGATAACAAGAATGAATGAAGTTATTTAAACGTGAGCTCGTGTAGCTGTGATCCTTGGACACTGTGTAACACTCACCTGCCTTGATCAGGACTTACAGTAGGATCTATCTTGTCAAGCTTCAGTGGACAAACTAGTGTGACCCTCCCCTTTTACTGCCCAACTATCCCCCTGTTACCCTAATACCATGCCTGTCAACTCCAATTCTAAGACATATCAGGAGTGGTCCCCATGGTAGCTCAAAGATTTTGAGGTTAAGTCATTCAAGTGACATAACAGCAGCCTTTGCAAGACATGCCTATTTTACCAAATCAATAAATGTGGCCTAACAATAAATGCAATTAAAATAAATTGAATATGATGTATCAAGGAGACACAAATTATTTTCCTGACATTTTACCAATATTTTGCCTTCCATGTAGTCAGGGCACCAAACCCCATGGGTCAACCCGTCATTGAAGTTTTTATTCTTCATGGAAGGAAAAGAAAGTGATTCTGGAATTCTCAGATAACCTTTCTTTTTCTGTTCCTGCCTTGAAGACATTTAGGATCTGTAGGCCTGTAATTGCAGTTAGTAGAACTGGCAGCCTTGTGCCTACCCTGTGGAAAGATATAACTGGAATAAATACCTTTGGCACAATGACATGGCCCAGAGGGCATTTCAGAGCCAACAGCAGGCATCTAAGCAATCTGCCATCTCATTGACATTCCACCACATGCCTCAAAATTCTGCAGGCAGGCCCGACCAAAAAATCCCACTAGGCATATACTTCAGGTAAGTTCTAACTATAACTTACGTGCATTTGAGTGATTTCAGACCTTCAGATATTAATCACTTGGCAGGACATAGAGTCCAAGAGAAATGGTGTGTGATGACTTTAAAAAGATTGAAGCAGTGAATCGTCTAAAAGAATTCCCATGGAATTGCTTTACCCTTACTTAATCTGGCTCTTATTTTTTAAAACCAATGGAAATGTACTATATCTGGAGATTTTCTCCTATAAGTACAGTAGCAAAAGTGCAGCATGTAGCCTGTGTCTTGACAAGGTAGATATTTAATAAGACTTCCTATCTTCCTGGGGAACAATTTTTTCTTTCCTGAGTAATTGGTAACGTCCCTTCCCTGGTCCCTGCAAAATGTCACGGTTGAGGTCTAATCCTCATGCAGCTGAACACGCTGCTCCTTACGGTGGCTCCCTGTGAATGAAAGGGAGCCAGTAGAGTTTTTATTTGCTTTGGGCAAGCTACTCACCTAGATGCAGAGTTGAAAGGGTGTTTCACATCATCAGAATGAAGTTTTGGAAATACATATAGAACAAACTCAAGATGTAGCCAAACAATGGGCCTTGTGGATTTGTGTTAAAAAAAAGCCAAAATATTTTGGATGTACTACCAAGTAGACTTTTCCCTGAATTATGAGTTTTCTGTATATTTAAACTCCCTAAAATAAAATGACTTCAAACTTCTAAAAAATTAGCTTTACCTATATGCATTATTACTTAATTAAAATAGTGTTTATAATAATTTTTAGATAGAGGCATAGATTTCTAAAAAAGTCTCTGAAATTATTAAAGCCTCAGAATAGCTTATAACTATGACGAAAGATTACCGTTAAGAAAGAAAAAAAATCACAACATGTATTTTGACCCCAAATCAACCCCATAATTTAAAAATCAGTACTTGCAGTTTAACAAAAAGGAAGAATTAGACTTTTCATACATTGCTGGTAGGATATAAATTGCTATCAACTTTCTAGAGAACAATTTCACACTATATATCAAAAGCCTTAAAAAGTGCATATACTTTGAACCAAAAATTCTACTCTGTTGAATTTATTCTAGGACTATGGAGATACACACAAAGATTTGTATGCGAGGATTGTTTATTGCAGCATCATTCATAATGATAAAGAATTGGAAACAACATAAATGTCTAACAATTCAGTATTATTTGAACAATTGCAACAGTTTTTGTAACTAAGAGATATACATACATACATACACATATATATATATATATATATATATATGTCTGCATGTGCATAGCTATTTCTGGAAGTCTGCAAAAGACTGGTAACATGGTTGCCTATGGGGAGATGAGAAGTAGGTTGGCAGCGAGAGGGAGACTTCTTGTGTAAAATTTTGCTGGATTTGAGCATTTTTCCATATGTCTGTATAATTTTTAAAAATACCAGTATGTATTCTATTACTTTAATTTATAAATAATTTCACATCTATCCATCTAAATAGAAAGGATTCAAAACCTAACAAAAAATGTCAACAAGGATTATCTTTGGGTGGTAGGATTATGGATAACATTCATTTTGTTTTACATGTTTTCCTGTATTTTCTGAGCTCCCTCCCATCCAGGACATTCACCACTGAGAAAAACTTTAAGAAAATAATGAGGAGAGAAGGGAAATTAAAAATATCTAAAGGTCTGATGGGACAGTGGGTTGGGGGTGGGGGGACAGGACCAGCTTGGTTCTGGTGAACCCCGAGGTTATTCCAGGACTGGCCTCCCAGTTGGAGTAGGTAATTATGGCCGCATTATCCACCTACTGGCTGAGGCCTGCACATATGTAATTAGTTTTATTACTATAACTCAGCTCTCAATCTTGCCTGCTTATTAGAATACTTGGGGGAATAAAAAAACACACAACCCAAACCTAAAAATATAACAAGCCCCACCCCAGGCCAATTAAATCCAAATATTTGTAGTGAGAATCCAGCATCTAGTATTATTTAAAGTCTCCCCAGGTGATTCTAATGTGCAGCCAAGGGTCAGAACCATACAGTGGAAAATGTAAATACTCCTGCAAGGATGCTGTGATTTATTATCAATAGGTTATGGGCTTTTTGAGAACAGGGGAAAGGTTAAAGGGACCGTTGATCCTTTCCAAAAAGATGGCAAATTCTGAGACCAGGAAAGCTGGAAACCAAATATAACTTCCCCAAGGACTGGTTCAGTTTAAAAACATGGGCATCAGAAGTAAAAAACAACTGAGACTGAGAAAACCCAAGTTCTACTACTGCTCTTGCTACTTCCTGGCAGCAGAACATGGACCAAGTTTTTGCCCCTCTAGGTATGAATGACCCTGCTGGAAAATGCACCGATTGGATTAGCTCAGAGGCTTTGAAAATGGCCTGAAGGAAGGGGAAAGAGGGGGAACCGTGGGGATTCCAGGTCACTTCTCCCTAATTAGCACTCCCGAACCTTTGCCCCTTTATAGATTGGCTTTTGAGTACATTATTTTTTTAAACAATTATCTTTATTATTGAAAGCATTACAGGTGTCCCTTTTTCCTCCCTCCCCCATATTGTACTTTATTGTTAAATGTTTTCTGGATTTAAAAGAAATTCCTTGGACCACGTGGCTTCTTAAGTCTCTTTATTCTATGGTCTTTGCTTCCTATTGTAAGTCAAACAGTGAGCTGAAAATATGTAGTATTTTCTGCATTTTTCTCATCATTTTGGGGGGTTTGGTTTTCCTGATGGCATGTGTTTTTGGAGAGGCTGTGAAAGCTTTTGCTTCAATTCAGGCAATCAATGGCTTCCTAACCCAATTCTTTTGTTCCATTTCACAGGCAGAAATCATGTATATTTTTAAGTAGTAAAGAATAGATAATCCTTCACAGCACATTCTTTCTCTAGAGTGACAAATTTTCCGCTTGTATATCAATTCATGTACAACTTCTCTACCAGCGCCAGGAGAGGGTGAGGCAAGTGAGGCATCTGCCTTGGGGGCAAAATTAAGAGAGCACCAAATATCTCAGTAATAGAGACAAATAACATTTTAAGGCAAATTAAAAAAAAATAATGCAATAACCAATGAAGAACAAATTATTACAATTTTCAATAAAGGGAGAGTCACTAATAGTTCTGTGTGGAGCCATATTGGAGTTTAAGGCAAAAAAACAATAGTGCCTCACTCACCTCACCCTATTCCAGTTCCCATTCTATGTGGTCTAAAATACTCACCCCCAAATCTGGTTCTTAAGAATTTATATGAGGATAAAAAGAAGGAAGTACATTGAAAAATTTAAAAGGGCTTTTGGACATTTTTGTGGCTCAAACAGATTGTCGCAGGCCTAAGAAATAAGAAAGGAAAGGAAAAAAATAAAATGAGAGATACCATTATATCTAATTTTGTGGTCAGGAAGAGATGTTTTATATTCTATGAGAAGCTATTAGCTCTCTTACATCTTGATAAAGTTCAGAATGGCAGATTGAAAAATTTACAAAGATAGTAATTAATTGAAAGGTTAACATGAAGGCCATTTCAATCGAGAGGGCAACACAACAGATATTTTAATTACTTAGTATTTTTCATCAACATGTGCTGTGTTTCACTAATGTATCACACATTGAGCAATTAACTTTGACTATATATTGTGTCATGATCTCCAATATATAACGTGCACAGTACTTGAAACGAAGTTGTGTCAGGAATATCAACTTTCCTATAAAGTTGATTTAGGTGGAATTAATACATCTTCCATCTAGGGTTTGAGCAAAAATATTGTATTCCCCAGCTATCTTGAAAATTAGTGATAGCTAATTTTCCTTGGTGAACTCATTTGAGCCAAAAATTTGAAAGCCCGGCCGGGCGTGGCTCAGCAGTTGAGCGCTGACCTGGGATCCAGGAGATCACGGTTCGACTCCTGGTCAGGGCACCTGCCTGGGTGGCGGACTTGATCCCCAGTAGGGGCCGTGCAGGAGGCAGCCGATCAATGACCCTCATCATTGATATTACTCTCTCTCTCCCTCTCCCCCTCTCCCTTCCTCTCTCTGAGGTCAATAAAGATAATAATAATAAAAAATTTGAAGCATGGGGCCAAGGATTGTTTTAGAGAGGGAGCCAACTTTGGTGGATACCATCTAGCTAAGGAAAAAAAGAACAGAGGCAGGCTGCCTTGTGGCCAACATGTGGCCTCTTTGATTGAAGCCTCTCTTTTTCATTCATTCAACAATGTTTATTAAGCATCTGTTGCAACCCAGGCACTATTCTAAGTGCTGGATTTAGGAGTGAGCAAAACAGACCAAAAATCCTGCCCTTATTGAGGTCCACATGCGAAATCATCAAAGGGAGTTGAGTATAATGGGACAAACAATTTTTAGATGTAGAAACATGGAAACAAAAAATGGAAAGGAAATCAATTGCCTCAACTACCTGATTAATTCCAAAACCCAATCTCCATCCTGCTAACTGCCTTAGAGTGCCCGCCTGGAACGCTCACAGGTACAGCATGTTGCTAAAGGAGGGGTGTAAGCTGGTCCAGGCTTTGCAGCAATGGGGAATGAATCAGGTGTGGGGAAAGGTTGCCATGTGGCAATACAGGCCTGGGATTACCAGATCTTGACCGGGAAACTGAAACCCTGATCCCTCTGTGAATTTCTTGATGTTTAAGTTCTAACAGCTAATTCAAAAATTTTAATAGCACCATTGAGTCATCATTAACACTTCTTAAGGCCAAAGACCACCCGTTTGCACCCTTGGGCTCAGTTGGAAGTCCAGCAAAGGCGGAGAGTCTTGGGGGACAGGTGGCTCCAACTTGTAGAAACTTCAGGGCAGGAAGGAAACTCCCATATTAGCTAAGTTTTCTTCATGCTTTTGATGCCAGAAGGATTTGCATCATGATTTTGGGTGACCTGATATCTCACGATCTGGTTTAGTACATACGCATTCATTCATTCATCAAATGTTAGTAAGGAGTTTCCATGGCTGAAACATTCTTCTACTCAGTTTTAAAAATTGTTCCCGTGTGACCTGCCCTTTAGGGCCATCCAGTCTGGTGGCACTTGGATGGCCTTCATGTTGTGAATACAATGCTTCCTGTGGAAATGCTGACCTATGATAAGCACTAAATAGGTACATTTGATTAGTCAGAGGCTCGCTTGGACGCATTTCTGAGGATAGTCATGGAAAGATGTCACTGAGGTTATGTCAGTTATGTCTAGAATATCAGTTTGGTGGCTTTGCAGTGTGGGGATTGTCCATTTCAGAAGAAAATGTTCTGTTTCACACCTGGTTTTTCATCTTCCACCTGTTGACCCTAAGCCCCCTTTCTTTCAGCTAACCATGATCCTTCTGCGGTTATGAAAACTGTCCTCTAGGTGGTGCCATTCGCAGCTCTCTGAGGCTCCCCGGGCCTGCTTGCCTGCCGCCCCACCAGCAAGGCCACTTTATTCCTTGGCCAGACAGCAGTGCCCGCAAGCTCTGCACAGAGCAGTCCTTTCCCAGCTCTTGTAAGACCTGTGATGTTTCGGGCTGATTTCCGAGTGGTCTTTCAGGTGACTGCCGTGCGCCTCTCCATACTCCTTAGGGTTGCTGTGAATGGTGGCCTGGGTAACCGCTCCTCTGAACTCCTAGCTCCGGTCTCTATACCGCACATGAGCAGCCAAGTGCTCCTCCTTTATCGTCGTCGTCTGTTCTTTCATGCATGTGGACGGTCTGCCCATATAGATTATCAAGCCTTTAAGGGCTTTGTATGCCTCAGGCATCTGGCACAGTGCACCACCCGGGACAGGCAGTCTGTGAGAGTGTTTGATGATGATGGAGGTTCTGGGATCTGTTTATTTGTCCCTTACTATCTGGTCTGCTCTTTTAGGTGTCCTGAAAACAGTTATGAAAAACAAGGTCTGTACTCTCAAGCAGCTCCTGAGAGAGAGAGAGAGAGAGAGAGAGAGAGAGGGAAATAGACAATTACAGGGATGTGGTGTGGTGTATGCTGTGAAAGAGCCATGCGAAGTGACTCTGGGAACAGGAGTGCAGGCTTTTCCTTCCCCACGAGCTCCTTTTACGAGTGCGACCTTTCACTTGGACTCTAGGATCACTCCTAGAGACTGAACTATGTTTTTGACTTTTTGTTTGTTTGTTTTTGTTTTTTTACAGATCTCAAAAGACAGGGTGATCTGATCATGGGGGTAAGTATCTGTCTCAGGATAGCAGAGAAGAGGTGACAGTCTTCCCACATTCCTCTGGCCTTCGATGTTCAAGCTTCTAGTGTTTTATGGTTTGCTTCTCAGCTTATCTAGCAATTGCCCTTGAATTCTCAAAATGGTTTATCATCTCACTGTCTGTTTAGGGGTGATTTGGAATTACTGATTTACTTTTTAGTGGTATAGATACATATTTATTGACTACCTATTCATTCTTTAAGTTGCATTCAAATGTCCTCTTTCCTCTGAAGCTTACTCCAGTTCTCTGGAACAAAATGAATTATTCCTTTCTTTTTATACCTGTAGATTGTTACTTCTACCCTGAGCTTAATACAAATTGATTTCATTTTGTCTTTTGTTGTAGCTGTTCGCCTTAAGACTATAGGCCTACTGAGGGCAAGGATCATGTTGTATTCCTCTTAGTATCTCTCGCTTCCTGCACTTTCACCTTATTTACACATGAGGCAATAAATGTTTGTTGATTTAATGAACTAGGACTTTGTAACATCCATGTTTAGTTGCATATTTTAAAGAGTATTTGCCTCTAGAACATGGTCAACAACTTCAGTAGTTTCTACATGGATTTTGTTTGCTTGACTTGTATATTTGCTTGGCAAATGCTTTCCAGATATATATGCAAAGATTTCTGGATAGATCTCAGCCCAGACTGGGAATTTTCTTTTCCTGTTTCCTTCTTGACACCATATATGGCTTTATCACTGTAGGGTGTTTTTTTCCTTACTTCCTGATTTCTTCCCGATATTTGAAAGACCATCCTCCTATTGGTCTTATCCATTCAAATACCTACTAAATGCCCAGGAGTGTCCATGATGCTGGGGACTTAGGGGCAAAAAACCAGACTTTCTCTCTACAGTATATTGAAACAGTTTAATTCCTTTCGTCACAAAATAGGTCAATTCAGTCAAAATGGATTACCTGGTAGCTTGATGGCACAGTCTGAGAGACATTTTCAAAAATCTCAGAGGATCCTTGGCTAGGAAACTCAAACACTTGAAGCTTCCTGACTGTCATTTGATTTCCTGTCATTTTGTATCTCTCTGAAACCCATTTATATACATTTATTAGAGGATGCAAACTTGTAATTAAGTTTTTCCCCTGAAGCCATTGAAAATTTCTGCATATTGAATTCCAATCTTTAATTTCATTAGTTACTTAATTTTAAATGTTAATTTCAAAGCAAATCTAGAGGCTTTCTGTAGGTGTTCACACAAAGAGAGTGAAATTTGTCCTTTTGGCTCTCTTGCCCAAGGTGAAATTTAATCATTTTCTAGGCTAAATATCCTTTAAAAAAGGGAGCCTAAAATATAGATTCTATATTTCCATGACTTGTTTGATCTAAGTCCTGGCAGAGAGAGAGAGAGAGAGAGAGAGAGAGACAGACAATGGCACATGAAAGGTAGTCACACACCTGTCATCCCACAACCCTATGTGGGTTCTTGACCTGTAAGCTGTAGAACAGTCATGACCTTAGTTTACACTCTGGATCAGCAGGTTGCACCAGAGACATCTCAGAAAAACAATGTGAAAAAAAGATTCCCTTCATATAATACAATTTACTTTCAAGATCTCAGGCTCCATTAAGGCAGGAAGCAATAGGAGTTTTACCTCTTGAAGCTATTAGACCAAATCAAACCTAAATGAGCAAGGAAATTTTGGGGGGCTATTTTTCAGACCTATATCACAGCAAAATATGCAAATAACATTCTTAAGTAAAGTGCCCCAATGGACGGTGGAAAAACAAAATACTAGAATAAAATTTTGCTGGGGGAATCTTGGTTTTCATTGATCTGTTTTAACCTATTTCTTTTCTTCCACAAGTCATCCATAATTCAATCTCCACCCAGAAGGATACATTTGCTTACTTGGATGTTGAACATGCTGTGCCTTTTCAAAAAACCAGAGGAGAGCGTGTAGAAAAAACAACAACCCCCAAAACAACCTCAATGGCATAAAAAGTTGGAAGCTTTCAGGAAGCTCTTGGAAACTTGGGCACTTTCACATTTTTTGCTCAGGGTTTAGATTTCTATGTCCAGGATCTCTGTGGAACATTTCGCCTATTAATCCCCCCGCCGCCCCATCCCCAACCTGCTTCCATTCTCTTTCCCGGTCGCGCTCCCCGATAGAATGTATCTTATTTCCTACGACTGAACTGGGGTCAGAGGTGACGCGAGATACTTTCTGACCGAATGGCGATTTAGAAACAGGGACGGGAAAGAATCCGGACGCGGCGGCGGAGGGGCTCCGCGAGCACGGCCGCGCCGCCCGGGGGCCTGGGGCGCGGGCGCCGGGCGCCAGCCGAGCCGGGGCCCGCGGCGGCGGGTCGCGGGGCTCCCCGGAGGGCCGAGGCCGCGCTCCGGGGCCGGTGGGCGGAAAGGCAGGCAGAGGCCGCCATATTCCTGCTTTACCCCTCCCGGGCGGCCGGCCGGCAGCGGCAGGTTGGCGGCGGCCCCGGCTGCGCCTCGGCGACCCGGCCCCGCCCCCCTCCAGGGGCGACCGTAACCGTTGCGCCCGCGGGCCCCGCAGAGGGCGCGGGAGCGGAAGGCGCCCGCAGAGCCCGAGGGGCCGGCCCAGCCCCGGAGCAGCGCGGGCGAGGCGGGAGCCGCACTGGGAGGCGCGCGCGGCGGCGACGAGCCCGGGAGAGCCTTCCAGGAGGGGCCGGGCGGCGCCGCCTCCCCGCTCCCGCCTCCCTCCTCCCGCGCCCATTCCCTTCCTCCTCCTCCTCTCCTCCTCCTCCTCTGCCACCTCCTCCGCCTGCTCTCCGCCTCCCTCCCGGATCTGTGCTCCAGTTCAGAGAAAGAAGAAAATGTGTGTGTGTGGCGAGGGGGAGGGCGAGCACTGAGCAGCCGCTCCGCGCCTGCAATCGGGGCCGGGGTGGGCGCCTGGCGGAGGCGGAGGCGGAGGCGGAGGCGGAGCGCGCGGCGGCCGGGCGGGCGGTGGGCGCGGGCAGGGCCGAGGGCGCCCGGGAGCCGTGTCAGGCGGCGGGGAGGAGCGGGCGCGCCGGGCGCGGGGAGCCGTCGGCGGCCGCTCTCTGCGGAGACGCCCCGGTGGATGTGCTCCCGCCCCCCAGCGCAGGGCTTAGGAGAGCCTCGGCGGCGGCGGCGCGGGGGGCGAGGCGGGCCGCCCGTTGCCGGAGAAGGAAGCCCGGGCGTCTGAGCGAGGCCGGGCGCGGCGGCCTTTCCTCGCGCGCCCTCCGAACCAGCGCCCGCGGCCGCCTCCCGCGCCGGCCTCGCTCCTGCCGGCGGCCCCGGCCGTCCGCTCCGGCCGCACCCCCGGCCCACCTGGTGGCCCCGGCCCTGGCCGCGGCCCCCGCGGCGGTTCCCGTAGCTCGTCCCGGACGCGCGCCCGGGCGGCGGGGGCTCAGCGGCCACCGCTGCCTCGGGGGAGCGAGGGCGGGAGGGTGTGTGTGTGCGCGCGTGTGAGCAGGGGGTGCCGGCGGGGCTGTAGCGGAGACACTTTGGAAGAATGACTCTGGAGTCCATCATGGCGTGCTGCCTGAGCGAGGAGGCCAAGGAAGCCCGGCGGATCAACGACGAGATCGAGCGGCAGCTCCGCAGGGACAAGCGGGACGCCCGCCGGGAGCTCAAGCTGCTGCTGCTGGGTGAGTACCGCCCGGGGCCGGCTGCCGCGGGCCCTCCCGCCGGGACTGACGCCCCGCGCCCGCCGCCCCCGACTCCCGGGGCAGCTGCCCCCAGTGCCCCCCGCCCCCTGGAGCCCGCGCCTGGTCATTACCCTCCCCCGGCGCGTCCCCGGCCGCTACCCGCACCCGTTCGGGCGCGCGCGCGCGTGTACACACACACGCGCACACACACACACGCGCGCACACACACGCAGTGGGGCCGGGCGGGCCTCGGCGTGTGCCTTCGGGTATCCCTGAGGGTCGTGCATTAGGGGTGCGTCTTTATCTACTGTGCATCAGCTAAATGGCAAATCACTTGGTGGGAGATAGACGCGGGGATGTGAAGGTGGGCAGAAGGGTTGAACTTCCAGTGGCGTGGCCCCGGCGCCCCGTGGGGTGGTGGAGTGGGGGGCTGTGTGTGTGTGTGTGTGTGTGTGTGTGTGTGTGTGTGTGTGTGTGTGGCCGCAGGGTGCGAGGGGAGCGAGGGCAGGTTGGCAGATGGTGCGGCCGGGCGGCCTGTGTGCATCTATTATCCGTGCGTTCTGGGGTCCGGAGGGAATGGTGGAACGGTGGACAGACTGGATTCTCCAGGGAGCGACGATGAGGGAGCCCAGTGGTTGGCCCTCCAAAGAAAGGAGGCTTATGTATTGGGGGGTGGGGAGGCGAGCCGAAATTTGTCACGCAGGTGCTGTTCTCTAGCCACCTGACCACCGAAAGGAGGGCCCCCAGAAGAGTTTCTTGACCAGTGGATGGTGACAGGCGTGCTTCTCGTCCGCACCATTCTTTCCTGATTAGGAAGAGGAATTGGGGAGCGCTGTGCTGTGTGGTTGTTGACAGTGACGGGTATCTTTTGTTTAATGAGGCAACCCAGATGTAGGCCTGAATTCACAATAGTTACTACTGAAAACCAGTGCAGCCTCTCGATTACTCTCATGGAAACAAATAGAAACCTTTTGTTTAAAATGGACAGCATTTTAGTATCTTTGGAATCTGGGCTAGAAGAAAAACGGGAAGCGTACAGCAAAAATTTCCCTTTAATCTCTGGAAAAAAAACAAAAACCCCACCAACTCAACATTCTTCCTTAACACTAAGTTAGCAGGAAAATGTTGGTTCTCAATTCGGAATTCTATTGATGATTATCTTTGAGAGAATGTTCAGAATCAACGACCAGAGATCACATTCAAGCCAGTGTGACATAACTCTGAACTATTGTGGTAGGAAGAGCAAACAGCTTTGCAGTTACAGGCCTGAAAAATGCCCTCACTTGTGTCCAGGATATTTGCTTGTATAATAAATATGCTTCTCATACATTTGTGGAAGAAAATATTGTATTGTCAATTTGGATTTGAGAAATACATTTTCTTATCGTGAGCATTCCATCTCCTGGTTGCCTTTTTGACTGAACTGCTTGTTCGCTGGATCATTTACAAGCAGGAACAAAATATAATGATCACACATAGTTACAAATGGTTAATTCACATGCCATGCTTTATGTCTTCATTGTGAAACCAGATTAGATAAATGTGTGCATGTTTATAAAGAACAGAAGGCAAAGTGCTGCATAAAATAGTAGGCTTTAGGAAATGAAGCCAGGGGTGGGGAAATGCAATGGGAAAATGAAGATCTTTTTGGTTTTAATTTTTTTTTTTTTCATTTTGGGCTACTTCTGGTGGCTGAAAACATGTAGTTGAATGCTTTCTGAATTCTCATGGTTGAGAAGAAAATAGGGCAAGAAAAATGTACAGGGCAAGAAAAATGTACAGGGAGTTTATGTGCAGCATTGAGGGGAAAAGCATGTATTTTAGAGAGACTTAAGAATGGTTTTCTTTTTCTTCTTCCCTGTTTACAGTCTTCACTTCTTTCTGTTTAGCTGTGAATCCAGCGCTTGAGATCTCAAGCCAGCCCTGTTGCCTGAAATGTGACAGCTCTGGATTCCTTGCAGCTCTGAGTTAGAGCCCAGGGGGTCTGTCTGTCTGAGGGCCTAGGTTTCAGTGTCTAGGAGGACTTTTGGGGAAATACACATATATGAATGCTTAATTACATACTGTGTACTTAAATAACATACTGTGCTTTAAAGAATGAACTTGGAGATAGGAAAAAAAATTAAAGTAAACCAATTTTACTGCAAAGTGGTGGTAGTGTGGAGAATTTTTTTTCTCTTATTAGATACTTGAGTAGGGTTTAATATAGCCTCACCCCAGCCTCCAAATACAGCCTGTTAGAAGTGGTAGAAAAATATGACTTTCATTTAGCACCTACATTCATTTAAAAATTATACAACTTTCTGTTAGAAATATGATGCCTAGACATCACGTAAGATTTGCTACAGTTTCTTGTTCTAGGTATGTTGCTTTCATAACATAACTTCCGCAACACCTACACTATTTATATAGTGAATGCTGTATACTAAATGTAGGTTTGTGTGTGTGTGGGCGTGTGATTGATTTCACGATATTTTCAGTCCAGGAGAGAAATGATGGTTGATCTGAACAAGGGATGGTATTGGAGAGGGTTCCCTTTGAGGAAGTCCGGACCTGCTGCTTTCATGAGCCTTGGGATTCCTTCATTCATTTAAATGATACCTATCCAAAGGAGGTTACAGGATGTTTAAAGAGTCACCATTATTTTTAACTAGTTTATTTAAATTGAAAAATCACCCTTACATTTAAATAAAATTCCTGAGACCATTTTAATGGAAACTTATTTGGCAGGAGACCCTTGCATTTGTTCACATAACTATTTAATTTTATATATTAATAATATGGAGAAATTAGAAAGGGAAATAAAATGGTTACCTGCCTAGATGAAAGGATGACAGTAAAATTTGGGCTATTTTGATTCATATCCAGCAATTGTACCAAATGTGTTCCAAATTCAGCAGTACTTACATATTTCGATTTTTTATTCTTTTGAAAAAATGAACCCAGAAACCTACCACCATAAAATAGATTTAATTCTGAATTCTTTTCTTGTTTCCTTAAACTTTTTCATTCTTGAAATTAATTTTTATTAGTGTTTATTTTCTTTGAAACCTTTGAAAACTTTGTATTCTACACCTGCATGCAAGATAATAACTTGTTGAAATTTTTACATACTTTTTGGGTGTATTAAGTACAGTAAAGTACAGTATATTTTCTTTAATTGATTAATATTCATGAATATTAATAACTAAATATTCCTATCTGTGGTTCATAGGTCACACTATATAACACCAATGTCTTTAAATCTATATAAAATAAGTGGCTTTGAATGCCTGTTTCTAGTCACAGATATTCATGCTGAAATTTTTTTCAATTCCTTGAAGATACATTTTTTTTCCTATTTACCTGTTTTGATTTTACATGCTTTTGAAACCTTTACTCTTCAGATCTTAATCATCAGATAGGAAGATTTACCAAACCTTTTTATTTACTGGATTCCACCTTCTGAAACCAGGCATAGGCCAGTCTTAGGTGGAAGAATATATGTTCTTGACCTTCTCCATGAGTTACATGTGTGATGGTAGATTTTTTTCTTATGCTAGACTGGAAGCTTATAAAGGTAGGGATTGTGTCTGTATTGGTCACTATTAAATGCCAGCTTCTAGCACAGTATCAAACTTATAGAATGCTCTCAATTAGTATTTGTTGACTGAGTAAATTTATTTATGACCCTCCTGATAGAAATCGGGGCCATAAAATAATGAATAAATTATGGAGACACAGGGGTATTTAATGTTTTCAATCTGTAGCAGATAAACTCATGATTTTAAACAAAAAATTGTATGTGACTCTTTGGGCCAATTGAATACAGACGCATTCCAGGATAGGAAGTGTTAATGTAAACTGTAACATCACACAATGTAAAATGTAACATCACATATTGAAACAGCGTGTTAACGTTCTGTGCTGGGTGCATTTGGGAATGGTAACAGTCATGCTTTAAGTATGAACATTTAAAGGAAAAAGAAAAAGAAACCATTCCATGTCATGATTACTTTTTATCGTGTAGAAGCTAGTTTAACCCTATCATCTTTTTGAGATACACTTTTCTCCGTGATACACTCATCAGAGTACAGGTGGTGGCTGAACAGATTTTTAAGATTTACTTGTCGATGAAGTGAGGGGAACCATAGTTGTTGACGACAGAATTTTAGGGATTGCAGGTAGAGCATTTTACATTTGAGAGGTGTACATTTGTACTGAAAACTGTGCAGAGCAAGAAGGGACATAGAAGGCTGGGAATGCTCTGGCACATTTAGACTGTGGAGCGTTCATTCACATGGGCCTGGATGAAAACACCCTCTCCGTTGCCGTCTGTAGAGCTCCCTGGAGCAAGAATGGGGCTGTTGCCTGCCCGACGTAACCTCGAGGCGAGTGGCTGCTGAGGAGGGCCAGCCAGAACCGCAGGATGAAACACCCCTCCAAGCGGCCCTAATAACAGCATCTCCCTGGAAATACCAGACTATGGTGTTTATGAGGCTGCTTCAAGACCAGATTGGTGTTATTTTTGCTACTCTTTGAGCCTTCAAGTGTTTGAGTATGTTTCTAAATGTCAGGATTTATTTGGACTCATTTCCTCTCCTATCGTCCTTCCTTTCTTTTTATTTATTTATTTATTTTGAAAAAAGTACTTATAGTTTATATTTGAAGAGTGAAGTGGGAGCATCCTTCATACAAATCAGAACTGTAGCAGACTTAGAACAAAGCTTCCGGAGCAAGGCCTGTGCAGTGAACCCTGTGGATTCGTCGCCTGGAGCTGCCATGTTAGCCGTCGGTCCTGTACTTACGTTGTCTCTTCCTCTGGGAGCCTTGGCACACACTAAAACCCCGCCGAACAGTGAAATCGTCCCGGGTGCATCTCCTGGAATATTTTTACATACGTTTGGAAAGGAGAACCAGAATACTTTAGTAGCCATTTTGTTCATTACAAATAAATTTTGTTCATTAAAGCCACCCCCCCCCCCCCCCCAGCCGCCCTCTGGAAGAGATGGCTTATGCCATGTCAGAGATGCCTATTGAATGCAGTTAGGATTCTTATTGTGGATGCATTTTTAAGGACCTGAGACAGTTTTTGCTGTGGTGAGGCTGCATGCTCTGCTAAACTTAGCAGGAAAAAGGAGCAGATTTTTCTTCATGATCCAGGCAGACTTGGAAGAGCCATGAAGGTGGTTTTCCAAGGATGCCTTTCTTCCAGCATTTATGTTGATGATTCTTTAAGGGGAGGTTATCAGTTCCGTTGATGCCAATGGGCACGTTGACTGGGCACTGAGGGGGAAAGCAGGGAGCTCAGGGGCACGTCTTGGGAGAGAGAATCCATTTTAAGAGGGTTGGTTAGGTTTGCTCTCTCCCTGGGTCCGGGAGGGAGGGAATCTCTTTCCTCCAGACTCTCCAGTCTTGGGTTGAGGGGAACACGTGTGTTTGTAACAACACATTTAAAGTCTAATTTCCTAGTTGAAGGGGAGAGGAGGGCAATGGCACTTTTCAAAAGGAGACTTTTATCATGGCTTGTAGGGCACTGTCAGGATCTTTTGCAGAATTAATCCCAGGGAAGTGTGAAGTAGCAATGGAAGGTAAAATGTGTGATTGTTAGTAATTAAACCTGTGGCAGTAGCCGACTACAGTAAACAGTGAATGTTTTCTCTTGTTCTGCCGAATGGAGTAACATTAAAGAAAGCTATTATCAGGCCCAAACGCTATTTTGTGTGAACAGCTGTTACTAATAAAATTATAGGAAGTTGTTCGACAATCACCTTTGATTTGTTACGTTACCGATATGTAAAAATCTGTCCGATTTCTCAGCTAACATGCAGTAAAAGGAAAAAAAAAAAAAAAAAAAAGACCTAAGCATGCTGTCGGAAATGAGTTCATAAATCCTAGGTGGTCATGAATCTGGACTTTGCAGACAAAAGCAAACATCCATACCGCAATGCTGAGAACCAAAAACTGAATTGGCAAAGTAGCTCTGGGGTTGACCCTTCTGCCTAGCCACAATTTCAGAAATCAGTGCTAAATATTTTGTTAAAAGCCTTTGTGGTTCAGTTTTAAGAACAAAATGAGTACTATTAAAAATAAAGTTATGCATATATTTCAAATTCATTTATTCCAAAAACATTTGCCGATTATTGGAAAATAAATATTTCCCCTGATTTTTTTTTTTCATTAAGCAGGCATACCATGAGAAAGACAACTGCATACAGAATGCTGGTCAAATGAACAAATGTTAAGCACCTATTAGGTGCAAGGTCATGGGCTGTATGAGACACTCCTTATTTCTTATTTGCCAACAGGAAAGGCTACAAGCACTTTTCACATTTCTTGTTGTTTCACAGTTGACGCCCTCGGACTGACATGTCCTTCTGAGTATTATTATCCTTCCTGGCTTTGGCTTTTCTATTGGCTCTTGATACAAAGAAAAAGACAAAATAATCTGAAGGCCATTGTAGAAGCTTTCCGGGGATTACACAACTGGGGAAGCAGATGATCTTGAGAATTTGAACGCCTGAGTTATACATGTGTTATTTCTTTGAAGTGTATCACTTTTTTTCCTTTAACTGTGAGAAACTATTAATGAGCACTTGCCCTGCCTTTGCAGCTAGATTGGTAGCTCCATGGGGGCAAAGATAGTGGCTCTTGTTTCTTTGTATCTCAGTGTAGCACAATGCCTGGCTGGATTTACAAATATTCTCTTGTCAGGAATTGGGGGTGGAGGCAGGTGGGCAGCTGGATTCCCAAAAGAAAGTAGAGCAGTTGGAACAAGTAAATTTAAACTCCTTGCTTTCTTCTAATGAGTATCATCCATATGTTCTCCATTTGCCCCTCCTGTTTGCTGTTTTGTGGGCCACTTGGGGCTCAGTAAAAGGAATTCTGTTTTAAAAACGACATGGAAATCCTCCTTGTCTCCATGCTTGCTGCTCATGCATTCTCCGGCCGGAGTGATTCATCTGAACATTCTTACATTGTTTTGGGTTGAAAAGCCAATAGCGTTCATCAAGCAGTTTGAATGGAGAACAGTTACACACACAGGTTCTTAGAAATTTGAAAATTCCACGTACCTTTATTACAAGCTTAATCTTGGATTGTGAGCAATTTGATTGCTTTAGAAACAAAATAGTTGTTTCAAGGAAGTGTGTATTAGGTTGTGGTGTGGTTAGGAACGCGAATGTTATTAGTGCTGTTATATTCCTGACACCTCGCAGGTGGGAACAATAATTGACCCACAAATTAAAGAAAAAGCTAGAGTGAGGCTTTTTGGCTCTGTTGCAAGTGAATAGTGATGTTTAGAAAGATATTATTCATGTCTGTTTCTAAGAGATAGACTCTTGTTTTTCCTTTTGGAGAATCAAAATCATGAATTAATTGCTTCTTCCAGAATTTGATTTTTTAAAAAATCACCATCACTTGCTAAAAAAAATAAATAAATATTTTTCCTTTGCTTCCTTTTTATGTTTTAAAAACTTTTTTCATCTCTCTTATTTTTCTTGTTTCTTTTTTACCTTTTCTTATTGCTGAAGCGGCAGCAGGGTGATAGATGGCATCTTCCACGTATTTCCTGGAACTGCAGCGGGCTGGTTGTTTCTAGAGGGAAATGCTTCAGTTCTTACCACCCATTTTCAGTCTCCCCTCCCCCACCCCTCTGAATCCTGTGTGCCTGCTGCCCACCCATTTACTCTCCCATCGCAGCTCCTTAAACAGACGCTAGGAGGGGCTCCTGGGATTCTGCGTTGTGCACGGGCCTGTAGGATTTAAGGAACTTCCAAGCTGGTGCTGCTTTCAAGCGTCACGTGGCTGAGCTGGTGAGAGGGGAAGTTGGGGGCTTTAATACATTAAAAGAAGGACACTTGTGAAAGTGCTTTTGGGAGCTGGTTAACTACCTTTAGCCACACTTTGGTCTGCAAAACAAAGAACGTTGCCATTGAATAAAATGAAAAACTTCTTTCTTTCTGGTAGGGCGGGGGAGGGGCGCGGCTTGGGCTTGTTCTTGACTCCTAGCAGAGAGTTGCTGAGCACCAGCTAGGCAACCTGTCGCCGCGGGCCACTGGGTTTCAAAATAGGATGCAGTGCACTTGCCAGAAGGGGAGAAAGTGCTGAGGCCTGTGTTGAGCAACAGTTCGGGTTCCTCATTTAATGATTTGAAAGTCCCCATCTCAGTGACTTGAGAGCCTTAAAACATGTCATTGTATTTCCATCCAGATAGTTAGAGAGGAAGACATCGGCAGGGCCTTTGCTTTTGTTACACCCCATCAATCTGAGTAGGTTTTTTGGTTTGTTTTTTAAGGTAAAGATACAATGGTACTTTCTTGCCACGTGAGTGGGCATTACGGACCTAGGCTTCTCAGAGCTCCTGCGTTATATCACAGGCTCTTCTCTGCAGGCTGCAAAGGCAGTTTTCCTCTTGTCCTAAAGAGCTGACCCATTTCCTGTGACTTGTTCTAATAATACAGGATGACTTTAATTCTCGTTTCTGGTTTGCCCTTAAAAGAATGCCAGGGTAGTTGTGAAGCGTTTAACTCTCTTGTCACTCTGTTGTGATACAGAATTTTTAAAAATTGGTAAATCCTGCAAAAAACAGTGGTAGACTGGCTTTGTGGAAGTTTATTTGGCTAAATAATGAAATGCTCCTTACAGGTCTGCATAGCGCATTCTAGGTTTAGGTGTGTGTATTCTAAAACCTGTAACTGAAAGGCAGTCAAGTACTCATGTCCTACCTCTCTCTCTAACGTGAGGGTGTTTAGTTTGTTCCTTTACTGTTTCTATAGAAACTTGTAGAATGAGGAAGAGATTGGGTCAAATCTAAGGGTCATTTGAACTTGGGAACGTTCCCTGCTTCCCCTCTGAAGCTTTGGCCATCTTGGCCACTTTGTGCCCACACTCACCCCTGGATGAGGGGCCTGAGCCCCAGCCCTCTCCAGAAGTGATGGGATGTCCGAGGAGGCATTGCCAGGGCTGGTGGGCGCCTCCTAGCCTCCCGCACTCTCCTCCTTTTCCCTGTGGGAATAACTGGTGCCCCGCAGGCAGATGCCAGCACCCCAGGGAAGAGCTGTGAAGAGGGCTGAGTGAGGAGGAGGCCTGAGCCAGTCCGTCCAGAGTCGCCCCTCTTGCCGCCTGGCTTGCTGTTGATAGTTTAACTGCCTTCACAGGGAATGGTATCAAATGCCTGCTGTCCTATCAGCATGGGTCTCTTGCTTCCTGCAGGAAGGGCAACATCCTGGGAGGTGCAGAGGTGGAGCCAAGAGGCTCTGTTCCAGCTGCCCTGCTCAGGCCCCTGAGTTTTCTTAGATACCCTGGGGCAGCTACCTGTGACTCACCATTACTTTTTATTTTTTAGCTTCATTGGGCTTTAAGCAATGCTTTACATTTGCTTACAAAGAATCTCTGCTGCCCAGGCCATTTCTGCCAGTGTCAGTGAGAGCAGGTTGGCCACCTGGGCCTGGGCACTGCGAACGCCTCATAGCCCTCATTGGTGCACAGTTGGGGGACTGCTTTATATTTGGAGTCAGTAGGTCCCTTTTCCAGGGCTTCCAGGAAAGATTTAGAATTAACCCTTGGATGGACCATTTGTGTCCGTTGCTTCTTTTATTACTGTGTGCATTTGCATATTTTCCTGTGGCTTTCATTGAACCAGAAAAACAAATAATGCTGAATATGTACGTAATAAGAAGTAAGGAATTCTCATACTTTCTGTTTGAAAATCTGTATCTATCTCTATCTGTCTACCTGCCTACCTGCCTACCTACCTACCTACCTATATCTATCTCTGTTTTGCTGTGGCCTCTGAACTGCCTTCAGTTGTCATGGCTTAAAGAAAGCAACTTCCTGTCTTTCTCTTTCTTTAAATATTTTAAAAAAATTATTGATTTCAGAGAAAGAGAGAAAGGGGAGGAGGGAGAGAGAGATTGATTTGCTGTTCTACTTATTCATGCATTCACTGGTTGATTCCGGGATGTGCCCTGACGGGATTGAACCCACAACCTTGGCGCATCGGGACAAGGCTCTAACGGACTGAGCTACCCAGCCAGGGCTCCTGTCTCTTGTCTACATTCTGGAGAAGGGGCTCTGTGACCAAAGAAGGAACAGCTAGACTCTCACCCTGCTCTTTCTGAAAGAGCTGCACTGTTACAAGGCCCAGTTCTACGGGAGGTGCCTGGCAGGCGTTGGGCATTCTTCGACCCCTACTGTGCTCCTGGCACATGGCCTTCTCAGTATCTTATCAGCTTCAGGCTCACTTTCCTTGATTTCAGAATTGGAGTTGGACAGATGTAGGGGAAAAGGACAGTCACAGGTGAAGGAAAGTCAGGGGGGATCTGCAGGGGCTTGGCAGGGCAGAGGTGTTGTTCTGGCAGGGTGGTGCAGCCAGGTCCTCACGAAAGGAGAGGTGCCCAGCGCGCTGGCGTGGTGTCTTTGATCAGGAAGAGCCAGGCCAGTGCAGCTTCCCCTTGTCAGCTCCACTGCCCTGCTGCATGTCTTTATCATTGTCACATCTACCCTGCCCTTCCTCTCCCTCCTCTCCTTCCTCTCCCAGATCGTGAGTTGGGAAGGTGAGCGAGTGTGGAAGCCTGGGTTGTGTGGGAGTTCTGTTGCATGCATCCTCCTGTCCTTTCGCTCCTGTAGATGGTTAGATAGACTAAGCCCAGATACCACGTCAAGGAGTGTCCTGAAAAAACCCATTCACATATGAAAAAGAAAATTTACAACATGGTTCTGTGTCTTTTTTGCCCCCGTCAACTCTTTAAGGTGACAGACATGCATCTATTCCTGGATTGAGAACTCTGCTAATCCGGTGATAGGTTATTAGAAAGTCTCTGGAGAGATCCTTGTCTAGAAAGTCTGCTTCCACCTGGCTGGCTTCCTCCTACAATAGAGTGCCTTTCAGTTGCCCAAGGCAATGAGTAGATAAGTAATATCATGAGATATTCTTGCCAAGTAGAGTCATACCCAGGTGGAGTATGTAATGCAGCTACTTCTGAGATATTGCTGGTTGGGTTCCAGGCCACTGCAGTAAGGGAGTTTTGCTGGTGGAGGGTCTTGCCTTCAATGTGTACAAAATACAACATCTGTGAAGCTCAGTAAAGCAAGGGCAGTATGTGTAATGAAAGGGCAATATGTGTAATGAAAGGTTTTCATTACTTGTGCCTGTTTAGAAGTAGTTTGTAATTTTTAGCTGAGAAAGGCCCCTATTTATTGGTTGTGTTCTCATAGGAGCTGTTCACTTTCTGAGCTATCACATCCAAAACCAGGGAGTAGACTTTTTTCTCAGATTATTCAAGGTCCCTGAAGCCTACTTCCAATTATGAATAAGACTCAAAATGGGCTACGTTTGTCCATGATACAACCGACTTAAGAAAATGTCTCGCCTCATAATATAGGCAAATATATTTTGAATAATATGAATCATTCTGAATAATTTGAGAGCAGAGGTAGGGAGTACTGAAACAAAAGATACTTGAAATCAATCTCTATTTTTATTCCCAAACACTTCCTAATGGGTCAAGAACTAATGAATTACCATGATACTGGCTCCTCTTGGAGCCACGCTTGGATCAGACTTGGGTTCTGGAGATGCAAGGGCCTTGATGTGTTCAAGGCTTAATGAATGGGATGTGGGATGTCCTCAGGACATTCTAGTTGCTCCTGTTATTTGTTGGATCAACATCTAAGCTGTTATCCAGAACACATTAGAAGTAACTCAGAAACGTTGGGCACATAACATCTGTTGTAATGAGTCCCATAAATTTCCCATCTTCTGGGAGAGAAGCTACCTAACCTGTATATTGCTTGATCAGTTTTGGATAATTTGTATTTCCCTGTCCCTACAATTCTTGGCAAAGAACTACATTTTAATGGAGGAAATCGTAGGACTTCATTAATATTTCTTCAGGGAAATCTTGACTCCAAATATATTTTCATGAAAATCACTGGCTTTGTCCTTTGAGAAACACTGTTTCTGTAGGGCTTTCTGCTCCAGGCCATGCTTCCTATGGGAACAGAGGTTCTTGTCTAGGGTTTTCCTAAATCCCTAGAGTCCCTGTGAATTGCTACTCAATTTACAATGTATCCTTCCCAGAATTAACTAAGGCGTTGTGCATCCCTGGTTCTGAGTCACAGAATCACATAGTAATTTATTTTTTCTGTTAAAAATATCCTTCCTTTATATATGATGTATCTTCCTTTATATGTAACATAGATTGTATTTTATTCTCTTCTTTTAGAATGAAATAAGGAGGAGTGTTTGATATATGTATCCTGCGGTGGTATGGTTGCTTTCTAAAATAGTAAAAAAATGAAATAATGAGAAAAACTGTTGTATTTAATAGACAAAGTTTGTGACAAGAAGTGCTCATATTCTTTCACTTAAGAATTTTTTTACATCCTCAAGAAATATATTGTTTTCCTGTTGGCCTTTAACAGTCCATTCTGTTAATAACATTTGTGTGTGTGTGTGTTTGTTTTTCAGTGATAGTGAAATTTTACAAATAATGCAATGGTTTTTTTATACAAAGTTTGAAAAAAAGGATTTAAAACTTTAGTCATAAATTTATCCAAAATGTACCAATCTAACATAAGAAACATGATTTTTTGGTATGTTCCTTTCTAATCTGTTTTATTTTTATGTGTTTCTTATACAGGTCTAATCATACTGTACAATTTAACATTACATGTTAAGTATTTTCTCTGTGGCTATATAATGTCAGTATGTTAAAATTTGGAATTGCTGTGTAATATTCTATTAGAACGTACATGTTGATTTGCTTTCTCTCTCTCTCTCTCTCTCTCTCTCTCTCTCCCCCTCTGTCTCTGTCTCTCTTTGGACATTTAGGTTTGTCCCAATGTTTCTGCTTTCAAAATAATACTGTGATGAAGTTCTTGGTGGAGATAGTATTTTTTAAACACACACACACACACACACACACTTTTGTTAGAGTAGATTAATAGACATGTTATTTCAAGGTCAGAGGATATGAAAAATTTTATGACTCTTGATTATGCACACCTAAAACATTTTCCAAAATTGTATACAATTGCAACATCATGAGCAATATCGTGAGTGTATCAATGTCAGACAAAAATGGTACATAATTATAAGTTTGCATTTATTTGATCACTAGTGAGAATAATCATTCTCCCATATGTTTGTTTCTAGTTGAATTTCTTATTTTGTAAGTTGTCTCTTCATTTCCTTTTCCTATTTATGAGCTCTGAAAACACAAATGAAATTAGCCTTTTTTTTATATTTATTGCAAACAACTTAAACTCAGTCTGTTGTTTTTCTTTTTCTTTGGTATTATTTATTGGTATTATTTAATATAGAAGTTTTTAATTACTTTGAAGTCAAATCATTTGTTGGTCTTTTGCTATTCTGTTTTAAAATTAAAATCTTAATCTGCTTTATATACTCTTTGAAAACCAGAGTTACTGCTATTGTTATGGGTAAAACTAGGTTGAATGTAGTGTTTACACATCACTGTTGTATGATTCTTTTTCCTTCAAAATGAAAATGAAATGCACATGTAAGGTTACACTGTCACAGATTACACCACATATGCTGTTCTGTATGTAATTGGCCTTTTTTGGTCCAGTAATATATAATGAATATCTTGCTATGCTAATATAAATCTTTTTCATAATATTTTTTGGCTTTTTAGTGTTCAGTGTATTTGTTGTTGTTGTTGTTTCAATGTATTTTGAATCATACAGTGGTGTAGCTAGCTTGCAACTGCTCACGAACACCAGTTGTACACATATCTTCTGAACTCTGCATTCAGTGACTTCATTTTGGTAGCTTGAAATCAGCCATGATGGGAGTATTTATACCACAGAAATTGGCAAATGCTACAAATCAGGGCTTACCCTTCCTTCCTCTCCCCCGCAGAACTAGTTAAATATTTGCCAGTACACCACCATTTATACCTGACCTCTGCTGATGGATATTTAGTTTGATTCCATTAAAAAACTTGTAATCAGTGCTATAGTGAATATTGTAGGGGATAGGATACATTTTTGTACACTTGCATAATTGCCTCTTCAGATAAGGTTCTCAGAGTTGGGCCATCAGCCAAGTGATAGACTCATTTAAAATTTTGATGCATATCGCCACTTTGCCTTTCAGAAAGGTTGTATTGGTTTACTTTCCCACTGTCAGTTTGTTAGTGACTATTTTGGTACATCTCAGCTATCATTATGGTTTTATCAATCAGATGGGGGCGAAAAAAGATCTTGTATTTATTTACATTGTATGGAATTAATTTTTATTATACAGTATTTATTTTATTTTCTAAACTTCATATTTACAAAAATAGAGAAAAGTGCCTTAATTTATTATTTAGTTTAGTTAGATGTTTTAAAAATCACTTTTAGCTTCAATTTTATTAACATAGACATTTCTAGAAAATTGGGTATTTTATCTTTGGAAGGATAGAGTATTGTAGGATGAATGTCTTCAAGGGAAAAAGAAAATGGGACCAACAAAATTATATGACAGGTTTGGCTATGTGCAAAACTGTACCAAAACACAAAACTTTTCATTGTGACGAAGTCCAATTTATCTATTTTTTTCCTTTTGTTCCTTGTGCTCTTAATGTCATATAAATCCAAGGTCACAAAAATTTGCCTCTGTATTTTCTTCTAAGACTTTGTAGTTTTAGGTCTTATAGTTAGGTCTTTGATCCAGTTTGAGTTGATTTCTGTATATGGTGTGAGGTAGGGCTTTGGGTTCATTTTTTTCACAAGTGGATATCTGATTGTTCCAGCATCATTTGTGGTGAATCTCCTTTATAGTATGTTGTGATTCTGCCAGGTGTTGAGAATTGAGCAAAAGTCTTCCATAACACTAGTGTTTATGACACTTTCTCTTGTTTCCCTGAAATGTTTGCATTATGTATGCAAATATTCTTTTTTGAGGTACCTCAAAAATGTCCACGAGAATTAAATTTTTATCATTATAAAATTACCTTCTTATATAAGTTAATGGTATTATATCTTGAATTCAGTTTTGTTGGGTATTAATATGGTTCTTTTGTTTCCATTTGCTTCTCCATCTATTTTTAATTATTGTTAATCTCTTTGTTACTGCTCCTCTCAGAGTTTGTTTTAATCTTGGCTTGAGAGTCCTTTTTTCTCCCTCTGATTTCTGCCTTCCAGTTCTTTTATTGACTGCTGGCAGTTCTCTCCATTTCGTTCTCCCTCCCCCTTCTCTCCTTCCTTTGCTATTTCGTTTGTGTTGGATTTTTTTTGTTGTGTTTTCACCTCTGAAAAATTGGAAGGTATGTAATGTGTTTAACTATCAGTAGTCTACAAAACTTTTAGTAGTAGTTTTCAAGTTATGTTTCTCAGTTTATTGACTTCAGAGATGAAATGCTCTTTATTACGTCCCCTCCCATGTGCAGTGAGAAATTTGTACACCTATTACGAGGAGTTGGGATTTTTTTTTCTTTTTTTTAGTGGTGGGGGGATAAATGTAAAGGGTCTATCGTAAATATTTTTAGCTTTTTAGGCCTTATGGTCTCTGTTGCAACTACTCAACTCTGCCATAAACACTTTGCTTATGAATGAGTATGGCTATGTTTAAATAACATTTTATTTACAAAAATGGGCAGCAAGCTAGATTTGGCACTCTGGCTATAGTTCACCAACCCCTCATTTATGTCACTTTTATTCTCTGCTTTCCCTGGTATTCTATTTCCATGTTCTAATTTTTTGTTTGTTTGTTTGTTTCTGTCTGTTATAGATAAGTTAGGGATGCCAGGCTTAAATCGGTTTTCTAAACCTTAATGGTTAGTAATAATATTAACACATTTTATTTTATATCTATATTTTATTTTCTTTAACAGACTTCTCTGAGACAACCCTGAATGTATCGAATGAAAAAACTCTTATAAGAACAACATAAGCTTGTCCATGGCTAGAGACATTTTTCTGAAGGCTCAAGTCTATCCCTGTAACTTAATGATGGTTATTGAAGGCTAAACATATAGAAACTGAAATTACCTTAGTTTGAATATAAAAACAATGTTTATTGTGTCAGAGGAAATGAGAGTTGTACCTGGTACTCAGGATTGTTTTCATGCTCATTGTTTGAATCCACCTTTTGTCTGTTCTGCTCTCCTTAGTGATGGCTTCCTGACTGTTTACATGCTGCGTATACACTCTCCTAATCCTGGAATGGTTTGCTTCTCTCCTTCCACATATATTCCCTGTCAGTGTTTTCTTTTTATCTTTGCTGGCATGAAGTTAACATTTGATCTTGCAGCCCAGGTAATCTTTAACATTTCAAAAATGATTCTGTAGTTTTGCAAAATTCATGCATAGAGTTGATTTATTTTCACACTTCTAAAACTCTTAAGCCTTTGATTTCATAATCAATACCTGGGATAATCACAGGGAATCATTTCTAGTTAAGCCTAAAAAAATTCATCTAAGTGTTATTTTTGTCATGTATTGTTTATTTATTATTTAGTTTCCTTTCAGAAATTTTAATACTCATCTATATTTATATCTGCAGTTAAAACTACATATTTAGTAGTAATTCTGTGTTTCAGTAAATGCCTATCACCAGATATTTCTTCTCTCAGTTTCTTTAATTGTATACTTTTATTTTCATTCACTTATGAGTTGATTGGATTGTGCCTTCACATATATTTTTTCACAAGGGGTTCTCTGATGATATGTGTGATTGAGAATTTCTTCCTGTGGCATTCATATATTAATGACTTGCACGAGTATAGAATTCTTGGGTTACCACATCTTTTCCATCTGCATTACTTGTCTCATGGTGGATGTTCCTCCATCGTGTCCTGATATATAAATTTGGTGAGAATAAGTCTGCAGTCAGCCGAATATTTTTGCTTTGTGATTTGCTTTTTCTACTTGGATGTTTGTTTGTTTCGGAAGTTTAATAACTTTACCAAATTATGCTTCAGTGTTTTCTATTTATTATTTCTCCTAAACACTCTGACCACATTCCATCTGTATATTTATTCTTTTATTTTAAGGATTTTCCCCAACTTATCATTGAATATTTTCCCCGTTCCCCAAGAATTTTTTTCTTCTTCTTTAGGCACACCAATCATTCATATATTGGATTTCTGAGGTTTCTCTAGCAAAGCTGTCAACTTCCCTGTAATTGCTTTATTTCTCCATTCTTTTCCTTGTGTGATTGGCTCCAGTTTCTTATCTGCACCATTGATTTGGCAGTGGTTGACATAAATGTCAAGTGCTAACAAATAGGTTTTGAATGGCTGCTCTATGTTTTTGATGCTTCAAATACATTTTTAAGTTCTGCAATATCATTTTTTTCTTATTTACTTTCTTAGCTCTTACAGCTTCTTTCTACCTTATTCTATTTTTTATTTTATTTTATTTTTTAAAATATATATTGATTTCAGAGAGAGGAAGGGAGAGGGAGAGAGAGAGATAGAAACATCAGTGATGAGGGCATCATTGATCGGCTGCCTCCTACACACCCCTACTAGAGATCAAGCCTGCAACCCGGGCATGTGCCCTGACCTGTAATCAAACAGCGATCTCCTGGATCCTGGGTCGATGCTCAGTCGCTGAGCCACGCAGCTAGGCCCTTATCCTATTTTTTAATATTTCATTTTAAACAGCCCACATTTTCTTAAATTTTCTTGATAGGACAAAGCAATTATACTCTTATCTTCTGTTTCCTAGAGTAAATCTTTCAGAGTTCTCTTCATCTTCTTTTTTGCATGTTCTGTGCCTTGTCTTCATTTTTTTCTTAGGAGTGTTCCAAATTTTGTCTGGCCCTACTGTTTGTCCAAAAATAGTGTGGGTGGAATCTCATTGACTTCCTTCCCTATTTGTCTTGGGTCTGTTTGTGTTTTTCCCTTAGCACTTGAGCTGGAGGGCTGGAAGGTGATGATGGTATATATTTTGTTTTTAGCTCTTTAGTTGACTGAATAAGGTGGTAGGGAGGGCTCTGTGGCAGTGTTCAGCTTCAGAGCTTTGCTGCTTCTTAATTTTGTTGTATTTTATAACCAGTTCCATTTGTTCCTTCCCTTTTGGGTGAGCCAGCCACTTTGATGAGAAATCATTTAGAGTGGTGCCTTGCTGTTTACAGGATTTTTGTTCTGTGCAGCTATTGGGTATATTTCTCTGCATTTTTAGACCACTTTGCAAAGTTGGCATGCTTTTAGTCCTTCACCGTGCCAGGTCAGAGGAAAAACTGGGATCATTTGGCCATCTAGTTTCTTTTTAGCCCCTCCACTGCTGATATAGATGGGAATGTGAGTTCTAAAACTATGTTCTTCAATTTGAGGGGTACCAGGGAGCCTTTCAGAACCTTTGCCACTGGCTTCCCTCAACACTGCACTGTTTTACAGACAGAAGAGCTGTGTAGAGAACCCTAGCAGATTCTCTCTCTTCGGTCCATCTGTATTGCTTCTGTTCTCTAAGTCCTTTGCTATTATTAACATAGATGAGGCTTGCTCTCTTTACCCCCCATTTTTGTACATTTTGAAGGATAGAAAGGAAGTTGTTATTGTTGTTTTTAGAGTACTTTGTCTTCTTTCCAGGAAGTCTGCTTTATGAGTCTCGATGACTATGATTAACACATGCGAAGTCTTTCATAGAGAGTTGTAATTATAGAATCTCAGTTAACAATGTGCTTTAAAGTCCAAACTTGCTCCCCATACTTGAGCCACCTCTGTAACATTCCCTGATTTATTGTTAGTTTTCCCCCCCTTTACATTCAGTGGTGGGACCATCATCCCACGAGAGGAATTCTCTTTGGTTATCTATGTTTCTTAGAAATTTTTCGTATATTGAGCTGAAATCTGTCCTGAAACTAGTTTCAGGTTGCATTCCTGGGGACACTGGGACTCTGGAACCCACATCTACTTTTACAAATAACTGAAGTTGGCCTCATGGCATGCCTGGGGCTTTCTTTCTCTTTGTGAAACATGATGAGTTCTTTCCATCATTTCTCATAAGGCAGGTATAAAATCTTGTTCTTTATTATCTGACTTGTTTTCTTCCTTAAAAAAAACCCATAATGGAACCCAACACTTGAGAAATGGTTTTATGAAGTCACAGTAGATAATATTTCTATATCTTCTCCATAAGACTCCAGAAATCTTTGTTAAAATAAATCATCCAAGAAATATAGCAATTTTGAGTGCAGAGGGCTTCTGTAACTTCCTCTACCAGTGTTCTTATTTATTTTCAACACAGTACTACATTCCTAGCCTTGTTTTTGACCTATGGTCATCTATGATCTGCATACAGTCCTCTGAATTTTTGCATGTCCCTTTATCATGTATTTGCATGGACTTTTTTCTTCTTCTATTGCTGAGTACTTTGTTCCTATTGAATTTCATCCTGATTCTGTGGGAACATCCTTCCAAGGTCAAGATCATTTAAACTTTCCTCCCCAACTTGTAGCATTTGTAATCCTACCCAGTTTATTCTCAGAGGAAAGTTAGATGAACTTATTTATTACAATAAGATTCCACAGTCCATTATTTAATGTGAATCTCCAGTGGACTCCAAGTCTTTGGTTATTACTTTGTTGTTTACTTTATAAAGATATAAAGCCAAAAATATACTACCTGAATTTGACGTCAGTATCTAATTTGTGTTGGTATAAAAGGGAACAGGGACATCAATTAAGAGAAGGCACATCTGCTCTTCCTTCCTCAACAGTGGCCTGGTCTGTCATAGAATGAAATCAGGTTGCCCTGCCTGAGTGGGTCTCTCACACGTCACAGCATTTTTTTTGGGGGGGGTGGTGGTAGCACCCCTGACATTGCATATTGTGGGTGGTCTGTTTTAGTCTATCCTACATCCTGAAGTTTAGGTTGCCAGCCAGTTTGTAATGGCCTGGTCATTAAAGAGGGAAGGAGCAGTTTCTTTTCCCTTGTCCTCTTAGTTCTAATTTCCATGTAGGAAAAAAGGAATATTTTTGGAGAAGCACATTTCACTTGGTACCTATTTGCTTTACAGTCAAATTGTTTTAATCTCTCTTCCCATAAGGCAAGTGATTCTTAAAGAGAGAAAGCCAGCTTATAATTCTGTATATTGGTATCCCCTGCTCTTTGAAAGTTTGTGTTAGGCCACTTTGCTTTTATGAAAGGCCTATGTTAGTACCTGTTTTTGCTAACTGGAAGAAATCCCAAGAGGATATTTGTTTTTATGAAAAAAGGTGGAAAAGAAAAACAATGTTCAGCGATTGATTGGCAGCGAGCTGAGCCATTGTAGAGACAGTGTGCACTCTGAGCAGCAGGAGTGGCCCTGGCAAGCTCCTTCCCTGGAACCACAGTCAGCGTCAGGCCCCATAGCTTTGAACCTTGTCTGTGCTTGATCTCCATTTAGTTTGTGCATTAATTAGCAAACTGTGTCCTAAGGTATCAGAAGAGCCTAAGAGCTGTATAAAGGCATTATGCTTAGCATAAAACTGGACGTAATTAAGCATTTTGATTGTCAATGAAATAAAGACATTGTGTGTGTGTTGAATTTGGGGGTCTGGAAATGCTCAAAATTTATTCCATATAAATGAATGGTAATTGCATCTTCACTTTACACAGTTGCAGCCTGTGAAAGGTTTCATAGGAATGCTCTACTTTCAGATAGTGGGGGAAGCCTGCACTTTTACAGGATTTGGCATCATGTTCACATTTTTAGCAATCACATTATATTTTCTCATTTAGAAATTGGATAGTTGAGTGGAAGTTGTCTTATTCAGAATATGTTTGATTATTTAATATGAAGCGAACTCAGTTCTTCCAGTTGCATGGTGTTGGTCATGGTGGGAGAGGAATTGGTAGTAAATAATTCTGTTTCTTTAGCCAAAAATTGAGAAGAAAATGTTGCCCTCTCTTTCCTCTGTCTCTTAATTGAGTGTCCTGTGCGCTTACGGCTGTTACCCATGGGTAGAAGGATATTGCCTGTTTCTAGAACTTCTAACAAAAAAAGTCTGTGTAAAGACTTGAGCATGTCAGCTTTAGAGAGACAATCTTTCTCCCTGCCCATGTGTGTATGGTAGGTCTTCAGGCTGGTCAGACATGCTTCATTGTCATTGTTTTGAGTCTCACTTTGTTGGAAAAATGGACTCAGTCCTTGTAAGCAGTACTGTCAGGAATGTACTGCTTATTTCTTCATGAATTTTGTAATTTACAGAATGTGTTCTATTCTAACCCTAATTATTAAGCCTGTTGAAATACCTGAGGTCATTTTTGTTTTCTTCTCTCTTACCAATGAGAATTATTCTAAAAAATTTTTTGGCTTTTAAACCAATGTTTTAAAATTGTTCTATACCTGTATTTACAACAGGGCACATTGCCATATCCATTTATGGTCAATAAGACATTACATACCTTTCTGGAGATTTCAGCCTTGCAAGCCAAACCTGAGGGGTTTTTTTGTTTGTTTGTTTTTTAATATATCTTTATTGATTTCAGAGAGAGGAAGGGAGAGGGAGAGAGAGATAGAAACATCAATGATGAGAGAGTCATTGATCGAGCCCGCAACCCGGGCATGTGCCCTGACCGGGAAATGAACCCCGATCGCCTGGATCCTAGGTTGACGCTCAACCGCTGAGCCACGCCCGGCCGGGCCAAACCTGAGTTTTTAAAAATGTGCTGACTGCATATGTATAAATGATGGCTGTGGTCCAAGACTTGTGGAGTCTCCCAAGGTAAGGACTGCATGTAGAAACATCCCCGATTTACCAGAGCACTGTTTTAGGAGCTCTCCTTGTTGTAATTTCTTGGGTAATTTTAATGGTCAGGATTCCTTGTAAGAAAAAATGTGGTTGTGCTGACATTTACTTTGCGCAAACGAAGCATAGTTCATATCCGTTGAAACTGAAGTTATAATGTGTGGCTGTGTGAGTGCTCTCGCCAACCCTTCTTGTATGTTCTTGCATATAAATTGATAGAACCCATGGTAAATCAGATGGTGCAGAGGCTGTTTGATTTTTCCCCCGTCTCCCTGTTTTCTTGTGGGTGGCTTACTTGAGCAAGGGAATGCAGTAATACATTTACCAGCATCAGAAGCTGTATTCATACCGTTATATTATTTCTTTTATTTAAAATGAAGTATTATGGCCTAAAGATTTTCATTTTCATAAGTGTTCTTTGTTTGCAAAAAAAAAAAAACAAAACAAAACGTCTTTTGGATTGCTCTATACTGTGCTCTGAAGTGCTCTTTTCTAGCTGAAAATGAAAGACAAGCAACAAATATCAGCACTAATTCTTTTATTGACATGTTTTTTCCCTTATGATTGTTTCTTTCCTCTTTGTGAATAATGACGTGGTTAGAAGCTAACTTCACTTATCTTGAAAACATAGAGACTCAGTTTCTGGACCAGGGCTCTTTAGGTACAAATGTAGCCTGGCCTCTGAATGGAAAGTCAGCAGGGAGCGTCTGCGCTGGGCAGGTGCTCTGGCAAAGCCAAACAGTCCCTGTTGCAAAGAGCCCTGGGCTTCTCTGTCATTTTCACAAGGAATAACAACGTCACACACAGCATTAAACCTCAGTAGCAAAGAAATGAAATTTACTCCTGGCAGGCCAAGAAATGCATCCAGTCACCTCATGTGATCTTTTACCCCATCCAGCCAAGGCCATGCCTCCGAGGTTAAGAAAATTGTGTGTTACATTGCAAAAATCATCTCCTTGGGAGTAACAAGGGGAGTCTCAAACCTGCCTTTACTTGTTACTTTAGATGGTTTTAAGTCAGCGCACATATGTAACCATCTCAACTTCCATCATAACTTTGCAGTAAATTTACAAAAGGCAGATTTCAGGAGACCTTCAGATAAGTGTTGTTTCTGAAAGCATGATAAAATGGAAGGGGAAAAGCACTCTCCCAGTTTAAACGATGCTTAGGAGTGTTGTAATTGTGGGGTTTCAGGTGATTTAATGTTTTGGCAGCACCAGTCAGACACATGCTGAGAACGGGGGGAAAAAGTAATAGTAGATTTATTAGCTCCTTATTGTCTGGTAGAGTTTTTTCCTCTAAGATGTTTTTGTGTTTAAAAAGTAACATTTTGGGGGGGTTGATTCAAGATCTCAGTGGAAGAAGACAGTCGTAATGAGTTAGGATCTTGTGGGGACAGGAGTTATGTACAGTATTTTTTTATTGACGTAATTGCAGCAAATTAGGAGTGTGTAATTACATTTCTTATTTGTACACACATAATGAATTTGTTTTTATATCATAGTACTTCCTGAAATTAGCTGACAGGTTAGAACAAATTTTTTCCAAGTAGAACTGGCATGTGTACCTATATCCTTGTATTTAACATACTCAACCTTCCCAAACTCCCCCACATACCTATTTGTAATACTCTGCCTCTGGTAAGTAGCCAGAGCATTAAATCAATAGCATGATTGGAACTCAAGTTCCAAGAGTGCATTTGTGACCCTGCAGGAAAGAGTTAACATCGCAGGCCTGACTGCTGTCCTCTTAAGAGTCCTGTTCCCAGGATTGGCCATTGGCTGGCATCTGGGAACTTGGATTTCCAGAGAGTTGTCATCACTCAGGCTGGCAAGAGTGGCTCATGGTGTCTAAGTTGTTTGTATAAACAATGTGGTTTATGTTGAATACCTGCTTTCCTTTTGGGAGTCTGGAATTTTGGCAGGTGCTAGGCAGATGGTGCCTACGTGGCTGACCCCTGATAAAAACCCTGGATGCCTAGGCTCAGGCGATTCTCCCTGGTGGACAGCATTTCACAGGTGTTGTCACAGCTCCTTGCTGGGGAATTAAGTGCATCCTGTGAAACGCCCCTGGGAAGGGACCCCTGGAAGTCTGTGCCTAGTTTCTTTCACTTTGTTCATGCGCCTTTTCTCTCTGCTGATTTTGCTTCGTTGTAATAAATGACAGTGATGAGTACTGTGTGCAGAGCCCTTTGAGTTCACCAAGTGAATCATTGAACCCGCGGGTGAGCAGGGGGACCCGTGACCCAGACCCTGTCATCCGCTCCTGAAGGTCCCAGCCTGTTGACGGGGAGTGCCCCGGGTCAGGGTGTTCGTGTGGCAGGCTGGCTGTGCCCCAGGGCTGTACCCAGGGTGTAGGGAGGAGCTTGGGGGATGATGTGTATGGGAGCTCTTTGAAAACACCACATCACTATCCAAATAAATGCCCAGTGATATTATTATTTTTCTTCTTCCATAATCCGTTCTGGTCACTGCTGTGAGTCAGACATTGTTATGTACACATAGAACACCCAGTCATTTACCCTTCAGGTAATACTAGGCCTCCTTCTCCAGACCGGACCAGGCAAGCTCCCATGTCCCCTGGGGGCTGCGCTTGTAAGAGGGACACGGGGGGGGCAAGTAGACTCGAACTCCCCACCCTCCTTACAGTTTTCACATTTCTCTTAGGTCATTTTTCTTAAATTATATTTTTTATGATTATTATCTGTTCACATTGTTAATTCCAATCAGTTGCAAAATAAAGGTCAGACATCATCTGTCATGTCAGTCAGGTTCCTCTGATCTCACCTCCTTCTAGCCTTATTTCTTACCACTCGCCCTCACGCATCTGACGCTGGCTAAACTCAGGCTCTAACGCATTTCCTTCTCTTTCCACCTTCACATCTTTGCTGCTTTTCTCTCCACTGCCTCCCCTCCGCTCCCCCAGGTTGCCTTTTATCCCTCCATCTCTGCCTGTGCAGAGCACATCTCCAGGCTACCTCTTTCTCAACACTTCTGATCTCTACTAGTCGGAGGCTCTTTTGAAATCCCGTGACATCTTACTCCCTGTCGCGTGTCCACGTTCATTGGGGACGTGCACGAAGCACTGGTGGGAGTGAGCGAGGTACCTGAGAGGAGGCAGCCAGCAGAGGTGCCTTATTTAACCGGCCACCGCGGTGGGCAGTGGAGCTCAAGCCAGGGAAGAAGCTCTGGGAGGTGGCGTGGAGCAGGGCTTCTCAAATTTAATGTGCACGAGACTCACCTGGGGACCTTTTTACAGTGCAGAGCCAGACTAATCTGGGCTGAAGCCCAAGAGCCTGCATTTCTCACCAGCTCCTGGGTGGTGGTGATGCGGCTGGCCCAGGCCTCCATTCCGCTTTTTGGAGAACAGTGATGCTGTCAGGTTCACGTGAAGGGCGAGGCAGCTGGGGTATTTTTATAGTAACTCTGAATGGTCACTAGTTGGGGGCTCCTGCCATTCGCCTGTAAAGTGGCTGTCCCTGACTTGGAGAAAGCCCAGGGGCAGAGAGGTGCCGATACCCACAGTTGGAAGGCTGCTTTGGGTGGGTCGAAGCCTGCTCTATCTTGTGAGTAGGAATATTTATGCATTCCTTTTCTTCCATGCCCGCTTTCAGATCCCTGGAGGTGGGATCTGTACTTAGGGTTTTAAAATTGCACAATGAAGGAGTGGATTGCTGCCACTCTCCACTGAGGCAAAGGGTCACAAGTGCATTCACGGTGGAGTCCAGTGACACAGCCGTTTGTTGTTCCTCATCTGAGGGCCTAAGATGAAGAACCGCCAGAAAAAGCCTCCCTTCTGGGCCTTCATTCCTGAAGGTGACAGTGGCCTGGCCCTCGTGGGCCAGAGTTAACGGAGCTAATTCTACTTTATTTAATTTTCTCTTGAAGGTGCTGTTCATGTTTCAGGAACTTTTGTTCTTTTGTTTAATGTCTTGCTTCACGTTTGAACAGATTTCCTAAGTGCAGGACAAAAATTTGGTTTTCTAATCATAATGGTTAAAACAGTTCTTTGACCTGGTTGCTGAATTCCCTCTAAATTGTTAAAGCCCTTTTCCTCATGAATATCCACTCCTAAATTTCATGTTTCCTTTGCCTCATAAAATACAGCATTTAAAAAACTTCCTACGATATGGAACTTTCTGATGTTTCCTATGTGATAACTGCTAAGGGTTTACGACCTCCTGTATGTCTAGTTCAGTGGTTGATTGAAAAGAAGTGTGACACTCTCATGGCCCTGAATTTATTCGGGTGGGAATAGAAGACAGTCCATATGAAGATGATAGAAAACCCGTTGTGTTCGGGGCTGCCTGGGACAACTGCATATCTTTGATTTTTTTCCCCACTCAGTCCTAATTTCATTTATTTCCTCTTGTCAGTTTGTGTAAAGTATGGGTTCAGATTCCTAGTTGTGAAGGTGTAATCCTGCCACGTATAGGAATTTATCTACAGGCGGGCTTGTGGGCTGGCATGATTAGGGAATGTCACAAAGAATGGACAGTTCTCTGGTTCCTCCTTGAAAAGGGGGATAGGCTGGCGTTGAGATTTCAGGGGCATCAAGGATATTATGGCCATTGTTTTCCTCAATACTCAAGGTCTGGTTTGGTGTCCAGATGGGGCCTAAAGTCATAGAAGATACCTCTGTCTTCCAGTAAAACCAGCGACCAAACCAGGAGTCTTGATTCTTTCTCAGCATCTTTTCTGTGTTCTTTGAGTCTGTATATTCTTTAAATATTAATTTCATAATCCCATTGACGTTGGTTCTTTCTGGCCTTTGACAACTGGTATAAACTCCTTCCATAGATCCTTTCTGTGAAGTGGCTCAGAGGAAGTGATAAGGGAGTCGTTTCTCAATCAGAACATTTGGGGAGGACACGTGTCTTCCCTCTGATTCATTCTTACCGCTGACTGAGTACTATATGGAACGGTTGACTGCTAAAGTCAAAGAACGCAGAGAAAGAAGTGCAAATCCCCGAAAAATGGTATCAGGTTTTTCCATATTGACAAATCCTTATCTTCTGGATAAATATACAACCATGATACTTTATGATGTCCTTCCACATGTGCCTTTGAAACAGAAAATCATGATGAAATAAACAGGTGGTCCCCCGTCTTGAGTGGCCTGGAGAGATTATGTGACCCTCAAAGTGTGAATCTTAGTTCTGCTCCTTATTAGTCTTAAAATGTTGGTTAAGCTCTGAAGGCCTCAGAGCTGCAGCTCCTTTCTTTGTGAACTAAGGATAATAATTTCTCCTGTGGGTTGTTATGAAGAGATGGAAAGGTGATGTCAGTAAATGTTTGGTTCCTTCTCCTCTAAGTTTCCTGTTAATAGAAGCTGGAGCCAGAGCAAAACTTAGGTCTTCCAGCAAAACTTTGGCTTCTTGAAAACAAAGTGCAAAGAGGTATGAATATTCAAAATAATATTTATTTTTATAATTCGACGGACTGAGATGGATTCATGATCACTGAGAGCAGCACTCCTTACTAAGGGCATTATAATATTCCACTGTTGGCAGATATTTCTGTTCCTCACCCCAACCCAAGACTCCTAGTTTCTTGTTTTATAGAATTAGTTGTCAAGACATAAATGCCTTTATTTAATTTCTTTTACGTATTTTCTGTATTCTGACAGAGTTACATGTTCATCTGATACTCAAGACACAAGGTTACCACAGCATTATTTTGTTATTTTTTGTTTTTAATTGTATTTATTCTGATTGTTCCCGTGTCCGTTCTGTTTGGTAGGTGCATACTGTTCAGTTATTAAATATTTTGAATCTCACCAGGGACTACATGCTCTTAAACATTTTTTCTCTGTAGGGTTCTAGCTTGTGTCTTTAAGAGAAAAGGTTATTGGAGTAAATTCTACCAAATTAAGAGATGAATAGTAAGAATTTGCTGGTTTCCTGTTTAAAGCTCTATCGGAGCAAACGTTTACAGTTACTTTCTAGAATAACCTTAAGTTAATGCTAATGGAACGATGTGTTATTAGTCGCATGTTGGAAGGCTAATTATCAGTTTGTAATCTTAGCAAAGTATTATGCTTGTTGGTGTAATCCATGTCAGCGAGGTGACACACTGTCATTATATATTTGTTTTTGCTTACTCTTTGTCTTCTGCACATATCATCAAACAAGCTTTCTTATTAGAGTTCGTGGTTATTTTAATGGCAACCATTTTCACTTGAATTGACACCGTGGTCTTTTCTGAGACATAAATGTAGTATAACATCTGCTACATAATCTTTTCTAATGATATGTGTGTAGACACCTTGAAACTCCTTTTGTTTCTGTGTCTGAACTGTTGGATTAGTAGCAGATTTACCAGTGGACTGAGGCGTTTCTCTAAATTGTGTTCATATAAAATGTAGGCCTATTTTTCACCTGTCTACGTTAGTTTTCCCTATAAATTATCCCATAGTTTTCAACCCAGGAACAAAAATGAATTGTTGATGTTAATTAACCTCTTTTTACAGCTCTCAATTGTAATTAAAGTCAGTATATTACATTCTGGTTACTAATAGTTTATGTTCTCTAATATTTGAACGTTTGTTAGATAGTTTTCTAAAACAAAAGTGTCTTGTTCTATAAGCAAATTTCTCTATTAAATATATGCTTGTAGTGCTCTCTAAGCATATTCTTACTTTTTTCTTAAGTTATGATCTATAACTGCTGAGGGATTCATCTGTTTTGGCTTAAGGAAGGCTAGATACTCATTTACTAAGTGTTACCTTATATTAGAGCTTTAGTAACATTTTCCCCCCCATTAGGGAACTAACCCACTTATGGGAAGCTGTTCCTTCTTTATTTGTATTGACTTCTGATTTTCCGTATTTGGTGATTTTTGATCGAGTAGTGTATGAAATTTGGTTTGAAAGTTGGCTTAGAGCTTCATAAGAACAAATCATTTCTTTGTCACTCCTTTTCATCTCCGCAGCCCCAGCTCTTAGCACAGTGCTAGGCCCACACAGACAGCTGATAAATATTTGTTGAAGTAAATAGCTCCCCAAAGACTTGCTTGCATCTTTTTTTGTTCAGTCACCTGGCAAGAAAAGGAAGTGTTAATACCAGCTCTGTCTTTGGAGGCCCAGTTCCTTAGTTCTTGTGCAGATTGGCATTACGTAATCTCTACCTTCGGAGAACATCTTCTGTGACAGGCACACTCTCTATCAGCTGTTGAAATACTGAGCTTGGGGTTAGAAAAATGCAGAAACATTTGTCTCTCAAGCCTAAAGAGGTTGTTTAGCAGAAGAGGGGAAGTATTTAAATCAGAAAAATTTGCTTTCTTTTTCAGACCCTTCCTAACCATCCAGGGCAGCCTTCATTTCCCGGATGCAGTAAATTCTTCTGTTAGATGATTGAATCTTGTAAGCCAAGATGATTTGCTCATTGATTCTGTTTGCATTACAGGATAAGGACAATGCTAAATACCTACAGGTACACATTCCTGTTTTTCTTCCAAGTTTTATTGCAGTGGTTCTTAAATAGAGTTAATAAACACTTTTGTCTTGGGTTTTATACAGTACAAAGTATTACTGAGAATTTTATTTAGTAGTGGTTTTGTGAACCTCATTAACATTTTGATTTATTTTGTCTTACGTGGTATATTCTTTTTGTTTTGATATATAGCAGAAAATAATTTCTAAGTACTGTAACTGTATTCTTTAGAGGATTTGAAGACATTCTCATAAAGGATGGTACATGTGTATTTTCTGGGAAATCAGATTCAAATCCGGTGCTCTGGGCGCGTGTGACAGGAACTGTTTGCAGCAACAGTCCAGATGTGGGAAGTCAGGAATGTGGAGGACAGGGATAGTGCTGTCCCTTTCTTCTTGCATAGGGACCAGAGCGTTGATTTACTGAGAATTGTGGGGTGATGTTCAGCTTGAGACAGTGGTTTATGCCATTCGTGTTTGGAATAGTTCATAGAAACCAGATTCTCACTTCAGATCTGTTTTGTAAGTAGGTAACATACATACAAGTTATTTTTTAAAATGCTGCCCACAAAAAAGGCAGCACGAGAGATGCCAGTGCCAGTGTTCCTCCCCTGGCGCCTGGTGCTGCGGGCGGTGAGTGTGTCGCACTCTCAGGGAGTGGGACCGCCTGAGGCCTTCCCCAGGAAGCCGGCTCGGCCCTGCCCTTCCTGCTCGTAAATGGCCACGAGCTCCGCACAGGCCTTGGAGGGAGGGCTTGGCCTTCTGGCTCTGAGCCCTGGCCTGAGTGGGTGTGAGTGTGAGTGTGAGCGTGAGCGTGAGCGTGTGCGTGTGCGTGTGCGGGAGAGGTTGGCTCTTTGATTCTGCTGGCTGTTGGCATAAGTCACCTGACGATGCAGCTCCTCCCTCCTTTAAGGAAGCCACTAACCATATTTATTAGCAGGGTAATGATCATGTACAGGAGCCTCCCCAAGTCTCCTCTTGAGATGCCCTTCGGGCTGACCTGCGGTGGTCCCTGGGACTGCCCTTGCTCGCAGGGTACTGGTGATGAGTGGCTTGCAGCCTCCTCCTGCAAGTCACACATTTATTGATCTCACACAGCAGCCTTCTGCCAGAGGCCTTGTATTGGGGATCAGAGGGGTCTCTGGACCACCCAAGGGGGACCCCATAGCAAGCTCTGTTACCTGAGGGTGAGACTCCAAGCCCTGATAGGGAAAGAGCATAGCAGGCCAAAGGCAAGAGGCAACCCAGAGACAGAGAATTTGGTGGCAGCAGGAAATTGAAGCTGGTGGTCACAGAGCAACTAGGCCCTGAAGAATCTCTGGAAATGTGCTAGCTGCGTGCTTGTTGAATGTAGGAGGGGAACTCAAGCCCTTTCAACTCGTCATTTATATAAAAGGAGTCCTTGGAAAGACTCAGACAGGCTCCTTTGATATTACTGTTACCTGCTTTGAGGAGACGACTCACAAACCATCTTTTAGGATGGACGGAGTATGCTGGCTAAAGGTCTGGGCTCTGGCATTGCCCGGCCTGGGTTTGAGTCTTAACTTCAACATTTGTTATCTGCGTGATAAAGGATAAAAGCCACTTTATCTTTCTAAGTTTCGGTTGCCTCCTCTGTAAAGTGGGAGATAATCACAGTGATTGTCGTAAACAATAAATGAGATGTATTATGTGTTACGTGTTTTCCACAGGGCCTCGCAGTAGTAAATGCTCAGTAAGTTACTCAGTATCAGCCGTCATTACTATTCCAGTGCAGCTGTTGTTGATCTATGTCTGACTTACGTCCATAGAAGGAAAGAACAGTTGACAATGATTAAAAAAAAACACTGCTTATTTACTAATTTACTGAGATCAGAACGAAGTGTAGCCTTGAGCCTGTGTTCTTTTTGTGAAATAGAAGGGTTACAAAATTAAGCTTTATGTATGTAAGCAAAGAAAAGACATCTTAAAGTCTTTATCTGACTGTTGCCAGTTTCTGATAGCTGGGTACAAATGACTTCAGGGATACTGTTTGTGTTTGTTGTCATGTTTGCAGTGAAAATCAGTGCACTTCCATGAAGTTGTAAACTTATCAAAAATAGAATTAAAGTAAAATAAAGCCCTAACCCACCTCAAGTCCTGCGAAGTAGCCCTGGGAACAGCAGAGTATTGTTGGTGCATGTTGAGGAGCTCTTGTGTCCCACCCAAGGTACTTCACTCCCCTGAAGGGAGCCGTTTTATGTGGATTCCTGATTTTGTGCTGGTGGACAGAAGAATTGTTAGATAAGCTGATACCTCCTTTACGAGTAAGAAATTCTTTAGCTGTCTTTCTCTAGGCAGGTAGAGAGTGTCGCAAAGATTAGTCACATAGATCCCTTCATTTTTTACTTTTAAGGTATTAAATTTATTAAACCTTCTAAATGAAAGTAAGCTCTTGTCATTTTATGAAACCAAAGTCTCTAATGACGTCTAGAAAATTCTCTATGGCATGACAAGTTTAAGTTTTCATTTACATTATTGTGTCCATGATATCCTGCTTCTGCCCTCTCATCTTAACTTTGTAACCTTGAAGATTGAAGGGTACCCAAGAAATTGAAGATTTCTTGGTGATACCTTCTCTCAGTCTTCACCCTGCACCCCAGTTGTACCATCATTGGTCATATTAATATTACTCTGAATTATAAAAATTAGGAGAAGTAGCAGAACACAGTGGATAAGTTCATGGACTCTGGAGCCCTGGAACCAGAGTTTGCATCTGGATCTGCCACCGCATAGCTGTAGCATCTTGGACAGGCTGCAAGGTTTCTCTCTGCCTTGGCTTCTTCATCTGTAACTAGGGGTATTAATAGTACTCTGTCATTTGTACCACCATGGCTGTGAGGATTAAATCATCAGTTCATATGTATAGAGTAGTTAAATTTGTCTGGCCCACAGTAAATAATATGTAACCTTTAAGTTTCATTTTAGAGCATTGTAATAGAGTAGCATGGGCTACTCTAACAAACAGACTCCATATATCAGTGACTTAATTTAGTAGAAGATTATTTCTCACTTATTTAAAGTCTAAAATGGGTTTTCTTGATTAGTGGGGACCTACGAAACCAAGTAGCACTTAATATTAATAAGGATATTCAAATGTTAGACTGATTCTCTTTCTTGCAAGGAGAAAGTTCAGCTAACCCCAGCGTTAGTTGTATGTGGTCCAAGGTTAGGCCTAGAACCAAGAAAGTGCTAATAAAGATGTACTTATAGTATTGGGAATACCTTGGATTTTTCAGGTAGAGTTTTATAAAAGTCCTTATAGGAGGTAAGTTAATTTTGAAAAGGGGAAAGGAAATGAAAGTAAGCTCGAATGCAGGGAAATGTAGAAAACTCAGCCTAGACGAGAATGGAAAAGCGTGGTTCATGTTGAGTCCAGGGAGAGAGATGGCTTTGAGTGTGGAATGTTGTTAGTGGATATAGGCATAGGATTGGTCAAAATGAAATTATATAGGTGCTGGAAACTAGTAACACATCATGAAGTAGATGAATCTGAAATGATAGTGGCCCAGTTCTGAAGAGATAATAACAGATTCATAGACTTCTTTTGAAGCAAGCAGAGTAATAGGGCTAATTAAGTCCTTGAAGAGTATTAACATATTCCTGGTGTCCTGAAATAACTATAGACATACTTTGTCTAAAACAAACTCAACATATTTGAGTTTATAGAGCAGCTTCATTGCGGGAGAATTAGAACTGTTTCCTCAATTCATAAGGATTTTACAATATTTTTTTTTCATACCTTACTAGTTTAAACAGGATTTTATGAACTAACTTTAATTCTAAATAAATCTTTTCACAACGCTATTTGACAATTATGTGTCCATGCAGCTTCTCTCAAAATATATTTTTTCTTTTTTTCTGTTGAAAGATTCCAAGTGGTATTATAAAGAGGAATACCTTATAATAAATTATAAACTGCTCTTTTATGTGCTTTTTTTCTCATATCAATACACGTATAAATCAACAGTGTGTTTGTATTTCTTTATTTGCTTTGCTTATACTAAAGATAAATGCTGAAAAATTCAATAGTCTATTATATGTAAACTATTACTAGTATTTTATGACAACTAATTAAAAAGATTGGATACCAAAGCATATTTCTCCATTAGGGTTTTGTAGTTTAGACCTTTATAGGATATTGAGAGCTAAATTAAGTTGACTTGCATTGAATTTAATGAGCTTCTAATGCAAACAAAGCACCATGTTTTATATGTAAGGTTACCATTAATATAGCTGGATATTTAAACTAACAATATTGGAAATTTTTTTTGTTAGAGGATAATGAATGTTTTGAAATTAAAACAGAAAAAGAATAAAAATTAATTCCACCTAAAATCAACCTATTCCCCTTTTTTTGTTTCAGATGTTCTCCTAGCTTTTGAAGAGCTATAGAGACAACAAATTGTCCCCATACTTTTGTAGAGGTTACTGGGATTAAGAATTTTCAGTCTTTATTTTTTTAGGAATTTTTCTTATGCTTTTAGGACTTTGGCTGTCACTCAAAAGCCCCAGAGGCTTAAAAAAATTTAAAAAACAAATTTTAGTGTTTCTTATTCTTTCTTTTCAGAGTAAAACTCATGCCTACAAGGCCATAGAGCATTTGGTGACCATAGTTTTTTCAACCCATGACTAACCTGTATGTGGCATCAATGCCAGAGCTCAGTAGGAAATTTTCACTTTCTTATGGAAATTAAAAGTAATTGACTGGTCCATTTTAGGTGTTTCTTACATGGTTCTACTTTGCAGAGGGAAATGATAGAAAAAAAGTGCAGAAAAAAGTAAAAGGAGGGAAGGGAATTCTGAAAGAAGTCGAAAGGGCAATGAGTGGGGCGGTGGAGATCTGAAGGTGGAATATTGAAAAGATGAGTCTCGGTGGTTCTGTCTCCTGCTGCTGGTTGGCATGCTGGTCCAAGTTAAGGACTTCAGTGTTATTCCTGAAATGTGTCCAGCTTTACCTTTTTTTTGGTGTTGGAGGCCATTTGTATTCCACAGTGGTTTCTAATTTGTAGTATGTTCTTTCTGCTATGGTAGAAACGTCACTGTTGTGGCAAAGCAGAAATAGGTCAACTTTCGGTACATCTCTAGAAGTGACTGATTTAGCCTGAAGAGCCACATCAGCCACCTGAAGGTCCACATTCCATTTAAAACCACCTGCTCTGCTTTGAAGGGGCCTCTGACTAAATAAGTGATTAGTCATCTGCAAGTGGCGAACAGTGTTAGGTCCACTGTAAATGGCAAACGTTCTCATACCAGTGTAGAAGCAGTTTGGTCACCAAATGTTCTTGTTGCAGCTTCTGTTGTGGATCCTTGCAAGCAGTTTCTGTAGTTTGAGTATGTAAGGAGCCTTGAAATCAGGACTCTAGTTATAGGACTCTAGCAAATACATTTTGAAGAAAATTCATTTGGCATTGCGATAAGAGACTCCAGTAGAGACTTTCTTTGCACATATAAAAAAGTCCAATGTGGAGTTATGCAAGGAATGTGTTCTTAGGTCATGTGTGTCTAAGAAAGCAAGCAAATAAACATCTCTCTTTGTGCTGAAAGGAAGGAAACACTATTTATTGGCATCTCATAACTACATTCGATTTTTGTGAATCTGTTTTGCAGGAAAGCTGTCACTTAGTGAAATGCTTAGGCAAAATTTTAGATTCCAGCACCTTTTTATACTTAAGTTGACTCCAAGGAAGAACTTCTGATGATGTAGGTTCTCACATGCGTACATGCATACAAGCATACATGCGTGTGCTTGTATATGTATATGTACATAGACATATAGCCTACAGGATTCTTGACACAGTTACGCAAGGAAAAGTTTGAAAAGCCTGATGGCTCTGGGAAGGACTCGGGAAAAGGTTCAAAAAGAGACTGCTTTTGGACAAAAACCCTGTAATTCCATGAGGCACTGAATACCTACAGAATTAAAGTGGAGCTCAGAGGTTGCAGTAAGTCTTTTCAACCTTCTAGTTGCCAAAATACATAACTATATGTGGGCAGACAGATTTCATTAGCTTCTGTGAGTAACCAAACCAGAATACGTACGTGTAAGTATAATAAAAACAAAGACATTATTTTGAAAAAACCTCAGGAACCTGAGATTTTAAAATGATTTTCAGAAGGGAATATATATTACACTTATGATGAAAAGCAGTAAATAAGAGAGGAAAGGTCACTTGTTTACTCATTTGTACCAATGTGATGTCATTAATCCAAATAATTTAAACTGTAATCCTGGGTTAAAAGAAAATTAGTAATCACTTATTAAAACAAGTTGTAGCAGGCTGCTGGTAGCAGAAACACCTGATTCTAATTGTCTTCACCAAGGAGGAAATTCTTTCATGTCAAGCAAGTCCAGAGGTAGGGCAAGCTGCAGACGTGACAGCTCGGGCCTCTGGCTTCTCTGAGATTCTTTTGCCTTAGACACTTAGGAAACCAGCCACAGGGCTTCCGTCTCCATATCCAGATGAGGCAGATCTAGGCCTCTTTTTTCCAGTCTTTCCTTCTTGGGAGCAAGGCAGACTTTCCCAAGGTCCCTCCAACACAGAGTCAGCGCCGTATTGGTATTCAGTCCTTCCTCGGGTCCCTGAGTCATCCAGACCTGCCTCGAAAGGTCAGCTCACTGCCCTGGCAAGGGGAGCCGGACACTGCACCCAGTGATGGTCCCCTTCAGGCTTCAGGATTCACACCTGAACTGAGGGCAGGACCACTCACCATCCCTTGAAGTGCGTGAGGGGGAGTGATGGATGCCCTAACAGAATTGGGGCTCTGCCAGCAAGGTTAAGGGGGGGAGGGTATCTGCCTTTGTAAACAGAAAATGATGGAAAAGTGGATTTTAAAAAGGACAAGAAATGTGTCTATTAAGTGTAACCTTTGGTTTTCTAGGTTACTTAAAAAACACACCTCATTCTTTTGTAAAGAGAAGATAGATTTTTTTCAAAATAAATAAATAAACAAGAATTTATTTTGAAAAATTTACCAAACAGAGCAATTACCCAGGAATTCTTAGGTGGCACCTGGCATAGGGTTGGGATTGAATATCATTTATCTCCATTACCAAGAAAATGGGGTTCTAAGTCCATAGCTGACACTTAGAAAATGGGGTTCTAAGTCCATAGCTGACACTTATCTTTGATTTTTTTAGTACAACTACTGCCATCTTTGCTAAATCTTATGAAGTAATATCCTGAAAAAAATGCAAGTATTTGGACTTGCAGCAGTTTTTGAAAAAGTCGCTGGTATTTGCACGTTAAAGAAGGTTTGGCAGTTGGGCTAGTAAACGAGGAAGATGCTACTATGTCTTCATAGACCTACAGCATGCGGATTTTTGACAAAGCTGTGGGGTCTCTGAGCATCGTCACTGTAACAGTGGTGACAGCCACCCCTTATTCATCACCTGCACCCTCCGCCAGGCTCCATGCTCAGTGGGTAGTATGTTCACTTTTGTTTTAAGGAGGGAGCATAACTTGGCCCATGCTTCCCCTCCTACAAGTGGAACAGATGGGAGTGGAAACCAGGCCTGTCTACCCTGAAGCCCGTGATATCAGACTTCTTCAGAGGAGAGATGAGAACGTGGCAGTTCTGTCCTCTATGGATGGAGCCTTAGTCCCGGATCAAAGCCTCCGGCACATTAATCACTGTGCTTTTGGTCGCCATGTAGAACAGAAACTGTACTATATGCAGTGTGCAGGTATTAAAGGGAGTTTTCCCTTGCCCTGCCTTCCTCCCAGTGTATTCTTCCCACAGAAGTCAATTATCCGGTGGAGCCATAAGGCTGCTGTATTACTGCTGTGCCGAGACCCATCTGGGAGCTTCCTGCCTCACCCGGAATAGGAGCTAAAATCCTAGGAGACCTCCTGGTCCTCTGCCTGCTCCCTTCCTGCCACCCTCCATTCTCTGGCATCGCCTCCTGCTCTTCTCTTTCTGGACTCTTCCTTGTTCCACCCTCCTTGATGTTTCCTGAACCCAGCAGCCTCCCTTCTGCTTCTGGGATTTCGCCTTTCAGGGTTTGTCCTACACTGCTCCCTCGCCTGGAATCGGCATAGGTCCCTCCTCCTCTCCTGCAGGCCTTTACTACCTGGTCTGCGTGAGGACCCCACCGCACACCCTAACCCCTTGCTGTTTCTGGTTTGCCTTCCTGGGGGTTTTCAGTGCTGTGTCACATCCTGTACATGTATTTGCCTGCTGTCAGCCTCTGCCCGCTAGAAGCTCAACAGGGGGCTTCGTGCATTACTAGACCCCGAGCGTCAAGAATGGGGCCAGGTACAGTGTAGAGGGTCAGTAAATACTGTTGGCCGAATGAATGAGTGACTCATTCGTAGACAGAGCCCTGGCTGTGATCAAGCAGGTGAACCGCTGAGAGAGATTCACAAGGACATGGGATTACTTAAGTGGAAAACCTCCTTTAGATGTTTTTACCCGGTGAATGGTGTTCAGTCTTTTTTTCTCACTAAGAGTGAATCAGAGTGTCTGGTTTTGTTTAGCACATTTTACTCTGATATTCCTCCAAATGTGGGACCTTGGTATAATTCTCAATTGCTAGAAAAGTTTTCCAGCCTTCTTGACTTCCAGCACGTTAGAAGTCTTGAAGGCAGTCACCCAGTAGCTTCCATGTGCCCACGACTCTGCAGACCCAGAGGGACACTCAGGATTGTATTGACATGTTTGTAGTTTGCATGGTGCTGCTTGTAGGTGATATGCCAAATGAAGGCAGAGCTTCATGTGGAGTTAGTATTGTTTTTGCTACCCCAACAATATGATGACAGGCAAAGAAGAGACAACTACGCCAGGCTAACCAGTGTGTACATCAGGGGAGGAAAGACGAGGTCAGACGGAAGATGCTTATGGCAATGGTGGTAACCAGCTCTGAGGGACTAGACCTTTGCACCTCTGGTATCTAGAGTAATTTTCATTACTTGAAAAAAAAATTTCTTTGGTGATATGCCAGGTACTTTGCTAAGTGCTAGGAACAATGACACACAGCAGAATAAGATCCCTGTCCTTGGAACTTCCAAACAGGTAGGGAAGACTGGTATTTTAACCAGTACACACACAGATATAAATAATTAACCATGATTAAAACTCTGAAGAAAATTAGGCAGTGTGAGAGGGAGTGATGGTGGGAGGGGCCAGGGTGCACCCTGCCAAGAGCATAAGGCCTGCCCTTTGAGTAGGTGTGAGAGTCCTGGCTTGAGTTTAAGGAGGTGATTTTGTCATTTCATTAGCAGCAGTCACAGTAAGCCTCAGGTGTCAAACCCACATCTCTGTAACAGGGTACACGAAATTGGGAAGTTCAGTAAGATTCAAAGGTTACTTAGCAAGAGAATGGCTGTTTATATTAGGCTCATGGTGTTGCTTGGGACAGCAGGATTCTGTTGGATGGAGAGTGTGCAAACAGCAGGTATGACCAGCATATCTAGGCAGGGTGGCGGCGGCCGCAATCTACGTGGCTGAAGAATAAACTGTGGGACTTTAAACTGTGGCAGGGCTAGGAAACGGCCACAGTTGAGGGGGATTATACTGTTTTATTAAGTTGTCTTTGCGCTTCAAATAGAAAGGCCATATAAAGTCAGACTGTTCCAGAAAAAAAAAAAAAGAAAAAGTCTTCATGTTCATGCCCTACTAAGAAGATCAAAGTTCATTTAAGTTTGAGTTGAATGACAGCTGGTTTTAAAAAACCCTACTTGCTGCCCTGGCTGGTGTGGCTCAGTTGGTTGGGCGTCATCCAGTGCACTGAGAGGTCACCGGTTCGATTCCCGGTCACTGGTTCGATTCCCGGTCACTGGTTCGATTTCCGGTCAGGGCACATGCCTGGGTTGTGGGCTCGATCCCCAGTAGGGGGCGTGCAGGAGGCAGCCAATTGATGTTTCTCTCTCTCCCTCTCTCACCCTTGCTCTGTTTCTAAAATCAGTAAAAACATATTTTTTAAAAATCCTGCTTGCACTGTCAAAGCAACACCCAGCCACAGCGTTTTAGCTGTGAAGCTCACCCCCTTATACTTGTTAATAGCATGTAATATTTTAAGTGGCATACAACTATCCTTTACTCTGTGGAATATGAGTTTCTGTAAAAATGACTGGTCACCATTCATTTCTTCAGCTTCTTTCATTATATAATGTGATCTGGGTTTCCATAGGAGCAGAACCAAATCAAAACAAAACTCCACAGGCTCTTTTGAAAACCATTTCGGAGCAAGTAGTATATGCCCAGCTGTAGAACTGCCATTTCTTTGCTATAGCATTGGGATGCTGAAATGGTAGCTCCCTTTAACTTTGTAAATTCTGCCTTTTTTTCTCCCCGGCTGTTAAATATGTCAGTATGTTTGAGGATTGCTCTAGGATTGCCCTGGGAACTTGTTCCTTTGTCAGTTCAGGGAAGAACCAAGTAGTTTCTCTCCCTGACTCTGCTCTGTGCCCTTCAAAGCAGAATCTCTCAGAGTGTGGGAGGAACCCCTGCACCAGAAGCCCCTGGGATGCTGTTAAAACTGCAGGTTTCTGAGCCCAAGCCCAGAGTTTCTGAATGCAAAACTCTAGGATCCTGAGAGGGATTATATTCCAGCTCAGTCCCTGCAAGTCCTCAGGACCACATATTTATCATGGTTCCATCCCAACATTATTGTGACAGTTCTGTGGTGCCAGAGAGCATCAGACATTTAAACCCGTCCACCCAGGCCTCTAGCCTAGACTTACTCATAAATATTACCTAAAAAGTTAGTCACATTTGTTTTTAAATTCTGACCTGTTTTTTTCCAGAATAGACTGATAATTTACCTCTTTCTTTTCCATGGGTCAAGTTTTACAAATGTTATATGAAGGGAATTTTTTTTCATGATGTTAAAAAAAAAAGGTATTTAGACCATTAAAGCATATGAATTTGTAAAAAAGTTCTAAAGAAAATAAAAATAAAACGAATTTATCCTTTTAGGAATCTTATATCTTCCAAGGACTTGGTTGATTATTTCGTCAGCTGTGTAAGGCACTTCAGAGTAATCAGAGTTCTGCACATAGTTCACCTGAGAGTCAACAACTCCCTTTCAGTGTCCTTCTGGGATGCCTGATCCATTCGGTTTAGCTGTTGTGTGTGTTTTTTTCCTCCAAAATCCTATTTGCATGAACAGGAACGATCCAGTAAGACTTCTGAGGGGAGAGAACCAGTCCATGGATGAAAGCATGGAAGATTAGCTCTGTTATTTCTGTGTCCCCCGATGCTGAGCACAATGGCTGATATGCAGCAGGACCCTGTCTACCCTGCTGTCCCTGCGGCGTCATCCCAGAAAGGGATGTCCCCGACCGAGAGAGTGGGATAGAGTGAATGGCCATCTGAGTCACTAAGTTCTCCTGCTGCTGATGCCCAAGCCAAGGTCAGACATAACAGCAATGGTTGATGTTACAAACATAGGTCACTTATACATTTGCTGGTTTCCATAAATTGCAAGAAAATGAGCACAGACTAGCTGCTCATAGAACAGCTAAACCCAGTGCACAGGCAGGAGGCCTTGAGAGAACAAGCAGGGCGCACAGCCACCCGCTGTGGGGAGTGAGGAAAACAGCTCTTTAGGGAGGCCCAAGGCCGCACCAGTTCTCTCAGGGTCCACTGGAGCAGTCTGAGAACTGAGAGGTTACGGGGACAACCAGAGGCTAACCAGAGAGGAACCTGGGAGCATAAAAACAGGGCCACGTCCACACGTTCCATTTGCTGTTAGCAGTATGAACTGGCTACTGGCAGGTTGGCCTTTTTATTTAAGAACCTTTAAAAAATGACGCAGTTGCTTTCTATGAAAGTAGGAGGCTGATGTTCAGCACTCCGTGAGTATGTACTGCATAAATGTTACTACCATGTGTGAGATCATTACATGGAACTAGCTGCTAAGTTAAAAGCAAAACACCTGTTTCTGTGTAGGAAGTGTCTGCACATTTTCTTCAGTCTCCCACATCAGTACAGCAGAGAGCTGGGTAGTGCAGGTGTTTGGAGAGCTCAAGCATTGGTACATCAGATAGGTACCAGTTAGAGGCCCATGCATGCAGTTTCTTTATGCCCCTTCTTCTAAACACATTTATCTTGTTAACACTTGTATTGGCTTTTTTTTTTTTTTTAAATGCGGAATCTAACATTGACTCCTGGTAGAGGATTTATTAATGAGAACATATTTTCACTACTGTGCAGTGAATAGATAATAGCATTTTTGTTACCTGTAAATACCTCCACGAAAGCCTTTCAGTCAGGTCACATTACTTCTCAGAAAAGGCTAATGTTTGTGTAATAACTCAAAGGCATGACTGTAGTCATCCCTCTCCCCCATGTTATGTATGTCTATCTCTTACATTTTGCCATTCCCATGGAAAGATGTACTTCCCTGTGAAAAATTCCTACGGGGTTTCAGTAGCCCACAATCCCATTACCGTAACTGACTGGCCTCTCACCTGCCCCCACCACTCAGATAAGAGGATTCACTTTTGTGCCTGTGCAGGTGTATTTTGCCAACATCAGCAGTCAGACGGTTCCCTGTTTCTTTAAACAGTGTGTGTGAGAAGCGGAATTTGAGCCCAGGCCTCCTTGGGAAGACCAGAATCATTTCCTTTTTCTAAAATTCTTTCTGAGACTAGTGATACTGCTTTGCTAAAAATGTTCTGTATTAAAGGCTTTCTGTTAGCACATAGGCAGACGTGACCAGTGTGTGGGAAAGGCTGCGAGTGGTGGCGGTCGCCCTTTGCAGAGGCAGTGTGACCTTTCTGTGCCAGGATCGAACAGTCGGTCCGTGAGTCGTCGGCCTGGGATGGTTTCGATGTGGCCCAGCCTCCAGGAAGGACCTGAGTCAAATACCAAGATGCTTTCCTACCTCAGGGGGCCAAACACAGAAGCATAGCTCTGTCCTCAAACCTACCCAGTCAGTTTAATTGCTGGGTTCATCATTTCATAATGTAATCACTCTTATGGGTGGTTAGGCAGTTAACCAGCCATATGGAAGTGATGTGAAATTATAATCAAGGTAAAATTGAGCAGCAGAGTAAGACTCCAGCAGCTTTCTGGTTTCTGTGCTATGGGAAGACAGGCGCTGGAGCAATGATGTATATATACCTGGTTAATATGTTCTTGAGAAGGGCCAAATGGCCTTCCTTAAGCTTAGGGACTTGAGAAATAACCGCGGAATATGAGACAAATGAGACTTAAGATTGGCAAAAGGGAGAATATTTTCAAACCACTTCAGCCCATTAGACTTTCAGTTGGTTATAAAACAGAACATATGACCTCAGAGCGGACAATCAGCCATGAATTTATTTGATTCACAGTAAATGTTGTTTTTGTGTCTCTGCCTTTATACCAACTTCACTCTGACTTGCCCCGGGCCATTGTAGCTGTCTTCCACCTGCTGCCACCAAGGTTCCAGTTGCGCCTTCCTTCAGGACAGGATCTTGTCAATTGCTTCCTACAGAGGAGATGCTCGGAAGGTACATGTTGAAGTGAATTTTCAAAATAGTTGATAATATCACTTTCATAAACAATAGGACTCATTTTGCCCGCCCCCCAAATTGCAGCATAATTGACGCACAACATTGTATTAGTTTTTGGTGTACAACATAATACTTCAGTGTTTATATGTAGAATTGTGAAGTAATCACCACAAGGGTCTAGTTAACATCTGTCAGCATACACAGCTATAGATTTTTTTCTTGTGATGAGAACTTTTAAGATCTATTCTCTTAAGCAACTTTCAACTATTCAGTGCAGTGTTACTAACTGTTGCCACACTGGACACTACATCCCCGTTATTTATTTATTTTAAAAATGGAAGTTTACATCTTTTGACTTCCTTTACCCATTAGCCCACCCTGTGTCTGTGGGCTTTTTTTTTTTCCCCCCCATAAAAAAGGTTCCACATACAAATGAGATCATACAGTATTTATTTTTCTGTCTGGCTTATTTCACTTAGTATAATGCCCTCAGGTCCATCCACGTTGCAAATGGCAGGATTTTTATTCTTTTTTTATGGCTGGATAATATTCCATTGCATATATATATGCCACCTTTTATTTATCCTTTCATCCCTTAGGTTGTTTCTATATCTTGGCTGTTGTAAATAATGCTGAGATGAACGTGGAAGTGCATATATCTTTTTGAGTTAGTGTTTCGGTTTTCTTTGAATAAATACCCAGAAGTGGAATTGCTGGATCATATGGCAGCTCTGTTTTTAATTTTTTGAGGAACCTCCATACTGTTTTCCATAGTGGCTGCACCAATATACAATCCCACCAACAAGTGCACAAAATTTCCTTTTCTCCACATCCTTGGCAACACTTTTAAAAAAAATTCCTCACCTGAGGATATGTTTTTACTGATTTTAGAAAGAGAGGAGGGGAGGGGGAGGGAGAGGGAAACATCGGTCTAAGAAAGAAATATTGATCGGCTGCCATGTGCCTCGACTGGAGGTCAAACCTGCATCCTAGGTATGTGCCCTGACTGGGAATTGAGCCCACGACCATTGGTGTACAGGATGATGCTCTAACCAGCTGAACCAACTGGCCAGGCCTACTCCTTGTCTTTCTGAGGATAGTCATACCGACAGGTGTGGTTTTGATTTGCATTTCCCTGATGATCAGTGATGCTGAACTCTTTTTCATGGACCTGTTGGTCATCTTTGCCTTCTTTGGAAAATGTTTAATTAGATCCTCTGCCCATTTTTAAATTAGATTGTTTTTGTTTTGCTATTGACTTGTATATCCCTTCCCTTTTGATGGTTAAAAGAGAGCATTTTAATTACCTTTTTCCTCTATCTTGACCGATTAAAGGAAATACTATTATATGGTGGACTGTTGGCAGTGAGTAGAAATTAAAAGGAGGTTTAACATTAACCTTATAGAGAAACAGTGAAAGGCCAATGAAATAATATAAGAAAAGGCTTACTAATAATATTACTTGCTAATATAATTAAATAAACATGGAAAATATTGTGCATTTAGATAGTGGTCTAGATCCATCCTAATACCTCACCACCCACTTTCAATAGAAGCTATTTTCATAAGTGTATAGGAGTCTAGTAATGTCATTTTGGCTAGAAATCATTTTACATTTATGTCACTGCTATAGCGTGGATTAAGCAGGTGCAAACAAATTAAAGAAGAGAATGTTTAGATCTCAGAGAGTAAAATCCGTATAACTCTCAGAGGTAGGGCTTGAAGTATCTCCATGGTTTGAGGAAGAAGTTTTAGTGACACCATGTTTCTGTGCATGATTCGTACATGTACAACGTGGGAGTATTCATCACCTAGAAGTCTAGAATTAACAATTTTGTAACCAACTATATAGAATGATTCATACAAAGCCTTTCACTTTTTTTTTTAAAAAAAACCATACATTTGGATACATAGTGAATTATGGATTTTTATTCTCTTTTATTAATAAAGTAGTGTCTTTGGTAATGACTTCTTAACTGTTCATGGCATGGCATATGCTGCTTATAAAATATTTTAATATACTAAGGTCTAGTTCAGAATTATAATCAAAGAAGGGGCCTTTAGAAAATATCTTCCAGGAAGTCTGATTATAAAAGATTTTAGTAGTAACGTTCTTCTTGACCAGAATTTGTCTAGCATTGCGTGTCTTGTCTTCATTTTGTACATTTTCTTTAGTTTTATGACTAGATTCTTAATAATACCTGCCTACCACCCCACTCTTCTGTTCCTTCTTGGACCTGAGTAAGTATAGCTTGATGCCCAGTCTTCATTTATCATAGCTAATTTGAGAGACAGTTGAGCCTGGACATGCAAGATCTTGTTACTAAGCACTGATTTGTAAGCACCAGGGACTGTCCTGGTCGTGTTAACACACATCACCTTATTTCATCTTCACAGTACCTCTCCAACAGAGGTGGTGCGTTGCCTGTTTACAGATTTGGAATCATAGGTTCAGAGGGCTTCAGTAACTCTCCCAAGGCCAAAAAGAAAGCAGTTTCTCCAGGACTGAAACTCAGTTGTATCTTACTCCCAAACCATTGCTTTTTCTACTGTGCAACACTGCTTCCCCTGTAACTTTGCCTGTTTCAGAAATCAGTTTATCTTGGAACAAGCAGCTTACTCTCTGCTAGGTGTTATGACCTATTTTCTGTTTTATAACACTGCCAGGTAAATAATTTAAGACTATGTGTGTTTTTAATTGTTTGTCTATATGTCGTTGCTACTGTTTTTTAAAGCAAATAAACAATAACAAAAATCGAGTAGCCAGGAAGGCAGCCTGCACATAGGGAAAAAAAAGAGAAAAAGTCCCCGTGCTAAGTGAGTCATCTCTTCACCTGGTGTCATCTCTCCCGTTGGGCATATGCCTTGGAGCATTGGGGCCTCAGGGGTGCTTTTTATTGGCTTAATTGTTTAGCTCAATAACTGTTCCCTTGTGCTTTCACAATAATGTGCATTTCATTATTAGAAAGGGACCAACACTGTATGGTATTGAGGTAATGTAATGTAGTTTTGATTCAAACAACCACATGGACTTAAATATTGACTAGAACTAGTGGATAATCAAATAGTTGTTTCATATGTTTTTTTACAAATGGGAAAATTAAACTAAACTAAAATGGTATAATTTTGAGCGTTTAATGGCGTGTAAGAAGAGAGAACCATTTGACTCTGAGGTTTAGCCAAGTTCACTGATATAAGATTATATTTCTTTTTTAAAAAAAATTATCTTCATTGTTGAAAGTGTTACAGATCTTCCCCCTTTCCCCCCACTGAGCCCCTCCACCCGCTCCCGCCCCCTCCCCAGACCCTCCCCGGGAGTTGAATAGGGCAATTGGATCTGCAGGAAGTAATATGTGGGCCATGGTACTGTTGTAAACGTTGCTAAATAGCTTATTGGTTAATCTCCACACGAGATAAGGGAGACATAATTATAACTACAGAAAAAACAAACCAAGGCTTAAAAACCTGGCACTGCGGAAAGCGGGGAAGAGCTGACAGAGTCCAAGGCTAGGTCGCGGGGAAGAGGCGACGGAAGGATAGGTCGAGATGCCCCTTTCCTCCTCTTGCCCGTGGGGGCGGGAAGTGCCGTACAGCGCCGCTGAAACAAGAAGCAGAGCTGAGCGATTGAAGAACTAAAAATAACAGAATCCAGAGAACTAGGGAAGAATTAGAGGTGAAGGAAGTGTGAATGAGTTAGATAGGAGGTTGGCAGGCAGGCAGTCAACAGATTCGCTCTGAGGTTGACAAATCAAGAAGAGATACAAGCCTATTATTTAGTTAAACTGATAACCTCCCCAGGGCTGTAAAAACAGTAATAATGGGGAATATAGGTCCAGAGACACTTACCCCTTATTACCATCTTTTCAGTTTGGAAAAGTTTAAGTGCACACACATTATTTTAAAAATAATGTTAAAAAAACCCACAGAAGGATTTCAACTGTTGTGGATATAGCGACAATAGTGACTTTCCACGTGTGCTGGCACATTGCTGCTGTACCTGGCCACCGGATACTGCCGTGGCCGGTCGAGAGCTCTAGTTTCCAAAGAGCCGGGACAGCAGTAAGTTGGGGTGGGGCAACCAAATAACTGACAGCCACAATCCCATTCAGATCTTTAACTTCCATGGTGGGATCCTGCTCCAAATGTGTTCCCAAACGCGCTGCTCTTCCCCAAAAGTGCAAACGGAAGGGCCCTGCTGCCCGGCGCTTCCCCTAGGCTGCTGTGGCCTCTGCGGGGTAGGTGCCTGGCGCCTGCGCGGCCTTTGTTTTCTTTGGTCCGAGGAGTGGCTGAGCTTCGGGCACCGGCTTCCTTCCTGGAACTTCCTGCGAGGGAGGCTTTGACTTTTCTGCATGAACACTCCGAGTGCCTGTGTGGGGAACAATGGCTGCAACAGTTGTTTTTCAAGAAGGGGCTTGGTTTTGGTTTGACCTTGGGAAGAGTGGATTGTTGTGTTCGTGGCGCCTCCAGGTGGGCGGTCAAGGAAAGGCGTCTCGGTGAGTTTGGAGCCCTGGGGGAGGGTGGCTTGATGGTGCCACTGGAGCTCTTCGCCGTCCTGATGGGCTTGCGGTGGGGAATGGAGTGGGGAACGGAGTGCGGGAAAGGGCTGGGGAAAGAACTTCCTAAGGAGTTAGTGCCCACAGCTCGACGGCGCGCCCTGCCTTAGGAGGTTTTGTGCAAGACACCTTTATCTTTTTTTGCTTCTCTCTAGCCAAATTTCTAACTAATCCCATCTTTTAAAATAAAGGCTGTAAAAGGGGTACTCCAAGGTTCCCCCAGCAGCTGGAAAATCCTGCCTAGTAATTGTAGCTGCAGACTTCTTGATCAGGAATTGATTTGCTATTGATTTAGTCCAGGCTGCAAAGTCAGATGCCACCGTGATTTAAGGCAGGTGCTTCTAAATGAGTGGCATCATCTTGCCAGGGACTCTGGCAAACTAAAATCTCATGACTCCTCAAAGTTGTTCAGCTTCAACTGTCGCCACGTGTGGAGGAGAGCAGGCTTAAAGGGTTGGCAGAGCTTCCAGTTTTTCAAGAGAAACAAGGAATCCAAATTTTTACGTGAAATCTCTTGGATGTTAAATGTTGCTAACTAACTAAACAATTTTAAAACTACTGTCTAGACTTAAAAAATAAGCCTGTTAGATGGTCTTCCCCCCCGACCCACCCCCCATTAGGAATAACTCTGTTACCCAATTGTTTTTCAGTTTTGATTGTTGAAATTGAGCTGAACATCTACTGGACACTTATTTATGTTCCAGTTTTTCCCGAAAGCATTTTAATGATGCTCTTATCATATATAATATATAATATAATATAATATAATATAATATAATATAATATAATATAATATAATATAATATAATATATAATATAAATTAGAAGTAGGTGAAAAAGTCAAAACAACCATAATAATTATATTTAATTATAATGTTTAATTGGATATATAATATATAATTGGATAATAAATGGAACCAGAATGAAATTATATATACACACATATAAACAATGTATACATGTGTAAACATTTCAGTGGACCTTAAATTGGGCATCCAACTTTCTATTTCTGGCAAATTTATTGGCTCTGCAATTTGTAGTTCTCTTAACTGTTTAACAGAGGCACCTCTTCATGATGCTAAGATCAAAAGGATACCTCTCAGATGGGCCTTCAAAGGAGCACACCGAATCATGACACGCAAGATTCTTAGCGCAGTACACATTTTATAGGACTAGTCTTATATTGCCCTTCATTCAAAGGTTGAGAATATACTAAAGTTTAGCTAGAAAGTGAGATTATGAGGAGGGTTGGGCTGTAGGTAGAAACTTCTGGTGGTCTGACTTAAGCCGGTGGTAAGGTGGGCAGAGTAGGGGGTGGGATAGTTATGGAGACAAGTAGTTAAGAGCCCAGTCTCTGGAAGCAGAGGGCCTGAGTTTGAATCCTAGCACCCTCTCTCATTAGTGGTGGAAACTTGGGTAAGTTCCTTTATCTTTTTAAACCTCAGTTTCCTCATCTATAAAATGGGGATGATTATATAATGGGACCACTCATAGGACAATTGTGTGGCTTCACTGGTTTAATTCAAATATCGCACTCACTGCAGTTCCTTGTTCCCTGACAGGCATTCCATAAACATGATGAATTAGAGAAATTGCCAGCAGGGGGAAGTTAATTGTCAAAATGATTAAATGTGGCTGAGATTTATTTACAGGACTTACATGTTTTTGTTTGCCACAATAAAAATATTTATTCCACTGTATTCCTGGTAACCAAAGTTTTAAGTACTTATGTACAGAGTATTTTGCAAGGTTTTATAGGATGGCCCCTGCTCTCAGGAAACTTGCATTTTGGTTAACAAGATAAATATGCATTGCCAATACAAGACAGAGTGTGCTAAAGGCCATCCCAGCAAGGCTGTGGCCATTCAGAGAGGGTTTGTCACAGTGGGCTGATACCAAAGTAAGATTTCACAGGTGATGGTTATCTTTATTGTTTTCAGGATAGATTTTGGTAGTTTGAGTAATTCCAAACACTGTGTAAGAATAATTTCAGCTATATAACAGAGTCCAAAGATTTAACCACAACAATTAGCCATGCTTTGCAATTTATATTAATTAAACTTTATTACCGGTAATTTAGGTTGGGCCATCATATGTTTATTTTCTTGTTACAGAGAGTGCTCTTAGCTGGCCTTGGGGTATACAGAGAGATGAGTTCTGTGTCAGCATGCATGGTGCTAGGCAGCCTTGCACCTTGATTGAAAGCATAGACCCTGGAGCAGAACCCCTGAGCTCCTCCATTAGCAGTCTCTTGTGGCCTTTGGAAAGTTAGGTGGCCTGTCTGTGCTTCAGTTTGTCATCTGTAAATTGGGGTATGATTGTACTAGTGTGCACTTCATAAGGCATGCTATAAAGATTACATGAGTAAGTATCTTTGAAGTCCTAAGAACAGTGTCTGGCATAGAGTAAGCACACATGTGTTAGTTGTTATCATTGGTCCCTCTTGGAACCATCGGTATTAAAATTTAAAGGACCGCTGTCTGGTCAGGCTCGGGCATTGAGCCTGTTAGTTTCAGAACAGAGTACAGCTGACTGTGCACATGGGGGTAGAAACTCATAACTTAAGACGCTCTGGGCTTCATTAGCTTCTTGGCCGTGGAAAAGGAGGGGAGAGTTAGGAGAGTCCCTATTTCAGACCCAGGTATTGGAAGCTCAGCCCCCGTCTCAGCTGCAGCTCGCTTCCTCTGTGATACATGGCAAGTTCTCCAGTCTGTTATCTGTATCTGTGAAACAGGCCTAACCCCTTACTCTTCATGTGTGCTGAATTTTCATCCACTTGGAAAGCAGTTGGGGGGGGGGGGTCATGCTTGGGAAACGAGTGAGTGAATGAGTTACATTCTAAAGTGCTTTAAAAATTAAGCAAATATAAATGTACCCACTAAATATTATTGATTTGATCTCAGGTTTTCATAGGAATCCAAATCTACAGTAGTCATTATAGGAGAAAATTAAATTTTTACCATATTGTCTTATAGTAGCACAATAAAGTCTTTCATTTTCATGCTCAATTTTTGTGTTTCCTGGAAATCTTTACTATTGAACATGAAGACACAGAAAATGCATTCTCACCAGGTTTTCCCCCCTTTCCATCAAAGAATTGGCTTGAATCTCAGTGTGCTCTTGAGCCCTTCCTAATGAACGTCTGTTCTTTGTGCTGGCAGCCGGCTCTCCTGCACGTTAGTGGCTTCACACACATCTGGCTCCAGAGGCCTCCTTTCGGGGGGAGTTGCTCTGCCCTGAGGGGTTATATAGAGATGGAGCCACACACTGCCTGTGTGTGAAACGTACCCCAGCGTCTGGAGCTGCACAGGCCGGGTGGGGAGAGCCGGCTTGCCACAGAGCCAGGCTCTCAGGCCACTTGTATCTCAAAACGTGGGCATGATCACGGCTCTTTTGAAGTTCATGTTTTTCTTAAAGAAAAAATTTGGCCATTCTCACCCATTTATCCTTCAAATGAAATTTAGCATCATTTTGTCAGCTTTTTAAAAAAAATCCCATTGGTATATTTGAATGTGATTGCGCTAAACATACAGATGCATTTTTGGAAAATTTACACCTTTACAATCTAGGAACATGGTATGTCTGCCTTTAAAAAAATTTTAAATGCCTTCTCTGTGTCTTACCTCAGTAAGTGAAATATTTTACTTTGTTTATATAGGTCCTACACATTTCCTGTTACATTTATTTCTAGATATTTTATATTTTGTTTTTGATTGCTGTAGTGAATAGACTGTTGTTCTTAAATTATGTCTTCTAACTGGTGTTTGCTGATTATAGAAAAGCTGTGGATTTTTGTACATTTATAAGTGGGCTTAATCAGCCCATTTACTGAATTGCCTGGGAACCAATGTCTCCTGCATTTATACTGTTTATGAACACAGGGGAAATGAGTACGGGGAGATTATATTTTTATTTTATTTTCTGTTATGCTCTAAAATGTACCCTGGGTCTCCATTTTTTATTCACTGTTGTATCCCTACCACCTGCCTCAGGACTTACCATGGTACATGCTGGATTAATACTTAAGGAATATTTCTTAGGTTCCTTAATTCTATTATTATAGAATTTACCAGTTTTTCTCTTGTCTTTTTATAGACAATGATTATATAATCCCTAAATAATAACTTTGTTTCCTTTGTAGTATTTGTTTCTTGCATTTTAATTCTTACCTTAGTATTTTGGCTAGAACTTTTAGTATAATATTCGGTGATATTCACCATTGCAGGAATTCTTATTGTGGCCTTGAATTTAATGGGAATGCCTTTAGTATTTACCTATTGGGAGTCTGAAAAAGATTTTTTTAAATTGCATTAAAGATAGGTACCTTTATTCCTGGTTTACTAGAATTATTTTGTTTTAAAATCAGGAATAGAGTCAGTACCTATGTGTTAAGATGATTATTTGATTGTCCAGCTTTGACTTATGTGATAACTTATTTCTCTATATAGTCTTGTATTAAAGTGTGTAAAAGGTGTCATTTGCCTTTAACTATCACGGATACATTTAAAAAGGAAAGTTACCTGCTGGGAGTTCATCCTGCGACCGCAGGAGGGTTCCTCTTCCTGACTAAGATGGATGAGAAAAAGTTCCAGCCACACTGTTGTGAAGCTGGTTAATCTAATTAACTGCACTGCCCTTAGGATGAGCCTCGGCATCGCCGGTACCCTTGATGCTGGCGTTCAGCCAGGCCTCCGAGGCTTCATCGACTGGCCACCAATTTCACCCTCCTGTCCCTTTGACCTGCTCACAGCTGGGAGCCAGCATCTCTTGTGCCTGCATTGCCCCCAGCCCATCTTTGGGAATACCAGAAGAAAAAGCTAAAACCTTGGAACAGCCCTTTAAAAATGATTATTATTATTTTTAATCAAAGTAAAATTTGTTATATATATGAAAAAAAGCTCAAGGAGTACAAAAGTATATAAAACAGAGATGGAAATTCTCAATCCCGTTTCCCAGAAACAAGCTGCCATTTGCAATTTGGTTTCTACCCTTGCAGGCTTTGGTTGGTTGGTGGTTTTCTCTGCAGGAGCATAAGTTGGGGGGAAGGTATTTTCTTATCTTCTGCCAGTGGCAGCAGGGAAACTAACACATACTGAACAGGGGCCTTGCTTACTTTACTGTATTTAATTTCATGACACTTCTCCCACTAACATGCTATTTTATATTTGCTCAAGGTCAGTGGTCTTAAGTGGCAGAGCTGGGATTTGGACCCAAGTCTGTGTTCATTGTGCCTGTTCCCCTCTTTCAGGGACCACACCTGTCTGTCTAAACCTGCATTAAGATGATAGAGTTTAGGCTCAAGTGGCGGTTTAAGTTTAAATTAATTAAAAGTAAGTAAAAATTAAAAATTCAGTCCCTCTGTTGCACTATGTTTCAAATGCTCAATAGGCACGTGTGGATAGTCACAACTAAAGAACAAAGATAAAGACCAGGTAGATAACATGCCTCATTGTAGGAAGTTCTGTTTGACAAAGATGGAATCACTGAGATCTGAAAAGTCATGAGCAGAGGGCTTTTTTTTTAAAGCTCTATCTGAGCACCTTTACTAGATTCTTATGTTCTAGATTTTGAAAGGCAGCTCAGAAAAATCCTGCTTGTTCAAGAAGTGGGAGAAACCTGCTAGATCCAAAATTTTTAAGTGAATTATTGGTCACTTGTTACATTTCTGGCTCTGCTGGGCATGGGATGCGGGCGTTCTAGGAAATGCACTCACTGTGGTTTTGATGGATCTGAAAGTGGAGCATCCAGAGCAAGATTGTACTTCCCGTCTAATCTTATTGTTTTTCCTGCAAAAAGTGAAGGTGACGCATTTCTTTCCCTCCTGTGTGTGTATAAACCAGCAGAAGGGGAGAAGGACAGATCCCTGCAGCACCCCGAGTTTTGACTGTGGCCTACGCCGGCCGCCTCGGGGAGGATCCAGGTGCTTCTCTGACTGCTGTGTGCACGGGGCCTTTTAATGGCTGTGTAGTGAATAAAACTGGGGAAGGATGCTCATGTTGGGGCCGAGGCCATGCAGGTTGGCAGTAGGCAGCTGAGTGTGGGGAGACTAGAAAGGAAGGAGGGGCTCATGACCATCAGCTTTCATAACGCAGTTCAAACCTTTAGCATCCAGTTGGTCGTGAGGAACTTGCTCGTGCTTTGGGGAGCACCCAAGGGTGCTGGTTCCCTGTGTCTATGGAACACGTGCTTGAGAGTGAGAACACATTATTTTTTTTGCCTTAATTTAGTCGGTACTCACAACACGTGATACCTTCATGTATTGCAACAAAGAACTGCCTCAGATTTCTTGGAAAATCCGTAGGGTTGAGCTGTCGATGTGGCTAGAAAGTGAGCTAGGATGTTTTCCAGTGCTGATGAAACTACTGAAAAACATTTTGCTGTGTGATATTTAAAAGCCTTGGTATATTAAGAAAGCTAATGGTATATACTAACATAGATAGATACACCTGTGTCAGTATTCTTTCTTCTACCATCTTTCTCCTTCACCAAATGAAGGATTGGACATCTCACTTATTTATTGCCTGATGTGGATATCGACATTTTATGACTTTTCTGTTTTCAAGTTGGCCTTAATTTTATTCTTCAGTATTGGGCTGTGTTAAAACCGGCAGATCAGACTAATTGTATAGGGAGGCAAGATCTTGGGCAATAAACAAGCTAATTCCTGAGTTTGAATTGGAAACTTTGATGGTTGCATTAACTTTCAGACCAGCAGAAATTCTTAAATTGCTGCTTTAGGGCCCTGGATGGTAATTCGGGTGTGTTAGGAAATTACAGGGAATCACAGGGTGTGAAATCATTAAGAGAGCCACAGTTGTATTTCCCACCTGCAGGTGGCAAGGCCAAAGGGAGCACATTTAGGGGGTTGAATAAGACTGAATGGTCTGCTTGGCTGCCTTCTGGAGGAATTACTGTATCTCCTAGAGCTTAGAAATAACAGACCTGGGGAGTAAACTAAGCTAGCCTATAAAAGTAAATAGACTATAAGTTCTCCAGGGGGGAAAATGCTGTTCTACCATGATTTGTCCAAAATATTTTTATTTGGAGTAAACTCTCGTGCCCTGTGATCATGCAACACTGGGGAGGAAGAAGGGTGCTGTCCCTGTGTGGGTGCAGATGCTGGTGGCATTACTTCCCCCAGGCTCTGTGAGAGTGGGATAAACTTGCCCACAGGAGGTGATTTCCCATAAAATCTCCACACTTAGGAGTTACTCACACAGGCAGTGCTGGCACTGGTTGTCCCCCTGGGTTCTCTTTAAGAAGCCCAGCATGTTAGTATCTCTGCTCTGGCAAACAGCATCGTCTTTCCTTTGGTTTCATACACTTATGAAGATTAATTCGGAATGAAATGTAATTGAAGGCCAATTACATCTGATGGCTAGATCTATTAGAATAGAGCAGTGTTGTTGATTAGGAAATGGAAAGCATTTGAGATAGTGTCTGGGAAATACATTAAATGCATCGAATGTCACTGCCTTGTCTAATAGCCTAATTTAAATGACGTTTTCCTTTGCTATTGCATTAGGTTGCTCCAGATAGACTTCAGAGCCCAAGAGGAAGGAAACTGTATGGTAATGAGCACTCAGACTTCTTGATACATTTATTGTCATTGGTATAAGAGTTGGAAAACGCTTAAAGGAAACCTTTACTCTTTGGTTCTTCTGCAGAGGAAAAGGGGAAATAATTCCCCTTTTCCGTGTAGTGGTTCATTTAGCCCACAGGGACTTAATTTTATCCAAAGTGGCCCTGGAATACTTTATTCTAAAGCCTATGATGTCCTTGGTGTCTATGTCTGTCTTTGTATAATTTTCAGTAATTGAGATTTAAAAATTGAGTAATTTTTAAAGTTGAGTAATTTAAAAAATGGAGATATGATTTACATAACGTAAAATTCACCATTTTAAAGTGTACAGTACAGTGGTTTTTAGTATATTCAGAGTTGTACAGCCGTGACCACTATCTAATTTCAGAACGTCTTCATCATCCCCAAGCAGTCACCCTCCTTCTCCCCTTCCCCCAACCCGATAACCACCAGTCTGCTTTCTGTGACTGAGGATTTGCCTGCTCTGGACTTTTCATGTAAATGGATTCATGCAAGACATTTGCGTCTGCCTTTGTTCACTTATCGTAGTGTTATTAAGGCTTATCCATGTTGTAGCAGTATCCATACTTCACTCCTTTTTTTTTTTTTTTTTTTTAAATATATCTTTATTGATTTCAGGGAGAGGAAAGGAGAGGGAGAGAGAGTAACATCAGTGAAGAGAGAGTCATTGATCAGCTGCCTCCTGCACTCCCCCCACTGGGGACTGAGCCCGCAACCCGGGCATGTGCCCTGACCGGGATTCGAACCCCGATCGCCTGGATCCTAGGTCGACTTTCAGCCACTGAGCCACGCCCAGCTGGGCTTCGCTCCTTTTTATGGTGGCTAAGAAAGGGAAACAAGAGGGCACTTGTGAGTATAGAGAAGACCGGAAAGGACCTATGCCAACAAAACTGGGACCTCGATTTTAGGGGAGGGGCTGGTTCTGGGCACAGCAGGTGGCTGAAGCCTAGTAACTGTGCAGGTGACATTCAAATACGAAAAGCCGCAGTATGGGGACACGGGTCTTTGGTGGTCATCTTCCCTCCACAGGAGAAGCTGTGGCTAGACCACCGGGGTATCAGGGGACGGGGGACAGAGGCAGCTTCCGCCTCTGCAGCTCCTCTGTTGCCTCCTCATTCCACGAAGGGAAAAGTTTTGAAAAGAAGATGAAGTTAAAAAAAAAAGAACTGAGAAAGAAAATGCCTTAGGGAGAGTGACGAAGAACTAGTGTCTGGAAGAAACTGCAAGAGGGAAGCACATGGCAGCTGATGGACTGGCCAAGCCCAAGCCCAGACCAACCAAGGACCTGGGCAGGAATCAGTGGACCGTGGCAAAGGCGGGGGGCAAGGTGGGGGGCAAGGCGGGGAGCAAGGGGGAGGAGGCCCTTGACCTCTGCTGAGAAGGCGAGTCCAGACCCTGGGAAAGAACACGGGCTACTGGAGGATGGGGGGGGGGGGTTCAACTTCAGCACCAGTGCCAAGGATTAGTATTGGAAAACGGACGTTTCAAGAGGCAATTTGCAGTTGTAGACTATATATCATTATTTCCCACAAATTCATTACCTCTTCTCCCTCATGGGTTTCTTAGCTTTGAAATTCCTGACTTTATGATGAGTAAACTTTGTTTTAATGTTTATTAATGCCCTATTTACTTTCCCTCGGGTGCAGTTTGGGCTAGTAATAAGATTCAGTGCCTGCTATTGTGAGGCATGGATGTAGTAAACCGAGCCTAAGGAAAATGAATTTCATTCCCTTGGGGAACCGTAATTACCTTTAAAAAGTTTAAACTGTGCTTTGTAACTTAGTAAAATCTTATTATAAAGGAAAACATATATAGCACAATATTCTGCCTGTATATAATATGATCCCAGTAAAAGTAATTTAGATAGGCCCTTATAGTTTGTTATAACATTTTGTAATGATAGCTTTTTGGGGATATAGTCGATACACATTAAGCTGTACATATTTAACATGTAAAATTTAATAAAATTTGTAATTTGTACACATCACCACCATCAAGATAATGAACACATTCACCAAATCCCAAAGTTGCCTGTTTCCCAGTCTCTCAGCCCTTGTGTCCCTGGGGCAACGCTGGTCTGATTCCCGTTACTACAGACTCATTTGCATGTAGTCGAGTCTTACAAATATGGGATTGTGCAGTGTGTCCATTTTTGCCTTTTTTCCCACTCGGTAAAATTATTTTGAGATTCTTTCATATTGTTGTGTATATATCAATAGATAGCTCCCTTTTTCCGAGACATATTATACTGTGTGAATACACCACATGCCCTGTGTCCATTCACCCACTGATGGGTATTTGGATGGTTTGTAGCTTTTGGCTACCATAGTAAAGCTGCTATGAACATTCACCTGCCTTTTTTACCCTCTTGAGTAAAACGCCTAAGAGTGCAATGGCTGGAACACATGGTAGGCGTATGTTCAACTTTTTAAGAAACTAGCAAGCTGTTCTTCAAAGTGGTTGTACCATTTTTACAGTCCCAATGGCAGTGTCTGAGAGGTCCCATTGCTCCACATCCTTGCCAACACTTGGTATGGTCAGTCCCTTTAATTTTTGTCATTTCAGTAGGTGTGAAGTGGTGTTGGGATGTGTTTTTACTTTGCATTTCCCTAATGACTAATATTGTAGAGTATTTTTTCATGTGCTTGTTTGCCATCTGTTTCTTTGGTAAAGGATGCACATCTGCCCATTTAAAAAATTTTGTTTGGGTTATTTTTTTACTGAGTTTTGGAAGTTCTTTATATTTTCTGATTATAAGTCCAGATATATGCTTTGTAAAGAATTTCTCCTTGCCTGTGGTTTGTCTTTTTTTATTCTGTCTTATTTTTAAATTAAATTTATTGGGGTGACATTGGTTAATAAGATTATATAGGTTTCAAGTGTACATTTCTGTGATACATGATCTGCGTATTACATTGTGTGCCCAACCCCAAAGTCAAATCATCTTCCGTCACCATATATTTGGCTAACAGTATTTGAAAAGCATTTCTTTAATTTGATGAAATCCATTTTATCATTTTTTTTCTTCTTTGAACTATGCAATTAGTGTCATAGCTAAGAAATAGTTGCCTAACCCAAGGTCACCAATTTTCTCCCATATTTTCTTCTAGATCTAATGTTTGGACTTTTACTTTCCAGTGTTTCTTTCCCAAATCTTATGGATCCGTAGATCATTACTGAGCCAGAGGTGCAAGGTCAGCCCTCTGTACATTCCCTGTGCGCTGTCCCCTCCCAGCGTCCTGTCATGCAAATTTTAGCGTCCCTGAACTCCCATCTCTGCCCACGCCTCGCTGTGTGAAACTGCTTTCAGACAGTTGTCTGGGGCAGTCATAAGATTTACGTTATTTGTGTCCCTGTGTTGCCTATTATCCAACATCTTAAAACAATTGTTTTGTATGTTTTATTAGATTTCCTAGTTTTTCCCCATTGTTTGTTTTTAGTAATGAGTATAAATTCAAACTCTGGTATAATTGATTAGATTCCGAAAGCATTTGTCTTTGTCATTTTAATTTTATATATCAAATATTACCAGATACTACTTTTAAAGGAAAGACTATTTTATTTTTGTTAGCAGTGCACAGAAGGGAGTGGTATTTTAAACTGTTTTGTTTGCTGGATTCTGAACTATGCGTTTCCAATAACGAAATGTATTAAGGATATCTCATAGAGAATGATCTCATGCATCTTTTATGAAATGGTTGCTTGTACACAATGATTTCCAGGCTTTCTGTACTCATTAGTACTGCATTGAAAACATAGGCATGAAAAATGAAGGAGAGAAAGTGAGCTCTTACCTTTCTTAATTTTCTTTGTGTTCTAAGTGTTAGTGAAGGGAATGCTGATGTAATAGGCTAACATAATACTTTGGGTTCTCTGTAGCCTTAGCTTAGCTCGGTTATCACATCTTTTACCAATGTTATTTTGTGGTAACTGTTTTCTTATTTTTTGTATTCTTGATGATCTGACATCTGGCCTTGCAGATCCTGGAGAGCCCTCTCCTCCCAGGGCTGGCTAATTCCTAGAGTTAGCAAATTACTCTCCTGTGAGCATGCTTGTCATATGCAAACCAAGCAGCCCACAGACTACTTCTGCTAGCTACTTCCTTTAGAGCTCTTGCTGCTGGAGCCCTAAATTCTTGCTCTAATATCATCCATGGCCTGGTATCAGGCACCTAGGGGAAGTGCTACACTCCAAGTCCTATGAAATTGTTCATACTGGCCAATCCCATCTGCCCATTCCTTCCTGTGAAAATTCCAGTAATGGCTCTGGCCCATGCTTTCTTGCTCCCTCTGCCTTCTCACTGACCCTGGTGCTTTCCTGTGTGGCCCTACGTGATGTGACAGGGCTCTATCTGGTGTGGCGTGCCCCGCCTCTTGGGAACTGTAACAAACTGTCTGTTCAGTAGCAGTCATCTCCTAATATTGGCCTCGCCATACCTGAATAAAAACAAAATCCTAGCCACATTATAAAACATATGTGAAAATTATATTCAAAAGTATTAAAATGCATTTCTTAGAATAATCAAATTGAATGTGTTAGAAAAAAGTTAGGATTTGAGTAGAAAAAGAAAGGGATACCTACCTTAATGGACCAACATCGGTTATTTCACCCATCTCTTGCTTTTGAGGAGTTTGGAAGAGAAGAAAATAAAGGGAGCAGAGAAAGTAAAGGAAAAGAAAGTTTTGAAAAGAAAGGGCAGGACTATTTGATAGAGCATTTTAAGTAGAATTAAAAATTCCTTACCCTTAGTAATAAAACCAAAGCTGTCCCCATTCTTTTCTCTAATACTCAGAAGACAAAAGATAGTGATCACGTCTTGTTCATTGTTGTTCCTAATAACAATGTTAAAAAATGGTATTGAATGAGGAGGCAAGGAATCCACTTCCCCCACCTTTGCCCTGCTTTTGGAGGGTGGAGGCTGTCCAGCGGGTTGCATCTGGCTTTCACCTGCAGGCTCTGCAACCCCAGGGTGGGGCCCTGGCTGAACACGCAGGATTCCCAGAATTGGGGAGCCACCTTTTCTTTGGGTCTGAATCTTGACATCCTTAGTTTTCAAGAATTTGCCATAGAAAAATTGATTAGCATATAGTTAGATTTGTCAAAAGGTATTTGGAGAGATTCCTTTAACTTTTTAAAAAATATACTTTCCTTTGAGTAATTGTGAAATACTAAATATTGTGGGGAGTAGGAAGATAGGAAAAAGTCAGTGATTTTTAGTAATTACAGAGATAAAAATAAGCGAGGGAATAAAGTAGTGAGTGATGGAGATGCGCTGAGCTATAAAGTTTGGATAAACATTCAAAACTGACTTGTGTTATTTCCTCAAAAACATACTTTCGGGCAAATTATGGTTTGCAAGTGGTAGTTTAAAATTTATGTGCAGAATTGTTTCTATAAAATACTGATTTGTGAGGGAAGTCTTTATTTTCATTTCAAGATTTACTTGTATTTTATGGAGATTTTGAATATCATACATTTAATACTTATAAATTTCACATCATCTCTAAATATAAAGAATGTAATAAGACCTGTGTAAATAAAAATTGTGTGTAGAAAATGATATAAGACAAATGATTCCAAAATAATGGTTCTTTGACTTAGAACACACCAGAAAATATTTTTATTATAGAATGAAAGTTAGAAATATTTTATTGATTTTAGAGAGACAGAGAGGAAGGGGGAGGGAAAAAGAAGGGGAGTGGAGAGAGAGAAAGACAGACACACATCGATTTGTTGTTCCCCTTATTTATGCATTCATTGGTTGATTTTTTTTCTAAAAATATATCTTTATTGATTTCAGAGAGAGGTAAGGAGAGGGAGAGAGAGAGATAGAAACATCAATGATGAGTCATTGATCAGCTGTCTCCTTCATGTCCCCGACTGGGGATCAAGCCCGCAACCCGGGCATGTGCCCTGACCCGGAATCGAACCCCGATCTCCTGGATCCTAGGCCAACACTCAACAGCTGAGCCACACCTGGCCAGGCCATTGGTTGATTCTGGTATGTGCCCTGACTGGAGATCGAACCCACAGCCTTGGTGTATCGGGACAGTGCTAGAACCAACTGAACTTCCCTGCCTTGGCCTGGAAAATTTAAATGAAGAATGAGACTTGGAATGATAGAACCCAACTAACACTAACAATGTGAATAGAACAGAACAATTTTGCAAAATAAAGTGTTATAGGGAGAAGAGGATTCTCTTTAATGTGCGAGTCATCTGGGAAACTTGAACTCTTTGGGACCTCCTCCCTGCATGACTCTGATGCAGGTGTTTGTGTACCACACCTTTTAAAAACAGTGACATTGAGGCTTATATTACACACACAGCAGAGTGATCACTTGTTTTTCTATTTCTCAGCAGCAAACTGTATTAAGTACTGATAACAATTTGATTACCTTTGTACTGGGAAAAGGAAAATCATCAGAGAACTGAAGAGTTTGTCAAGGGTTTTAAACTGCTAGTCTTTGGGTTGAAAGCAGTCTCTAGGCGTATTTTGTTTTGCATACTTTCCTTTGCATTTGATTGTCCTTAGGCTAAACTGTCTGCTTGGTCACAGTCTCTACTACTCTCCACTACTCTCCCTGTTGACCTGAACTCATGGCTTCGGGTGTTTCCCTCACCTGGCTGGTTGATACTAGCATTAGATTGTGACTGACCTTAGAGGACCTTAGTGACGAACATCTTGTCTTAGAAATGCTGGCTCGTTTAAAAAACATATTTCTAACCTTAGCAAATAATTCAAGTAAGGTGATTCTTTAAAAATATTTATCAGCTTTACATGCAATCATTTTTACATTTTGTCAGTTCCATAACCTCCAAAGGAAATCCTAAATTTTTCACATTAGTGAATAGGCCATTGTCATCCACAGTATTGCACAATCTGAAAGTTGTTTATTATTGTTTCAGTAGTGTATTTTATGGCTTGGGGCTGGAGATGTACTTTTTTAGCTACATTTTATTTTGTTTGTTTGTTCAAACTAATCTTTATTCTCTTTGAATTGGCAGTAGGATACAATGGAGACATAGACCATAACATATGAAAAAGGTTGATCAATTCATAGAATTTTAAATTCTGATTCTTGAAAGGATTTTGAGAAATAATGAAAAGTGAGTAGCAGCAGCCAGCATTTACTGAAAATTTACAGTGCTCCAGGTACTAAGCTAAATACAGTTATTTGTCATTTTAACTCTGTCAACAAGTTTCTCAGTCAATAGCTACTCTGCTATTCCTCTTATAAATACGAAGAAACTGAGGCTCAGAAATATTAAGTAATTTGCCCACATTGCCTTTATAAAGGCAAAATTTCTTTTAAAAGGCACACTTACAAAGTTAAGTATAGACTAATAATAAAGCGTTTGCTCTTGCAAGAGCACGCCTGCCTGTATGAGCTGCCGCAGGGTTGACATACCGCGTAGGAAGCAGGGCAGCAGATGTCACGCGGTGGCGGCAGTCGCGCCTAAACAAAGCCCGCGCTTGCGTTCTGATTGCCCTTGCGGCTGGCTGCCACAGTTTGCTCCCTCTAATGGGTGCGGGACCAGGTGCACTGTTCTTCCATCCTGTGATGGAGGGGCCAGCTTACCACCGTGATAAATAGGGTGGCTTCCCTGAGGCCTCCAACCTCCTCCTTCCTGATCTTTCTCCCAAGTCGCTCGTGAACTCCCGTCGCCTCTGTGAACCTGACCTAGTTGGAAAAAACAAGCAGGTTCCCCGTGCTCTCCTCCGCCATCAGAGCCTTCCCTTCTCATTAACTGCTTCCCTTGCAAGAGCGACTCTGCCCCTTCCCCTGTGGAGCGCAGGCAGTCACAGGACGCGTGCCCCAGGGGACAGGGACACTGGCCTTATCTCTTTGGATATTATTATCATTATTATTTTATTTTTACACTGCCAGCGTTTATTTCTATCGTTCTGTCCCCAGCTATATTCTCACAACACTGCGTTATTAGAGGTCATCCTCATGGAAAGCACGGCATTGGACGCTGTCCTACCTGGGAATGACTGATACCTAAGCGACCCTCTTTGCCCATCTTTCCAGGCCACTTGAGAAACGTCGATTCCTGTTTCAAAACAATGTTCATTCTGGGCTCTCTCTAAGACATCTTAAACCTTTTTCTGGAAGAAAGCATAATGTTTTGTGCCACTCAGTTAAGTGGGATACAAAATATTTGTGACCAGATTTTTGAGTTTGTTGAGAATACAGAATTAAACAAATATTTTGACAGCGGAGGATAACACTATAATTGGTTGTTTCTCTTAACAGTGAGTATGTTTTGGGGGAAGATAAATTCCAAGAGTGACGGTGGGTTTAAGGGAAGGCCTGTGCCACAGCAGGTAGGAAGCGAGGCCAGTGTTGCAGGAGCTCATTGCAGTCGTTACTTGCTCTGTCTCACTGTCAGCCAGCTGTATTCTGTTTACTTCCTTAGTTTCGATAGCCACAGTATTTATTATCTGTTCAAACACAGGCAGATTAAATGCCATAAGAGGATTATTTTACTTCACAAAGCAGTCACACATGAACTGTCTGCTCATATTTTGTTTGGGTTTTTGTTTTGAGAAAGAGACCAAGGCATGCCGCACGCTGGGCTAGGTGTGCCGGGATTCACTGGAAGCCGGTTCTCTCCTGGCTCCTGCCTTTCGAGTGTGCTTTCTGCACGGCTAGCTGGCCCAGCACATTCCTCCCGGGAAAGGGCAGAGGGGAGGCCACGCCTTTCCTCCATGCGGCTTTCTCGACTCATTTACACCAACTTTTGGATAGTGCCTTGAAAACACTCAAAGTTGTTATTTTTTATACCACAAACATGGAAATAACAATAAACGCCCAGAGATGATTTTGTGGAGGGACAGCAGGGAATAATTAGGGGTTCTTGCACTTTGATGCACATCAGAAGCATCTCAAGAACTTGTCAAAATACACCCAGCCCTCTACCTCCAGGGATCGGTTCCTTGGAGAGCATGTCTCAGACAGGCTGGGGGTAATTCCCAGAACAGCGGCTGAGGAGCGCAGTGCACTGCCTCATCTCCCCTCCCCTTCAGTGATTCCCATCTGGTGGGCTTCGCGGAGATGATGCACTTGGGCACTCAGCATGATGCAACTGCTATTGGCGCATATGATTTTGTCCTTACTCCAAGTTACAAATATTTTTTCATGTTTATTAAAACCTCTCCCTAGTGAATTATAAAGAATTGTTCATTTTGATAGGGTTCTTAAATATATACTTATTATTTCTCTCCTTTCCCCGTTGGAAGTGCTTTCCATGTTTTCCCAGTCTCAAGCTTGTCTTTTAGTTTGAGTCCCAAGCATGACATCCAATATTTTGTTTTTGGTCATTATTTATTAATGGGCTTCTTAGACATTTACCTATGAATTATTAAGCAATAGATGGAATGAGACACATGTTGCATTTTAGTAGACAAGTGACACATTTCTGATTTAGCATGGTAAACTGAATTTGGAAAACACTAAGTTAAATGCATACTGGCTGTTTTCTACTGAGATTTGATAAGTAACAAATAACTTTATAAAAGCTGAAACTTAATTTTTTTCTGAAGTCTTAATTTTGGAAATAAAATATAAACTTGGAATAAAGGCATAGCTGATTACTGTGAGTATACTTAGTTCCTTTTTTATTATTTGTGCACTGTCGATATTTTGTTATAGGATGACTAAAAGGTGGGAGATAGGAAAGAGAACTTCTTATAAAACAGTATTCTGTGTGCTGTGTTTATTTTTGTTTTGGATTTTACAAATGCTGGGAAAGTTCTAGGAAAGGTTTTTTTCTTTTTTTTTAAAAAAAAATATCTTTATTGATTTCAGAGAGAGGAAAGGAGAGGGAGAGAGAGCTAGAAACGTCAGTGATGAGAGAGTCGTTATTGATCAGCTGCCTCCTGCACACCCCCGACTGGGGACCAAGCCCGCAACCCGGGCCTGTGCCCTGACCGGGAATTGAACAGTGATCTCCTGGATCCTAGGTTGATGCTCAACTGATGAGCCACGCCCAGCCGGGCAGAAAGGTTTCTTTATGTTCTTCTCTGTTCTATAGAATTTTTAGGTCACCACCACCACAAAAACTTCTTAAATGCAAAAATGAATGTATTTTCTGCTTTGAATCAACACACCTTGAGATATACTTTTTCACCTTATTACATGGGGTAGAGAAATACAAAACACAGGTATTATCTAATTTCAGCCTTGCTAAGAGGCTTTTTAACAAATAGAGAATTAGACATTTTTGAGTTTTGTGCACTCATGATTATCCTAATGATCATCAGAACGCCTTTAGGCAGGTAGTTAGGAGTAGGGTGAGGTGTAGTACAGAGGCTGGGATCAGCCTGCAATCAGTGCCATCCCCCTGGTTGCATCAGTAGAACTGCTTTGTGTCGTGTTGACTGATCCTTGGTGCACAGTGAGTACTGAAGAAGCTTATTTGGGAAATTTTGAAATGTAAACTTTGAGATTAGTCACATCTTTTGGATCTGATGACTTTTCGAGATAAGCCCTTTAAAGGTCTTTGCCACAAACTGAATGTAGAAAATTGTGAGGTTACATGGTACAAAGGGCCTCGGAGTTCATCTTTGCAGCCTCCTCTCCTCGAGGAAACTTTTTCTCTGGTATCCAAGTACAGGTCTCGTTCCAGCCATGGACTGAGAACAGATTGGGCTTTACTTAAAGTGGTTGACTAGGTAATATTTTAAGTGAACAACTAGATGAGTCAAGTATAAAGCCCGGAAGCTAATTTGGCTTGTATAACTTGTAAACTGACTCTGAAGCTATTAGTGAAAAGTGAGTCCAGACACCTTGAGCAATGGCCAAGGTGAATGAAGATGATTCTGGTAAAGGTTGATTATGTTCAGCATTCTTATTTGATAGATGTGCCTTACTCAATGTAGATGGATGTGGAGATAGAGGATATAAATCTTGCCCCACAGTGTTTTTCATCTTACATAAAGAATACAGATTTTTTCAAATTAAAAGAGTTGCTTTATAACCTGCTTTTTATTATTTTTTAAAAAATATATCTTTATTGGTTTCAGAGAGAGGAAAGGAGAAGGGGAGAGAGAGAGAAACATCAGTGATGAGAGAGTCATTGATTGGCCTCCTGCACGCCCCCTGCTGGGGATCGAGCCCGCAACCTGGGCATGTGCCCTGACCAGGAATCGAACGCCCATCGCCTGGATCCTAGGTTAACGCTTAACCACTGAGCCACGCCCGGCTGGGCTATAACCTGCTTTTTAAATATATAATGGTTGTTTCCAATGACAACAGAGTATTTTTTGTAGCTGCCCAGTATTGGTGTATGAATATAATCTGATTAATGCACCAAGACCCTCTTGTTTGATTGATTTAGACATTTCCAGGTTCTACCTATTACTTTCCACCCTTTCCCCAGCCATGACAACATTGCAGTGACTATTCCTATACATACATATACTTACAAGTTAACTGGTGCTTTTATAAAAAGTATTCAGTGAAAAATAAGTGCAGTGCTCACACGTGGTAAAATATTTCAAACAGCACAGTGATGCGGGGAAAAGGCTGCCTTCCCTTCCCCATTCCCTCCCTTGAGATAACCACTTCTAAACATTTTCTTGTTTATCTGTACAGATGTTTTTAATACACAAGAAGGCAGATATTGAAATAAGCAGGATGTGGAGTGGATTAACAGTAGGGTGCAGATGGCCCTGGGAGTGTCACTGTATGCTCGGTGGGGAAGGTTTGCTGGGACACTTGGCTGCTGGTGTGGATTTCAGTGGTGGAATTTAAATATGTTGTAATGCATTCTCCTTGATCATGTAGTGTGGACGGATAGCAAATCAAGAAGGAATCAGTGTAGAGAAGATGTGAGCAAGCGTAACCTATTGCAGACGGGGAATGATGTAGTTCCCCGAAATGGGCAGTTCCCTTTGTAGGGAACTGAGCGTTTGGTGATGAGTGTAGAGCTGACCAACACATGAATAGGAGCTTAATGGAATCGTTTATAATTGCTGACAGAGGAGCATTGTTTCAGGAAGGGAACCCAGTGAGAACATTACAGCATGTAGTTGAAACCAGATATGATGCAGTTTTTTAAATATGAATTAGAGTAAATAGGAAGGTACATCTGTAAGAAATAAAGTACAGGAAGAAGCAGTCGTGGGGAGAGGGTTTGTTTTACACCAGATGGGGTAAGACTTGGCCACACAAAGCTGGAATCTTTTCTGAGGGTAGTTTCTTCCTAGGGTTCAAGAGAAATACCAGACTCTAGGGAATTCAAGAGGGAGGCAGAGAGCAGGATTCTGAACCAAGGTGGAGCTTTCTTTGAGTTTGAATATTAGTAAAGATAATAGAAAATATGGAAAAGTGTCCTGCCCTCAAAGAGAATTTGCATACAAGTCTCTTAGTGTTTTTCTTTAATAATATAGTGAAGTTCCCAGCTCTGTTGGACCTGGTATCAGCTCCCCACCTTCCTCACAGATGGAGCAATAGACTCCCTCCTATAGCTCACCTAACCCATCCCCAAGGCTGTGACCTGGGCTGAGATGGTGGTGGTTGCCCTGCCCAGCCAGCGGCTTTAGATTCGAGTGGCTGGCACTGCTGCTGACCTGTGGTGTGGTCCACGCTGACCTTGGGCTCCTGCCTGGCTCCCTGCGTCATGCCTGAGTTTCAGAATTTGAGTTCTGCTTGGTTCCTACTGAGGAATAGTGCCATGACAGTCACCTCACTCCTGCTGAGGTTCCCGGGTCAGCTGCTATGGGATTCTTCATTTTAAGGATGAGTAATGAATGAATCTCCCAAACAATGCTGGGAAGCCTCCTATGTTGCACCTAGGGTAATAAAACTTAACCATTAGGGGCATCCTTCAGGATGAAAGAGATGACCGTGGCCCGATGCACAGTGGATGCTCAGTAAATAGTAATGGTCATTGTTCTTTGCTGTGCTCAACCCACTTGTTAGGACTTTGTGCTGATTCTTGCAACTGGGGGCCTGACTCAGTACTAGAGATGGCTGTACCCTGTGTGGCTGAGGCTACCCTCCTGGCTGAACCCCAGCCAGCTGCCCCTGCTCCAGACCTTTAACTCCATACCCCCCTTCAGCCCCACCTCTCTGGCCCCTGCCTTCTTGGTTAGCCCTGTGTCAGGCCTCAGCCTCTCTCCCCTGGCTGGAAAAGGGTGAAAGGCCACCCTGGACACCAACTATTGTGTCTTCAAGTTGGAACAGTGAGCTTAAGCCAAGTCTGAGATTTTGAGAGATGGGAGATATTGGCTGCACCTCCTTATCAGTTTAAAATGACTAGTTTTAAGTTCTGTCCATGTTTTATTACAGCAATGTCCTCTGAAGCTTTTGCTGTACATACTGTTTTATTTATTGCTCATATTTTTAATTTATTCAAAAGTATTATTTTATTGAAAAACATAGATTTCTGCTTTTTTTTTTATTGCTACTCTTAGAGGTATAGGAGATAGTCAGAAATAAATGTTAATGATAACAATATCTAACATCTGCTTAGTGCTTTCTCTGTGCTATATAGTCTTCTAGGCAGGTTTGCACATGTTCACTGATTAATACTCAGTAACTACCCTGGGAGTAGGTCCTCTTACATACAGATTGGGGGAAAAAGGAGGCCCAGAGAGCTGAAGTATCTTGCTCAAGGTCACATAGCCATTAAGTAGCAGAGCCAGGCTGTGAACTCGGGCAGTCTGGCTCTTAGCATCTGTGCTCCAAGTGCTTGCTGCCTACATGATATCACAGCATCGGCACTACCTGGCACCTGTTCAGACATACAGTCTCATGCTCCACCTGAGCACTGTGAAATCTGAATGTGCATTTTAATACAGTGGTACCCTGGTTTTCGAACGTCTCTCTGTTGATGAACATTTCGGTTTACGAACTCTGTAAACTCGGAAGTCAGTGCTTCGGTTTCGAACACGCCTGGGAAGTCGAACATGCCACGCGGCTCCCGCTGAGGGAAGATCCTGAGGCCTGGCTGTTGGTTGTTGATCCCTCAGTTTTCGAACGTTGCAGAACTCGGTCTTCCGGACCAGATTACACTAGAAAACCGAGGTACCATTGTACTATTCCCAGGTGCTTCAAGTGCACAGTCAAGTTTGGGAAGTGCTGCTCTAAACTACTCTGCCTTACGATTTCCCCAGCCATGAGAACTTCAAAATGGGGGAGTAGTGTAATGGGGGAATAAATGGACACATAAACATTTACAGCTCATATAGTACGTGGAAGCTTCCTGCCGCTCTGACATTTGGGTAAAACTTAGCCTGAATGTGAGTTTAGTTGGTCAGGCATTTCAGAACCCTTTCCAGACATCCTCATGGCACACACTTCTGTCTCTTGTCTTTCTCTGTGGACACACACACAGGCACACACAATCATATTCGGCTTGTGAGGTTTAGAGCTTAGGATAAGAAGTGGGGACATCACTAGCACAGGGCAGAGTCACATCTCGTGCTCTTTGCATCTTTTCCTCCCTTCTTTTCACACCGAGACTCTCCCCAAAGTTTGCGCTCCCTGGGAAGTGCAGCCCGGCCTGGCCCCTGCTGATAGCCCACTCCCTCTTGGAACTAGCTTGGAGAGGCTGGTCCTTGTCTCCCCCCATCCTCCCCAGTCCAGTAAATAAATTTCTTTCTTGTTACATAAGTAACTATAATCCAGATGTAATCACATAATAGACATAGAAGGAGCGGCCAGCTGGCCTCAGGGGAGTTGGCCAACTTCAAGGACAAGAATGAAGGAGACTGGGCCAGGCAGAGGAGGGCATGTGGGAAAAAGGGAGAAGGAATGGAAGAGCCTGGAGCTCTGAAAGAGATGGCTTGTTGGGCGAGTGCGGAGATGGGCGTAGCCCGATGGAGGGCCAGTGTGTGGGCAGAGACGGGAGATGAGGCTATTTAGTGAACGGCTTTGGGGTTTATTTACCATAATACAGTTACGGAATTTTTCTATGTAGCAACCAGCCTGCTGAGGGATTTACATGTATTTTATCTGCAGAAACACCCTTTGAGATAGGCACGCTTATCTCCATTCTGCCGACGATGAAAGTGACAGCAGAGGGTAGACAGCTGGCTCCCAGCCACACAGCTAGTCCTAGTGCCTGCGTCTGCCCTGAGAGCCTAGGTGTCAGTCGCTCTGCTTCCCGGTGTGGGACCAGCAGCTTCTTTAGCAAGGACTTTACAAGTTATCATAAATATGCTGCTCATGTGTAAAATGGATACAGTGAACACGAATACAGGGCATGTGCTCTTTTTGTTTGATTCTGGGTCATTTTAAGAGTCTAGTTTTTTAGGAGTCTAGCGGTAGAGTGCACGGGTTCATACGGAAGGGTTGGGGGGTCAGCACTCACTAACACTTTACCTAGATAATTTTGGGGTTCCCTTAAAATGTGGAATCCTACCTAAGAAGAAAACACATGATTCCTAGAGCTAGAAAAGAAAATTCATTCTGCTTATTCTAAATTCTTTACTGAGATAGTGATAGTTCTGCTGGCTGGTTAGTGGTGTGATACTGTCTTGTTTTAAGTGAAAATTTTCTTTTGATAATAGGTAATTTGTAGTAAGGCTGTTTTATTCACCTTGAAATCCCTAGGAACTCTGTTTTTCTAGCCACATCAGACTTAATAGAGATTTTCTGTTTCTTTAGTTCCTGACGCTTCTTTCACGCACTGTCAGCCAGCAACGTGGTTGCTGTTCTGTTGGAGGTGTTACCGCCTCAGCGCATGGTGCTCTCCCCTCTTCATCGGTTACCTTCCCTTCTCATGTCTGTTCTGTGAGCTGCTCCGGGATTCCTCACCCTCCTCGGCACCAACTGCAGCAAGGCACGCTGGCATCTTCTGCTTGGAACAAAGACAGGCATGCAATTCAGGAAGTGTGGCAACCATATAAGTGCTGGGCAATTAGAGGCTGTAAGCTTGGGCAATTCGCTTACCGTGAGCAGACCTCAGTTTCCTCATTTATAAACAAGGAGGTATGGGTCTGGAGCCCTTAGAGGCGTTTAAGGGTCCCCACCTAAGTGAGGTCTAGAGTTCATATACTTACAAAATTTCACCACCAGTTCTTGGCTGTCTTTATGTTTAATATTTAATAGGCTTTAACACGCCTGTAAATTTAACTATAATATCCATTTTTCCCATTTACAATTTATTAATAGCTCTAATGAATTGTGAATGACAGTTTAATTAGATCACCCATGCATAATTAGGACAACCTCCCCCCCCCCCCCCCCAAGAGGACCTATTCTTTATTTCTGAGTATGTAGCTTACCTCTAACCTAGGTAATTAAGCAATTTCCAAAGCGGGAAAGCTTTTTCTGTCTTCCTAATAAACATAAAGATCATTTTGCATTTTCTTGAAAAGCCACATGGATACAATATTGGTGAGCAATTTTGGCCGAGGTTTTGCATGTGATCATAACCCAGACAAACATGACCTAAGGCAGTAAATTTACTTTAGTGGTAATGAAGCAGGGTAGAAGTTAAGAAAATCTGGTTTCTGTTTACTACTTATTTTCTACTTTCTGTGTAAAACAACTTGACAGCCACTTCCTATCTGTTTTGAGTGCTAACTTTCAAAGCTGGCAAGTAGATTTTCATTAAGGCCCTCTTATCTCCTTTGCGAAGGTGCCATATTAAACATGTAAAAGAAAATTAACCTTATCTGATGGATGGCCTCCAACTAATAGCCAAGGAACCATTTGTATTTGGCTTGGCAGTGTGTTTTTGTACTTCCATTTGAGCCTGGGTGTGCCTGATATTCTGGGAATTTACAATACTTCAAACAAATAAGGAAGTCCCACTGTGAAGACAGACTCAGAAGGAGCGGCAAAGCTGACTGACCTTCGTGCTTCCCCAGCTGCTCGGCTTCATTCTGGGCTGTGGTGGGCCAGGACCCTCAGCGCTCTGGGAGGAAACATCCCTCCTGAGCTGAGTGACTCGCTCTCTCTTTTTCCCCATGGCATCTTTTAATATAGGTCCTCCCAGGAATTGGGTGCCTGATGGGCTATTTAGATGTTGAATACCTGAATTATTTAGGTGTTCTTGTCACTCTAATCATCAACAAGTAATTGGGAATCACAACTGATTTAAAGAGGAAGTATGTCATACTATATTCATTGACTATGTGACTGGTCTTTGTATAGTTAATGCCACTCTGGATAAGCTAAGTTGGTGTCACGATAGCAGACCAGCAGAGGTTGGAGCAATGTCTCAACAGGAGAGATGGTAGTGGACTAGAGCTAATATTAGGGGTCCATGAAGCTCCACTTGCCCCCAAACATCTTCCCTACTGGCTGGACTGTAGGGGCCTCAGAATGGGTTGGGGAATGTTGTCAAGTTTAATGGGGAAGAAAGAGGCATGCTTTGGTGTCTGATCTAAAGAGGGTAGATGGAGTGAGGCAGCTTGATGGTGCATAGATGGCTAGGAGCCTTGGAAAATGGTGACAACCTGTATCTTAGAGACAAAGCTTTATATGAAATAGCCTTTATTGGTGATATGTTTGGCTTCTGAATGAATTTAGAAAGAAGACTAACTTTGTACAACTAAAGCTTTGTGAGCCCTATTAGAATAATTCTGAAATGCTATTTATTATAACTTTTGATTTAAAAATATGTGCAGTGTACCAAATTTAGGAAATACAAGAGAAAAATCACTATTATTGCCACCAAACAGATACTGTATTGTTAATATTACGTGCCTCTTCTATATGCATCAATAGAATTTGAACAAGTATCATTTGTTCATGCTGCCTACTTTCTCCTGATATATGATTAATATATTCTCTTGCTATTGAAATAATTTTTAAAGCATTTTTTGATAGTTACTTAACATGAAGTAGGACTGTCCTAAAATAGGCATTAGTCAACTCATGGTAAAGGCACTTGATCTCCCCCAGTTTGCATTGTGGCAAAAAACAAGCTTTAATTAAGGGTGGCCTTGTGTAAATGTAGGTATTAAAGATTTATATCATGATAGAAATAGAAGGCACTTTTGAGCTTTTCTAATCTGACTTATTGTACATAAAGGGGATTATGGCCCATATGTATGTGACAGCTCAAGGTCAAACTTTTTTTTTGAAGGTCAGACATTTTAATGGCAGAAAAGGGACTAGCCTCCCTGGTGTTCTTTGCCCATTATATCATATCACACTTGACAAATATGATATATCATACACTTTGTTTCTCTAGACACATTGAACATGTGCCGGCATATGCTGTAGTTAACATCTCTGGGGTTCTTTTGTGGTGTGTATCTTGGCTTTATTTTTTATTGATTTGAGAGAGAGAGAGAAAGATCGAGAGAGATTGAGATTGGCTGTCTGGACCAGGGATTAAACCCGCAACCTGGGTACGTACCCTGACCAGGAATCGAACTCACCACCTTTTGGTTTATGGGACAATGCTCTATCCAACTGAGCCACACCAGCCAGGGCAAGTATCTTGGCTTTACAATGATCTTGAGGCTCAGATTTGGCTCATGAACCAAAACCCCTGAGGGGGAGCCATTTCTTTGGTTCTACAGGTTAGAATAATCTTCACATCTGTGTTGGCTTGAGAGCTTACGAGGTCAGAAATGGATTCTGTAATGCCAAATATCTGCCCTTAGAGGTTATTAGTCTTATTATGTGCTAACTGGAACAAGAGGAACTACTATAGATAACGTTTCATTCATAGATATTGTTTCTATCAAAAAGTCATCACTTTTAAAGCATTATCTACTGTTATGATAGACACTTCAGATGTCTTTAATCAGTAGTCACATGAGTTCCAGCCTTTCCTTGATAAACTTGAAGACCCTGAAACCCAGATGGGTAAATAGATGTTCACAGTCACCTAAGCAGCTGGTTAATGATTCAGGCCAAGTGCGATAGATTCCTGGGATTTACAGAGACTGCTTAAAATTTAATAAATACTCATTCAAAATTTATAAAATAGAAAGAAAAAAAAATGACATCTGTATTCTCACAACCCAAACAAAGCTACTGGTAACATTTTGGTAAATTTCAGTTTATTTTTTAAAATGTTGTATTGAGGAGGAGAAACTTTCTTGTATCCTCAAGATTCCTCTGGTTGGTCTGATAATCAAATAGATTGAGACAGATCAGCGCGAGAAGATAACCAAAGTTAATACATACTCTTGGGGTGACTAGCTCTGAACCCCCACAGTTGTATGCATGAATTTTTTTTGGGTATCATAATTATTGATCAACCTTTTTTCTTTGAACCCCTACTGTGTTCACGGTCCTAAGATCAAGGACTATTATTAATATATTTACTGGGGATTGATACACTTCTTATTTTGGGGTGAGTTTCCCAGGAAACCTATTGCAAATGCCCTCTCATTTTTCCCTTCCTTTGATTAGAACAGGGTCGAATGAAGTGAGGGTTATGGTTCTAATCCAGCACATCAGTTCACTTTATACTCTGTCCAGCCAACCATTTTGCAAATGTGTCATGATACTCATAAAGGTGGATCACTGCAGAATTAATGAGAAAACCCAAGAGTACCTGTTCTGCTAAAGGCTGACCATCTAATGGAATCATTCCTTATATAATACTTGATCAGGCTTTAAAATTTTCTTGTGTATTTTATCTCATTTTTATCCTCTGAAGAGGAGGTTGTAGGGAAGTCCAAAGAGGGCTCTAAACCACCTCATTTTTTACTTGTTCTGACTTCACGATCAGTATTTTTTCATCTCTATCATCTGTTCTGTTACATCTGTGATATAAAATCCTCTGTAAGGGGGAAAATATACTTTTTTCTATTTCTTTTTAACATCTTTTCTCTTTTTACAAAATAGTCATGCAGTTTGTTGACTGTAGAATATATAAGTCATCCCACCATGCAAAGCTAATTACCTTTAACGCTATTGTAGATCTTGTCGCCCTGTCCTTTCTGTGCCTTCACAGCATCTTTCCAGCTTTTTTGATGCTGTGTTGCAGCCCTCTTCTGTTCTTTGTCTAGGTTGTCTCCTGTGAAATCTGAACTATCCCCTCATCCTATGCCTCTGTCTTCTTAATGGATTCCTATGATAGAGTTAAAACCTCCTCAGAAATGTCCAATGGCTCCTTATAGGCTGTTGAATCAAATTTAAACTCTTGAGCATGTGTTAAGTGGAAAAAGAACAAAACAACAAAGACCAAATATAAATATATACTTTAAAAAGAGAAGGAATGCATTTAGTAGCAAGTAGTAGTAGAAGTAGTCTGATGTTTTGGCTAGTTAGATATTTGGCGACTTATTCAAGTTTTATTACCCAAGATGAAAATGTTCTAGAATTGATTGTGATAATGGTTACATGAATAAACTGAAGACCATAGAATTGGACATTTTCATTGGGTGAATTGTAGGGTATATTAGTTATGTCTCAATAAAGCTGTTATTAGAAAGTATATTACCTATACTTTATAAAATTCCTATTTCTGTTACAGTACAATGTAAGCAATTAGTAATGGCTTAATCACCTTAGCAATAATATTTATTAAGAAGATGCCTAATTGGGGGAAGTTTCCTCGCTTATATTCTCAACTTTAGTTTGCGGAATATCTAGAATATTGTAAGTCATTGTATTTAATGTGTAGTGCATTAACAGGCCTTTGAAAAGAGGCATTGGTGAGTATATATGGGAGAGCAGTCGGTAGACAACAGTATATGAAAGTAATTATTCTAGTGTCAGCATTAGGCAATTGAAGCCCTGCCTCAGCTGTGCATGTGTGCACACACACGTTTACATGTATAGTTTTGTAAATGCCTAGAAATATCACTACAGTTAGCAAGGCTTAGTGATTCAATATTTCTTTAAAAATATTTTAAAAAATATTTTGCATTTAGTTGATTTAATTTCTGCCAACTCCTTCATGGTTCAGGTAAGCACGCACTGTCTAGGTCATGCAAACTTTCATTGGATGCCTTAATGACTTACCTACATTTTCTCTGATGAAATGTTTCAGAGAAATGTTGCACATATAATGGTTGATTTCTGGTTTGTCTTTTCTCAAACCACTATTATTACATAGCCTCGTTCATATGCTATGTTAATGTATTAGGTCACTTTATAAGAAATTGCATCAGAGTATATGCTAATGTAATTTGGACATTTGTTGGGTCATGTCACATAAAATCAAGACCCATTCCAATAGTCTCTTCCCCTTTAACTGTAATTTCTGTTTCTTGGAACAATTCCATGGATTGCGTAGTAAGAGAAGAGGCTCCATTTAAATTAAGAGGGTAATTAGTTTCACTTCCCCTTTGATCAGTCAAATGGTAGGAAGTCATCATATGTGCAAGCCTTACTAAACTAATAAAATGCACCAATGTGCTTTTCTCTATTTTAACTTCTTCAAGGAGCAAATCTGGTTGTAAGGCTGTCCTTTCTTTCTTCCTCCCTGCTGGTTATATGTTTCTGGGTGTGACCCTTTTGAGCAAAGAGAGTATGTTGTATTCTTTCAGGAAGAAGGCATATTTTCCATGGGAAACTTACTTAAGATTAAGAAAAAAGGCCCTTTTTTTGAGACTCTGGATGATCATTGCTATTTCTAAAAAAACTAGAGGGCAAAAGGCAGAAGGGAGAATCTGTTCCATTACCACTCTGTTGCATGTCTGTTATTGTCCCTGGCTCCAACACTGGAGAAACATATGGCCATCAGGCAAAATAAATTAGAGTGCAAAATTTAAATTAATGAAACAAATCAGGGGACAACTCTTTAATGGACTGGGGAATTGTCCATCCATTGGTGGGTGCCAGATGTTGCCGTGTCTTCGGACAACACATGTGAACGCCCAAAGGGCATCATTGATAGTTTTGGACTAGTTCAAATCTAAAAGAGCAAGGGCATTTCGTGGCCCTATCCTCAGAGTTCCCTGAGCATTGACTACAAAGGGGCTCCTTCCTCCCTCTATTGGTAAATGTTCCTGCTTTTTTAAAATGCTGAATCTTAGAAATTATTTTTGTTTTATGCTTCTGGGGGAATTGAGAGCCCAAATGATTTCCTAATGCATCTCTCTGTGGTATAGTTGTCGAATCCCCCTAAATTAGCCTTTTGGAAATGATTAGTTCTAAGATCCACACTGGGTGGTACTCGTGCCAATAATGAGACCCTCAGCAGGTACTGTGTTTTTAGATCAACATCCACGTTTCCTTCCAAGAGAGGATTTTAAAAATGTGAACAGTGCATAGGTTTGGCTTGCTTGTATGTTTGTTTGTTTTTTAATTGTGTTCTTTCCCTTCCTTTTAGAAAAGGGAAACATTTCTCTAAGTTTAGTTTTCATTTTAATTAACTCTCAGATACGACAGGAACAGTGAACTTCTATGAGTCCCTGCTACTTTGATAACCACTCTACCTGAGCAGATTCCCTAACTCTTGTTTTCCATGACACAGTCCCTTTTCAAGATCCTGTCACAGTTTTATGCTCACTGAGCAGACCCGGAACCACATACAACCCTTCCTTAGTATTCCTCATATCATTATTTGAAATATTGGGGTGATATTAACTCAAAAAGTGTGCCGTGTTCTGCAGTCTGGATACCCATGTACTTTGTGAGACAGCCCAGATCACAGCTTCTCTTAACTGGAGCAGCACTTGCTCCCTCCCTCCAGCACCTTTAATTCCCCTACCTCAAAGGATAATTATTTTTAGAGGCAGAAAGTAAAGAAGCCACATGAGTAAAAGCAAAAAAAATAAAAATCTTGACATATTAACCTTGAAAGAAGACTACTACAGTTTTCAGTCAACTCATTTGAAGTAGTGTTTGACTACCCAGTACATAACAGGTCAAGTTTTGTGTTTTTTTCTGCCTCGTGAGAGAGACAGTGAATGGTTTTTAATGCCATAGAACATACAGAGAAGGAAAATAGTCATAAAATCTCAAAGCAGCAGGGACCCTTGAGGTTGCCCAGGTCAGTTCCCTCATCTTCAGCTCTCAGGCCAGGTGACCATGTGTGCATCTCTGTCCCTGGTGTGGCCGGATTTAGAGGGTCCCTCACATCTGATGTCCCTTTCCATGCAACACACCTGCCTATAGATCATCTCCTGATGAACACGAAATGAGGTCGAAAATGGCATTTCAGATCCGCCCTGGGCCTTTCCTCTACTACAAGTTTAATTTGTTGCTTTCCCATAGGAAGGGCCGGCCCCACAAGCCATTCTATCCTGAGGATGTATTTACTGGTTTACTGAGGCCTTCAGAGTACTTTCCAAAGTGTATCTTCTCCTTTCCCACCCTCACATTTGTAAAGTATGCAGCTTATGATGATGTGTAACTGAAAAATCTGGAATGCTTACATTCGTGCTTTTTATTATGTGAAATAATCAATGCTAAAAAAATCTGTGGGTGGATATTTATTCTGAAGGGTTCTTAAAATATTATTATTATGACTTGGTATTTTTATGGTATCTTTATGCATTCCAAATAATGTTCAGTCAAGTCCCAGCTTTCTCTTAAGGAAGTGTGCATGTAGAAACATCATCATTTAAAAATATAGGTAATTAGGGGTGTGTGTGTGTGTAAGAGCTAAGCAGTTTCATACCTTTTATACATAAGGAGCTGTATTTCATAGGAAATGAAATTATAGCCCCAGTTTTGCAGTCTGCTCTGACTCATCTATTAGCATAAGAACTTCATTCATGGCTGTGTCCTTGCTTTTGTTGGAGGCCTAGAGAATGTAGGACACAGATCGTATCTTCTATTTCATGTGGATGTATATCCACCACGTCAATGCAGTGGACCTTGTAGGTGCACAAAAGGGGCTCTGGTTGGAATGAATAAGCATTGTAAACTGCATGAACTTGTCTCTGCCCAGTCTTTTCATCTATAGGCTTTGCTAAGAATCTGGGACCTCCATCCATCTAGCTACTCAAACCAAAAATCTAGGAGTTATCCCTCTCTCATCTCCTCCCTTTCCACCCTCTTCTCATCCATTGCCAGACTGGATCCTGAATCATTCCACTTCTTTCCACCATGTCTCCTATCATTCTGTTCCAAACTACCATTAGCTTTTGCTTGGGTTGCTGAACTACCCTACTAGTTTGTCCTTAACAATCCATTCTTTACTTAGCGTAAATCAAACCATTTTATTTCCCTGATTGAAATTCTCCAAGGCTGTTTAGTGCACTTAGAATAAAATTTAAACTGTTTTCCTGAAATACTATACCCCATGTGACTTAGCCTCTGCTTCTGGAGCTAAGGCTCCCGCACTATTCCCTGCCCCGTTTCACCACCACCTGGTCCGCCTTGGCCACATTGGCCCTCTTGTACCTCCAGCGTACCAGCCAGGCTTGCTCCCACCTGTGTCAGCTGTTTGCTGCCTGGAATGCGATTTCCTTCTAATTGTGGCTAGGTTTTGAATATTCAGGTATCAGCATAAATGCACCTTAGAAAGGCTTTCCCTGGCTTCCCAAATTAAAGTAGCTGCTATGTCACTCTGCAGCTCATTATCCTCTATACTTTAATGCATAGCATTCATCTCCTTCTGATATTTTATTATTCATCTGTCTATTTATCTCATGTCATCTGCCTCTGATACTTAAATGCTACCTTTGTGAAAGCAAGGAGACTGCATGTCCTGTATCCTATGCCTAGAACAGCATTTTTAACTGGTATCCCACAAGAATTTTTAAAACATGCAGTACCCAACTATTGAGTCAGGGGCACTGACCTCTTTTCCCTTAGATTGTCAAATAAAAAATGACAACAGCCAATACAACAATAGTTGTCTGGTATGAATTAATCCAAATTATACCATTTTTTGGTGAGCTCTGCAAAAAATATATTTTTTGGTGTGCCACAGAATTTTTGTAATTAGTTCATGTGTGCCAGGAGATGAAAAAGGTTGAAAATCACTGGCCTAGAAGAATGTCTGGCATGGAGCATATACCCAATAAAACTATGAATAAACAATTTAAGCTAAAAATCTTCAAACACTGTGGCTGTAAGTATTGAAATACTGGAGATAATTGTCTCGGCTACTTTGGTGAGTGGAGAATTAGAGTCAGGACTGAGACCAGGGTAATGTAAGGTACGTGCCATGGAGACAGTATTTAATGCAGCTTCTCAAGGGCCAGAATGGAAGCACTGTTAGCGATCCTGTCTTTATTCAAAACTGAGATATTTTGTTCATCATGGATTATTTTGGCATTAATTTTGATTTTTTAAAAATACTGCATTAAAATACGATTTCTCTTGATAACTACATTTTTGCCCTGCCCCCCGGCCTATCTGTATCAGACTGTTCTCTCATTTTCCCACTGGATTTTGCATTGTAAGGTACAGCTAGTATTTGAGTACCTGTGTGTACCAGACACTGTGCTTGACTTGATTAACTCACTGAAAACTCACAGTAGAGCTGTAAAGTAGGTAGTAGTATTGCTTTGAGAGGACAGGTAAGTTACCCAAGGTCACAGAGCTGTAGGGAGATGGAACCAGGAAAGGCAGCGTATGCAGAATATGTCACATGGATAGAAACAGACCTACACAATGGCAGAGAGAATAGGATCTTCAACATCCTGGCATATCTTCTCTGCCGTTTTTGAGAGGCCTTTAAATGTGCAATGAGCAAAGGAAGGTTGATCTGCTAGTTGGGTAGGGAAGTGGAGGAAGAGGGAACAGAAGGAATGTCAGTGAGCTGCTTCTGGAGACTTGGAATGTTCCATATTTTTGTTGTTGTTACTTCTCACCCGAGGATATTTTTTTTTATTTTTAGAGGGGGGGGCGGGGGAGAGACATGGACATGAGAGACACACATTGATTGGCTGTCTCCAGCACAGGCCTCGACTGGGGCTGGGGATCAAACCTGCCACCCAGGTATCAAACCTGGAACCCTTCAGTGCTAGGGCTGATGCTCTAACCACTGGAGCACACAGGCCAGGGTGGTATGTTCCATATACTTTATTGATCACCATTTGGGAGTACATTAGGGGACAGGAAAAACCACATGTTTTGATCAAACATTTCATTATATTTAGAAATATATATTTTTTGACAGAATAGCTTTAAAGTATAAAACGATTTTTGGAAAAAATGTGTTTGGGTTATTTAAAAAACTCACTGCACACCACACATAAAAATATAGATTAGTTAAATGTGAAACATAAAGCCATAAGAGCTAGAATAAAATACATCTATGGGATTTTTAAAAAACAAACCAATTAAATCACAAAGGAAAGCACAGATGAATTAAATACAGATTATAAATTTATATACCACATTTTGTCAATAAATGACAAGTTGAGGAAATATTTGTAACCCAGGATTGATTTTGTTTTAAAAACTCAATTGTTCTAAGGCAATAAAAAGACACTGAGTTCTTAAATTAACAAAATAGGCAGGTTCATAGAAGAAATACAAATGACTAAGTTGGAAACAAGCTTCATAAGTAAGATGTAAATTAAAACAAAGATTTATTTTTGTCTCATTAATTGTAGGTGTTAAAAAAATGTAGTGTTGGTTTTAAAAAATGGGGTAAAGAAGAATCTGATCAGAGCTTTGTAACTCATTCACCTAATTGCCTTTCTATGATGTCCTTCTAAGGAAGTAGAAATTTAGACACAGATTTTTCTTCAGGGATGCTTATCACAACATTTTTTATAAATTGAAAACTTAGAAATACTCAAAATGTGTTTCGACAGGGGAATTGTTCAGTAATCACACACCTTTTATGATTGCCCTTCAGTCAGTCATTAACTGTTTCTGAAGAATAATTAGTATGTTGGAAAAATCATCACAGTATGTTAAGTGAAAAATAACAACACAGCATTATTTCCATTTTAGAGTACATTTGCCTGGAAAAGGAGACTGGAAAGACAAATATCAAAACGTTTAAATTACAGCAATTTTGAAAATTTTTCTGTTTTTCTGAATTTTCTATAATAAATATTTACAACTCTGACGAATTAGAAAAGTGTTTTATAAAAAGAAAGTTTGTGAGGGAGGAAGATTAGGAGCCCTGGACAGACCTTAGTAGAGCCTAGTCCATCTTCTTCCTAATTAGTTGTCAACCAGCAGAATCCTGAACAAGTCAGTCCCCCTCCTTGTAAAGAAAGTGACTTCAGGACTTCTCAGACTTCTCTGAAACACACCCAGAGGAGAGGAGAGTGAACATTCGCTCTCGAGAAGGAAAGGATGCAGGGAGCTTGGGCAGGTTGGCTCAGAGTCACCCCCTGAGAAAGTTTTAGCATGAAAATTTATGCAAACTTTCTGTTCTTCAAACTATACTGATGTTAGTTGTTACTTTTTTTTAAAAAAAGTTGAGATATAATTATTATACCATAAAATTCACCACTTAAAAGTGTGTATTTTAGTGGTTTTTAGTAAATTCAGAAGATTGTAGAACCAACCAATGCTAGTTTTTAATACACAGATATTTGCCATGGATACTCCATTGGTAAAATGGATTTTCCATGAAAATCATCTTGCACCTTGGAAGCACTATCAGGTACTTTCCCCGGAGGATTTTACTATGTCAAGACGTCCAGGATTAGATGATTTTCTAGATATTTTTAACAAAGTGCGTTTTCAATGCATTTTATCTCTCATTCCCTTAAAAACAACTTAACTACTGACTTACCCATCTATGCAGTTTCTACGCACAGTTGGTGAGACTAAATTCAGTTAGTTTCTATGCTATTTTTAAAAACTACTTTCTGCCAGACCTTGCTGGGAATAAAGGGGTAGGTATCCCCAACCCTTGCCCTCAAAGGACAGTCTTTAAAAGAGAGGAAGTTATGGTGACTTCCCACTCAGAGCCACTCAGTTTGAGGTTCAGGGTTCCAGTTTAACTGGAAGAAAATATGTAGAAGGCAGAACACATGTATTTTAGAATATGTAGCTTGGAATGTGCACAACACATGGATTGCATTTTGACTCAGTGTTACTAAATCATTTTTATCTCAGTGCTGTTAATTTTTTGCAGGTGTGGGTTGAAAAGTCTTTGTTGAAAATTCTGGTTCTACTGTATCCAAGTGTATGTGGAAGAAGCCCAAGTTCAGCTTTGGTGGCGCTGAGATTCTGTATTTTAGTCTCTTGGCCTAAAGTAGTGAACCTTAAAAGTACAGTTACTTGAATTATAATTGTGCTCTATGAGACTTGGGTTTGTCCATCGCCATTCTTTGTCTGGGTGCTGGCCAATCCAGAGGGCAGGGCAAGGCCATTTGGCCTGAGCCTTCACATTAATTAAAGGCTTCAGATGTAGACTTCTGAGGGTTTGACAATATCTCCAAATACAGTCATCAGAGGCACTGGCAGGATGAAATGAATATATTCATTGTACAACTTTAAATACCACAGTTTTTATAACTCTGTTTTGGCATTTTTTCTTTTTCTTGGGAGCCTAAAAAAAGTGACAATGGTGTGGGTCTCTCTGGGCCTGTAAGACGCCCGGAGAAGGTGTATTTTCTACCTTTCTTTCAGGATAAAGAGAATGGACTATGAGGACCCTTGAAGGTCCTGTCTGCAGTGTCTAGTGATTGTGTTCCAGGACCCTGGTGTGGAAATTGGGGACACCAGCATTCTTCAGAGCAGTTTGGGGCACTGAGCAATACTACATAGATTGTGTCTCAGAGCCCTTTTGCTAAAAGTGTGGGTTCAAGAAGCCAACTTAACTGTGAGAGAAGGAACTAATGATAGCTTTCAGCAGTAAATAATAATTCATTGTCATTAAGAAGCCAATATATTACTGAATTTAAAACTTATTCAGATAGGGTGTGGAATGAGAAAAGCAGTCCTGCCTTTAGAGAGTAACTGGACAGAACTATTTACAGATTACATTGTGCAAATGGGCAGAAGTCAGTGTAAACTTTAGAAATGCTTAGTATGAGCAGGATACATGGAGTAAGTATGGATTTGTGGCCAAGGCTGTATGTGGAAAGCCTCTTGTGATGAAAAGATCTTGGCAAAACCTAAAATGGAAGCATCAGATTGTGTGAGAGTGTGTACGACTGGTATGCTGTATTCTCACAGTTTACAAAGGGATGCACTTACTGCACAGTAGGATATTAAATTCACATTTGATGTGCATTCTGATGGAAGGACATGTGAAGTGAACTGGAGATTGCTCTCTGTTTCTTGATCCAGTGGGTAGGGAAGAAAAACAATTAAGTGTTCCTCAAAGCCAGTTTTGCATGCTGAATGAAGTGGCCTTTTAAATAGCTCGATTCTTAGTCTCATTTCTGGGTGTTTTGATGACCTGCGACAAGAAAAGCCAAAGATACAAATGACTTTTCTGGGAAAAATCTTCAGCCATATATACAGAGACCACTGAAGGAGAAATGCAGGAGTTTTGTGGGACTCACACCCTTGTCTGTGTTGATATGCTTATTCATGTTATTAATCTGGTGGGAGATATATTCAAATTAGCAAAAATGAGACCCCTCCCCCCAAACACACATACTTTATGTCAGGGCTCCTTGCTAGATTTTATTTTATAAGTGGCTTTGGCAACGGTAGATTTCTATTTCTTTAAATAGGTCAAGAGTTATTTGTGCCCTGTGCTGTGAAAAGAGATTAGCCACCACTGCATTCATGAAGCAGTCTGCTGGTGGAAAAGTCTGCTTTCTTTCATTCGGAGTTGAAGAATTGTGAAGTCTCTCATTATACTTTCATGTGGCCTTAGAAAATAACATCATTTTATATAATTTGGGAATAGCTGGGGCTTTTTATTGTACCAAATATTTGTTTTATACTAATCCGGAGAAGATTGTTAAAATGTCCATTTCAGTCCTCCGAGAATATTGTATAAGGCTATAAAAATAGGAGAAGTACATGCTCTTTGGATTATACATTTGTTAGAAACAGGTCATTTGTTTCCATGACAAAACTCTTTGCAGAACAAAGAAGCTGAGTTTTTTGCTTGGTTGATAGTTCAATTCATATACTTTCTTTTAGGTCAAGTCCAGTATTAGTTGAATACTATTTTAGTTGACTACTTTTATCATTCTGCCACCATTTGTGTCACACAGATTTTCTCCTAAATGAAGCTTTGGCTTCACTTTGAATTTGCTGCATTTACGTAATTATATCAGAGTGTGAACATTAAGTTTATGAATGAAATTTAGCTGGGAGGGATGGCCAGTCAATTGGAATATGGCTCTAAGATTCAAAATGGGTCCCCATTCATAAAGTAGTACTCAGAAATTCAAAATTAGGTTAAATGGATAAAAATAGGTTGTGGTCAAAGCCAGGCTGAGACATTTTTGACTGTGGGCAGTAGAAGTTAATTATCCTGAATTTGTGGCAGCTGTGAACAGTCGGCCCTTGAACAAGTTGGCTGTTAGGGGTGCTGACCTTCCAGGCAGAACTACAGCCTCCCCTCTGCATAAGCAGACTCCCCACCAAGGAGGTGACCCTTGAACGATGGGGGTTTGAACTGCTCCGTTATAAGTGGATCTGTGCCGTTCACAACTATGTTGTTCAAGGGGCAGCTGTGGGGACAAAGCCAACTGTGCAGCTGAAGCCCGGGCTTGCGCCCTGCTGCTGGCTGCTGCTGGCCGTGCCGCCCACCTCTCCGAGGCCTTTTCTTTTGCTGGGGTGGTAAACACATCTCCCTCACAGATTTTCGAGAGGATGAGATGACTGTGTTTCAGAGCGCTTGGCAAAGCATGAAGGATTGAACACAGGTTTCTTTTGGTTTCCTTTACAAGAGAGGGGATATCCAGGAGGTGGAGACCACAATTTCTCCTGTCTGTATTGGAGGTTGGACTTAGACATAGTGGGGGACAGAGGAGGGGTACATATGCATGTTTTGGGGGACAGGTGCTGGATTTATTGGTACTTTGGGGGAGATTCAGGAGCCTGGATTCTGGTTTGGGCTCTATCATTTCTTCATCGTGATTGGCCTTCAGAAGAGAGTTAAGAGTGTGAATTAGGGACTAGAAGCAGGTGCTTTGTAAGTAAGATTTATAAAGAAAGGGCAGAGGAAGAAGAGGGTACCCTCCACTGCCTCGCCTTCCCGTTCCTTCATCTTATTCAGCTGCCTCGTCTTTCCTTTTGGTGTTGTACACTCAGGTCCTAGCAGAAAACATAGGGCTGCTCCAGCTGGGTGGCTGAGTTTGTTATCCAGGGACTCCGTACAAAGGTGTGGGCCTGGTGTAGGTAACCAGTGAGGGCTGGTGCAGTAACCGGGGCCCCACAGCAGCTGGGCAAGGGGAGGGTGTCACTACAGGAACGTAGAGGGCCACCCAGCTGGGGCCATGGCCTCTGGGAGGGGACACAGCAAATCTGTGGTGCTCTTGTAGGGAGGGAGCTGGGGGAATAAATATCCCATCCCAATTCTGCTGCTCTGTGGTCTCCTCCCGGTGCCTCTCACAGACTAAAAATCCAAGTGGAAGACTGAGGACAAGAGAGATGTTAGAAAATCCTTGCCGGTCGGCCTCCTGGGCCACCGAGCAAGACAAGAAGATGGAGAGACGGACTCAGGCCTTATCTGGGGCAACAGGGAAAGATCTTACTCTGGAGTTGAGTTTTGGATTCTTTTTTTTCTTAACTCTTAATTCCTTCCCATTCATTTACCTATCCCACATTCCTGGGAGCCTGCATTAGTGTGATGGCAGGGACTTAGCGACTAGCTCCAGAGTTGCCAGGTGTAGACTGCCTTGCATGACTTAACCGAAACGCTAGCCAGTGTAGTGTAGTGTATACTTCACCTCCCGCGTTCTCATTTTTAATGTTTTATTTTGGGGGATGAGTATGCAGAAGCTTCTTGGATAGCCAGGAGAAAGAGGCCCTGTTGCCTGATTCCCTTTCCTTTTCTCACACCATTAACCTCAAACATTAAGATTTCTTCTTGTTATTGTGGAAAACACTGGCAGAGATTCTGATTTCATGGTTATGTCTATAGTTGGGCTCTCAGAGCAGGTCTCTGCAATGGGGATCACACACAAAGAAGCAATCTAGACTTACCCCCCTATATACATTGTATTGCTGGGGAAAGTAAAGGTACCAGTTTCTTTCTAGAAATTGTTGATTGATGAGAAACAACTTCATAGCTTTATTTCTATTAGAGATGCTACTTTTTAGATACTCCCCCCCCCCCCCCCCCAGTATTCATGGTTGGCATTATACTCAGTCAACCAACCCCCCTAGAAATCAGTACAGTTGCTGTCCAGAAAAATCTTCATTTTTATCTGTTTACTGTGCTCTCTGTATACCCCATTTTAAAATAAGAGGTGTCTAGAAACGGTCAGGCATTTTCTCTTATCACTCTCTGAACAACATTTGTGTAAGCACATTGTCATTTCCAGACCCAAATCCTGGCTGCACAACCAGCCTCCTGGAAGCGGTTCAGCTGTTCCCCAGGGAAGAACTTTATCAAGTATTTATTCTGTTTAAAAGATGCTGTTTTCATTGTTTCTTAGAAGATACATGTTATAAATCACTATCAAAATATGTGCTGAGTGGCTTCCAAAGGGGTGACAGCTTTGTTTTTTTTAAGCTCCTCTGCCTCTGAAGTGGTCTCTCATTGTCTTAATTTTGCCAAGTGTTCACCATGAGTGGCGTGTTCACCCCTGGCAATGCCCGTCTGCTCTCCTGTGATAGCCCTCTGAGCAGGCGGTTGGGGAATGTCAAGTCTAAGCCACTGTTTCTAGTTTAGTTTCTGGGAGGCTGTGGGAAGGTGTCATGGTCTGATGAGCTTCTGCTGTCTGTCTTTCAGGGACTGGAGAGAGTGGCAAGAGTACGTTCATCAAGCAGATGAGAATCATCCACGGGTCCGGATACTCCGATGAAGACAAAAGGGGCTTCACCAAGCTGGTGTATCAGAACATCTTCACGGCCATGCAGGCTATGATCAGAGCCATGGACACGCTCAAGATCCCCTACAAGTACGAGCACAATAAGGTAGGCGTCGCTGCTCATGGGACCAGCATCTGGGGTGCCTAGTGGGATTTCGAAATGTACATTTTTCATCTCATCCTTAATGGGACTTTTAATGGTTCCCTAAGTTGTTTTTAAATGTATTTTCTTAAACCTTTAAAGTCACATCTATAAAATTTAGAGTTGTGTTCTTAGTGATATCGATGAAAGACATTTGGACGTTCGACGATAAATGTATGAAGGTTTAAAATTTAGGGGCACACATTCCATTAACAAGACAGTTTGTAAGTTCAAGACACTGACCAACGTGAGAGAATTCATAGTAGGGGCAGTGCCTTGCTTCAATCTCCCACTCTTTGTGCTTCCTTGAAAAAAGAATGAAAATAGCTCAAGACCATTCTGTCCAGTTTAATTTTGGATTTTGTGACTTCCTTTCAGTAGTACCACAGGCTTAATTTTATTTCAGAATAGATCCGTCCATCTGTCACTTCCAATAACCTTTCAGACATATTCCTCTGCAACTGTGTTAAAGTCATGGAAACTTCTAAAATCATTTGACGAAGGGTTAGGGGGGAAAAACAGAAATTTTCGACTTTTTAGAAAACAAGCAAACTTTTCCAATATCCGGCATTATCTTTTAGTTGAAATAGAAAACCAGGCTTATATTTTGGTGAAAGCAAATGCTGTCATTGCTCACCCTCCTGATACTATAGATATGTGATTCCAGACAAGGTTGGTGCGAGTGCTGGTGGCTCCGGGTGTGAGTGATCTGCAGTTTCCCTGTGGGAAGCTCATAGGCGACGACTGCAGTTACACCAATGAGTGACATCTGTGCAGAGGCCCCCAGCCGGAGGGAAGGGAAATCTATTCGGAATTTGTAGAAATGTCCCTGCAGTCTGTTTTCTTCCGTTCTGTGAATCAGTCGGTGCTTCCACTGACGTACTCAGTTGTGCAGTCTCATTCCTCGGGGCCGATAGGCGCTGGTTTTGTAGTAAGCTGGTAAAATCTCACCTCTTGTTGACAAAACACCACATTTGCACCTACAGTTATTTTTGAGTCTTCAGTCAGAACTTCCATTCTCTCAGGATTCTAGATAATTTACTCTTGAAGTCATTTCCATATACCAGGATCTATAGGTCACTGCAAGGAGTTGGCCTGCCCAGTGTGACTCATAAACAGATTCAACTTACAAAAATGAATTACAAGCAAAATAACGCAATTTTTTATACCTTTACTCCTGTAACCATCTAGAAGTTTCTAACTATATAGATCATCTTAAAATCAGGCATTTCTGTTTCTTGGATGGTTTCTTGAAATTAACTGACTGTTTGTTATCTAATGATATCTTCACACTTATTTTTTCGATGGCAACGAGAGTCTCCATAAATATCAAACAGAGAGACCCTCCACAAATAATCCTTTCTGCTTCTGAAGAGGGAAAGGATCTGGACAGATTGGTGAGCTTGGGACTGTGGCATCTGAGCCAGATGAGACTGCCTGGATATTTAAGCCTGAATTTAAAAAGATCAGGAGTCCCATGTCGTGTCGTGTCCCCCCCCCCCCCCCCCCAAGAAATCTCATGTAATGAATTTCTGAAATAGGCAATATGCTTGTTTTGTTGCAGTTGTGAGACAGTTCTGTTGAAGGATTTTTTTTTTTTTTTAATGCCATTGACTTTTCCAAACTGCAATTGATCAATAATAGGATAACCTGATGAATTTTGGCTGAGTTACCACATGTGTGGTGTGATTGATGTGTGTGTGTGTGGCGGCAGACACATGTTGCCAATTTACACCTTACCATAGTCTCCCTAAATTTTACCAACAAAAATCATCTTTCTTGGATGCTCCAGAGAATCATTCAGGACCTTGCCTGGGTGTTAGATTTTCATGTGAAGACCATCTATTGTTCAGTCATGTAGGTGTAGAAAATGGAGTAGAATTTATGCCTTCTTCATATAACACATTGAACAATACTTAACAGTGTATGTTATTTGAGCTCTTTATATCAATTCCAGTTAAGTAGCCTTTACTGTGTTGAATACCATTCAGTTAGAAATCAACATCAGAAAAATTATGTTAGTATGATTTTTCTCAAATATCATAATTAATTTTGCTCAGATAACATAATTAATATAATTTCTCAAATATCATAATCATAATGAAAGCTTCCCATGTCTCTTGTTACTTAACACACTTCCTAAACAAGTGACATCAGTGTGTGCTGACCTCTGAATTAAACATTCTTCAATATGTTTAAGGCCCTTTAAGTCATAGCATAAATTGTTTTCACATTTGCTCCATTTCACTGCAACAGCTATATTCTTATGCGTCATGTTCCCCATGCTTCCCCATTAACTCCCTGAGCTCTGCCCAGGCCTTGGCTTTGTTAGTGCTCGCTCAGGATTCACGTCCCCTCCCTGTTCCACCCAACTGCTGCCTCCTCCTGGAGTCCTCTCCTCTCCCTCAGGGTGCTAAGTGCTCCCACCCTCCCTTAGCAGAATCTGTAGTTGAGTATTTATAATTGTCCAGCTTGTATTAATTATGACGATTTGGTATTGATCAGATTTCCTGCCTAGACTCAGCTAAGCTCCTTGAAAGTAAATGTTATGCCAGTTCTATCTTAACGTTCTTCATTGTCCCTGACATTGTTCCTGTACATAGTAGAGGCTCAAAAAAGTCCTTGTTTTATGAGTAGGTAAGTCATTTGTAAGCTTAAACAGCTGGAAGTCTCCCCTTCTGAGATGATTATTCACATCAACAAATAGCTGGCAAAATTGTTTATCCACGTAAGAGAATAAATGCAGTGTGCTGTCAGGGATGCAGAAAAGTTTAATCAGAGCTGGGCAGAAATTTACAATTCAGGAAGAGGCAAGGGAAGAGCTGAGGGAGGGGCCCACTAGGGAGGAGGAATGGCTGAAGAAAACGTTCAGAAAAAGGAATGTGCATGCAGGTGGGTATAAATTGGCCAGTTTTCCCTGAGCAGAATTCTTCTAGAGGAGAACTGGAAGATGAGAACCAAAATATGGTATAGGATGTGCTTGCGAAAGGTTTTGAATCCGGGCTAAAGAAATCCGAGTTTTATTTTCTCCTGTTTATGATACTTATTTAATAATATTTTATGTTTTGGTTAGAATTTTCTACAGAAGGTTTTGGTTGCAGTACGCTTTATATTTTAGAAATAGTTTAAGGGATTTAGTGTGCATTTTATTAGCAATTACTGGGAAGCAGTGCATTGTGATTTATATTATTTTGGGACACTAAAGATATAAAATAAATAACCATTTCATTTTTTAAAAGCTCCTTTGCACCACATGCCTACATTGGCCATAATCTGTGGTAGTAGCATTAAATAAAAACACTTTCCAGGATTGTCAAGCCTAACTTTGTACTTGCTTCTGAGTTCATGTATTTTATAAGGCAAAGCATTACTTACAAATGATATGGCCTGTTTTTAACTGGAAAACTACTCGCAGTTTTGTTTGCTGTGGAAATGGTTTTAATTATGGAATGCCACACCAGAATATTGGATTTTCTCTTGCTCCTATGTGTTACTGTATTGAATCCAGAGTCCCTCTTTTTAGCCGGGGGGGTGGGGGGGGGGGTGGGGGGGGGACACACGGACGGACGGACCACAATCCCTATCCCAGATGGCATCGCATGACTTTGTAGACCGTACTCAGTGTTCCAGGAATCAGCAGTTCAGGAGTGGCTTGTAATAAATTCCAAAATAAAGATTCATTCTTTCCTGAGTTGTGTATCTACTATCCTGTTCTTGGACTTTGCCAAACAATGAATGTTTATAGGTGAGCTGCTTGGACTCAGCCAACGGGAGAGAATAGTTTGAGGACTTCTTCAGACTATATTGTGAGCTAGGGTTTGTTTCTTCCTAATAGTACTTTGCCATTTCCCTAAACACAAATGTTGATAGCTGATGTTGAAAGGGATTAAATATTTGTTCCTTAGTCAAACCAAAAGTTACACTCTGTGGAAGGCACTGGAATATGAGATCACTGCATCATTCCTTACTTTCCAAAAGGGAGAGTTTTCATTGCTGTTATTTTTTGTTTTCTTATCTTATATAGATGTACTCTTTTGATTATTTTTTGCTTTGCTGCTGAAGTCAGCTCTTAGTAAAAAGGAAGAGATAAGCAGTTTCTATGTTTACCTGCTAAGGACTGTCTTAAAGAGCTACTTGGGGAAGTAAGTAGCTCATAAGGCTCTGACCCTTGTTTTGTGTGTACTTCCTGTCTATACCTGGCCGCTGGCATTCTTCCTGCATGGCCCGCTCCTTTTCACAGGCGTGTGCCTTAATTTCCCAGTCAGATTTAAAACTACCTTACAGTAAGCAAGCTTGTGGTTTCATAATTCGTTGTCTCCTGCACAACATGCCACAAATGTTGTAGGAGCTTCTGTTCATTGAGCAGATTTTCCCAGGTGCAGATCCTGCTATCATCTCTTTATCGCGGCCTCATACTTTTTGTGAACTGTGAAATCAAGGTATTCTTATGCAATTTCGAAGTATTGACAGGCCTCGGCTCCCTTTGCCAACCCCAGGAAGAGCAAAGAATCTGATGCAGTGCTTCTTGAAGAAGCCCTGCTAATGTTGGGTAGGCAATGCCACCTTCTTTTCTGCTCTGGTTTCCACTTTTAGACTGTTAGTCCTGATGACCAAGGCTCCTGTAGCACCTGGGCTGCACTGCCTTTGACTCCCCAGCCAGCAGTGTGCGGGCCCCACACTGTGTTTCCTTTTTCTCCTGGGTGCAAAGGCCGGGAGGACAGGTTGCTACGGTACCTGTTGTCCTCTGTGAACTCTCCTAGGGAAAGACTTGTCACAGGGAAAGTACCTCTTTAAACACAGGTACAGCTTTCTGAACTTTCTGAACTTCCTGAGAAATCCAAGACCTCAGAAGCCATTTTTCAAAAGATAAATGTAGCCAAGATCCTCGAGAACTTGCCACCTTATTCCTGCCTTGATCAGCGGAACAAGAAATTTCTGTACTTCTTTTTCCACCATGAGGGCATTTTCTTAGTTTACAAAATGCCAAGAGCCTGATTTCATTTTAGTATTTCTCACCTATATAATAAGCACACAGTAAAAACAGAAGTTAATCATTATGTATTTTAATCTGTTCCTCTGAAGAGTTGTATCAGTCAAGGTTCTCTGCTCAGCAACAGAAGCCAACACTGGCTAACTGAAGCAGTAAAAGAGCTTGTAGGACTATGAGGCCATTCTCGGAGTTGACGAGAAGCTTAAGGACTAGCTCTTGGAAACCAGGGCAGGTCCTAGGAAGTCATCTGTGAGACCGATGAACTCTGACTGTTTTCAGTCTTCTTTCACTCCACTCACGATACAAATTCCGGGGAAAACTTGCCCTATTGGCCTAGCCTGGATCCTGTGCTAGCTCTCTGGACAAGGCTGGGCAATTTGATGGACAGTCCCTGAGGGAAATGTGGGTTCAGTTAGTAGAAGAAGAGGAATGATGCTGGCACAAATCACAATTATCCACTGCAAAATCAGTGTCAGTTTAGAAAATAAATTGGCAGGGGTTCTCTGTAGAAGCAAACCCTTCAGTTTTGCTCAGCATTTGCTAAGCCTGTCCCAAAGTACAACTGCTTATTCTGGGCTTGTTCAGGGTGGGGAGCAGGAGGAGGTTGAGGGGTTAGTGATTTAGTAACAGTTACATATGAAGTAAGTAGCTGAGTTTGAGCCCAAGCACTGAATAGCTGAGTTACCTTGGGATTGTCACATCTCCTTCCTAAATCTAAATTTCTTTACTCTCTAAGCCTGAACTTCCTCATATATAAAATGGAACAGATAATAGTAGGATTGTTTCAAGTGTTAAATAGATAACATATATGAAAATGTTTTACAAATGATTAAAAAAAGGAGTTTGGAAGTTATTATAAGATGAATTGTCATCTTGGAGAAAATGAATACTACTACTCTCATTTTTATTAAGAATAAAACAAACAGAAAATAATTTAAATAGCATGACCAGATTTAGGAGGTTTCTAAGGAAAACTTTCCTCTGAGTGACAGTCATTGAAATGGGATATCAAGGGAGGTAGAGAAATCTCCTTTTCTGGCTGTGTTCAAAAATAGAATGTATTTTTAACATGTGAAATTCTTTAAGGAAGTTTTGCTGAAATAAGATAAAGGATGGACTTGACAACCTCTGAAACCTTTCCCAACACTATTTTTTACATGCTGATTCTTTGAGTCCACATCTCTAACAGAGATGAAGCTGTTGTTAAAGGTATTTCATACTAATTTAAAGCTTCTACCTTTTTTGAACTTTGTGCATTCCAGAGTACTTATAATTTTTTTTTTAAAAGACAATAAACAGATTCATTTTGATAATGATCTCTAGCTCAGTGGAGATTTTTCTTTCTTTGTATCTAAATCCCATAGTGATTACATTATTTACATCTCTGTAGGTTTTTTTTAAAACAGTGTTTAAAGTTCAAAATCAGATGCAACATAGTGATTACCGGAGGGAAAGGGGTTGGGGAGAGGTAGGAGAGGGTAAAGGAAGTGATAAATGGTGATGGAAGGACACTTGACTTGAGGTGGTGGACAGACAATATAATATTACAGGTGATGTATTATAGAATTGTACCCCTGAAACCCATATAATTTTATGAAACAGCATCACCCCAATATATTTGATTAAAAAAATGAGGTGCAGGTTTTGTGGGTATTGTTAATGATAGTTATTTTAATTGCGTTGTTGGCTACTGACTACCAAAGACGATCTGCACTTTGTCATAAGGAAATTTTTACTCCTGATTTTTAAATTTTTGAGAGTTTTTTTTTTCTTTCCTAATGAACAGTCTAAAGTAATCTAGAGACTTTTTATGACTGACTTGATTTGTCAACCACCTTTTTTTGCTGAGGTTGGTTTACCACTTTCTTCTCCCTTCTCTTAGGACTTTATTGGGATCTGATCTCCCTTCTTGGTTCTTTTATTGAAAATAAGTTCTTAATTGTAATAAATCCAGTTCATCATTTGTCACCCTTCTGGTTAGTGCTTTTTATATCCATTTATAGTAATCTTTGCTGACTCTAAGGTCATGTAAATAATCTGCTGTTTTTTCTTCTAAATTCTTGATTGTTTTGTTTTTTACATTCAGATCTAAAATCCACTTCAGATGAATTGTAGAGTGTGGCGTGAGGTGGAGGGACAGGTCACTTTTTTCCCTTATGGATATCTAATTAAACCAACTCATTTATCAAAAAGACCATCCATTACCCAGTGCAATGCAGTGTCTGTCACCTTTGTTACGAATCAAATAAATATATACGTGTGAATTTGTTTCTCAACTCTCTATTCTGACCTATTGGTCTATTTTGTATACCTTTGTGTCAATACTACACTCTATTAATGACTAAGCTTTGCAGTGAATTTTATATTGTACAGCATAAGTCATTCAGCTTTGGTTGTTTTCAAGATTTCTTCTTCAAGATTGTACAAGAACTGAATTTATTCACTTTAAATTAAAGTGAAGAACATGTCCTTCACTAATGGGTAGATTTCCAAAGGTGAATCCAAATAATATAATTGTACTCTATAATGCAAACATCTTCCCTTCCTTGGTGCCTTAGTTTATTTCTTTATTCAGTGTATGTTGGCTGCCAAGCTCAGTACAAGGACTTCTACTTTTCCTAGATTAACAACATGCCATTTTTTTTATCAATTACTTCATTTATGAAGGGTGATGGAGCTGCTGTGTGGCTTTGTTGTTATTTAGTGGGATCATGTTCCTTCTCACAGTAGCATTTTCTCTAACAAGAGTGGGAACTGGACTGTGAGTGCAATGGGGTTCTACCAAGTTCTCTTCCCTTGACCCCTTTTCAGGCCAACATTTATCTGCACCACTCAAATCTGGCTGATTTGGCACCAGAATCCCTTCTGATTTCCTATCTTCACTATCCAAAGCATAGTAGAAGGATTGAACAGGCTCACCTGGGTTTTCTTTATTTGTTTTGTGGTCTCCAGCTGTTGTGGAAATAGATGGCTCAATGTGAGGGCTATAGTCAGGTAAGAAGGTAATGCAAGCTGGTTTTTCCCTTTGGTTAACAGTATTTTAATCTTATTATGTAAATTTTTTATTCATTTTTGTCTGAGGATATTGGGTAGCAACTTATTTCGGTGAAGTAGGGATATTAAGCACAGGCAGAACTATAGACATATGTATACACACACACACACACATTTATGCACCTTGTGTGTGTTTGTTGATTTGTGCATTAGAAATGACCTTTGGACATTATTTATATATGTGGGGATGAGCCTGATGGAAGACCAGCATCCTCTCCATATTGTACGTGTATAGCGACTGTCTTCAGATAATGTTTCTCTAGCTTACTTCCCCAGTCTGCTTTGCAGCTCATCTCATCTGGAAGTAACTCATCCCATGTGTCTGCCTTCAAGTAATCCACATTGGTTAAAATTGGATGAAAGGAAGAAAATTCACACTTGAGGGCAGAGATAGGGCTTTAATTATTTAAATTAGCACAATATTTGGCACATGGTTCCACTCTGTTTGTTAAACAAATGAACGAAAGTATCTCTCATGTGCTAGTCAACATAAACCAATTTGGCTGTTTTTTAAAAAGTGCTCTAAGGAACATTACTGATTTGTCCAAACACACGAAGAACGCTGCTTAGGCAATTTCCCTCTAAATCCCTTTCAGCTGCTCAGACCTTGGATGTCCAGGACTGACAGCCACCATATAAAATACATGTGGCATAGTTTAACACATTTTAGTAGGAAGTTGTGAATCTGGTCATTTGGCTGTTCTTAGTTAACTCCTGGCAAAGCATCACACAAATGCTTTCTTTTTTCTTTTCAACCAAGTAATGCATGATTTTCCCCTTAATTTTAAACCAGAACATCTACTTTCAATTAGAGAGGCAGAGTGTATTTGTTGGAACCAAGGAAAGTGAATGCCTGATGAAGTCCGAAGCCATGTAGGGAGGGTGAGAAATGCTAGCACTTTTCTTTTCCCTTCTCACCCCACTGAGGAAGTACAGTTCCGAGCTCACTTTTTGCTTTTACAGACATTTACGGTAGGGCTTGCTTAATACTTGGCAAAACGGCAGTTCTGCTTATCTAAGCCATGTGTGTATCAAAGCCTCGAATCTTACTGTGCTAAGGAACCGGACTCTTATTCTCCACTGGATTGTTTTGCCCTAAACCAGTCATACTTGCTACGTAACTGGGCTTTTAAGTAGTATATTGTTAACATACTCATGATCTTCATGAGCACTTCCCGTGTGTGCAAACACAAATACCAGCAAGCAAATGTACTTGAAAAAAGAATGACATTTTTGTGTCCTGTTACAGAAGGAAGCCTATCTTTTATGGTATAGAAAAGTATTTCATTAAAAGCTGTGATTACTAATTTTGGCTGATATGTTGTAGACTTATACTTTGAACACATACATTTTCCTGGTTTTATGTCTCTTAAAGTAAATTTTCTAAGGCGATGTCTTTAATTCGTTGCCACCACTACACTGTAAGGCAACTATGCAGTTTTCTTACAATATGGTATTGTTTAAAATGAGAAGTGACTTAGAAGAGCGGCATTACTGACATATATCAAGAAACTTGGTATCACTGCTGAGATGAACAAGGGTATTAGATTGGTTGGTAGGTTATAAGCTTCTTTCGGCATACACATATCCTCTGTCGTACAAACTCTTAAAGGTTTTGAGCTAAAAGGAAGGCTGTAGTGACAGGAGTAGACACTGGCATGTCTGTGGTAGGAGTTCAGTTATTCAGGTGATTATTTTTGTGCATTCTGAAAACTAGCCTAGCCTTCACTCTCTTGACCTTTTTAAGCTGTTTTTACTGTCTGGTAACAGGTTGTGCCATGGCCAAAGGGGAGAAAGATGTGTAGCTATTTGGTTATAGTACACTGCAGCCGAACCCTCACTAAAGTTGGGTTTTAAAGTACTTTGGATTCTATTATTCTGCAGATAACCTTGCTCCTGTATTCCAGGTTATAATGGAACATTTGGTGTTATCAGAGCTGTCAGAGTTGTAGGAACTTTGACCTTCACAGGGCCATATGGTACCTCTTCATGTAGTTGATGTGGGCACTAATGGGAGAAGATAGGGAGAAGATCTAAAACTTTTAGGGTGATAACATCGGTATAGTAAGCACCCACTAAGTGGTGGTGGTTGAATTCTTCCCAGAAAGAGCTGGGCTGGGAGAAATGTGTGGGCCTTTCGGTAAAGTGCAGAATGTGCTAAGGAGAAGCTGTTGATTGTTTAAAGGTATTGAAGAGGCTATGACTCCAGCATGAGAAATGGTTTCCGATTATCAGATACACCAGTGGTGTCCTGAAAGCAGTGGCCTGGCCTCGGATAGGACCTAGGATAGCTGGTCTAGCATTTAAGTGATTGTGAGGAATGTAAGTGAAGGGGTTCCTGGGTCCTTGTTACTCCTGAGAACAAGGGGCACCGATAATTCCCTGATAGTCAAGGTATCTTGGTATCTGGACTCCAGGCTGTTTGCAGCTTAGAGGGGGCAGCCAATGAGGAAAAGGGAAGCGGAGGGGTAGGAAAGGGGAGAGAAATAACTTGCCCAGTGCTTCTGAGCCTGGTACAATGTCAGGTATTTAATATGCTCAAAAGTAGAAGGTGTAGGTAGTAGCATTCTAGTTTTACAGATGAAAAATGTTTAAAATGTGTTTCCCAAATCAGTCAATTTGTAAGTTTATGGAGCTGGATTTAAACCAGAGTTGGGTTTAATAATTCCCAAAAGGCAACTTATGTACTTGACTCCATAAACAACTTTGGCACCAGGACACATACTATTTAGTTTCCTTCTGAGAAAGAGTATGTGTAGTTCTGTGTGGCCACTCCGGCTGTTTCCCACCACTTCAGCCAGGGCCTGAGGCAAGACTGCTCTGTGACTGCGCTGCCCCTTGTACCCAGCACAGGGCCTGATCCACAGTTGGGTGCAGTAGATACGGTAGAACGAACGAATGGAAATATAACCAGAGAGCTGATTGTGTGATACTACTATTGTGGTGAGCCTTTTATACTCTTTAATTTTTAACAATCATTCGACTTCTGCTACCTAACTATACTTTTTTATTTCTTCTTTTTATTTTTGATTCATAACATGATTATTTGTTTAATGTCTAGTTAAATTAAAAAACAACAACACACCTAAGCATTGTTCATTTCTCTTTGGGCTAGAGGAAGTTTAAGACGCGTGCTTTGTTTATAGGGACTTGCAGTCTTACTGGAGGGGGAAGATTTACTCAAAAAAATTGGTTGAGTGTTTAATCTGCAGTCGAGACAAAGATTTCTACATGGAAGCGTACACAGTCTCGCTTCCTTTTTGAAATTGCCCTTTGTCCTCTTGGCTGCGTTCTGGGTGGTGCACGTAGTGATGCGTCTGGCACTGTTGGGTGTCTGTCTGTCTTCCCAGAGTTGCCTGTGGAATGATCTTTCATGGGAGCCAGGGGAGGTGTCTGAGCTGCTTCTGCACTCTTGACCTGCCATTGGGTCTTGATCCAGGCTACTCTAAAGACAAACGTGCTCATCGTAAAAACAAAATCCAGACAACATATAAAAGCAAAGGAGGAAAGTAAAAATCACTTGTAATTTTACCATGTGAGAAAGCCACTGTGAACATTATGATATATAAACACACTAAGATTTAACTATGTACACATAAATATAGATTCACTGTTGACATTTCAGCAGCAAAATATATTAATATTTGCAATTAGTGGAATAAAAGACTGTAAATAGCCTTGCAGCAGGTCATCAATGACAATAAATGAAATTAAATGAATTCCAAAGAAAAATCTTTCAGTTCTTGGAACTTTTGTGATTTTAGATTATAGATAAGGGAGTGTGGACCTTTATATAATAAATACATATTGTTTTTATTGGATCTATACCACAAATACTTTTTTTTCTGATGTGCTTTCTCACTCGTACTGTAATGAACATCCTTACAGGATAAATTGCTAGAAATGGAATTGCTGGGTCAAGATGTACACATACTTTTAAGGCTTTTGATAAAGATTGCTAACTTGCCTTCCTAAAAGATCATACCATATTACAGTGTAGGGTCTGAGTAGGCCTGTTTTTAGCATATCCTTGCCAACTTTGTTTTATTAATGTTTTAAGCCTTTTCAATTTAATAGGTGAAAGTTATACATCAGCTTACTTTTTTAAAAAAAATTTAATGATGTTCTTTTTATAATTGTTTGACCATAGCTGATCTAGATTTATTCCAGAGATTGGGACATTTTTAAAGTTATTAAGCTGAGGCTGTTATAACTTTTTGGAGATATTAATTATATGTCAGATATGATTACTTGCATTGTTTATTTCATTTAAAAAGTGAGTTGTGATGAAGAAGAAATGTCACTGTAGGTGCCAGCAAGCTCTAGGCCAAATAGGCGTTTAATCCCTGGCTGGCATGTTGTGCTCATTCTCACATATGGCTTGTTTAGCATGGACAAGAGTAATAGTACCTATGATGAGGACTCTTTCAAATATCATTTGGACAGAAATCTTATGAATTCAAAAAGGGTACTGAATGACATTCACATCTGAAGCATTCAATTTAAAATCTCTCCAAGTTACACCATCAACCTTTGGTGACATAAGCAAGTCTATACCCAGTGGCCCTGTGTAGTTACCTCACACAGTTTTCTGACACATGTAAAATAGTATGGTCACACTGCTTATTCTAAAGAGGACTTTTGGTGGTTTATCTTTTCATTTCGTGTCTATAAAGATTTCCCCTGAGCTTGAGGCGGTGGTTCTCAGATATTGGTAAGGTCTGAAATCACCTGGGGAGCTTCATCACCAGGCAGATACCCGAGCCCAGCCGCGCAGCAGACACCTGAGCAGGGCTGCCTCCAGAAAGGTAGCCCAGCCTGGATTTTAATTAGGTTATTATAACAATAGTAATAACTATAGAAGTGATTTTATACTTGTCAATGTAGATATTGTTATAATAGCAATACAGATGATCATAAAATTCTCACTAATAGTACTGTTATGAATGTTGTAAATATATCTGATAACTCATTATTATTATTTTTTAAATTCTCACCCAAGGATATTTTTAATCTTGATTTTCAGAGAGAGTAGAAAGGAGGTGTGTGTGTTGGGGGGGGGGGCGGGGAGAGATACCGCTGTGAGAGACACATGGATTGGTTGCCTCCCGCATGCACCCCTACTGTGGCCGGGGATCGAACCTGCAACCCAGGTACATGCCCTTGACCAGCATCAAACCTGAGCCCCTTCAGCGCACAGTCCAACACTGACGCTCTAACCACTGAGCCACCCCAGCCAGGGCTGACAACTCATTATTAGTCAGAGTTCCGTTTTAAATGAATGAGGAACTTTTGTATTCCTCATCCTTCATATCTGATCAAATTTTATTTCTGGGTAGTAGAGAATGAGTACTTGAAATAAGGGCCATTCTTAACTTTTGAACGCTGAGAAAACAAATATGTGTAGCATTTTTATGATAAATCATTTTAAGAAGCGGATTTCGTTTTCTTTAGCTAAGCCATAGACTACTACAGGCAAACTAGAAAAGTTCCTATTGACATGATCTCACTGTCGTATATTTTATTAAGTTTGCATTTCATTTCCTTACAGTTTGTGTTGTGTGTATCCTTCTTTGTGTGTCTTTTTTTGAAATGAGCCTGTACAGACTCTAGCTGCTTCCTTGGAGATCCTATCACAGACATTGTTCTGAACAATCGAACAATTGTTCCGCAACTAAGCGGAACGAGTGTGCATCGTTTTGCAACATGCTGGTGTGCTTCAACATTCTGGAGTCAAAGAAACGTGAAAGCATGTTAGCCTACACCTACTGCAATTTGGGTCACCCCGAAAGACTTGCTAATTATTTGACCTAAGCACTAATTATTTTATGAACCTTGTTCTTAAAACCTAAGTGTGAGCTTCCATCAGCTTCATTATCCAGATTCCTTTGTGTCCTGGAAATTGATTATCTGTGGTCACTGCCATCAGCTATTTACCAAACTAAAAACAAAAGTATTCCAAAATGTAACAGGAGAGACTTTCTGTCCCAGTAGGAGCAGGGATGTACCATTAATCTTCTGTGAACTTGCTCCAGCAAATGTTCAACCTAGCAGGGGAAAGGGCCCGGCTCTATCTTCGGTCAGCAAGTCTGACCTGGCTCGCCAAATTATGCAAATAGATATAGGAAGTCAGAAGCCATCGCACCGCTGCTCTTGTTAGGGCATTTATGGTTTGCCTTCGATTTCACAATGATCCAGTGGGATTTTTGGTTTGTCTTAGTGTTTCCCAGGAGAGCGGAGGGCATCCTGGCTGGTAGATGTGAGGAAACAGGCACAGGTTTTTACGTGGCCTCCCACAAGCATACAACCCTGGAGCCTCCTTTAGAAAAATGACAGTTCACTTTGGAACAATTTTGTTTTTAGTCCTTTAAAAATAAGGTAGCCCGACAGGGCATGGCTCAGCGGTTGAGCGTCGACCTGGGACCCAGGTGATCAGGGTTCGATTTCCAGTCAGGGCACATGCCCGGGTTGCGGGCTTGATCCCCAGTCGGGGGTGTGCAGGAGGCAGCCGATCAATGACTCACTCATCATTGATGTTTCTATCTCTCTCTCCCTCTCCTTTCTTCTCTCTGAAATCAATAAAGATATATTTTAAAAAATAAAAATAAGGTATATTCACTTGTACTTTAATAATAGGTTTGGACTAAAAAAGCTCATGTTGGAAATTATTTTGCTACCCACCCCAGCTTCTCCCAGGGTGGATCACTCACCTACCTATAAACCTGATAGAGCCTGAGCGGAAGAGTCACCCTCATCCCTGGGGAAAGGGAAGGGAATTAACATTTATTGAGAGGTTCACTCTTAGCCAGCTATTTGTCCACACCAGGTACCAGATGTCCTAGGACGCCTTAGTGTCCCATATTATTCCTCACACTCCCTGCTACTGTTCTCTTCCTTTCATAAATAAAGAAACCAAGGCTTTGCAACATGAAATAATATTCAGGGTTGCCAAGCGGGTAGGTGACATCTCTAGATGAACCTAACACCCAGGTTTTTGTAAGGCTGCCACGACCATCAGCTCCATTCTTGCTGTGCCTATGACAGCCCACTTAGGTGGAGTCAGACCCTGGGTTCCTCAGACCTGAATCTTTTATGTCCGGTCTCCCCCTCATTCGTAAGTGCCTGACCCTGCTCCCCTGAGTTGACCTCTCCTGTGACCTCTGGCCCTCTTCGCTCAGGATGCCTTCCGGCCCCTGTCCTGACCAGCTCCTGCACTGGCCACTCCTTCCTGGCCTTGCTCATATCGCTTCTCCGGCTAACAGGCCCTGATGTCTGCCTGGAGATTAGTGACAGCTATGAATTTTACTTCCTTCTATGGTTATGAACTATGTGTAATACTGAGGTTTGCGCCAAATGGCAAAATTATTAAAGCAAAAACTCCAAGATTACATGTTGAGATCAGTACATGAAGTAAAACAGGACTTTGAAATAAGTTCATTCAGTTACTGTGGCTAATAGCTTAGGAGGCCAGCTGGCTGTAGGCAGCTCTTGTACCCTCTAGTGCCACCAAGGACAAAGCTGGGGGAAATTCCATATTCTCCATTCAAATTTATCCTGTTTCATCCAGAAGCAAATCGATATTCATTTTCGTACCCCACTTTAGATTTCGTAAACTCCATCCTTAAGACTGAAATTAGAGCGCACCATTGATAACATTATGTGGATTATTGATTTTTAAAAACAATTTAGATCTCCTGTCCTTTATTATTGTAAACATTCTCACTTGCCTTTATTACTTTCTTGCAATTTCAAAGTAAACATTTTAGTAGGTGTCAGACCAGGTATCTCATCTGGCACTGTCATAACCTGTTAAGATATTCCCCTGAACTTTGTTTGCAGAGCAAAGTTTCATTGTAGAAGTCTGCACCGAGGCTGAGACTTTTAATGAAATAGGATGCTAATGCTAATACCCAAAGTAATATTATTGAAAAGATGCTTGGTGAAACTTGGAGATGTACCACAGGTATGAGAAAAATATTTTTTTTATAAGGTAAATGATATCACTGGGAAATTAATTGTGACAGCAAGTAGAAAGCAAATAAGATATATTTTTATGTATTTGGAGCTTGCTTTAGGTATAAGAAAGTTCTGAAAGTTGCATTTTGCTTTACCCAGTGGTTTATAATAAATTTAATTAAATTTAATCCTAAAAGGTGAGCATTATTAACTCAATTTACCTATAAACCAGATTCAGAAAAGCTAGATAACTAGGCTGAAAATGCAGAAGTACAGGGACGATGGGTTCAAAACAAGGGTTTTTAGGCCATCTGTGTGAGGAATACAGGGGTGACTAAGGTCCTACAGCCTCCACCTCCGGGGAATGAGTCGTCCGTCCAGTGAGGGACACGGACAAGTACGACAGCTAAGGGAGGGACAAATAAGAGAGAGTAGTTCTGCCTGCAGAGGAGACCAGCCAGTGACATTTGCACTGGGTCCTGAACAATGGGAGGAGTCTAACAGATGAGTGGGAGTGGGGAAGGTGGAGCAAAGGCACAGAATAAGAAACCGCAGGGCAGTTCTCGGGAAAGTTGAGCAATGTGATGGACCAAAGACAGCAAGGTGAGGCAAGTTTTGCGATGGCTTGGCAGGCTGGAAAGGCTCAGGGGAACCAGATTGTGAGAACCATCGAATCGCACACTCCTGAGATTGATTCTAGCTGCCTCGAGGGCCGTCCAGAGCTCAGGCCTAGAGGAGGTGGCGATGGGAGACTATGTTTTCAGAATACAGCTGAGGCCAGAGTGTGACACGTGGCACTATCTGGAAGCGGGAGGAACACCTGGGAAATGAGGTGGTGAGAATCCCAACCAGGACTGAGGGGAGGGATGTGGGAGAGAAATGGTAGTTTGAGGGGGAAGCCAGAAGCAGAATTTAAACAAGTTTTTTTGGTTTAGTTTTTTAACTTAAGACCAGACCTGGGTGTGTGGGAGGTCAGTGGAAATTGCTGGTAAAGAGGGAAATTGTTGACAGCAGGGAGAACATGGCATTAAAAAGCTCTGGAGAAGCGGGCTACTCATTACTTTGAAAGTGTTGGAAGTAAAAAGAGAATCATTGAAGTTCAAGTTTCTAGCGGAGAGGAAGGCAGCTTTTGACTGACAGTTCTGATCAGTTCCATCAGAACTGGTAGGCAGGATCATCTGCCGAGAAAGGGGAGCAAGTAAAGCAGGGGGGTTAGGATGGAAAAAATGAAGGAAAAAATTGCTTGAGGTGCAGATAATTGGAATTAGTGAAAGAGAGTGAACCTGAGAGGAATTGCTGAGAATTGCTGAGCATCCCATATCTAACCACAAGTAGATGTTATCAGCTGCCCTACTGGGTAGCGGATTCCATACAGTCATCACTCGATTTTCCATGATCAGGAAGAACAGGGATAACATGAATAATTTAACTCTCCAGCCAGGCCCCAAATCTCATTTAGCAATAAACTTCTTTTGCAGTAAAATATCTTAGCGTCCCCTGATGGAGTGTCTGATGCGTCTTTTTTTACTGTGGTATTTGTACATGTGGTTCTGTCAGAATGTGGAGTCCATGTGGCCCCTGACAGTTCAGCAACCCCAGGATCACTGACTGACTTAGTAAAGAACTATGTTGAGCCAAGGAACCCAATTCAGTCAAGAAATAGCTTTGAGGAGTCTGCTAAACCAGTGAACAAGTGGACCCTGGAAGGACTGAACAAACCCCAAAGTGGGCAGCTTGGCAGCATGTAGTAAAATTTAAATTATATGTGCTCTTTCAGCTAGCAATTCCTCTCTACAGAATTTGCTTTTGAATGAAAGCTTTTGTTCCTGCTGAATCCACAGCACCTACCACAGTTCTTGCATGTAATATGTGCTCAGTACATATTTGTTAAATAAATATGTGATGGAAGCACTCATAAAAGTGCACAAGGACACTGTTCTCTGCCAGTGTTCTCTGAGGTCCAGCCAGATAGGCTTTCACTTCTGTGCCTCTGCCATGTTTCCTCATACTTGGGGCCTTTGCACATGCCACCCGCCTCTCCATTCTTTCAGATTCTTTTATTTCCGAGAATTTATCTCATTTGTGATCATAAATTTGTTAATGTGATTATCTGAAGAATGTTCATCTCTCTCATTAAGCTCTGATCTTCTTGACAGCAGGTTAGTATCTGCTCACCATTATATCCCAAGCTAGTACAGTGCCTGGTACAGAGCAGAGTCTGCATGCTTGCACATACATGCGTGCACACACACAAACACACACACAAACACATTAATTGTGAATTAGGTTCTGTACAGCATTGTTTATAATAGTGAAAACTTGTAAATGACCTAAATATCTATCAATGAAGAAATAAATTATGGTATGGCTACTCTCCAGAATTTTCTGCAGCTGAAATGAACAGTGAAGGAGAAGGGTATGTACTCATCTGGGAAGTCATGCATGGCATATTATTTTTTTTAAAAACAAGTTGTAAACTATAATGCATAATGTAATCCTGTTTTTAAAAAATATATGTAAGGAGGAAATAAACACCCTGAAGTGTATATATTATAAGTGAATAGCCAAAAATACTAAATGGGTACACAATAAACTCATAATATCTTCCAGCAGCAGAGTGTTTTTTTCAGTTCCCTTTCTGTCTTCAAAGAGGAAATGTAGATCAACAAAGAGGCTGATTTTTGAGTGTTGAATCAAAGCTTGATTTTTATTTCTTTTGTATATAATTTATTTGAAAAAATACAAATTTTTGTCTATAGATTTCTTTCACTGCCTCATTCGTTCAAGATATTTAATAAACACCTATGTGGCAGGCACTGGTCCTAAGCATTATTTATAACTAACAGCTAAGCTGCTCCTGAGTTGTTAACCTGCTAGCTGGGGACACAAGCAAGTAAGGATATGGCCAGTTTACAATACAGTATATTGAGTTTTATCATAGGAAACACTATATCATACCCTGGACAGGCAGTATAGCCTGGATGGGTGGGTGAGGGGCACAGGGAGACTCCTTAGAACTTTTTGGCTAAAGCTGTTATTTATTGAGTGCCTACTGTGTGCAAACCCCTGGTCTGATTTAAGCACATCCCCTGTCCCCCAGAAACCCATACGCAGTTGAAGAGGGGCGATAGCAAGTGTGTGGTGTATTGTGCCTTTTATTAGCACTAAGTAACACAAATGTACAGCATGTGAGAAAATAACCTCAGATTGGAGAGGGAGAATGGCCTAGATTATCCAGGGACAGAACAGTTAGTTGGCCTCTTGGTAATTAAGAGTGGCTGTATTTTATTGCTTCTAAAGATGTTACCCTCCCATAGATTTAATTCTGGATAATTTTTCCCATCCCACCTTGGCCCTTCCTACCATTCACTTGGCTTTATTCTAAATGAAACATGTCTTGGATTGCTTTTTCCTCAGAGAAAGCCTTTTAAAATGATCGCTGATTTTTTTTTTTTTAAATCACGGTAATTTCTGAAATGAGATAACGGGTTTGAATGAGTAACAGTGGAGTGCCGGGGAGCCAGAAGGAGGGGCCCCAGCGCCTTTCAGCAACACACTGTGGGCTTTGCCAACTTGGGTGCTTGCAGCAGCCACCCAGGTCCTGAGTGGCCTCATTTCATCCACATGCATATTTTGTGTGTGTGTGTGTTTCAGTTCATAGAATATAAACCAGGAGTGTCAAAAGGAGATGATCTTTATGAGACTGTCAGGGGACATAGCCACAGGAAGCTTTGCTTGGGGCCACTGTCGGGGCTCATCAGCCTTTGGCTCAAGCCCAGAGCTGAAGGCGAACAGTGAGGGCAGAGCAGGAAAGAACTGTGGCTGACAAATGCAAAAAGGCCACTGGTGGCTTCACTGACAAAACTGGATTTGCCATTCAGAGTTGGCCAATTCTTTCTCTCTCTCTTTTTTTTTTTTTTTGTTTTGGTCTACAGACCCGATAGTCATTACCAGTCAAAAAAGAGCTGGTAACAAGCCCTGGCTCCCTCGCCCTGCTCTCAGCAAAGATTTAATAGCTGTGCCCTGCTGCAGTGAGGTTTTGTGTTACTAAGACTTCATTATTATTACAAAACATGCAATGGAGCTTCATCATAAATAATTAAAAACCCCTGACAGAGAAAATGAGCTGAGCACATTCTGTGATAGAGCAAACTGATTTTGCCTCTGCATCCCAGTCGTCTGTTAGCCTACTAATTCCCCAACTCCATAATTAACAATGGGCAGCTCTGTTCTTGAAAGAATTACCCAGGTTTGGCACTGGTGCCTCCTTTGTAGTGGGGCAAAGGGGTGGGTTTGGCTGGATTCCTACCAGTCTCGAAAATAGGACTTCAGTGTGCTTCCCATTGTAATTAAGTATCATTGTAATAACAGACATGTTTAGTCCTTAGTAATGTAGATAACTTCTGGAAGACAAAACACAGCTGCCCCTATCATGTGTCATATGTAGTTGTTTTCTTCTTTGAAGACAAAAAGTAAGGGAACTGGAAAACTGACTCTGAGGCTGGAAGGTATCAATCAGGTCCACTCTGTTCTGATGTGCATAATAAATAACTGGGAACATGAAGTGAATAAAATGCTTTTAATGGAGCTAGTTTCTTCTTCCTTAAGTTGCTGGCATGATAAAAAGAGGAAGTTGAGGAGGGGCTGTTCTAGATTAAAATGAACTAAAGAGACAAAATGCAATATGTGTCTATTGTTTTGGTCCTGTGTTGAACAAAGCAAGTTAAAAAAAAAAAAGCAAGCAATAATTTTCAGATAATCAGTGAAATTTGAATATAGACCAGGCCTGATGGCAAGAAATTATTCTTAGTTTTGCCAGGCTTGTTGTTTTGCCAGTTTTATAAAGCACATTGTGACTTATAAAACTTTATTTTTATATGCATCTATATGCATTTTTAGAGATGCATGTTAAAAGCATGTAGGGAATCCATGACAAATGGGGTTTGCTCTGAAATCTTTTAACAGAACAATTTTAAAGGGTGGAATAAGTGAAGCTTCTTGGATATGATGGCAAAATCTTGATGATTGCTGAAGGGTTTATGGTGATTCACTTTACCCTTCTCCAAACTTTTATGTATATTTCAAATTTTTCATTGTGGTTATTTTAAAGTGACTGAATTCTAAGTTCTTTAGAAGGAAATAGCTACTGAGTATTGTTAAGTAGTTTACAAATGTTCCAATTCAGCTTCTTAGGTTGTAAATTCCAATATTTTTAAGTAGAGATCATGGATTTATTAACTAAAGAAATACAAATAACTCTCTCACCCCAAATTTGTATATAAAAGCTGTGAGCAGGCTTCTGAGGACACCTCACTGCCTCATCATACCTCCTACGATTGTATGACAAGCTGCATAATTTCAGGTGTTTTCTAACGAAAGGATTTCTGTATTTGCTCTTTGCCCAGCCCTCTCTCTTCCTTGTCATCTCCCACAAGGAGGAAGGAAGGGTATGAAGAACTTGACTCCCACTGAAGGCTGTGCTGCGCCCCCGCTCTCCTGAGGGCCTGAGACCCAAGGGTCCAGTCTCTCCAGAGTGTCCCCACCTCCCCTCTCAGCTCTGACACCTCTCGGGGTGCTGCCCTGGCCGACTTCCCTGGGCCGTGTCCCTCGCCCCTGCCCCTGCCCCTGCCCCGGGAGCGGGAGCGGGAGGCGCGGGCGCTGCGGGGAGAGCTCAGCCCCCCCTGCTGCGCCCAGAGGGGCCGCGCGCAGGCCGCTTCCCCTCTGCCCAGTGCGGGGCTGTGACACCCAGGGGCCCAAATGCCGGGACCAGATGTCCTCGAATTCGTCTCAAGGTTCCAGGTGAACAGCCTGCACGTGCCCTGAGTCCGCGCGTGGCCTCCTGGTTCGCCTCTTCACCGCACGGCCCAGCCGGCCTCCAGGGCGCGCAGATTGGCCACGAAGTGGGCAGTTACCTTCTGCCAGCTGGGAGTTGGGCAGGGCAGGAAAGCGAGGTTTCAGCGGCGTTTTCGTGTGCACTGCCTTCAGGTAGGCGTACGTTCTAGGCGTGCCTCCTTAATTTTTCTCCTATTTGAGAGGGTAAGAAAAAAACTTTACAAAATATCACAGAGGCTTGCTTTCTTTTCCAAATCTGTATTATTAACTAAATAACTGTATTATTTCCAAAAGGGATTGTTCCCTGTTTTTAATCCACTGACAGATCCTTATCTAAGCCCCACAAATGAAGCATTATCCCGTAAGAATGACTGGCCTGTGTTTGATTTCCACACCAGTAATGCCATAGAATAAAACCCAGGTCATGCTGACTTTCAGTAATGCTCTTCAGCTTCAGTTTTTAACAAAACACGGCTCACGACTACTGTTAAAAATCACTTTCAGCGCCGAGGGACTGCATATCACTGAATGGGCTGTGATTAGGAAATGCACTCCTGTAAGATAGAACAGCGTATCCCCCCCCCCCCCCCAACGCTGTCAGTGAAAATGGGCCCTGACCTGGAAGGAACCATGGGGACACCGCGGCAGCCAGCACTGAGCCTGTGAATGTGAGAGGACGTCCTGTCTGTTCATTGGGCACTTGATGATTAGTGGTAGTGGTGGTGTGACTTGAACACACTTCATGTATTTACATGGCATCCAGAGAGGCTGAAGGTGCCAGTGATGGGTAGAGTGCTGTAGGGGTGCTGGGGAGAGAGAGGAGGGGTTGGAAGGCCTGACTGTAAAGATGAGGTGAGGACAGAGGCCTTGGGTGTATCCGGTAACATTCTAGTGAATTCAATGGACTTGACATCTATTTATAAGGCTGGATTTAAAATTCTCTAGATGCCAAAGGTGGACAAGTAAAACTGGAATCCAGTAGGTCTTTAAATAACAAATTTGGTGCTCAAAGCACAGAAAGGGCTGGGGGGCTTTCTGGGTACAGAACCTTGGCTTTTGAAAAAAGGCTGGGTTTGGTGAAATGAGTAATTAAAGGCTTATTTCTCATCTTGTTTTATGCCTGGGGTGATGAACTGGCTTTAAAGCTCTAGTTCAAAGGGGTTTGTCCACAAGGATCAGTTGCTCAGAGTCTAAAATGTGCTTGAAGAAAAACAAAACAAAACTGGGAAATGAGAGAAAGGGAACTTTGGAATCTGCTCTAACCAGGTCCCACTGGAAGAGTGAACAGCACTGCACGTATCGGCATGTTCTAGGTCTCTGGGCAAATGATTCCTGCACAAAGATGTTAGGTCTTTTGAAAACTGAGCTTGAGTATCCTGATCCCTCCTCAGTGCATTTTTGTTAGAATTTATATTACTACTGAAATGCTGGGTTATGACTTACTTCTAATTCTCATATTGTTCTGCCCCCTGTATTTTCAGAATAAAATAAGAGCATTTAGGAAATGACTGCTACTAAACTTTTCCCAGGCGCAGCTTAACTCATGTGGGATGGCTGGGGTACATTTCTGAAGTCTTTACCTGCCAAATCACATAACGGGGCCGGGGAGGTTTCTAGAAGGGGTATTAGTGTTCTGCCTACCTACCCAAGTAACCAATACAAACGTATGTGCAAATAGGCAATTGTACCTTTATTTCCATGAAAATATTGTATGTGTGGGAAAGAAAACAAAAACATCTGAATAAAAATTTTAGCTAAATACTAAAGAATAAAGGAGAGAGCATGTCAGGCAAATAAACCAGTGTCTCTTTGGAGGATTCATTTGTATGTGTTTTATAAGTAGATAAAAGGAACAATTAACTTGTAGTTTTGCTTGTTTCAGTTCAGTAGGCAGGTAGGATTTGGTGTGTTATCGAATTTTTGTTTGTAAAATTAATACAGATTGACTTTGATAGAAACATTATCTCATCAGTGGAAAATTATTCTAAAGATCAAGACAAAAGCTCCAAAATGGGATGACATGGCCATTTGTTAAACTTTCTAGCCTATGGTAACTTAAGATTCTGGGGGGAAATAACAAGAGGATAGATATAGAGATAGGAATTCATTGGCTAAGAAATAAACGGTGATTTATTTTAACAAAGGGAAGCAAACTAATTTAATACAGCAAGCAGAACTCATTAGAGACTGTGGTAATAATGGGAAGAGGGAAAAAGCAGGAAACGTTCCTGCCTAGTGTCAGGGGTCCAGCATGGACAGCAAATTGGAAATGAGCTTGCAGCATGACATGGGGGCTGGAAGGATCAACATCATGTCCATAATCATTGGGGGAGTGATCCCTCTTTGGAAATATTCTGAAAACGCCTGGAATGCCGTATTTACAAAGGCAAGATTCTAGTCACAGATCAGAAATGAATAAACAGCCTTATAAAAGATTAGGTAGGATTAAGTAAATTTTTGAAATGTTTAATTCAGTAGATATATTTTGACTAAAGTGGAAGGAATCAAAATTTGTTTTGAGGTGTTTAGTTTAAGATGTGATGCATGGCGTCTCAACGGAAACCCTGGGCGTAAAGGATGTAGCGTGACAGAGGAACTGGGGCTCATGAGCAGAGTATAAAATGTTTCTGGTTTTCTAGGTCGATGACCTGCTCCATGCTGAAAATGGACTCTTCTGCACTCGCCCATCCTCTGCCCTCTGAGGGAGCAAATGGCTTTCGTGTTTTGATGCATCAGACACTTAAGGGACTTCGCTGGGCTAATTGTTAGTGAATAACTTGGAGGCTCCCCCTCTGCTGCTCTGATTTACAGAAACGATTATTTTCCTCATCTTTCTCGTAAACTCAGGCCGAAAGCATCTTTCCAAAAGCTGACAATCTTCTTGATCGGTGCCCCTGTACAGAGTAAGCAGACTCAGTGTTGATTTTTTAAGATTCAGTACTCTTATTTATTTATTTTTTTTAAAGGCAGGCAGAACTCTAACTACAAGATAACCCCAAATACGTATTTTTTAGGTTTAGATTATAGTCATCTGTACTGAGGTATGAGAGGGTTGGTGACATTTAACTGTTTTCACTCTTGTTGCTAATCACTTGCCCCTTCCTGCCTTTACCCACCCCCAAACCCCCATCCTGCCAGTAAAGTCCAGCAGAGCTATTATTGCTGTACTGTTTTCTCTGGGAACACTCATTTTGAAGGATAAATGTTCCAGAAGCCACCCAAGAATTAGTATTCTGAAGCCTTTATAGTTTCAGGACTCTCTAGAATAGAGAGTCTCAAACTTTTTAGTCTCAGTACTTGTTTACATTCTTAAAAACTACTGTGGACCCCTATGTGGGCTTTTGTTTATATAGGCTAGGTCTATTGATATTTACCTTATTAGAAATTAAAATTGAGACACTGTCAAAACATAAGCACTCATTCCATTAGCCATTAGAGCGATGGCATCATTACATGTCTTGTGGCCTCTGGAAAACTCCACTGCAGTCACGAAAGAATGTGAGCTGTTAGGCTTCCCGGACCTTCTTCAAGGGTCTCAGCAATCCCCAGGGGCACCCAGACCATACTTTGAGAACTGCTGATCTAAAGTAATTGCTAATACATATAATCATTACATGAGCCAAAGAACCAGTACTTGGCTTACAATAAGTCTTCAATAAAAACTTATTGAAAGGGTGTGGATGAAACGATGCTCGCAGTGACATAAAATTAAGTAAAAGAACAACATAGGCCCTCAATAATAATAATAAATGTGTGTATATGTCACATATATGTGATTATTATATACAATACTAATTAAATTGTATACTAATACATATAACAATATATACTATCACATTTTAATATTATATATTATTAGGAACCTGTGTAACAATAAAAACATCCTATAGTACTGCAACGGGGAGGACTGTTGGATTAGGATTCTGTGACACTCTTGCTGTGATGGCAGAGCAGACTAATAGTGCCCCCCCAGCAAATGTCCCCAATTTAGCCGACATTCCTTAGATGCACAAGCACAAAACTGCATGTAAAGCTGAAGGCTGGTCTTGTCTTGGGGGCAGATAGAAATTGAGGGAGTGAAGCAAGTAAGAAACAGTCTGATGATTTATTTCAAGTATAAGCAGTCTATGGCTGAACCCTAAAAACGATTTCTTTATTTCCTTTGATAAAGGCAAAAAAAGTATAAAATTCATTTTGGTTTAAAATTATAGTCTGAAAGAATAGGTAGATTTGCTTTAAGACCCTTTACCTTGAAATGTAGGAAATATCTTCAGTTTTTAGTAGCCTGAGTGTATCTGCCAGTATTGTTAAAGCAAACTTGAAGCTCTTTCCCAAACATGGGAGACCTAAATCAGCTTTTCTAGGGAATGGCTTCTCTATTTTTGGGAGGTGGGTGCAGGGGGATTTCTGAAGTGGTAGCTTTGCTAAGCTTTACTTATAGTTTCAGTCAGTCAGATACAGGTTTATGGGGGTAGTAGCTTCTACAGCACTTCCTTTGTTGTGGTTGATTGTATGGCCACAGACTGTATTCACTTCTCAATACAGTGTTGTTGTTCTTTACACGATTTACTCTTCCATTTGTCTTGTAAACACCTTATTATCAGATAATATATATTTGAATGTCCCACCAGCCAAAATCTTTCCTGCTAATCAGCCCCCTATTTTTTAAGCCAGTGGAATGCATTTTCAAAAAGAACTCAACATTTATTCCAGGAGTCCATGGGCCATTGTTTCTGGATTGCAGCAACTCATAATGCTCCCACTTTCTGGGAAAAATGGTTGGACTATTAGAAATTAGCTGCTAAAATGCTTCTTTTTTCGCTGCTAAAAAAACTCAATTTAATTAAATTGTGTAAATATATTTTCTGACAAGTTTCTCCAGATTTATTTAACTGTACAAATAAAAAAAGGCACTACGTTTCTTTTTAAATGCTGAAGACAATATATTAGAGCATTTTAGTAGGTCACTAAATCATATTAAAAGTTTAAACCTTAAGGGTAAGATTTTTATGTTCTTTTAATATCCACTTTTATTGAATTTGAATCTAGTTTCAACAAAAGACATATTGTCAAGATGATAATACCATTTTTTTTTTTTTTTTTTTTGTCCTTAAAGGAAAAACTCGTATTCCTCTTCTCTTTGCTTTACAAGTACTTTGCTTTACACTCAATACTTAGGGCCACCAAATGTCAGTTTTTTCCCCCCACCAAACAATTCTGCTGGATGTCCCACAGTTCAGTTCAGTTCTGACACTGTCTACCTAGTAGACAGTAGTTAGTATCAGTCCCACAGGTTAAGGGTTCAGTCCCACAAGACTGCATCCCTACCCCCACTTCAGATGCCAATCACAAATCCAGGTAGGGCCAGCTGGCTATGAGTCAGAGGTTTTCACGACCCCCTCTTCGAGTTTGACAGTTTGTTAGAGCAGCTCACAGAACTAAAAAAAAAGTTTACTTATTAGATTATTCATTTATTATAAAAGGATGTCACCCAAGAACAGCCAGACAGGAGAGATGCTTAGGGAAGGGTATACAGAAGGGCACAGCGCTTTCTGTGCCCTCCCGCTCCAGGTGTGCCACCCTCCCAGCACCTCCTGTGTTTACCAACTTGGAAGCCCCTCAAACCCTGTACTTCAGGGATTTTTACAGAGGCTTCATTTTGTAGGTACTATTGATGAAATCATTGGCTATTGGTGATTGATTCAGTTGAGGGGCTGAAAGTCCTAACCCTCTAATCCTGTCATTGGTTTCCTCTAGCAACCAGCCCCCATCTCGTAGTCATCTAGGTGTTTTCCAGCAATCACTCATTAACGTAAACTCTGGTGTGGTTCAAAGGGGCTTGTCAGGGATAACAAAAGACTCTCCTTTCACCTTTATGGCTCTTAGGAAATTCCAGGTTCTGGGAACTCTGTGCCAGGAACAGGAAGGATGACCAAATTATATAGTTAATATTATAAATCATAATATCACAGTTCTCATCCCTTTTTAACTCTTTCTAGACGTTCTCTTTTTTAGTCATATTTTTAAAAATTAATTTTAGGGAAATGTAAGTTGTTCAAAACCATGAATGATTTTAGGGAGTTTGAAAAGGGTCTTTAGATTTGAGGACTTGGTATTTTCAAAATCATAAAGGCAAAGGAAAGTCTTTGTGGGCTGTAAATGTAGAATATCATACCCCCTGGAAAGCTAAAAACCTGATTTACACATTTTATGCTTTCTTTTTTTCCAAGCTCTGTTACTGAAACCCAGTTAACCCTCAGGAAAGTTGTGCTGTAGAGGAAGACTCCGCTGGTGCTTGTTTTCTTTTCCTTAACCCCTAACAAATAGAAAGAAAATAGTTCATTCAAACCTACTAAGCCCTCGGCAGAGCTCTCTTAGAAGTCCAGCTTGTTCTTGGGATTTTGTTTTCAACATCATCTTTACTTTGCCATGCGCTTGGATTGTTTGGCATTCTCGGCTCTGCAGGCCTGATAACTCCTGAGAAAGAGCAGAGCTTACACTTCTGTCAGCGTGTGAGCACTGGGAGTTTCAGGAAAAGGCCAAGACCTTGGGCACATCTCTTCATTTCCCTGAGCTCCAGTTTTCTTAGCTATAAAATGAGGATGTGGGACTAAACTGCCTCTAAAGTCCATCCCAGCTCTGGCGTTATTCCCCTGGCTGTAGTCAGCTTGTTATGGGCTGGGAGCCTATGCGGTCTTAGTCTTTAGAAACCCAGCCGATAGGCACCACCGTTTTCTCCATTTTTATAGATAAGGCTTAGAGAAGTTGGCGGGTTTCTCCAAGATCACAGAGCTAATGAGCAGGAGAGCTGGAGTTTCAGTCCACGGCCGTCCGGTATCGGTGCTTTTCTCCGCTGTACCTGCTGCTTCCGAAAAAAGGAGGAGTCCGCGGCTGCCAGTTTTGTTGAAGGCTTGCTATAGGCCAGGCAGAGTGCCGGGCACTTTGCGTGTAGTGCTGTGATGTAAATATCACGTCAGGCTCGTGGATACGGACGCTGAGGTTCAGAAGTAATGCGCTTGTCCACCTGAGGGGGATTCTGACGCAGGGCCCAAAGGTGGACAGCCAGCGCACCGGGCCGTGGCGCGCCTCGCAGGGCGGGAGCATGGGCGAAGGGCCAGCGCTTCAAAGTTGGGTTTTGAAACGTTGCTTTTATCTGTCCCCGTTGAACACAGAGCATCCGACTGTTGGAAATGAACTCCCTAATTGTAAAACACCTGCCACTCCTCCCACACACGCCTGCCTCAGTGCGGTGGTAAAGTGCACGGCCTTTGGGGCTGATTCAAGAGTAGGACATCTTGACAGATGGGTTTATTGAATTCCTCCCATTTTAAAAACTTCCCCTCTGAAATGGATAAAGATATATTTTAAAAAACAACAAAAAACTTCCCTTTCCTGGAAGCAGCGGCCATGACTTTTGCTCTCTGAAGAGTTTAGAAAACAGAAATGAACGGCAGGCTTTTGCCCTTAAAGAAAACACAACCAAGGATCGAGCATAAGTGGTAGCCGGTGTTAAAAGACAGTGAGCATTGCCCCGGGCGGTGTGGCTCTGTGCACCACGAGGTCCCAGGTTCGATTCCCGGGCGGGGCACGTGCCCAGGTTGCTGGGTTGGCCCCTGGTCGGGTGTGTACCGGAGGCAGCCCATCGAGGTGTCTCTCTCCCATTGATGTTTCTCCCTCCACCCTCTCTCCCCTCCATCCCTCCCTTCCTTCCTCTCTCTAAAAATCAATGAACATATCCTCAGGTGAGGATTTGAAAAAAAGACAGTGAACTGTGTTTATGGCTTTCTTTTCTGAGGAATCTTCACAGCCATTGTTCATTGAAGAACGGTGGCACCAAGTCCCACATGAGAAAATAGCGCTTCCTCCTCAGAGTCTCCCTCTCTGGACCCTGGCAGTTCTGACAAGTGTCTTAACTCTCAGTGTCGTTGGGGCAGTGGCCCTTCCCTAGCAAAAGGAGACATTGACAGTTCAGGGAATGCTGACAGAGATTTCGGGTGTATTAGCAGGAGGCCGACGTGCCAAACATCCCTCGAGACGGAGCGGCCACAGCCTGCCCCCGACGTGTCGGGAAGGGCGACCCTTCCTAAGAGCGGCAGAGAGCTTTCCCTCACCTGGGGGTGGCAGTGGGGGGCGAAGGAAATGTTCTCCAGGCGGCTGGCGACTGCAGCCGGGAGGAGCTGAGATTCCTAACTCCTTACTCCGCTGTGGAAAGTTTCACTTTTGTTGCAGCTTGCTTCATTCATTGTTTCCTTTCATGCCTGAAATTTTTCCCTACTTCAAATAAACCCCTTTTGGGTTTCGTAATCCGTTGCCTTTTCTCTTCCTCTGAAGTGCAGCAGAATGGAGATTGGGGGTGAAATGGCCTGCACTGATCAGGGACAGCTGGTGTGCCGCGGCCGAAGGCAGCTGGCTCCCCACCCCTTAGGAACTCGCCAGAAGCGAGTGCGAGAGGAGTCACCTACCTGACTTAATGGAGGGAATATATATATTGATTTACATATATTATTATTGATATTATTGATTGGAGAGAGAGAGAGAGAGATCGATCTGAGAGAGAAACATCAATTGGTTGCCTCCTGCATGCTCCCCGACCAGGAATTGAACCTGCCGCCTTTTGGTGTATGGTCAACACTCCAACCAGCTGAGCCACTCTGGCCAGGGAAATTTTTTTTCTCTCCCTCCCCCAGTTCCAGCCCTGAGAGTATTTCTGAATCTACAGAAACGTCAGTAGCTTTGAGCAGTTTTTGGGCGGGCTGTCTCTGTGGCAGCTGTATGATTTGCTTGTCCCCTAGAGCAGCCATCCATTCAGAGATTTATCTGTCATCAGGGAGTGGCCCTCCGTGTCTGTTTTGAGAGTATATTGGTGAGTCAAAGACATCCTCTTGTTTTCAGCTAAACTCAATTTTCTGAGACACCAAAATCTTGAGAAGCACTTGAGAGCCTAGGACAGTGTTAAACAAACTTGGTAGTGTCTATGTTACCAGTTGTAATTATTTTGGTGGGGGTAGGCAGGGAGCAGGAATTGGGCAGTTCGGGATTGGAGGGAGTTGAGGAAGCAAAGATGGGGGTAGGACAGCATGGAAGGTAAATAAATTTTCCTCAGACACTGAACACTGTTCATACCTGGGTTCACAAGTGATCCAGAGACTCGATGCAGAAGAAAGTATATTAAAACCCAAGCATCACAAAGAACCAGCCCTTTCTTTCTCCCTATGGCAAAGAACCACTCTTCCTCAGCCTCTTAGAAAAGCACTCTACCCAGTTCTTTGTTTTCTCTCTGTGAACTAGGTAATGAGAATTCAGGTAGTGTATTCTCCAGATTAGATGCTGCTGAAAAGGTCCTGAGACTCCCATACACAGTGTAGCCTGATGTCACTCCCCCTGCCACTACAAAGGCTAGCCTAGCACAGTAGGCAGAGGCTGGGGGCTCTCTCTGTGGAGAGCCAGGGCAAAGACTGTGTTTATACTGAGACGTGGGTATTTGGGGATATTAATTGCATTTCCATTAACTGATGGAATTCAGATGGGAAAAACACATCCCCTTCTCTTTTCAGCTACTATGTTTTTTCCCCAGTCACTTAAACGTCTTAATTGATTTTACTAATCACTTCTGTTCTCTTGTATGATAGTTTCTTAGGCTAATAAGCTGTGAACTGAAATGTTTGCATTTTGATTTCCAGAAAATTTGCTTTCTTCTCAAAAGGGAGATAACTGTGGATGGTAAGAACAACAGACTTACTGGGTTGAAAATCATTGAGTAAATGCTCAGCTTGTTTCACGGTGGGCTCAGTCTCATGTTCCTATGTTTCTCATCTGCATACAGGCACTTTAAAAATTGTTTTTCTTTATTGAAAAAATAATTAGAAAATACACAAGTGAAAAAGAGGACAAGTTTCTATCAAGTGTCGCGTCCCCGGGCCGTGAATCACCAACACTTGCTTTTCCTATTTCTCTTACCAAAAATTGAGTCTCAGCATGCCACTTCCTTGACCCTCCCTGTGAATGCCTTTCCTGTCACTTGACCATTTTCTCCAACGCGTGTTAGTGGCTGTGCAATTTCCCATTGTGTGCCTACAAACAGCTTGCATGGTCAGCCCAGACTGTTAGACATTTACATTGTTTGTAGTCATTCACCAGCGTAAGCAATGCTGTAACGAGATTCTTGAAAACCTTTTATATTTGCTTGATTGTAACCTTTAGGTAAATTCCTAGAAGTGTTATTTGCCTTCCAGGATGGCTTATTTTTCCAGAACACTGGGTTCAGTTTAGGTCACTTCCATAAAAGATGCTGCCCAGCATTCCTGCTCTCCCATCTTGTGCATCATTTGGGGAAAGGGAAAAGAGCTTCACATTGATTCATGTCCTAGCAGGCTCTGTTTTTCATAAAACTATATATAAAGACATGGCAATACATTCATAATACCATTTAAAATATTTCTTGTTAGCTAATTCGGTCAGTAACAGTTCTCAAGAGTATGAATACTCTACACCCTTGGTTGGTGTCCATAAAAACTCAGTGAAAGACAGTACTTGTGCAGAAAATAGGCTGTGAGTAAAAGGGTCAGTCATCTATCGCATTTGTTATAAAAAAAATCAGCTGAAGGGACATCATTCATTTATTCACCAAAGAGATTTTGAGCCCCTCTTACATGCCATGTAGTGTTCTGGGTGCTCAAGGTACCTCAGATGGCAGCTCCTGCCTTGTGCAAATGACATTGTAGTGTGTATGGGGTGGGGGAGAAAATAAACAGCACAATCTTTTACATAGTATGTTAGGAGATGATCAGTGTTATGAACAAAATTAATAGTGGTGTAAGGGGAATGGGACATGTACAGAATGAAGGAAGATGTTGGCCTCACTGAGATGCTGACATTTGGTCCAAGACCTGCAGGAGGAAGGGAGTAAGTATGCTGACCCATACAGAGAGCCTGGCAAGGACATGCCAGAAAAAAGACCCCAGGGACTTGCCCTGGGCCCAGGCCTTCAGTGTCTTTCCTTGCCTTCAGGCTGTGGTTGCACACCAATACCTATACAAATAAACCCAGAATGTGTTCAGTCCTGGTTTCTGTGGTCCCGTAGAGCACTGTCTTCAGCCGCAGGCCCGTCATGCATGGGCAGACCCTAGGAAGTGTGTCTTTTCCATGAAATGAAAAGTGTGAAACGCTCAGTGTCTACCTGCGCCACCAGGAGTAAACTAACGTGAAACAGTGGGCCTCAGAAGAAACCAGAAACTCTCCCTGATAAATGCCCATTTTCTATCCCTCTCAGCTAAATAAAATTTAGGATACCATGAAGTTAGTGAACTAAGCTTTTGAAAATGAAAATATGGTTTAGTAAAATATCCAGGTTTATTGGCTGTAATCTAAACTATGTGCAAAATGTATAATTCCATTTGGATTTCAGTGGAACTATAAAAATTATTATGAATCCCTAAATGCTAAAGCATCAGCCAGGACGTCTTTCTCAACTCTCCCGTTTTACTGCAGAGAGAGCTGGGGCACCGGTAGTGCCAGACTTGTTCTCAAGCTGGTATGAACCAGCCATTGCATTGCTCTGAGCCGGCTTCACCAAGCCGCACTCTCTCTGTCCCAGGCAGGTCTCTTCCAGGGCCACTGTGCTTCCGTGGCTTCCTTGTTCATTGGGAGGACTGATTGATAAATACATTGCCAAATACCATCAATTATGAGATATTTCCTCCCTCCTTTCCTTGAGGTGGTAACCAATTTTCTACTTGTTACTGTGCCGTGTGTCACACCTGGACATTAAACGGATTACTGATCTTTGTGTTTTCCTTGAAGGAGAGTGTGATGCACACATCGTGAAAACCACATGAGGCTGTTAAAATTCCTCTAACAGGGAATTTTCAAGCTCAGCAACAGAGCAGAACCCAGAGGGTAGAAATTAAGTTCAAACTCAGTGATCTGGTTAAATGAGATTTTTCAGATCTGGTCTGACTTGTTAATACACACAACCTAAATCTTTCTATTAAATCTCACTCTGTTTTATCTGCTCCTTCAGTGGCTACTTTGCAAGAATACATTTTTAATCATTAAAGGCATTATGTATAACTTTTAAAATATTTTAGGCCTTGCCCACAAATATCTATTAGATATTGAGTGGTTTTTTGTCAAGAAAATGATCATCAAGGCTTCGGTTTTTTTCTTCTAATTAGTCTGAACAGATATTACTCAAAGGCATATGTCCAATAAGAAGAATCCGGCATCCAGTAAGAGCCATTAAAGAATGATTTTCCACAGGAAAGAGAAAAATAGGCCTTTAGTATTACAGTTAAAGCTGCAGTCTTTTCCTGTACCTTTTCCAGATTTTTCAGATGCTCTTCACTTGTCATTACTTTTCAGACTCATTATTTTATTCATTTTAAATTAAAATATACTCACAAATCTCATGAACTTTAAAGTTTCTGTCTCAAATGTTTAGCTTTATAGCACTGTAATAGGCCTTAATTTTTAGATCCCACTTTTTTTCTTCTTTTTTTTCCTGGAACTTGATTATCATTTCTTTAAATTAAATAACTAGAGGTTGAAAAGGGACCCTGGGAGAGGCAAGGAAGCCGACATATTTAGTGCATTTTATGGCCCAGGAAGTGTGCTAGCATTTTATATGCAATGCATTTAACACCCCCCCCCCAACAAAACAATCATGTGTATGTTATGATTCCCATTTTAGAGATGAACCCAGCCCACGAGGATTAAATTGCCCAAGTCACATAGCCTGTAAGGCACAGAGGTGGCATCCAGACCAGCTCTTCCGAATTAAAAGCACATCTTCTCTTTCTTCTTCCCTTTCTGCCATTACCCTGGGCTGTGATCCCCAAATCAAATTTAAAAATTCAGTTGGATTGCAGTTTTTTATGTACTTGGCAGGGATTCTTAAAAAAAAAAAAAAAAAAAAAATCCTCCATTGCTTTGCATAATTCTTACCAGAGAGCCAGAACTTTATCCATCTAATGCTCCTGGGAACTGGCAGTTAAGGTAGAGACTAAACAAAGGCCGTCATTCACTCAGCAAATATTTATTGATCATATGCCCTGTTCTGAAAACTGTGCTGAGTGCTGGGGTTAGAGGGGAGAATGAGACTTCTGCTTCTGTCCTCAGGGGACACCCAGGCACCTGGGAACGAGGGACGTGGTCATTAAAAGTGTGGTGACTAGGCCAGTTGGTTTGTGGGAGAGTTAGAAAGTAAGCTTTGGTCAGTGCAGTAAACTGAAAATGCATTGGACATTCAGGTGGGGGAATACAGTTGACCCTTGAACAACACTGGAATTAGGGGGCATCAACCCTGTGCAGTCAAAAATCTGCTTATAACTTTTGACACCCCAAAACTTAATTTTTCTCAGTATCTGGGGATTGATTCTAGGACTGTGCCTCCCCTCCATGCCCTTCCACACAGAGATCCAAAATCCACAGGTGCTAAAGTCTCCTATATAAAATGGGGTAGATCAATTCATACAGTCAGCCCTCCATATCTATGGACTCCCACCTGTTGACTGAAAACAGCACAGGTATTTATTGAAAAAAAATTCCACGTGTAATTGGACACTTGCAAGTCAAACCCATGTTGTTCAGGGGTCAGCTGTAGTTGGGACACTTGTATTGAGGCTAACAGAACTTGAACTGTGGGTCAGTAAGTAATTACAACATCGGAAAAGTAGGTGTTGCAGTGGGGGCGTGTTGCTTGCAGGACATTTTAAGGCCATCTTCTCCTGCCCCCATCTCAATAAAAATACGTTATTCCTGTTTGATTAAACAAAATGAGATCATAATTGTTTTATATTAAAATTTTAAATTAAAGCAGGTTACTTTAATTGTATCACACTTCTCAAATAACAAGCTTCATTTGAAAATGATAAACATTTATTACTCACCTATGTTTTTTCCCACTTGGCAGAGTTTCTTAATTTGAAAAATAAGACAAATGTTACAGAATTGCAGGTCTGCTCCAAATCTCAAGTGTCCCTTGAAAATAACTGATGAGTTTTTACCCACTTTCATTGTCCCATGGGATGTTGGAGGAGCTATTTCTGTTACTGAGACCATTGTACTTGGTGTTCATGATACTGAAACAAATTTCATGAAAAACTGATAATAATAATAACCTTCATAATGACAGCCTCTATAAAATGGAATAGGGAATATAAACAAATTACATGGGAGTACAGAATATTTGAATGTCCACCACAGAAGAGTCTTTGGAGGAAAGCAAGGGGACCATTGCAAGTGATGTCAGATAGAGAATGTCACAGGGTAATCATAGCACCCATTCATTAACGCTCTCATCTGTGGAAATGTCAGTATTGAAAACGGTTAATCTCAAGTGCTTCCAAGTATGAGTTTTTTGGCTAGTATGCTGAAAATAAATTTAGTTGAAAGGATTTATTACATTTCATTTCATACTATAATAGACATGAAGATCTATTTCAATTGATTTTTTTTCTCAGTTACTCTGTGGAGAATTTTGGCCTTTTAAGGTTATATTGTGTGGTTAAGAGGTAATGAGAGTCAAGTGGAGGGCATGTGAGTTGTAGATAGTTCACACTCCTACAGCTCTCCACAGTGTTTCATTGCTTCCACAGAAACTGGTCTAGAAGCCAGCTCACTGATTTATTACTGAATGACCTGGGGCAAGTCCCACTTTTTTCTTCTGTCAAAGAGGGATACTAATAATACTTACCTTATTGGGTTATTAGAAGGCTCAAAAGAGATAGGATCAAATGAGAAATAACATCCAGTGCTTAGCCTAATGCCTAGCACCTAGTAAACAAGTCCTTTAATAAACATTAACTGAAAACAGTAGGTTTAGGACAATACTGTAGAGGGGCGATGTGTGCCTGTCCTCGTTTTAGAGTTAAAACAGTAGCAGCAGCCGCAGCCATAATAGATACCTTTTCTTGAGCAGGAGAAGTGCTGCGTGCCAGTACATTATTTCATTTGCTCTCGGCAACCACTGTGAAAAGGAGGTTTGTGGCCAGTCTGTTGAATAGGGTGATTGAGTAACTTGCCTAAACTCATCCAGAGAGTACTGTGGTTGGTGCTGGAAACGTAACCAGGCCTGTCTGAAAAGCCCCCTTCCTCCGTGGGTAGTTCACACTGCTGCGTGTCGGAGCCGAGCTCTGCACCCTGCCCGGCGTTCCTAGGGGGGGCGACCAGGCTCTGCCATCTGTGCCTCTGCTCACTGGGGCCCTGTTCTTTGGGGTCTTTCCTGTACCCGTTCTCTTTCCACTTCAGGGGCTGACTTTTTTTTTAAAAAAGTCAATATATTTTATGTTTATTGGAGGTGTATATGGAATATGATATTTGTTTTTCACTTACAGCTATGATATAAGGTGCCTTTTAAAATTATGAAGTAAATAATAATCCTGATGATATGCAGATATGGCAGAAAATTGTGTTGAGTGTCATGTGGGTGATTGGATTTTGAGAAACTGCTGTGTATCACACACCTTTCTATATGTAGGCTTTCTCTTTTTCTTCCTCTTTTCACCCCACCCCCACCCCCACACACACTGAAAATAAGAATGGTGAGTTAAGCTGGTTAGTCTGATTGTGGGGTGGACCCTGGGTGGATGGGTTGGGATCAGGATTCTTTTCTTTTATTTGACCCCCGTAAGTTCTGCTGGCTTCCTCGCATCGCCTTCGTGTTTGCTCACTCGCTCAGAGACTCCTGTTGTCTATGTGACTGAGCCTGGAGTGATGTCTTCAGTGCTGCGGCTTCAGTCTCCTCCTTACCAGGAAAACGGTGACCAGTTTATGAGATCAGCCTCTGAGGCTCTCTGTTGGCATTAAGATTGGCTCTGATCTGTGAAAGTGGATGTTTTCCAAGGCGATTCCCCATTCCCGAGGGCTTCATGGAGATCATATTTACGGGAAGCAAATCCATAAAGTCATTAGCAGAAGAGTAGATGGACCTGCCTGCAGTGAATGCTCAACTCTCAGCCCAGTAGTTTGTGGGCTTGGCCGGTGCTCCTGCCTTCTTTGGGGACAGTTAGCACAGCTGATTGTGGCTGAGCCTGGTAAAAAGTTAAATTATATTTATGCTTACACTTATTCTAACAGGAAAGATGTGGGTTAATGTAACCCCTTGCCCTGTGACTGAAGAGATTCACTTAGGCTGTGTAGAGGATTTAAATTCTAAAGCAAATGGAAGTAGTTCTAGGATGTAGGGTAAGCAGCTGACCGTTTTTAGATTGGAGGAGTGTGAGGGACGCTAGTTATCTGAAGCAGTGATGAAGTCCTCTCATTTTTCCCGCTCTGCTGTTTACTGAAGCCTAACCAGAGAATTGGTTTTCAATAATCTCAGTGGGTGAAATAAATCACACTGAATTTTAAACTTTAGGTGGGTTGCTTCAGCCAGCCACCCTTGAATGTAAGTAGAAATGGTGGGTACCAAAGTTCAAGAGGCTTTGGGGACATGAGGAAAGTCCCCTGCCCCAAAGGCTATCACCAGACTCCTTGAAATGACCTGTTTCTTTCTTTTGAAACTCCTGGTATTTAGTTTTATCTGCAAATCCCTGAGCTAGTGTGTTGAAGATAGAATCGATTGTGATGAGGTGGGTGATAGGATGAGGTGATAGGAAGAGCACCTTGGAACCTGGGTCACTGCCCCAAGGTACACCGTTCCAGAAAAGGGAAGTGGGACCATGAAGAAAAACTCATTTTTCCTTTATGGACATACCCAAGGCAAGTCTGAGCCTCACATACTGTGTGCAGAGCCTACTGCAGTCTGGATGTGTTCTGTACTTAAGCAAAAAGAATGATGGAAGGCTTTAGATGCATCAGTGTGAACCACCCATGATCGTGAATCTGAACACCAACAATAGATGTTTTGTTTATGTTCTTAATTTGTTTGGTGCCTTGGCACACAGCTGCTTTGGGAAATCTTGCATCCTCTTGCCCCCTGGGCCAGAAGCGGTGTTCGAGGCTGCCTTTCATGGTCTTCCTCCAGACATTTCTTCTTCCCCAGCCCTTCCCACCTCTTCCGCATCTTTGTGTCTCAGGAAATGCCACTGACATAAAAACACCTGCCAACAAAGTCCTGAATGCATTATTTGCAGTAAGAGAAGAGCAGCTTCGTGATTTGATTCCTACATATGCTTTCATTTCTGGGGAAATTTTCAACTCCTGGGAGCACTGCAAATAAATATAAAATAAATAGGCATGTCTGCCATTAGCCCTGTTAGTGAATGCACAAGCTTTTATTTCCCTCGGGGGTAAAGCCCAGCCTGCGAAGGATAATAAGTATAATAAGGTTCGTTTCCCTTTTGTACCCAGCGCGGGTCAGCGTCGGCTGTTATACCTTGGACGTGAAAACAGATCCAGCCCTTTCATTGTGCCGGGGAACATCTGCTTACCTCCGTCACTGCAGTTTCGTTTCTCCCCTTCAAGGAGCTTCAGCTGAGCGGGGTGTTGGAATGTTGTAACATCCTCAGGATTAGAGACCCCAAGGGAGTGATACAAAACCGTCTTCTCTCGTACTTTCCAGTACATTCTTCCTTCCAGCAAAGCCCATTTGCTTGCTGCTCCCTCCCCCCAGGGCCTTTGTGGCCTGCAGTATCCTCTTTCTGTCCTCTAAGCCTCCCTTCCTCCCGCCAGGCTTCACCTTGGAGTCCCCGTTCTTTTGCACTTGTCCTTACCCTTGGGAGAGTGTCCAGTCAGTGTCACAACCTTCAGGTGTACTGTGTTGCTTTCTGAGTCTACATAAGCCCCCTTCACGTGGCCGTGCATGGTACAGAGAGAGGCCAGTGTGCTCTAAAGTGCACGGGACCACGAGTCAGAGGCCCCGAGGGGCTTCGTGCGTGTGATCTCGGGGTTTGTCTCCATTTCTGGGCTTCATCTTCCCATCTGTGAAGTGGAGGGTAATTTCTTCCACAGCAGTCTCACAAATTTGTGGTCAAGAACCGAGTGTACTGAAGTGGGTTAAAATGTGCTTTGTAATTTGTACCTCATGTGAAATTAGATTTGTAGTGTGAGTTTCCTAAAGTCAGAAGCAGTTCTGTACACAACAGAGCTGTGTCATGTACACATTTAGCATGTGGCAAGTCCAGCTCACACATAGTGCCCCGGGGAAGAGAAGCCTTGGCTTCCATTGCCCCAGGGAAGGGAAAGCCACAACTGAAATGCTAATAGAAACAAAATAATGTGGGTTTTTTTTTTGCTTTTAAATTACTAAGAACCCAGATCCTAGTAGTTTAAGGGTAATCTCACAGTGATTTTAGGAATTTTCAGTTAATTTTGACCACATGTAATTTTTACTTTAAGTGCACACTTTATGACCACACTGCACGCAGTGCATTGGCATTCCATGTCACATTTCCAGTTTCTTAGCTCAGTGCTGTGCTCAAGAAGTACTGAGTCATATATAATATAGTAGAATATAATATAGAAGTTATAAGACTGACAAGCAGGTCATAACATTTGCTCCTCAGGAAATTTTGGACACTCGAGCTACTTTGATTTGATTTGGAGGAACTACTAAAATGTAGTTTGTATTAGCCTTGGAATAAAGTAAAACTTGACATTTAGCATACATAAGGTAATAATTTAGGGCACAGAGGTGTTTTGTCCAAACGTTCAATCTCCAGTCTTGCTCCTTCCACATGGCCATTTATATAAACATATCTCTCTCTCTCTCTCTCTCTCTCTCTCTCTCACACACACACACACACACACACACACACACCACCCCCCCCCCCGAGAAAGTTCAGTGGAGCTCAGATAATCAGAAAATCTCAAGTTGTCCTACAAGAGTACATTTTATTTTATGTTATTTTATAGCAACTGGTCTCTGATGTTCAAGAACCATAGGTGTCCAGTTGTCCACTCAGGTAGTAACACTCTGCAGTTGTATTAGAGATCAGAAAAGAGTGATATTTTTATAGCATACTTCGTACAACTGACACATCTTTATCACTCCATCTGGGAGCTCATCATGGAGTCAGACATGGGGACAAAGCAAAGTGAAGGGGAGAGGAAGCCAGCTGGAAGCAGCATTTGAATACCTTGCCTTTGAAAAAGACATAACAAGGGATCAGAAAAGCCCTCGGCTGTTGAAGACCCCTCTGAGATTTCATAACAGGTCTCCCCCGCAAATCAAAAAACAATAAAAATTCTGTTTGTGCCAGTCTGGGTGTTTTGACAATAACTTTTCTGAGCTCTACATTTAACCTATCTCATCGGAGCAGATCGCTGGGCTGGCTGCTCTCAACCTGGATTCCAAAACATAATACTAGTACTGAGTAGTGACTGTGATTTGAAAGTACATTGCTGGTTAAAGGGATGTAATATACTTCTGGGGAACCCAGAGGGCATGTCTTTAGAGAAATAAAGTGGTATCACAAGAAAAAAGAAACTGAATTGTCTTTTGTCAACCAATTTTTAGTTCCTTAGCTACCATGTATATCCTGTAATATGGTATATGCTGTAGGCAGAGTCATAACTAAGCTTTACATTTCTTTTAAAAAGATTAGCTTTGAGATGTAATTTACATTCAATAAAATGTGCCCATTTCAAGTAGAGAGCTTGAACTTTTAATGTTTAGGGTAAAGTTCGTGTTACTGGTAGGCAAAAAGCTAGCACCTAAAAAAGGCATCAGACTTTCTTTGATCTTTCAAACATACATTTCAAACCACTTCCTCAAACCTCATTTATATGTAACAAATGTGCTTATCAGTAGCACATAACTAAAGTATCCCCCAAGGAAACTATGCAAAAATTCTCCATTAGCTAATTAAGCTCTTGTAGCCAGAAAGTCATATTTTATCCTAGTCTCAAAAACTGTTATGTCAGCATATTACCTTCCAGAGTTATTAAAAAGAGCCAAGTGATGAAGGGAAGTAATTATTTATTCTGTTCTAGCTGTGTTTCTTTTTTTATTGAATTTATTGGGGTGACATTGGTTAATAAAATTATGTAGGTTTCAAGTGTACAATTCTATAATACATCATCTGTATATTGCATTGTGTGTTCACCACCCCAAGTAAAGTCTCCTTCCATCCTAACTGTATTTCTGATTGCAGGTGATTCAAAGATCTCAAAGACAAAGTGCCTGTTATCATGACGCTACTTAGGAGAGAACCTCTCTATATACATATAGATATTTAAGTTATAATTTTTTTCTATCTAGCTAGCTATCTAATTAGAAATTCTAAATATTTTTAGTGTTCTCTGTGGCTTAAGACTAGTGGTAAAGGGGGACCTCGTGTTAGGTCTTGAGTGATGGAAAGTGGGGAGCGCATTCCAGGAAGGGGGTGCATTTGAGCAGAGATGGTTGGTTAGGTCCATTCACAGTAGAGTGAATCGTGGCCCTGCTGAGGAGTAGTGGTTCTAAAATAATATAGGTATGTAGTGGCCAAATTAAGGAGCATTTTTTAGGCTACACAGTGAAGTTTGGATATTATCCTAAGCATTTGAGAGCAGTTAGGAATTTTTCAGCAAGGCAGTGATGTCATTAAAGTACTACTTAAGATTTCATTTCTGTCCTAGTCTTTACATGTATATGTGGTAAATATGTTTGTTTACCAATTCTAAGAGAGGATAAAATTCTCCCTACGTTGATTACACTTATTTAGCCTTCTTGACCCAAGTGACTGTGTTCCTATACATCCAGTCTTCTTTTATAAATATTTTATATGTCCCTGAAATGCTCTGATAAACACAAGCAACCATGACCTGTTAATTTATCATTCTTCCTTCTATGTTTTCTCCTCAAGTACTTAGGGTTGGGGCCTATTATTCCCATTGTGAAAGAAAATGGCTTGACATTGAAGAGTAGAAAATACCATTTTCTGACTTCATTTAATTAGGCCCCAAATTATTAGGCTACAAATTATTCAGCTAAATTTCCTCTCCCGAATGTCAATTCTTTGTTTGTTTTTTTCTATCAAAATGATGATAGAATGAATAATTACTTACATGATTAGTTTATTTAGAACGAAATTTTATGTCTGTAAATATTGAGAAAGACAGCGGAGAGGCAGTTGAAAATAATGTTTATATATTTAGCATTTATATTTCTTGAAGAGTTAAATTTCAGGAAATTTCATCATTTAAGAAGAAACTTAATAAACTGTTTCCTTATTAAAGGTAAGTCTCTTAATCAGACTATGCCACAAATCATTAAGTATCCTCTGACTCATAACTCATAAAGTTTGGCCTGTGTCAGTGAGGATTGGCTTTTTCTTTGAAAAGCATAATTGCAGATGGAAAAGAGTTCAAGGCCATGTACCTTGAACACCAAAACAGTGAACTCTGTTTGGTTTGGACAGAGTGGGTTTATTTGAAGAGTATTACCATAGAACTGTTCTGAGATGGAATTGATTTAATAATATAATTTGCTAATAATTCTACTAAAGAAAATATATAGGTATTATATATTCATATACTACATGCTATGATATATACTTACAAAGAGAAGTATATCATAATATATGCTGATGCTTATTGCATCTGTGATAAGAGAAGCAAGCAGTCAGGGTGTCTATAACTCCTAAATATCACCTACCCTTAAGCAAAATTGGCTCTATCAAAGTCTAATATTTATGCTTGGGGCTGGTAGATTTTACACAGAATTACATCTCAAAGCTAAATTACTGGTCCAAGGTGATAAGTGATTTGTGCTCATAGGGCTTTAATGAAAGACTTTATTTATTCCTTCATGTTATTTATTTATTTATAAAAATATGTTTTTATAGATTTTTTAGAGAGAGAGGAAGGGAGAGGGAGAGAGAGATAGAAACATAGATGAGAGAGGAACATCGATCGGCTGCCTCCTGCACGCCCCTCCTGGGGATCGAGTCCACAACCCAGGCATGTGCCCTGACCCGGACTCGAACCAGTGACCTCTTGGTTATTGAGCTGACGCTCAACCACTGAGCCACACCAGGTGGGCCCTGTGTGTCTTTTAGACCTATCTCTGGTCATCATCCATAATGCTGCTTAGAAATCATCTAGATCAGATGAGCTAGTTCTTCATGTCATGCAACTTTAATTCATAGCACGAACTGTAGTCTAGAATCAGGAATATTTTCCTGAACGTGTGCTGGTGCATGTGATACTTCCATACTCAGTTACTGTCAGTCTTCCTCCCATGCACACAAAAAAGACTGCCTTTGTCCTTCTGAGGGCCACCTGGAGTAGGTTTATTGATAAAGACGCTACTGACACGGGTTATGGACTCGGCCTCCATTGAGAATCACCGCCAGTGAAAAAGGAGGCAAACTGACCTCCCCAGTTTGGGCACATTACTTACCTTCTCTAAAACTTAGTTTTCTCATCTATGAATCGAGGATAGTATTTGTTTTTCCAGGTCACTGGCAGCATTAGTGGTCATGTATGTGAGGTGCTTGCGTTTGTGGTCTGGCAGGGAAACCAGTCGGAAAGGTGGGCACCAGGCCTGAGAGCGCCCGTGGAACCCAGACACCAGCGGAGTTCCCTCAGCCAGCCTGCAGATGCCCCCCGGGGTCAGGCCCTGTGCTGCTGAGAAATAGTGATTCTGCTCAGGGCACCCTTGATGTGAAATCTCAGCCTAGGAATATGTTATGGTTTCTGTTCAATGTGGAAGAATAGAAAGTCAGCCTCCTTTGAAAATTTTCGCATGAAACCACACTTAACTTAATCATCCCCTTCCTGGCCTTCCTAATATAGAAGATAAATTATAGATGTCTGTCTGTGCATTTATTTGGGGATTTTTTTCTTCGCTCAAGCAGGGAAATGTTTTTACCACTGCATACTTTACTAAGTCCAGCATAAAAAGTTATAATTTTGCTAGCTCACAAGTGGCTTCCTGAGGCCAGTGAGAGCGTCACTCTTTCAAGACCCAGAATAGTGGCAAGGTGGGTTCCTACAGTCAGTCTTCATCCTACACGGCCAGCTGCACACTTCTCTGCGTCCTGTATGGCTGGTGCCAGCCTAGCAGTACTTTAAATATCGTTTTAAAATCTTGCCTTCCATTGAAAAAGTGCTGCTGGACAGTCGGTCCAAATCTATAAACACAGGAAAAGCTGAATGGAGCTAATTTTCTTGAGCTTGGATCTGATTATCTCTCTGGATGGCCAGGACTTAGAGTTGAAATCTTTATGTTAAAAGGCAGCCAGTGCTTGTTTACTTAAAGCAGAAGTTCCAAATTGCACAAATGGAGGTGATTTTTAAATCATGTTTTCAAGTTTTATACTAATGGCCTAATAAACTTAATAGGCTTTTTATTTTATACACAGTGTAGCCAGACAGATAAGTGGATGAAAGTGTGGGGCTGATTTAATGCTATCATTAAATTAGTATTTCACAGGTACCTTCCTCTGTAGTGAAAGCAAACAAACCACCCCATGAAGGGAATGACTAGATACGTCTCTGAACACACTGCAAGGATGTGCCTGCAGGAGCTCGTAGCTCCTGGCTTTCATTTTGTTATTCATCAGCAGTATGGCAAGTGTCACAGTTGTGCTACCAAATACTAGTGGCAAGACGAGAGGCCATGTGGAGAAAACTTCTAGGAGTTAGCCTTTAAGCAGGTGTGGGCACTCACACGGGTGATGTGAGGTTAAGGGTGTAACACGGGAGACCGTCTTGGGGAGGAAGAGGCAAGATTCCGTTACTGTGGTTGGTGTGCAGGACAAAGCCCCCAAACAGCCCAGGGACTGAGCTTTATAGCTGGTGTGAGGAGACCCAAGTATAGAGATGTGAAGACAGTAACAGGAAAATTAGGAGGAGGCCGAGGGAAGGAGTTAGTTGACCTGAGATGCCCCACAGTCCTCACCAGGTTAGAGGAGTTAAAATACCCGCCGGCTATTACAGAGCAGGTTCGAAGCTTTTAAGAGGTAATAGGCTGAAGAAGTGAGAGTCTCGGGTTAACCTGCATGCAGGTGGTATCTGCAGCTCGAGGAATGACCTAGATAGGGTGGAGAGAAACATAATGGACTAGTATAGAATTCAAGGGGAGTGAGTGCACAGGGGGTTCAGCCAGAGGGGAGAACCTGGCCAAGGAGAGAGGAGGAGTTGGCAGAGAACCTGGCAGCAGTTTCAAGAAGAGGTGACTAATGGTGTCTCATACTACAGAGCAGGATACAGACTGAGACAAGACCACAGGTAAGGCCTCTGGAGATCTGAAAGAGCTGCCCACTCAGAGTAGAAGGTTGACTCAGAGAGGAAGATTAGGGCATAGTGAGAAGTGAAGACACATTTCTTGGCCTGACAGTGAAAAGAAGGTAGTTGTGGTCACGCCAGGTGACTGAAGAGGACTGATTTTTAGCAAAACACCCTACTTCTTTGATTCACTTATTACTATGGATTTAGAGCAATTGTCCTCATGTGGGACAGGCTACGTATTATGTTGAAAAGCTCTGCCTGGTTTCATGGTCCAGACCACATGTCTCTGGAACGAGAATCTCAATGCTGGAGGAGGAAACGTAGAACCCACGCTATCGTTGGGTCTGGGGACTTCATCCCACGAGCTGAAAACCATCCCCGCCCCCACACTCTTCCATTCCCTGCCACCTGCCAGAACTGGGGTGAGCAGAGAGCCCCACTTCGGAAAGCAGGAAGGGTAGATTCCTGCTCATGGGATCAAAAGCAGGATTGTAATGGAAATGCTACAACTTGCCGACTTGGTACTTGCTCTCATCCTCAGGCTCTTTGTAAATCAGAGACTGGAACAAACAGAGCTGACAGCTCTGTTTAAAAAAGCTTTTGGGGAGTTTGTAAAGAAATAAAAAGAAACCTAATGCTATGTGAAACATGTAACCTAAATTCAACACACGCACATACACACGCACACACACACGCCTTTATTAAGCCTTCTTAACATGTTTTACCTATAAATTGTTTTTTCATTAAGTTAAACAAAAGAAAAGAAAATGGTCTTTTAAAAATAGTATGAAGTTCTTTCCTTTTACTATTAACAGGCATTAACATTCAGGGCAGGAACTTAGGTAGATGGCCCTTTCCCTCCCCCTGCCTGGATTGGAATACAGTGTGTACTGCAGCGGATCTGGATCCCTGCAGGTTAAACAGAGATCTAGATAAGAAGTGTGATATCGTTAAAAATGGTATTTCAGGGAACTGTACACCACTAATTTCACAGAGCTGAGAGATGTGGGTCAAGTTCTAGATGCCTATTGAAAGTGATTGAATTTCACAACAGAGAATTCCATGTTTGGTAAAGAAAGGGCCCTGAGGTAGCGAGATGCTAGTGCCCAGCCAAGTCCAAGTTTGGGTTTTCCTCACACTTGAACCTGGATGGGTCTGAATTTCACTCTCGTGCTTTGCCTAGCGTACCTTGCTTAACTTTTTGGCTTTTCTGTGGTTTTAGAGGCAGTGGTGGTTATATGACCAAGAAGGTCAGCTCTCGGTTTTCCATGATGATGGAAGGGAGGCCTTAGTGATGGAGAGAATTTGGAAGAGGTGTGGGTCCAGATGGTACTAACACCTCTTGATTCCACAGAGTATTTCCACACTGTTCACAAAATTCTTTCAATTAAATATTTATTTAAAAGGACTGGTGGTAAGAAGTTATGTTTAAATCTCTTATTTCATGTTTATCGTTTTCAAGGTAAAATAATATAATAGGAGCAAAGGCTTAGTTGATACACAGCCTGGTTATTCCAGAAATAGTTTTTAATTGCCTGCCTAGCAGACCCATTTATAAAGTACTCAGAGTCTATATCATAAAACTAATTTAAAGTAATTCTGTAAGGGACTCTCCTTAATTTTGGTAGTCTTCATCTTTTTCCTTCTGCCATAATCGTGTTGAGAGCTTAATGTGTGCTTCTAAAGGAACTGAGGGCACCATATAAGGGGAAGTTTGGGGTAAGGTCCAGCCTTTTTTAAATTGATTTTAGAGAGAGAGGGAAGGAGAGAGAGAGAAACATCGATGTGAAAGAGAGACATCGAACTGAAACCTAAGTATATGCCCTGACCGGGAATCGAACCAGCGACCTTCCTGTGCACAGGGCAATGCTCCAGCCAACCGAGCCACACCGGCCAGAAAAGGATCGCTTAGACCTTGCATGCTGCCAAAGATACAAAACTTCTGTATGAAAAACTGGTACTATTCACTTACTCCAGAAAAAAAATCCAGGTTTCCAGTTTGTTAAAAGGTCGAGCTAATTGACTTGATTACTTGTTAGTAGTCGTGTATATATATTTCCAAACTCTTTATATAACATAACACAACAGTCTCTGAAATATAAAATGTTCATCTCTTCTGCTCTGGTCGATTGCACTTGGCTTTCATAGGTAGAAGGTTCATCTGCAGTCACAAGACCAAGAACTAGGCACCTCTTCAGCTCCCCAGAGTTGGAGGTTCACTATAGAGTGAACCGAATTCTTAAATCACAGCTTCTGCCCACATCAGTTAGAGAACAGAAATGCTTGTGTAGGCCCAGGAATGCCTTTCACTGAAAAACAGGTACTTCACATGCCAAAATATAAAGCAAATATAAATGGTATTTAGATTACTTATTCATTCAACAAATATTTGGTAAACCAGACCCATGAACCAAGCCCTATGCCAGGAATGAAGTTGCAGCTTGTGTTAGTTTCTCATTCCTTTGACTAGAAGGTTTATTGTATGTATATTTTGACAAAAGTATATAGTAAATATAAGAACTGAATTAAATGCTTTTCAGTGTTTAATGCAAACATAAAATATCAATGGATGCTTCTGTTTGGTTCACCTGTTTTTAGTTCTCACATTCTAGCCAGTCATGACATTTATAACAAATGGCAAAGGCTTCTCTTTAGAGTTCATTGCATTGTATTTTGTATTGGTAGGTCGTGGAACTGACTTTCACAAGGAAGTTAAAACTTAGCGTCTTTGCCCTTAAATGTTTTAATAAATTAATATCACCAGTTGTGGCATTCGTTTTTTGGCTGTAGGTAAACCATATTTGTTTCTGCATGTTTAATTTTATGATTTTCCCCCCAATGATGGCCATATTCTTTGTTTTCATACAAAATAGACCTCATTTAAGCCAACAAAAAGAAAATAACTGGTGCGATAATAAGCTGGTTTTATATGTATACCAAGCGTCATCAAAATAGGAGCCTGAAGAATCATCCTTTGAGGCTGTGATTGAAAACATAGCTTACATCTCTAGCCAAGGAGCTATGATACTTTAGTTTGCTTTTATTAATTTTTATTTTTTATGAAAGGGGACTTTTTGCAAAAAAAACACGTTCGTTCATCTTAACAAGGTTCTCTGTGCTTCTTTTATTTTACCCTCTGTAATTACTTTCGCTTTGTTGATCCTAATTTTTCCCGCTTGTTGCCTCATTATACTAATTTTCATTTCCCTTGTTTCCCTTCTTTATTTCTACTTGTATTTTCAGAGATATTTCTTCACTAAGATGCCAGCTGACCACTCTTAGGGCATAAGTCTGTGTAATTTCTTTTGGGCTGGGACGAAGGCACAACGGTACTTTTGTTTTATGTCATTGAAGTCATTTCTGGGAAAAAAGGCAATAACCACAGTGAACTATTTGCAGAGCTTTATCAAATACTCTTTTTTCCTATTTTTGAAGTGTCCATTTCCCAGAAAGACTGGTTATTTGTCCTTTGAAAATAAAGGGTGTTTTTTCCCCCAAATTAAACTAAAATTTTTATATTTCAAAACATTGAGCTCCTAAGGGGAGCAGATCTTACATGTTGAAATGATACTCTCTTAAGAGAAAAGCTAAATTGATACCATTATCCTGCTTACCATGCCAACCTGTGAATTATACCATGTGCACCTTTGCGCCTATAGATTGCGTTAGGTGCCCGGCTCCAGCAGAGCTCACATTGTGTGGTGGTGCGCTGGCTTAGTATAGAAAAGCGGGAGATGCTGGCCTTGCCTTGGCCTCATCTCCTTAAAAGGCATTCAGACTTTTGTTCATGAATGAATAGGGCAGCCCAGGGCACAGAAAGTAGGACACGTTCACATCTTGCTGATTTGCTTCTGGTCTTAGGGGCCATTTAAAAAGAAAGAGTACGCATGGACACACCACATGTGAAGCAGCGAGTGAACAGGTAACTCCCAAGTTTCACCTGTGCTTAGTCTGGCCTCATGAAGGATCTCGCCTATTTTCATTTCTTTTGAATATTTCCTGATAAGTTCCATAGCAAGTATTTCCAGAATTTTGATGTTAAAATTGATGTGACCAGTCACGCTTAAGAAATAAGTGGGGGCTATCAGTTGCATTATGTCTAGCCATGAAGTTGATCAATTTGTTTCTCATGAGACGTGGTTTTCAGCCATTGCACTTTATAACAGTCTTAAATGCATTCATCTGGGCTGCAAGTGACTTAAAACAAGCAAACCTGAGTACTTTTCCAGAAGCTAACTCAACAGTCTTCTCTATTATGTACTTATGGGTATAAGAGTTATATACAGGATGTAAGAGAGACACATGATCCATATGAAACAGTGGCTTTATATTTGGGTTTCAGGATAAAAATCAGAAAGAGAGTCTTCCAATTTAGGCTCAAAAACAATTTGAACCCCTAACTCATTTTTTCCTTATAGCAGTGGCTTGTCATTATCATATCAGCAGATCTCAGCAAGCTCTGTCCTCTTGCCTGGAGGCACTCCAAAATTCATTTAGGTGGTTTATGTAATAGCGGGAAAGATTCTTAGAAATGGGACAGAGTGGATATAAGGTAATTGCTTTCTTCTAATGAAATAGTGCCTTGGTTTTTTGGTCATAATTTTACAAAGATCCTAAATTGAAATTTAATGGAATAATAGGGCACGCCGCAGTGCGCTGCTCTGTATCATATCCAACAGGCCTGTCTCTGTGATTTATGGTTGTGCATATCATAGGTTCATTTTCAAACTGCCAATTGATCAGGGTTTCTCAGGGCTTGACAGAAAATCTAGAATTATTGTTGCTCTACTATATTGTCCGAAAGACTGTCAAGTTCTTGGTCAAGAGAATGGTTTTCACAGTTTACTTTCCTGGTAAGTGGTTTTGAAAATAAACTGTTGAGCTCACAATTACTGAAGACAGGATCTGCTATTCATCCAGTAGTATACATAATAATAAGAACTGATCTAATTAACCATTTGCCTCGTGCACGGCCCTGTTAATCCTGTTTATGTGCATCATTTCATGTAATTCCCATAGCATCCCTTTGAGAGAACCACCCCATCTTCATTTTCAAATGAGGAACTAAGAAATTTAAAATATGCTCAGAGCCACACAGTAGTGTAACTTTAGCTCAGATCTGACTCCTGACTGCTGCTGACAATTTCTCTGTTTTTCTGGGTAGAAAAACTATCAAGTAGGAAAATGACATGCAGTGTACTCTTCTAAAATTTCCTTCCTATTGGTATAATTTGGTTGATCACAACTTTTACCCACTTTTGTCTCCCTATTGTACTTTTCTAAAATACCATAAGTTTTTATAGAATGAGAAAAGGGAAAATATAAGGCCTGCTGCAAAGTCTTTTCTCCACCTGTGCATGCTTGAAGCTGTACGCTCAAAGAGCCACAATTTTGAGAGCCTCGGAATTTATACTCCGGTGGGTGTAAATTCTTCAATTTTATTTTGTCTCTGTTTCCCCACAGGTAAAATGGTGATGAAATCGCCATCAAAGTCCTAATGAGGGATTGCTGTAAAGTTCTTTCAGCTCTTTATAGAAAATATCATTGTAAATTCAAGGCCAGAGATATCATTCAGATATAAAACAGGTTTCCTCATTAGATACTGAGATCCCTGAGCAGCCTATAAAAGGTGCTCTGTTTTGAAGGACAAAGAAGAGTAGGCGAAAGAGCACTGTGCTAGGAGTCTTCCCATCGCCCCAGAGTTGAGCAGCAGTGTTTCCTGGAGATGATACAAGCATACCTGGAAAGAGGGTGTAAATTCACATGGCAGTGAAGGGCTGGAAGAGCCAACCAACTTGAGTGCTGCTGGTGGCCAAGAGTGTGGGAGCCAGGGACAGCACACCCTAGTCAGTGGGCATGGGGCTCCTGGGGCTTGGCAGGGCAGAGCCAGTTGGGAAAGCATGGTTGCCTTGGTTATTCTGCCCCTGCACAGCTCGCCCAGTTCCACTCCATCCCTTTCCTGGTTGCTCTGCCAAAGCCCTTGTGCCTCTGAGCTGGGAGTCCAGGCAAAGGAGGCTCAGTCCTAAGTAGGTGAAGTGGTCAGGTGGCACAGAGGACACTCAGAGTCCACTGAAATGAGGGCAGGGCTGAGTGGAGTGTTTCCTTCTCTGGGTTAACAGACGTGAGCATTCTTTCAGCTGGAGGAGAACCCCGCCTGGTCACACGAAAGCATGGGCCTCACCTGACCACTCAGTGCAGGCAGACCAGCCCGCCCCCCTTGGGGAAGTTCTGGCTCTTTCCCCTTTATGCTCTTTTTCACAGAGTGTGAACTCCTGATTCTATGTAGGTGGGCAGTAGAGCCCCATGACAAATAATCTTCAGCAAAATCTCATTTTTTCATATCCTATTGACTCTGGCACCTGCTCTGTTTACTTAAGCACTCAGTTGATAAGAACAGGAATCTTTGCTGATTTTTCATCCAGAGCTGGAAGAGAAAGCCTCTTAAGCCAAAAAAAATAACCTTCCCCTGAAATAGTGCATCGACAGGGAAGAGCCAGCTCAGTTGATGTGGGGGTGAACGTTGCATGAGGCTGGAAAATGACGGAGTGGAGAGTAAGGGGTCTTTGTAGCAAGCGGAAGTAGGGCAGCAGCAATTAAAGTAGGCAGAGCAAGCTTCCCACTACATCCTGCCGCCAGTGTTTGTAATAACCTCTAGGGTGGGACGGGACTGGGAGGGAGTCACCAAGTTGGAGACTGATGGGGACCAGGCAGGGACACAGTTACTGCAGCAGAGGTATATGTAATTGCTTGGAGATCAAAACAAAAAGCAAAACACTTAGAACAGTGATGTTAAGATGGGCTTGATGTCATTTACCTGTTGTACTGAGTTAGGGTTCCTGTCAGTGACCTCTGTATATATACAAGAATGACCATAGAGCATAAGTCCTGTATACTTTCTGGGGAAGCACAGATCTTGGCTCCCCACACAAAAGTACCCAGAATTCCCAGCTAATGATACACATCAGAAAAAATTTATCATTGATCATTTAAAATTTTGTGGCAGGCGGAGGAGGCATGTCCTACACAATAGGCATCCTGTTTTGAGGGAAGTTTATTACAGAAACTTTTCTTTGATCATAGAGGGGAAAAAATGGGTCTTTTATCTGAAAACCTGGTCTCTGAATCTTTGCCTCTTAGCACGTAGGTAAGCCATACAACTCTGCTGCTCTCTCCCCATTGTAGAAATGTCCTTGTTGGATGAAATAAATATCTGTTCACATTAACAAACACAGGTTTGCATGGAACGAAGGGCTAGGAAGTTACATACACCAGTGAAGGTCTAGGAAAGGGCAATATCTTCTATTTTTTTTTTTTTTTCCAGGAAAAAGTTATTGGTGGTTGCAAGGTTCAGAGCACTTTATTTAGGAGCTTCAGAGGGGAGAGAAGAAAAGTGGTAGTGTCTCCCCAGGGCACTCCTAGAGCCTGTGTGCGACAGACAGGGGCATGGAGATGCACATTTACTGTGTGAGCAAGGAGACAGGAGTCACTCCCTGGGGATGGGCACAAGGAGGGTCAGGAAAGCCTTCAGAGAAAAGGAGGCATTTGAGTTGGGTTATGGAGGACAAGAAGCACTTTTTAAGGATGGACAAGGGCACATATGGCATAGAGAACCTCAAGAGAGAAGGTATGTTGGTGTGAACGGGCTTGCCAGGCTCGGGGAACTGAAAGGAGGTCCACTTGGCTAAGATTGAAGATGCAGAGTGGGAGGTGAGAAGACCAGGGGAGATTTTAATCAGTTGCGTGATGTGATTGCGTTTGTGTTCAGAAGGCACGATTTGATAGCAGTATGGAGGCTGGATTTGAAAGGGAGCTTCCTGAGTGCAGGAAGATGAGTTTAGAAGCTCTTGCTGTGATCCAGGTAGGAGATGATGAGGTCCAGACCCAAGGCAAGTGGAAGTGGAGCAGAGGCAAACAGTATGAGAGATGGGTAAGGAGTAGATTGAATAATGCTTAGTGGCTAATTGGAAGTGGGATTCAAGAGGCAGGGAGGGGCCAGCACTGTCCAGAGTTTCTGCCTAGGTGACTAGGTGAATAAGGACACTGTTAGCCCTGACAGGTAAAGAAGAGGGAGGCCAGCTTTGGGGGCTTGGGACATACCGGAATAGAAGGTGCCTGTGGATGTCAGGTGGGGGCCCAGCAGACATCTGGAAATACTGGCCTGGGATTCAGGTGAAATGCTAAAGTGGAAAGGTAAGGTGCTACTGGTATTATAGAAAAGGGAGAATGTAGTACCAGAAAATCACAGAAGAACACAGTTTTAGGCAGAGTGGTCAGTATTAGCAAATACTGAAAGGAAGACAAGTAAGAGAAAACCTGAAAAGGGCTCTTTGGATTCGATCATCTTGACCAGAGCAGTGTCAGTGGACCAGTGGAGCAGGGAGGTGACTTATAACAGGCTAGGAGCCGAGGGGCGGGAGACAGGTCGAGAAGGCAGTATGGATGACCATTTTAATTCCATTTGGCTGGGAGAGGAAACAGAAAGAACTGGCAGGTAAGGTATCCAGGGGGTCAGAATTAAACCAAGCTTTTATTTTTAGACTTCGTATAGCTACTAATTGAACTCCTGACGCCACCTCAATATCAAGGCTTTTACTGTAGCCTAGGAATAGGGGTATGTACTCTATGAAGCATATAAAATCTTTAATAAAAAAACTATTCCTTATTTCTAAATAATTCTATTCTTTACATTAAAAAATTTTTATTGGTAACTTGCAAAATATTTTATTTTTAAACTTCTACATTTGAAAACAAGAAAACCTAGGTTAAATAATATAGTTTTCCAAAGCTGAGGGTGCTCATTTGGAGCTCAATTTTTCTGCTTGAAGTACAAAAACAACTTTCTAAAACTCCTAAGCAGGAACATTACTGCTTTGATGATCTGGGATTAGATGAACTGGTCAATCTCAGTTGTGACATCCTTTTTTCCCCCCATTGGTAAGGGTTTAAAAAAATTCTAGAACAGACGCACTTTTCTTGTCTTCCACGGACAATTCCATCCCAAATGTCTCCTGAGAGGCACCTACCATATACAGGAGCCCACCTTCACCCTCAGCGCACTCGCCTCCGAAATCAGGGTGGCCGGCTGGCCGTGCCTTGCCCACTTGCTGCCAGGAAGGAGGCCTGATCAGCGTTGAGCTGTAGGCGCCTTGGGATTATTTTGATGAGCTCACTCCTGCTGACGTGACTGGGTACAAGAGGCTTGGTTTTATCCAGGACAGGAAGCTGCTTCTCCCCCTTATATCGTTCTTTCATCACTGGGACTTTGGTTGGATGCCGCTCTCGGATAAGCTGGACATCTCTTTGTTCAAAGGTGCGGCACAGCTTGAAGGTGTTCTTCGATGGCATGGCACGAGGCTGGCAGGGTCCTACAGCTTTAGGTGGCAGCGGGTCCGACTGTGGCGATAGTGACTTCCCTTATCAGTTCTCTTTTTCAAATGGTTTTAAGATGCTTGTTTTAAGAGTCATGTTTTAATTCTCCCATCCCTGCGATGAGATGTTATATTCCTCTCTGAAGAACCCTTGGGAGTCATCTGTCACCCTCTTCTACAGTTAAATAAGCGATGCCCTTTGCTGTTGGCTCAAGTAGGGGGAGGGTGCTCTCCTGTGACTCATGCATTCTCATTCAACAGCATGTTGAGCAATGTGCTTGGTACGAGGGCCTAATAAAGCCTGCTGAGGATGTTGTCACCGAGCTCAGATTTTCCTCAATGGGGCTGGATCCTGTCACCACACATCCTTCTGCATGCCACGCTCTGAGGCACTTCTCAATGAAACATTTATATTTTCTTATTATGTCTAAAATAGTGTTCTCTGAGATACCATTGCTTTTTGCTGCTACTTATCTCTGGTTTTGAGTTGGATTTTTAACACTACTGGTGTTCTCTTTTCTTTCCCCCCCACAACAATGAAGTCCTTGGAAGGTTTTCCATCCCTTGTGCCCCATAGACTGCCTTAAGGGAGGCCAGAAGCCATCCCCAGTGCATCTTGTATGCAGGCATTGGCTCCGATGAGAGGCCAGTGCCACAGCCCTCAGGAGGACAGAGGCTCAGCTCCCTGGATAGACTGCTCCTTGTTTCCACCACACTAATTAATTGTCATCTCAGATGGCAATGAGACCAATTGTTCTGCGTTGCCCTGGCCAAGCCAACTCTGGAAGAGGTATGGGTCTGCCAGCTCTTCTGCAGTTGGCCAGGAATCTGTGTCCCAGCAATTTGTCTGGGGAAACAAGCCAATATGGGGTTTGAGTTTTGATTTACTGCCTCAGAGATGCCAGCTATGGAGGTGCTTGTTAAGAGTGTTCTAGTGAGATGGCTTGTGGACCTGTGAGAGTGATTGGAATTTAGACATGTGGAAGTGCGTGATTTGCTTGGAAAATGGAAGTTGCTTTATTAAAGTGGGCCTGTGGCCCTTTGCCACTTAGCACATCATTGAACTTATAATCTTTATTCTTTTATTGACTTTGAACTTAAATGAGGAGAAAGGCGGTGATGTTACTATACAGGAAGGCACTGTGGGAGACGTTTCTGGACATGTTGAGGAAAGAAAGGTGATTAAACTTTTGGCAGTGGCTTCACAATGGCCCTAACGAGCAGGGGCAGGTGGGGCTGTTCTCATTGCTTCTGCTGGAGCAAGTAAGGCAGAAAATCACTTACCTGACATGCGAGAGGCTCCACATGGCTGCTACTCGAATCCAGGATGTATAACATGACTACACTGCCTGACACATACAATGACATGGATTCAGAGGGCCAGAAACTGAAATGGGCAGACCTTCGTCTAGGCCCAGGGCTGCTGCCAGCACATGGCATGCCTTTGCAAATGAACAAGGGCGTCCAGTTACAAAAAGCATATAGCTTTTTCCTGGCTGAACAAGGCACACAGCTTGGCAAGCACAGTGCCGGCAGGGTTGCAGGCCCCGGGTTGACCCCACTGCGCTCACTTTTGCACGAGGCACAAAATGCACAACCATGTGTGGAGGACCTAGCCAGGCATGTCTTGACAAAAGACTAGTTCACACGCTTTGCAACCAGCTGATCAAAATCTTTATCTCCCTGCTCTCTTCATTCCCAGCCTGAAAACAAAAAAGTTCATCCATTACAGAATTGAAAGCGCCCCACCTAAGCGGTGTTCTTCAGGAACTCCATTTTTTAAACCATTTTTCTCTCCCTGCCAATTACCCTGCCCACCCTTCCTTTCTGATATCTGCTGTAGCAAATGCTGAGGCCACAGTCTGCCCACAGGACGTGGTCTTTAAAGGAGTCATTTCCTCTCCCATCTCCTCTAGGCCACTCCTGTGTGTTTTTCGTGGCACCGGCAACAGGAAGGCTCGTTGAATAACAGCGCTGAAAAGGCACTTTGTTGTTTATGTTATTACTGTGGGTTTGTCTCTGCTTAATAATTAGCGTTTCCGGCTTTCTGAATTTATTTGCCAAAATATTTGCAGGACTTTCGTGAACAAATAAGGGATGGTTCTCGACAGAACTGACCACTGCCTTGCAGGCTGAACAAACTCCTGGCAGTCTGAGTTTCAGAGGACGGATCTGATCTGCTCAGGGAAGGATTATCCCAGTAAGGGAAAAGCCTCCTAGATCTCTAGCTGGCATTGTTGGTATCTGAGTGACCACGGTGCCAGGCAGGTGGAAGTGGTGCGGTGTTCCTTGCAGTACAGGTCAGGTCATTGCTGGGGAGTGGTGAGTCTGTGGGTTGTAGTGGCAAAAGACCGGTGCACATGCCACCCAAATTCCTGAGCTCCATCTCATCTATAGCAGGCGATAATACTGTTTGCCTAGCATAGCAAGCAAAATTGTGTTTGAGGGGTACATGAAAGAAAATGTGTGTGCAAGTGCTTTGCTAACTCTACAGCATTATACAAATGTTATTCTATTAGGTAAGCTTTGAGGATGCTGTTGTGCAGAGGAGGGTTAACCAAGGAGAGAGCCTTGTTCACGACATTTAAGTTAAAAGGGGGATATATGCTTTACTCTGCTGCATGTTCTCATATAAAGGAGAAAATAAGGTGATAAATAGTCCAGTAATCTCTCTGCTCCCTAGATAATTACCCTTCTAACTAGTCCTCTGTCTGCCTCACACTTTGAAGAGGTCTGTTCGGCCCACCCAGGACAGCCCAGGCCTCCAGACTGGAGAGTGTGTGACTCTTGGAAGGGGACAGCTGCTACCACAGCTCTTGCCTTGTGGAATTGCAGGTCCTGACTTGCCATGTACCTTCTCATTTTTCAAGAGAAGGCAGAAATTAGGATTTTTATGTGAAATTTCCCCGTTTTTAATGTTGGAAACTATTTCAATATTTTTAAATAATATTTTGTATATCAACAGAATGTGGCCAAAAACACATTTTTAAGCTGTGTTTTGCTGGACTGCTGGTTTGTGACCTTCCCTAGGTCCTTGAGCACAACTCTTTCTTTCCTTAACAGTTACATTCTCTTCGGACCTTCTTGTCTGTACAGGTCTAGGCCCTTCTGTTCTTGGGTTTCCTGGTACTAGACCTTCCAAGATACTGCTCTTTCTTCCAGAGGGTGACTTCTTATACCCCTCACTTTTTGTCCACTCCAGAGTATGTATTCCTTGTAAAAGTTCATAGTAAGTATCTCTACTTCTTTTGGTGTTTCTGGAAGAGGAGGCCATCTTTATAGCGAGATGGCTGAGAGACTGAGGGAAGGATTAGTGCAGGGGTGGGCACAAGCCTTGCCATGGTGAATTTGAAATTATTTTCCCTAAGTAACTTTGGGGGTTCAAGTGAGGACATAACCATGCTCAGATGAAACTGCTTTTTAAAATTATGTCCACAAAGGAACTCAATAGATTTTCTAATGTTTCCTATATTTGACAATCTAACTTACATATCTTTTTTATGACAGATGGATTGTGAGGGATTTCCAGGATCCCATCCTAAGTTTATAATGAAATAATACACTGAAGGAAGTCATTTACCACCAGAGAATTTTTTTGAAAAAGGAAGGCCCAGCGCCAGCTTAGGCTCAGCAATTGCTTCGGATACTTGCCACTGGCTTTATTAAAAGAAGCAAACAGTAGACATAACCAGGGGAAAGCGAAATGCATTTTAATTTTTCTGACAAGAACTGGAACCAAGAACTAATGCAAAAATGAATTGTTTTAAAATCTTTAGTTCTTTGAGCTATATTCCCAACCAGTCAGTCTTAAAATGCTAAAAAATAATTTCACGTTAGACTAGATCTTTGCAATTTAGCAACACTTTCATCTATAGTATCTCGTTTCACCCCCACAAGTTTCATGATGAGGTAGGTAAAATAGTTTCCTAAAGAGATTTCTAATTTTATTTTATGGCTTAAATGCAGATTCACAGATGCTAACCAACCTGCCCAGGGCACATGGAGAGCCTGTGGTATATTGAGATCCACATTCTTATCTTTCTTTTTTTTTTTTTTAAATATATCTTTATTGATTTCAGAGAGAGGAAAGGAGAGGAAGAGAGAGAGACAGAAACATCAATCATGAGAGAGTCACTGATCGAGCCCGCAACCCGGGCATGTGCCCTGACCGGGAATCGAATCCCGATCTCCTAGATCCCAGGTCGATGCTCAACCGCTGAGCCACACTCAGCTGGGCTCATCTTTCATTTTAATTTCTCCTGACAATTTGTGATTTTCAGAATATTAGGGATTCGTCCTACACTCAGCACCTGGTTGAAGCCTGAGTTTTCTCCTTGGAGTTTATTCTGATGGTTTCTTTTATTCCTATGCATTTGTCGCTAGTTAAAATACTCACGTCTTTGGGAGAAATAACATAAAGAATAATGTAAACATCCATTCAGTCAGTCAAATGGGTCTTCCCCCCCACCCTTTATTTTAAAGGAGGAGGGGTCAGAGGGGATAGGGTGGTTGAGGAAGAGACTGGCGGCTCTGTTACCGTCTCTTCCAGTTTGCCTTGGTCTTGTCCTCCTGCCCAGGTGTGGAATTGGTGGCACTTTCCATTGCTTTCTGCCAGGAAAGGGCTTACGGGGTCTGTTTGCACACCATAATCCGCTGGGAAACAGGCTGTCCTGGGAACCTGAGGTTGGTATCTCTTTCCTACCTCAGGCATTGCTGTAGTAGAAATCATGGTCAGTGTGGCACCTCTAATAATGGATATCATTGCACTGAGGTAGCATATAGAATTCTAGGAGCCTTGCAAATGAGGTATATACTCATCAGAGTATCCCGGGAGTCCCAAAGGCAGCCCAGCTTGCTTGAGCCGTACACCTGGAGGTCTCCGAGGCAGCAGAGGGGCTGTCCTGCCAAGACTGAGACCATTCCAAGGCCCCGGAGTCAGCAGCATGTGGGAACCAGGTGACTATCTCTGCGTCCCAGCATCCCCGGCCTTGGAAAGCATGCTAAAAGCACGATGCCACACATCTTTCAGCGTTCCTGTCTCTCTAGGCAGCCTTTAGCGTAACATCTCCAAAACATAGCAAACAGAAATCAAAATGAAGGAAAATCTCTTTTCTCCAAAACAAGATTGTTTTCCATCACCAAATATTAATTGGGTTTCTTTCTACATTCCACCCAATAGCATGTCTAAACTGGTTTTGATGAAAACCGGATCCATTTTGTTAGCTGAGGAATGTTGTCTGTTGAGTTTTTTCCCTTCTGCTCACACGGTCCCGTCAGGATTGATCAGGCCATAAAGAGGGAACTCATTAGATGGTTTTATTCCCGCCTTCCTCACCACGGCCGGAGCACTGGGTCTGGGTTGTAGCTCCAGCCGGCTCACACTAGGAGGTACTAGCATCCCTTCTGAAGAACAGCTGAGGGTGACTTGCGGGCAGCTGGGGAAGGCCTGCGGGATGGTGTAGCTCCGTGGTTGGACTGTGATGACATCTGTCTGGGAGGGCGGGGGAGATAATCAGGGAATTAAACTTAATATCATTTCTTGGGCCATAGAAGTCCCCCTGGGGAGGGATTTGATTTATTGAAAATCAAACTCCCATGTCAAATCGTCCTTAAGTGATTTCTAAGCTATACACCTGCAGATAAATCAAAAGGCTATTTTCATTTTTAATGATTTGGCATATATTATGCAGAGCTTTCTGAATAACTTAACTGAAGGCATGGTTTTGGGCAATAGAGGGTGCTCCCAACTTACAGACACAGGACAGGATTCTTTACCTCCCCAAGAAGCCACTGCGCATCCCTGCTAAGAAATTACCTCTGACTCGGTTTCTCCTTTAAAAAAAAAAAATCTCAGTGTTAAGGATGGTGTCTAGTCAGAGTTATTCATGTCAGAGGACTTTTACCAATGTCAAACTGTCTTTTAAAAAAGTTGGCATAATTTACATATGGTTTGTTTCACTTAATTTTATTTATGTACATAATTACTTATTAATACTTGATACAACCCTTGATAAATCTAAAACAAATAATAATGATTATTGTAGATTCCTTTTTAATAAAAATTCTAGAATGCAACTTAGAGGCAAGGAGGGAAAAGAAACATTGGCATAAAATGTAATGCCTACTCTGAGAAATATACCTGAAAGGAACATTTGTACCAAATTGCAGTGATTTTGCCCAATTTATTGTGAAAATTGCAGAATGATGATTGTCCCATTGCCAATCATTTCTCTGTGGCCATGCTGCTTTAAATACAATGCTGAGAGCTTTGGGCTATTTTCCTTCCATGTCCCCTTGCTGGAAATGTCAGTGCAAAATTTGACTTCACTGAGATGCTGGATAATTTTTTTATTTAAATCTTTCAATATCTATTTTTAATGCCACTCTCTTACCACAAAGCAGTTAAGAAATGTTCACTAATATATGTGTTATGTGTACAAAGAATTTTTTCCTTTATAGGTCAGCCTAAACTCCCATAGGGGGCAGAAAATATTGAAAATTCTTTGTGTGTATTTGTGTGTGTCTGTGCTTCAAGCCATTTCAGTCGAGCTGAGTTTTTTAAAAGCGTGAATACATGAGGCGTGATGTCTGGAGTGCACCAGAGCAGGATGGGGCCCAGCAGCCAGTGCAGAGGCAGTGATGTTCTTCCACTCACGTCTCTCACCAGAGTACAGCCCGTAGGCCTTCACAGTGCTGGGAAGCGGCCATGGATGACCTGCTCTCCCCGTCTACCACCTTCTGCCCCTCTCTCTGCTGCTGTCCCTGAAGGGAAAGGAAGAGTATGAATTGTGACCTTGGGCTCAGAGAGAAAGGAACTGCCCCTGCCAACTCAAGGCGCATGAGCCAATAATCTCCCTCTCGCCCCTCCCCGAGGCTGGCACATTCACATGACCTAGACTCTAACATTAATAATGAAGGCTGATCATTCACCCATTCACTGTTTTCTTCTAAAATATTTGATGCAGGCATAAGACTTATATAACATAAGTCATAAAACATAATGAAATGCACACATCTGCACCAAACACCCAATTCACCTAACTACATGCTAATCCATTCATGTTTTTTAAAAAAGAGGAAATGTTCTATTTAGAAATACATGAATTCTTTCATATCACCAGACTACGTATTTTTTAAAAAAATCATTATTCAATCAGCCATTCACCAAGCAAAGTATGCATCCAAAAGGGCAGAGGAAGAAATGTAACATTTTCTTTTGAGAAATGAAACATGTGCTTCTTGAACATTTGCAGAGAAAAATGTCCAGGTTCCCAGACAGGAAAAATGAATTAAAGATGAATCACTGAGTCATCTGGGAAGGCTATACTCTCCAGTTGCTGGCGAAGAAAATAAAACAGACAGTCAAAAGTTGAACTTGGCCCTCTCGGAAATCTCAGCAGTGTTAAAAAAACAGAACTTTCTGTCATCATAAATTGGGCCTAGGAAGGCTAAAGTATTGGGGAAGGCATCTTTTGGTTAATGTTCTAATTAAATACATAGTTCTTGTGTATTTTTCAGCTTTCTTAGTCTTATCAGAAAGACGAGAGTAACATTCAAGCTTGTAACCCGCAACACAGAATAAGGTAGTTACTTTTAAATAAAAAATTTTTGCCATCTCCAAATCTGATCAGATGGTGCCACCAAGTAGAGCCAGCTCTCAACATTGAAATTGTACCTTCCTGCCCTCCTGGTTCTTGTCATTCATGGAGCTTCATTTAAGTTGTGGCACAAGTGTTGTTTCGGGCCAGGCAGCCAGCACTCAAGTCCCCTGCTGTCCCTGGCAGTCCCAGGATGGTCTCAACAACTCCATGGAAGCACATGCTAGAAAGTGAAATGTGATCTTTTTGTGGAAACCTGTATTCAAAATCAAATCAAATGAGGAGTCCTAAGCAGAGTTTGGTCTGTGTATAAAGGCTATAATTTGTAAGTGTCAAATTCGGGCCCTTCTTTCTCCAACATGCTCATCCAGGGCTTTGGGCAGCTAGTAAACTCATTGTTTCTGGAAAATGTTGCATGGTGTAACAATTCATGGGGAGCAGATTTCAGCCCATTCAGAAATCCTTCCCTAAATCCTTCTTTAGTTACCTTAGCCCCAAGTCAGTGAATGAAGGACTGTCTGAAATAAAGCAATGCTTGAGTGGCCATCTCATTTTACTGTAAAAATTGAGACTCTGGATGAGGCCTTATGGTCTTGGTCAATCAAGACTGAATCCCAGTTTGGGTTAACACATGGTTCAGAAAGAACTGCTATATTCACCTGCTGTAACATAGTGTTCACCAAAGGAGTCCTGGGGAGAACAGAGACAGAGCATGAGAACCAGAAATGGAAGTTCTAGAGCAACAAAGGAAGGAGAAGGGCAGTCCCCAGCCCGGCCACTGTGGACCCCAAAGATGATCATTGTAAAGAGGGTGCCATTTAAGTTCAGCCCACATATCTCTTATAGAGTCAGCTCTCAGAAATTAAAGCTTTCTTTCAGAGTAGGATTTTTTTTCTCATTAGAGTCACAAGTCTTGTCTAGAAATCATCTTTTGTTCAGAATTTCCATTAAAAATCTTAGCTACACCCCAGTAAAAATGATCCAGGTTCTATTTTGAATGTGTACATTTATTTATATCAAATTCATGAGTGATACTGTCCTTTGTAGACAAATTGCTTGTAAAGATCAATTTAAAAATTAAAATCACTCAGTATCCCATTGGGTTTAATAGCCCTTAATATTTTGATTTATTTCTTTTGGGAATTTTATGCATGTGGATTTTAAAAATAAAAATGGTCTTTTACTATGTTACAATCTACCTTTTAGTTACAATATTGTATTTTTAACATCTTTTCATGTTAAGTAATATATTTAGAAGGCATTTTGATGCATTTTTAGGATAGTGATTTTATTCCTTTTTTGAAAAAAATACTTTCAGTCAGTCATTATGGAGAGACAACTTTAAATAGTCACTCAGAATCCTACCCCTGAGAAACAACTGTCGTTGGCATTTGCTGAACATCATTTCAGATGCACAGAGAGAGCAACTGATTAACTTATGTCTTTCTATATAAATGTTACATATAATTATTTAACTTAATTTTACTTGAACTAAAAAGTAGTAGAAAAAAATTAGGGAGACACTGAAAAAAAGTTACTGAATTTTAGGTAAACAGTTCTTCATAAAGGAAATAAATTCCTAATAGTTCCTTTTACAACTAAAAGTTACAAAACAACATCATAATTTTGAAATCATTAGTGTTTAAAACTGAAGATTTATTGCAGGCCACATCTATTTTCTCATTGCTATGGAAGATAGGAAATCAGAAATCATTATGTCATTAAGATGAATAATAATATTCACAATGCGTTCTATAAACATAAATTCCATGATTTAATTTTAGTTGTAGGCTTAATAGATACAGGATTTACAACATATTTTCTTTCTCAAGTTGACTGAATCTAAACATCTTTTAGTTTTGTTTTTATTATTCCAAGAACCATTGATGAGTACTATGAAAGTTATATTCTTATCGCAGTTCTTTAAATCATTAGATTTAAAGTATTAGGTTTTCTCTCCTCACTAGTCACTTCTGGTCTTAAGAGTGTGTAAATATATTGTTGTATGGGGTGGTTTTTTTTTGGTGGAGTTTAATAACTGAAAAGAGAACTACATCACCCAGTAATATGTCATTTTGCTAATCTGAAGTCAAAAATTCAAATAACCAATAAATACCATGACAGAACTTGCCTATGTAATGCTCTTAAAACTCAATCAATTCAAGGCCCCCAAAGTAGATCTTGCCTATTCCCATCTTCTTAGTCAGGTTTTTGAAAAAGCAGATTGGAGGTGGATTTTTGTTCATTCCAGAAACTGTTCTTATTACCAAATTTCACAAGTCGCTACCTTTCCAGTACCTGTGAGGTCTTCAGGGCAGCGCCTTGTCCTGCCAGCAGGTATGCCAGGAATCAGATGCCTTGGGTCATGTTAAACGCAAGTGGCCCAGGCTTTATTCTCAAAGTAAGGTTTGTAATTCTTTCTAAAACCAACCAGAGTTGCAGAGTATGGTGCATTAAATTTGGCTAATGATGTAGGATCTCCACAGTGTTCTGTAAAAAAAAAAAAAAAAAAGATGGAGTCATAGTGTATTTTAAAAATTCTTTGCCAAAAGCTGTTCAAGCCATAGACTGTCCATTTTAGTTAGCCTAAAGGCATAAAATCAGATCTGCTGAGAATCACAAGCCTTAAATAAATTAGTAAAAAAGCAATATACCACCTTTATTTAACAGTTCATAATGTATGCCAGAAATAATCTCTCAATAGTCAGTGTTTCCCAAAAATGGTTGTGTAAATTACAGGGGAGCAAAATGAGGAAGTGGGGAATACTGAATTCCATCCATCACAGATCACCTGCTGTGCATCTGAGAGCTAAAACAGAAAGCTCAAACTGCCTTCACTGTTTCAGTCTGCCCTCACAGGTACAAATGCATAGTTGTAGGGTGACACTAAGTCATTATGTGCAACTATTACTTATTTTCTGTTTTAACACAGAGAATTTTGACATTCAATTTCAAAATGATAGTATTTATTTGGTACCTAGTACCTAAGTTCTAAACGTATTATTACATATTTTAAAATGTTTTCTATGAAACACACACACATATCCAAAACCCTCAACACCATTTTCCATGTGGTTTTAATTTATCAGACCGTAGGAATTTTGGAAACTGTCTTTGCCTAGATGTTGGAAGAAAATGTTTTTTCTGCAACAGCCAAGTCTTTCATACTTTAACTATTGGATCAGCTTCTCCTTATGTAGAGTCTTTTCTGCAAAAGAAAGAGTGGCAATTGTACGAGCTACATAAAACATTTGCCTTATTGAGCAAATTGTCTGCTTAGCAATAGAATACAGGTTAAAAATGTGTGTGTCTGACCAGACTCACTGCCTAAAGAGGAAGCGGAGCTTGCTGACTTCCTTGCTCTCTGAAGCCGCTGTTATATCCTATGAGAGAGATTCTCAGAGAAACTTCTCAGGTCCCAATTTTTCTTCAGCATGAGCATCTAAGGAATTAAATAAAATAAACTAATAAATAATTAAATCAAGTTGAGATACTCAGTTTTACCCCCAGGATATCACCTATCTTTTCAAGAACAGTTTCATGTCTTTACATGGCCAAATACAGAGGCATGAACCAGATGACCCTAGAGAGCAATGAGAAGTTTTTACTACAAACCCTGGGAATTGTCTGTCATTAACCGAAAGTGGCTGGGTACAAACCCACTAGTTGTTTACTTCTGGTCCAAACAGGTACCTGAAACAGAAATTCAGGACCAACTAAGGCATTCTCAGGAAATTGAGACATGCTACTACCCCCCAGGAAAAGTCTAGTCAGAGAGATGATATTTAAGAATATAAAATAAAGCAGGAACAGCACATGGCAGTATAGAATTAGCTGTTAGACTGTGCAGCACACACTGCCATAAATGCTGCTTGGAGGCAAAGCGGAGAAAGGTCTATGAGCTGGTACAGTTGGCACCTTTCCTGCAGGCCTGGCCTTATCTGAGCAGTGCCTTCGTGTGAAATGCAAAAGGCTTTCCTGTGCGTGGACACTGTGTCGGGCCAGCAGCACTCGGCGGGGTTTCGGTTCCCACTGTCCCCCTGGGCTTAGGGCCTTGTATGGTACATAACGTAACTGTACTAGGTAACTGGGCTCCCATTAGCTTCCTCTTCTGGGCATCACAGATTTAAGTGTAAGGATGGGCATGTGAGGAGCTCCTAGAAAGATCTGCATGTTTCATCAGTATGTGCACTTGGGGGATACCTCTTACTTGAACGCCGCTTTGTCTGCATTCTTGTCCACGTTTCTTCCTTTTATTATTTGTCTTCATACTTGTCTCACTATTTGCATCTTTGTATCTTTTAAAGCGCTCATCACAGTGCTGTGCACAAAGTAGGTGCTTAGATATTAAATAGAATAAAGTATTTCGCACATACCCTGCAAGTGTTGGGAGAATAATGGTAAAGGTGAAATAGTCTTGAAGGGCTGGGAGATGAGCATTCCGTTAATGCGTATTAACAGGTGATACCTGTTATCATTGACTTGGGTTCTCCCCAGATCATGTTTTTGGGGTTTCCTAGGTGCTTTTCTAAATTCTAACATTAACTTTCTGGGTGCTGTGGTTGCTCACCTAACTAGATACATATTTTGTTAGCATATCCTGGGACTCCAGGCGTCGCCTGCCAGCATCCTGTCCCGGGTGCCCCATGTCCATTGCTCCCGCCCTGGTGCCGCCCGCAGTGGGGTGTGTACCTACAGCTCTGCAGACCTGGGCGCACAATCTGTATCGTAACTTTCAAACCAAATAATGTGAGTAGTTAGAGCAAGAGCTCTGTTATTGGACATCTGGATTTGAGGGAAAAACTGTTGTGGTAGGTGAATCCTCGCGTGGATTTACTTCGTTCCTTCTCCAGCTCCTCTCCACCGTGAATCAGCAAGCAGGGAGCGAAGGACACTTCTGGTGAAATGAGTGGGACGGTAGCATGTGATGGGTGCTGCACGGAGAAATTAAGCAGGAGATTTTTGTGCCCCATATTGAAAAATAGAAAAGCAGCGGGGGGGGGAGGGCGGCAAACGTGCTCTAAATGCTGCCCGGGGTGTGGGATGGATTTAAATCTCTGCAAAGGATGTCTGTGACCTACATGTGCTCTCTCCTCGGTTACCCAGAGCAGAGGCACCTCGGGTGAGAGAGGCACATGATCCGGAGCCGTGGGGGACCCTGCTGCCGGTTAATGCGCTCAGAGGCGCCCTGGCGGGGGTCGTTGCATCCAACTAGTTTAGGCCACAGGGGACCCCGGCACTGGAAGGAAACCAAAGGGGAGTTATTTGAATACATAAAAATGTTCATGAATACTTACTGCCTGTAGTTAATCCATTTCCTTAAAGATTTGCTTTTCAGGATAATATTTCACAAAAGCAGAAACTGTGTTTCCGTGATCTGAGATGTAATCTCTATATAATAGTTTCCATTATATCACATGGGCATTTTTATAGGCACAGTAATATTAAGATCAAGATGTTTAGTGATTTGAGCAACTAAACCAAATATTAATACATGGAGTGTGAAACAGATAATCCTAACAGATTGAAAGTGGGTGTCTTCTGGGGCTCAGAACACCAGCGCGTAGTTTTCCACTGTACTATATTTAACGGAGGCTTTTTATGATGCAGCGATACTAATTAATAATTTTTCCACTTCCCAGTGGCTGACCATTGTAGATATTATATCAGAACAACACATCGTCAATTATAAGCATGGTGATTTGATGTTGCATTAGTGGAAGTGGATCCTGTTACTACACTGCTGAGATTATACAATTTTTTCACCAAAAAATAATTGGCTGTTGTCAACAGCATCTGTTGAGCACCCACCATACAAAACCATAGTAGGAGACACTGGGGGAATGAAAATAGTAGGCACAGTTTCTCCCCAGGTTCATGGCATTTGCCTGCTGACGCAATTATGCTTGATGTCTAAACCAATCTTTAGCAGAGTTCAGAAGTTTCTTCATAGCTCACTCTATAGGACAGAATTCCTAATTTTTCTGTACCTCCCTCTTGTATACCACCAACCCAGCAGGTGACCAGTGTCTATAGTATCCAGTGCAAACGTCCTTTCTCATTTCAGATTTCTGATTTTGGGGTGGCTGACTGAAAACACAGAATATGAGCCAAACTTTTTTGATCATGTACCCCACTGATAAAAATTATTTTGGCTTTTATTGAAATTATGCTTAACAAAATGTTGAGTCCTTTGTAATGTAAAACATTTTAATGTTTTTAAAAATCTGATTAATTCTATGTCATAGTGATTCAGTGGTCTGGTTCTAAGTTCAGTTTAATTTAGTACTTATTTTTAATGACTCATAAATAAAAAGATATCACACAAGATATGAAGCTGTACATGGAAGAAACTGTCTCATTGGCTGTGCCTGCTAAACCATAGTGCTCATTTTCAGGCCCATTCACCAGTTATGCAAAGGTTTTTAACTGGAATTTTGCTAGTAAATTTCCATCTTCACTGGTATCAACCAACACTTCTTTCAGACTAATTGAAATGCATTACATCATTCATTTTTAACCAAACAGTTTAAAACGCCCCCTGAAACTCTTTCTTTAAATTTTCCTCCCGAGTTCTTTAAGTTCATACATGGGATAGTTTGCTTTTTCCTAGTGTCACACCTTACATTGGTTTTGACAGCAAAACCACATCGCAATGGAAACATTTCCAAATATCCATTTTCAAAATTCTCTTTTCACAGCCCAGGTTTCCTAGCAATTTCTCTCTCACTGTTGTTAAAATGCTCTTTGGCCTCCAAGAGATTGATTAAATGTGTTTATGTTCATTAAAATATCTCCACCTCCTCGTCATGACAAAAAATAAAAAAGGTCAGCGTATTTAAAACACTTGTCATTCTGTAAAAGAAAAACATGCAGCTCCTCTTTAAGCTATACAGTTCTTGTAAGTGGTTCACATAATTAGGAAACCTCTCATGGCTCAAAATGTTTCTCTGACAATTCCCCTTCTCATTCTAAACTCTTGTCTGGACTCTACTCTTTAAGATAAGAGAGTCTGTAGATTACCAACTGGGGACACGTAAATGGAGGTAGGCAGCAACACACTGAAAGGAATGAATGGAGGAAGGATCTCTCAGGAGCTCTCCTGGACGCCACACTCGGCTGTCAGATGAGGGAGGGTACCATTGTTTTTCCATCCATTAAATACAGTTAAAATATATTATTTTTCTCCTTTTCACATTAAACACATAGGTTTTGATAGTTCATCTCTCACCCTGTGGGTGGTTATGTGCCCCCTGCTCTGGAGACCACAAGGTGTCCACGTTGCTCTCAACGTGGGGGTACGTTAGACCACCGCGGGAGCGTTAACCAACCTTGGCCGCTTCCCAGGCCAGTTACATCAGACTCTCCAAGGGCGGGACCCTGACACGAGTGTTTTTTATAGTTCCCCAGGTGATTATAATGTTCATCCAAGTACTAACACTAAGTAATACTTCTTACCACTCAGTACTGGGGTTCCATCAGCCCCCCCCCCCCCCCCCCCCCCCGTTTGCTGCATCATGCTCTTGGGCTCTCAGACCGTTGGCATGCCTCAGGCTGCAGCTGTGTTCACAGGGTCACAAGCTCCTAGGTGGGACCATAATTGCTGTTACATGTCACAGGGAATTTTATTGTGAACAAAAAAGTAGCACTTTCCTCATCTACAGAACCAAGATAGTAGTTAGATCTGTTCTTGGACTTGATGCTTTATTGAGCAAAAGAGGGAACATAGCTTGGCTTGGGCTTCTTATCGCAAGGTGTAATCAGTGCTGTTGTGGAGAAGCCAGGAGTTAAAGATTGGATACCTCCAAAAAATGTTGAGTTAGAAGTGTGGGGAGAAGTGAAATGAAAAAGATACATTATCTATAGTGTTGGTAGGAATTCCAATTTTCATTTTATTGCCAGCTCTGTAAGTAGTTCTATGCCATCAGATGAGAATAATAGCATTTGAATAAAATTAACATATTTATTACTCAAAGATATTACTTATAGGCACAGTTGCTATTCAGCTCTTACCCATTGGTAATACTGTACTGGTGTTAAAAATTTTAAATTATAGTATTTTAAAGCCACTGCCCCAAGTTCCTTGAGTGACCCCAGCAGCCCTGCTTTTACTCTGAGATGCTTCTGGCCTCTTTGGGATCTACTAGCTAAAAGGTGGATGTGAGGCATGGCAAGAAAAGTCCAGAACCTGCTCTGTTCTGTTTGGCTAGTACCCATACCACTGGTTAAATACTGTAATTTCACTCCAGCTTATGTTTGATTGTGTAGTTATTAGAGGAAGGTATCTCGGCCATTCTCAAATCCATTAACTCAGTTACAGAATTCAACACTTAATCGATGAAGGCTTGGAGGCTAATCCAAGATCATACCAGAAACCCAACCAGGTTTCCAACTTCCTGGACTGCTTCCTTGTCCAATGCTGGTCATTATTTCTTTTCATCCACAGTCTTGTTACATCGCATTTCTGGACAAATATACTGGAAAGTAGACAGTTTTGTTCCATTGTAAAAGTATTTATTGAGTAGCCCTAGCATTGTGCTAGAGTATAAGAAATATTAGACAGTCCCCGCCCTAAAGCAATGTACAGCATTGTTGGAAATTCTGTGTACACAAACATGGAGCGACTAAATAGCAGTGCCAGCAATGTGTACCCTGTGCCCAACGAACGGTTTATGAAGACTGAATCCCCCAAGAAGATAAGACTGTCAGGAAAGGCTCAGATGGCAGGATGGATAGGATTCTTGGAAGACTAGGCTTCACTATCCATCCCGTCTTCACCAGCTCTGTTGCTTAGCTTTTTAATGAGGGGCTATGCTCTTTGTGACTAATGATTTCCTTCATAAATGTAAAACTTCTGGGCTACATTTACTGCTACACACTCAGGTTGTTTCTGCTTATAATTTTGAATATATTGCTTAGTTTTCCCTTCATACCCCCAAATTTTTATCACTGTCTAATTTATCTCTCTTAAGTCTGATACTGATGAATGGAGAATAAAAGGTGAAGAACATGTCATAGCATGGTAGTTAACCCAGATAAATGGTTCTGAAATCTCTGCCTATATGAGCACTGTGTTTTTAACCCCATTCTGGCACACTGACTCTCTCTTTACCGCCACCTTTTTTGTTTTCTCTCCCTTCCATCCTCTGCCTTAGCTGAAGAGGGATGAGTTTCTTCCTTGAACTCATATTTTCCTAGCAAGAGATCTGTTTAATAAAAGATGGTGAAGCTCTAGAAAGGTTGAAATTTCCTCTCACCAAGTAAAGGTAATTTTAAAATACTATTCAAGATATATGTAGATGGTACCCATAGAAGCTGGAGACAGGAAGGAAGGGTTATCTTGTACTATCCACAAGCACAGAAGAGGTTAGTGAAAGGTTATCTTCCTTCTGAGAGGCAGCTTCCATGTATGTTCCTTGGAGTGAAGATCAGAATGTTATCAGAGATGGACTGTAGCTCAGATTGCACAGTAAAAAGGAAGTAGGAGCTAAATTTACAATTTACATGAAACCTTTTCAAAAATAGATATACAGCTAAGAACACATAAAAGAGGCAATATGCATTTTTATCTTCCTGAAAAAGCAATGCAATTTGCTAAGCCCTTTTGAGATATATAGAGATGAATTTGGCTTGGTTTTATTTCATGACCCATGCTACATCACCAATCACTTCAGCTTTTCCATGGGTAGCTCACCAGAATTTAAGGGGAAGAGCATGTCTGGATATATAATCTCTAGTAAAATCTTCATATATATCTATTTGGTTGTCTTAAAAAGATTTTAATCAGGTTGTGGTCTTTGCATGTTTTGAAAACATGACATCGAGATGAATGCAGTATAATGAGATTGGGGCTTTCTTGAGGAGGAAAGAAAACTTCTGTGTTACTTAAAGTCAACATGCTTCTAGTTGAAAAACCATTGTAACTGTAGAATAATCACCAGTAACCCATAATTTAAGAGCTTAGAACAACATTTCCTAAGATATAAAACTGGTAGTGCTATAAAGCATGTTGGGAAGAACCATTGAAATTATTTTATATTTTTGGAACACATTTCCAAAAGTTGAAATCCCCAAAGGAGTTGGTTCGCTGAATATAAGACAAGGGCTAGATGGGGATATTTCACCATCGTTCCCCTTGGATCTACCTGAAGTACACACTCAAGGCTGTTTCTGTTTACTGTTTTATGTATAGTATAATATTTAAGCTTTATGAAATGCTGTGGCAAAGGTATCATTTCCTCTATTTAGGACTAGCATTCTTATTACTAGCTGCACAAAAAAACCCAGGATGGATTTGATAGGCTTTCATTTTGTGTTTCCAGATTCTGCCCATGCAGTTGAACAGATTTCTCCCTTTAACACTTGGTTACATCTGAAAGATGTTCCAACTCTTTTCCAAATCCTTTGAAAAGCGTTTTTCAAAGCTTTTAAATACAGCACGTGAGCATTCACTGCTAATATGGGTAAGCTGGAACAAGGGGCACTAGGGACAGTGCACTCCTTTCAGCCTCTAGGGGGTAGAGACAGATGCGGCGCGGCTGGCGTCACCATCTGTTTGTTGTGATTAGCCAGGCATGCTGTGCTCTAGTCCAAGGCTGTGAGGTCCACCAAGACACCAGGCCGTCACTGAGCAGGAGCAGCAGGAAATTGTTAGGTGCATATGGAAAATCACACTGAGCACTCTTGCCATGGCGGTCTGAAAGCTTTGGCTTCAATGGCTTTATTGTTTATAGTTTGACATAAATCTGTTACTATTTGTTTTATTATTTGATCCTACAGTAAATCCTTATTTTGCGGGAAATCCTTTTGTCCATAATAAGCTTATCAAAAAAAAAAAATTTGATTTCAGGGAGAGGCAGGGAGAGGGAGAGAGAGATAGAAACATCAATGATGAGAGAGTCATTGATCAGCTGCCTCCTGCACGCCCCCTACTGGGGATTGAGCCCTAAACCTGGGCATGTGCCCTGACCGGGAATTGAACCGGGATCTCTTGGATCACAGGTTGATGCTCAACCGCTGAGCCACGCCGGCCGGGCCATTATAAGCTTTTTTTAAAAAAAATCCTGAAAATGCATGTTTAACAACAAATTAAATACCGAATTTTTCTTCCTCAAGAAAGTTAAAAATAATGTGTAACTTGTACAGAATTGTCCATATTTAACATTCACCATTGTGGCCATAATGATATCTTCAATCACACAAAATTCAGTGGTAAATGCTTTTGCTTCCTTAAAAATATTGAAAGTAAAAGTGTTTTGTAAGAAGATATGAATATAGTTCTTAATGATGCATGGTGTCATGATAAAGAAAGCATTTATTAAATTACGAAGCCTACGGGGCAGAAATGTACTTGGAATTGATTATGACTCACATATAAGTCATAATTGTGTCCAAACAAGCTGTGATAATCTACCAGTCATGAGTTTCATCTCCTAAAAGTATTTGTGAAAGAATAATATTATGAACTGCTAGAAAAAATAGTTCCTATGAAAATATTGAACTGAAATATTTACATATTTGCATTTGAAAAAAATAGTAGAGTTAAGAATACTTTCCGTTTAGCAGAATTTGTTCTGGGCTTCACAGGTATTTCAGCCTCTAAGAGAGGGTATTTCTGAACTAAAAATATTGAGGTCTACAGAGAAGGACCCACTTGAAAATATTAACTGTTTCAAATTTATTAACCTAAAGTGATTAATGCAATTTTAAAGAATATTGCAGCCATTTTATGAAATAGTTAAATTTATAATATGTTCATATTGAAAAGAAATGTAGTCTTCTGAAAACTGTCAGGGACAGGATATTAGGAATGGCTATGGCTAAGAACATGACTAAAATAAATGAATGGACCAAGAAAAAATTCCTCTACTCTTTTTTTTTTTTTTTGTACTTTATACAGATATATGAAAGTTTTACTTTTTAGGAAGAATTCTATATTTGAGAACACAATGTAATGAACTGATTTATTAGTCAACATATATTTTAAAGATATATAACATTAACTTTTAATAATTTAATTTTAGTAACCATTTTCATACTCAAAAGTGCCATGTGTAGGCTCTGAACTGTCATCATACTCCCACTGGAAAGTTGCAGGTTTCTCAACACTGGTCCAAGTAACTTTCTGCAATTGATTCTTACCTGTAATCTTTCTGAAATTTGGGTTCTTTCTCAAAGCAACAAATTATATAACTCATTTACTCCCCCCAGTTTTTTAAATTAATTTACGAAAAACAAAATTGCCTGGTGAGATGTGAGTTTTCTTATTTCCCTCCCCTTCTTGCTCCTCGGATTCTAAATGTTTAATTACTGTTCATAGGACAACTTGGCACCATTGCCATCCTTTCTTTTTACATTCTTACTATTGGAACCATTGCTTGCTCTCTCAGTTAAAGAGATATTTAAGTAAGTGTTCTATGAAGCTTCTTTCCTTCTGTGAGATGAGCCTTTTTCCGAATTTTTTTCATCTCCTGAACACAAGATCTGAAGCCTCAGGGGTCAGGTTTCACATCGGATGCTCCAGAAAGATTACCTTGCCTGTGTAAGACTTGGGAATCCCAGGAGCAGCTGGGCCGCCCTCCATTAAGGAGCTTGTGTGTTTTTTCCCCTCTGGCTTTGTTTGAATGTCTACCAAGCTGAACAGGGGAATCGTCTTTATCTGTTTTTCCTGTTGTCAAACAAAATAAAATCCCAAACCAGCAGCAGCACGCTCTGCTTGTTAATAAGATTGCAGGAGCACAGACATTGCAAAGGGCTAACCGATTAGGTTTTTCTGAGATGTGTGTCTTCTACCATCAGGAAATGAGCCACATGCAAAATGTGATCTCAGAAGGGAAGATGATGTGAGTCCACAGAGCAGGCGTTTGCCTGATGCCAGGGTGGGGAGAATCCCTTCACTCATTGTTTCGTTTCTGTAAAATCAACCCCCGGTGTGTTCTTGGGAGTCTCAGTCCCGAGTCAGTGTTTTTCAAAACATGATTTCATGAGAAGACCAGTCTCATCGACTGATTGGGGGGGTAGCTGCCAGAATCAAACAAGTCTGAGAAAGTGATGTCACCAACCCTACCTCGTGCTCAGGGACTCTCAGCACTGTTACCTTAGTAAAGGTCCTGCCTTTGCAGTACGACATCCACCTAACTTTGTATAGCCATCACACTCCACATTTATCTGATTTTGATTTCAGAACCCATTTTCCAGATAAGCAGTCATTAAAATCCCAAGTTACTAACATTCCTCAAATATCCTTTGAAGGCAGCCATCTAGGTATACCTAATTATTTTGAATCTTAATGAACTTGCCTATCTTTAAAAGAGTCTCCTTTTCTAATTTCTTTATCACTGTGACTTTGTATAAGTTCTTTGAAAATGAACTTTTTTGTAGTATTCACTACATATATTTACATATTATGATAGTGTCATAATCATGGAGGTAATCAGTAGCATTTCAAATAGTGCAAAATTTTATATTGCATCCTAAGATTTTACGGACCCGAGGGCAAGATGCTGTGCAATGGAACCATGTAATTACATCAGCCGGCAGACTCTTTGGAACTGCTTGCCACTGCGTCAAGCATCAAGCGTCTGACCTACATGTCATTGGTACTGATCGTTATGACATGGCAGACGGTCATGAAGAAGGGAAATGATCAGCAAAGAACTAAGTAGCAGAATAGTTTACATGGGAATTTACAGTGGTAGGGCCAAGAAAGAGATTGAGTTCTTTAAAAATATATATATATATTTTAAACAGAAAAATGGAGTATTTCCTTCTCCCAAGAAGGAATCCATTGTATGTTAGAATAAGCAAGTACAGCCTATAAATAAAGCAAAGCCAAAGGGAGAAGTATATTTTCAGCAGGTGTTCTTTGGGAAAGGCAGTGTGCCTTATAGTCATTAATTGCCTTGACGAATGCCATAATGGAGATTAAAAATAAAAATCTAACGATGGAAGAGCAAATTTAATAAGGGGATAATAAATCAATTTGTAAAATCTTAATAAACGTAGAATAATAGGTGACAGTTTGGTAAACTTTCTAATATTTTGTTATCTGGAACATTTTATTTAACATAAATTCTCTGCTTTATCAGTGTCTAGTGCATTGCCTGACACATGGTAGATAAATATTTGTTGAAATAATTAATATTTATTAGTGGTAATTTTGAGATAACACAAGATTATATAATTACAATATTGTTTTAGGCATTTTACTGACATTTTAATTTTCCTAAGTGCCCTACAATACATTATTTACCCATTTTATAGATGAGGAAGCTGAGGTTCAGGAAAGTTGAGTGACTTGCGTAAAGGCACAGGGCTAGAATGTGACATAATTATGATTGAAACCTGGTCTGATCTCAAGCTATTGTTCAGTCTTCCTCTCCTCTCCTCCGGGTCTCTGGATTTCCCATTGAGAGGTCCAGTGTTCTCCTTCTGATACTGGGGTGAAGAGGGACATGGGCACTTATTAACAAAAGAGAATCAGAAGATCCCTAGGTCTGAAGGATTCCAAACACAGGATTTATAATCTTCCTCAGGGACTCCGAAAGGCTGTGTCATGGAGTAACTTGTAATTTTGCTGAGCCATGAGTTGAATTGTAAATGTGGAGAGGCAGTTCTGTAGGAATGAATCACTTGCTGTGTGAACCCGGCCGGCTGCAGCTCAGCAGGACTTTGCTGCGCTTTGTCATTTATGCAGTAATGCTCATTAAAAAAGTGCATCAACTGTCCCTCTGTGTATAAGGCACCTTAATGGAGGTCAGTTCAAATCGTGAAGTCAGAGATGGTGAGGTGGTCTAAGGAAGCACAGTTCTTATCTAAGATTTGTGTAGGAAACTTTATGCTAAGGAATGCTTACAAATTTGAGGAGCCAGAGACCCAGTATCCAGTATGACCTCCAGAACGTTATTTGATATTTGAGCAAATTAAAGTTTGGGTGACTTGCTCAAGGTCACAGAACCTAGTAGGTGTATACACCATGGTTAATATTTTCTGTTCTATTTTGCTTTTCTTAAAATATTTTTTTATTGGATTTTAGAGAGAGAGGAAGAGGGTGGAGAGAGAGAGAGAGAGAGAAACATCGATGTGAGAGTGAAACATCAGTCACCTGCCTCCCACATGCCCCCTACTGAGGATCAAGCCCACAACCCAGGCATGTGCCCTGACAGAATTGAACCAACAACCTTCTAGTGCACAGGAAGATGCCCAACCAACTGAGCCACACTGGGGCTTTTCTTTTGCTTTTTAAATAACTAGTAGCTTTAGGTGTTAGGCTCTGCTTTTAAGCGTTGTAGTGCATTCTGTACTTGAACCCTCTAAGATAAGTGCTATTATTACCCCCATTTCACAGATTAGGAAACAGAGGCTTAGAAATGTTAAGTAGCTTACCCAAAGTCATGCTCAATTTGTACAGGTGGAGGTGGGATTACAACAGAGCGATCTGACCCATATTCAGTTGTTTTACTTTGTACTTCCTTTGAGCAGAAGACAACAAAACCAAAAAAGCCTGGGACCCCCCCCCTCCCCCCAGTTTTTTTAGGGTCTGCAGTTTCTCTAGAATCAAAAGCCAAAATGAAAATAAGCGCCAAGGAAAAGGAACAGGACATTGTGAGCCTCACTTCAGAGTTAAAATGGATTCCAACAGTGGTTGGGACTTTTTCTAATTTAGAGGTTCTCTGTGTGTTGGACATCTTTTCAGACAGTGCAGGCCTAATGAGCTGAATATTTGTGTCTAAGAGCTTCGACAGATGTGGAAGTTAGCATTTGCTTTTCTACTTCGGGAGTATAGGAACAGGAATAGGTGTGACATTCCAGCCTAAAGCCACCATGAGGTGTTAATGAGTTTTTGAGAATCCTTCCAAAGTGACTATAAGATCCTTTTTGTTCCCTCTGAAGGTTTGGCCTTCTGTGGGCAAAGGCCCACTATGGTGGGAACTCAGTTCTTCCCCCACTTTGCCTAAGCAACCATGGAAATATCAACACGTCTAAGATTTACCTGAATTTTATGACCACCGAATCACTAAAACAAGACGTTACCACATTGGCACAGCTTGCGGTTTCCATGCGGTCTTTCCCTAGAATTCTGCCAGAGTTTCTAAGAGTAGCTACTTAGTTCTCACAATGTTCCCTCTAAGGCTTGCCACCAGCTTGCTAAGGAGTTTGAAAGCTAGCATTCACCATTAAATATTTTCATCCAGTGTGCTCAATTCTAACAAAATGAAATAGAGTTATATTTTACATTTTGTTTATATGATTAACTCCTTTCTGTTTTGCTTTTCTCTATAAAATGTTCAAAATAAAAAGGGTAGTCAGTTGTAATTGACTTATTACTTATAATATTATTAGAAATTACTTCACTTCATCATAGGTTTTTTTATTAGTAATTGTTTAATTTCACATAATTACTTGTGATTTTTACTGTTGTTCACATTTGACATTTGGGCAAATAGAAAAGTGTTTAATTTATCTTCTTATTCTAGCATACTAAAAAACATTCTTTCCACATACAGAATATTTTTTTACCAAGAAAGTGAGAGGATTGAACTTCCGTTGGTGTCATGCATATAGGCAATCTTAAAATTCTGTATTTTGTAAAATGCTGTAATACTTTTAAACAATTAGATAACTTCAGTTGAAAACTCTTACATAAATACAAATTACAGCTGGTTATATTTGAATGTCATTTTCCAAAACAACAAGGATGGAATTAAACAACAAAGTTTAGGAGGCAGTGAAAATGACTTAGAAATTCTGACCTGGATGAAGGCCAGTTGGTGATCTGTGTGCTGTTGAGGGCGATACCCTTTCATGGATGCTGGAGGTTGACTTCTCAGAGTTATGGCTCATGGCGGATATGGTTCATATAGCTTTCACTGTGGAGGTTAATTTGAATGAATAGCACGAAACTCCTCACTAGACTGGGTTTTTTCAGTTTAAAGGAAGTGCCATGTTTTTTTGTCCAGTGAACCTTTGTCCATCTATTCCTCCTCCTTGGAAATGTCATGCATCTTCATCTCCTCCTGCCAGACAAACCCTGTCTTCTCTTTGACACCTTGTTTGGCCTTCTTTGTCGATACTGAGTTCTGCTCGCTCAGTCCACGTGCGGCATTGCTCATGTGCAGACTTAACTATGTTTTGCCCTGTACTGTTAGATACTGCTGGAAATAGTGAAGTCTCATTTTAATAAGTGATATGTGCTTCTAGAGGGACAATGTCATAACTCCTTGGTCCTCTACACATTGTAGATGTATTTATTATATATTTATAATTATACAGTTTATGGCTAGATAAGGCATATCATTTACTCCAACTGCATCACCTATGGTCAAGAAAAGTAAAGTTATAAAGAGGTAAAGTAATTTCTTCTAAGGGTTATAGCTAGTGTTGGAGGTAAACCAGGACTGGAAGTCAGATATCCTGATTTCCAATTTAGTACAATTTCCACTCTTCCTTCCTTGCATTCTTCATTCAACAGATATTTATCAAGCATCTACCAGGTGGCACGCACTCTGCTAGGCCCTGATACTGCACCGTTGAGCCTGTTTTGGAACCTATACTATGATCAGGGAGGAAGATGTTAACAAATATCACACAAGTTCTTGTACACCAGCTACTGAGAGAAGTGCTGGTAAGGATTATGTAGTGCTGTGAGAACAGGTAATGGACGGACTGTTTCCTTGAGAAGCTGACTTATAGGACATGGCACTGTATTTATATGTATATTTAAATGCAATTAAATTAAACCAATATTCGTCTGCTTACTCTGTGTTGGGTCCCAAAAGAAATTAGTCAGTAACCTACAGCCCTGTCCCTCAACATACAGTCTACAAGAGGAATAAGGGAAAACACAGTGATTAACAAAGTAAAATGTAAAAGCTCCATGGTTCAAAGGATGCAAAGATCACATTTAGGGAGAGGAGAAAAATCAGAGAGATGGCACATGACATAGCCCGAGAACAAAAGCTAAAGAAGGTACAGAAAGGAAGATGTAAGAAAAAGTAAGCAGAGATAGACCATGATAGGAGTTTTCTGGCTACAGAAAGTAGTCTCACTTTACAGAAGCAGGCACTCAGTGGAAAGTTACAATACACTGTTGAGAATGTTGTCTTTAGTTAAATGCCTTTACAGCCAACTGAAATTAAGGCTGGAAATGTAAGAATTCCCTCTTGTTCCTACTCCCGGATCACATAATCCTGTGCTTTGTTTGGTTGCCATCTATATGAACGGTTCCCCGCCATGGGAATTATGTCTAACTCCTTGTTGCTATATTACCTAGCATCTCAATGGGGTCCAATAGACAGTTAATCATAATGGTGAAAGTGTCTGGTATGTTGAAACTGTTTTCTCTGGCAGAAGCTAACTTCTCTAGAAACAGAAACACAAATCCTTCCAAATGGCATGGCTGGCCCAGTGTAGTGAGTATCCAGTTCATTTCAAATGCTGCCCACACTAACCCATGTCACCATGTGGCTACTAGCCAGTTCAGAGAAAGTTCTCAACCATTTATCCCTATGGATAGTATAATAGTTTGTATAAATATTAGTGTAGGAAAGTTCTGAAAATTACTCATTTGTTAGCATGTGTTAACCAGTGGCCAGCTAGCTCCTGAGTTCTAGGTTCTACACAGGGACATAGTGTTACTGGTCAAGCTTATTAGGGGAGCAAATGGAGACGAATCTTTTAGAACAAATGCTACAGATGAATGTCCCCCAATCAAACTTGGGCACAGACATACTATATTTCTTTTATAGGGTTGCCAAGGTTTAAAATTAGAGATGTTTCACATAAAAATCTATTTGGCTTCCCTTAAAAAATTGGAAGATGCCCGGCCGGGTGTGGCTCAGCGGTTGAGCGTCGACCTAGGATCCAGGCGATCGGGGTTCGATTCCCGGTCAGGGCACATGCCTGATGTGTGGGCTCGATCAATGACTCTCTAATCATTGATGTTTCTATCTCTCTCTCTCCCCCTCCTTCCCTCTCTCTGAAATCAATAAAGATATATTTTTAAAAAAATAAAAAAAATTGGAAGATACCCGGCGGGTATGGCTCAGTGGTTGAGCATCAACCTATGATCCAGGAAATCGAGGCTCGATTCCTGGTCAGGGCACATGCCTGAGTTGCAGGGGGCCGTGCAGGAGGCAGCTGATTAATGACTCTCTTGTCATTGATGTTTCTCTCTCTCTCTCTCTCGCTGTCCTGTCCTCTCTCTCTGAAGTCAATAAAAATATATATTTTTTAAAAATTGGAAGATCTGGCAACAATAGACCTACATTCCTAATGTCAGCAATTGGTTGGAGCTAAATAGCAACTGCCCTTTTTAATTAGTGCGTGTGCTTCCCAGTGTGCCACAGTCCCCTTCACTCCCTATTGCATATATGCAGCCTGTTTTATTTGTTTCCATGGCTTCCTAGCCCTTATTAACATCTGTTAATGACTCCTGCTTTGGAATGACTGATGCCTCTGTGGGCCTCTTCTCTTTAGTTTCCCATAGCAGTTCTATGGCTCAGCCTCATTCCTAGAGTTTCTGATTCAAAAGGTTTGAGGTGGAATCAGAGGATCTGCATTTCTATCAAATTCCTAGGTGGTGTGGCTAGAGTGTAGATCACCTTTTGAGAACCATGGACCCTATAGTATTGTAACACAGTACAAAGCCACTTGAGGCTAGTGGGGCAGTATGTTCCCCACTAGGGTTAACACTGGTGTCATAAGAAGAAGCAGAGTCAGATTCAAAACCCTGTCTTGAGAGTTTATCCTGAAAGAAACCATCTTGTATATCCCTGCTTCTGCCCCCAGCGGCCCTCCAGGATCCACTGAATCCTCAGAGAACCCTGGAATACAGATGTAACGATGGGTACTCTAATTTAGGGTTATAGCAAGGTAATCATTGTCATGTCTCAGGATACAACGAGTTAGAGCTTGATCGTATTCAGTGAGCAAGGGCAGAAAGGCAAGGGTTGAAACTTGACGTTCTTACATACCTGTTGGGCAGGGTGGGGAGGCCCCCACACCTAGTGTTCCATGCTTGGAGGAGGTCCGATTCAGCAGGCCGAAGGCAGAGAAGTTGGATCTAGTACAGCCTTTGGTGTCCAGCACAGAAAAACAAGTCCTCCAGAGCCAAGCAGAGCACCGCATTAGGGATTCATTGGGTCACCAGTGATAACTATTTTCAAAGAGTGAATCTCATGGGGAACTATGATTGAGATAGGGGTACCTGGAGTGGGACTCAGGAACAGGACTTCAGGCTGGCAGGACCGCTGGTGGGATAACAAGGCAGACGGCCTGGGTAGGGACTAGGTACAGAAAGCAACTACAGGGACCTGTTTTCCAAGATTGAGGTCCATCGTGGAGCTAGGGCTTCTCTATTACTAGATCTGACTGTCAAGGTCAGAGCAGAACTAGCAAGAAAGGTAGTTTCTTCAGTCTTAGCATGTTGTACTTCTTAAAACCTTATTAAAGTCAAGATTAGTCTAAGGACAGGTAGCCCTTCTCACTTATGGACAGAGAAGGAAGGTAAAGGTTGGGAACCAGACAAGGCCTGAGATGGATAAAATTTATTGCAATTCTATCTGCTTAAAACTCTATGAAATGCATGACTAGGTCATCGTGTGATCATGATAGCCACTCACTAACTTAGTTCAGAGTTTTGTATTTTTGTAAAACATTAAGACTCTTTGAATAAATTATCAGCCGCCTACCTCCAGTTTTCAGGGTAATTAATTATCATATTTGCATATTTATGTATATGTATAATTTGCATATATATTACATCCATGTAACCTGTTTTAATTGTGATTGTTAAACAGTGATATATTTTGATTAATTTGGGGGTTGACCATGCAATGTTTTTATTTCAATCTTATTGAAAACATTTTTTAAAATCTCCTTACTTCTTTCCTGCTAAATATTGTAGAATGAAATACCAAAGTCCTTTTTCTTTGTTGAAAACTGGAATAGGGTCCTCAACCTGGTAATGTGGAGAAGTCAGATATAAAATAAATATTTTAGGAGTTGGGGTGTGTGGGAACGGAAGGGGAATGGTTTCTGTTGTTCAAGTTAAGTCATTGCTGTTAACTGCTGTTCTGGTGGTTTTACACTCTAAACTATAGAGAGTAGTCCTGATTAGTTAAGGAGTCTGACTGAGTTTCTGCTAAGATGTAACACCTATGTGCTGGGTATATTATGTGTTTGATTATAATAAACTACAGAGGAGATAGTTATTCCTTTTTTCCTTTAATAAAGTTAATTGCTTTATGATGTGAGTATCACCTAAAACCAGCCGTGTGTGTAGCATGACATCCTCATTGTTCTGATGGGAGCTGCACACTCTGCTTTCCTCCAGTCATCTTTAAGTAGCCTCAAGGTTTACTCTACAGAGAATGATTTGGGACTGGGCTGTATCTCAGAAAAAAAAAGCACTAGCTTATTACAAACCAGTTTGAAAACCAGTATTTAAAGGAAGATCTCAATGTGCTCATTGTAACATGTGAACCAAAGGCAATGTTTAATGATGGAAAGGAGATCAAAACTGCTATTTTTTTTTCTTTAACAGGCTCATGCACAATTAGTTCGAGAAGTTGATGTGGAGAAGGTGTCTGCTTTTGAGAATCCATACGTAGATGCAATAAAGAGTTTATGGAATGATCCTGGAATCCAGGAATGCTATGATAGACGACGAGAATATCAATTATCTGACTCTACCAAATAGTGAGTATTTGCCCAGGAGGCCCTTTGGATCTTTCTCTTTACTTCCATGTGCAGGTTCTCTGCAGTGTTAACTTCTGCATTCTCTGCTTTGTGTATAGTGTCTGATTCAAACTTCAAAGTTAGGAAGTATAGATAATAAACTTACTCCAACCTCATAAGGGACTGGCATTTTGAGTTCGGGAGAGTGTTTCCTTTACTCTTTTCTGTTTAGAAAACCAACTGATGACTCCAGGAATATGAGTTCACCAACCTATCTCTTCCTCCAAATTGCACAAACACAAACTCCATTGTGATTTGAAATCTTTGAATATTAATTTCTAATATAAATTTATAATCTTACTCATGTGCTAAAAAACACCGACACACGGCAAGAACTACAAACAAGTATGCTTGATTATGGCTTCTAAAACATCAGACGTCCTAGTTTCTAGTTTCCAGACACAGAATCTTGACTGCTTTCTTGGAGCCAAAATTATGTTGATGGATAGGTTTATCTTTGCATGAAAATTGCGCGTGAGTCTAATTTTGCTTGCATGCCAAAGTTATTTTGTGAGTTGTCAATCAAAATCTTATCCTGGGAGAGATTTGCATCCTGGAGAGATTTTTGAGTTCTCTAGATTAAATCTCGCCTAACAGGAAAAAAGTAAAGATTTGGCCATCACTGGATTAATGTAATCAATGCAGTCAGCAATCTAGATAATCAGGCGCCTGAAAAATGGATTTTTTTGTAGTATTTAGCCAAATTTCTGTCCACATTAATTATGTTAACCAGCATCCACCTCTTGTGTTGGTTCTGGGCAGACAGAAGAATGGGTGGAAAATATGCAGCTGCCTCAGGTCAGTTCATATGCTGAAATGACCCTCTGGGCAAGAGCAGCACCCTGGGGAAAATAAGGAGCCCTGTAGGCTGCCTGGCTCACTCAGTAGTGCATAGAAGATCCAAGAGCTAGTCAGTTTTGTTTTTTCTATCAAGTTGGTCATGCTTTTACCCTAGTTCCAGGCATTTGTGTAAGATGTGATGCAGGCCAGCCACATAAATGTTGCCGGGTCAGAACAGTTCTGGTGTTCTTACAGGAAACTGGGATCCCATGCATCTGGCATGTCAGTCCCCTTTGCTCTAGTGTTAACCCTCTCGTGTGCTTCTGAAAGGTGTGCTTTCCTGGCTCCTTATTTCCTGTCCCCCTCACTCTTCCTTCCTGCCCGCTCACTGCCTGCCCCCCCATCCCCGGCCCCCTGCCCCTCCTTCCCCTCCTGCTCTTTGGCTCTCTCCTGAGCTCCTACCATGTAAGTTTCTGAGCGCAGAGATGAAAAAGATGCACTCAGCCCGTGTCTGTTCCAAATTCTGCCCCCTCAACCTTTGACCAGCTGTCTTTCTTTTGCTTCCTGCCCCCTCTGTCCTTCTGTTTCCTCTGCCATTTCAGATTGCATCGCCCATGTTGCTGTGCTTTGTCCCTTGTCCCCTGTCCCCGCTCACTGCGTCTCCTATCTGGCGCTTGCCTCTCCGCCCTCCCCGCTGATGCTCCTTTACCTCCTCTTCCGTCTCACTTGCTGCTCCTTCGCCGCTCCTGGCCCTTACTAATGAATAACTCCTCCATCTGACAGGTCTACTTTTATGAATGAATGCGTCGCCCTCACCATTTCTCCCCCTACCTTCTTTTGCCATAAACCCTCCCTCTGCTCTTCACCTGACCGTCCTGTGCCCGGCACACCCCTGCTCTCCCTCTAGAGAGTTCCTCTGTTTGGGGCATCGGCACACCATTGTCTAAGGTGAGGTGCTCACCAGGGTGAGGGCGCCCCTAGCAAACTGCTTTACCGCCTGCTCCCGGGCTAGACCCTCTGAGTAGGAGGCAAAACTCACGTCCTGCACGGGTTTACCCGTCTTTGGTGAAGTCAGTGTTCACCAGAGTATCAGGACCTGGCACCCTCCGTTATAAGGTTATGTTCTTCCTCCTGCCACCAAAAGCCATCAGTGTGGTGTCCCTGAGGGATCTTCAGTTCCCCGTCAACTCGTCACCTAATAGTGTTAATTCCAATTGATATTTCTTGTCTGATTTAGTAGTTCCATTAGGATTTGTGAAAGAAAGATTTTCTACTTCAGTCAGTTGGTCTACGTTGGCATTCTTCTGTGAATTGAAAGGTTCACTCCTCAACTGGTGCTCTTTGATTATCCTGAAATACATTTTCTCTTTGTCACAGTAGTTTGTTACATGGAGTAAATAGGTGGTGACTGTGTCATTTGTCATCCAAACCAGGACACTTTGAGAAGGAACGGGTTGCTATTAATAATTATGATGAAATAGCGGGATAAATGGGGAATCTCCTGGTCAAGCAGGGACATTTGGTCCCCTCAGCTAAATGCAACCTAGGGAGGTGTTTCGTTGTTTCCTTTCTTTCTTTTTCCCCCCCTTCATTTTCTTTAGCAGACTCTGGTTCTATTCTCCTTAAAGTAAGCAATCTATTCCTGCCAGCCAGGTAAGGATTGTATATGGAAACCTGAGTTGGCTGGCCCATGTTTCTAGCCTCTGCCTGGGAAGTTTCAGTGCTCTGTCGGTCAGCGCCCATGCAGCCTGGCTGGCCTGCCTTCTGTCACACTGTGCCAGGGGCCCTGAGTGTTAGAGTCACATTCTTCCTCCTCTTAGTCCCTGGGCACTTTTCCTTTTCCTTTTCCTGAGTCAGGAAAACCCTCCCAGCACAAAGGTAGGACAGGTGGCTTTTGGGAGTCATCCAGTTGCTGCTGTGTTCCACGTTTCTCCAGTTAGTCCCAGCAGATGCTCTGCGGACTATAGGGATAGCACTGATGGATGTAGGTCCCCTGTCTTGAGCATCACTGATTCCCAATACTGAATTCACTCGCACAGAATAACTTAGAATGATTCCTTTCTCTGATTTGAGGTAGTTATGCCTTTTCCTTCCTGACTTTTTTGTGTTCATTCTGTTGGTATATCTTTAGTATTATCTTGCCTCCTTTATTTCATGTGGGGTTTTTGTGTTATTTTATCTTTATAATTAAAATAGAAAATTATTCATTGATAGACCTACTTTCTTATACAATATCATCACCTTACAGAAATCTTTCTGATTTAGGACCAAATTCTCTGAGTACTGACTGTCTCTGGTTGTGGTTGTTTAGTTTAGATTTAGGGACTACAGTACGTAGATATCTAGTCTCTAGCAATGTGAGAATTGGGGCGTGCCAAGCACATATGCTTAAGGTTTGCATCAAAGCAGTTATTCTCTCAAGGACCCTGCTATTTCTGAAAGTCAGTTCAGGCCACTTACTGAGAGAGCAGAGGTCAAGCATGCCTCTCTTCTATTTGATGAGCTCCTATTCAGCCTTCAAAACCCAAATCTGAAACCACACCCACTGAAAGTCTTGCCTAACACCAAAGATAGTGAGTCACTATTCCATCTATCTTAACACTTTGTACATGTCTCTTTCGTGTCTGTTATTATGTTCATTTAAAGTCCCTCTCTCCTTCCCTCAGCACCTACCAGTGACTGCTTGTGTTTGACCTTCACAAATGATAGTTCCATGAAGTAATAGATGGGTACTTTTCCACTATTTCAGTGACCATGATGTAGGCTCTATCTTTCCATGGCTGTTATAAATGAACTATGAAGTTTAAGAGCTGAAGGCATTCAATTCAAGTCTTTTTTTTTTTTTCCTGCTGTTTTGGAAGGTCTGGGATCTGGAAAGCTCTGTTATCAAAAAACAACAATGGCTGCTACGTGCTGAATAACTATACCTTAGATTCTGTGCTTAGTCATTTATATGCATTATTTCATTTAATCCTCACGGCCATCCAAAGTGGTAGATATTTCTTCTCCCCATCAAGCAGAGGAAGAAAACTGGTCTCAGAGAGGTTCAGTAACTTGTTCAAGGTCACACAGTTAATAAATGATAGGAGTTGGAGTTGAATTTAGATTTGCTGCCTCTAAACCCCAAGTTTTTAACTAGTGTGAAATACAGCCTCACAGAGGATGGATAGATAAATGGAGATAGATAGATAGACTAATAGATAAATATCTATGCTTAGATAAATCATTTACCATGAAAGGTACAAATGATTTATTATTTTTTATCAATGGTGCCTATAGGCAATCTCGTAAGTATAAAGTCAGGAGGGGAAATTACATCGAATTTACTGAAGAGCCGACCCCGCATGGTTTTATCATTGAGAAAACTTAGCCATGTTTAACGGGTATCAGTTATTCATACAGCATGGAAGATGTTCTGAGTCACAGATAATTTCAAAATAGTATTTCTTTATTTTAGCCTACAAAATAGTATTTCTTTATTTTAGCCTAACCCCTCCCCTCCACACTGCACATAATAACTTTGTGCTGTAGTCAAATAAAGCCAGTAAGAAGGACACAATAAAACGATTTGAGCTTCCCTTTTTCTACTTTGATTAGCCAACTTGCTGATCATAATAAGCAATCAGATGGCTGAAAGGACAGGCAGGCAGCACTAGGAGAAACAAGGAGATGAGAAACTGGACGAGGGAGAAGCAGTTTGGGATAAGTAGGCAATTGGCTTTCATTTGGTGCCTTCTTCAGATTCTCTTTAATGCAAGAATAAAAGCATTCTAAAGTGCTCAAGAGGTTTTGCAAATTCCTTTATTTTTTCATTATTGGTAAAAAAGCCTGAGGGCTCTGAATAGCTTTAGATAAAGAGCACAGTAAACAGATGGCTGTAGGTTTACTGTTTTTTCTGGGGTTTACCACCTGCTTTAAAATACTGAGACATCAGGTCAAATGAGTTCACTGCCTACAGTACCAAAAGCTCCCTGACATTAGCCAGAGAACACATACTTCAATCACATCGGCATATAGTGAGAAAAGTCCTTATTCCGCAGGCTTTTAGCAAATGATTCCTCTGTCCGTGTACACCTCATGGGATCAAATAATCCCTAATTTCGTTCTACTGAAGTCCCCTCCAAGGAGTTTAATAGATCAGACACCTTCTTTTTAAATAAAAAAATAAAATAATTCAGTTACAGTTTACATTCAGTATTATTTTGTATTAGTTTCAGATGTACAGCCTAGTGGTTAGACAATCATATAATTTACAAAGTGTTCCCTCTGATATTTCCAGTACCCAACTGGCACCATACATAGATATTAGAATATTATTGATTACATTTTCTATGCTGTACTATAACATCCCCATGACTGTTTTGTAACTGTCAATCTGTACTTCTCTGTCCGTTCACCTATGTCACCTAGGCCCCCCAAGCCCCCTCACCTCCGGCAACCATCAGTCTGTTCTCTGTATCTATGGGTCATATCAGACACCTTGAAATTTTCACATGCTCTGGAGCCCATAAATCCGACGTACATAAATAAATTGGCTTTTGGAGTTTACTTCTAACTTCATGCTTAGAATTTTAAGTTAATTTTTAAATGCACAAATAATATGAATGTTGAATTCAAAAATGCAAAAGGAATTTCAGAGGTAGATTAGCATATCCACCTGATTTAGGGGTGAATCCTTAAAGAGGTACCTTGCTAAAATAAAATGTTTCTGATAGATGAGCCAAATACTTGAACTCCAGGGTATGTTGGCTCTGTCTCTCACAGCCATCCTGACTTTTCTCTTGATCTGGTGATAGAAGTGTAAGCCTACTACAGGCTTTTGGAGGCAGACAAACATTGGGCCAGGATCCAGTGGTTGAATTTCCTGTCATCTTTGGGGCATTGACTAAGTAGAAACCTCATTTGCCTCAGAAATCGGTGTCTGATCTACTAAACTCCTTGGAAGGGACTTCAGTAAATCAAGATTAGAAATTTTTTTTATCTCATAAGGTGTACACTGACAAAGTAGTCTTTTGCCAAAAGCCTGAAATCTGAAAAATTCTTTTCTAAATTCTGAAGTTCTTTGAGTCTGTGACAGTGGGCAGCCTTCATTCAACTGAAACATTATTCTATGCAGCCAGATGAAAACCTGGCACCCCCAAATTTACCTGGAAATGTAATGGACAGAGAAATTACTCTCTAAATGGTTAAATAACTAAAAATGCTATCTTACACTCAGAAGACGGCAATTATCTTGAATATGTTTGCTCTTTTCTAAAGAGTGACAATAATAGCGTGGTATATCATTTTTTTTTTCACTTAAGTGATATATTTATTTTATTTTTGTTTTGTTTCTTTGTCTAATGAGCCAAATAACCTTTTGCAAGAATAAACAAAACAAAAGCCACTGTATTTGTCTTCCACAGTGAACTCTGATGATTCTGAGGTCTTTATTATTCCTTTTTCAGAAGGCTTGGAGCTGTTAGAGATGATAAGATGAGGCTGAGATATGCTTAGCCACTCTCTAACCTTCATAACAGAGCCTACTAGGGAAAGGACTTGCATTGGCACCTGTGTGCCCATCCATTCTCTCTGCCTAATGGGCACAGTGGGTGTGAGACACACTTCACTTTGCCAGTTTGCTGCTTGCTCACATTTTGGCAGTTTCACCTTCAGTAGTTTGGCCTCTTCCTTACAGTCCTTTCCGTTGTCCACTCAGGATGACTTTGTACCCAGCTGAAACCCAGGGTGCTGTTACTATAGAACAGGGATTGGCAAACCAACCAGATCAAAATCAGCCTGCTGCCGGTTTTTATAAATAAAGTTTTATTGAAACACAGCCAAGCTCGTTTGTTTATGTATTGTGTATTGTCTGTATCTGATTTTGCACCCAATAGCAGAGTTGAATAGTTGCAACATGGCCCACAAATAGTTGCTGTATGGCACACAAAGCCTAGAATATTTTCTATCTGATCTTTAAAAATTGTGAGCTCTTCTGTAGAAGATTGAATATTGACGGACAACTAGTACTGTGCTTCTTCTTCCATCATTTAGATAGAACCTAGCTTAGGCCTCATTCTCTGAGTTAACTCAGAGATAAATTTTAGAATACTGAGAAAGTGGGTGGCCTGCTTTACTTCGGCAGTACTTCATAAATATTGCTTTGCACAACAAAACTTTTGATAGGAAGTGAGTATCAGAAAGCTCTAGATTGTATTCCCTGTCAGTACCTCTAAATGTCATGCAAAGAATGTTTGGTACTAACTATGGTATAAATGACCAGAAATGTTCATTGAGTTGATTTGGCCCTAAGAGCAAGGATCACATCTCGTGTCTTGGCTTTCGACTGATTATCATGCCTGTGGCAGCTGGTTAAGGAAAATATGATAAGATTTAATCACCTGAACCAAAAGTGAGGCCTGACAGGCTTTTTGTTAAGGGGCCTAATAGAACTAGAACTGACTAGAAGACAGCCCCACCTGTGATCACAGATGAGCCCAGGAACCTTGTTATCTTCATGTAACCCTGAAGGTCATTCAGTTTCCTTTATTCTTACTCCCGGTCTACCACGAAGCCTTTGGACTCTGATTGGCCAACCCTGATGCTCTTCTTCATGATCGCTATGGCTTCTTGATTTAAAGTTATGAATGGAATGTTGACCTGTAATTAGTTTAATAAAGTTAGTTAGCATGACCAGCTCCTCAGATCTCATCATTCTTGTCAAAATGAAACTTCTGATTTTACTGAATCAGTGTCCAAGTTAAGGTCACATGACCGCGAGAGATCTGCTTTAAACAGCAACCTTTTGCTCATGGCCTATCCTGGCTACAATCACTGGAACCTCTGTTATGGCCCACATGGCATTTGCATTATAGTATGGTTATTTATAGCGTTTTATTTCTATTGAATATAAGCTCCTTGAGGACAGGATTCGTATCCTTTTTTTTTAATTTTGTGGTTCCCACTCAGTTGTAAGCACAGTGCCTAGCTTTCCATATAGGCCTTCAGTGAAAGTTGTCAAATGAGTAAGTAGTAACAGACTAAGTAAATTTTGTCTTTGCTAAAATTTCTTCTCATCTCTCTCTTCTGTTCTTGTCTGCATGGAATAACTCATCCCCCACTTCTTCTCCACACTGTTCTCTAGTGACTACAGTTCATAATCATCTCTCCCTTCTTATTGCATTCATAGTTAGCAGCTCACAATTTGGTACTTAATTATTTCTTAATTGACTCATCTGTGCTATCTTTGTTTCCCAGGTAGCCTGATATCCCAAAGGCAAAGAATATATATAAGTATTTTGTACCAACTCCCTGTACCAACCCCCAACACACACAAGTGCTTTAGAATTTAGCTTATAACAGATTTTCAATAAATATGTGTAAATTGACTGAGTTAAGCAATATCATTACATTTCAAGACAGGCAGGCTAGAATAAAAAGCAGTCTTTGGTATTGTTTTTGATGTTTTAGAAATATAAAAATAGTATCAAAATTATTCAACAGCTTTGAAAGTTATCATAGAAAGATGAATAAATTAACTGAGCCAAATAGGCAAATTGAAAAAGCCTCTTTCCCCCTTCCTCCTTTCCCTTATCTGTCTATTTATCTATTCATTCTCCATCCATCCATCTATCTATCCATTTATCTATCTTGTTCTCTCTCATGTTACTGTTGTTTATTTTGTTTTTCATTACAAAGCCAATTTATTTGTTTGAGCAACAGACCTAAGAATCTGACCTATGCCTGGTCCTGGCCCTGGTGTCCACCTGACACTTAGTTGTTCAGCCCATTCCCCATTTGATACTAGTGGTCTATTGTAGATGTTTGGATCAACTATCCGTATATAAGATTCATAAGGTATGAAACTAGTTACCAAATGCAGTGATAGGATCTTCTTATGAGATACTTAATTTAGTTTTTAAACTCTGGGTTTTCTAGATTAGCTCAGTTCTTTGGCAAAGGAAAATTAAAATTCTTGATCTCTTAGACTTCTCTTTTATCCCACAGAATATTGTCCCATGAGTAATTTTCATGAACTGTGGTATTGTCACATACCTGCTACCACTGGGCGATCTTTGTTTTAAACCTGGAGTTTTGTATTGAAAATAACTTCTTAAGAACAGAATACCTGTAACAAATGCTGCACCTCCTTGAACGCTAATCATGGTGTGCCAGACGTTGGAGAGGAAAGTTGAATTGCCCTCCACAGAATGAGCTCTTCGGGAGACGGAAGTGTTTGTGTTATGAGTAATCCTGTGCAGCTAATCAGCCTAACCAGGTTACCAGGCAGGCTCATTTCAGCAGTAGGATTTGCCAGATAAGGGAGGGACTTGGTACCAAAATCTGTACCTGATTCTTCCCTCAGGATGGCAATTTTGCAGACCTGTTACTTTAACTCCATTTTTTCTAAAGTTCACTTTGAAAATACTACTTTTTTCCTTTGAATCCTATGTTCACATAGCAACTGTTCAATACCTGTGTTTCTGGTTTCTCCTTAGCTTCCACCACCGCTTTTGACAGTGTCAAATAAGATCTCATAGCATGATCTATCTTTCAAATCCCCCAAGACTGTTCCTGTTACAATGAGGTCCTCTTAATTTTTTTAATGAAGTCGACCTAGTTTTTCTAACCTTCTTTTTAATAATTAAAAATGTGCAATTCTACCCAGAGTCTTTTTCTGTGCCAGAACTTCATCTTAATATCTGACTTGAACTGCATATCTGTTAAAAATATCACCTCTTGATAGGAGACCCTTACATAGGAGTTGAAGAACCCAATAAATTCCCCATAGCAAGCTGCATGAATGCCCCAAGATGCTATTTTCATTATCTTACTATGCTTGGTTGGATTTATACTAAATGTCAGAGATTTCTATTCCATTTACCACTCACAGGTACTTTCCCCCTTTTGATACAATTGCTGAGGGTTGCCGGTCTGTAACTTTCATTTTTTCAACCCCAGCGGTACTGTGATATAGATTATTTGGCAAATTATCTCTGACTTTTATTTATGTTGCCTTCATTAAAAAAAAAACAAAAAAAACTTGAATTTTTAATTTCTTTGTTATTCTTGGTTTAGATTTCAATTACCCTTCTAGTCATAGGTGGTGGGGTTTTTCTAATTAAAATTTTAAAAAATAAGTTTTCATTACATGTCAAATTGAAGTGTAAGTTAAATTTGAAGGTTAATTAAAAAAAATGTTATTGACAAACTATTATCAAAACGAAGGAACAATTGGCATGTCTTTTAAAAACATATTCTAGGGAGAAAATGCCCCATTTAATTTGATTTGAGTATATTGTTATAGTGATGTTTAAGCTCCTCGTATATTTTTAGTCATTTAAAGTTATGGATTATATCCCATTTCTGAATTTTTAAATTTTTTCTGCAGCCAGAGATGATCTTGAAGTTAAACATATAAAGAAGTCAGCAGTTATGAGGTGTAATTATAAACGAATGTACTTGATTTCCTTAAGTCATGCAAATCCATCACGCTACAGAAAGATGTTTTGTAGATACCAAGGATTAGATGGCGATCGATTCAAACAGGTTCCCAGAAAATGACTCTGTCCAAAATATACAAATGTTCATTTCATCCCCATAAAACCCCACCATTTCTCCTCTTCATTAAACCCCTTTCTTCCCACAAGTTGGTAAACTTTTTGCAGGCAGGGATCACAGGCCAGGGAATCTTTATACCCTTAGCATCTACCAGAATGTCATGGTCAAAACATGCTGTTGAGTTCCAGGTGACCCTGCATTGTTCTCATGGTCGGAAAGGAACTGCTGAAATTTTACTACACGAGTCTCTTTGTTGCTTTGCTTTTCACTGAAAACCATCAGAAACCTGTTTCTTTCACTACAGAGATTGTGTCAGAATTGTCTGTTAATTAGGTACCACTACCTCCCTCGTTCGGCCTGGCTTAAAGTGAACCCCGGGTCTGAAAGCTTGTTAGTAAGAGGCATAAAACAGACATACAAATTAGATCATTTTGTGGCCAGGGCCTAAAGAAGAGCAGGAAGCATAGCTAGTAAATGAAGTTAAACAAAGGCTGCTTTTCCTCTCTGTGTTGTCTTTACATCCATCAGAGGCAGTTTAATTCAGAATTCAGTTCTTATGTAATACAGGCCAATAAGAGCCCAGAGAGGTGATTACGTGAGTAGCTGACAAACACCCTCCCTACCCCTTGGTTTTCTTCTGAAAGGTATAACCACCTTTCTAATGACTACAGCATTTTCCATAAAATAGTTTTAATTAGGGTCACAGGTTGAGCACCTGCAGTGTTCCAGGCCCTCGGCTAAGGGTTGGTGACCAGCATGGACAGTGGTAGTCATGGTCCCTCACCCCATGGAGCATGAGAGCCCTAACTGGGCAAACATGTAGAAAAATAATGAGTTTTTTTCCTAATCAGTTATAAAGATATCTATTATTAATGACTCAAAGCAATGGCAAGTCATTAAATCCCCATGAATGGATTAGAGTGAGTTTAATCCACTAAACCTTCCATTTTTTAGCACAGTCCTAGCTGTGTCTTGTCTCCTGGACAGTTAAATGAGCCTTATGTATACCACGGGAGCTGTCTCCCTGACAGCAGGAGAGAGCTGCGGCCAGCCACTTGTTAAACATACATTGCCTTGGAAATGTACCTTGTGCCTGTCACCATAGCAACACCCCAAGAATGACCTCAGCAGCCACTCAGACTCATTTCTACAAAACAAATTATAGCTATAATTAACTTTCTGATTTTACTCTGCACTATAAATTTGTTCAGACCTTGGTGTTTTTTTGTTAAAGGTTAAATGAACGGAATAATCCAACCTGAACCCATCCCCCCAATATTTCACCAATGTTTTCCCTCAGAATATGAGATGCTTCAATGGAAAGTACAATTCAGTTAAGAGATGATTCCATTCCCTTTTCTCACAATGTGACCAGAATCAACAAACGAGGATGCTCTGGTCTTACCGTGCCAGAACTCCGTCCCTAAGCGAATAAGTGGCTTTTCCCCCTAAGCAAATGTGACATGCAGAGAGTGCTGGGGTCAGCCAGAGCGAGGGGCACACGGGGTTGGGCCTTACATGGGCAGAAGCTCTCCACACCGGCCCTCCTGGGCAGTGAAAAATGCTGCTCTTCTTTGCCTGCAGGTTTAACTGCTTCACAAATTATCTTCAACAACCTTCATGTAGCTTCTGAGCTGCTCAGACCTTCCTCTAGGAGAAAATAGTTCATATCTTTTGTTCAGAGGGTTCGTTGTTTTGTTTTGTTTTGTTTGTCTTGCCTTGTTTGGGGTGTTTGTTTGGTTCTAGATAGCGCATGTTGCAGCTAGCAGGGCTTGATACAGTTCCTTTCAGTTTTTGTTGTTAAACTAAATTAACCTTTTTACTCCAGGTAGAGTGAGCCTTTCCACCACCCAACTGCGGCAAAGCAAAAAGAATGTCAAGAAAGAGCTGCGGTTCATTGTCAAGTGACCTGGGAGTGTACGGAGCGTCTTTAAGGGCCCTTTCCTTGCCATAACATATGTTCAGACCCGGCAAGGAACAGACAGAACAGAGCCTGGCAGGCAGCAAGCACTCAGTAGAAGGTCATTATGTTGTGCTGCTGTTACTCTTCATGAACTGTACTGATACTGCAGAGGAGCAAAAGGTGAAGAGGAAGAAAATACTGTTGCCAGAACTAGATGCTTCTGATACTCAGCTGATGTCTCAGCAATGCCCAGTTCACAGGGAGACACCACTGACTATTTGTGGGGCAGCCGCTACCTCCTTGCAAGTAGTTTTCCAAGCACAGGTGTATGCCCTGTTTTTCTTACCTGAGCATGCTTTTCAGGGAGCTCGGTTCACTCGAAATTAGAGAGAGACTAGCCAGGATCCTACCGAGCAGAGTGACAGGTATTTTCCCACTGCACTTGCTAGTTCTTTAAATTCTCCTGTGCAAATACATGTTTAGAAATGGAGTGGCCATGAGTAGTCTGCCTAGTTCATCTTTGAGAACAGAAGGCCAGCATCTTTCTTCACCACAGGAACATGACAGGAATTAGCCACCCTCTGTTCTGACCTCCTGTGTATTGGGTTGAGTAGAAACAGTTTATTGGGCAGCGTATTTCTGAGCAAGCTTGCCAATGTAAATTAGAAGTTCTCTGAATTAAATTTTTGTATATAGTAGTTAAATAGTGATCTTGTAGGTTTCAAAATGTACATTCATTTTAAGTTTTTCAAATCAAGGAGCTGATAAATCAGGAAAATCTGTCTATACAGAGTAGCCAGTTGATTTTGCATTCATGTGTGGTGAGCTGGTTCATCTGTAAGATGAGGTACAGACCAACTCCTGGAACATGGACTTGTTAACCCCATCAGACAACTCCAAGACTATGCCAAGATATTGACTAAAGTTTGAGGCCCAGTACATCTTTATATTTCCTTCCTGCCACTCATGCCCATATTCTCCCTCCCTCTTTTTACCCTCCAGTGAATTTTTTTAATAATTAAAGTTTGGTTCTGATCAGTCAGTAGAGAGCTAATTGCCAGCTAGAGTGTCATTGATGTGTTTGGGATAAGGCCACTGGAATACTAATTAGTTGCTTTGGTGTAGGAATTTCTAGGCAGATACATTTTTGTCTTAAAGGATTGATAGACTTCTAAAAAGGCAGTGATTTTTTTTTCTTCGTTAAAGTCAGACTTAGCTCTACTATTTTATGATCCCATGAATCTAAGAGACTTAATGTAACTTTTTTCCAACACCCAATTTCAAATTTAATAATGTCATTATTAAATGGAAATAACACTAGTGCGGATGGTATTTAAATAGTGCTAAAACTAAACCTCAGCATAGGAAACCCATCCACCCATCTAACCAACAAATATTCATTGACTGCTATTTGCCAGGTAGGTACTAAGGCAAGAATAACAATGGACAAGACAAAGCCCTTACCTTCGGTCACATTGACGGAATGTTTGTGCTTGATGGGTTATAGCATGCTCTGCACGAGACATTCCCTGTTATACTGTGTCTCAGAACTCACTGTCTCTTATTTGTGGGCATAAAGGTTGTGCAGCTCTGACCCTTTTCGGTCCTGTTAGTGGCTCCATCGCTTCCTTAAGCCTTACTCACAAGGCAAGTACTTTGCGCCTACACGTTGTAGCTGCGTCCGCGTCTGTGCTCCATGCTCCCCAGGGCCAGGGGGTCGTTGTGCCTCTTTGAATGGTGAGGGTCCCATGTAGGACAGTCACTTTCACCTGTTTGTCATCAATTATATCAAATTTTGTCATTCTCAGGGTTGCAAATTATTTTTTGCTCTTTGAGAGAATGAAAAGTGAATGGAATATAATATTATTTAAATGCCAAAGTTATACTGATGGAGAACATGTGTTGCCAGGGGTTAGGGTTGGGATGGGGAGCACAGGGCAGTTTCTTTGTGGTAACAGAACAAATTTGTATCCTGATTGTGGTGGTAATTGCACGAATCTCTATATGTGATAACATTTCATACAACTATATGTCCTCAGTGTGTGTGTGTGTGTGTGTGTGTGTGTGTGTGTGTGTGTGTGTAAACTGGCGAAATCTAAATAAGGTCTGTGGTTTAGCTAATAGTACTAGATCAATGTCAGTCTCCTAGTTTTGATAATGTACCATAGTTAATAAGACATTACCATTGGGGTAACTGAGGGTATAGGGGATTTCTCTCTAATATTTTTGCAATGTCTTAGGAGTCTAAAATTATTTCAAAATAAAATGTGCGGTTTTTTTCTCCAAAGGAATAGAAAAATATAATATAAGCTGATAAATTTAAAGTTTAGGTGTGGTGACCCTAAACACTGGGAATATCTGACCTTAGACATTGTTACCTCAGTAGCTAGAAATCTCGTGGCTTCACCTCAGTCATGAATGACTTAGACTTTGGACAGAATTTAGGACATGATATTCTGTGTCCCCCCTTAGGGCATTAAGGAGATACATGCCAGGAAGAAACTGATGTTCTGCAAAAGGCCAAAAAATAAAAAAGCATTCTGACCTTATATGTAACTCTTATCTGTTTATTTATACAAACTTTATTTGTATAAATAATTCAAAAACTATGCTTTAAACTCCTGTTTTACCCTCCAGACCTGCTAAGCAAGTAGAGAGTAAGAGACTTGTCTGATTACTTTTCTTCTCCCCCTTTTTCTCTTGTGTGGGTTCTAACTGATTTTAAGAGAACAAATGAGAAATACAGTGGGCCAGATCGTCCATAGAGGGGTCACCTTGCTCTGACCAAGGGCAGGTTGACTTGACTCTTTCGAGTTCCCAGACTTCTCTGCCACTTTCTGATCTTCCTTCCTATCCGCTTCTCTCTCGTGATCCATTTTCGCCCTTCTCTTTCCACAGGCAGGCGCGGTGCGATGGTGTCACTGACGTTCTCATTGTGTCTCCCCCCTCTAGCTATCTTAACGACTTGGACCGTGTTGCCGACCCTGCCTACCTGCCTACGCAACAAGATGTGCTTAGAGTTCGAGTCCCCACCACAGGGATCATCGAATACCCCTTTGACTTACAAAGTGTCATTTTCAGGTAGTAACTGAGTCCATACAACCCACTTCTAAACTCTTATGCCTTGAGAATATTTGATGACCTCTGTAAATATTAAAATCATGTGTAGGCTTTAAAACATTATCACCTGTGTACCAATTATTATCAGTAGATATACAAAATGAAATCATGTGTGCCTGAAAGAAGAAGCCGAGGAAAGATATATGGGCAGGTTTCTCATGTCAGATTAAATCACCAGGAAATCAATGAAATCTTAGTTTGCTGATTGGCTGAATAAAATTAGTTACTCAAACATTAGTCCTGATTATAATTTTTTGGGAATCATTTTACCTATGAAGACAATGGATATATTACTAGATTTGTATATGACCCTGTTAATAATAGAAATTATATGTTGGCAGAAGCTTTCAGGTCACTGTTTCCTCCACGCCCTCTGCTACCAATGCACAGTTTTTCAGTAGCAATAAAACTATGGGATGCTTTGTATTCCTAAGATAAGTTGCTTGAAATTTTTCAAAATACATGATTTTGAATATGGGTTGAGTAATCTAAATTTACATAGGAAAATAGAGTGAAAGTATTACTTCCTCACTGCTGCTGTTCTGAGTAATACTTCAGCAGAAGTATTTTTTAAGATGTCATTTTTTTTTTTAGGATGAGGGAAAAATAATACTGATTATTTTAATTTAATCTCTTACTACACCATCACTCAGTTGTCCTTTTAGTTAGAATACAAACCACAGGGTGCTTTGAGAAATGAAGACATGTGAATATGTCTTTGAGTGCAGAGTTGAGTTCCTTGGTAGAGCCCATCGCATTGAAGAAAACTACATACAATACAGGGTTGTGAAGTAGGAGGGTGTCACTCTCACTGTGTGAGTCTGCCACGAGACTCTGCTGAGCTGGCCCTCTGTCGTTCCCTGCCAAGGCACTCTGTGTTTTATTCTAATCAGCCTCTGAATCTGTGGTCACATCGAGCTGCTGTATTTTCTCTAATAGACATATCTAAAACTGTGCAACATTTTGGAAATAATTCTGCCTCAGTTTTTTTCACATGTATAACAGTTGCATTAAATGATCACCAAGGTTCCTTATAGCTTCGACATTCTGGATTACTTAAATTTTGAGTTCATAGCATTTAGAGATCTTTAATTTGAGACACCAAAATTTCATTCCTCTTATAACCATATTACAGAATATTTTCAGAAAACATATAGCATTTCATGGAGATTTTCAAATCCTTATTGTTTTATAAATAGTGACTTAGAAAAATAATTTTCTGCCATCAAAAGCATGTTGTAGAGATTAGTGTGACAGGATTTCATGTAACAGAGTAGCATACTGTTCACTGAACATCAGGCAAGAGCTAGCATTTTAATTTTTCTAAAGACCTAAGAATTCCAGTTTTGATGCCCATATTTGTAAGTCTCCCTGGGTCCATTGTTTTGCCCCTCAGATACCTCTTCCATGCCTTAGAAAACGTTTAGAATCAGTCACCGGAAGAGCCTTGATTTCTTAGTTTAGATTTAAAGCTTAGAGGCAGGAGAACACCAGAAACAACTGCAGTCTTCAACAGATGCATACAGAGCCATACTCTCCAACTTTTGTACCTAAAACCCTCATTCTCTGAAAGTATTTTACCCTGCAAACATTGTGCACATTTTTGTTGAGATATGGAACAACAGTTTGAAGAAACTTGGATCCATTGCCAAGTACTGCTAGGTATTCTCATATATATATTATCACTCAAATTAATTGATGTCAGTGTTGGTTCCTGAACAGTAACTCAACAAAGAATTGAAGTGTTAAAAACAAATCCTTGAAATAGTTTAAATGATGGCCTCTTGTAGCATATATTTATGGCAGGTTAGCAAGTTGTTTTATGCATAAGGCTAATCGCACTGTTACCCAGTATGCCTGGACCTGTCCCAAATTATTGCCAGTATTGGAAGAAAACCCCATATGCTTACCCTACTGATAAAGGTCCAGGGGAGTTGTGTTTTGATCTAATTGAAGCATTACACACACCTATATTGAAATGTATAGCATCTTCCAGTTTTTAAATGTATTTGCAGTCATTTCTAGCATCCTTGAGAAATATATGAGGATCTTCATTCTCATTTTATAGGAAGATAAACTGAAGTCAGTATTTGCCATTAGAGCTTAATATAAATAAAACTCATTTTGTTTACTCTTCAGTGTTTGAGTAAAACACCATTTTGCTTGGCTAGGCACAGGATTATTTTTACTAAGTTATAATTTTCATACACATCTGGTAGCTTTCTGATAACCACAATGATTTATTACCCAGAATATCTTGACTTTGATTGTTAGGTGACAGAAAATTATTAGATGTTCAGTAAGTATTCATTGAATTGACTTGGATGACCATCCTCTTTAGAGAGTAGTTTTCCCAAGTTTGTAAGTAAAGCTATATTTATATTGATTTTTTCTTTATATGCTATTAATATGAATATTGTTAACCTTGCAGAATGGTGGATGTAGGGGGCCAAAGGTCAGAGAGAAGAAAATGGATACACTGCTTTGAAAACGTCACCTCTATCATGTTTCTAGTAGCGCTTAGTGAATATGATCAAGTTCTCGTGGAATCGGACAACGAGGTGAGTGCCTATTGAACAGGCAGTGGGTTATCATTTTATTATCTGATACAGATAAACACTAGGAAGTAGATAGAGTGTGGGGTATGGAATAAACTGACTTCATTGCTTTCTTGACTATTTGGGATTTTTAAAATAATGGAAAGTCACCCAGTGGTACACAAGGTACACTCAGAAAGGTAAGCTCTTTTGTCAGATGTCTGAGCAGGTCTGTATGATCAGCTCTAATTAGACCCCATTTGATACTTTTCACACAATGCAGAGGCTCTGAAAATGAAAATAACACCGAAATGTTAGGCTAATCATCAGTTCATATTGTAGCCTTCTTCTTGCAGGCGGGAGTCGGGAGAGTTGGAGTGAGTCAGCCTGTTTGGTTTTGTTTTCATTTTGTCTAAATCATTGTTTGTGTGGTGGGTGTGTCCCAAAGAGAACTCAAAACTCAAAGCCTCTCTCAGCAAATGTGAGTGATGTTGCAGCTGGTCTCTAAGTCGGTCCGCTGTGGAGCCCGAAGGGTCTTGGTGATGCGGCCTTCTGCGTACAGAATTCTATAGGCTCTTGTTGCATAATTTCGTCTCTACTGGGCAGTGAGTGTCCTTGGTATGCCTGTCTGGAGAACTGATTCAGTAATGTAAGCTCCTCCCCAGTACATGAAAATTTAACAGGTATAAATATGGATTTTGAGGATAATAAAGGCTGCTGATGAGTCAGAGTTGATTATAGAGTACAATTAAAGGGCATAGAAAACTGACTTTGAGCCGGAATTCAGTGTGTGTGTTGGAGGAATGGAGAAGATGCCATTGATATACCCGGTTAGAGGCAAAGATTGCAGACTGACACGCCAATAGTGAGTATTAAATATCCTTCTAATAGGGTAGAAAATAAAGAGAAGGACGTGAAGATATCTCCAATAGCTGATTAAAATAAGATCTGGCATATTAAAATATACTTCTAATGTTGTACATCTGTTAGGTATACAAGAATTCTGGCTTCTTTGTCCTTTTAAGTATTTTATTTTCTGTAAGTGTTAATGTCTCCATTAATGTGCCCATCTAATCCTCCATAGCATTTCTTTTGTATGTAGGATTGATAAAGAATTCAGGAACCGTTATTTCATATAGAGCTGAGAATTACCAATTCATGCATTTCAGAATCTTTCCTGGGTGCAAGTATATGAGCTTTTGAACCAATCAAAACAACTTCTTTTTAAGAATGAGGTTTATCAGCCAGTTGCCTTCTGTAGCTGTAATGGAAATCGCCTGAAAATGTTATCAAAATTTAAGTTAATCAATTGCCACTAGAATTTTAGCTGTGATATCTCTATACAATAGTCCCCCCGTTTCCACGGTTTCACTTTCTGTGGTTTCAGTTACTTGCAGTTAATTGAGATCCAAAGATGTCTAATGGAAAATTCCAGAAATAAACAACTCAATAAACAATGCATAAGTTTTGTTGTTTTTTTAAGGTTTTTAAAAAAATGTTTTTATTGACTTCAGAGCAAGGTAGGGAAAGGGAGAGAGAGAGAGAAACATCAGTGATGAGAGAGGCCATTGATGGAGCCCGAAACATGGGCATGTGCCCTGACCGGAAATCTCGCTGTGACCGCCTGGTTCAGAGGTCAGGGCTCAACCACTGAGCCACACATCAATTGTGCACCATTCTGAGGGCTTGATGAAATCCTGCACCGTCCCACCTGGGACATGACTCATCCCCTTGTCCCGAGTATCCACGCTGTAGATGCTCGCTGTCCCTTAATCACTAAGTAGCCAGCTACCTCAGTTATTAGGTCGACTGTCAAAGCATTGCAGTGTCTGTGTTGAAGTAACCTTTTTCTTCTTAATAATGGCCCCAGAGCACAGGAGTGGTGATGCTGGCAGTTCTTATATGCCAAAGAGAAGCAATACAGTGCTTTTTATAAGTGAAAAGGTGAAACTTTTCTACTTTATAAGGGAGTCCACATTCACATGATTTTTTTTGCAGTATTGCTATAATTTTTCTATTTTATTTTAGTTACTGTTTATCTCTTACTGTGCCTAATTTATAAATTAAACTTTGTCATAGGTATGTGTGTATAGGAAAAAGCATAGTCTGTATAGGGTTTGGGGCTATGCACAGTTTCAGGCACCCATCTTAGAACATGTTTCCTGCAGATAAGGGGGGGACTACTGTAGGCATTTCTATGTTTATCTATATCTGCGTTGGTCTGTTGTTCCATAATCCTTGGTTGTATTTTGAACATACTGCATATTTCTGATGTTGTTAAATATTGAATCAAGACAAAAAATATTTTGAGGGCTTGTCTACTATTTGCTGGGTACCAGGGAATCTAAAGAGATACAGAAATGAAAAAAACAAAAATCAACTTTGCCCTAAGAGACCTCGTAAAAGAGATATACTTTTGTAAGATGTAAGAAACACAATCTCATTTCTTAAGTCACTGTTTACATTATAGCTAGAGGAAAAAATGTGTTTATCAGTACATATTGCATATGAGATAAATGCATTGTAACTATAAAGAAATATATGTTGTGGTTTAATGCTAATCATTTTACCAATTTAAAATTTTCAAAACAGAACAGAAAGTAAATTTCTTAGGCAGCTCATCAGCTAATTCTAGTTCATCCATTTCCTCACCAGATGTTGCTTATAGAGATCAGGTTTCTGTGTAAAATAGTATATTATTTTATATTAATTAGAATAAGATGACACTGTTTTGATGATCAGATATCATAATTACATTTTCCACAGTAACTTCCATGTATAGGCACTATGTACATCTAAAAAATATTTTTGTAGTTTCTTTGATTCCTGTGGTGATTTATTATGCTACAATTTAAATAATAAATCTATTATATTTTCATTAGGACTCCCTGATCACTTGTGAATATTTTAAAAGCCTAACTTATAATTCTATGAGATAAAAGTCATTTTTTAATTGATTTGAGAGAGAGAGAGAGAAAGAAACATCAATTGGTTGCCTCCTGCATGTGCCCTAACTGGGGTTCAAACCCACAACCTGGGCATGTGCCCTGACTGGGAATCGAATCCGGTCTATAGGATGACGCTCCAACCAACTGAGCCACACCAGCCAGGGCAGAGATAAAAGTCATTTCTATGTTGTTTGTTTTCAGACCTCAAAGCCTGATGGTAGTATTGCAGATAATCTTAAGCATGATAAGAAAAATACCGCTTCTTTATTACTTCATCCATGTTAGCTATAATCATCACTGTTGGCACTGCTGGTAATTAGGAAACACTGTCAAAGTATTTTTTAATATCAGGATGTAGTCACATTATTATTTTTTTTAGTTGTACTAATATATGAAAATGTTATTGCCTCTCTACTTTCTTAAATCATTAAGGAAATTTGGAACTAAGGAATTCTACTTTCCTTAAATTTCATGTTTTTGTTAGACAAAACTGAAATAAGTTGCCCCACCCCCAATTTTGTTCTTGGTTTTAAAATCCGATGTTCATCACTTCATTGGAGAGCAGACTTTTGTTGTATCTCCCTTGGTATATAATTGTGAGAAAAAAACCTGCAAATGGATACCGACAGCTTCCTTTTCTGTGCTGGGGAACTGCAGAAAATGGATTACAGACCACTAGCCAAAGCTGCTATGGGAAGTAGTTTAGGTTATTGCTTTTGCTTTTAATATTTTTAAGTGTTTGCATCAGTTTTCAAAATGTATGTAGATCTGCTTTTGTCTGTCTAGATGCTCAGCCCTCCGCGAGTTTGGGGAATACGTTTCTTTTTGTTGTTTCTTCTTCCCAAGAAGGAAGTCCATGATTGATAGTGGGCTGGAGCAGTCGGGGTTGCAGAGCTGTGTTGACTTGCGTAGTCCTTTGGAGTCTGGTCTTCCCGGGATAACACATCGGCCCAAAGCAACTGCTTTGCTGCAATCACTCATGCATATATCATTTCAGTGGCCCTGAAAGCCCGAGCACACCGCAAGGCATTCGCATAACATATTTCAGTTTATCAGTGTGTATGCAAACTCTGTCCTCTAGTCTTGATTTTCCTGGTTTTCTCTTACGTGAATATCTGAGCATAACACAAAGATGCTTTCTTAGACATTGACCCCGGGTCTGCCTTGCGGACCAACCGCTTTATCGAATCTCAGTGACTTAGACTCTTTTCCCCTCCACTTCTTTTTTGAATGTGTGCTTCCAACTTATGTTAATACTTTTGAATTGGTCAGTGACTGGCTATGTTTTAGTTTTAGAAAATATCAAGAGAATTTTTCATACCCCAGGCCCCCCTTTCAACCAAGGTGTATTCCTTGGTGATATTGGTATTGGTGATATTGGTATTCTAAGGTGATATTTGTTCTCATAACCTTTTACGCTTCGAACCTGATTCTTGGAATTGCTCAGTATATTTTTCAAAAATAGTAAAAGAAGAGAGTAGACATTTACAATCCCTTAAGAGCTTTATGCCTATTCAAAACTTGCTTAAACCATTACTCATTTGCATCTCACCAGCTGACCTCCCTGTGAAGTTAGATCCAGGTTTGCTGGTGTGCGTTAGGGATACAATGTGGAGAGATTAAGACCCATGGTCAGGATCTCTCAGGGCTCTGTCCCCTGCCATTCTATACCAGCTTTCCCTCCCCCCCTTCACAGTGTCTCCCAGAAATTAGAGACGAACTCAGAGGAAAAACAAGAGGAGCTGTTAAAGGTAGCCAGGAGCATGGAAATAGAATGAAAATCCTGCCCTTTCAAAAAGGGATTGAGATACCTCTCCTCTACCTCTAAGCTCTGATTATTCTCATAGGTAACAGTAGACTCTACCAGTAATTCGCAGTTCCTGTAGTGCTCAGTTGGTTTTGAACTATCTTAAAACAAATAGTCTAAAAGATGCATTTCCTTTGGATATTTCTCCTCTACTTGGTTTCAAAATGAAGCCATTTTGAAATTATTCAACTGCAACCAGTGTTTGAACATTTTCTTTAAAAGTGTGAAACATGTACTTTGTTCTGCTCTAAAAACTCCAAGGGAGCTCTGGGAATTTTTTTCAGATAAAATTCAGCTTTGAGCGGAAAACTGACTAAAAATTGAGGAGAAAAAAATTGAACTCCAAAAGGAAATGGCTAAAGGAAACTTTTAAGTAGTAGTTAAAAGTAAGAGCTTAGGTTAAGAAATCCGGTCTCAATTAGACTGACTCTAACCCTCCTTTGTTGACTTTTAATAAATTATGAAATCAGAAACTACATCTAGCTTCTCAGCCTTTGGTATACTTGTCTCAGATTCATGGCCTGATTAGCGAGGATATTCCTGAAAGACGCCCTACTTTTTTATATTTAACCCCTTTTCCATTTCCTTACTCCTTTGATCATTTAGCCACTTGTTCCTATTTGAAATTCCTTTCCTCACCTTTTTCATTACTCACCATTTCTGTTTCCTCCGTTATTTTACTTCTTAATTTCTTTGTTTGCATTGTTTAAAGGAAACTAGAAGGAATTTTTCTGATCACGATTTATGAGTTTGAACTAGATACCTTAATGCTGCTGGTAAGGGTGTGGGAATCAGACACACATATGGACACTTTTTGTGTGAATGTGTATCAGAAATCTTTTAAAGTCTTGACATTGAACCCATATTAGTATAATCTATGCAATAGTTTTTTTAAAAAGATGAATTATGTTACATGAAAAAGATTACAAAATAGTATGATTAGTATAATCTGATTTCTGTAATCACAACTAGTAACACATATAGAATTATTATAGGGAGGGTTATTAGCTCCCACAAAGAAAATAATTTGGAAGATTTTTATATCAAGACCAAGGTGTAAACAGTGATTCTCATTATTGCCAGGTGATAGCATTACAAATAACTGAAACTATATATATATATATATATATATATATATATTTTTTTTTTTTTAAAGTAAAACACAGTAAGACTTCAGATTGGGATTTTAGCTCTGCGGTTTACCAACTTTGTCTATTTTTCTTTTGGATTATCTATCTTTTTCTTGCTGATTTGTAGGAGTCCCTTACATTCTTGGATGTCAGCCTTTTATCATATGTATTGCAAGCATCTTCTTCCACTTCGTAGTTTGCCAATTATTCTCTTAATGGCGTCTTTTGATCAACAGAAGTAGTAAGTTTTAATATAATAAAATCTATCAAAATTTTCCTTTATGGTTATGTTTGTGTGTGTGTGTTTGCATAACTGCACACACATAGTAGGATAAAATAAATCACCTCAAAAATTTGGATGAAAGGACAGAAGGATTGGAGGATAAGAGTAAGAAGTGAAATGTAAGTCACACAGCCAGGTACCTTTCCTAGTGGTAGTCCAAAATTTAGTCAAGCATCTCTTACCAACCAGTAAAAGGAGGTAATCATGGTCTGTTACAAGAGTCACCCTGTTTTTAAAACAAATTGGCTTTTCCTGGTACTGAGCCTGAATGACTCCTGCAGCTTCATAAAGAGATGCTGTGGGAGGTAGTAAGTTATATCCATGATAATATCCCTCCAGAAACCAAATATCATAAGGGCTGTTGAAGCTTTGCTCAGTGTAAGTTGGTGCCATAATATCAAAGTTTGTGATGAGCCAATACTGTGGCCTAAACATACAACTTGATGTAAGAATAAAACTGAGAATAGCTAGGGAAGTGGATTTTGTGTACTTCTGTTTTCATAAACTATTTCAGTGAAATGAAAAAGTATAAAATTATAGGGAACTTAAAATTTTGACATATTTGCTTTAAGTCTTTATTTTTACAGAAAGAAAATGACACAGATACAATTAAAGGCCTTGTGTAGCCTTCCCTGATTCATTTCTCAGCATTGTTTTTGAGATTTTTTTTTCGGGTTGAATCATGGTTTTTTATTATAATTCATTCTGCCAGTCTCTGCCTATTGATTGCAGTGTTTGTTCATTTACATTTAATATTACTGCTGATTTCCACAGCTGCTGTGGCTGAGGGGCTGTTGGTTTTCAAGACTAGTTGCATTATTCCAATACGCCGTAAAACTCACTGTTCTCACATAAATTCAGCTCTTTTTCTTAAGGAGTTGCTCTTTAGATTGCTGAAAGCCTTTGGGTAACTTTCAAAGTTCAGAAAAAGTTGTTACAATTTTTGCCAGTTATCTTATTACTTCTGAGGAAGAGTGGATTTTTGGAGGTCCTTGCTCCTCATGTGTATGTGCTTCTCTCAATCGAATTTTAAAGGCTTATCTGACCATTCCATAACCCTAGAAACACGCCTGGTGTGTGGAAGTGCCCTTTACCTATCGGGATGGGAAAGATCAAATATAAAAACGATGTAGAGAAACAGAGGCTCTTATATGCTGCTGAGGGGAGGGGGGAACTGGTGTAACTGCCAGGCCTGTGGTGATGTGTGAAGTCCTTCAAGGCGCCTGTGCTCTTTAATCCAGTAATTCCCCGTACAGGGATTTATACTAATTATTTAATTGGCTAGATGTCTCAAAGACATGGAGGATTGTCTCTCATAGCACTGTATATGGTTGTGAGTAATTGAAAACAGCCAAATTATTCAACAGTAGGAGATTAGTTAAAAAAAAAATCAGTGTATATCTAAAAAATAAAATACTATTTAAATACTAAAGTAATAATATGGATGTATAATTAATATTATTTCTGAATGGTTAGATTAAGGGCAATTTTGTTTTTATGTTTCATTCATTTTACTTATTTTCTATTTTTTTCCATTAAAGAAATGATAGGTATTTTAGAAATTAAGAAATATTTTTAAGTGCTTATCAATTAGAATCTAGTTAAATAAAAACAAGCTTTTTAGGTTGCTTTCTGTTTTCCTCATTGCTTTAAGAAGACTAGGATGGAGATACAAGCAATAAATCAGTAAAAAGTGACTAGTCAAGAATCCTGGCAGTATTAGAAAACAGCCATTTTCTGTCAGTTTGCTCAAAATGTCTTTAAAACTGAGACAGCCTGTAGAAATAATACAAATTAAGGAGTTATTGAAATAAGGGAAACAGTTTTATGAGGTCAGGCTTTATCTCAACCTTGTTTGTTCATCTTAGATGGAGCAAATGCAGAAGGCTTGTAGCTCAAGTAGGTGACAGCTCGACATTGTGGACGATCAAATGAAAATGCTGTGGGCTCAAAGCCAGAGGAATCCGGACTTCGGTAGCCAGATTTAACTAGCTGGGGTCTTTCTTGAATACCATCTGATTCTCCCTTTTTTTTTAAAAAGAGAAGAGTTTGCCTTTTAGTGGGGAATCTGCATTTTTATAAAGCTGAAGATCATTGCCTCGGGCTTTGTTACTCTCAAAAAAATAGCACATTTGATGGGACTTCACACTCAGTGTTTTTTAATAGGAGGTCCAGATTGCATGACATTTTCTTCAGAGAGGTTAGATTAAGATTCAGGGGCATTGCCTGGCTGGCATGGCCCAGTGGTTGAGTGTCAACCTGTGAGCCAGGAGGTCACGGTTCGAATCCCAGTCATGCGTGGGTTGTGGGCTCGATCCCCCGTAGGGGGTGTGCAAGAGGCAGACAATTGATGACTCTCATCATTGATGTTTCTGTCTCTCTCTCTCCCCCTCTCCCTTCCTCTCTCTGAAGTCAATAACAACATACAAAAAGAAAAAAGATTCAGGGGCATGACTAACTGCCATTCTCTAGGTTTCTTCTGCTGCCCCAGTTAAATCTGCTACAGGAATATCTCCAACATGTTTCCATGCATGAGTCTATGAAGAAATGAATGAAAGCAATATATTTTTTGAATTGCCAGTTCATGTAATGTGAATTGTTCCTTTGAAGAGAATAAGAGAACAGGGATCTCTTTTGAAGGACTTTGGGCCACTGTGATGTACAACTTCAAGGCAGTCTCTGAAGAGGCAACAGGGAAATCAGAGAGAGTCCTGGTTTCAATCTCATCTCCACCCACTTCGAGCCGGGTAATCTTGAACAAAATATCCCTGTGCCTCCCTTTTGATGTACAAAATGACGACATTATTTGTCTCAAAGTGTTATGAGGATTATTAAACTAGATAACATACAAACTTATTGGAGCACAGAGACATTCAGTAAATGAGAGTTCACAGTACCAGTAATCTTAATAATGAAAGAAACGGTGTGATAACTTTCATTTCTAAACAACATCATCTTTAAAAGAGAACTCTTTGATTTAACATTTATGCCTTCCAGCTAGAATAATAGGCTTAACTGATATTTGTTCAATAAGATAAAATGTGGGGGAAACTGTTATTTGTACAAATGCTAAAAAACAGAGAAGCCTTAGGTTAAGAAAATTCTTTTTGGAATAACAGAAGAAAAAGGTTTTAAAGTGCAGAGAAAGGAACTGAAGAAATCAATATGGCTTTTAAATACAACTCTCATATTCATAACATATTTGTTATCTGCTTACATGTTTTATTTATCATAGTGTTTATATTACTCATGACTTTGTGGTCGAAAAGACAAAAATTCTCACAAACCAGCTCAAGCACAGAGTGGCTCATGCAACCAGGAAGCTCTCTCAGGGGCTGCTTGAACCAGGGATTGGATTGGGCATCTCTCTTTAAACCTTGAATCACATCATCCCAGCATAGCAACCCAAGAGATAAGGGAGTTTCCACTCCAACTTCAAATTAAAAAACTTAGGGACAGGAATGTACTGTGTTGACTGTCTCCGTATAAGTTAACATTGACCTAGTAGTCAGATACAGCTTGGGTTTCCAGAAGACTGGGGGTCAGGGAGGAGAGCACACCTGGCAGAGAAAAACAGTAGCCACTGTAATGTTGTTTTCAAATTGCGGGTTTCAACCCGTCAATGAGTTGGAACCATTATTGGATTTTGAATTCCATGTGGTAGGTCGTGAACAGCATCTTTAAAAAATGAAATAGAACAGATTTAAATAAAATTGAACAGAAAATATCAAAGGGAATCACAGTCAGTTGGAATTATTATTTTATGAAACTTTTGTCCCCACTATATTATGTATATGTGTGTGTACTAAATACAATCTAAAATGTATTTGTTGATGTGGATTCCAGTTTAGAAAGGTTCCAGGTTCACACTGCACAACCCTCGTCACTGGGAAAGGACGGCGCCAGTGGGCAGGTAGTCCGCCTGGAGCTGGGCTCCACCTGCGCACTGGGAGGGTCGGTGAGGGTGGAGCACCACGCGGCAGCAGGTGGGAAGTGGTTGCTCCCAACCTCTCGGTTGGGTTTTTGTTTCATTTCGGTTAGGGAGTGTGAAGGCAGGCAGTCTTTTTTTTTCTTCTTCCTTTCTGTGACTTAATTTAAGATAAAAGTAATTATCAAAATCAGCTACAGCCACAAATTCTACCCAATTTGTATGTTTTAACATGTACAGTCTTCCACTAACGGGGCCGGTTTCACAGGCATGCAATCTCATGCAGCTACACGGGCCCCACTTTTGGTTTAACTATCCTTTGATGCCGCCACCTTAATTATTTTTTAATAAGGGCTCTACATTTTTATTTTACACAATGCCTTGTAAATTATGTAGCTAGCCCTGCCCAGTGCACACTAAACTGAGAGATCAGTGGTTAGAATGATTTTTGCCTACAGCCAGAGAGCTGTGGACACCCTTAGTGCTCACCTGTGCTCTGGGACACAGTACTTAAAAGGAGAATATATCTTTTATTCTCTGTCAAACTTAGTGTCACCTGATGCCTCTTAGTTTGACTTCTCATTTTAAAAAATGACATTAAACACGTTCCTACTGATTAATTTGCAGCATGTTGATCATTTCCTGCCTCACTTCCACAATCGCACCAGGCTGCCATGCCCAGTGAGGTTGGTCAGAAACTAATCGCTGAAGCCATGGCAGCCCAAACTTATGTTTAATGTGTGCCCCATTTCTCCCCATCCTCTCAGTGCCCCCACGCCCCCGCCATAGGCTGTCAACTTAGTAAACAGGAAGAGACAGAATCTAACTTAAAAGAGCTTGCGCCCAGGTTATGTGTCCATTAAACTAAGTTTCTAACATGCACTGTTCATATGCAGGTGCTTCCCTCTCATCTCATCTTAGAGCTGCCCATTGAACTGGAGTAATGGATAGACTCACTCCTCACCCCACCCCACCCCCCAAAAAACAACTATGGTTTTAAATATAAAAACTATGGGCCAACTGGGTAAAGCAGTGTTTTATTTTTCATAACCTAAGAAAGAAAAATCTTAAAAGTTCTATCTTTGCTTTGTGATTCAATTTCCAAATTAACCTTGCTCAGTAAGAGTTCCTTTGGCACAGATACCAAACATATGTAATCTTTTGTTTTAATTCATATCCTCTAAAATGGCCAGAATTTCTGTGCTGTTTAGTTCCTCCCCCCCGAGTAGGGAGGTCTTGCCTGAGTCTTGCGGTGGGACTTATAGAACAAGAGAAGCTCCTGAGATGGTGGCGCTGGAGGTTAGGGTGGTCTGAGCCGCCTGGCTACATGATTCACAGGCTGGAATTTCAGATGCTTGCTCACACAGAAGTAGAGCTCTTTCCAAAGGGAAAGATGGTAATAAACACACCCGGGGAGGAGGACTTTTCTGACAAAGGCCTTTTGTTGATACTGATAATAAGCTCCCTGTCCTTTTGAGTCTGGCAGGCTCTAGTCTCTGGTTTCGATTGAGATTGTATTTTTTTGGGTCTTGGGATGGGAAGTGTTTACCTGCCTTTCCACAGATCCTCCAGGCACTGAGCACATTAGAGGTGAACCAGCACCTAACTGGGTAAAAACCATTCTACTCGTTATTAGACAATGGATTTGTGTTCATTAATCGATACGGTCTTCCTTTATCTCCTCCCATCGAGAGACTGCCTTTTAAAAAATGAAAGATACATGTTAAACCTAATCTTGTGGAATGATATGTATCACTTTAAGCACTAAAGTTAACACAGAATTCTTAATATTCCAGACCATAAGTTAAATTCTAACACCTGAAATGTCTCAAATTGTGCCAATCATTTTGCTAATTATTCAGTCCCATTAACCAGTCAGTATGCACATCATGAGGAGAAACTAGTGCTTGTAGCTATTCCATTAACCAAGGACGCAATCCCTATTAGGTCCGGCTTATCTTTCACACCAAGAACAGATCATCCTTGTTGGAATTATTAATCTGTGTTCTTCTGTAGAGTATCATAGCCTCAGTAGATAAGAAACCCGTGCATCCCCATCAAACCTTCTGCCCTCCTGGGATATAGAGCTTTATGAACGCCGAGTGCTGTTTGCAATTCCTGTTTCTTCTCCCCAGCAGCTCGCCCCCTTTCTTTGTGGTTTGACAGATTTGTTCTTAGAGCAGTTGCTTAGCTGTTCGATATAGGGTGTCACTCCAGTGGGTTTCAAGGAACAAAGACTGAGCTCGCTCTCTGTATCTGGGACAGCACACACCCTCATTTTATCGGTGTCTGCACATCACTGGCCAGGGTTAAAAGGATTCCCTGGGATGGGTCTCTCATTCCAGTTGGCTGTCATCAGAGTGGGTTATCCAGAGTCACGAGGGACTCAGAACACCCCTCAGCATTGTTAGGCCGTAACTGATGTTACCGGAGGAGAAGCTTCATAATGCCTAATGCCAGCCCGAGGCCCCTGCTAACTGTGGCTGCCCATCGGTTTCAATCCCACCAGCTTGTGTAGACTCCTGTGTGCTTGGCCACATTAAAGCAGAACTTGGAGAGCTGATTCCTTAACAGAAAGTTGAGAGAGCGGTTTCTTCAGAAAACACTTCTTGATATAAAGGAACACTTGAAAGAAAAGTGGATCTTGCTGTTCTTGCCATGAAAGCCAATCAGTCTGTTTGAAACTGGAGAGCAGGGCCGAGTGGCTCGGTTGGTTGGAGCATGGCCCCACCCACTGAAGGGCTGCCGGTTCGAGGTCCAGTCAGAGCACTACCTGGGTTGTGGGTTCCAGCCCTGGTCGGGGTGCATACAGAAGGCAACCGACACCCCCCTCCCTCCCCCCAGCATGTCCTTGGATGAAGATTAAAAACAAGAAAGAAACTGCGGAGCAGATGGGCTGCGTGCAGGGAGGGGAAGGCCTTTGAACTCAGGTCCTAAGGTCCCGAGCTCAGTGCTTGTTTCACAGCCCTGCGCCTGAAGATCGAGTTGTGGCGGGGACATTCTTGCCTCTGAGCCGAGTATCTCATGGCAGAAAATTCCAGGGCTGAATTATTATTGAACATCTGCAGGTGAGGGAATTGAGGCCTAAAGAGGTCTGAGCACCCCTCCTGGGCTGTTAACTTCCCATTAGCAGTTTTAGCAAAAAGTGCTTAGAACTCTAAAGAGGATTCAGACCCCCAGGCCTGCTGCTTTCTCACTACTTGACCTTGGGGCTCTTCAGGGCCTCAGTGTATTTAGTTGTAAAGTAGGGACAATAACAGTACTTTCTTCAACAGTGTTAGGGTTATTGCAAGGATCCAGTGACTTCATATATGTACAGTATTTAGATGAGTTCCTGACACATAGTGAATGCTATGAAAGTGATTATTATAATTATGATGATGGTGATTCCTAATTCAGGAGCCTAAAAACATTCCCTTTGGAAATTTGCTACTTACCTGGGGCTCCTAGTATAAAAGCTACATTAAAACTCAGTAAATTCCCAACATTTGGAGGACATTTTAGGGATATTCCCTGGCAGAAGAAGCAAGTGGGGGGGGAGCATCATGACTTCAAGATTTAACAGTCTTGCCCGGCCGGGCATGGCTCAGCGGTTGAGCGCCGACCTGGGATCCAGGCGATCGGGGTTCGATTCCCGGTCAGGGCACATGCCCAGGTTGTGGGCTCGATCAATGACTCTCTCATCATTGATGTTTCTATCTCTCTCTCCATCTCCTTTCCTTTCTCTGAAATCAATAAAGATATATTTAAAAAAAAAAGATTTAACAGTCTTGATTAAATGTCTGGATGGGCTGAGGCAAGAGAAAGAAGGTGGAATGTTTTATATACGAAATCCCTTGAAAACACACCAATTTGAAATCTATATTGTTCCTCCTCTTTCAAGCAGTTTTGTCATTTAAGAAAAAGAGAGACTTCTCTTTAGATATTAATATTCTCATTCCATTTTAGCAAATTGCCCTGAAAGCTTCGTGTGGAAATCTGACAAGAGTTCCTGTCAAATTGTTTGCGCTTTCGAGCACTTATTCTTACATCCTGTCTTGTACTACTTTCTAATAGTTTCAGTGTCTCTCTGAATTTCTTAGTGAGTTTATAAACTCCATGGACAGAGTAACTAGTGATGTGTACTGATAAAGCAGCTGACCACCTACATGGTATGTTTAGAACAGTGGTTCTCAACTGGGCTGGGGGAGGCTATTTTGCCCCCCAAGGAACAGCAAAGGGCCAATGACTGGAGACATTTTGGGGATCTCACAGTTGGAGGGGTGCTACTGGCATCTGGTTGGAGAGGTCAAGGATGCTGCTAAACATCCTACAACGAAGAATTATCCTGCCCCAAATAATCAGCAGTGCAGAGGTTGAAAGACCCGGCTTTAGATGGACTCAGAGGATCCATACCTTCCCCCTAGTCCTTCCCTTTGCCAGCAGACTGACACCAAGAATTTTGAAGTTAGAAGTTAATGCATTTGGCTTTTCTCGGGTCTGTTAAAATGCCAATACACATTAAGCTTCCCCTGGCATTTATATGTAAGGGAAATTTAGTTTCCTCAGTATGTCTTTCCAAAGGCAGATTTTGTAGAGATGAATTAAGTGCAGGAATGCAGAGAGTATTGCGGAAAGGAAAGTCACTGGAAAGGGTTTATCAAAACCTAAAGTTAACTTCAGTAGTTTTTGCTAAGGACAGCCATACCTTAGCTCCCCAAAGAGGCCTCATGCAGCCACCTCTTTGAAAACACTAGAAAGGGCATTCACTCAGAGTTAGTCATTCCTGATAGAGTTCCATCTCCTCCATCAAAGGCAGCTCCAGCTGTCACTAGCTTTCACCGCGCTCGGGCTGTAGACTGTGGCAGCAGCGCTGCGGGGCCAGCGCGCCAGGCGTCTGAATCCGTGCCAATGTCCGATTCTCCTCCCTCCCCCACCCCGTGCTGAGCCCTGGATTGGAGTGGACGTTTTCACGTTTAGCACCTCTCCCTCCTGGACCAAACTCAAGAAAATCAGAGATGCCCAGAAGTCTCATCAAATGTGCATTATTAGTCAAAAATCACAAGGGACGATGGTGTTTAATAGTTTCTCCCAGATTCCCCTTTGAAGGTGTTTCAACAGTTATTAAGAGCACTTCGCTCTTTCCAGTATGTATCCATTGAAGTAATGTGAACTCTAAACCGCAGAAAAGGAACTAAGGAAAGTTTGTTTTTAAATGTCCTAAGGAAACAAGAGTTTTTTTCTTGTTTCTTCTCTGAGAACCGAGATTTTTTTTTTCTACTTCACACTGATATCAGTTTTTTTACTGTAGTAAAATATACATAAAATTTACCATTTTTAAGTGTGCAGTGTGTTAAGAATATTTGTGTTGTGCAGCCATCACCACCACCTGTTTCCAGAACGCCTTCATCTTTGTGAGCTGAAACCGAGCCCATGAAGCGTTCATGCCCACTCTCCCTTCCCCAGCTCCTGACAGACCACCATTCTACTCTCCTGTGAATTTGGCTGCTTTAGGTTTCTCATCTAACCAGACTCAAACAGTATCGTACTTAGCATGATGTCTTCAAATTTTATTCATGTAGTATGTATCACAATTCCCTTCCTTTTTAAGGCTGAATAATATTCCATCGTATGTGTATACCACATTTTGTTTATTTATTCATCCATTGATGGACCCACGGGTTGCTTCTGCATTTTGGCGGTTTAAATGATGCTGCTTTGAACGTGGGTCTATAGGTATTTGTTCAAGTTTACACTTTCAGTTCTTTAGGGTTCCTGCTTTCAATTCTTGCTTCTACTCAGAAGTTGAATAGCTGGATTATATGGTACTTCTATTTTTAACTTTTTGAGGAACTGCCATAGTATTTTTCATACTGGCAGTACCATTTTATATTCTCACCAGCAGTGTACAAAGATTTGAGTTTCCCTGCGTGTTTGCCCAACACTTATTGTCTGGGTTTTTATTTATTTTTTTAATAACCATCCTGATGGATATGAAGTGGTATCTCATTGTGATTTTGACTTTTCTAAGTGGTGTTGAACTTCTTTTCATGTGCCTATTGGCCATTTGTATCTCTTCTATGGAGAAATGTCTTCAATTCCTTTGCCTATTTTTGAATCAGGTTTTTTGTTGCTGTTGTGTTATAAGAGTTATTTATATTATACCCTTATCAGATGTATACCTTGCAAATATTATCCTTCATTCCATACGTGATATCAGTTTCTTGAAAATATTATTTTTATAGCATGCCAAATAATGGAAATCAATCACTTTAGTAAATAAGTAGATTCTCATATATCAAAGATAGTTATTCTTGACCCCTCCTAAAGTCAGGGAGAAAGAGCAATATGATCTTTGGGTATCCTTCCAATCCTTTTATTTTAATTTTTTTGGTAATAGATAAACCTTTCTAGCCCTTATGTAAACTAAAGTTTTGACTCTCCGTTAGTCAAGTGAGTCAAATGTCCACTAGGTGGTACTCTAACTACAGTATGAAGTAGTTGCATAAAGCTGAGGGTAAATTCCAGAGTTGTCCTGACAAAGACTTGTTTTCTCACAAAAATATGGTGTTTATGTTAAGTTGAACAAACTAATCACATTTATAAAATGTTAGCACTGAAGGTTTGAGTTTATCTGTGTTTCAACCTTCTCCTTATAAATGAAAAAATTGGGATTCAGTGAGGTTAAGTGACTTGCCCAAGGTCACGCACACTGTTAGTTACTGATGAAGCCAGGCTTCCGTGCAGGGCTTTTATTCCTAATCTGGTATTTAATCTAATTCCCCATGTTGCCACTGCTAACTATTAAAAAAATCATCCCAGAATGTCCTAGAGTATGCTAGAGCCCAGGATAGTATACCTTCTTCCACGAGTAAAGGAAACCATGGGTGTGAAAGATCCTTGGGCTACAGATAAGGAAAACAAAATTCCATTAATTTACCTATTCGTCTTGGGAAAATCATTTAATATCCAACACTTGGCACCTTTATCCTTAAATTAAGAGGTAGCGTGAAATGTATGCAGATTATTCTCAAGCTCGTATTATGTAAAAATTTAGTCTAAGGCTGGTACTGTGATACTGGAACCCTGATATTTCCCTGACTTAATAATTACTTTCTTCTTTGAGAGCATAGCTTTGTATTTTTCTACCACAAAATGATGGAAATTTCTGTTTACCTTTTCTAGTGGCATTGGATGAAATCTGGACACCAGCTAACCATTTTTTCACTTTTTGCGACTTTTACTTTTTCTAGTGTTGGTGTAAACATTACCAATAATACATAAGCCTGCAATTAAATGAGAACTACTAACGAAATACAACTATTTTATAGCAATGTATTGCAGAAAGCACACAAATAGCACTTATGTGGAACATTTATATAGGTTTCCCAGAGCAGCTTGCGATGCTCAAGGCTGCGGGTCAGTGACAGATTTTCACACGCTGTTTCTCACCTGCCCTTTCCCTAAGTAGGTTGCCCGTGGTACCCACCGTGCTTTGCTTTTCACTGCGTGTCTGTCTCTGTACAGAATCATCCCACCAGACAGGACATTTTCGACTGTATGTTTGTACAGCTCAGCCATGTTCAGAGTAACGGTCTTTATTTACCCTTGTGGTGAATGTAGATGGGATCCCTTCACATTCGATCCGTCACAGGACAGTGACTCACCGAAGTCCGAGAGGCACCTTCCTGAAAAGTACAGCAGTGAGCACAGTCACAGGGGCGGGGGAAACAATTTGAGCGGCTTTGCACATAGAATATTATCATCATGGCACATAATAGTTCCAGAAGGCAAAAGGAGACGAAAACCCTGCCCCCTTTCCGTGGGTTACTTTATCCAGGGCCCTGTTGCCGTCTCGAGCTTTGTTTTACGTTGTTAAAGCTTTCCAGCCCGCTCCTGTGCCCTGTCACTAGTCTTCTCTTTCATTCTTCAGGTATTAGCAAAATGTTGGTGTCGGTTTCTGGCCTTTTCACAAGTTACGGGGGGGGGTGGCGGTGAGGGGGGGTTTCCTGGGCCCTGGATTGAAGGAGGGCGAGTTTGTGGGTCGGGCCTCTGCGCTGTTCCCCAGCCTGCCTCACCGCGTGCCGCAGGGGGAGCAGAGCGAGTCAGTCCTGCGCGTGTTCATTCGGGGCGCTGAGCTGAACACAGGCTTTTACATATTTCACATCTAAGTAGCTAACCATGTTATCTCAGTGCTCGGATTGGCAAGGGACTATCCCATTTTTGGTTTTTGAAAAACGTCTAATGAAAAGAGTTTACTCTTGCTATGCTTGAATGTAACAGAAATATAAAAAGATTTGGGGTTCGTTATGTTCATTCAGCATCCAGATGTTTTCTCATTATTAATTGAAAAGCCCCAAATAAGGATTTGCTAAAATATTTAAAGCTTTTAGGGAGCTATGAAATTATGACTTTTCCTCTGTATGTAATGGCATTAGGTTCAGATCAATGTTGATAAAATTGGCATGATATTGTTTTGAATGCCATGTTTATGTTACTAATATTGATCTATGGAATCTGAAATATGTATTTTCGTGGGGGTCTACAGAATTCTGCCAAAAAAGTATGTCTTTAGAGGCTTTGTACACATCCAGATTGTTTCATATTCTAAGGACACTTTGTTGAGTCCTTTTATTTATTTTTATCTGTATATTTATTTCAGTGGGCTGTTTTTAGTCTTTACAAACAAGATGATTTGTTTTTTAAATTAAACATAGAGCAGTCTCTTGAAAGCATTTTTGGATATCTTTCAAAATTTTAAATGTACATGTCCTTTGCCTCAGCAGCTTTACTTATTTGTGCACATTTGTACAAAACTTATGTGCAGAGATTGAGAAGATTGGAAAAAAAACAAGTGAACATCAACATGACTGATGCAGAAAATTATTCAAGCTCTTTAATAAACGTATAATCCAGATTTACATGAGCTGACATAGAATACTCTCAAAAACATAGTAAGTGGGGAAAAAAGAAAGCATAGGCAATACATACAATATACTTCCATTTAACTAAAAATTGTACATAATTACATATTATATGTTTGTATGTACATAAACTTTTTCTGAGATGATACAGAAGAACACAGAGAGGTAACATGAATATAGGGTGAAAGGAATTCCTGTTTTCCTTTCTATATTTTTTTATGTTAAAAATTTTTTACCATATATATGTAATTTCCATTTTAAAAGCTAACAAGTTTAGAAATTAGTACTTTGATATTTAGTAATCATTAAATCACAGTTGTATCATAAAAATGTCATACATTTGTGCCATTTAAATATATGCCTGCTTTTTCTTTATATAATGTTTCTTAAATGTATTCCTTGATATTGTGTCTTAGAACATTTATAATGTTGTTCAGGGCTTTTAATTTAGTTGTTGCTTTAATTCTTATATATTAATACCTGTGCTAAGTGATCTTAAGGAAAATCATGTCAAACACACATGCAACCTATATTAGAGGAAAGAGCTATTATTACAAAGGGTAGTTTAAAGAAAATGGATAATTTCAGAATGGGTATAAGTAGAATTCTGAATGCCAATATAGGGCAAATGTCCTTGCATGGCACTGCGAACAAATAATCAAAGATGGCCCCCCCTGCTGGAGAGAAATAATTCTTTGTACAAGAGGTTTCCAGATAAACTTTTCTGACTTTGAATTGGCTTTAATTTCAATAAGATCTTTAGACTCAGTGTTTAATCAAGGAATATTACAGTTGAGATGATTGATGTTTGTAGCTTTCAGAATTTTGCTTTTAGCTTTAGGGACATACCTGGATTTAGCAGGCTTAGAAATTTTCATAGCAGTTCAAATGTGCATGATATTTATATGTTGAGGAGCTATATGTTGATTGGAGGAAACTGTAAAATGATTTTCAAGTACTACTGGAGCTAGACATTGGACTACTGGAAGTTGTAAAAACAGTTGATATGCCAGTGAGTGAAATCGGAGAACATTTATCTTGCTAATGGATTGACAGAACTGGTAGAAGACAGAAATGCAGTTAGGGTTGATATTCTCCTACAAGTTGATATCCAAGACATAGTGAGGGCTCTGTGGTGATAACTGATGGCTTGGCAGCAATGGGAGAAAATATTATAGTGGGTATTTTCTACACTGGTAAGAACTGGAGACCTGAGCCAATAGTGCAGATACCGGGCTGTAAGAGATACAGATGTGAAAGTCGTATTAACGGTAGTACAAAGTATTAGGAATAATAATTAGAAGTAATAGGAAGTATTGATGAGCTGGAGAGGAGGTGGGAAGGAAGAAGAAAACGATTCAGTAGATGTGGGAGTCATTGTAGAACTATGGGGAAGAGATTTTTAACCTGTTAGAAAGTTGGTCATTATTTGCAGGTCCGGTGAAGGGTAAATATTAGGGTGGCCATGACAGAAATGATGTCATCCTAGGTCCTCGAGGATGGTTCCTTCGCTGGTTTCAAAAAAATTGGGATCTGGTTTGTAGTGCTTGTGGGGTGAGGCTCTCTCCTGTTGGAAGACAGTCATAACAGATTGTCAGCGTGTTTATGTTTCAGTACAAGCAGAGCTCAGCCTGACAGTTCCATTTCACTGGAATCGTTTCAGGAACAGTCCTTGCCCTTCCAAAATCTCATCAACTCCAGTTGGTACCTGAGCTTTCAAATAGGAGCTCAGTCCTTGAAGTTAAGGCTTTGATCCTCTGTGGCAAAAGCGCCAAGTTGAGATAGCAGGCTGTTATCAGGGTAAGCAAAGGCTGTGGAGGAGGCTCTGACAAGGCTCAGGGAAAACAAACTCGAGGGAACGGGGTGCATAATGGGGGGGATCAGATGGGTCTCGTGGAAATGAGAATAATGGTGAATCATAGCATTTTAGAGCCAGAAAGGATTTTAGTTACTCTTCTCATTTCACAGATAAGGGCATTTGAACCTCAGAAATATGAAGGGGAGATGAGGGCACCATCTCCTCCTGTTTTTTTAGAGAACTTATTAGTTAGGGGAAAGCTCAGCTGCTGGACCAAAGAGTCCTGAAAATACAGTGGCTTAAAGAATACAGATATGCACTTCTCTTTTAAGGAAGCAATCCGGGTCAGCAGAGCAGCCCTGCCCCTCACGGCCAGACAGGAGCCCAGTTCCCTCCAGCCGTCACTCCACCGTTCCTTAGGGCACGGTTATCATGTGGGCAGTTGAAGCTGAGTCACTGTCACATCAGTGACAGCCAGCTGAAGGTAGAGAACAGCTGCTTTGAAGTCCCAGACACAGAGCCGCACACATCACTTGGTTCACATTCCATTTGTGAGAACTTAGTCATGTGGTCCCATAGAAATTCAGGAGATGCTTGGACATGGAGTCTCGATGGGAAGTCACTCCCCTGGGGAGGAGTCCATTTGGCTGGGTAGTGGATAGCTTCTGCCATAGGAGCACGCCAGGCTCCCGGGCAGGTGGCTGTCTGAAGTTCTGGCTTTATAGAAATCCATAGCTGTACTACGTGGTTTCCACTCAGGTTGTAATGTGCCCTTGAAGTAGGTCTCCTAATTTGAAATACTTTACAGGTCTTGGAACTTGTCTTTCCTGTTAGTGAGTCCTGTTGATCCCCAAATCCTGTGCAGGACACTTACATAGCAGAAAGCATCACTTAGCTGGTCACAGTATGCCTACTGCCCAGGACCACGTGGTGTCCTCTTCAAGGTCCTGTTCTATTCAAGGCTGGGAAAGAATAAGGGAATTCTACAGCTCAACAATGTTTTTGGTTATTTTCGCTCTTTTTACTGGGACCATTAAAATAAAATAGCTGTTATGACTTGGGAACTTGTTATGAATGTTAAATGAGATAATCCATATAAAATACCTATTTATTTTGTCAAGAAATATTTATGGAGTGTCCTAGGAACTGTGCTGGATGATTAGGATGCTCTGGTCTACAGGAAATGGAGGAGACACTCAAGTTAGAGGGAGTGAGAGGCAGTGTGGCGGTAACACATCCCCATAGCAGTTTGTCTCAGTGCTGTGGGAAAAGAAACAAAAAGCACCTAACCCTGTCTCGGAGGGACTCAGTGCTGAGGACACATGCCTAGGCAGACTCCTGACAACAGATGAGAGGTTGCCAGCAAAGAGACCCTTTTAGTTTGGCCTCTCCACACTCCTCCAATGTTATTTCTCAGTATTCCACCCATCAGGGCTTACAGGGGAAAGACAGAGATTTTGCTTTCAAGAGAAATTTTTTTCCTTGACTTTGGCTTAGTGAAGTCAATCCCCACACAGAAGAAAGGAAAGTGATTTGACAAAGATACCATCATCATAGGAGAGTTCTGGGAGATTTTGCTTTACTGTTTCAAATTAGGAAACTCTTGCTGCATTTAGTAAGTACATAGAGTAATTTAACATTGTTAAATACCCTGCTGGCTCATGAACTTTTTAATTAAATCTGACATATTGGGGTTTTTTTAAAGGAGGATATCCAGTACCTGTTCTGTCATTCATATTAGGCAATAATGATTTTAGGAAACATGCTAAAGAATAATAAATACGATGATCAGATAGATACCAAATTGGTATTTTTTTTTTTTTTTTAATATCTCTTTATTGATTTCAGAGAGAGGAAAGGAGAGGGAGAGAGAGATAGAAACATCAATGATGAGAGAGTCATTGATCAAGCCCTCAACCGGGCATGTGCCCTGACCGGGAGTCAAACCCCGATCGTCTGGATCCTAGGTCGATGCTCAACCGCTGAGCCACGCCCGGCTGGGCCCAAATTGGTATTTCTATACCTCTCTAGAGAAAAAAGTAGTTTTACCTATATCATGAGTATCGTTTAAATTATCAGACTATACTTCCCCTCCCTATCAGCCCCAATCATATCACCACATTCCCAAGAACCCTCCCAAAACAATTTTATATTTATTATTTGAATTGGAGTCTGGCTAACTGCAGGCACCTTTTAATCTATGAAAGCTATTTCCTCTCCTATTAAAGAGACACTCTCAGTGTTAGCTGTCATCATTCTGAAGGCAAAGGTGTCCACGTACAGCCCTCTGTAGGCAAAGTGGGCGTGCCTGACAGTTCCACGAAGGGACTGTTTACCATCTCAAAGCCAAGAAAACATGCCTCTGTAAAAGTGAGTGTGAAGATGTACCTTCTGCAGCTATTTTATATTGTAACCTGAAACCTTTTCCTTCGAGGGGGGGGTGTGTGTGTGTGTGTGTGTGTGTGTGTGTGTGTGTGTGTGTGTGTGTGTGAAGGAATGAACATACCACCTCCCGATGGTCACATGGAAGAACGGGTGTCTCAAGTATGTGTCTGAGCAGTGGGACTTCAAAACTGGACTTAAATTCTCTACTACCCATTTATGAAACAAATCCTCAGCAGAGGCCACTAAATTTCCATCTATAAGAAAGCTAATCTCGAAATTGCCCTCAATTTAAAATCATTTGGGAGGAATTAAGACAAAGTTCGCAGGGAGCGTAATTTCTATAGAAACCTGGAGAGTTTGCACAAGTAATTCAGGGTTACAAGGTTTAACAACAGAGAGAGACAGCACCGTGTAGCAAAAGGAGGAAACAGAGAGCCTTGCACTTAAGGGAGAGAAAACTGAATTCTTGTCTTGGCTTTACCAGAAAGACTTTGTGGGTTTTGGAACAAGTTCCTCTACCTCTGCAGGTTGCATTTGGATCTGTTGTAAAAGGAGGAGATTGCGCCTGGATGAACTCCACGTTCCCTTCCCACTTGTTCCTTAGCGTTTGAGTGGGAGCGTGAAGCGCTTGTTCACATCAGTCTTATCAGAACTTCTCAGCCTGGCAGTTCCATTCATTTAGCAAACGTTTAACAGGGACCTACTTACTCTACCTGCCTAGGGCATCAATGAGACACTCCTTAGTAGCAAATAAGAGCCACTTCCTAATAAGGCTCATAGTGCACCTTTGGAATTCTTTCTTCATCTTAAATTTTCCCAGTTTCTACGGTCCTTTTGAAGGCTCCTGCCATTTTCACCCAGGTACATTAACTGCGGTTTTGCCTGGGGACTTCGCCACACCGTTTTATTTTGCTTTGTTGCCTGTTTGACAGTTCAGCTGCACAAAGAAATACTCGCCAGAGTGATTAACTTACAAGTGACTACGGATTTTTTAAAATGAGGTTTTCCTTCCCACTGTGTGCGTGATAAGAGTTCGAGAAAGCCGTTTTGTCATCCCAGGCCAAGGGAAGCACTCACATGCCCTCTTTGATATATGAGCCTCTCGCGGCCTGACATGGGCTTGCAGCCAGCATATATCAAGGCAGTGGCACCTCATTTCAAATTCATTTTTACAGAACCCTTGGCAGAGCGGCTGTTCTTGTTAGAATTAACATTAATATAACTTCACTTCAGTGACCTACCTAGTTTTGTTTTGGGGGGGGGGTTTGTTTGTTTTTTTGAGGTCTCTCTGTTCCTGCCTCATTTCCTGGTTGTCCTGGCAACAGCCATCAAATTGCAATCACAGGAAGTGAAAGGTCTTCCTTGTTTAATGCTAAGGAGAAGGGAGAGCTGTTGACTCAGATGCAGGCTCTGGCTCTTGGTGTCCAAAGGGTGGCAGCATTGCTTTGAATGAAGTCACCATTTTCTCTCCCCCTCTGTCCCCAGCCCACCCAACCCCTATTATAAAATTTCTACCTACTTCTAGGCTAACTAACCACACTTATTCTAATGTCTTTTCTTTATGGGGCCTTCTGAAATAAACTCAGCTATATTAAAGTGCGTACACATTGCTTATGTGAGGATTACAGCATCTGTTTGTTCGTTTTACTCGTTACGTGCCAGGCTCCCCTAGAGCTGCTTCTCAGCACGAGATTGTCAGGCCTGCATATGCAATCAGGGAAGCCACTCAGACCACTCTAGGATATTGCTGTTCCTTTGGCAATACCTTCACAGAACATGTGGAATTATTGCAGACTTTAGCAAGGTAAGACCACAAAAAGCTGAACCAACTCTTCCAAAATGAAGGCATTAAGCAGTGAATTGTGGGGAAAGGTAGGATATAACTGATTGCCATGCCTGGAATGATATTGAAAACAGATGCCTAATAGCTCTTCTCTTAATCACTTTAATTACTAAATGGGATTCCACTGACTACACATGATGCATGCTATCTGGACTGTTAAAGGGGAACAGATTTGTAAAGGAATATTCTCAAAGGGGAAAACTTAGACAGGCAAAGCAGTACCGGGTCTCCCGTTACACTCCTGAGTTGGTATGTCTTTAAACCACTTTAGCATTAAATACATGTTACTCCACCATTTTAGATATATGACATTTTTCTTCCTTGTTCAGAATGCTCACTCACCCAGTCACCCGCCGTGAGACGCTTGTGTTTGGGTGTTGGGAGAGAGAATAGAAGTAAGACACTCACGGTCTGTCAGGGCTGATGGACCATTTACATGAATAATTGTCATGAAAAGTAAAGGGGGGTTAATAACATAAGTGATACCTACAAATCGTGTTCGATTTCAGAGATTTTTTTCCACCTTGGTGACTGGGGAGGCTTCACGAAAGAGGTGGCTTCTAAGATAAAACTCAAAATAGGCAATTTTTTCAGAAGAGGAGGTAAGAATTAAAGATATTTTAATCAGAGAGAAGAGTGAAAATAAAGTCAGTAAAACCCTAAAATACAGGCATTTCCTGAGAAGATTGAGCTGCTCCATTTAGTTGGAGAAGAGAGGGCATGGGGCTAGCCTCTATATACCATCTTGGAAATGACAGAGACTCACATTATTTGTATTTCTAAGTTACATAAGGACAATTACTGATGGGATATTGTAACAAAAATCTCCTTACATTTAAAATATTCTTATTAAGGCCCCATTTCTATTTGCTAACTCAGTAAAACTGCATTAGGATTAGCCCTGCTGGGGAGAGGCAGGCTGCTGGCTGTCTTACTTTTCATATTTTACATTTAAAATAAGTGTACGTGTCCAAAGATTGAGTGTCCAAAACATCCGTTCTTAATAATTCTATAACAAATACAAAGATCAGTATAATTGAACTTCTTAGTTCATGCATTAGGAATCTTTTCATGTTGTTGGAAAAGAATTGTACGATTTATTTTTTGATACTTGGCACTTATAAAATGAAAATTTATAGCTGATTTGCAGTGGAGATAATATTTTTTAAAGATGTATTAGATGTGACTAATATATTATTTTGCCAATCAGGACTTCTACCACAAGATTTCAAAACTGTATTCATTTGGCTATAGAGACTTTTTATTTTTAGTCCAATCTTGCAAAATATTTGCTATTGTAGTATGATTGAGGAGAAGACATTTTAAATTAGTGAATAAATACTGAATACCCACAATATTTTTTTTCAGCACTCAAGACCCATTACTGGGTACAGAAATCAATTTAATGGGCCTTGTTGAGCACTTATATTTAAAATGCAGGTGGCTGGAATGGCAAAGGGATGACAAAATGCAATTGAGTGAGACGGTACATTTCCTGTTATAAGGAAAAATACTGATCACGAAGCTTTAGCTTCAGCTCTGTGTGTTTATACGTGTGTATTACTGAATTGCTTTGTAAACTGTATTTCTTACTGTGGGTTGTGATCTGTAGTTTAAAAACATTGTTTTAAAGAAATGCCAACTTATTTCTCAAATGTGTACACAGTAAGTGGAATCACAGGAACAGCTGTTGGCCTGGAAGACCCGTCCAAGTCCTAGTATTAGCAATTGGAGAAAAATCATCTGCACCTTGCATATTGTGTATGTACATGAATGTTCTAAAGTGCCCCGGTTCTTACCAGAAGCTTATTCCCATGTACACACCTTCCTGAGAAATCTAGGCAATGAGAAAAGGAAGGATGAGAAGGACCTGCTAACATACCTAAAGCCTTCTGCCTGGTTTCCTTGAAAATGTTCTGTTGCCTGGTTAAGGGAGTTATAACAAGGGGTACACTGGGATGAATGCCCAGTGCCCTCACTTTGTGGAGGTCTGGTTGGCATCTGCTCATTGTTCCTGTGGGTGAGCCTCTTCCCCCATAAGGGTCTGGTGCCAGTTGCCTGTTCTGACCGAGGCAGCTGGGGAGGAGAAAATGTCAAAACGAGGGACAGCATTGAACACCCAGGACGGAGTGGGAAGGGGGCCTATGAGGCTGAGAACAGAGGAAGGTTGGACACAGCCAGCCACTGGAAAGTCAGAAGCCAGGTCCAAGCAGGAGACACACCTTCTCCTTAGCCTGCCCTGAGGCTGAATCACCCCATCCCTGTGCACAGCTTTTTCACACTGGTGGAATCTGACTGTAACGACAGAAATCCTGAGAGAGCACTGGCACTGTCTCTAGTACAGCATTAGAGACTGGAAAAAATCACCTGCACGTTGCATATCATTTATGTAAATGAATGTTTCTAAAGGGAGTTGTGCCTGGACCACATGGCACACTCAACTCCCACCCCAGTGAGCCAATATCCGTGTATTAAATACTTGTCATTTATATGTACTTTGTATCTTATTAAAAATTGGTCATATTGATGCTGTGCCATTGATTCCCACATGCTTTTTGACAAGCAATTGACATTTCCTCTCTAGAACTAGAAAATTTCAGCAAAGAAGGTTTAATTTTCCCTATTACCCAGAACTTTCAAAGATGCCCAGCCCTTGAGTGATGGATTTCACTACTTAGCCTACTGGGCTAAGCTGTTGTTGGAAACTGATCCCTCCACAGTTGTTTAATGGGAGGCAATTTATGCCCCACATTTACTGTAGTGCTTACTTAGGGCATCAGGCTCTACAAAGCTTTATGCTCATCCTTAAAAGTTAATTGGGAGTATCTGGTGAGTGCTAGGAACATCTATTTCCATTGCCCAGATGAATCCTTTGATCCTTCTAGGGTATTTTAAGAGGGCTTCAGTCATTTGCTGTCCTTCCCATTGCCTAGGCTTGACTTTTAGTGCCTTGAAATGACAGCTTTTGATAAAAATTTTAAAAAGATACTGTTTGAAATGCAATGAGATGTAGATTTAAAAGAAAAGGTGAAGATTGAAGTAATCCATTTTAAAATAGCTGAATATATTTATCATATTAGTATTGCTTCTGCAGGATTTTATTTCATATCTAGGTTAGGAAACTGAGCCTTGAGAGGTGAAAAGACTTCTCAAGGAGTGGCCTTGGGGATCAGGCTGAGAAATAAACTCTCCCAAGTACCCAGCTCTATGACATATTGTCCTGCTGGAATAAAGCATGAGGGATGTTCACCAGCATCTTAAATGTGTTGCTTTTTTTGAATGAGAATATTTTTTGAAAATTCCTCATCAATTAACATCATCTAATGGCCTAGTAAAAAAAATGGACTTTCTAGACAGGGAAATTGAAAATGAAGCTGCAGCTCTCATCATCTGTACAGTGGAAGAAATGAATACTTCATTTCACAGGTTGCATAAATTATTTGAGGTGACACTTCCACTACCTAGCACAGAACAGAAGCTCAAGGCATAAGTTCCTACGCAGGAATTATAAGCTTGGGACACTTTCCTAGTAGTCAGCAAGGTTGGTCCCTAATGCCTTCTCACCCGCCCTTTTGTTTAGGAAGTGCTATTAGCTAGGTGAGTGTTGTCCTTAGAATATCTGAGGTTTTCCAAATACAGCGTGGGCAAACTTCCTCCCATGCACCATCCCACTCTGACCCTGTTCCTGACCAATATTCAGGATCTTTGGACCCATTTCTTGGTGGCTTTGCTAATCAGATAGACTAATGTTCACAAAAATGGTAATAACTAAAACTAGATTGACATGTTGCCTTGAACGTTTTGATATCATTTAGAGCAATTAGGGTAGCCTCTTACAGTCTCCTTACCAATCTTATTTTCTCCTTGATGACCTTCTGTTTATCTTTTCAGTATGAAAAGTCTTCTTGACAGAGTATTCAGGAACAAAGCGAGAGTTAGATTTTCTGTGTGGCATTTGTCAACTCTGCACCATGTATCACTCCCAGCAATAGGCTTGTCTTTTCCTTGTATGTCTTGCCTTTTGATTTTTATATTTTTTAATATAAAATAAATGTATTGTTAATTTCTTAAAACATATTAGTCAATTTTATCATTTTAATAACTAAGATAATACATGTTCATTATTAAAAATTCTAAATATACAGGAGACTATATAGAAGAGAGTAAAAATTTCTTCATATTCACACTCTTCCTTTTCTATTCCCAGCTGTGGGTAACTACTGCCAGCAGTTTTGTGTGCATTTTCCCAGAAATTTATTCTTTACCCTTGAACAAGTACATCTTTTTTTTTTTAATTTAAAAAGTAATTTATATTTTTAAATCAATTAGTGGTTTACAAAGCTGAATAACTAAAAGCTATACAATTTTTTAAATGGCAGTTCCACCCGGCCGGGCGTGGCTCAGCGGTTGAGCGTCGACCTAGGATCCAGGTGATCAGGGTTCGATTCCCGGTCAGGGCACATGCCCGGGTTGCGGGCTCGATCCCCAGTCGGGGGTGTGTGGGAGGCAGCCGATCAATGACTGTCTCATCATTGATGTTTCTATCTCTCTCTCTCCCTCTCTTTTCCTCTCTCTGAAATCAATAAAGATATATTAAAAATAAATAAAAATTTAAAATGGCAGTTCCTCATCTGCCACCCCTCCACAGTCCTGATCATCAGAGACCCTACCCTCAACTTTTATCTCTTGGTTTCTGTTATTTCCTTAATATCTCTAAATGTGTTTATCCTGATCTTTTTTGATTTATCAAATTTATCCATCTCTTACGGTGAATAAAGATCGTGTGTTTTAACCCTCTCACCCATTTCTTTTTCCCCTATCCTTTCAACATAGTTATATCACAATTTTTTTTTTGTAATTCAGTGTTTACACTGTAGGGCAGTATAAATGTTGTTCATTAATAAGCTAAGTAAATTGTGATTTCAGTCATTTTTTGGTAAACTTTTTTCTCAGGTTAATAATTGCTCACGCCTGTGTGCATGATTGGGTGCATGTGTATATTGCTAGCTGATGCTTTTCTAATTCATCAGTGGATCTGTGAAATCTTTCAAAACATGGTCAACATTTCAGATAATATAGTAATTTTTCTTTTTAGTTGGAGATCTTCCTTCTAGAATCCTTTGTCTTTTCTAATCAAGGCTGATTGTTCTGTTGCATCTTATACATTTGTCATCCTGGGACCCTTGTTTCACCATTATCCTGGGAATTAAGTTCTTTCCTGTGTTAAATTCTCTGTTTCTGGATCCAGTGTTGTCTTATTTCTTGGTTTATTTTCTTATTTTCCCTAGGACATATCCTCCTGCAGGGTCCAAGGGAGAGAGTGAGTTTTAAATTTTTACTCATGTCTAAAAATTTCCATATTCTGCCTTCAAACTTAATTGATATTTGGGCTGGGTATAGAATTCTCAGATAAAAATAATTCTGAAAATGTTATTTCATTGTCTGCTAATGTTCTCTTTCGAAAATCCATGGCTCATCTGCTTCCTTATTCATATGTTACCCTATTTTCTATGGAAAGTTTTAAAAACTTATGTTTATCCCACATATTCTCAAATTTAAGGGAGGATCTATTTGGTGTAGATTTTTCCCTCCTACTACTCCCCAGGCTCTAACCTAGAGATTTTATTATAAGTAATTTTAATTTTGTATTCATTTGAAAAATTTATCCTCTCCATTTTCTCTTCCTATAACTTCTTTTGGCTGGAGGACTACCTTGATTGGTTGTTTTCATTTTTCTCAACTTTTCTCTACAAATTTTCATTTCTTTTTGCTACTAGAAAAATTTCTTAATCTTCCATCCATCATTTTTGTTTGTTTGTATGTTGGCTTTCATAAATTTTGTTTTTGAAACTCTTAAGAGCTCTTTTTATTCTTCAGATAGTTCCTTTTTTTTTTATGTCAGTATCCTGTTTTTGTTTCAAGGATGTCTTTCTGAGGATTTTTGTTTTCCTTTTCAAAGTATTCTCAGTTTCTCACATTAATCTCTGTCCTGATTTGTTTGCTTAGGTTTTTTGTTTTCATGCTAGGCATTTTCTTCAAATGTTTGGGATTCTTAGGTATTATGCAGCAGTAAGACACTAAACAGCTTTCTTTCCCCTGCCCCCCTTCAGGCAGTTCCCTGGGTTAGGAGTCCGGGTTTTGGAGAGTGTAAGGATAGCATAACCCAGCTGTTCCTCTCATCAGTCTTGCTTCCTGTGCAGCCATGAGTTACGGAACTAGGTATTTAATGAGCTCTTCTCAGCCTCTCCAAGGACCAATTCACACCATTAGTCCTCTGTTTTCTGAGTGAAAGTTTATCACGTGAGTGCCTGTGTATCCTGCATTTACACACACAAATCTCAGCCTGACTGAATTATGCAAAGGTGTTTAATGGCTTTCAGCAGCAATTCTGGGTCAGTGCAGATATCACATATTTGGCAGAAATTCTTCTACGTCTGTGGTTGGAGTTGTTTCCCAGTGTCTTCATTAGGTTTTATTGTTTCGTTTTGTTGGGTGTCTCAGGGAATTGAATAAATATGCTGTGTTTGGAAGTTTCTGAGAAAGTCTTTTAAATCCAATTGCTCCTGGCATTTTTTAAGGGTTTGAGTTTTTCCAGTTTTCCCTTCATTTACTTAAAAATTTCTGAGCACCTACTAAGCCTAGGACCTGATGGTAATTCTTTCAGGTCCTTACATTACCTAAGTATCTTTGATTATGTGATTTTCTTCACAGCTCCTCCCTTCACCCCCATTTTGTTTTTTCAAAAGTTTCCATCATGGGAAAGCTTCCTTTGCATCCATGATGGTTTTGGAAGTTTCTTTTGACCATCATCAAAATGCATTGGCTCAAGTGGTCCAAATCAGATCTTTGAGAGTATCTAATCTTTTAGGGTCTGTGTCACTTTTAAAGACACATGCTATGGAATTACATAGTAGAGTTGCACCAAAAGTGGATTTATGAAAATGTGTTTATAAATGTTTAGCTCCTCAAAAGGGAAAAAAACAAAGAGAGAAACAGAAAATAAGTTACACAAAAGGCTCTGAGAGGATGCAGTAAAATAATGTGAGGTGGAGAAACGGGATCAGTTGTTCCCTCAGGTGGTCTCAGTTCCTGCATGCCTCACCTCCTGTGAGCAGCTCTCAGTGCAGAATGTGAGCTGGGATGCTCCAGGATACGCGGTGATGCAAAGTCTTTGTTTTCCTGCAAACCCAAACCCAAACCAAGCTTCACCTGGTGCTCACTAAAGGAACCTTCACCTTTTCTACCACTAGGGGGAACAGCAGGCTGTGATGGACATAGGCATGGCGAGATGGTCGTGAGGCCACCAGTAGAGACCTTCAAAATACACTTTAAAGAACTTAGACTCTATGATTTTCACCTTGCACCCTGGTCCTAGTTGTTATTAAGTCACATTCCTAAAGTCAACAGGAATATATATTAAGACCTGTGCTCTTTTTCTGTTATCACAGCCACTAAAGAGGTCGTGGTCACTGTCACCCAAAATTCCTTCCACTTTCAGTTTCTGAGCTTCCATTGGATAGTTCAGAGTTAGATCAGGAGCAATAGTTTCTTAATCCTTTACTTGGCCTGAAAGGTGGAAATGTGGCATGCATGGAGAGGACAGACTGGGTATTTCACATGCTCTTCTTAAAGTTGAATGAAACTTATAGTTTATAAATTTACAAAATCTTAGAAGTGCACTAAATATTTAACAAGTATGGCACAGCTACCAATCAATCAGAAAAGACCATCGCCACAGGGGACCTCCACCAGGAACTTAGTGTTAGCTGGTTTACAACGCGTCTGCCCCCCAGAGTTGAACTCTTGCTGCCTCACTCTGCCCGTCAGTTTTAAGATCTGTGATGTCCGTTTCCCTCATCTGTTACATTTCAGCAGAATTAGTTCTGATCCCTTCTCCTTTTACATTCATTCATATATTCTAGTCTCCAGCACATTTGTATTTGTGAGTTCATAAATTTTCCAACATATTTCTATTGTCAGGATACCCGAAGAATTACTTCACTTCAACTGTTTTAAATTGGATTTACTCTTTCAAGGCTCTGTGCACTCTCCTGCTTAATCTCTTGATAAAGTCTAATTACTGGTGTTTGCTCATGTGTTGATCTTTCCAGGTCTTGCCTCAGGTCTTTCCAAGTTGTCTGCTTTCTTCATAGTACCTGAATTATCCACACACCCCTCCCACTCCCACCGCCTTTGTTTCACTATAGAAGAAGCTGATTTGTGTGATTTTATTTCTATTAGTTGTCTTTAAAGGTGTTTATTTGTGTTGGACTTACCTCTGATCTCAGTGGTTATTGGCTTCTGGAAGAGATCTTTTACTTCCTGCATAACCCAGAGTACAATTTTCTGTACAGAGTGGAACACTGATATTTAAAATTTTTTTGTCTGACTATCCAACTTAGTAGTAAAGTTATATTGCAGATGTCTTATCAAAAACATTTTATTTAAAATATTTAAAAATCATTCAGCAAACTTTTATCAGAATAAAGAGCAAAGAGAAGGAGAAAATTCTTCTCTAGGGCAAAATAACGAACTTTCCATTTTAACACTTTATCACCAGTTTTCTGTTTTTCATTGGGGTAGTTAATAATACGTTTTTGTTGAAAAAAATAATAGTCTCTTTGTAAATTTTGTGATGCCCTTGCACCTGTGTATTAATTACTGTCATGTACACGTTATACAGAACACTGGCATTTTTTTAAAAAGGCAAGAGGAAGCCCATTGTTTCTCAGAGCTTGTTAGCCCAGAGCATGTGTCAGCACTTCATACTTTTCCAAGGAGGGATCATTCGAATCAGCTCACAGTTAGCCGCGTGGATTTCTTGTACCTACCCATAAGTCATTCGAGATGGGGATACTGGTTTTTTTTATAAGCAGACAGTAAACATTGCTTTCAAAAGGTGCCAGGACTTCGTTCTAGTGTTCACAGTCAAATAAAACCACTAGTAATAGAACAAGGGTCAGATAAATCACTAAAAACTGCAGGTAACACAGACAACAGAATTTTTGCCAAGAGTTTACCCCAAAATCCTATCATCTAAGTGGTTTGATTTTTCATGTTTATTTTCCCTGCCCTCCCTTCACATTGTCAGTTGTCTATAGGAATAAAGAATAAAAGCAGGGACAGAGTAAATACGCACAGACTATTCTTAGGATCTTGTTCATTAAGAATGTTGGTAGAATTATTTTCTTAAAACTACTTAAAGTAACATGAAAGATATATCTTCGTCTTCAACTGAGGACTGTTTCACAATAATCTTATTGGTTTAAAATGCCAGATGTGAGGTATTAAAACATCTGGAAAAATAGGCCTACTGCCCTGACACTAAAATGAAGCAAACGAATTAAAACATTTATTTCAATATCTTTCTGTTTCATCATCCAGGCTATACAAAGAAGGGGGGGAATAAATTTAGAAATTCAATATGTAAGAATTACGAGGAAAAAGGTAACTAGGGAGAAAATTCAGGCTCAAAGATATTACAAAAAAGTTATAGGGGGGAGTCGTTATATTTTGCCTTTATTTCCACATACATGTGCTATCTGAACATAATTGTAAGTAAATACACTCGAACTCTTAAATATATGTATAATGTACACATATATGTAAATTGTAATGTTGCTAAGGATTCACATAGCTATGGTAGTTACTTAATACTAGCTGTGCAACGTAACTTTTTACCAGTCTCCCCCGGTGGGAGACAGGAGTCACAGCCGTGCCTGCCTGGGCGCTGGGGGAGCATTGAAGGCTGCGGTGCCTAGGGCCAGCAGGCCTGGCCCCGGGCAAAGCCAGCCCACCTCTTACCGGACAGCTCCAAGCAAAGGGCGGTTTCTACATCTGCAAGTGGTTGGAAAATATCAAAATAAGAATAATATTTCATAACACATAAAAAGTATGTGAAATTCAAATTTCAGTGTCCAAAACGAAGTTGTATTGGAACCCAGGCATACACACAGTCATTTATGTATATTCTTTCCTGCGGCATCAGCGGCATTGAGTAATTGTAACAGAGATGGTGTGACCTGCAGAGCCTAAGATATTTACCAGCTGTTCCTTTACAGAAAAGCTTGCCAGCCTTTTTTACCTACTAAAGTTACTTTGAACAATCTGGTGCATATTCGCACTAAACAAATGTTAATTGTTATCATTATTATTATATTTTATATAAAATAAATGACATTCATGTAGCTAAAAATACATCAGAGTCTGAAAAGTTTCATGACATATTGTTTCTGAAAATAACACTAAAAAGAAAAAAACTGAGGCATCCTGAATGATAATGTGGGGGGAAAAAATAAAATAAATTAAAAAGAAAGAGAAAAAAACCCTATTAATTATAAGTTATTGTTTAAAAATAAAAATGCCCTAGGAGTACGTACAGTACACCTAGCTCACTTAACAAGGGACTTATTTTCAGAATATTTATAAAATATATGTATTTTTTATGAGAAAACTTTCAAGTTAACAGATTACACCTCCTTCCTTCTTAATTTTCTTGTCATATGATCAATTTATGTGCTTACCGCAGTGCTTCAGTTCCAGACATAGTCTGATTCCCTATCTTAGCTCTCCATTTTTACCTACTGTCTGATCCTGCTCAGTGGAAATTCTAGCCACATGCCTGCAGTCTTTGGATGGTAGAAAGAGGAGAGAAAAGACACAGGCACCAAGAGTTAATGACAAGAACTTCAGTGTGTATGTGATCAAGGCTGGGTCTGGTCAGGTGGCACCCCTTTGGACAGAGCTCTAAATACAATGCATACAAGCCCTCGAATTCATCTCTTTGGACAGAGGCAAACCAAATTCTTATCCTAAACCAATATCACCCTATTGTGTTTGCCAAAGAATTAAATAGCCACGTGTTTTCAGGCCAAATTGACCCATCCATTAAAATTTTTTTGAGGCAATTAAAGAAATACATTACTGAGTTACCTTAGTTTATTTCATCCCATCCTTATTTTCCCCAGACTTAGACTTTCCTGGCAATCACACAAGCATTTGCTCAGATTCAGTGAGATGTGCTGATGTGTACGTGATTGGTTTGTGTAGACAGATCAAATCCTCCCTTGGCCCTCTCAGGCTATGTGGGGTTTCCAAACCCACTTGTATCAAGTCTGTTTTCTTTAAACCCTACCTCTACATCCCCACAATCTATTTCTATATCTTTTTATCCAAAGTCTTCAGCAATTGGGCCAAGTCACTATTCATCAACTGTGCAATTAGAAATCGGACAACCAAAACCAAAGAAGCTGGCACTCAAACACACCCTGCTCCTTGATTACAGCTCCAGTCTGATTTGCAGAAGAGTTTTTCAGGCTGAGCACTGGCTGATGTTCACCTAGATAGCTAGTACCAGAAACCGAGTTAGCTTTAAGGAAAGTTCCCCACTGGGAAACTGACATTTGGTTTTTGTAATAAAGTAGAACTGTTTTCTAAGTTAGAAATATTGAAGCTGTTTAATTTCAAACATGCTTCAGGAAACTTATTTGAAATACCCCAAATTCAAAATGTGACAAAAAGAAAAACTAAAATAATGGTTAATAACTTCAGTATATAAAGAGTTCATACAAATCTAAATCTATAACTAAACATTAAAAGCAAAGAAACAGCCCTAGTGGGTTTTTCCCAATGGTTAGAGCATCGCTCCCATGGACTGAAGAGTCCTGGGTTTGATTTTGGCCAAGGGCATGTATCCCTGGCCCAGAGGCAACCAGTCGATGTGTCTCTCTCACATTGATGTTTTCCTCTCTCTCTTTCTCTCTCTCCCCCTTCCACTGTCTCTGAAAAGCAATCGAAAAAATATCCTCTGATGAGGATTAAAAAATAAATAAAAATAAAAGCAAAGAAACATGCAGACAATTTTCATTTGCAAAGACACGAGCAGATCATTCACAAAAGAGAATACTACAGGTTAGCAAATCTATTGCAAAATGTTTAGCTTTACTAATATTCAAAAAATATTCAAACCAAGGCAGTGAGTTATTTTTCTTTACCCTATGTGTCATTTGATGTGTCATTTCATGCCTCATGTAATTTGATATGAAAAATATTTTTAAAAGATAGAACTCCCTTCTTGAAATGGAACAGTAAAATGAGCAAAATCACACATTATGGGGTATATGTTAGTTCAACCCCACCAGAAAGCTACTTGGTAGTCTGTTATCAAGACCCTTAGATTTTGCCATGTGCTTTGATAATGCTGTTATAAAGAAAATTTTAACTAGAAAAATCTTTATACACAAAGTTGCAAATTATAGTGCTATTTATAATAGTGCAAAAGAACCCCTGTTACGATAGGGATTTAATTAAACTCACTATAACTTAACAAACAATTCAAAATGTTTATGAGTTATAAAACAAAAATCTTAGGATATAATGTTGAGCAAAATACAGGATATAAAATTTTATATACAACATAATCACAGTCCTTTAAAACTGCACTGATACAGTAGCTGCAAGCCACATGTGACTCTACATTAAAAATCATTTCTCAGGTTCATTAACCTGAGCTTTTTCTACAGTGACCTCAATGCAACATATGCTTAGTCAAATGTTTCTTTGGACTCTTGACATAGTGCTGATGGGCCCTTCGAGGTCCATGATTAGAGTCCACCCACTCGGGTATCAGCCACTTCATATCGATCTGTCTAGTTGTTTCCTTGGCTTTTTTGATGGCTGGTTCAGTGCATGGCTATCTGGTTGGTTGTTGCTAAAATATTTTATATGATTGGGGACAGAAGGAGTTTATGATAGATTGGAATACTAAATAAGTTATTGTTCTGTCTAAACTCTGAAGGTAAATCTGTATCTTAATTATGTAAAAATGTGTAGGCCTTTTCCAGTTAGCTAGTTAGCTCCAGTGGGAACAAATTATAGCCATCAACTTAGATATGCTTGAAATATGGGAAGAACCGGTCCTCATGAGATTCAAGCTGGAAGAAATGTGCGATGAACCAGCTAAGGGAAATTCTCTGGTGTCTAGATATTTAGTGGAGGGAGAAGAGTTGCACTGAAAGTGACAGCACATGGGATTTAAGTTTGCAGTGTGATAGAGCAATTTAAAAGGCAGGCCTGGAGCAGGGTCGGGGGGCCAGTTGCTTTTAGCAATGAAATGCCATATCACAGAGCAAGAAGGTGGCGATCTTTCTTGAGCCACTAGCGGAACTACCCCGAGATGATGACACAGAACAGTGGGAATGGAGGGGGAAGGATGGGAGGAAGATCAGTGAATTGAAAAGTCAATGGTGTGAATACTCAAGGCATGATGAGTGTTATGAGCAAAGAAGGAATTTATGTATGTAAGGGTAGACTTTGGCTCACTGGCATGTAAGCATAAAATGAGTTAGGATATGGAGTGTAGGGTAATTTTAAGTAGAAAGATCAGTGTGCTCTAAAATAGTCTTTGAAAGGAGATTGCTACTTGATTACTTGGCTAAACTGAAATACTAGAAAATATTTAAGGAAGTAGTCCTATCTTCTCGTACTTCGAGGGCCGAGGGCTTCAGGGCCGAGAGGGTTACTCCTCGGTCTGGGGGCGTGTGACCCGTAACCCTTCCCGCAGTCTCCTCCCCTTTTCTCCTCCTGCCACTCGCTGGTTTGCACTCGTTCTTTACAAGGGCCTGCTTTGTGATCTCATCTCATTGCCTAGAAACCTTGAACCTGGAGGCAATAGGCAAATATGTTCTATTTTTTGCTTCTCTAAACATCCTGTACAGGCAGAATACATTGATTCATAGGCAGGAATTATAATGTTAGAGCCTTCAGGAGCCCTCTTCAAGCCTAGAGTGTACTCCACATTTGATCGCAAATAATCACTTGCAAAGATTTGCAAAGACTAAGTAAATCATGGAGGAAATGGCATCTGCCCAGCTGAGTTTGCTGCCCTTATCGTTTCCATCCCTATTGTCTGATTTGGATAGATAGGGAGTGTCTTTATTTCTCATTTCAACTGCTTCGTTTATATATTGTATCTGTTCTCTTGGTTTGCTTTGAGGTTGAGAGCATTTTTAGAGATTTTTAAGACACTGGAAGAAACATTCAAGTATCGAATGAGTGAAATTGACGGAAACCTGAATGATTTTCCAGTTAGATGTATATGGACTTGAAATCATGAATAGATTAACTTTGTGCAATTCCAGTAAGTAGAAAGATTTCACTGGGTTTATGGTTTGGCCAGAGATTTGAGGTAAGGGCACTGCCTAACCAAGAGGTTCTTCCATGGCCATTTTGCCATCTCTGATGGTTGCTGCCAGTGAAAGCTACTGCCAGTGTGTTGGGCTTGTAGCTAAGCTTTGCATGCACTCTTTCATCCTGTCATCCCAAACCCTGGGGATAGAAGGAAACTGAGGTTCAGTCACTTGCCCAAGGTCACAAGGAGTATTTAAGATGGAGCCTTTGTTTCAAACCAGTCTCCAGCTCATAGCCCTGACCCTTTCCTTCTCCCCGCTCCATCCAACAACAGGATCTTGGCACTGAATATGTTTTGAATTCTGGTCATGTTGACATCAGACAGGACACATAACAACGTGATCCTGATGGAGCTACAAAGTCAAATACAGCAAGCTTTTTCCTAAGTAATTGAGGGAGGAAACCCTTATTCAGAAGACCAGGCTTGCAAATTTTTTTTCATAAGGCTCTGGAGTTATTTTCCTTTTGAGTCATTGCACTTATTTACCCAGTTGACATATGTAAATGAAATAAATACCTGAGAGAGTATGTTCCTGAGTCACTAACATCCATGTTTGTTAAGGATGTATGTGAATTTTTTTTATGGAAATAAAGTATCCAAAGTTGGATAAGCTACAAATGATAATTTTGAGTCAAATTTTACATCATCATGGGTTATTACATAAAAAAGTCAACTAGTCTTGGTCTTTTAATAATGACCTCGCTGGGCGGGGCTCAGCAGTTGAGCATCGACCTAGGATCCAGGAGATCGCAGTTCAATTCCCAGTCCGGGCACATGCCCGGGTTGCGGGCTCAATCCCCAGTTGGGGCCGTGCAGGAGGCAGCAGGTCAATGACGACTCTCCCATCATTGGTGTCTCTCCCTCCCCCTCTCCCTCTCCCTTCCTCTCTCTGAAATCAATAAAGACATATATTTTTTTTTTAATTAAGGTAATAATGACCTTTAATAAGGTAACATAAGATATTCTTCAATGAGTTATGTCTCAGAGGAAATAGTGAAGCAGAATTTTCCCAGATCTCCTTACAGGTTTGTGGGTTTAAATTCTTCTCTGCTTTGCGTTTGTTCTCCTTTCTCCCTGTAATCTCTCCATCTGTCAAGATGCAACTCAGCGACATTTGCTTTTCAGTCAAGTCTTTCCTTCTTGCATGACCCCCCTCCTCTGTTGGCCATCACGTGGACCTGGAATACACACTGGCACTCCTGTCTTTAGTCTTCCAGGACACACACCCCATCTCCAGAATGCCAGTCCCAGCTTCTAACAAACCCTTATTGTGTGTGTACTGAGTGATGGGCAAACGAGGAGCAGGACTGTGTGCTGGGGATGCAAGGAAGGAGCCAGTCTAGCGAGGGCTCGGGAGAGGATTTCTTGGGGAAGTCAGGTAGATCTGGGCCTTGAAGGATTAGGAGTGAGGACAGCATTATAAGCCACAGGTCAGGAATGTTCAGTCGTGCTTGTGTGACAGTGCTGACATTGAGTCCATTTATGGGGACGAGAGCATTTGTGTGGGGTTCAGATGGAAGGTGTGCACTGGGGTCAGGCTGTGCTCAGCTCTGAATGCCAGACTGAGGAACCTGGGGGCTTTACTCTATAGGCAGCATTAGTCAGTCTTGTGTTAGCAGGCGATGGCAATGTTTTCTGCAGATTAGAGATCTTGAGAATTAATTTGAGATGTTAGAGATTAGAGTTATGAGACCCCCTCACTGATGGCTTCAGCAGGTATTTTTCTGATGACAGTGGAAGATACTGAATGGTCCATTGAGGTTACAAACTGGGGAGTAGATAGCCTGTCCTCCATGCGCCAGGGATCAGGGTGAATGTTCCCAGTTTTGTGCTCTACCTTTCACTGGTTCCAGCCCATGGGAGGAGGGTTACTTGATCAGCATTGTCTTAGTCCGTTTGGCCTATATCAAAATACCATAGACTGGGTGGGTTATAAACAGCATTTATTTCTCACAGATCTGGAGGCTGAGAAGCCCAAGATCTAAGTGCAGGCAGTTTTGGTGTCTGGGGAAGGCCTGCTTCCTGGTTCATAGATGTTTGTCTGTCTTGTTCTGTCCTCACATGGCAGAAGGGGTGAGGGAGCTCTCTGAGATCATTTCTGTAAGGGCACTAATCCCAGTCACCGCCTGATGACTCTACCTCTTAATACCATCACAATGGTATTGTTCACTTTAACGTGTGCATTTTAGAGAGGCACACATTTACCCCAGGCAAGGGGTAAATGTGGGGGCAAGGGATTTGTGACTGCATGGAGACCAGCCAAGCCAATGTGCTCTCTTGCTCACAGCCTGCCCTCAGGTTCTGTGGCCACTTTGCCCTTCCCATGTCCATCTCTGTGTGGGGACACAGACCAGGCACGCCCATCTAGTCTCTGCTTCCTCACCTGCATCCATCCAGGCCACCCTTCATTGGGAGAGACACTTGCTTTCAGTCCAGTACATGTGGTGGCTGGTGGCTGACAAGAAATCAGAAGCCCCCTTGGGCCTCAGGCATAGGCCAGGCCCACGTAGTTGACAGGGAGCCTGTGTTTAGCTCCCTGTAAAACCCTGATCCTCAGCCATACATGTGTCTCCTACACGGCTGTTTTGTTTTCCTCCTTGAAACCCCATGCACTGGCAAATGACTAAACAAGTGCTATGAAGTCCCCTGGGACCTGCTGTTCCTCCTAGATTGCAATTCCTACTGAGCAAAGTGGATTATGCCTCATGCTCTGCACGTTGCACTACCTTGTGAAGTATTGTGAAAATCTCATTTAGTCCATTTAGGATGTAGTCCAGGGGCCTTGATATGGAGCATGTCGGTTTGTAAATATTCTCAGTTGGGGGTGGGGGGAACATAAAGAATTTTCACTGTGGAGTGAAAAGACTCACACAGCATAATGTCAGGATATTAACTCACCTTAATTGGGAAAAACAAAAAAGAATGAAGCTGGCAAGGTTAAATTTTCATAGCAGGGACTCAGACACTTGGCTGGATGTGTCTACTCACACTTCTATCCCAACAGTGGGGTAGAGCATTGCCTTCCACGTTGTCCTACTGGTTCATCAAGCTTTCCACACCTCCCTCTCCACATGTGATTTGTGAGTCAGCAGCATCAGCCTCACTCAAAAGAGCTTATTTGGGAGGGAGATGTATCTAGGTATACCAACCAAAAGTATTTGATATAATAAGAAACAGAAGCTATAAGTCAAAATAGCTTCAGAACTATAAAAGGTGCTTATTGGCTGATATTACTAAAAAATCTAGAGGCATAACTAAATTTAGGCATGGGGTTTTGGGGGTTCATTTATTTTTTGTTTTAATTTATTTTTCAGTTACAGTTTACACACAATAGTATCTTAGTTTCAGGTGTATAATATAGTGGTTAGACATTATATACCTTAAAAGGGATCATCAAAGTGATCTAGTACCCATCTGACACTATGCATAGTTATGAACAACATTATTGACTGTATTCCCTGTGCTGTACTTTACATCCCCATGGCTGTTTTTATAACTGGCAATTTATACTTCTTAATCCCTTTTCACCTTTTTCACCCATCCCCCCCAATCGCCCTCCTATCTGGCAACCATCAATGTTTTCTCTGTATCTATGAGTTTGTTTCTGTTTTGTTTGCTTTGTTTTTTACATTTTACATATAAGCAAAATCATATGGTATTTGTCTTTCTCTGCCTTGCTTATTTCACTGAGCATAACACCCTCTAGGTCTGTCCATGCTGTCTGAAATGGCAAGATTTCATTCTTTTTATGGCTGAGTAATACTCCATTGTATATATGTACCACAGCTTCTTTATCCAGTCATCTGTAGATGGACACTTAAGTTGCTACCATATCTTGGCTATTGTAAATAATGCTGCAGTTAACATAGAGGCAAATACATCTTTTTGAATTAGTGTTTTGGATTTCTTTGGATAAATACCCAGAAATAGAATTGCTGGGTCATATGATAATTCTATTTTTAACTTTTTTAGGAATCTGCATACTGTTTCTGATAGTGCCTGCAGCAGTTTGCAATTTCACCAACAGTGCACAAGCATTTCCTTTTCTCCACATCCTTGCCAACACTTGTTGATTATTGATGATTGCCATTCTGACAGGTGTGATATCTCATTGTGGTTTTAATTTGCATTTCCTCCCAGCCTTCAGAGTTTCTGTTGAGAAATCAAATGATAGTCTTATAGGCGCTCCCATGTATGTAACTAACTGCTTTTTTCTTGCTGATTCTAAGATTCTCTCTGTCTTTGACTTTGGAATTTTGTGTTTTATAGTTGGTTGAGCCACTGCTTTACTAAGTGTTTGCTTTTGTCAGTGAGAATTTTTTCTTTGTTATATTTTCTTATTCATATTTTCATCTTTCTTTTCTTCTAAGAGAAGTTCCTTTAACATTTCTTGTAATGCTGGTTTAGTGATGATAAACTGCTTTAGCTTTTTCTTGTCTGGCAAGCTCTTTATCTCTCCAATTCTAAATGATAGCCTTGCTGGGTAGAGTAATCTTGGTTGTAGGTCTTTGCACATTGAACATTTTGTGCTATTCCCTCTGGTCTGCCAAGCTCCTGTTAAGAAATCAGCTGATAGCCTTATGTGAGCTTCATTGTACACAACTAACTGCTTTATTTTTATTACTTTTAAGATTCTTCCTTTTCTTTAACCTTTGACATTTTAATTATGATGTGTCTTGTTGTGGGCCTTTTTGGGTTCATCTTGTTTGGGATTCTCTGCACTTCCTGAACTTGTATGTCTGTTTTCTTTGCCAGGTCAGGGAAGTTTTCAGTCACTATTTCTTCAAATAGGTTTTCAATGCCTGTTCTCTCTGTGATGTGAATGTTGATATGCTTATCCCAGAAGTCCCTTAAACTGTCCTCATTTTTTAAAATTCTTTTTTTCTGTTTTATATTTCAATTGTGTGTCTTCTACTACCTTGTATCCCAGATTACTGATTCAATCCTCCGCTTCATCTAATCTGCTGTTGATTGCCTCTAGTGTATACTCTATTTCAGTTATTGTATTCTTCATTTCTGACTGGTTATTTTTTCATATTTTCTATCTCCTGTTTTAGGTTTTCTACCTTTGTTGAAGTTCTTACTGAATTCATCTGTTCTTCCCCTAGGTTCATTAAGCATCCTTATAACCAGTATTTTGAACTCTGTATGAAGTAGGTTGCTTGACTTCATTTCATTTAGTTTCTTTTTCTGGGGTTTAGTCCTGTTCTTTCATTTGGATCATGCCCCTTTGACTCCCTATGTTTGTTTCTATGTATGAGGTAAATCTTCTGTATCCCCCAGCCTTGACAGAGTGGCCTTATGTAGAAGGTGTTCTCTGGGGCCCTCTGGCTCATTCTCCCTGGTCAACTGCACCAGGTACTTCAGGGGTGTCTCCTGTGTGGATTGTGTGTGCCCTCCTGTTTTAGTTGAGGCTCAGTTGCTCTTGACACATCCATGAGTGGGTTTGACACAGAATGACTGCCTGTGAGGATTGGCCATGACTACATTGGATGAGCTGTTGTGGGAGGGCTGACTCCATGGAGCAGAAGTCACTTTTGTGAGGCTCTTGTGCCAGCTGAGCCTGCCCTTCAGGTGTGTGTTTGTAGAGCTGGTTGGGTGGTACTCTGATGTGGTCTAAAGTTAGCCACTGCTGTTCCAGGCTTAGGGCCTCTTGGTAGGAGCTACAAAGTGATCTGTGGTTGATTGTGACTTGTGTTATGCATGGAGTCGCTTGGGAGAGACTATGCTATGAACTGAATCTGGCTGGCACTTGTGTTGGGCTTGGGACCCTTTGGTGGGCACCACGATGTGAGCTGAGGCAAGCTGCCACTTTTACTGGGTCTTTGGCCACTTAGTTTAAACTACATTCTAGGCCAAGATTGGCCACTGCTTAGGCCAGACTTAGGGCCACCTAATGGGAATTACAATGTAAGCTGAGACTGGTTGCCACTTGTACTGGTCTTGGAGCTACTTAGCAAGATTTAAAAGTTATGCTGAGCCTGGCTAGACATGGCTCAGTGGTTGAGCATCGACCTAGGACCCAGGAGATCGTGGTTCGATTCCCAGTCGGGGCACATGCCCAGGTTGTGGGCTGGATCCTCAGTCGGGGGCATGCAGCAGGCAGCCAATCAATGACGACTCTCTCATCACTAATGTTTCTCTCTTCCTCTCCTTTCCTCTCTCTGAAATCAATAAAGATATATTTTTAAAAAATAAAAGGTATGCTGAGGCCAGCCACTGCTTGTTTGGGGTTTGCAGACATTTGAGAGGTTTTGCAAAAGTCCACAGCACAAGCTGGGGCAGGATGCTTGTGTGGAGGAGTCACTGGAAGAGGCTCGGGCTGGGCAGGCGTGTCGGGGGGGGGGGGGGCACGAGGGTGGGGTGAAGGGACTCAGCTAGGCTAATGAAGAGCAGTGACTTAGCTCCCACCTGTGCCATGCTACCTGCGTGGGAGGAGGGTTCACCAAAGGAACATAGCGCCTTCCAGTGCTTCCGTCCCAGGAGCCCGTTACCCTCACCCTGCGCCCTGGCCCTCACCTTGAAGTCGGTTTAGTTCCTCCCCATTTGTTCCTGGTGCTTTTCGAGCTGCTGCTCCTGCAGTGGAGCTTAGAGGGGGGAGTTTGTGAGTGAGTCTGCCCACTGGTTCTTTAAGATCGACTCTGCATCCTGCAGCCCTTTGTCTTTCTCGGCTGCAGCCCCCCCCCCCCACTGTTGTTCACAGCCAGATATTATAGGGAATCCTCTTCTCAGCGCTGGGGAGCCGGGTGTGGGGCTGTGGCCCCTGGCTGCTCAGGGGGGACCTCTGCATCCCAGATACCCCTCCCGATTCTAACTGCCACACGGTGTGGGAGCTGCCTGTTCCATGCCTCCGCCCCTCCTACCAGTCACAACATGGCTTCTTCTTTATATTCTTAGTTATAGGAATTCTTTTCAGCTTGCCTTCATGGTTCTCCATGATGGTTTTTCTGTAATTTAATTGTAATTTTGACCAAGCAGTCACAGCCAGGTGCGCAGGACCTGGTTTTAGATGGCTGCTAGGCGCTCCTGAAGCTACATGAGCCCTCTTCCACACTCTTCATGAAAGCAAGTTTCTCTGTTCCAGAGTTCCCAGCAAAAGTCCTGGGTTAATTAAACCAATTAAGCTGTTTAGCTGAACTGAAGATTATAAGCCAGGGAAGAGATATTCTGATTGATTGACCCAGGCCTAAACCAACCAGGGTGCCAGGGGAATGGGATGTTCTGAGCCTCCAGTTAGCAGTAGAGGTGGGCTCAGTCCCAGGCAGGCTTCTTTGTTGCCTGAAACTCAATCATAACATGTAGAAATCGGGGCTGGAAAGTATCACCTGTATGTCTAGAAACGTGCCCATACACCATAGCTTATGTCCTAGGAAAGGACGACTCCCCAATTCTGCCACCTTTATTTGTGACCTGAGGGTGGGAATTTTTTGAAGTGAGTGTGGTTGTGGGAGGAACACCTGGCAAGCAGATGTGGATGAAGCTCTCTAACTTTTGGGTAATGAGTGCATTTTCTAAGAGGAGTGATTTGACTCTGGAGTAGCTTTGATTAGCATCTTCATTACAGAGCAAGTTGACTAATTGCTTGAGAATTCATTAAGGTTATATGTTACCAAGGTTGGTTTGATAGTATAACTTCGGGTAAAAACTGAAGGTTAGAAATAATCACATTTCTATCTCCAGGTAATTACATAGTCTCCACATAACCTCTGCAATCCTGTATGAAAATTATAGTGAAATGTAGGGAGAAATTGTGCTCCAATAAAAGGGAAGTGTATGCTCTAAAAATATTTTTCCACTAGTATTTTTATCAGGGGATATATATATATATATATATATATATTAGTAATAATTCTAGAAATATAGATGCACTTTGGGCAAAGAATTATCTTTGTTTTCATTGTTTAAAATAGTTAATTCTGGTGCCCCAAATTAAACACAGCTTAGTAAACACAAAAATGAAGCCTAGTATGTAGCTGTTAATTCAGATCTTAAGGATTTGGTCATGAATAATTTTTGGTGAGAATTTATGACAGTGTGCCATGTACAACAGGATTCTTGTGGCTTTGCTTGCTTTCTCTTAAGTTCGAAGGGAAGTTATCTCAGCAGATTTATTAGTGTTCTCTTCTTCCTGTCAACCTGAGAGTTTACGTCATGAGAACAGCTCGTATGTGTCCTGAACCATTTGCATGTAAATCCTGATAAAAGTTACTACAGCTCAGGCCAAGGCTACAAAATCGGATGCATACAGAAGACAGGTGGGACTTCAGAAACACAGTTCACAGACTGAGTAATCAAGTAATTCACGCCTTGTTTTTCTGATGATTTCTTTCAGAACCGAATGGAGGAAAGCAAAGCACTCTTTAGAACAATTATCACGTATCCCTGGTTCCAGAACTCCTCAGTTATTCTGTTCTTAAACAAGAAAGATCTTCTAGAGGAGAAAATTATGTATTCCCACCTAGTCGACTACTTCCCGGAATACGATGGTAAGTCAGCCCTCCAGCCAGCCCAGTAGCTGGGGAGATGGTTTTCCTCCCAGGACCAGCGCAGGAGCTACCACCCTGCAGAGCACCCGGCTGCCTTTGCCCTCAGAAGCATGCGTGTTGTGACTGATGAAGGATGAGTATTTGTTTGCTCCATCTTTTGATGACATGAAACATTTCATTCCCTAACAATACTGAGAGATACAGCAAAAGAAAACAACTTCTTGCATGTTTTGCAATGAGTATATCAGAAGAGGGAACAATCCAGCAGTGTTAACCAATTGTGTACCAACCATTATAATTCCCTCTGTATCTCCCTTTCATTTGGTGACAGTCTGCCTCTGCCTCTCTCTGAAGAGAGAACGCCGTTTTGGGGTCAAGAGCCATGCTCTGAAGTCAGCTACCCAAGTTCAAATCTATGCTTCCTCTTTATAGAACCACGATCAAGTCACTTAGTTTCTCTGGGCTTTAGGACCAAACTCATGGGATTATTTTGTAGACTCTGATAGATAACATATGTGTGACATTTTAGCATAATGACTGGCATGTAGTGAATATTCAGGAAATATTTACTTTGGGGAGGCTTTATGGGCCGATGAAGGACCATCCTCCTTAGGAAAGTTGCCCATACTTTAAGCTCTTTCTCTAGTATTTAGAATCAATAGCAATCCAGTATTCATATGGCTTTGCATTATTTACTTCCTTCTTTTAAACAGATCTTGCCTCCCCAACTAGACTGTAAAATCCTGAACAACTGTACAGAACATCCAACCCATTCTGAGAAATACTTGATCAACTAATAATAAAATGTATCCACTGATTTGTTGTTCCACCCATTCATTCATCCATTGGTTGATTCTTGTATGTGCCCTGACTGGGACTTGAACCCTAACCTGGGCGTATCAAGACGGGAGCTACCTGGCCAAGGCCTGCACCTAGCCACTCTAAATAAAGTGAAAGAGTTACAGCTGCTGCCCCATAAGTTTTATTGAAACAGCCACATCCATTCATTTAGGCACTATGACTGCTTTCATGCTACAACAGCAGAATTAAGTAGTTATGAGAGAGATCAGATGCCTAAAATATTTACTCTGGCCCTTTACAGAGAAAGTTTGCCAAACCCTGGTCTAGATAGAATGGTAGTTAGAGGACAAGCTTTGACTGTCAGAGTCCCAGCCCTGCTACTTGCCATGATGCCTTGGATAAGTTTATTCAACTCCTCACTTTCTTCCTAAGTAAAAAAGAATTGAATGGAGTCATAAAGTCAAGTCACTTAGCATAATACCTACCACAGAAGAGCATAAACCCAAAGATCTATTGTAGAGGGTGCGTAACAGCAAGAGAACAGACTAGTTTTACATTAATTTCATCAACAATGGTATCTGGGAAGGATATCAGTTCAACATTGTTTCTGTTTTTCTAAAAGCTCCCTCAAAGACAATTACTTCAAAAAACTACGATTCAAAAAACTATTCAATTTGGCTTCATAGCTCTCCGAATATACAAACACACAGGGATGGCCTTTTACTCATCCTTTCATTCCACGCGCGTTGGTGTGCTGCCCAAGGAAGAGAGACGGTGCATGTTTAAAGAACTGAAGGTCCCGTCCCAGATTCATGATAGATTCTGAAGGCTGGCGAACTGAAAGTAACATTTGTCTGTGGTGTTATCAGCAATTAGAGATAGTGCCGTTTTTGTTAGCACTGTGTTCCCATCTCTTCTCCAAGTACATTTTCCTTTGCGTGGTGCTGTTCCTTTAAAAACAAGTACTTTCCCACCCTAAACAGTGTTTTCACTGTTACCCCTTTTAATCTGCCACTAGCCTGCCACCAAGTCATAAATGCCTGAAACTGTATTCCTTAGTCTCCCTGAGAAAACTATGGAAGGAACTAACTTCATGTGTAGTTCACTTGCTCTCCCATGGCAACAGGCTAGTGCGTTAAACGCAACATCTGCCCAAGTAAGACGGGCACAGAGCATCTGGCTTACACCAAAACACACGTGCTTGCCTCACCCCCTGGAAAGAGAGATTCATCATTTTTCTCAGAATTTGGTGAGAATCAGCAGATGGGAAATGACCTCTCCCCCCTCACATAGTGCCCACATGTCGACCAGCGTGTTTCCATGACATGCTTGCGTTCAGGATGACAGAAGGCAGACCCAGCACAGCCTGCCCACCAAGGCTCAGGTTGCTCGGTGCAGCACACAGCCACATCACACATCGGTTGTATTTTTCTGCAACAAAGCCTTTTTCCCCCCTCTCTATACGACATCTTCCTGATCTGTTTACATATCTCCTTTGTCATATTTTCCTCAGACTCCCCATCACTGTATTTTCCGTCCAACATGTGCCCGTTGGGAATGTCTTAACATCGGAAGGTGGTGGTTACTGTTCTTCTCCCCCAGTATACACCTAACGCACATAGGACACTTGGCCCCGGCAGGAAGGCAGTTAGTCACAAAGCAAACGCAGCTGTCGTTTTAGGAGATCCGAAGCCCTTGTAAGATGAGCTAAGACTGAACAAATGCTAGGCCCACTCTGCAGTGATGTTTTTGTAATAAACATGTTTATGGTATTATAAATTTCACACTTCCACATTTCTGCACTTACAAGGTTTTAATCGTAATGAGTGCCAGTTTGGTATTTCTCTTTAGGAAGGGAAACTATCATTTCCACATGGACTTGAATTGCCAAATTGTTCAGGGGCTGTGGAATTCTGTTTCTGCTATCATGGCTATAATGATTTCTTTGTAGTTTGTGTTCATTCATATAACATAATTATACTTAAAAAACATAACATACTCCAAGTGCTCTTTAATGAACTCGAGTCTAGTTCTGATATTCTTCAGAGTAAAAAGGAAAATAAAGAAAAAATAGGTAGACCCTTTTTCCCAAATAGGGTAAGTACAAAAGCATATGGAAGCTCATTCATTCACAAACTGTCCCTCTCCTCCCTTGGCCAACAGGACCCCAGAGAGATGCGCAGGCAGCCCGAGAATTCATCCTGAAGATGTTCGTGGACCTGAACCCGGACAGTGACAAAATTATCTACTCCCACTTCACGTGCGCCACAGACACCGAGAACATCCGCTTTGTCTTTGCTGCCGTCAAGGACACCATCCTCCAGTTGAACCTGAAGGAGTACAATCTGGTCTAATTGTGCCTCCTCGACACCGCCCTTCCCTTCCTTGGTGGGCTATTGAAGCTATACAGAGGGACTGTATTTCTGTGGAAAACAATTTGCATAATACTAATTTATTGCCGTCCTGGACTCTGTGTGAGTGTGTCCACAGAGTTTGTAGTAAATATTATGATTTTATTTAAACTATTCCGAGGAAAAACAGGATGCTGAATACAGTCCCAGCACATTTCCTCTCTCTCTTTTTTTTTAGGCAAAACCTCGTGATTCAATGTATTTTAAATTCTCAGTCATGCACTCACAAAGATAAGTTGTTTCTCTCTCTCTCTCTCTCTCTCTTTTCTATTGAGCAAAACGAAGCTGATTTCCTTTTCCCTAGCCCATACCTCTCTCCTGATTTCTCCCTGGTTACAATGGCCTTTATCCTGGTTCCATTCTTGGTCAGGTTTCTCTCTCGAATGAATCAGTTCAGGACAACATCATTCAAAAATTTAAGCCATCAACATCAGCTTAATGTAACAGTCTAGTTTTTGCTGAAGGATTATAAGTATTAATACTATGGTTTTAAATGTATTGCTCTGGATACACATATAGAGTTTTTTATATAAGTATATTGTCTTGCCTCACTTTGGGCTGGATGCCCGTCTAACAGTTGTCATTTCTTTTGGATTCTGCCTCCAGCCATAGCGTGGCTGCTCAGAGAAATGTGCAGAAGTCAGTAGGCGAGGGCAGAGAGGCGCAGAAGGAGTCCTTTCTTTTGAAATGCCATGTGCCATTGTCCTTCCTCCCTTCCTTACTTTTTCTTTCTTTTACCGCCTCTTCTTTAAATTGCAGATGCCAAAAAATATGCCAACAGACACTACATTACCCCAGTGGCTGCTACCCGGGGCCTTTTCATAGGTTGCTCTTAATTTTTTCCCCCCTTAGTTAAGATTTTTCCTCCCTTTTTTTCTTAGTATTTGGGCCACAATTTTTAGATGACTTTTATTATGGGTCTGTGTTGCCAAAGCTGGCTTTTTGTAAAACAGAATAAGAAGAACTTAAAAATAAAAGCCGGTATCTTAAAATTGTAAGAGAATAAGACTGTGAAGCCTAAAATGATTGGCTGAGAATGAACCTGAAACACCAGTTGCCAAACATTTGGTAACTGTAAATTTGATTCTCATGGTCCATTCTTTTCTTTGACCTTAAATTACATTGTTTAGTCTCCACGTTCCATGTTGAGTGTCCAAATCAGCAATGTGGACAAGTGTCCCTGTGATGCAACGTGACATTCGCTTGTGTCTCTTCATTTGAAGCCAGTTTTACTCTATGTTCGAGTAGGTCTGCCAAGAACATTGATTGATAGTATTATTCTGTCACCTTTAGTTTGCAAAAATCTGAAGCTACTGCTAGTTTACCTTGGATCTTTTTGAACTGGTGACTGGTTAAGTTAAGGAAGATTTGTGGGCTTAACTCAAAAGTAACCTCTCATTGTTCCATAGAACATGTATTTATGTAACTGAACCTACTAAGAGAGATGTTTGGAGTTCTCTATGTGCAATTTTCACATGCAAAAAATACAGCACATGCATTGATGAGCTCTCCTGTCAAGCAGCATGAGTTGAAACATGATTTAAGAAAACAAATCATGATTGTTTTAAACCTGCTGGGAAGTTAGAATTAGGCCATGACACTGGTCTCATTTTAACTGTAATACTATTTGGCACAAGTCTAAACTTCCATATAAATCACTCTCCTGGAACAACAAAGGGGAGGGAGAAAACCAATGGCTTATTAGATGAGTACCAGAGTTACTAAATAGTAATGAAGTGTTCTCATTCTCTACTCTCCCAGCCTCAAAAAACACAGGTTACTTTTTTTCCTTGCTCAGAAAGCACCTGTAATTTAATTACGAAACAGACTGCCTGTAAGTATAGTGCAATTACGAATGCTCTAATCGTTGTACATACATCTCTCTTGATATTGCAGCATCCATACTGGCTTTGTGATCATTAATTGTTTTGGCAGATTGAATGTGCTGTATTGATATGTATCTATGTAATTGTATGTCTTATAGCTAATTCACATTTTGAATAATGTTATTTTATTTACTTTTTTAAGAGAGGAGAATGTAAATTTGTCAGTTTATTTCTGACTAGGGATATTTTTTTTTTCCATTTAGAAAAGAAGAAAAAAAAAATCTTACTGTCGTACAGAGCGGTACTAGCATCGTGCTGTATAAAATCATGTGCACATTCCTGAGTAGAGGTATACTGATTATAAGTCCCAAAGGTAATTTCATAGCAAAATACATCAAATCAGTTGGAGCTTTTATACAAACATGGAAACCAACTTTGTAGAACTTTTGCCATTTACCTAGGATTGGAATATGAGCTTTTATACAATTCATATTCTTATTTGGCAAATGCACAGTTTAGTATTACCTCTCAGATGGCCTTTATTAGAAAGGCAGTTTTAGAAGCTATTGTGATCCACTAAGGAAATGTTTTAACAGCTAGAGACCACTGCTTGCCTGAAAGGGCGATCTTAAATTTGGTGCAGCAAAAAAATTACAAAAAACAACAACAACAAAAAAAAGTAAACAACATTTGAAGGCCTACAGTGTGTATAGAGAAAACCTCATCACAAGATCATAAGTGTTACAGTTGTAGGGAATCAAGATATTCTATTTAATAGAGCTATAGTAGATTGTAGTTGATTAAACATGATCCTAAAGCTCAGAGGAAGCTGAGCAACACAGGGAAAGATTGTTCTGTGTGTCTTTATGAAATTGGAATGGGATTGCTATGCAGAATTGAGGTTTGTGGCCTCACTGTCCCTCTTAGGGTGCATGACAAGATCCTTTCTCTTGAGAAAGGAAAAAATTGATCACCCTAGCTGCAGTGATGCCTAGAGGCCTAATTGTAGCCACACTAGTCAGTCGAAGCTAAAGAATTTTCTTTTTCATTTCTCTGTTTGGGGTTTTATTGAAGGGGTTAGGGGCGGGAAGGGATTCTTTTCAGTTTTGTATAAAAACCAAGTTTACTCATGCTTTATATTATATTGTGATTGCAAGCGTTATCGGCGTGAGCCACTGGACTCCTGTTGATGCTCTAGGTGACGGAGGCCTGTGGCAGGTTTTATGGTGACTTGGGCATGTCTTACTCAGAAACAAAAACCCAAAAAAACCTTTCTTCAGCATACCAAGGCAAGCAGCCATTTCATGACTCACTTAACACATCGCAGTGTACCAAGTTTACAGATGATTTTTCCCTTTTTTGCGTGACATGGCAGTTTCAACCCACAGAGAATTCCTTATCTGTAAATTGGAGGTTTGTACTATGCCTTACAGAGCTTAAATTCAGAAGTTTGTGCCTCATATCTGAAACAAAGGGAAATAACACGCCCATTCAAAAGTAAATACATCCCCTCAAAGTTTTTTTTAAAACATTTCCATATAAAGAGCTCTGTTGAATGTCATGAATAGACTGGGGGAGGGGGGCGGTCTTCTTAGGAACCTGCATATGTTGTTTACTAACAAAGGACATCTACAAAAGGTATTTGAAGAACACCTGAAACTTGTATTTTTTTGTAGATTAACTAGCAGGCCTAATATTTAAAAAGGTAATTCAGCTAAAGGACAATTTACTTTTTGTACTTCAGACTATCTTGATTGTCAAGGTGTACGAACTGTAATCTTAAAATTTATACTGCCACATGATTGTAAATTTTAGTTGTCTTAAGTTAGGAATTGGTGACATGCTATTTATGCTGGATTTGGGTCAAAATGACTTATTTGCAAAAAAATAAAAAATAATGGGAAGAAAGGGCTGCATAATGAAATACTGCAAGACTCAGATATTGGTTGGAAATAACCTTCAAATTACCTTCAATTTCTCTTTGTTTTCAGTTTCTCAAAAAAGAACGAATGAAATGAAATATAGCAGAATGTTAACCCATATAAAAATAAAGTGTACCCAAATATTGTAATGTATATTGCTGCTCTTCTTAAAATTAAGTAAGGGTTGAAAACCACTTAATTGGTAATTGACAGCATCTCAATTGATACAAATAAGGTGTGCTTGGTATACGTTAACATTTTCTTCCAAAGATATATCTTTGGTTAGAAACACACAAAAACTAAAATGAGTAATACTGTATGTTTATCTATCTCTACATATTTCCAGCATATGTAGCGTTAATAGATCTGTCCTGGTAACTGTGTCTTTGGGATTTAATTTTTGGTTCCATCAAATTAGGAAAAGAAATGGCCTAGTTGTATGTGATTAGCTAGAGATTTTTGGAGCCAGACACCTGCTGTTTAGTAGCTACTTAGTACAGAGTCTCAACTTGTCATTTGTTTTTCTCACAATAAAAAACATTTCCTGCCATCTTCCCAGCTAGCAGTGCCCTTTCCGTAACACTTGCCTCTAGAATCATCCATTCAAAGTATGCATACACACCTAGCACATAGTAGGTGCTCAGATATTAATTTTCTTCTTACCTCCCTTATCTGTCAAGTACTTCCATCTCCCCACATAATTCCAACCCGATAGTAAATGACATTTACATGTTATTAAAACACGTCTTTGGTAAAATTGGATCTTACATGGATAAAGGAATTCTGATTTTCATATAAGCTATGGTAGACAGAAAAAAAATAACAGGAAGATATTCAGTAGAATATTTTTAAGTTTAGGAAGAAAGATAAAAAATGACTATGTAACTTTGTTCAAGTTACTTTGAAGGAAACATGGTGTTGGTGGGTTTCTTTTCCTCAACTCTCTAAATGCAACTTCTTGCTGGATCCCTCACCCGTCATCATGTTGGAAACCCTTACTGGACCTATGTGTTTAGGGAGTTTTGTCAGAAAACATTTTTAACTTGCAGTATTTAAAAAAATCATATTTACTGTTCTTAAAATGTCATTCAAATGCATGTATTGTCTATTGTTTGGGGATGGGAACTAGTTTTGCAAAAAACACCTAATGTTGTATAATAATGCCCCAATGATCTTGCTGGTTAAAAATACAGTATTTTTGGCCATAATTTTGTACTACAGTATTCTTCATTCTTGAGTTTTGCTTCTCTTGAAGTTGCCCAAGCTTCTCCCAGAACATTTATTATGAGCAGTATTGGAATAAATGTTTTCTTCCTGAAAACACTTCATGCTGCCCCATGCATTTTCCAAAGTAGACGGGTTCAGTAGCGTCGAAACCAACCAAAAAAGTATTTTCCCTTCTTTATATAATTTCAGCCACCTCCATTAGTCGGAATATTTGAATTGATAGTATTGATAAAATTAGCTTTTTTAAAAAAAAAAAAAAGCAAACAACTTGCCTTGATCTAGATTGCAAGAAACTGTAAAAATAAATTTATACAGCTGTTCAAGAAAGACTTACAAAGGGGCGCGATCTTCAAGCTGAGGCAGCCGCCCAATGAGGAGAAAACACGGGCCTAAAGCAGCAATGCTTGGCTCAGAGTTTTCCGATTCAGCAGCGTGGTGAGCGGATCCGCTCTACCTGGGCAAAAGGTCCTGGCGTAGGTGTCCTTTATGTCATGACTTTTAAAGGCACTCATCTAAGCTTTTGAGATCAGCTAAAAAATAGCATTTCTTTTGCTAGCAAATTTGTGAAGTTGGTGGTGATGGTAGCAAGTGTTTTTCTAGAGAATTGGTGCCTGTGGAGGGATTTAAAACCCTAACAAAAGCAAAACCTGTTTCTGCTACCTAATCAGGTCTTTCTGATTGACAGCCCAGACCTTGCTTAGGGAATTTTGTGTTTTTCAGAATAGTTTGTCCAAATACTTTAGAGAAGAAAGTGACCTTTTTACTGAAAAGCCTTCAGTTTAAGGCTCTCCTATCCCATTCCTGCACGTTTCAGAGACCATTTCCAATATTAGATGGTGTTCGCTTCTCTCCAGATCCGACTGTTGGAACAGTGTGACTGGGGACTGTCATTTAGTACAGGCCTGGAGGGAGCAGTGCCCACAGCCTCTGCTGAGAAAGCAGGGTGTTAAGCAGTCCCAGCTCGGCCTGGGCTTGACCACTGCAGGAGCCGGGTCCATCTGCATCCCCTCTGAACATTGATCCACGCTCAGATATTTTACCTGGGCCATTTTCACTCACCAAGCAAGCCTGCCTAGTCATTCTTTTCTGTCCTGTTCTTTTGGAAGCAATAAAAAAGCGGTTGGTCTGAAAGCTTCCCTGTCTGGCTCTTCATCTTCCCTGTTCCTCCCATTTTTTGTAATTTGTGGTGGTCTGAGTGCTGCCTCTTTAGAAACCAGTTGAACCATCACAAGAGTGGGGGTGGAACTTGAGGCTAAGGAACAACAATGGTGCGTTGATAGTGTGTACAGAGCAATTTCTGATGGTAAGTTAGCCAGTTGCTATTCTCTTATCTGATATTGAGTCATCACGCTCTTCCTTACTCCACATTTGAAGCCCTTATTGAAATGTTGGTCAGGGTTGGAGAATGGAAGGCAATGGTTAACGGTGGGCTTCTAGTTGGTTTGTTTTCTTTTTCTTTTAAGTTATCTATGTATTACCATGGTTCCTTTGTTTTATTGCCACGACTAATTAAAATACGGATCCAGCTATTTGCAAGGAGTAGAACAGTCTATTTTAAGGAAGCTGCCTAGGTCCCTGCAAAACAAGGCCTTGGTTATGAAATGTAGGTCTCTTTAAATCTGAGGTGCACAGGCACTTCTGAAAAGATTCGTTTTTCTTTGAATTCTTAATACCTCAGGACTTGAAATTTGATCTGTGTTGATTTTCTCTCTCAGAGAAACATCCTGTTTTCGCCAAGAATCCAAGGTATTTTTTTCTGTCCCATTAGCCTGTGGGTACAATAAGGCAACTTACCCATTTTTAATTAAGAGGGTCATTAAGCCAAATGATAACAGAGCCGCTGGCAGGAATCCCTTGGTGCAGCCTTCCCCAGCCCTGTTCAAGCACCTCTGGGCCTGGAGGAGGTGTTTTTGCGGCTTAGAGGACTGGGCCTATCCTATGGTGATGGACTGCATGCGGAAGGCCCCTGCAATCTTCTCTCTGTTCAGTTCGCCCAATATACTTGCATGGTGGATATTTAAAGCGTCTTTAGAAATGAAGGGACCAGGAAAAGACAGACTGGCAAATGGGGCTTCCAGACCCTAGAAGTCTGCAGATGGGAATTCTGTGCCGTGCGCCCAGCTGCCAGGAAGCAAACACAGCAGCTGAGCAGACCGTGTCTGTCTCCTTTGGGGTGTGCCTCCCCTAGGATGCCAGGCCTGGCAGTGTGGAAGCCCACCCTGCCTGCCACTCTGACCCGTCGGGCACACTTGAGATTCAGGGCCCACATGGAAGGGCATAGCAGCAATGATTATATCCCTGGGACCACAGCAACATTAGCAAAAGGGGCCTGCTTTCTTTGAGCAATACAAAAGGGCCCACCTAGTGGGATCATGGTAAAGGGTTAACAACGGGAGGGGGTGGCGGCACAGGGTTATGGAACTAGTTTATAGGGTGCTTATTTCCACCGTGAAACAAATACTTCCGCCATGCCCAGTTTGAAGCTACTGATTGGTGATGTCACTGAACTCAGAGTTGGGAAGAGAGGCTAACAATGGGTGCTCTCAAGCTGCACCTGCCCAGCACCCACAGTCTTTTAAGATGACTTTCTATAAACCTAGGAAAATGGCAGCAGGATGGCCTACCTGGCCCAATGCGCCCTGAGCAAATGCATGTCTGCTCCCTGTGACCTGGGACTGATTGCCAAAGATGCCTCTGAGAACTGGCAGCTTGGCCAGAAATATGAACTATTTAAACTCTCAAAAGGAATGGCAGGAATGGATAGCCAGGAAGCTGTGGGTAAGAATGCAAACTCCATTTGGATATTGGATTGATGTAACAGTTTGTGAGCTTGAGAGAGAGAGAGAGAGAGAGAGTGTGTATTCACATGTGAACTGTGTCTCCAAGCAGCTCAGTTGTTGCTGAACACAGAAAAAGCCTATAAAAAGGTTCATGTCAGGTGAAAACATTAATCCAAAATGTTCCTTAGAAACTAATCTCTATACATATGTGGGTTACGTGTAAAATTTTTAAATGGTTTGATTTTGTTGAAGTCGTGTACACAGATACATGTGCAAATACGCATGAGTGTGTGCAGACTTGCTTATCCCTTATTAGAAGCATTTTGACACACAGAAAAGAATTCATATTGACATGATTAAGACAGAAAAGATCACAAAATCCATGGTTAATGTTTTCTTAAACATTTTTTTTCTTTTGCCAGCCTTTCCAGGTGCCACCTTTAAAGAGCTCTGCCTTGTCTATGAAAGAATGCCTAATTACAGCAAATTAACAATGTTTTCTGCAGGGCAGATGAACCTAGGCTGGGGCCTCGATGTCCCTGAATGATGGGGGCCTATGGGGTGGGTTCCCTGGCAGGTGTGGAAACTGGATGTTGTCTTATCCAAAGCACAAGGGCCAGGCCTGTCTGATTTAGGGCACAGTCACTGTCGCGTTTATCATTTCCATTCCTGAGTTAAGCTTTCCCCATGCAGACTGCTCACTTCCCATGAAGGATGATGAATTCGCAGAGCCCCAGACTCACACCACACAAATGCCTACACAGACTCAGCCCCCTGGGGTACTGGGCTGTGCTCTAGGTCACTATTTTGGACTGGCTGAGGGTGACCAGTAAGGTGCCACCTAAGTAAGTCCTTGGACTAGATTATAAAGGAATGAGTTTTGGGGTAGGGGTTACATGCCTGTAAATTTTGAGATGGTTCAAAGCTAAATAAAATTGTATTCAAAATCAAATGTGGTTATCTTTTTAGAAGGCACTGTCAGGATTCCAAATTATTTCATGAGACCAGATTTTGTTTACCCAAACACTGTTGCTGGGCATAATTCTATAAAGAGTGAAAAGATATTTCCAGAAAGAAAAACAAATTCCAGTGATGGCTTAGTATATTTAACAGAAAAATCATTCAAAGACATCCATATGAAAAAATAAATGCCATGTGTCTGGAACTTGGCAGAAATTTAGGTAAACTAAGGTGGGGGGTGGCATTTAGGTAAAAAGTAAACTGACTGTTTTTGAGGAATTAGGCACCAAGAGACTTATTTAATGGTTCAAAATATGAGTGATTCAGGAAAATCTCTAATAAGATTAACTTCTCCCACTCTAACCGACCACCAGAAATGTTATAATTTCTTATCCTTTTTCTCCATCATTTATAAATTTTTAAAATATGCCTCATTTCATTTATTCTGATGGCAGTTTGAGACCTCTTCCTAGCTTCTTACCATTTGATTTTATTGTTACTTATTAGCTTTTCCAAGATAGATTCAAATAGCACACTGAGGAATGGGAAGATTGTTTTTCCTTTTGACATCCATTGAGAGTTGATTTATTAGTTTGAATGGGACATATCTCCATGTGAATCTGCTGGTATTAAATATGAATATTAAATTGTATCATGAGTACTTTAGATTGTATTACACATAATCTACCAAACATGGAGTGGACTAGGGAGAAAGTGATCTATTCCTATTGTTTAATCCTGGGCATTTTTGACGTGAAATCTGTTTGTGCTCTTGCTTAGTTGGGGTTGGGGGATTTAGGGGGCTAAGCAGTACGGAACGGACTGAGGGGCACACTTTTGACCATCAGAAGAAGCCAACTCATTACCATGAATTTTTATCTTTGTGCTTACGTCTGCTATGTACCATGTACACTAAGAATTTTTTGGAGACAAAAGTCTGCTAAAGTGACTTCAACAGATCGGTTTTTCCCTTCATGTATCATGAAGTCCCAAGTCAATACTGCTTATTCTTTGAGGACTCAGCTGCAACGTGGCTGATATCCCTAAGGCCTTCAGGCCATTTCCTCATGGTCACAAGGTGGCTGCTGCAGTTCCAGCCCTCATTACTACACACAGTGGAAGACTAAAGAAAGAGATGGGAGTACCTGTGTCAGGAAAGCAAGAGCTTTTCCAGACACTCCGTAGCATATTTCTGCTCACATCTCATTTGCCATATATGTATCATATGGCTAACTCAAGAAAGAGCCCAATTAAGGAGAAAGTTCTGAATGGGAGTTGAGTCAGTCACCCAGCAGGCTCTTGCATCACGAGTCCAGGTTGTTAAAATCATTAAAACACACATGCTAAATATGCATAGGTACTTTAGTAGGAGAACACAGATGACATCACATGGTATGATTAGGCCATTTAAGAGATTACAGGGATTTATAAAGGCTCTGCAAAACTTTGATCCATGGTCTAGAAAATAAACAAGCCCAGTTCCCTCCTAGTTCCTATCACCTATTAACCTCCCCTGGGTGGCTTCAGCATCTGTATAAATAACCCATTTGGCAGCCTACACTTTGGATCCTCTACATTTTCACCCCCAGTGATCAATTCCTCTACCCCACCCTCACCACCCATTTCCATGATCACTCTTTGAATCTGTAACTTCTCCAGCTACAAAGCACTTGTGTAATACATTGTGCTCAGGCTGGCAAGTCTCAGAAACAAAACCATATATCCCACAGGAAGGAATGCCTTCTAAAACTGCCAGTAAAACAAAAGCTCTAATGAGAAAGAGGTGGTTTAGGAAATCCAACTAGGGTATCTTAACTATAAACTACTAAACTTTGGTAACACAAGCCTCCAAGGTCAGTGGGGTCATGATAGGTGTTATAATGACCCCCTCCCAAAGATGTCTACAACCTAATCTCTGGAACCTGTGAATAGGTTATGGTACATACAATGGGGAATCAAGGTTACAGATGAAATGAAGGCTGTAAATCAGATGACCTTAGGATAAGTATCTTATTCTGGATTATCTGAATGGGCCCAGTGTAATCACAAGTGATCCTAAAAGTGGAATGATGTGAGAAGAGCTCAACTGGCCATTGCTGGTTTGAAGGTGGGAGGGGACCATGAGCCAAGGGAAGCAGGCAGCCTCTAGAAGCTGAAAAGGCAAGAAGATAGATTTTCCACCAGAGGCTCCAGAAAGGAATATGACCCTGCCCAAGCCTTCATTTTAGCCCAGTGAGACCTGTGTCAGCCTTCTGACCTCCAGAACTGTAAGACATTAGATTTGCATCGTTTTAAGCTACTAAATGTGTGCTAATTTGTTACAGCAGCAACAGGAAGTTAATACAGGATCGAAAAGCCTTTTCCAATTAGCATGGTTGGTTCCAGTTTGAAAACACTGATGAGACTCCTCCCAGAGAGGACACGGTGCTAATTAATCTGAGTTGTATCACTCGGCAAATACCTCTTAGAGCCTTCCAGATAACTCCTGACTGAAAATCCTGTTATAGGAATGTTTCATTAAGGAAACCTCCAAGTTCAGGGGCATTTACACATACTTCTTAGCACTCCTTGCCTCCTACTGGGCCCCGACCTTGATATTCCTTTAGACATTCTTTCAAGCCAAAAGCCCACATACAGAGACCGCCTTGAGACTTCTCCCAAATGCTTCATAGTTCAATGTGCAACTGGGTGGCTGCCCCAAGAGTTAATCACTCCGTCCTTGAGGTCACTTGGCAGAGTGTCAGTCAGACCTCTGAGAGCAGGAATTGTGCCTTAGCCGGAATCTTGCAAATGGAGTCGTGGTTGCTAAATCGCTTAAGACTTTCCAAAAGCAAAAGCTGGAAGCCACGAATTCTCCAAGAGATAGATGTGTTTGGGGAAAATGACGTGGAAAGCAAACTATGTGAAGCACATTCTTGAAGCACTAGCACATCTGAACGATGATGAAACAGCAGCTAGACTAAGTGTACACTTGATTTCTCCTTGTTGGCCTGATGCCTCACTGAGACACAGGCCTCACTCTTGGTTAACCTGTAGCTGCGCTTACAACTCTTTCCTTCCTGATATCAGTTAGTGAATAAAATAAAACTCGAGTGGATAGCAGAATTAATACTTTCTTTTCTTGAGCGTATTGCTTCTATTCTGTTTGGCCTCTTGAAATCAGTTATCTTGAACACAAAATATTAAAGATTTTCTTCCTAGACCATTTCCTGACACAGCCCGCTATCTAGCTCTTTGAGAAGGAAATCCTAGCCTCACCAACCAATTCTATTCAAGTTACTCCTAGTCTCCTACTGAGTGTCAAGTTGGACTTTTTATTGTAAAATTTGCACTGAACATGTGTTCCACACACGCAATTCAAATACCAATCTCCCAAACTGGGCCTAGTCCAGGGGCAGATGGAGGTTAGGCATTGGTCAGAGAAGGAATCAGGAATATGTATGGCAATGGCAAGGAGCCACTCTTCATCCTAACTCTTCTTTCTAATGGAATTCAGCCACCACGAACAGAGGGCCCCATGGCACTGAGGAATTTTAGGGGCAAGAGCACAGGACTAATGAGAAATCTGGAAACAAAATGCAGATATGTTTCCTTTCTGTCCCAAACAAATCCTTCCCCATATTTGTTTCATGTAGATTATATCTTCAAAGTTATAAGCCTCTCTTCTTGTGAGTACAAAATTTAAGGAGATTAAATGAACTTGTGGTTAAAATTCCTTCCAATAACCAATTTTGCTGCCTTTAGAGAACTTGAGGGGCATTATGATCCCTTCAGTCCACACATTAAATCAAACATTCTTGTGAGTGTTGGGAATGCATCTTGTGTCATATATCACTTTTCTCTACCATCCAAGCTGGCACAAATTCTATGATAGAGGAGAGGGAGTGGACAGAGAGAGATCTCTTCCTTTTCTTTTAAGGCCACTTATACCATTATAAAGGCTTCAACGTCATGACCCAATCTAACTCTAATTACCTCCCAAAAGTCCCATTTCCATATGCCATCACATTAGGGGTTAGGGCTTCAACATGGGAATTTAGGGGTGTATATGGCACAAACATTCAATCCATAACAATTTGGATGCAAAATTCCTTAACAAAATACTAGCAGAATCCAGGAATATATAAAAAGAATCATGTACCATGACCCAATGGGGTTTATTCCAGGGCTTCACAACTAGGTTAATGTTTGAAAGTCAACCAGTCAATCTAATCCACCATATTTACAGGTTAAAAAAAGAACAGTGTTGTGGTTGCCAGGGGTTACCAAGAGAATGGCGAGTGCAGGGTATTGGATGTGACGCTAGAAGTGCAAGAAGAAGGACCATTGTGATGGTGAAAATGTTCTATTTCTTGACAATATCAATACCCTGGTTGTGAGATTATTCTCTAAATTTGCATGTTTTCATTGGGAAAACTGAGTAAAGGGTACAGGGGATCTCTTTGTTTTATTTCTTAAAATGGCATGTGAATCTACAATTATTTCAAAATAAATATTTTAAATAAAAATATCGATTTAATTTCTTGGAAATGTGATCTTTCTAGTTAGCAAAATAAAATTAAAAAGGTAAAATCAATTTATAATTATGTATTTTATCTAAGCCAATATATCCAAACTATTATCTCAACATGTAATTAATTTACAGATTATTAGTCAGGTATTTTGCCTTCTGTCTCAGTCAGCTCAGGCTGACAGAGCAAAAATATCATAGACCGGGCTGCTCAAACAACAAACAAGTCTCACCATGCTGGAGCCTGGGGGTCCCGGGTGCAGCCTGCAGAGCTGGTGTCTAGTGAGGGTCTGCCGGCTGGTTCGACGACAGCGGGCCTCTCACTGTGTCTTCACATGGTGGACAGAGGGAGCTCTAGTCTCTTTCTCTTCTTAAAAACGACACTAGTTGCATCCCAGGCGCCTCACCCACAAGACTTCACGTGACCCTTGTTACCCCCCAGAGGCCCACCTGTTAATACCACCCGGCTGGTGTCACATGCCCGTTAGAGCGGGCATCGAGTCACCTCCTCCCAAAGCACCTGTGCCGAGTGGCGGGAAGGCGTTTCCCGAGGGGAGACCATGGTAGATGTGCGCCAAGGTGGTGGGGACAGCTCCTCTCACGCTCCTTTGGAGTGACTATGCTGCTTCTCCGTCCACAAGCGGGGTCTGTTTCCCTCCTGTCGAAGCTGCGCTGGTCTCAAGGTTTCTGGGTTGATCCAGGTTTTCTGAGAAACAGAAGATGAAACGCGCCAGGAGTTGATTATGGGAAGCACCTGTGGGGAGGAAATTCTGGCGAGGAAGTTGAGGGCGCCGTCAAACCCATGCAAGTCCCATCCTGAGTGAAGGAGAGAGGGAGGGACAGCTGGGTAGAAGTGTCTAAGAAATATTTGGTAAAGCCACTGGGGCCAAAGTTGACTGAAAAGGGAATCCCGTGTCTCTCAGCAATAGTACCCAGCCTGTGGCCTCTGCACAAACTCAGCGCTGGGTTCCGGAGCATGGTCGCTGAGGCCCCGATCGCTTACGTTCCTTGCAGTGGGTGGTCCGCAAGATACATTCCCTGGGCCATCGCTGTGCTTGCTTTACCGGTAAAAGGCAGCAACAGTGAAGCCATGTGATTTCCACGGCTGGCCTTTAAGAGGCCTTGTAGCTCCACCTTGACTCTCCCGGAATGCTGACCTGGAACTTCCTGCAAGGGACTGAGGTGCCCCCGCCAACAGCCAACACTAACTGCAGGTGTGTGAGGCTTTCTCCTGTCTGTCAGCTCAGCCAACCCCCCAGCTGAAAGCCACTATGTCACTGAACCCAAGCAAAGGCCGAAGAGGAACCACCCAGCCACCCCAAGGAATCTTGAGGGGTAATAGTCACTGCTGTTGTAAGTCACTAAGTGTGGGGGGGATTTCTTAGCTATCAGTAGTTCATTGGAAAAGAATATAAAGGTGGTCAGTACTTGGGTGGCCCAAACTCAGCATATGTCCCGTATGTCACTGTATTATCACTAACAAAGAACACCGGCTCTGTGAGAGGATACGGCCTCATTTTTGACAGCAGCAGTCAGGACCTTTAGAAAGGAAAGCAGAATTCAGGAATAAACTACACCTAGCATTCCTAATGGGACCACAGGAGATTCATCTAGAGCAGCTGTTCTCAATTTTGCATATACTCTGAGCCCACCTTGAAAACACACTGCTGACTGTGGTTTGGGGTGCAGCTTGGGGATCCAGTTTCTTAAAGCTCCCCAGGTGATCCTGAAGTGCAGTCAAGGGTCAGAGCCCGACCTAAAGGCGTCCCTGCCCTTTTCATACAGGCACGCCCCTCCTTACCATGCCTCGCTTCATGTTGTTTTCTTTACTAATTTAAGGCAAGACGCTCCACCAGCAGAAAGGTTGTGACTTGCTTTACTGTGATTCTTGCTCTACGTGGTGGTCTGGAACAGAAGCCACAGTATCTCCGAGGTACGGCTGCGTTTTCTATAATCCTATCTTTTGAGGGCCCAAGTGATGGCAGATATGTGGACTGGGGTCCAGCAGACCTTGGTGGCAGCTACCTGCCTGCTCCCTGTTCCCTCTCTGCCACTCTGGGGGCACTGCCAGGCCTTCCTCAGTTCTCCCTTTCTTAGTGTGAACATTTAACACACTTTCCTCCCTTCATTACCCAAGGCCCTGCATGGATGCGCGCACCGTTGGTTTGCGTGTTCAACTGCTTCGGGTGGCGTGAAAGACCAAGTTGCCTCCCTATGAGAATCAAGCGAGTAACCGCATGAGTGTGAGGCCCCTCCACGGACGCCCCTCCACTCTTAACCTCTGTGACCTTAGGCAAGTTGCTTTGCTTCCCTTGACTTCAGTTGCCTCATCTCTAATATCAAAGTGTCCCACCCTCCTGAAGTCCCATTGGTTCCCCTGGTCACTTTCATTTGACAGTTACTCTGGTTACCAAGTTTGTTCAGCTTTATAGGAAAAGCAGAGAACCCAAAGTCACTTCCATCAGAATTCTACAGGGATATTAAATATATCCCTGCTTGAATTTATCGTCAACCTCAATGAACAACTGGGAATTTAAAATGTTCATTCAGTGCCAGGAGAACAAATACAGAAAAGCAACCGTGTGGGAAGTCTCTTTGAAACACTCAGTTCTCAGATCTCTCTGCTGTCAACTTGCAAATGATTTTCACCCCTAAAGTGCAACAGGTCTGTTGTATTCTTATACTTATTTGTACACATCAAAAATAGCCTTCCTTTAACTCATCGAAACATGTAATCCCAGGGGATAAACAGCATGGTGTCTATGGGTCCACAGTGTTTTCAAGAAGTCGTGCCTGTGCAGAAGTAGGTTAGGGAGTAAGGGACAAAAAGTGTAACTAGGAATTGTCTCTCTGGAAAGGTTCATTAGGCGACATATACAGTGATGGTCAGAAAGTGGGAGAGGGGCCAATACCCAAAGACAGCAAATATATCAAACTATTCTTAGCCCCCCACCCCTTGCACACACACATACTTCTTCTCAAATCTTTGGCTTAGCAACTAGCGCTAGGATGAGTGGTTTACACTTGAAAAGTTTCCTTGCTGGTGGACACTGGCTGGGTCTCTCTCTCTAATCTGGGTCACTAACATGAACTCTATTTTTTTTTTTAATGAGTTCCTGAATTATCCCCTTTTTTGATAGCTCACCTCTCTCTTTTTTCTCACCCTCTCCAATGACATGGAAGCAGGATTACTGTCCAGCAATGAGACAATGAAAAAGATCCAAGGCCTACACAGGGAGAAAGGAGCTTCTCAGTGTCTGAACAATCTATAGACAAAGACTGGAAATGCTGGCATTGAAAGTGTCAAGTGGTGTTTCTAAACTCCGGCAAAGAATTACAGTTAGAGTTTCTGGCACATTTAGCAGTGTTTGGTGGTTGAAGTTCAAGGAAGACTGGTTTGAAACATAGCCCAAATAATCGTTCTCGAGTTTATATAACAGGGACAAAGGACAGGCTGAAATCCATCTGTGAAGTACAATTGGAAATCTGCTGAAGGAGAGAGAGAACTTCATTGCTAAATATGGGGAGATTTAAGACGGATTTTACATTCTGCCAAACAGTACCCCTTACATCCTATAAATCCAAGTCTGTATTTTGCAGAAAGAAAAACATAACCATCACCTTTAAACATACACTATAGGGGAGCCTCGCCAGTGATTTCCAAAGCAGCTAACCTTTGAAACACAGGGAAATCCTGAGGTTTTCAATGTAGGCAGAGGCTGGACAAAGTGTCCAACTCAAAGAGACCTTGAGAGCACAATTTTATCTAAGCTAAGTGCCTGGAGCTATGAGCTCAGGCAGAGCTGAAAGTCTACAGTCTGCTTTTCAGATAAAAACCCCAGACAACTGAATTGAGTGTTTTAAAAACAGGCAGGTGCAGGGGACGTTGTATCATTTTATCCCCTTAGTCTCTAGTGAAATGACCCAGCCATTCTCCCACCCACAAAGGGAGCCTTTGATAAAGCAGGTACAGTAGACATGTGTTTCAGGGTATTTCAGAAACCAGGAAGCATCTGCCTGTTTTGGTAAAAAGTCTTCACCATACATACCATAACAACAAAAACAAAACAAATAATCAAAAAAGAATCCAAATATTTAAGCCTAAACCTTCGGGATCAGCTAGATCTGGATTTAAGTCCCAGGGTACAACCTCCTAGGTAGCAATATAACACTGACCAAATAATATGATCTCTTGGAGCCTCAGTTTCTTCATCTGCAGAATGGGATAATAATAATGATTGCCTAATAATATTGTTGGGATAATTAAATAATGTAATGACTGGCACATTGCTGATATTAATAAAAGTTATTTGTGTTTCCTATTAATATTAGAAGGTAGAGTTATAAAACAGAAACGTAATGGTTTCTGAGTTGCTCTTTTTTTAACAGCTTTTTTAAGATATAATTTACAAGGCATTAAATTCACTGTTTAAAGTACACATTCCATTGGTTTTTTAATTTATTTACAGAGTTGTGCAATCATCACTATAATCTCATTTTAGAACATTCTATAACCTCCAAAAGAAACCCATACCTGTTAGCTGTCACGCCCCATTCTCCCTCTCCCCAGCCCCTGGCAAGCTCTAACCTACTTTCTGTCTCTTTGGATTTGCCTATTCTGGGCCTTTCATGCTAATGAAATCACACAGTAGTATGTGGTCTCTTGTAACTGGTGTTATGGTTTGTTCTTGATTTATTTTTACATGAATAGTAGCAAGTGAAAATCATAACGATTCTCTGTTCAGTTATCTCATTGGCTGAATTTTAAAAGATTGACACAAGATTTGAGAAGGGAATGGTTAAATGCCATATTCTTTTTCAGCAACCATTAAGCAAATAAATCATGCAGTTTGATCACATTAGTGCATAACAGCCTTTCCTTGTTCATTTGTTTTCTCTGGACCCAGTCCTCAGCATTTGGCTGCATCATGAAGAAACTCCTTCCAGCATTGAGAGTGCCCTTGACTTTGGCCAAGGCTGACACACTTGTTCCTACAGCAAAGCCTACACTGCACCAAACAGCTCCCTCCATGAGGCTGTGCGACATGACAGAAGGGGGCCTAGTATGGATGCAGGAGATCTGGTTCCAGCCCTGACTCGGCCACCGACCTCAGGCGCTGAGAATTCAAGAAGGTAATGAACATGAAAGTGCCTTGGGAAGTGTCCATGTACCAGTTAGGGCTCTTGGATCATAGGAGTGGACCTGCTGGGTGATAAGGAGCTTCAATGTTTAACTTTTTGAAGAACTGCCAACTTGTTTTACAATGCCAACTTGTTTTACATAGCAGTTGCACCATTTTACATTCCCACTAGCAGTGCAGGAGGCCTCCAACTTCTCCACGGCCCCACCAACACTTATTTTCCTTTTTAAAATAATTATACCTGTCTTAGTAGATGTGAAGTGGTGTCTCATTGTGGTTTTGATTTGCATTTCTGTAGTGATAATGATGTTGAGCTTCTTTCTATGTGCATATTGGTCACTCGTATATATGGTCTTTGAAGAAATGTTGATTTAAGTCCTTTGCTCATTTAATTGGGTTATTTGTCTTTCTGTTGTTGGCTTGTGGTAGTTCTTTATATATTCTGGATATGAAACCCTTATCAGATATAAGATTTGCAAATATTTTCTCCCATTTTGCCGGTTACCTTTTTATTTTCTTAATAATTTTCTTTGATGCATAAAAGTTTGGTGAAATCCAATTTATCTATTTTTTCTTTTGTTGCTCTTGCTTTTGGTGTTATATCTAAGAGACCATGGCATAAAGAGTTACACCTATATTTTCTTCAAAGAGTTTTATAGTTTTCGCTCTTACACTTAAGTCTTTGATTCATTGAGTTGATTTTTGTATATGGTGTGAAGTAAGGGTAGTTTTTACATTTTTAAATGGTTACATTTTACATAGTTATATGTAAGTGCCTACCTAATATACTCACTTTTGCCTCTTGACTCATGAAGCCTAAAAAATTTACTATCAGGCCCTTTACAAAAAAGCTTGCCAGCCCCTGTAGCCTGTTGCAGTCCTTGCAAATAGAGTGCTTAGTAAGTGTTTAACAAATAGATTCATGAAACAAAATGTAACTCTTCTACTGAGTACAAGGGGATAGAGGAGGGGTTTCAAAGATGAGTGAGAACTCATTAAATCCAACCAGGAATTAATTATACCTGGCTGAGAAGAAGCCAAGTACTGGACATCAAAAATTCATCTGTGCAAAGTCAGTCCTGAATGGTGATAAAAGGTGACATGTAAGAACAATCTCAAATTGTTTTTAGAACAAGATGCAATATAATTTGGAAAAATATGCGCCATAATGTGCACATACACACTCATGCACAAGCACATTTCCTCTTCTTTGGTAAAAGTCTAAAAAAATTAACAGAGATAGTGAGCCACCAACGGGACCGGGATTACTGTCATATGAGAAGGAAGAACATTTGCAACATAGGGTGAGTCTCTGTTCACCCTTTTTCATTAACAGGAAATAGTCTTCACCAATTATTGACTGTCTGTGGATCCAAGAATGTAAATGAATATGCTTTTACAGCAGGAATCCGTCTCCCTTATGACAGCCTTCTGGAGGAGGTCCAGCTGTTCCTGTTCACAAGTGTGAAAGGAATACATTTCACATTTCAGTCTCTCTTGATGGACAAAATCATAAATGAAGCAAAAAACCCCAAGATAGTGTCTGCCTCCCTTCATATTTATGCTGCTATGCCAGTGGTTCCCCCAAACTTGTCAAGAAATACTTTGAACAGTGTATCAGTTAAGGATTGAGTTTGACAGTAATAGGAAATTCAGTGACTGAAACCAGAAGCTTCGTTTCACCTGCGTAAAAGAGGTATGGAGGCAGGCAGTCCAGGGCCCTTTGGGCCTCTTGCCACACGGCCATCTGTAGTATGTGGTTTAATGCCTCAGGGTCACAGAAGTATCTTTACCTCTCGCTTCAAGTTCAGGTACCAGGGAGAAAGAAGGTGGGCAAATCGTGCGTGTCCAATGAATCTGTGCTCTTTCCTTAAATCCTCCCCTAGTGACCTTTATTTCTATCTTATTGGGCAGAACTGTGTCACACAGCAACTCATAACTCCGAGAGGGACTGAAAATGTAGCTTTCAGCTAGGTATAAAATTTTCCTGTTAGTTAGGAAAAAGAAGAAATGGATACTATGTCCCAAGAGTGTCTGCCACAAATAACCCTTTGATTCGGAAAACCCAGTATGTCAGACACCCATCCTCTAGTTAGTGTCTTGACTGTTACTTCTCAAACTTTAATGTGCATATAAGTCACTTGGGAATGTCACTAAAGATGCACATTTTGATTCAATACATCTGGGGAGGGATTTGGATTTTGAATTTCTAAGGTCGGCCGACCATACTTTGAATAGTAAGGTCTTAAATGGCTGGATCTTCTCATCAATCAGAAAAGAAATGGACTGTTTTCTTGTTTTCGATTTGTTTTAACGTATAAATTTAAAATTTAAATCACATTCCCACTACATGCCTACTAATATAATGAAATAAGAACTATCTAAATGGCCTGTAGTATTCTTGACTATATTTTAAAATTGGAATCAAATAATGAAGATCAAACAAACAGAAACTGTGGGGGCCCTTACAAGTGACCTGACCTTGTCAAAACCTCAATAGCGTAAACCAGTGATACCAGATCTTTCTCAGTCAATTTATGGTCTCCTGTCTTGTCTTTACCCTGAATTCCAAAGGAAGGAAGAGGGTGGGGGTCAGAGAGAGGTCTGGTCTGAGGTTGTCATCTGCTCAAGCTAGCTTCCGCTATGATGTCTTCCTCTCAACCAATCTTGGGTCAAGTCGTCTCTTCTCTGTGAGATGCAGATTCCCTACCCTGCTTCATTCTGGTGTCCTCTACTAGGTCCCCACAGCCCTGACTCAGGTCCTTCCTGCTCCATTGCCTACCTCTGTACCTCTCTCAGGAAGACACACCAACTTTCAGATTCTTTCACTAGGCTCCAGGGTTAAAGGAACACAGGTTTCTTCCCCTGAATGCTCCAAGTTGCATTCTTTTCTTTCATCTCTCTCCTCTCTCCTCTCTCCTCTCTCCTCTCTCTCTCTCTTCTCTCCTCTCTCCTCCCCTCCTCTCCCCTTCAATTCTGATTCTGATTCTATCCTAGCTTGTTCCATTCCATTCCATTCCATTCCATTCCATTCCATTCCATTCCATTCCATTCCATTCCATTCCATTCCATTCCATTCCATTCCATTCCATTCTTCTTATACCACAATGAATCTTTAGAGTTGCCCAATCCAATGTGGCTAGTGGCTATAAAACATTTGAAATGTGGCTGGTCTCAATGGAGATTACTGTAAGTGTAAAATATGCACCGTAAACTGCAGCTTAATATAAATAAAACATTCATTAGAAATTGTAACATTGAAAAAACAATAACATGTTGACTATATTGGGTTAAATAAAATAATTACTGAAATTAATTTCACCCTTGAGCGGTGGATGTATTATCTTGGCTTGGTGAGTCAGAGGGTTCTGTTATTCTGGCCATCACAAATCAATTCAGGGAAGAACCATTGACTCAAGCTCAGTTAATCAGAGTTAATCTTGGAATTTTTGCTAGGATATTGGGAAGGAAAAGTTCACTTTCTATTGAGGTTGCCAATAGATAAGTGGGGAGTTTCTTGCAGTCATCTTGCCACCATGCTAGGAGAGACTTACCTGAGACTAGATAGAGTTCAGGAGCAAGTCCAGCCAAAAAGATGGAGAGAGATGGCTTCCTTATGACATCATTTGAGCATCTGGATTTAGCAGAGCCTAAAACCAAGACCATCCCTGAATTGCTTAGTCCTAATCATTAATAAAGTTCATTTCTAACTTATGTCAGTTCATATTAGGTCTCTGTTGCTTGCAATCAACATGCCATGTCCTATCTCCACAAATCAAGGGTCCTCAGGAGTGTTTTGTTTTCCTTGCCATTACATAATATAGTATAAAACAAACAAATTTCAAATCACAAATTCCATACATATATGAGGCACCATAATTTATTGGGTTTTCTAAAACTAAACTTTATTGTTGAAATGGAATTTGGACAGAGTTTGGTAATACAATTATAGGATTATGTAGCCTCCTCTTCCCCCTGCAACCCCCTTTTCCAAAATCATTGAGAAAATAATTCTGAATATATTCTCTAGTAGATTATGTGCTCCATAAGGGTAAGTCCTGTTTCTCACAATTGTTATTACACCAGTGCTTGATACATAGCTCAAAAAGTTGGCGTATGAGTACAAAGTTTCTCTGGATTGCTGTGTGTACTGGGTCCTCCATACCTTCACTGACATAGCAGTGCCTGTATATACTCAAAAGAAAAAGGCATACTCTCCACAACGCTGAGACTGTTGTAATGATGTTCAGTTTGTTTCAAGGACCTTCCCGTGGCTAGCTTTAGTGTGCTTAATTGGTCCTGGATCAGTTCAGAAATAACCCGATTTAGCAGATTAGTAACTATTACACTATATGAAATATTACCAGAGTTCAGATCATCTGTGGTTGCTCAGTAAACTCTCAAAATTTAGTGGCTCAGTGGAAGAGTATAGGCTCAAAGAAATGAATTTCAGTCAATATGAGACTGTAATAATACATGGCAAAGACTGAACTTTAATTCATTGGGAAAAGGCTGGAATGTTCAGTAAATGAATGATGTTGGCACAACTGGCTATCCATCTGGAAGAAAATAAAATTAGTCTCCTATCTTACACATTTTACAAAAATAAACACCAGATGGGTTAAATATTATTTAATATTTAAGTGTTAAAAACAAAATAATAAAAGTGCTTGCAAGAAAATCTAAGATACTGCATGTACAATCTAGAAATGGGGAGACCATCCTGCAAAGACTGTAATTCTGGAAGCTGTACAAGAAATTAGAGATATTTGGATATGTAAAAATAGAATCTTTTCTATGGCAAAAGATTCCATTGAAATTATAAAGGACAGACAAAAAAGTGGTAATTCAGATGACAAAGTTGATATGTAACATTGAAGAGCTCTTACAGATTGTCAAGAAAAAGACAAATGACCTAATTTTTGAAAATGAGCAAAGGATGTAAATAGACAGTTCACAGGGTGGCAAATGCAAATGCTAACATGCTATGAAGAAATGAACAAATTCATGAGCTGTCAGAGAAACAGAAAGTAAAGCAACAGTTTAATATTGTTTCTATCCCTTCAGCCAGACAAAAATTAACAAGTGATATTCAGTGCTGGTAGGGAAAGGGATATCCATATTTTTGGTGGAAATGTGAATTGTAGAATTTTTGAGCAGGAATCTGGCCACATCTGTTAATATAAAAAATGTATATATCCTTCAATTAAGCAGTTTTGTTTTTTTCCCTTGGACTCTATCCCATAGAAATAAAGGCACTAGTGCATGTGAGTTCATATACAGAGATGTTATTACAGCTTTGTTTTTAGTGGTCAAAAATTGGAAATAAAAATGAATGCTCCTCAAAGAGGAGAAGTTGAATAAAATATGGTTTTTTTACATCACGGAATACATGTACGAATGTATGAAAGACTGAGTTGAATCCAAGGTAACAGTTTACTTAGATTCCCATAGTTATTGTTGGAGGAGAGAGGAAAATATAGAGTTCACGTAATATAATCTCATTTTAAAACCAGTGATGACAAGCTCCATCTCTGGATGTTTATGAGCTTTTTTATGCTTATGTATCATATGAGAGCATAAAAAATAGAGAAGAAAACATACTAGGTTGTTAACATTGGTTCATTCAGAGGGAGAGCAATGTAAGTGGAGAGGGGGACTTATGTTAAAAAGGAAAACAAGTAAAATAAAAATCTCCAAACTGCTTATCAGAAAGATATTTACTCCTTAAGTTCTTGAGATACCCAATTCCCATGAAAACTCAGATTTAAAACCAAACAGTAGCTATTCCTGCCCACTCACAGTCACGTGTGTTTGCAGGCAGGCCTTGTCCATACAGTCCTGCATCTCCTAAGGACTGGGGTGTGTTCTGAGAAATGCGTCATTAGGCACTTTTGTCATGTGACCGTCACAGAGGGCACTTCCACAAGCCTAGATGGTCTAGCCTGCTGCACACCTCGGCTACAGGGCACAGCCTATTATTGCTCCTAGGCTACAAATCTATTACTGTACTATAAATCGTAGGCAATCGTAACACAATGGTAAGTTATTTGTGTATAAACATATCTAACCATATAAAAGGTACAGTAAATTATGGTATAAAAGATAAAAAATGATACACACATATAGGGCACTTATCTTGAATGGAGATTGCAGGACTAGAAGCTGCTCTGGGTGAGTGAGTGAGTGAGTGAGTGAGTGAGTGAGTGAGTGAGTGAATGTGAAGGCCTAGGACATCACTCTACATGATTAAAGACTTTATACACACTGTCCCACAAGCCCTCCCCTCTTCCTTCTGACAGGGTGAGAAATAGAACATTGAAGCTGTCAGTTCTGCTCTATGAACAGGAGTGTGGGCTGGACTGATTGAAAATATCAAGAACCTGGCTGGGTAAGGCACAGATCACCATAACAGTGGCTGTCAGGAAGGAGTGAAAGGTGGCTTGAAGATCAATGGAAATAAGAAATCAAGATGGTAAGATAAAGAAACATAAGGGATCGTCATGGCAATATGGTTTTGGCTATTGCATGTTGGAGCAGTCGCCAGATTAAGGAACTTTGTGGTATTTGTTTAAAAAAAAAAGGGGGGGTGGAGTGTGTTTTAACATGAAGAGGGTGTAGTAGAACTGAGGATTCAATATTTTGACTTTGGAAATTTGTATTTGGTTTCAATGACCCTGCCTGGCACGAACACAAAACTGATGGAAGAACTAAGACTTATCTATCTTTTATATCATTACAACCTGAAAATATATCCAAAGTACAGAGACAGGCTGGCTCCACACTACCACAGAAAGCTTATACTCAAGTGGCACTTAATGCTGATTAAGGTGGCTCCTGTGGGCCTGTGTCCTTTTACAGGATCTTAGGTACTCAACAGAGGATTTACAGCAATGTCCTCTGAAGACCATCCAGCTATACCTGAGAGGGACTTAGTGCCCTCTGAGTACATAGTACTGGGGAGACAGGCTCCTCTGTGGCTGAAGCAGGTCAGTGGCTGACTGACTGGGATGTTATCTGTGCACTAAAAATTGAGGTGCTGTGAGGGAGAGGGAATCTATTGCCGAGCCCCACAGATATTGCTCTCATCAGAGAAAAAAACATCCACCTGAACCACAGATCCTTCGATTTCTTACAGGAGATTCAACTCCATTATAATCTTACGGGACTACCATCTTGTATGCGGTCCACCGCCCTAAATGTTATGTGTGAATTCTAGTCTTCTCAGAAGTTATATAATAAACAATTTCTGGTGTTCGGGCAGAGAATATTTTGGAGTAACATGTTGATTGCCTTAGAAAAATAGATGTTGAGTACATCTATCCACCAAATACAATTTTTATCCATTCATCTAAACATCCATCACTACTCTGTCAATTCATCCAAAGTCCACAATAGGTGGACAATAGACAGATATCTCTAACTTACCACGCTCATGAAAAACTGGAGATGATTTGGAAGGAGTGGGGAGCAGGCAGAAGGTCTCAAAACATTATAGAGAACACACTGGGCTCAGAAAATTGAGTGGAAAATTTGGAATGTGTTGGTCTCAGAAAAATGAATTAGAAAATTGGGAATCATTTAGTTCAAAGTACCTGGCATAAGGTCAAGCTAACACCCCATGATGACTGACCTGCCTAAGAGTAGATACTCATGTATACAATTGAAACAAAAGTTTCATGACACAGTAATACACTCAGCATACTTTACTATTTTCTATTACTATTCTATTCTTTCTCTCTAAAAAAAAAACCAAAAAATTGATTGTCAGAACCCAGGAATGGGTCACAACTGCAGTTTGAAAAACACAGCCACAGAACAGCATGGGTGCATTTGTATTAGGGCTACTTCAGTTTTGGGAATTTCAAGGTCACATTTTTACTTTGTTACTTGTTAAAGTTCTAAGATAGTACATTTGTCAAAGAGAACAGCATCTTTCCAGCCCTCCACTTGCACATTTCCTCAGAGTTCTGAATGAGAAACAGGGCAGTCACTTCCTCTAAGGGGGGCAAATTGGGGACCTAAGTCTTCCCTCAGTCATACATCGATTTGTTGTGGACTTGGTTTTTCACTGTCTTCCACCACACGAACTTCCTTTTCTCTCTTTGAGTTTCTTTCTCTTATCTCTGGCTAATTCTTCTTGTTTTCAATTTTATTCAGTCAACTACATTTTATTAATTTAGAAACTCCAGGATGAACAAGAAAACACCCTCCACCTGTGAGTAACTAGTGGCTCCGGCGAGGAAACAAACAGGTGAAACAGAGCGAGATGTTAAAGAGAGGACCACAGAAAGTGCTCCGGCAGCAGAGAAAGATGGGTCTGCCTGACAAGGCCCACGTGGAGATGGTTTCTCAGAAGAGAGGTGTTTGGGAAAGAAAGTAACCTAACTAACTTTACCTGGGGTGAAAGATGGCATTCCTGGGAGAGGGAACAGCATGTGCCAAGACATGGAGGTGGGGAGAACATGTTAGTTACATTTATCTGGAGTCACAACAGAGTGACATGAAATGAGGCTCAGCTGAAGGCCCCGCTGTGCACGCTCTCACTGTCTGCTCTCTGGGAGGATGCAAGAAGGGGTGGCTTCAGATTTCAGGGTCTCAGTCTTCCTTCTTTACTGCTAGACTACAGTCTACCTAAAGTCTGGAAGGTCTTACCATCTAAATCCCCAGTGCCTGGTATAGGGCCTGGTGTGGATGCAAAGGGCATTCAGAGGAATATCAATCAGTTCACCCTAGTAGCCCAGCACTTGGCAGGAATCTGAACCACATGTCCCGGCTGTGCTCTGATCTCCAAGCTGAATGACACGGAATTGCAGGGCTCTGGAAAAAACAAACATTCGCTTTCGCTAAGACCTTTTTTCAAAACTACCCCTTCCTGGTAAGATGTTGCAGATGAATTAATAACTTAAAATTATTCTCATCCTGCCCCCAGATCCTGAAGATAAGAAAATTAGAGGCATGAATAAAAAATAGTAATATAAAAATAATTGACTTGTGATATCCGAGTTTTATAGTTCTCACTAGCTACCAATGCTCAATAACAGGTTTATGATTATTTTTAATACTCTCATGTAAATGTGAAAATCATCAAAGAAAGAATTGAATGTTACAGTTGGGGGATCCCTTTGAGCTTAATCTGGTTCATCCCTCTCATTTTACAGTTGAGGAAAGTGGGGCCTAGATGATTTTAATAGAGCTGCCCCAAATAATTTTATATCATGTAATTAAAACCAACCAAAAAGCTATGACTCAGTGCAACTTACCTTGTTAGCACATATCCCTTTAGTCTCTTGAAAATGTGTGTGTTCCCATAATAAAACTTGTATCATGCTGTTTATAATTTTTGTATCATGCCTTTTTCACTAAATATGTTTTGAGGTTTCCCCCCAAATCTTTGTTATTCACAAATTTGTCACTCGCATTTTCACATAGCTAGTGACTATATAATGTCTCATTGTATGGATATACCATAATTTATTTGACCTATTTCTTGTTATTGGGCATTTAGGTTGTTTTGCATCATAGTTGTTGTTATTAGAAATAAAACCTTTGCACCTAAATCATGGTTTCTCTCTGATTATTTCTTAAGGAGAGAAATACCAGTTTGGTCAAAAGGTGTGGACACATTTCAGGCTTCTGACACATACTACTAAGTTGATCAGTCCAGGAAAGATTTGCTGATTTACCATAAGCAATATGTTTCACATAGTTTTTGAAATCTTACCAGCTTTGGACCAGTTATTCCAAATAATGTGGAATTCAAATTTGCCCTAATTTTATTCATTTAAAAATACTAATAATTATGATGCAACTATTAGTTTGAAGAGTCAAGAGATCTTATTCTCAAATTGTAACTGAATCTGTAAGGGCTAAGGGAGAAATGTGTGACCAAGGGTCAAATGAGCAATGTCCAGGAGTTTTCCTGTAGGGGTCACTGTTGCTGTCAACTTATGCCTGCAAGGAAATGAAAATAAAGTCATGCATTTAAGAATGCACATTCATTTTTAATGCCTGCTTTGTCTACCTTCTCTAAATTGCAAAACTGCCAGATAGCATTATAATGCCAAGTTCTTTATATAACACACCACTCTCTCCACTCAACGTGCTCCTCCGTTTGAATTGATTAAGTGTATGCTACTCATAGGAAAGGCACTGCTGCTTGCTCTTACTAGAGGAAGCATTAGCTAATTACCTAACACCATAAAGTGGTTTGAATGGCATATGCTGACCTGAAGAAGAGAAGGGGGAAAAACCCAAACATCCATGGCTGTGTACCGCAGGATCCCCTCCCTGCGCTTTCTCTTTTCTGCTTTTCCCGTGAACCTCTCTGCGCTCTGCCTCAAAATCTACACATAAGACAAAATCAGATGTCATCTACATTCTATAGTGTCATTTTAGAACAAAGAGGTGCTTTTCCATCTTTAAGTTTTTATCAATGCAGCTCAAACACGCTCGCGCCGTCCCAGGCGCCGGGCCGACCTGGCTGTGCGGACACAGCTCCGCCAGGCTCCGGGGCTGGGGCAGGGGACTGCCAGGTGTGGCTGGCGACGAATCAGCTCCCTCTACAAAGCAGGAGTCTTTCTCAATATAAAATGCAAAGTACCAGCGGTTTTCCATCGCCGCAGCCCCAGCCCCCTCGTCCGGTGATGTAGTGAGGGAGGCTATTTACTCTCTGCCCTTGGATTCCTCGTATTTAACTGAGCCCAGAGGCAGCTGCTCCCCGAGCGCAGCGCCCGCGGGCTCGGGACTAGCCGCGCCCTGCAGGCCAGCGGCCGAGCTGACCAAGGGCTTTGACCAAGCCCGCGCTGCGCTGGGGCGTCCGAGAAGCTGAGGGAGCCCGTTTAGGGATCCAGGGGGTGCGGTGCGGGGAGGCTGGTGCTCGAACCTCAACGTCGGGTGAGGGCAGAGCGCTCAGCCTGGTGCCCCGCACGCCTGTCCCGCGGCGGGGGCTTGGCTCCCCTGCGCTCCTCCGGCAGCGGGGAGGAGCTGCGGCCGGGAGTTGGTGAAACGCGCTCACCTGTCGGAACCCGGATCTGGGCAGGGCGCGGGCCCGGCGGCCAGAGCGCGCCGGTCGCGGCAGCCGCGCGGGCGGCCCTCCCCACGCCAGGACGCCGCGGGCGGGGAGGCAGGTGTAGCGGCTGCTCCCGAAGACTCTAGCCCCCCCAGCCCCGCACCTCAGCTCCCTGCTCGCCCCTTTCGTCCAGAGGCGCCACCGGCTTGGTGTGTCCCAAGGCCAACCCGGCAGACGCCAGGGTTGCAGGTTCGAGACGCTCCGCCTCCTCCTGGCGGGCACTTGCGCCAGCAGGGACCTTTGCACTTGGTCTTAGTCTGCGGTCACTGCTGAGGTTTTCAGAACTCTCCAGGCCAGGGACAGCCAGGATCTTTACTTCTAACCGACGCCGTGCCTGCAGCCTTCCTGGGACACCCCCAGCCCCGGGAGAGTCCGCTCTCCCCCGGGCACCGACGCCCCACCTGTCTCCGTGCCGTCTGCGCCCCCTGACTGGTGCCCGACTCCCTGACCAAGGTGTGCGCATCTTCCGCGGGCCCGCCACGCCCGCCGCTGAGCTCCGCTCGCCTCGTCCCGCCGGAGCGAGCGCGGGCTGCGGGAGCCCGGATCCCGGGGGCACTCGGTAGGTCCCCGTGCTCGGGACCCACCCCCGCCTCGGAGCCCACCCGCGAGGAGGGATTAAACCCGAGAGGTCCAGGTTTCCCTCTGACTCGGAAACCCAAGTCGGCCCCCGCCTTTTTCCTGCAAGCCGGTGCCCGTCGCGGGTGCGCCCGGCGCGGGGACCGGGGCGCTCGGGCCGCTTCGCGCCGTCGGGGGCGCGCACCATGGCCGGCTGCTGCTGCCTGTCGGCCGAGGAGAAGGAGTCGCAGCGCATCAGCGCGGAGATCGAGCGGCAGCTCCGCCGGGACAAGAAGGACGCGCGCCGCGAGCTCAAGCTGCTGCTGCTGGGTGAGTGACCCCCGCCCTCCAGCCGCGGCCCAGCCGGGGTCCCCGCCGGGCCTGGAGCCGAGCGGGCGCCCCGCAGCTCCCTCCAGGCCCGGGGTTTGCAGATGTCTTAGACGCCAGTTCTCGGCACCTCCATTTGGACGACTCCCGACTGCCCCCCAACAGGGTCGAGACGGAACACTTGACCTCTGTGTGCCTTCCCCAGCTGCTCTGGTTAGCCTCTGTCCCTAAGCCTCGACCTCCCACCCCTCGCCCCCCGCGCACGCGGATCCCGCAGAACCCCACCTTGGATGTTCGGGCCGGAGCTGTGGCGGGGAGCTGCCTGATCCACATCTTGGGTTCACTCTAGCCCTGGCCCCTGCACTCTCAGTTCTAAATAAGTACCGTTGCCGGAGTGCTTACCAAGTGCAGGACTGTGCTAAGTTCTTACGGGCGTCACCGCAGAGTGATGCGGGCAGGTACTATATCCCCATTTTAGAGAATTAAAAATGGAGGCCCAGAAAGTGGGCGAATTAGACTTGACCAAGAAAAGGCAAAGGAGATACCAGGTCAGTCGTGGGGGTGAAGCCCAGGTCCTGGCCACTCCTCGACCTGTGACCCCCCTCCCTCCACTTGGCAATCCTGGCTCTCTCTGGGAGGCCTCTCTGTTTGCAACAGACCCAAAACTCCCCTCCCCAGCTGACTCAGGTTCCTAGGATTCTGGCTCTTTTTGTCTCCTTGCTCTAGGTAGGACACATTTTCAAAAACAGAAAGAAACGTTTAAGGTTGCCCCATTTATGCCTTAGGGCCCACCTTTCTGACTTTCTAGAACCCTGTTCAATACATTTGCTCTTTGAGGAATATTTACCTTTTCTTGCTTTCAGACCAGTATATCTGCTGTCAGATCCCTCTGGAGCAGCTGCAAGTACTTCAACTTTTTTTTTTCATCCCTTCCAGACAGGAATTCTCTCTTATACCAGGTTTTTGTTTTTGTTTTTGTTTTTTTGGTCTTGTCTTTGATACAAGGAGTCTCCCTCCTAGAAAGTGTTAAGGAAAGAAAAGTTGGTCTAGTTAGAATAAAATAGAGAAGGCTTTTAGTCAGCCTTGCCTGCGACCTAGGCAAGGAAAACCCCTTACACTTATTCCCCAGCGTTTTGGTGGGCAGGGTCTGACCTTTCCCAGGCTGTGCCCCTCCCCACTGAGCTAAGTGTCTGCAGGTGAAGTAGGCTGCCCACCTAGAGCCCCCACTGACCTTCATGCCCCAGACACCCATGAAATCTTTGCCCAAAGCCCCCAAGCTTGCTTGCGGGGCCTTTGCAAGCAGAGAAGGCAGACTCCATCCCTGAGGAGTGTCCAACAGGGCAGCTGTGCAGGTTGTGGAATAGCCGGCAATGTGGGCTGAGGGTCCACAGGTATGTCCCAGAGGCCTCCCTGGATGGGGAAGGGAAGACATCTGTTATTTGGGAAGCATTGCTCTTTCAAGCCTGTCCTGGAACTTGGAGGGGTCTGAGAATTCTAAATTATACCTGGACTCCAAGTGGTTGTAAAGCTGGATTTGTCAAGGTGTGACAGTTTGCTAGCTTGATCAGCACTTTAGTGATAATTATGAGAGCCTCCATTTGTACTCTTGCCCCAGGCCCTATAGATGATAGGGGCGGGCTGGTGTTAGCTACATACTTTTTCTGGTCAAGGACAGGCTGAACCCTCTTTCATTTTGATGTATTTTGATGTGTGTTAGTGTATGAAGTACAGTGCCTGGAATACACTAGGAGCTTGGAAAATGCTGGCTCTTATATGAAAAATGAAGTGGTAAGCTGAGCTGTACTGTACTGGCACTAAGCCTATTTGTTTGAAGGAAAATGCTTGCATTTTATACTCAAACCAGGGAAGGAATGTTTGCAGATAAATCATTTGCCCTGGAAGTCAAATTTAATACTGGTGACTAGAATCCTTCATCTCCCCAGGTCCTTGCCCCAACCCTTTTCCTGTCCCCTTCAAGCAGGACTGCTGTGACTACCTCCTTGAGTCAGTGCCAGTCACTCAGAAATGGCTAGAAATAGTTCCCAAATGAGATGGAGCTGCCCAGAAACTCCCAAAGGATGGACTTCAAAACCTCTGATTTCTTTCAGTCTTTAAGGGAGTAGTGCACACTTCTATTTTTTCTCAAAATAAAGGAGGAATCAATGACTCAGAAAATACAGGAGGCAGGGAAGGATCCATGCTGTTTTGTCTGAAGTCAGGCAGTTTGAGTGCAAAGTTCATTCACCTGAGTCTCTGTAGTGTGTGAATTAGATGATCCACTGCTCAGATGCCTCAGGTGAAAGCTCCACTTTGCAAATGGAAGCTTAGGATCCAGTGTGGAGTGTGGACTGACCTGCAGAGTCACCAACTCTTCCACAAGGAAGCATACTTTTGCAATAATACAAGCTGAGGATGTTTCTGAAGTGCATCTGATGGTTCAGTGCATATCCTGTTTGTGCTTAATGAAAGTGTGGGCCAGTGTCCGTAGGAAAGATAAAAGCTGCTGTCTGGTTAGGGCTAGTAATCGCGAGATGTCAGCGTAATGCTCTCTCAGAGGAATGAAGTTGGAAATAAAGAAGGTTCTCCACTCCAGCAGAAAGAAAATCCTTATCAGTGCCTCAGATGAAAGTAGGACAAAAAGTAGTTCCGATAAGAACCCCGATAAGTACTCGTCAGTGTAAGGAGAGTGTGTGGGCAATAGAAATAAAATGGGGAGAAATGTGATCTCTTAATGATTTTTTTTTTTTTTTAAGTATTAAATGAGGCTTGGTGAATGTTAATTAGGTTGAATCTTAATTTTGGATGCAGACCTGTTGGAACTGTCTGGAAGGAACATTTACTGGGGAATTGGAATTGAACTTTTGTTGGTATAAGAGTTAAAAATGGAGGTTCCTAGGCCATACTGTTTGTGTTCAGACCTTGGCTCTCCCCTTAGCTGTGGACTAGCTTCTCTCGGCCTTGTCTGGCAATGAGTGCTTGGTAAGCGTCAGCTATCATTGGTCCATTTTTGAGCATTTTTAAGCACCAGAGAGGTGTCACTTTCCATTTTAGTTGTTCAGTTGTAGGTAGCATAGCAGTTTGTCTAAATAGTCCTGGTAGTACTTTGACCAAAATGTCTTGCTTTGAGTCTTTCTCACTGTGTTTTTGAGCTATAAGCTCTTTTTTTTTTTTTTTTAAACAGCAATTTTTTAAAAAATTTGATTTTAGAGAGTGGCAGAGAGAGAGAGAGAGAGAATCATTGATCAGTTGCTTCCTGCACAAGACTGACCAAGACTGAACCTGCCACCACCAACCAGCTGAGCCACCCTGGCCAGGGCCATATGCTCATTTTAAAGTCATTTTTTCTCCTTGTACCAAAGTTGAAAATCTGAGCCCAAGGAAGTTTTATTGCATTGATTACAACAGAATCCCCTTTTAGAGCTGTCATGTTTCTGGGCTGGAAGCCTGTTAGAGGAAATGGCGTAGAGAGTATGGGTTTCTCAGTAGAAGGTGACAGAATTTTCTGGTTCTGTGAAGAAGAAAAGGCACAAAATGGTCGGTGTGCCCACGTTCCTCCCTTCTCACTTAGTTTAATCCAAACACATGGTGCGCGGAGCTGAGGATCGTTTCCACGCTGAGTGGGAGCTGCTTTTCCACAGGTAGCTGCCATGAGGAAGGTGGTCGTAACCGCTGACAGGGGACGACAAGGCGTGACAGGGGCAGGGAGGGGTCCTCTGAGAAGGGGCTTAGAGATGGGGGGAGGATGCTGAGGCCATCCACATGCGGGCTGCTCCCTGCCTACCGGAGAAACTTGTGAGGACAGTAAGTGCTGTTCTCAGGATCTGGGATAATACGAAGGACCCCTCGGGGGCAGGTTTCATTGAGTTTTGGTGTTTTATCTTAGCCACTTATGTGACTGTTATGTTCACTACAAAATAAATGTTAATCCAGAAATGCTTAATGTTTTGTGCCACGATGTGCTTCCGAAAGGGGGGCCATGAGACTTGATCCGTGGCCCATGTCCGTGCTGGTGCAGTAAGCCCGCCTCACCAGGCGGCCTGCTCCCACCGTGACACAGCCGTCCCTGGAGCCCCTCAGGAGGCAAAGGCAAGGCCTCCCTCTTCTTTCTGCCTTTTACGGACTTTTACCCTTTGTACCTTTTCAAATAAGGTGCGTGGAGGTATGACTTACATACAATAAAAGTCACCATTTTAAGTGGGCAGCTAGATGTGTTTTGACAAATGTGAATGGTTGTATGAGCATCAGCACAATCATGATATAAAACATCTCCGTCATGCCCAAAACTTCTCTGTGCCCCTCTGTAGTTAACCTCCTTTCCGCAAATCATTAAAACATTTTTTAAAATTTGGAAACAATTAGTAAGAATACAAATAATACAAAAAACCCCCAGGTATACCTATTCCCCAGTCGACCCATTATTGAAATTTTACCCCATTTTCTTTCTCATTTGTTCCCTTCAGTTTTTCTGAAATGTTTGAGGGTAAATTATACATATCAGTTCTCATATATTCTTTAAAAGGGTTTTTCTTTATATTCTTTAAGTTTTTTCTAATCTGGAACATTTCCACAGGCTGGCATTGCTTTTTTGACTTTACATTTTTGGAGAATATAGTCCCCTCTTCCTGTTTCTTTTGCCCCCCTCAGTTAAACCCTCTCCCTTTTTAGTAGAACGTTCCTCATTTGGGGTTTGTCTGATGATTTTCTTATAACTAGAGATACCAACTGTACATTCTGGGCTGGAATTATAGGTAGGTGATGTATGTCCTTCCCAGGGGGTCACCTCTAGAGGCACCCCATGTCTGTCTGTCCCTCATTGGTGATATTTAGTTTGATCACCTGCTTGTTTTCTCCACTGTCTAACAATTTTGGGGGAGATAGTTCCTCAGGCCATGCAAATATTCTGCTCATCAAAATATCCCTCTAGATTTTGTCCTGATCCAATCTGTAACTTGATGGCTAGTAAATGATGATTTCCCAACTCCAGCACTACCCCCACATTTACCAATTGGCCCTGTAACAACCTTCCTTTTGCTATTTATTTGTTTGTTTATAATCCATACAAACTCATTAATCCCTAGGGTGTTGTTTTTAACCAATGTTTTTTTACTTCATTACTGTTTTTAATCATTTTGTGCTCAAATATACTCTATTTGCACAATGAAATCCCCTTCAAGCTGGTCCCTTTGTCATTGTCACATGCCTCCATCATTTCTTTGAGCACTTTCTTACTTTCAGAAATAACTCCAGGCTCATCTTATATCAACCTTCCCAGCCCAGGAATTAGCTGTTTCTCTGCAGGGCCTTGGTTCTTTTAGTAGAGAACTTCACCTTTTCTTTTACGATGCTTAAGCCACTTGAACAAAGATATCAAGTCCACTAATTCAAATCAATGCTCAGTATCTAGTACCTGAAAAACCACATTCTGAAGCATGGAGTCAGAGGATGAAAGTTTTGAGACTGTGAACAGAGCTGAAATGAAAAAATCTGACAGTGAGTTGGCTAAAGAGCAATGTAAAAATACGTCTTAACATTCAAGATGTTCTTTTTCTTTTTTAAAGATGCCTTCTAGTCTAGATCACCTTTTGTTTTCTCTTTTCCCATGATACCTGAATCACAAGAGAAAAGCTTACCTTGTAAGAACCCGCATGTGTGGGGCTGCAGGGAGAGAGGCAACCAGATTGAGAAGGCAGAGAAAGAGAGAGAGGTTTTCAGTGAGTCAGTGTCAAAAAGCTATTATGTTACTAAAGACAGAGGTTGGAATTCAGACCAAAGGGGACTTTATTGGAAGGGCTCTCACCAGGGCATCTCATGAAATGAAAGGAACTGAGTAATAAAGACTGGGAAAGAGCAAATGGCAGGGCAGTTCTGGGGCACAGCCATCAGCATGACTTGGCTCCACTGTTTCCAAGCTTGAGGGCCCTCTGGGCCTTCCTTCCCCTGTGCAAGTCTGAGGCCTGCTGTGGATCAGGGTGAACTCCTGGGTCAGTCACTTCTGGCCGAGAGACATCCATCACAGACATGGCCTGGGGTGGGCTTCCCTGCGAGTCAGTAGCCTGCTGCAAACACTGTCAAAGGAATGGAAGTGCATCAGTGGAAATCTAAGAGCTCTAAAGGCAGAAGTCTGTGCAGGAGCCTCTGCGGGAACCCCAACTTCCGCTGTGAGCAGTTGGCTCTCTGCTGATGAGGAAATTAATGGGCTATCATGTTGGCCAGGGTTCTTGGTTGCAGACCATTTAAGCAGAAGAATAATTTATTGGAGCGGAAGCAGGAAGCACACAGAATCGATGGGAATTGCAGAGCAGGCTCTGCCAAAGGGCAGGATCCAAGGGAGTCTTGACACTGGTATCAGACCAGACTGCCAGCACACAGCCAGTGACTCTGCTCCCCCTGAGTCACTGAGCTGTGCTGGACGCTCACCTCCATAGCAGAGCTGCGAATACGCTGACCATCTCCTGCATCCTGGTGTCACTTTTCACAATCTCAGACCATCTGATTGTGCCCAGCTGGCAGGAAGCTGGGGGAGAGCAGCATGGCATAGTGGTGAGAACATGTTCTCTGGGTTTAAAGTCTAGGTGAGTAGTTAGTTCCCATTGCCCTGCCAACCCCTCATCTGGGTTCAGGACACCTACCTACTATTACACTGATAGAACTAGCACGTCGAGTTCCCAGAGGACATGTGGGCAGGAGGGTCAACAGCATGAAGTCTCTGCTGGCGACCCCTTCTCAGAGATTAGGGGCCTAGTGTGTGGCCATAACAGAATCATGAAGTGAGCAAGTGTATTAAGGCTCTCGAGACTTGAGTTTCTTTTTTTGGTGTGTGTGTGAGGCGGTGGGGGGAGCCTCTGAGTACTAGGTAAATGACAAGACATTTCCCTTGAGCCCCAGGGTCCTCACTTTTACAATGAGAGGCTTGGATTCAGTGATTTCTGAGGTCCTACCCCATTCTATCATCGGCTGTGCTATACCAGTGGTTCTCAAAGTGTGTTTCTAGGACCAGTAGCATCAGCATCTCCCAGGAACTTGTTAGAAAGGCAAACTCCCCAGCCCTCTGAATCAGAAATTCTGGAATGGGGCCAGCAGTCTGTATTAACAAGCCCTGCAGGTGATCCTGACACATGCTCAGGTTGAGAACACACTCCGTCTGATAACAATGGCCTGGAGCTCAGGACTGGGCAGCCTCTGATTGTCACTCTAGGCCCTCAGGCAGACATCCTTGTCTTCCAGCAGTTACCCAGGAGGCCCTGGGGACTGACCTGCCTAGGGAATGCTCTGTTTCTTAAAGTTGAAGCATTCTCCCCATGAACTTGATGAAGGGTCTTTAGAATCTGAGCTGGGTAATTTGTAGGGGTCTTTTAACCTTGACCCCAAATTGGTGGGCAAAGAGGAAGAGCAAGCACATACGTACAATTTACTGTGGCCAGAGTCCTTACAAAAGCAGAGTGGTCACGCTTGCGTGCACTCTCGCACTTTGATGCTCTACTCAAAAAGTTATGCTCCTTAAATTGCAATGGCTTTGTGGCAAATAACCATTAAGCAGTTATCTTTCTATCCTGAACTAAGTGGTGCAGAGGAAGCATATTCTAGTACGAGCTCCCGTATATCAGTCTTCTCTTGAAAAATTCACCCTCCATGAAACATTGGCTGGTATTTCCATCTAAAGGGTAATATTCCTGGTTGCCAAGTTTTTTTTTAAGTAACTGGTAAATCTTTTTTTTTTTTTACCTTTTTTTTAAAAAAAATGAATAATGGAAAAAGAGAACACTTATCTTTTACTATTCTTCCTGAAGGGTGTCTTCTGTATTGTTAGTTGTCAGTGACCCACAAATGGATTAACTATGCCACTGCCCTCTCAAACCTGCCATAAATAACACCCTCCTTTTGAATAACTCATTCCCAGAATTTTTGTTTCTCTTGCTCAGCTGCTAGGTAAATGGGAAATATAAGCTAATTGTATTACTGAACAAACTCAAATAAAAGAAGATGGAAAAATTTGCAGAATCATCATCTAATCTACAAAGCAGTCTAAATCCTAGTAGTAGTCTAAGTCAGTGCCACTCCAAATGGGCCCAGGCCAGTCTGTTCACACATGACAAGCACAGAAATTGAGAGTAAGCATCTGGAAACTTTCACAGCAAATTGCTGTGCCACTGAAGGGTATTTTTATTGTATTTTATAAATGTATCAGTCTGCAACTGAGGGGAAAGTTCTAAAAACTCATCCCTTACCAGAGACAGTTTGAGGAACACAAGTGCAAAACTGCATTTTATAGATGGGGTGGAAAAGGTCCAGAGGAGTCAAGTGACTCAGCAGATGTCACACGGCTTGGTGGTCAGGAGCCGATTGGCAGCAGAACCAAGGCTAGAAGTCCAGTCTCTAAGTTGCCAACCCATCCTTGCAATAAGTCACTCTAAATCTTCATGTTGAATTTGGTTGTTTCTAAAGCAACACTGATTGTAAGACTTGCCATTGATTTGAAAACAGCTTTTTCAGGAGAACAACCACCACCATAGTAAATGTACACTTCAATGCAAAGGCATTTCAACCTTAAAAATGTTCACTTGTGTGGTAATAAATCTTGGAATCAAGGATATAGGTAATTTATTTCTCCTTTTTCCCCCTAATTAGATAGTACAAATTTAAAATAAAGCAAAACTCTTCCAGTTATTAATATTGTATTTAATCCATGAAACCAATTTTCATGCTGCAGTTAGATTAGGGAAGAAACCTCTTTGTATTGCCTTTAGCCCACAGGGCTTTATTTTGAGTTATTATATGAAATTTTGAAAAGGGTTGCTTCCTAGATTAGACTGTCATATACAAAAAAGGTTAAGAAAAAAGAGCAACCAAATGTTGTGAGAGCTCCCATGTCTGCATAACTGTGGATGGGCCACATCCAGGCAATAGATAAGTTTAGGAAGAATTTCACTTGAGACCTTGAACTCCATGAAGGCTTTGCTCACCATTGATCCCACAGAGTTGAGCACCAAGCTAAGCTCAGATACTGGCTGAATGAACATATGTGTGATTCTTTATTTAGTTTACATGAAATACTGGATGAGAAGTATGAAGAATTTCTTGGAGGAGGTGGAGATCTCTGTTGTTTGGGGGTGGTCCAGGAAAGTTCATGAAAAAGATAGGCCTAGGCTGCTTCTTTAAGAAAGACAAATTAGAGAATCCCAGGATTGATTTTTTTAAAAATGTCGACTATCTTGGCTAAGTACTCATTTTGAATATATATTTATTACCTAGATTAGTGGTCTCAAAATATGCAAATTGAGCCTGGGTCCCAGGACTGAAATGATATCTGGAAAATAGTCATTGTACCCCCGTAACGACTTTTCCTCATAACTGTGCAGGATAAAATTTAGATGTGTAACTGGAACTACAGTTGAGAAGCTATTATTCTTCCCTACTGCTTTATTCCAAAATAATTTGAAAACAATGATAACTCCTCCTGGTCTTTATGGAACTTTTCTCAATATGTATAGCTCTGTCTGTAAAATAAAGGCATTAGACCTCTTGACTTTAGAGGCCCATTGCACACTTAATTTTATGAATAAGAAATTTGGTAGCTCTAAAGGGGAATCAGTAATTGCAAGGACTTAACTCCCCTAAAGTTTAAGACCTACTTTGGTGTGTTAAGAGCCATACTACCTGAGTAAAATGCATATGAAATCGGCCTCTTTCTGTGCAGCTAACAGAAATAATAATCTTATCTTGCACTAAGTAGGGATATTTGAAGCGATAAGACATTATGTGCTCCACATATAATCATAGTCTTGCTTCTGTCTTCCAAAGCCCATATCTCACCAGAATCTCCCCCCAGAGGCCAAATCCCTGCTGTGCCCAATTCTTGCCATCCTATTTGCCATTTTTCTTTCTTCCTATCTCTTGTCTGGATTACTCCATCATTCACCACTCCCTAGCCTTGAGTCCATTCTCCACACTACAGCCAGAGCGATAATTTAAAAATGTAAATCTGATTATTTTCCTGCTCAAAACCTTTTTATGTCTTCTCATTGCCCTTTGGTGTAAATCTAAAATCTGTGCATGGCCTGTGGGACCCTCTGTCTGTCCCCCACCACCCCCTGCCTTATTCCGTGATCACTCATTTCTGGCCACAGGGACTTTGAGGACTTTCACTGGGCCAAACTTCCTCATTAGGCCTCTGCACATGCCGATCCATCTTCCCACACACGCTTCCTTGCTAGTCCTAACTAACTGCTACTCATTTGCAGAATGTATCTTAAATATTCCTGCTTCCCACACATTCCTGACTCCCCAGTTCAAAGTCTCCCCAGAATATTCTCCCATAGCCTGTTCCTACGTTGTTGTTTTTTAAATAGTGCTTATCCTAGCTTGAAACTCTCCTTCTGATACTGTATTTACTATCCGTCTTCCCTGCTGGACTCTAAATTTGATGAGCGTGAGGACTCTTAGAACCAGTGAGTCCTTAGCATCTTGTTTCTGAAACACCCGGACACTATACATTTCTGAATGAACAAATATATTGCCAGTTAGAATCAACATTATTGCATAAAAGAAAGGATATTTTAACCACAAAAAAGTAGAAAGGGCTTATTCTTAATAGAGGATAACACTTTAAATTGAATAAATGTGCTTTTATGACTGTTTATTCTTTTTAAACCTTCACATTTGGACTAATGAAATATCATTACATACTGACATTGGAGTGTGGGCCGATGCTCTGGAATCTGTGATTTAATTCATGCATCTTGTTTCCTAAGCTTTCAGATTTTCTTATGTACAAAAATGAATATTCTTAATATATTATTATTTTTTTACTTAAAATGTGGCATATTTGTAGCAGAGACCGCTAGCAGTCTCCTGTCTATCTGTTCTTTCCTCCTGTAATACTAGAAGTTTTTTCTGGGCATAGGGACACCACTTAATGACTATATATTTCTCAGTTTGCCTGCTGCTAGGTGTGGCCATTTGACTAACTTACATCCCGTGGGATGTAAACCTGTAATAATACAGGCAATTTCTGAGTCTTGACCTTAAAAGGAAAGGAGGCTTTCTTTCCTTCTACAGAAGGATGTGACTTTGTTGGCAGGAGCTAGAGCAACCATCTTTTACAAAGAGATGGAAGTCAGATGTTGAGGATGTAAAAGCAGCAAAGTAGGAAAGGCCTGTGACCCTGATTCCATGAAGCTCCCATATCAACACTGAACTAGGAATGAGGGGACCCTTGTCAATAGCAGATAAACTAGAATCCTAGCTAATAAAATATTATGCATTCTGTTTTGCATTTAGCTTTTCAGTACTCAGCAATATGTCTGGGAGTTCTTTCCAAAGCATATGCAATTCTAAGGCAGGAAAGTCAGAATGTAATAACATGGGGAGGGGAATCTAATGTGAGGATGTTACTGGCCAGCATATGGGCAATGCTGTACCTGCGTCCCTCACCCTTGCACAGTCATCAGCATTGAGATATATGACATGCTCTCCTGTATTTTCTGTAACTGAGTTTGCAGATATTCCATAGAGGCTTTTCTGTGAGCAAAGATACATTTGAAGCTGCTTGGTTCAAGTAATATTGAATTCATTAACATTGAAAAATCTAGTTTTCCTAAGCCTTTAATGTTCATTTTAATTTTTAAAAATCTAGCAGTTTTGTATAAAAATAACCATGCATTTCACTTAATTATTTGATTACTTTTTAATTTACTACTAAATTAACTCCATTTGTTAATTCAGTGAATTAAATGATTAGATTTCCTTCAGACATTTTAAAACATATTTACACGTATTAAAGGCCTGAGTATTCTCAAATATTTCAGACCTCTGACAAAGCTGGCAAGTAAAAGCTAAGCATTTAAGAGACTCCAGTAGACCTCATAAACCTAAAGTTATAAATTAAATTAATCTTACTCTTGTACACCAAGGGCGGGGAGCATCCGGCCTGTGGGCCGTATCAGGCCTGCGAAATCATTTTGTCTGGCCCTACCAAGGCAACTACAGATGGGACTTGAAATTCAATAAATCTAGGAGTTTTCTTCATAGCTAATTTTTAAGTTGATAATTTTGTATGGCCTGCAAATGATGTTATAAATATCCAAATGGCCCTTGGCAGAAAAAAGGTTCCCCATCCCTATTTTAAATAGTCAAATACTGTCTCTAAATGTAATAAAATACTCCTTAAATTTATCACAACTCTAATAGATTATTTAATATCAGATTGAAATACCTTAAATAACAACAGTATCAAAAAAATTCAGCGCTGACTCATGATTACTATACTTCTTAAATTTAACTTAGACTCTTATTGCTACATGTATGATTTAGGTGTTCTTACTCCTTAGTGTAATGGGGCTTGCAAAGTTCTGCTCAGCGAAGAAAAGATTTACAATCTCAACCTAAGAGGACAATTTTTCAAGTCCCTACAATTTCTTGCTACCCAACGCATCACTTATTCCTTTATTCCAATTTTCACTGTTTAAAAAACCTTTTAATCGCCTCATTTGAATTGATTAGATGCAGAGCCTGCAGTGGCAGTTTCTTCATTACCTGACTTGTGTTGAAGAGATTCTGAACTTTTAAAAAAACTGTTAGCTGTCTCATGAGCATCACTTCTAATTCTTTTATTGTCACTTTAAAGAAGAAAAGCTTAGATCTCAGATTTGAGTAATGAGAGATTATGAGGTCCTTTCTTAATGCTTGTCTCTGTTCTGCTCTGGATGTCCTGTGTTTGAACACATCTTATCAGTCTAATATTGTTACCACATTGCTTCCCTTTCAACGGAAACATAAAGCAATTTAAGAATGAGTTAAATACACGGTGAAATAGAGTGAATTAAATATAAAACCCTAATCACAAGCCTACTGAAAACTCCACCAGCTGCAAGTCCTTGAAGCATGCATTTAGGTTTAAATTTAAATACCTTTTTGTTTTTAAAATGTCTAAAAGTTGGCTGAATCACTCCCTTTGACATCTCTCTGCCTTGGCATTTGTCGCTCTGGAATTGCAGGCTGTCTGTAGGTAACTCATGCATGAGGAAGCTGCCTGAACTTTCCCTGGCCATTTTCAAATTACCATTCACTAGGGCAATGAGGAAGTCTTTCTCCCTTGCCTAATAATTTCGTTTGTGTCTGCATTAGGGGATGGGCAGGTGGAGGAAACGAGGAGGTGTTGGTTTATTTGACATAAGCTCATTAAGGAAAGATTGGACACTAAAGTTAGTGGCAGTCAAATAGGCATGACCCCAATTAAGCCAATTTATCCTATGTGTTTGTACGTGTGCACATACACACAAACACACACCACCATTGCCATCAGATAATTTGAAATCAGTTAGCACTTACAAGGCAATTTGAATTTTCCATCAGGATAATTAAACCAATTCTATCTACAATGGAGTTATATCTTGGTGCAAACCAGAAAATGGCCAGAAAACTTACTATCTAAGAAAAGTGTATTCCTTTGTTTAGTTAAATGTTCATCTTGAGCAACTGAAATTTCTGTTTAAAGTCAACTTTCTCTATAAGAAGAACTGTGTTGGCCAAAACAGAATAGGTTTTTTAATTACTATTATGATTAAGGAAACTCAAGAAATACCTTGATTTATATTATGATATCTGAAAAATTAGAAATATTTCAAATTTGCATGTTTTTTTTCAGAATACTACACATTCCTTATTACACTTGCTGCATTGCCTGTTTAGTGAATTGCCTTTCCTTTGAATGCTTTTAAACTTTCAACTATGTGAAGAAGGTGGATGTTTTCCAAAGCCGGGTAGACGGATTGCCAGAAATCTTTGGTACGAGTCCCAGTGTGGCTTCTAATCTGTAGTGTGACCTTGGGCAGATCACAAGATCATGGAGGCTCCTCATCAGTCAAATGAGGAGGCTGGATTCAGGGGTCTCTGAATGCTTCTGGCTCTGAGTTTCCATGTAACTCTGTGGCCATCGTGAAAGCGTTGGTTACCTTGATCACTAAGGTAGAAACCACCCTGTGTGTTTTTGTATGTGTGTGGTGTGTGCCTCCAGCACAACCTAGGGCATAGTATCTGGTTGCTGTTTGCCTTTGTGACAAATGGCATAAATAGAGTTCTTCATATGCCTTTCTTTTCTAACCATGTTTGAATTTTCACGTAATACAAGACTTCACATCTGTAATGATGTCAGTGTATCGGAACAGGTTTGTCAGGGACAGAAATGTTTTGAACTGCTAATGACTGTGGCTTCTCATTGTGGAAACATCTGTTGACCTGAAAATGACTCCTGAACTAACACTATTTGTCATTAGTTAAAAACCTTCTAGCTTTCAATTTACTTTAAAGCATATAAACATTTAATAATAAAATAATAATGGTAAACTTACATAACACTGATATATGCCAGATATAATTCTAAGGGTTTTATATCTGTTAATTTATTCCATCCTTGAGGTATGTGATATACTTTTTCCATGTGATGAGGAAACTGAGGGAAAGGAAGATTAAGTGAGCCCCCCAAAGTCACATACTATTAGATGTGGAGCTGGGATTTGATTGACAAATGGCATCAAATCATGCAAAGCCCTCATGGTGCTTGCACCGTAATGTGATGATAAATAGATGATTTGAGTAGTTTGGTTCTAGGGGTTCCTTGCTCTGACTGCTCTTCTCTCCGCCCTGGTAAAAAACTACTGTTGGGCAGTGGAAAGAAGTCTGACTGGAGGGAAAGGTCTGGCGTATTCTGTGTCTTCCATTACAGGGCAGTGGGACTTAGGGGAAGTCATTTAATCTCACCAAAACCAGTGCTGTCCAATGGAAATAGAATGAACTGCAGATGTGAGCCACATGTGTAATTTAAAATTTTCAAGTCTCATTTTGAAATAACATAAAAAGAAATAGGTGAAATTAATTTTAATAAAAGATTTTATTTAACACAATATATCAAATATAATCATTTAACATATAATTAATAAAATTTATCAATGAGATATCTTGTCCTTTTTCATATTAAGTCTTTGAAATCTGGTATATATTTTACCCACAGCACATTTCAGTTCAGATTATCTACATTTTAAGTGTTGAATGGCCCGGGCAGCTAGTGGCTATTATATCGGATGGCATGGCTCTGGAAACCCTTGAGAGCTAACAAAATAAGACCCTGGTGACAGATGATCACTAAAACCTCAGCTCTGAAATTCTAGGAATCTACAATGAGAAGCACCTGTTCTCTTCCAAGTAGTTTACCATGAGGTTACTTGTTTCTTCCCTGCTTTAGTAGCATGAAGGATGCATTCCAAGATCAGGATTCAACAATGAGATGATCCTTTGAGAATCACAAAAGCAGTGTTATGTCAATATATGTGTGCATGCCAGAGAAGGATTTTCAGAAAGTGACCATGCTTTAGTGGGTTAAAACATTAATTATTTCTTTCATAAATATCCAAGAGCTTACTGTGGGCCAGGTCCTGTTCTAGACCCCTGGGATTCAGAAGAGAACAACTAAAAGCCCCTGCCCTCATGGTGCTTGCACCATAATGTGATGATAAATAGATGATTTTAGGTTAGGCAAGTACTGTGAAGAAAAAGAAAGAGTGAAGGGGCTAGAGAATGGAGACTTGAGACCTGGGGGACTGGTGAGTCTGGTTTCAATAGGAAGACATCTTTAAGGAGGTGACTGTTGAGGGGAGACTGGGATGAGAGATGAGACAGCTACATGCAGACACAGGGAAGAGCATACCAGGGTGTGACACAGTGTCCTCAGCCTGAGGTGGAAACAGGCTCAGTGGGTTTCAGGAAGGGCTAAAGGCACTGTGTTGAGTTGAAGGAGGGAGAGGATAATAGGAGGCATGGCTGGAGAAGTAGGAGTTTGGATTTCAATTTAAGTGCTTCAGGAGGCCAAGGGAGAGCAAATGATTTGATTGTCTTTTAAAAAAGGAAACTCAGAGTGCTGGACAGGGAAGACTAGACTGTATTTTATAAGAGTGGAAGCAGAAAGACCAAGAGGCTGTGGAAGTGGCTTGAGTGCCTGGGTTAATAGTAATACCATTTACCGAGATGGGTGAGAGTGAGGTTAGGGGGACAGGGAATCAACAGTTCTGTTTTAAAACATTTCCCCATCCATATGTCTGTGTAAGTGTGGATACCAGGACTGAAATTGGGGTATTTAGAGAGGGGACTTCGCTGTGACACAGGGAGCTGGAAATAGAGCTACGGCTTCATCTGGTCACTGACTCTTGAATTTTCCCTAGGGTAAGGATGAGGCCTTTATGGTGCTTCGCTTTGAATCGTAATGTAAGTCACAGGGCCAGGCATCATAACGTAGATAAAGAAGTATTTTCCCTCTGCTGCTACATGGTCTTGGTTCTGTGCTTGGGTAAAAGCTCTAACCAGGACTGGTCATCAGCCGGTGAGCGTCATCAGGCCTGTACCAGGCCTTAAGTACTGAAATATTCCTATGTCCATTGGCAAATAGCCTTTAGCCTGAGGGCCCCGTTGCTTCCAGGCTAGAATAGACCTGGAATATGTCAGCTCTCCCTCTACTCAGCAACTAGTAAGTAACGCCTCTCTCTGCAGTTAGCTTCCTTGTTTCCATTCCAGCCACTGTAAGCGTCTGTTCTGATTGGTCAGTGTCCATGCCATGCCATGCCCTAAACATTGTTAAATCTGCCGTGTGACGTTGGGAAGAATCGCCTTCACGGACCAGTCACTTACAAATAACCCAGAATGCTGAGGTCCTTGATCTCTTGCGTGAATTACGTTTCATTCTACTTACCGTTCCGTGAGCGCTGCACAGCATGGTTTACAATAGCCAGTGTCTGGGTGGACAAGGCCCTGCGCGTGTTATTTGTATCGCAGCATGAACACCACAGATGGGGTGCGCCCCATCCTGCCCTGTGGCTAAGAACTATGAGATTTCAGCCAGATCTTTCATTCTTTTATTCCACAGTTATATCATAAACCATGGTATGGTTATATCATACCAAGATACGAAAAAATTGAATTACTGTTATGACACAAGAAAACATCTCACTCTCTCCCTTTGAAGCCATGTTCTCTCTTGTATTTTGGGTTCTCTCTGATTTAAAAAAATTAAAACGAAAAGAACTGATGGTTCTGTAGTCTTTTGAAGACTTGCATGCAAAGTGAAGCCTTGGGTATAGTAAAATTCTTCACTCGTTATTTAAATATACATATATATGACATGTTACATGTATCATATGCCACAATATACGTAATTCTATGTACAGCATTTTCAACCCTCAACATTGAGTTGGGATGTTCTGAGTACAGACTGTGTGACGATAAACAGGTTGGTGAAGGCCTTTTGTCACCAGCCTGTTTACCATCATAAACAGGATGTAAGCTCCTGCTTGGTCATTCTGCTCTGACAAAGGGCCCCGTGTCCTTTGGAGAGGGGACACAAACACTGAGAGGTGATGCACAGCAGGATGAAGCACGCGCCAAATGCCTGGCGAGGGCAGAACGGGAAGTGCTACGTCCTGACAGCCGGGGTTTGGACAAGTTTCCCTGGAGGTGAGAACTGGTCAGGACCTTGCCAGACTGGTGCTGCTTACTTAGGGAGAAAAAGAAGGCCCTTCTGACACTCTAGACTATAAATAAGTGTCACTGAAGATAGATTTCCCTTTAATAGCTTAAAAATGTCTCCTGACATACTGATTAATTTGGGATAATTTCTGAGAAAGGTGCGGAGAATTCATTCTCTAAAAATTTGCTGGCTAATTTGGAGACTGATGGAACCCAGTGGCGGTGACATTTCTTACTGTGTAAAGGTTCGATGATAATGTTCCTGTCACATTTGTTTCAGCCACAGAACCATTTGCCTCTATTCCACGGGCAATTGAGAACTTTCTCTGTGCCAAGAACTGCGGGTACAGAGAGGAGTAAGATTGACAAACGTAAATGGAATTTCAGTTAAATAGGACTTTTAAGCCCCCTGGTCTTTCCAGGCTCATAATCCTTTAGGAGACCAGCTGGCTTCTGCTGCTTTAAATGTTCTTGGCATTTACAGTAAATTATGGTTGTGGGAGTATTTGCAATTGACCACCCCTGACTGTCTCTTTGAGGACAAGATTCTTTCCCACTGGGTCAGCGGGTAGCTCTCCCTGGGAGATCTAGGCAGTGGATGACGCAGAGAGAATGCTGAAGAAGTGAGGGAGGCCAAGGTGATCTGAAGTATGGAAGAGGAAAGAGGGAAAAGCCATGGGGCTGAGTGGCAGGGGGCTTTTTCAGAGGGAGTGTGGAGTATTGAGAGTAGGAGAGTTTCAGGGAACGTTTTCTTTCCATGTGGAAGATATTAAAAGAAACAGTGATCAGGGGACAACATTTTTAGGATACCTTCTGAAAATTAAGAATACACCTCTTACTTGGCATTTTGTAGACTGAGAAAGAATTGGAGAATTAAATACATGTTAGTTGCTTCAATGTGTTTATTTCAATGTGACACAATGTCATAATTGAGCTGCATGGGGCCTCAGGATTTATTGAAGAAATACACAGAAAATACTAAGATGTGGGGATTCTAATCCAGACAGCCCAAGAACTAAGGACCCAGAGTGATTTGGCTGACCCTGTGTGGCAGACAACAGGATGGGTGGGGCATGTGTCCAGTTTTGGTCATTAGAACATGGATGGAAGTGATGTGCATCATTTCCATTTATTCAGAGACATCAGGAGAGAATGGTTTTTAAGCCGTTAAAGGGAAATCAATCTTAAGGGTCATTTACTTACAGCCTACAATATTGGAAGTGACTTCTCTCCTTTTCTGTGTAGAGTAAGTGCCATCTATTTGGCAGTAATAAATCTGGCCCATAATGAATCTCCCATTCACAATCCTCTTCATCTCCTTCTGCAGGCATCTTTGAGGCCATTAGCTAGAGAGGGCAGAGCTACGAGATAAACAGTGCCTTGTGGTTTGAGTCACCACTTGGCAGAAAGGTGCCCAACCATGAACACGTGCATTGGACTTTATATGTGTGAATGAAAAATAAATTCTCACTGTGTGTAAAATCACTGAGATATTGGGATTTATTTGTTACTACAACAGAAACTAGCCTACTCTGACTAATACACTCTATTTCCAAACAAGAAATACAGTGATAACCTCTCTGCTGCTGTCAGTGACTAGCTGCTGTTTCTTCTCTTACACTGTGGGAGAAATAGCTGCTAACCCTTAATGAATAGGTTCCTCTTACCTGCAACATGTATTCCAACAGGATTAAAACTCTTTTTTTCAAAAAATTATTTTTCAATTACAGTTTACATTCAATATTATTTTGTATTAGTTTCAGGCCTAGGACATTACTGTACACTATTGTGGACTGTATAAATACTGTACACTTAGGCTACACCAAATTTACAGAACAACAGGAGATTAAATCAAGCATAAGTGAGAATAATGCAATCAAAGACTGGGTAAACATGAGATGCATGAGGTTACTGTGCTGTAACACAACATACTGTTCAAAAGCAAACTTTTTTATAACTAGAAAGTACATACTAAAATAATGACTAAAAAGTATAGTAAATACATAAACTAGTAACACTGTCATTTATTATCATTATCAAGTATTATATACCAAATATATTTGTATGTGCTATACTTTTATATGACTGGCAGAGCAGTAGGTGTGTTCACAATAGCATCACAAATGTGATAATTGCATTGAGCTACAATGGTTACGATGTCACTAGGTGACAGGAATTTTTCAGTTCCATTTTAATCTTATGAGACCATGGTTGTGTGTGTGTGTGTGTGTGTGTGTGTGTGTGTATATATATATATATAGTTTGTTGTTGGTGGAAATACCTGGCTCATTGACTGTTTTATTACTATTAGTGACAATGTTACCTGTTGTTTCCTCTTTAGTTTTTCTTAGGCTGACGTTTTTTAAGTTGTGCATTGATCCTGGGTCTTCATACTGTGCATTTTGGGGGCACCTGAAGTTTTGAAACTTCCAGATCATGAGAGAATTCTAAGTAATTTGTGCCATAAGGGCAGCTCAGTGTAGAAATCTGAAGGCTAAATGCTGTTTGGATCACTGAGCATAGTCTTTTCCATTTTTAACTTTTGTGTCAGGTTGTGGTGGGTGCAAGAAGGACAAGTCACTCAAAGCCGCCAGTAGCAGAAAAATAAGTTCTCACTTTCATTGCCTTGGCTCTGCTTCCTTCTTTTTCTCTGGAGAACACATGTATGAGAGAAGGGCTGGAAAGGGGACAGCCAAGAGAGCATGATTAAAGCCAAGGCAGATTCTGAAATCTCTGCTTTCTATCTTCTTGGCCACTGTTGGGAGGTAATTTCTCATGGACCACTCATGTTTCTGCATGTCTTGCAAGTGAGACACTAACTGTCCTTTTCCTGAACTTTCTTTTCAAGGATGTTCATATAACAGCCTTGAAAGATATAGATAGTGTCCTTCTCCAGAGTAAAGGGTGGGCATGCTTACAATCCACTATAAAAGATCCACATTTCCTAAGCGCAGAGTTCCTCTCCTGTAATGCAACCACAGAGCATCTAGGCATCTATCTGGGCTTGCCCACATAGATCCTCAGGGGAACTGAGACAAATATGCTGATGCAAAGGCTTCTTTCTGTGTTATGAGTAATAAAGTTCTTTGTCTCTGACCCTTGGAGTCTCATGTCTTCTTCCAGCATCCATGAAAACTGTGGCAAGCTAACTTGTTAGCTTTTAAGTAGGGTTAAATCTTAGGCCTTCTTAGTTCTTGACAGCACCATCTTAGTGACCAGTCTTCTGGCTGCCTTAAACCACTGGAGGGTAAGGTGGGGTGTAAAACAGATGTAACTGGACTGAAGTCATGAGGGATGTGGCCCAGTGTCAGAATGTGCCTTTACCCGCCTACTTCCCTTTCCTCCTGATCCTGCATAGTTAAAGCCCCAGTTTGACAAGAGTAAAATCATCCTTGAAGTGCAAGGGAGGGGAAAACACTTTAAGAAATGAAACCAAATCCTTTTTATCACAAGTGAGAGGGGGGAAATGGGTGGCATCACACATTAGTCTTCTCTGAAGCAAGAGTTGAATCTTCTTACGTTTTACAAATATTCCTGATTAATGATTCTTGCTTTGTTCTCTGCTCTGGTCCATAGCGTTGTAACAGAAACGAGTGACAGGAGTAGTTTACTTGGCTGCCTGCATTTGATCAAACTTGTATAGATATTGATATTAATGAATCAGTGGCTTTTTTAGCTTTAGTTTGTGAGTGTAGAGGAGCATGTTATGGACTGAAAGATTGTGTCCCTTCCAAATTCATAAATTGAGGCCCTCACCCCCAATGTGAGGGTATTTGAATGTAAGCCTTTGGGAGATAAGTAGGGTTAGATGAGGTCATGAGAGTGGGTCCATGGTCCAATGAGATTAGTGCCCTTATAAAGAGACACCAGAGATCTTGCTCTCAGTTTACTACATGAGGATACAGTGAGAAGGTGGCCATCTTCAAGCCAGGAAGGGTGCTCTTACTAAGAATAGAATTGGCCAGCACCTTGATCTTGGACTTCCCAGCCTCCAGTGCTGTGATAAAAAAAAAAATCCTGTTTGTTTAAATCATCTAGTTTGTTAAAATCATCTATGGTATTTTGTAATGATAGCCCTAAGAAACTGATACAGATCAGTACGCAGGCATTGAAGAGGCCTCGTTCAGCAGTCAGAAACATTAGTGAGGATCTTGGGAGTCAGTCTTGACGGGAAATCATCTTCTGGCTTCACAGCCATTTTTTCTATCAGGTTCAGGTGTGTGAGGCGAAGATGATGTTAATCCGAATAAGACATGTCTGAACACATCTGACCCGGCGTGCCATCCCAATGCCCATCCATGCTTATTTGAATCCTCTGCCTCAAAATAGTGGTTCCATCAAGTCATTTTCCCTGGTCATTGATTTACGATGGCTTCTATTTTTGGAATTCATCAGCAATCACGTATTCTGATTTCTTAATTGTGTTTTCTCAGCATGTCACTTGATATCTCTGTCTAGATGAGACAGTGACTAACATGGAATTCTCCTACTCCTGTGGTAATCTGTCCTTTCTTTTATTATCGTAGACTGTTGAAGCTTGAATAAATATAAAATCATTTCATGCAAATACTTTATTTTCTAGATAAGAAAAGGGGGAGGTGTCTTATTTAGCTTGAGGCTATAACAAAGTATCATAGACTGGGTGACATAAACAATAGACATTTATTTCTCACAGTTCTGGAGGCTGGGAAGTCCAAGATCATGGTGCCAGCGTGGTTGAGGGCCATCTTCCTGGCTTGGAGATAGCTGTTTTCTTTATGTGTCCTCACGTGGTGGAGAGAGGAAGCTCTGGTATCTCTTCCTCTTCTTAGAAGAGCACTAACCCTATCATGGGGGCGCCAGTGCATGGTCTCCCCTAAACCTAATTACCTCTAAAGACTGTACCTGCTAATATCAGTTTGGGGGTTAGGGATTCAACATATGGATTTTGTGAGGACACAGACATTCAGTGCAAAACAGAAGGCTTAGCAAGGTTGAAGCTTTTGAGCTATATAGTATTTTTCCTTTCACAACATCTACCCAGAAAATGACAACCCCATGATATCCAACTAATTAAGCCCTTTATAGCCCATTTGATGGCAGCATTCATGTACCAATTCTCACATGGATCATCCATTAATTCCTGCTACCCCAGAACCCCAGAGCATCTTTCCCACAACTTGGTTGGTTTAACATTTTCTTGAATTTTGTGAGTCCCTCTGTATGCAGGAGACACAGCATATGAAAACAGATGTCAGTTTTGAAAGTTATGATACTTCTTTTAGCGATAATAGCCATTCACCTCCTGAAAAGAACGGGCTATGCCTATTAATAAAGAAAGTGTCCGAGAGGCTGAGATTCTGGTTTTGTATAATTACAGGGTAATAGTCATTAACTAGTTGTTCCAGAAATAACAACCAACTTAATGGGTTTGTAGGGAGAAGTGCTGATTGACTTCAAAGAGATTTGTACATACACTAGAAAGATTCAGTATAAATGAAGTTTTTTATCCTAGTAACTGAAAAATTACCTTCTCAAAATGTATTGTTTTGGTGGGAGATAGCTTTTTCAGAGAACAATAACAATTAATTGCTGGTAATTTTTTTCCAGATCAATTAGATTGCTTTCTCCTGGGCCAAGGCCTTAAAAGGAGAGAATAGTTTCTTCCTTTGGGGAAAATAATAAAGCGCTTACAATGTTTCTGTTTCATTTCACCGCTGCCCGCTTAAGAATCTAGTTCATCTTGCTCTGGCAAACATTTCCTGAATTACTTCATTGTTTGAATGGCTCCCTCCCATTAACAGGAAAGGGAGATGTCTTTCAACAGAATATATTAAACTTATCAAGAATTACTCTTTGCCAGTGGATAGTTTTTTATCTAGTTTTGTTTTGGAATGGAAAAGCAATGCTGGTTATAATAGGATCTTAGAACACGGAAGGAATTTAGGAATCTTACAATTCAACTTCATTATTTTGAGCTGAGGTACCTGAGACCCAGAGAGGAAACTGGCTAATTAGTAAAGCATCAGAGCTAGAACCGAGGTTCCCTGGTGTCCAGGTTAGTGTGGTTTCTGACCCATAATGCTGGCCTCCTTCTCATTAGATGGAGCTTTGTCAGCCGTGTTTTACTGTTATCCATGGTGAAAGACAGAAACAAAGCGAATCTCGTGGCCGCATTCGGGCAACAATTCTTTGAGCCTTCTCTGTCACTCAAAGATGTAAGAGACATGTCTCCAGAAAACAGGGATCATGGTCTCTTGAGAAGTTCCCCAAATGCTTACTGAGCATTTCTGGGTGCCAGACACTGTAGGCCCCAGAGTCAAATTGGCATTCACACAGCAGTCACTGGCTGTCGTGTAAAGTGAATATTCTGGCTTAGAATCTTTTTTTAAAAAATAGGAAGAAAAGAAAATGCTGACAGTGACTCTAGTCTAGTCTAGACTCTAGTCTTAGGTCCCTGCTAGTCCAGTGGGGAAATGGTAGGAACTTATGCTTCGAAATGCAGAGATCCAGAACGTGAAAGGAGAGAAACGTGAGTCAGACTACTTGCTGGGTTGAACTTCCTCTTTGAGTTAGTTGCTCTGGGGCTTCCAGCCGTCTATCACCTCTCACCCCCCATTCTTCCCCTCCCTGGGGCTCTGCAGCTGCTCTTCCGTGCGCTTGCTGCTTGCCAGTACCTGTGTGCAGGAAAGGCTCCCTTGCTGTGCATTTGCAGCTGAGTGTGAATTTACGTCCATCGTTCTTGTTTACCAGAGCTATTTATTTTTTTAAATCATTATCTCTAGAATTTGTGAAATGAAAGGCTTTTTTAACGGAAGGGCAGGGCCCTAGGCCTTTAAAACTCTGGAGTTGCTGGGATGTCCTTTCCGCATTGACGTCTTATTCTGAGCACTTAGATGTCACTGGGGAGGCCTTGTGTCCATCATTTTATCCAAGGGTTGGTAATCTCTTCGACCAGCATAGCTGAGGTGCAGGGTGGGCTGTTTCCTAGAGACATTTTGGCCAGTTGGATTTTCATATTTAAATATTTTAATTAAAAAATGAATGTTGAGTATTTAGGTAATTTTCATAGTGCTAAGAACCAATTTTCATAGGGTTAAGTTGGACTGTTGGATGATGCTAAAGTCGAAAGAAGGGTAGAAAGAATGAGGTGATCATTGTGAGCACCTTGCAGTGTACATAGTGCTTTTCTCTATTTACTCTGATCCTTATAATGATCTTGTAGGTAGTCAGGTATTATTTCCATTTTCCCTTTGCAGAAACTCAGACACATTTAGCCAGGGGTGGAACCATGACTTCATTCTGGATTTTGGGGCTCTGGATTGCGTTTTTGCTTCATGTCATTCTGCTTCCTTGGTAAGATTTGTGAGGTAGACCAGCAGGTGGACAAGGCGGTTAGTTATGAAAGAGAAGCCAGGTGGGGTTTATTTTGCCATGTTTCCAGACGTTATCTACAGACTTGAGATAATGACGGACTTGAAAGAGCGATCAGCTGGTCCTGTTGCCCATGTGGCCAGATCCGCCTTAGTGACAGGTGTAAGGAACAGCATCCACCCTGAATCCCACCCTGCTCTGCTGACGGTGGACCTCCCCTTAGGGCTTTACCCAATCGAGAGAGGCTCAAACTCAGTCTCTACCAGATGCTTGCTTTCCTCTAAATACAAAGCACAGGACTGTCACCCTGTGAGACCTTGTCATATTTGTGGTTTTTGTTATAGCAGAAAAGAGCATCTTAAACTTTTTCATCCAAGATCCTTAATAGCAGAGGAGAATGAAGGAGGAATCTTTGGCATTTGAGTATCAGCTTACCCAACAGTATCTCAGCAGGAAGTATCTCTGACATCTTATATTTATAAAAATTAATGGGGAATTACGTTAGGCTGTAAGATATTTGTTCGTGTATTAAAGATAATGTTCCAGATTAATTACAATGAGTAATATCTACTTTCTGGACATTTCCTCTGTGGATTGTGCACCCAGCACACAGCCAGCTGCCCTTAGGTTTCTCTTCTGTAGTTTAAGAAGCACAGACCCAGGCTAGTACTCGAGTTCCTCCTGTTCCTCCTGGGACTGGGGAAATCTGGGGTCAGTCCTGATGGCCAATAGGTGTGGTTTGGGGTCTGCATCAATGGCTCTTAGAAAAGTCACCAGACCAAAGTGTTTCACTTTCCACTTCCACCCACGAAACCATCACAGTGGTACAGTTGTCCCCCTTATCTGCAGTTTCACTTTCCGTGAAATGAATGATTCATAAGTTTTCAATTGTGCTTTGTTCTGAGAGGCAGGATGAAATCTTGCACCATCCCACCTGGGACGTGAATCATCCCTTTGTCCAGCATGTCCGCGTTGGTCACTTTGTAGCTGTGTGATTGTCAAATCAACTGTCAAGTGAACCCAACTCTCGCGTGCAAGTAACCCATGCAGTAGCCTAATGCCGTGTCACAGTGCCCACGCCATTCACCTCCATCTCCTCACACAAGCACCGTATCACCTCGCGCCATCATAAGTAGGGTGAGGATGGTACCCTAAAACAATGAGAGAGAGAGAGACCCCATTCATATAACCTTTATTACAGTATATTATCATTGTTCTGTTTTATTATTACTGTCAATCTTATTATTCCTAATTTGTAACTTAAAGTTTATCATAGGTCTGTGTGTAAGGGAAAACATAGTGTATTTGGGGTTTGATGCTCTCTGTGGTTTCAGCATCCATTGGGGGTCTTGCAGCATAGCCCCGCAGATAAGGGGGGGCTACTCTATAGCTCAGGGAAGGACATCGCTTTTGTAATAGTAGGAAGTGATGTCTGGTTTAAATACTAATGTAATTTGTTCGTGGAAGAAGAATGTGAGCACGCCCACGTGACAGATGCCAGCGTGAGCCTGCCGACTGTGTGAAGAGCTTTTGGGCCAAACTTGGACAACCACTGATTTGTCAGGAGCCTGTGCGACCAGGTGTTTACCTTACTTTAAAGAAGGCAATAAAGAGTTGGCAACGTGGAAATATAACCCAGGACATGCAGGACATTTATGAATCGGGTGGCAGGTTAAATAATGTTCAGGGCTGGCTGCACAGTGTGTGGGCCAGTGCCAAATGAAAACGGGGCCTCTGCGCAAACATGAAGAACCTCAAGACGGCATCAGAGAGCATTCAACCAAGCACAAGGCCCTTCTAAGCATGGGGCTCTGTGCAGTAACGCAACTCACATACCCATGTGACCGGCCCTGATAAAGTTTCTGAAACTGAGAAAGTTCTGTGGAGAATAAAGCCCTGTGGCTACAGGAATGTGTTGTTTTCCCATAAGAAAATATTGGAAATCCTAATTCCCAAGACATCGTATCGTGTGTAGGGCTGGAGAGTCTTATTACAAGGCATGTTTATTTCATCCAAATAAATGAGGGTTCTGCCTGTGAACACTGATGTTGGTGACTGACTGATCTTGAGTAAAAAAGACTCTTCCTTTGACTTCTCTTGCTAGATCTCTATAGCACTCATGCTCTGTTTCTCACACTGTGGCTTCTCCTCTTGCTCTCTGGACCACACTGAAGGGGAACTGCCTGAATGTGTTTAGCAACTCCAAGGTGCTGTGTGACGGGCGTTAGAGCATTGCACATTTGGGGCCCCTGAAGGAGTGCCTGGAGGTCACAGATTTCCCAGTTGTGTCAAGAAGAACCCTCACATGTCCCTGTGCACTCCAGGTGGTAGTTGAAGGAGAAATCAATTGCTCTCAAAATTTCCTAAGAAAAAGTTTTAAAAATCAGTTTTACTGACAAAAACTCTTTCTCAGTAAGAATGCTTAAGCTCGGTTTTCAGGATAGGGGCTCGACCATCATTACATTTTACTGCTTTGTGCGATACACAGATCTTGTAACATCGAAATCCACACCTGAAACCTGTATGATCCTATTAACCAATGTTACCCCAATAAATTTAATTAAAAAAAGAAAACTGCAAGGATGACAAGGGATGTGCTTCTTCTGCCCTCTCTTCTCTTGCTCCGTTAGGCAGATTCAGAGTTTGGACATCTTAATAAAATCTCAACCTCCAATACTTTTTAAAAAACTAGACAGCTGTGGAAAGGCCCCCAAACAAGGACCGCATGACTATTTATAGCTGAATTTTAATTAAAACAGAGAGGTGTTGTTACCTCACTTTTAAAATTGAGATCCTGTATGACGCAACACATACCATTTTTTTGTCTGTCTAGTCTTTTAGATTTAATTTTCTTCATTTCTGTCACCAGCTACCATGTCTTAAAACTTGATGTTACTTGGTATGATAGTGGATGGAAGGGATGCCTCACCAGGGCAAATGCCTTCGACTGAAGGAGGCCTGGTGGCAGCTGGCAGCTCATGGTCCAGCACACACTTGACCAATATATCTGAACTTGACCAACCCAGGGCTGGAAATAGACCACAACAGGCTCCTCTGGGATTAGCAGGTGCTGTGCCCTCAGGGCCAAGCTTGTCTAAATTACAAAGCTAGTGTCATTGATCCCACTCATCTGTTTCTTCACGGTGATGAAATTTTGTTTATCAGCAGAGCCACAGGTAGCCTCTCATGTGCCTTTATGGGAATTTGGAGAAGGCGACCTCTCAGAGCAAATCCCTTGGGCCAGGTTTAGCCCTGGTTTTCCACCCTTGGTGTGGCCTGTGCCCTGCGCACACTTACCGGGATGTTTGTTTGCAGCACAGGGGTCTAGCCTTCCCCTACTCAAAACTTCTCTGTTGCGTGGCTTTTTCTTCCAGGGCCTTCATTTTACCAAATGACCTAATTACGCAGTGAATAAATTCAAACCAAGATGTTAACAGCAGTGGCTGTTCTAGGCACGCATTATAATGCCAGTGCTCTTTTCCTTGTACAGAATACAGTTTCCTGACTTTACATCTGGTGAAAATTTGATTCATTTTGCAAGGCTTAACTCTCTATCGGTTTCTCTGTGGAAAAACTCCTGACACTCTCAACGGTTGTTATTTCCTCCTCCGAGCAGTTGTAGTACTGGGTGTGTTCATCTATTTTTATATTTCTTACATTGTTTAATAAGTATTTACACACCAGTCTCCCCTAATGGGAGATCCCCTGGAAATCAGAGGCAGTGTTAGTCATTTTTATATCCCTGGCTCATGGTTTATTATTTAAGCATGAATAGGTGCCTGACTAGTAAATAATGAATCATGGTGTTGAACTGGTCACTCAGACTTTGTACCCACCACGGTGCTTTTCACTTAAATAGGGGATTCCCAGAGACTTCTCCTTAAAGCAGCCCATCAAAGCGAAGACGGCCAGGGCAGAGCCCTCTTGGCTCTCTGCTGGAGCCCAGTTGGTAATTTGTATGCAGTTCATGGTTGGGTCAGGAATTAGTAAGACCTCTAGAAAGAGTGATCCCCCCACCCGCCCCCTTTCCTTGTTTTTACCTGAGTCTCGGGAGCAGTGGGTTTTGATGGTTTTGAGGCAGATTTACCGCTTTGCTTATTCAGCAGTGTTATGACAGAAAGCACCGTCTGTGAGGTAGCATATACTCTAATTAGGGAGAGAAATATAAAGCTATGAACCGCACGAGAGGTCAGCAATCACCACAGTCTTTGGTGACTAGAGAATTCTTCGCGGGAGCATATTTTGAGATGGATCTTGAATGACGAGGAGGATTTCAGTTTATTCATTCAACTGAGAAATGCTTGTGTGACGTGCCCCATCCTGCCGTAGGGTACGCGGCTACAAAGGGGACTCAGGAGAGCATGTGTATCAGTTCCAAACTGCTGAGGTGGCGGAGTCCCCGAAAGGACTGACCCCATGGAACATCGCCAGGTGAACACAAAATGACTCAATGGGCGAAGCCAGCGTTCAGTACACACTAAAGGAAAAAGGTTGCATATGATCAAAAAAGGCTTTTTTAATTAAAAAAAAATTTGTTGGAGAAAGTTAAAAGGGGGAATATTATCAAGTAGCTCATTTTTCTATATTTTCTACCGAGAAGATCACTGAGGGTGGAACCCCAAGCAAGACCAATATTTTAAAAACTTGCTGAAGAGGATGGGTTTGGAAAAGAACCTTGAACTGAGGCGGAGGCTGTTTCTCAAGTTCATCAACATGTTGGCATACGATGCTGTTGCATTTGTTTTCAAAACTCGGTTTGGTCTTTCAAGTGTACTGTGCCCGTTGAAGGCCCGTTCAGGGCCCCTTACCTACAGCCGTTTCTGCAAAATGTATCAGTCCTCCAGAGAAGTTCAGGCCGTGAGACCAAAAGGGTTTTACATGGTACAAATGCAACCTCTTTGAACGTGGGCAAGATGCTGGGTTGTCAGGGCAGTTCGGAGGGCCTAGTTAGGCCTAAGGAATGCTGTTGGCTCAGAGTGCTGCCCACAGCTATAAAATCACCCTTCAACAAATCCAACCAGGCTTAGAATTCCAACTTGAAGTAAGGCAGTAAAATGACCACGCTGCTTTTTTCTCCCTTTTGGAATATTTTGGAGTCAGCTTAATGTCTTATCGGTATTTCTTCCCCCTGATGTTACCGCCTGAAGTATATCCCAAGGAGCGTTTCATCCACGGCGCGTCGCCCGGCAGCACCGACCGGCAGCTCTCGTCGCGGGACGTTGTGGGAAGAGGCGGGCGGAGTAGAAAGCAGGAGCCTTGGTTGAAGGGGCCTGTGCGACTTCTCAGTCGGGTCTTTCTTTCTCATGGAGGTAAAGACAGTCCGCAAATACAGTTGTGCAATACCGTGTCCTATACAACGAGTCCCTTCGGCCAGAGAGAAAGAAATGAATGGAAAACAGTGTTACCCGTTCACAGGCTCTAAAGGCAGCTTAATGAACATGGCTTAATTTCAGTCATTAAGGAAACATCTTTTCATTCATCCTGATGTTCCTGTTTGTGCTCGATGCAGTGAATGGCGCTCGTTCAGTGGCACTGCCTCTGGCTGTTGAGCTGCTGTGGTTGGCATTCGAAGAGCAGCAGGCCGCGGTGCAGAGGAACATGAAGTGGCTTCGCGTTTTTCTGTGGGGCTGCGTTTGCGGTGCTGTTTTCACGCAGGGCGCCTGGCCGTGCGTCCTGGACTCCCGGCCTGCGGGGGGGATGACTGCTCCCTGCCTGTGGGTCCGAGGGAGCCGCAGTGTGCTGTTCCCACTCTCCCTGTCCCGGCGGGTAAACACAGCCCTGTCTTGGGCAGTCTTCCAAAGGACTCATATCTTGTCTTTGTTTAAAAAAACAAAACAAAACAACACTCAGCCCGCCCCATGAAGGGGCGTTTGTCTTTTGAAAACATCCCTAAAAGCCTCGAGGGCTTCTATCCTGTCTCTCTCTTGTCGGAATGGTTGCTGTTTGGATTTTGCCGCAGTAAAATTCATTTCCTGTCCGTCGGGCTGTCCAGATTATACTTTGTCACACTCACAGGCCTGTCAGGCGGGAGCGTGGGTTAGCTGCGCGCAGCAGGAATTGGGGCGGCGGTGAGAAGCCCGGAGCCTTACGCTCACACAGTGAGCGTCTCCCTGTAGGGTCAACGGGTCAGAAGGGGGCAGGTGCCTGCTCCTGGATAAAAGCAGGAGCTCTGAGGCCCCATCATCCTGCTTCCCCTTCCTTACCGTGTGATCTCAGGCTTAGGGGAGTTAAGTAGCCACTGGTTTCATCTTCTGCAGCATGAGGTGTGCCCTGGCCGGTGTGGCTCCGTTTGGGCGTTGTCCCGTGCACTAAAAGGTTGCCGGTTTGACGCCCGGTCAGGGCACATGCTTGGGTTCTGGCTCGATCCCCAGTGGGGGAGTGCAGGAGGCAGCCGACTGATGTTTCTCTTATCAATATTTCTCTTTCTCTCCCTCTTCTCCCGTCTTCTCTCTCTAAAATCAACAAAAAACATATTTTTAAAAAGATGAGGGGTGTGTGTGCTTGTGTGTGTGTCAACAGCGTGGACATGGAAGGCCCTGGGTGGGTGGCATTATCATTAATAGGGATAAAAGCTAGGAAGAAGCACTGAAGGCATTTGTCAGCGAGAACCATCCACTGTGCTCTTGAGCTGCGATAGCCCATTTGGGGTAGAGAAGGTCCTTCCCATCTGTAATTTGTTAATTGAGCTCCTCAAATCCTTGGTGAGCGAAGCCAAGGAATAAATCCAGACATTCATTTAGCAAATAGTCATCAAGCATCAGCCGTGTACTCGCGAATCTTGCCAAGTGGTGTGGAAAAGGCAAATATAAGAGATGTGGCAATAGTGGCAAACATTCCAACGGGGGCAGGAGACATGGCAAACAGCTACACCGTAGGTAGGACTGCCGCCAAGCGAGGTGTCAAGTGCTTAGCAGTTTGGAAGTAGTCAGGGAAGATTTCTTGCAAAAGGTGGCATTGGAACTGGGCAGTGATAAGCGGTGGAAATTTTGGGGATTGGCATGTCAGGCCGCAAAACAGGCTTGGTTTAACCTTTACACTTACACGAAATGCTGGTTACTTATTTTCTCTTCCCAAAGGCCTGCAGTATTTATTTTTATAACACATTGGTATCTTGCTTTAAGCAAAACCAGAGTAGTTTGCAGTGGCCACAGACTTGGGCAGTGCCGGCAGCTCTCCACTCACATGGGGGGGGCACCTTCGTTGAAACCTGAGCAAACCTGGCAGGGCCAAGGCCAAGCCCAGTGTCTTCCGTTCGGAGAAAGGGTTGCTCATTACAAATGCAGTTCTAACTCAGGAGAGGGTGTCTCATGACACTTGATAAATTCTTTAATTTCTTTCATCTTTTATGGACACCAGCCAAAGTATTACATTTTCTAAGTGTACCTGGGGCCTTTTTTAAAATTGAGAGACTAGGAAAGAAGACATTTTGCCAAGACCGACTAGTTCTGTGGCTCTGGTGTTAACTCAGTTCTTTAGAATCCAGCAGCTGACCCATAGACACCAAAACTTTGGGGGGAAGACACACTGTGATTTGTACTTGCCCTATTTAGGGCCAGCTGGAGACCAGCCCTGTAGGAGGACCCATGGGAAGTTCCCTTTTCCTCTACTAGTTTGGGCCAATGTAGGGAGGGCTGAGGACAGCTGATGCACTTGTGAATCTCTGACCTGCCTTTTTCAGTAGAGCAGACATAATCTCTATCTTGGACTAGAAGAACTGACTGTCTAGAAAAGCACACGCCTGGATTCAGGGAATGGGCCTGCCCCGGTCTCTAAACTGAAAGTTCTTACATTCTGACTCTCTCTGAGTCTGCTGTTCCAACATGTTGCTGCCGAATTATTTCCTTATCTCTGTAACTGTTTCCAGTTTATTGAGTCTTGGCAGTGATGTACTCTTCCCCTCCCCCAACTCCTAACAAATGAGGCCTTGCTGGTGAAACAGCTTTTAGATGCTGAGGCATTAGGCAAAAAGAAAGTTCCACCAACTACTTTCTGACCATTGAACAACAGTACAATATAAGGTAGTTTTAGCATTATCAGCTCTCCTCATTTGCTCACTAGGAGGAAAGAGTAAAAAAAATACTTAAAAGCAAGCTGTTTAAAACTATGCACACATTTGACCTGGATCCCACCCCCCACCCCCTGCCTTTTCTCTGCTTTGCCAATATGTAGCTGAATAACAAAGATGAAAAGGAGAATCTGTAGGCAAGAGGGTGATTGTGATTCTTTGCAGGATGTGTTGTGACAGGCCGATCAGAGCTCAGATGGTGCAGACGGACACATTGCCAGACACGTTGCTCGTAGCTCAGACATCCGAGTGCCCGCCACTCGGCCCTGCGTGAGTCTCCCCTCATTTCAGCATTCAGAAGTCAAGAGCTGTTAGCGGAGGTGTTTTGTTTATGCAAAGTACAGCTTTTCCTTTCACCTCTGTAATTGAGGGGTCATAATGCTGCCTTAAGACCTCAAGGTTCTTATGTGATTCTAGAGTAATAATGTCTGTAACAATACACAGAACAAAGTGAAGCCCTAACCAGATACAGAATCCTAACACATCTCTCATTAAAGAGTTTAAGGAATTTTTTCCTGCAAGTGAATATAGGACAAAATTTGAAATTGCACATCAGGCCTATAAATGTGACTTCCTCTCCTTTCCTAGTGGACCTTCATCTCTCTTCCTGCCATCTCCCTTCCCCCCACACCAGCTCCCTAATAATTTTTCCTAGGACGAATAATTGATCATTGAAACTAAGCCCGGCCCAGGGAGAAAAGTCTCATGCCTTGTGAGCTCTGACTTTCTTATGATGAAATACCTGGGTTTTGTTCATTTTAAATGATTAATCAAGTACCTGCTTGTGTTTGGTGCTAAGCCAGGCACAGTCAGTCATGGGTCCTGTCTCAAGGGGCTTGTACTTCAGGAAGGGTAATAAAGCAAGAACATAAAGTATTGTGACACAGTATACTACAGTGTTAGTGTTACTGTATGATACATACCTTAACAAATACAGCTATGGGAGCTGAAAAAGAGGAAGAAAAAAATTATGAATACAGATGAATTTATGAAGGGCTTAGGATGGGTAGGATGTAGATCAGAGGTTGCAAAATCAAATGCCTTTAGAGGACCAAACAGGTAACCTAATGAGTAATACTATAAGGAGTGGTGGTGACTGGGGTAAACTGGAGAAGGCTCATCTCTCCTAATGGGGTTGCAACTTCTCAGGCCAAGCCAATGGTTGCCACCAGGGAATATAGGCCCCAAATTACTAGGTCTTATATTTCATGAAAATGTAGAAATCTACTCTTTTAGGTGAAATGTTCCAATTTTTGACAACTGGGAAACAAGCTAAGATCCCATGTGAATAAACATGTGTGAGCATGCACACACACACACACACACACACACACACATACACACAGTTATTAGGTTACAATCTCTGAACTGCGCAGGTCCATTTATACATGGATTATTTTTTCACTGAATGTACAGTCCGCCCTCCATATCCCTGGGTTTTACATCTCAGGATTCAACCAACCACGGATCGAAAACAGTATTTTCTATCCAGATTGGGAACCCACAAATGAGGGCCAATGGTAGGCATTGTTCTATTCCATTTTATATAAGGGACTTGAGCACCATGGACTTTGGTATCTGTGGGAGTCCTGGAACCAATCCCCTGTGGATACTGAGGGACTGTAGTTAAGTTTTAGGAGAATCAAAACTTACATGTTGATTTTTGACTGTGCAAGGGGTTGGTGCCCCTAACCCTGACACTGTTCAAGGGTCAACTGGACTCTTATTTAGTGTTTTCCTGACTGTAAATGATACGTGTTGCACAGCTTCACTGTAGAAAGGTAAGTTTTCTGTCCTGAAGGCACCAACTCTGATGGTCATCATTAAAATTCTAGAGACTACATTCACAGGCAGCTCCAACTATCTGTGTTGCTTCAGGTAACCTAGTTTACCCAGTGTGTACCGACTAAAGGTTACAACCCAAGCAGAAAGGAAAAAGCAATATCCAGCCATCCTCAATGCTTTCTCCACCCTGCACGAACAAACACCCCCCTCCCCTTTTGACAAACACATGTCTATTAAAGGCCAAGCTGACTCATACAGTGACTTTTGAGAATGAAATACAAGTGATGCCTGAACCCCAAGATGATATGTTGAACAAAGAATGTTCTTTGCTTTTTCAGGAACCTTGACTTCCTAATAAAAACCTAGCTCGTTTCGTTTCACCTGAATAAAATTTCTAGGTCAAAGTCAAATAAATTGTCTATACTAGCAGTTTGTTTAAGGCAGAGGCAGTCAAATAGCTCTGCCCTAAAAAGGCTCAAGGAAATGAAGTGGCCTGTCCTGTCAGAGAGTGAGACTGTCCCCATGATTGATTATTTGCTTACCAGGCCAGCAGGGCTTGCAAGAAATGTACCTGTGAAAACCAATGCCAGGTTTTGGTAAACTGGTCCTAAAAGTTAGTGAACTAAATAGATTCCTCAGCCCCTCAAAAGTTCTCTGATTCCAAACTTGATTTTTTTTCAAATATATTGAAGGATCTATATAACAATGGAATAAAAATGAAGATGCCTTTAAATGCTAATGTCTAAAACAAACAGCACTCCTTTTTGGCTCTGCTGGTGCTTTTTTTTTTCTTTCTTTCTCGTAATGAGACTAACATGCTAATCCGCCGCTGTGCTCCCGGGCACTTTGAGGCAGCGGCCAAGTGAATCCTGAAGCATGCTCCACCTTTGAAAAATTGGCCGGGACTCGAACAGTTCAGAGCAACACAGTAAACACTCTGTACATGTTTGCCGAGTGGAGAAAGCTGTTGATTCTGTCTGGGGACAGCAGAAGGACTTCCTGGGGCTGAGGTGACCTCTGACTCCGATTACGGCTTGATAGTAGGAAGGCGTCACCCCATAAAGAAGGGTGGGTAGCGACTTCCATGCCATAGATGCTAAGCAGAGCTCTAGCGTAGGTTTTATATTTATTACCTTTTTCTGTTTCCTGACCCATCTCCGTGCAGACTTACCCTTCCGCAGCCTCCGATTAAATGCTTTTGTTAAACTTTCCGTAATTTGTCCTCACTGGTTTTTTCATTCAGCCCTCAGACACTTATTAAGCATCCGCTCGTCTTGCCTCCGTGTTCCTGGGGAAGGCACTGCACCAAACGTAAAATTCCTGCAGATCTCCTCAGTCATTCTTGTCATGTCAAGAAATCACAGAATCCTGCCTGCTTTCATGGTCCCCATTCATTCAAAATGCTGAAAAATGTAAAGCATTTTATTGATTGAGGTTCTGTAGTTACAAACTATAGACGCTTGCTAACGTAAGTAAGGAAAGGAATTCATGGAAGGGCTTGGGGCGTGGTAGACAGAAGTGACCTCGCAAAGATGTCCACATCCTAAACCCCGAAACCTGTGAATACATTGCCTTACGTGGCAAAAGGGACTTTGCCGATGGATTAAGGCTCTTAAAATGGGGAGAATATCCTGGGTTGTCAGGTGGGCCCAGTGTAATCACGGGGTCCTTCTAAGAAGGAGGTAGGAGGGTCAGTCAGAGGAGATGCGATGAGAGAAGCAAAGGTCAGAGGGGTGGCATTGCTGGAAGGGAGGCCACAGGTCGCGGAATGCAAGTAGCCTCCGGATGCTGGAAAAGGCAAGGTATAAACAAACTCTCCCCAAGAAACACAGACCCATCAACCCCTTGATTTTAGCACTTCTAACCTCTAGAACTGTGAGATGATAAATTTGTGTGCTTGCATATGCGTGTTTATTAACATGAAATTCACATAACATACATAAAAGTAAACACTTGAAAGTGAACAGATCAGTGGCTCTTAGTACGTTCCCCACGCTCGGCAGCCATCTACCTAGTTCCAAAACATTTTCAGCCCCCAAAGGAAACCTGGTATTTATTAAGCAGTTTCTCATCCCTGCAGCCCTTCTCCTCCTGGTAACCACCAACCTGTCTTCTGTCCCTATGGATTTGCCTGCTCTGGGTATTTTATATAAATGGAATCATACAGTTTGTGACCTTTTGTGTCTGGCTTCTTTCGCTTTGCATGTTTTTAAGGTTCATCCATGTTGTAGCATGTGTCAGTATTTCATATCTTTTTATGGCTGAATACTATTCTGTTGTTTGGATATAGGACAGTTTGTTATCTATTTATCCATTGATGGGCATTTGGGCCTTTTTGACATTTTGGCTAATGTGTATAGTGCTGCTATGAACATGCATATGCATGTACTTATTGGAGTACCTGTTTTCAATTCTTTGGAGTATATACTTAGGAGTAAAATTGCTGGATCATGTAGTAACTCTGTGTAAGTTTTTGTTGTTGTTAATCCTTACCCGAGGATATATTTTCAATGGCTTTTCAGAGAGTGGAAGGGAAGGAGGCGGGGAGGCGGGAAGAGAGACAGAGGAAGGAACATCCATGTCTCACAGCAACTGGTTGCCTCCCCCACACGCCCAGACCTGGGAGTGAACAGCAACCCAGTAATGTGCCCTTGACCAGGAATCAAACCCGTGACCCTTTGGTGCACAGGCTGGCGCTCTAGTATTGAGACACACCAGCCAGGGCTAGTGTAACTTTTTGATGAAACGCCACAGTGTTTTCCTCAGCGCCTGAACCATTTTCTATTTGCACCAGCAAGATTCAAGGGTTTCAGTTTCTTCATATCCTTGTCAACACTTATTTTCCTTTTTATAAAAAACTATAGCTATCCTAGCAGGTATCCCACTAGTGGATTTTGGTTTGCATTTCTCTAATGACAAATAATGTTGAGCATCACTTTTTAGGTGTATATCTTACATATAGAATGCTATATTCAAGTCCTTTGCCCATTTTAAAATTGGATTTTGTATTTATGTTGACTTTATATATTCTGGATGCTAGACCCTTAATTTGTGTTGTGCTAAGCCACTGAGTTTGTTATAGCAGTAATAAAAAACAAATACAGAGGGACTCACAGAATTCAAGGAAATGTTAAACAGCAAGTTATGGGAAAGATGCTCTGGGATTCTGAGTAGCAGGAATTAATGGATGATCCATGTGAGACATTGCTTGTAAGATGTATCTATTCTGGTTGCTTTCAATTCTTGTGTTCTTGATTTAAGAGGGCAGAGTGGCTGGTATAGCCTATTAATGTTTGGTTGCTAGTTCAGAAGGTGGCAGATGTCCTTGATTGCTAGTACCACTGAGACTATGTGTAATTGAAATAGAAAGGCAAATGGATGCTAGAAAGGCAAAAACAATTCACTCCAGCATGCTAAGAAGGAAATAGTACAGAATAACAAAATAAACCTATTGTGATAGACTTCAGAGCTCTGACAGTCTAAGAGAGAAATCGAATTATAAGATGGGGAAGATGTAGCAGAAGACAAGCACCAGTAGAAAACATATGGGGCTTGTGGATAGACATCACAGATTGCATCAATAGAGGCATACCATCTGGGAAAAAGGAGGTGACGATTCTGTTTTGTTCTGCACTAGTCATGTCCTGCTTCAGATTAGGAATTCTGTATTGTGCTCCCCACCTTGAGAATCATACAGGCCAAACAGAGCATGTTCAGAGATGAGAGGCCAGAGACTGGAATCATGCCATTGGAGTAATGGTCAAGAAAATGGGCTGTTTAGATGAAAAAGGAAAGATTTGGGGCAAGAGGAGGCAGGCTGTGATAATTGTACTACTCAAAGTGGGGAGTTCTTAAGACCAAAGTAGCTGAACAAAATGGAAGTCTCTTTCTCGCTCACATCATAATGCAGAGGGGCCTGTGATGGTGGGAGCTGAGCTCAGCCTCGTGGATTATATGGTTCCACCTTCCTCCAGACCTTTGCTTCCTTATGGAGGAAAGGACGAAGGAGAAAGTGAGCATTCCGCATGCTTGCCTGTGTGAGTGTGAGTGTGTTCATGGTCCAGGCCTGGCACTCCTGCACATCCCTTCTGCCCACATTCCATGGGTGTAAATTCAGTCACACATCCACACCTGCTGCAAGGAATGCTGGGAAAAGCAGAATGTTGCTCAGAAAAAGACAGTGACATGAACATTAGTGAGCACAAGTCACTTTCCCAAGACCATGCATAGTGGGCCCACAACTCTGGGGAAGCAAGATGGGTTAATTATCAACCCCCAGGGAAAAAAGAAGGAAGGAAACAAGAATCCCCGCCTTTGCTCTTTGTTCTCCTTAGCTGGCCTCTTCATCTTGCTTTTCCATGCATTTCTTTCTCTTTTCCTTCCCCTTCACAGGATTTAGCTTTTTGTTGACTCTGACTTCATGACTTATGAACTTTGATCTTCATTTCCTGCCTCTCTTTGTTTTAATTATGATTATGTGGCTTCAGCTAAAGGTTTTAACTCTAAATATAGTGGTTAGAGCCGACTGATGGCTCATGGTCCAAATGTGACTTGAAGTCTTGGCAAATTCAAGTGTGTGTGTATGTGCAGTATTGTGTGATATCCAGTTAAATTCCAGATATATGTTTTCCTTGAAATACCAGAAGATCGGGCAACTCTGGGTCTGCACTGCATGCCTGTATGGGCAAAACCCAGCAAGAATAGAAGGCATGCACTCTCCATGATGCCACAACCTTTACTACTCCCTATTATATTCCCAGTGCTGAGATCTACAGGCAGTTTCCACTTATCATCACGTGTGTGCTATCATCTTTTTAAACACTCTTCTCTCTCTATACTTTTCTGATCCCTCCTTCACTGTTGTAGGCACTTGAGTTTGAAATCATTGGCTTTTCTTGCTGCCACTGCAGCTGAAACATTGGTTGGAATGGAGGGTTTGGAAGGGGGGGTGTTACAGCACTGAAGACTAAATGGGTTGGAGGTGGAGGGTTGACCAAAGGATGCCAGGTTGTTTATTTGATGGTACAAGAGAGGCCAGCTGGTAGTATAGAGCAGTGGTCTCCAACCCTTGATTGTGGATCCCATCAATAAAATAATATTTGCATTTGTGCTCCTCAAAGTGGGAATTATTACTTAAAAATTACATGCATATACTGCTATTATTTACAGATGTAATATACTCTCAAGGTCATAATTAAAGATGACTATAAATCCGTATTCCAGATAATCATCATTATAATTTTGGATTTCTGGACCAACTTCTTAGTTGGCAGGTTTAAGTTCTTAATGTTATGTTTAATTGGCAGCTTCTTGGCATTACTTAAACCTCTTATACATTTGTGAAAGTTCATTTAAGTGAAACTAGATAATGTGTCCCATACATTCTGTGACATACACATTTCAGCCTATTGCAGTAAACTGCATGGGGTTGAACAAATAGGTCACCTCTCTCAACCCCTCCGAGTTGCAGAATTTTATTTCCACCCTTTCTCATGATTCTTTCCCACAACCTGATGGGATGCCATTTGACAGATCAAACAAGTGAAGGTACCTGTGTTTGTTTAGATTTAAAAGTTTTAGATAAAAATAATGTAAATAGAAGTTTATTTTCTTCCTATGGATCAGGGAAGTGTCTCGTTTGTCCCCTGGATGACTCACATTGGGTCCAGCCGTGGAGGGTTAAAGCCTTGCTACTCAAGAAGTAGTTCCCAAACCAGCACTGGCATAATCTATGAGCAAGATAGAAATGCAGATTCCAGACCACACCTCAGACCTACTGAGTCAGAATCTGCATTTTAACAGGAACCCCGGGAGATCTGTATGCACAGAAAAGTTTTAGAAACACTAGTGAAAAGGCCAACCAAGGATATTTTGTGGGGAGGGGTGGGAGAGGGCAGGAGGCATGTAGGAGATCATGGAATCTCGTCATAACCTTGTAGACACTAGATGTGGCAGTTAAGATGTTCAGCATCTGCCCAGACTCACACTAAGAAATGGGTCAGTCAGAGCCAATAGAACTAATCGGAAAAGAATTTTTTAAAAAGTCCCTAACCCCTCAACCAACAAGATAAAACCAGAACACTTAAAATCCTAAACAAAAGTTTACTGGAATTTCATGAACTTACAGAGAAAGCATTTATTTTGAAATCTGCAGTCAGACTAGTCCAGATTCCTTGAATGAGGTTTTCTGTTGCCAGAGCTTTTCCACATTTCCCAGCTGCCTGCAATTTATCTGCCTTCCTAGCTGAAGCTTAATAACTTCAGGCATAAAGTTAATGTGCTCTTGCCTCCCTTGATTTCTTTCTTCCTGTTCCTCCAAATTTGAACTCAGTCTTTAAGGCCTTGCCTCCATTTCCTGAGCAGATTCACAGAATTTGCTGTCTCCTAATTTGTTTGGGAATTAGGTCTATTAGAGATGGGATGAAACTCTTGCATATCCCAAGACATCTAGGTCTTCCACCCATGAGGGCTTCTGGGGAATCTCTGTGCATCCTTCTATATGCGGTTTGGCCCAAACAAATTTCAGACGCTAGCACTGCTGAAGTCAGTGGGGAGCCTGATTTAACATGGCTGAGTAGAGGTGTGAAAACACAAGCTGCCAGCCAGATGGAGGTGTCCATCAATGCAATGGCTCTGACACCCCCTGGGTACTGCTGCATGTCCTGAGAATCAAAGATAAGCAAGACCAGGCCTCTGACTTACAGAATTCAGTGTCTTGTGGCATATATAGATTTGTAGGCAGATATTTTGGCAACCACAGATATGTCATACAACAATTGAAATATGTAGGAGGTGTCAAGTGATAAGAGTGGAGTCAGTGATTAAATTTTGTGGCAGCCAAGATGACTGGGCAAAGGGGGCTGTGTGTGAAAGTTAAATAATATTTGTCTAGTGGACTGGAGAGAATAAAAAGAAATCCAGATAGATAGACTAGATTATGCAAAATGGACATGCGAATTGGTGTTGGCCACCTGCAAGGTCAAGGTGATGGACAGGATCTCAGGAGGGGCAGGTGGACAGTGACTAAGGAGTCTGGATTTTATCCTGGTAGACAATGTCTCGCAAACCAGGGCGTATGGAACTGGGGTGCAGAGTAGTAGGGGAGGGGTGAATCTGCAAACAAAGGAGGAGGCCAGAAAGTTGGTAAAGCTGTAGTGGGCAGTGGAAAAGTGGGAACTGACCAAAGTCGGGGGAAAGCACAGCACCGAGGGGCTGCTGAAATTGTAAACTAGCACTGAGCAGCAGCACCTGTCTCAAGGGTTCTTCAGATTCTTTGGGGCTTTCATGGGTAGAGTAGGATCAGCAAGGGTTGGAGCTTTGGGTGCCATGGCTGGACAAACACTGGGAAGTGAAAGTAAAGTGTCATTGAAAGGGGGTTAAAATGATAGAACCATGTGTATTATTTTAAAAATGATAGAACCACCTGGTCCAGACTGCGTAAAAAAGAAAATGAAGCCAGGAAAGAAAATAATTTGAGGGAAAATGGGGGCAAAAGGAACCCAAAGTATTGATGAGCTCCAGGAAGCTGAGTTGAACGGAAGCTGTGGTCAGAGAGTGAGATGTTACCATTTAATATTTCACACGGGGAAGGTGCCAGTGGATGTTGAGGTCTGGGGTGCCAGACTTCCCCTGAACCTCTTCCTCTGTGAATTAAGCTTGGCCTATCCCCTGTATTTATTTAAGGTGGTGGGAGATCCACCAGCAGATGAAGTTGGATGATGGGAGAGCATGACAAGGATTCACAGTAATGTGGGATCAAGGCTGATTCTTCTGGGCGGTCAGGAGCCCTGGGGCCTAAGGAGTCTGTGACTTAGTCGAACTGTGGGAACAGGAGCTTTCTGTCACTTGAGATTCAACTTTAGTGACCTGCCTAGTTCATCTAGCATTTATTTGCTAAACGAGAGGATCTGATTGGGTTGATTCTGTCAATACCCAAACCAGTCTTTAAAAATTTTTTAAATTGATTTTTAGAGAGAGAGGAAAAGAGAGGGAGAGAGAGAAACACTGATGTGAGAGTGTAACATTCATTGGCTGCCTCTTGCACACCCCCTACTGGGTTTTGAGCCTGCAACCCAGATGGGCAACCTTTCAGTGCACAGGACGATGCCCACACAACTGAGCAACACTGGCCAGGGCCAAACCAAAGTCTTTTGTATCAAATCTCTAAAAGTGGATCTCCTTATGCTTGGCCGATATGTAGCTGTGTGAGACTAGGATCTGGATGCAGGGTGAGCGTCTAGGGCAGAAAACTCTTCTAACAGTTAGTATACGCAGGCACACGGACTCATGTTATCATTACAACAACCTCATGGTGTAGGTACTATACTGTCTTCGCTTCACATACGAGGAAGCAGGTGTGTAGTGGTTAAATGACTGGCCCATGTTTACACAGCTAGGAAATGTCTGGCTGTGGAGTCTATTCTCAGTCTCTATGTGGCTGGCTGATTCTGAAAATAAACGATTCCAAACATGTTTCTTCAAAGGTGGCAGCAGGCTTCATGGTTTCCTTGCACAGCCGGCCACAGACTAGCAAATAAATAAGGTTCCACAAGGTCCCTATAAACGAGGGCCCTTCTCCTCCCACCCATACCCCTCCACCCCAAGCCTTTGAGAACTCCCAGTGGATCTAGTTAGCCATAAGGTGACAATATAATTTATCAGTCAAACTGGGACAGTCAGAGAGTAAAAGTGGGTGCTATTAATTATGCCAGCACCACAGGCACAAACTAGGACTTTCTGGGCAAACCAGGGCACAGGGTTCCTTTAGCTGTATGTTCTATTTTAATAATTGAAAGAAGCTGCAAGTGGACCTGTAATATTTCCAACCTGCCAGAAGAAGACAAAAATTCCCAAATCTCAAATTCCAAAAAGCCTGGTTGAATAGATCTTGAAGGAATAAATGGCAGAGTTTCAGTCTGTCCTAAAGAGGTGTGTGGAAGAAGATAGGAAAGAATCGCTGAGAGCAAGGAAGGGACATAGCTGGTGTTAAGTAAGAAATGCCCTAACCTGTAGAGAATTTTCATAAGAATGTATCTGAGCCAAACTGACGATTGCCGGAAAGCAAGATCTCAAATGCTCCCTAGAATGGCAGTTTGCAGCTTCTTTTATGCACTTGGAATTAAGGAGGGAATGTAAAGGTTACATGAAGGTGGGAGAAAGCAAGGTGGGAATTGGATTGCAGGATAGTTAACAAGATTATGTGCCGTCATGATAGTGGCTTCTGAGGGTCTGAAAAGAGGCCTTACAAAGGTGTTAACCTAGATTCACAGAAACAATGGACAGGCCTGGCTTTAGGCAAAGACAAAACCTTAAAAGTTAAATGCTGGGGGCATGACTACCCACCATGACCAGCCCACTTAGAGATCAGCTCACCCTGGGAGGTTACTTTCTGCAGACCCCTTTTTTCATCCACACTGCAAAGTGCAAACAGGCCACATTTTGCAATAACTTTTGTCCAACCACTTCACAGTTGAACAAGTTAATACTTGCCATTGACTTAAAGAAATCAGTCAGCAGACCCAAAGGGAACATGAAATCCAGTTAGTTGAAATGTGTCTGGGGGAGAGCTTGGGGTCCATTCAGCATTTCTTGCAGTGGAAAGTAACCTTAAATGGCTAACGGAGAAATAATAGGTCTTTGAAAAGCCCAGGACCAGAGATTTCAGGAATCAAGATTTCCTTTGAATTTGCAATGCTAACATCACTTTACATAACTGGAGAAACTTGATTTTTGGGAAATTGTAAGAATGTGCCCCAAGGTCATCGAGCTATCATGAGACCAGAACCAGTACCAGCTTGGGCAAGTTGCTGGTCTCTGGTTCCAAATTTTTGTCTTTGTTGTTAGGGGAGGGTATGGCTTGGGGTACCCCCCATCTGGAACTTCTAATCCCGGCAGTATTTGGGTCAACAGTTGAGGGGTGTGTGTGTGTGTGTGTGTTGGCACAAAGTATTATGACCTGAGGACAATTGTCAACCCCCTTGCTCTGTTCCTTTGAATTCACTTGTACTCTCAGCCGTGGAATGATGACTCTTGATTTGTTCAGGGTGCCCGAGGGCCAGCGCACGGTCTGGTACTCCAACTTCATAGGAGTGCCGTAGGACGGGACCAGTGCCACAGATCTCAGAGTTCCTGATATGGGGGAGCGGCAATTTCCCCTTGTAGTTCTGGCTGGCGTAAGAACTAAATTGACATGAGACAGATTAATAGGAGAAAATAACCGAATGTAATTATGTATGTACATTTGGGGGTTCCATAGAATAAAAGACCTGGGGACAAATTGGGCAGATTAGACTTTTATGCCATCTTGAGCTAAGGAGGAAGGAGGAGGGTATTGGTTTGTACTTCAAAGGGGAGGAAGGCAGTTGCCATGGAGATAGAAAGCAAACGTTTGGTAAACCAATGTTTGCTGCCATCTTTAACCATGGGACCCAGAGAGGACTATGCTCAAACAGGCTTTGCCAGGTTCCTCCCTGTGTGTCACGCCCAGTTCATATTAAAGTATAGTTATTTATGATGATAGCTAGAGCAGGTCTTCTATCTAAATTCTTTTAGGTTGTTAGGGGGAAGGTCAAAGCTTCTTTCTGAGTCTTTTATTTCTTAAAAATAACCAGCTTAAGCTTAAAATCATCAGAATCCCCCAAAAGGGCCTATTTTGGGGTGGCAAACCCTCCTCCCCCTCACCAGGTACAGGCATCTTCATTCCATCTTCTGCATCTCACTCCCAACCTCCCACAGCTGGATGGGCCAGAGGCAGTGACTCAGCAGTCGCCCCACACATTTTAACCAGTGTTGTCCTGTGGTCTGAAGTAAGGGCCACAGCATTCTCTACGGCCACGAGGCTGTGTTTTGGATGAGAGTCAGTTTGGAAAGATTGATTACGTGTGAAAACCATGGAGCTCTAGTTTACTGTAGTATTTTAGTGGCCTTACAGCCTCTGCCCCTCTCACTCAGCTGGGCCATTCCCTTTCCTGGTAATGAATCCTCCTTATGTTTGAAGCCTATTTCTTTATAAGGACAAACTTGTGCAGAAATGAGGTGCTTGAGGGTTTCTACTGAACTACAATATGGGAAACTAGAGGACCAGGTTTTAAGTGAGATAAGTGTTGGAAGAACAGTCATCATTGTTTAAACTGAGGCTCTGGTTATACTTGCATAAAAAATTTTTTTTCACTCATTCAATTTTTTAAAATTTTGTGTTTTTAGTTCTGTGCTTTTTAAATTTTTCAGTTATAGTTGACATACAATATTATATTAAACATTTATATAACTTACACGGTGATCACTCTGGTAAGTCTAGTACCCACCTAATACCATACATAGTTATTACAATATTATTGACTCTAAATTTTGTGAGTTTTAAGGTAGCCCGTGCTAATCTATATCTTAAGATTGTAGTAGCATGTGACCAAACTCGTTCTTTTTGTATTATAGGTTGGTATTTTTCACCATTGTACCCATTCCAACAGTTGAGTCATATTGGAAGCACAATGCAGAACAAGTTCTAAGCAAGTTTTTCAAGTGATATAAAACTGTCATTGGCCCTAGACACAATAGAGTTTTCTAGAATTATGTGAGAGACCAAAACCGCAGAACCGCTGATGCAGGATAGTCCCAAAGGTCCTCAGATAAAAGTGAGGCAGGACTTACTCTTGTTGCCATGGCCATTTATTGATTCACTCTGCCGCCCTTGGCCTAATGTTTATGGCTTCTGATGATGAGTGTCCTGACACTGCCGTGATATGAACTTGGAGTGGTGAGAGAGGAGTATTTATGATTTCTTTGTTTACTTCCATAAAAAACATGACTCCTTGGAGAACAAGGGTTTTGAAACCATTTGATGGGAAAAAAACAAGTTTACTGCAGAGCTGAGTAAGTGGCAGAGCCAGACAGTGGGGTGCTGGGATCTATCAGAGCCTGGGGAAGTTATGAGTTTACCATCAAAACAGCCCCCCAGAGCCCTAATAATGTGACCAGCAGTTCCAAAGTACCTCCTTCAAAATCTTTCTGTCTTCCTGCTTCAGATTCTAGAGAGCCCTCTTTGAAAGGGGTCAATAAATAGGCAAGGTCTCAGTGTGTTTAATTTATAGATAGGTAATAACAGAAATATAAGGAAGTTACACTAGAATGATTCCAATTACACTGATGGTAAACTAGCTCCCTCCTGAAAGCCCGTTGGCAAAGAGAAGCCTTATCTGCCTGGTGACAGCCTTGAGGGGAGGAAGGGTGCCCCACTATTGGAAGATGGGTGGCCTTGTGTGTGTGTTTTAAAGCACCTTGATTAGAATCCACTAAAAGGCTGTGGCTACCAGACCCACTGCCTAAATGTCTAAATAAATGAAGAATAAGCTACTGTCAAGGTCTGAGAACTACATTCTTTTACTGTTATACTAACCAAATCAGCAAAGCTCTGAACTTCCATTTTGGGGAAAATGGGACTTATCTGAAATTCTTCCTTTGAAGTGTGGATTGTTTAAAAAAATATGGGGCAGCCTGGCCGGGTGTGGCTCAGCAGTTGAGCGTCGACCTAGGATCCAGGCGATCAGGGTTCGATTCCCGGTCAGGGCACATGCCCGGGTTGTGGGCTCGATCCCCAGTCGGGGGCGTGCAGGAGGCAGCCGATCAATGACTCTCTCATCATTGATGTTTCTCTCTCTCTCTCCCTCTCCCTTCCTCTCTCTGAAATCAATAAACATATATTTTTTAAAATTAATAAATAAAAATAACAAAATATGGGGCAGATGCTCCCCTTACCCCTAAAGCAGTAAATTCAGGTGTTTAAGTTCATATAGCCCGGTAATAAGTTAAATGAGTTCTTGAGTAATTTTAACTTACGATGAAAGAGTTTCCCTCCTATTAACACTTAAAACAGCTTATGGATACACATTAATATATCCAAGTGCTTTGGTGTCTAGCCTAAAGCCCTTACTTTATGATTTCTTGCAGAGGACTAGGAATATAACTGTTCCAAAGGATACTTCTGTGTGATTTATTAGAGTTCTGTGCATGCGCATACTACTACTAATGGAAAAGACTAGAATTTAGCAAGGAAGAGAAATAAGTTTCTGTGCTACTGGTTTATAATTAGGGTTCAGATGTTTGACATTTTTAGGTTAACAATGAGGCTCATATTTTCATACTGTCATTTACTCTGAAAAACATTTTCTGTTTCTGAGAACAGTCATAAATTAGAGGAAGTTTAAAGTGTTCATCCAACCCTTTTGTCCCTGAGTTGTTATTAGATAGAGTTATGGAACATATATCATCTCCATAAAAGTTTAAGGGGGAAAGTATGGGTTTTTAAACAGTGGAGAATATAAGAAATTACTGACTGGAAAAGTCATTTGTAATAATAATGTAAGGAATGTGGAGAGAAAGGTGGGAAACAATACCCTTTAGGCCACATCTAATTTGGGGGGCTATAACACCATGTTAACTCATTTTTTTAATAAAGCTACACAAATATGTCAACTAGAAATCTTCAGTGGTAGTATCATTAAATAGTACAAGGTGAAGATGTTAATTTGTAAAAATAGGCTCTTTCTGAAACTGTGTCTTAAGCAGGGAAATAAAAGCTATATACATTTATGCTTTCTTTTTTTCTCTTTTTTTTTTTTGATATTTAAAACTGCTTTATTAACTTCACAATATATAATAAGTATCTTTCCATGCACTAGGTAAAATTCTCCTGCTAACAAAATCTCTCAGGCTGGGTCAAAAGCACAATATTCAACTAGAAGCTGGTAAAACCCATCAGAAACAAGTGACATCAAAAGATTTACAACAAAGGTACATTACAAACATGTATGTTTAGAAAGTAGGTGTCTCCCTATTAACTTAAGAGGAAACATCAGGATTCAAGGCATAAGGCAAAACTCATCATGATGGTCATGGCGAGGGGGGTCAGTGCTAACTGCCCGCAGACCATGACTTAACTGCTTTCCCCTCAGCTTTTCCATCGGCTGTCTCATCTCCTCCCCAACCCTTTCCCTGTTCTCTTGTCCCATCCTTGCCTGTGGCTCTCCAAGCCTCTGACCCCCGTCCACTCTCTACTGCAGGATGGGCTGCTGAACACGGAACCGTCTACGATTTCCTCTTGGCACACAATATTCACCAGCTTCCAGAGGGAGGGCCAGGGGCTCTCCTTTATTAACATTTTGTTCTTTTTCACCCTTTTCTTCATTTTCCTGTTGGGCATTTTCCATGTTGAGAGCTTTCACCACTTGTTCCTCTTTGGACGCCTTTACTCCTGCTCCGCTTTCCCTGGGCCCGATGCACAGGGCCGCGGGAAGCTGGTGCCCAGACCGGATTGACGACTGCTCTCTACACTTATGCTTTCCAACTTTACATGGGAAGTAAAGTGTCTTACATTTAAAAAAAAATTCTGATAATTTAAACTTAAAAAAATATTCAGGACACTATCACCAGCTAAAAATAAGAATATGTGGATTCTAAAATGCACCAGCCGTAATTATTTTAACCTATGTCTCGATCTCTGGACAAACAGCAGGCAGTCGTTCTTTCAACACCCTTCTCTCATCCCCATGCACCACTCACTATACTCCCCAGCCTCTCTCCCTTAACAAGCCATAACATAGAACTGAAAACCCACAGAACAGTAGTTCTGTGCTTAGCCAAAGATTTTTTTTTTTTTTAATATATCTTTATTGATTTCAGAGAGAGGAAGGGAGAGAGAGAAAGATAGAAACATCAATGATGAGAGAGTCATGGATCGGCTGCTTCCTGCATGCCCCCAACTGGGGATCGAGCCCGCAACCGGGGCATGTGCCCTGACCGGGAATCGAACCCTGATCACCTGGATCCTAGGTTGACGCTCAACCGCTGAGCCATGCCTGGCAGGGCTTAGCCAAAGATTTTTATTTCTCAGTTTAAAAATATACAAGAGTAGAAGATTTTTTATGTTTTATCATCTTAACAATAAATGCTCACCACCTCACCAATAGAAAATTCATTGCAGTGACATTTCAGCACCACGGATAGCACCACCTGGGGCTGCTTCCCCCTCCCCAGTTTTACTCACGCCACCTCTGGTCTGACAAGTGGGGCTAGAGATGGCTGTGTTGCCGTGAAATGGCAGTTCTTACAAAATTCACTACATATTAAATTCACCTGAAGAACTTTAAATATTCCAAAGTCCAGCCCCCACCACCCTGACCACGTAAACCAGAATATCTGAGGTGGGTCCCAAGCATTAATACTTATTAAAGCTTCCCAGCCTTAACACCAATAGAAATTGGTAATTTCCTGATAAGGCGAGTTTCTTCTAAACTAGAGATTCCCAAACTTAATTGCCTCTTAGAATTACCCAGGTAGCTTAAAAAATAAAATCATTGCCAGGGTTTGTACGTAGCCATTGTAACTCAATTAGCCTGAGAAGGGGCATAGACATCACTAGTTTTCAAAATATCTCAGGTGATTATAACTTGCAAGGGTTGATCAACAGTACTCTAAGACCTGGAGTTAATTTTTTTTTAAGTGGAAAGTTTAGGCAACTTTGATATTTCAATAGGAGCCCCACATTCTAGAAGGAAGCAACGTCTAGTTTTTATGACATTGGACTTGAAGTTGAGAAACTTGGATTTTATCCCTATTTGAAATCAAGTGGGACCCCAACAGCTACCTTCTGCTCTTATGAAGTGTGAAATCATAACCTTCTACCAACTTGTCCACAAACATTACCTTTTGTCTCCAGCTAACATTGGAGATTTCAAACTATCCTCTAGGGAAGTTAAACATTTCATTAGCAATCTCATTTACTTTACCCACAGTGAGGCATATCTCTGGCTGATTACTTGTCTTTAATAAGTTGGGAGTGTGTGGCAGACATCAGTTAGTGTCACCAAATATTTTGCGTGTTTTTACTCCTCCCTTACAGTTATATTGGAACCATGTGACTCTTAGCAGAGAGTCCCTTCTGGGACAATGTAGGTAAGAGCCCAGGTGTCTCCTATTTCTCTTCCTTTGCTGCCTCAAGGTTGGGTGTACCACATGTTGTAGATAGCATAGCTTTGTCGTGGAGGAGGGCCGCCTGCCTGCAAGAGATTGAGCGTAAATAAACACGCTATTGAGATTATATATCAGAGCTTGTCCAATGTGATGGTTACTGTTAATTATATATCACAAGACTCTCAAAGATTCATGAATATTCCTGAGAGCGCCAGCTGATTTCAATCCTTATGTTCCCACCCATTTAAAAGCAAGAGGAGAAAATGTATATATATTAATCCTTATGTTCCTACCTATCCAGTCTAAGAGGAGAAATAGTATACCAGTATATGGACTCCAGATTATATCAGTGTTTTTTTTCTTTCATTAGTTGTTATTAGCTGTAATGCATGTATATAACCATCTTTTCAGATTTGTGGTAACCTGAGGGAAAAACCCTTTATTTCACCTGAAATTATCAAACAACTTCTTTAATTCATAAGAAAGACACCAGAAGTCATTATTTCTGTCAACCTCACCTCTTCATACCTGAAATGCCCTTAAGGACAAGCTTGATCTTTCTGCTGCTGAGACTGGTTTTATCACCGCGCACTGGCCTATACTCAGTGGAAACTTGCTCCTCCTTGTGTCCTGCAGGGTCTCTCTCTGCTAAGCCGATTGTGTGCTGTGCTCCCCCTGCTTCCCTTCTTTCTTGAGGGGGAGCTAGTAACATGCGAACCCCAAAATTTACCCCAGCCTCGAGTCTAATAACCACAGAGAAGCAGACACGTTAAAACAAAACCAACCAACCAACCAAACAAAAACAAACAAATGGTGGTACCTAAATGGTACAAGAAGTCTAGTTGTTTTGGGCCACTGACTGTCTTTTAACTGTGATGATGGTTCTTGAGCTGATGTCAAGCATCCTGGTCTCCTAGAGGTTGTGATGAAAGACCTTCCTCATTCTACTGCTCATGCCTCGCCTTCCCTCATTCCTTCCTCACTATCAAGGAGCCTTCAGATGCCCAGGTACTGAGAAATGTACCCAGTATATTCAATTGCCTGAGCACAGGCCGATCACATCCCAGTGGAAGCTAAAACCTAGACCTTCATTATTCATGCTCCCCTTTCCTGCAACCCCAACATCCTTTATGCAAAAAAATTCATCTTACGTTGTTCTCTGGAAATTTTCAACGTCTGAAAAAAGTAACTTTCAAGCAGGCTATTAAAATAACCTATAACCTAATTTTAGCTGAAATAACACCACTAAGTATTTCACCCTGTGTTGTGAGATTATTATTCACGGCTTATATCTGCAATTCCTAATTGCTTAGTTCTACAGACCTGCGCTTGTCTACCTGCAATATTATCTCCATGAAGCCACCAGTGGAATATTTAGCAAATTATTGCTACAGCTCATTAAATTATGACCCCAAAGCATTTAGAAATATTCCTCTGTTCACCTTTCTAATTGGATCTGGGCTAACCTCATTTCAAAATGCTCAGAGTCCCCAGGAGACACACAAGAAGCAGGTTTTTGCAAAAATTTCAAGGCATGGGATGCCTTATTGGCTAATTATTGCTTTAAAATATTTAATTTCTTTGATAGACTCCATTACGTTGGCCAATTCAAACTAATTTGATTTTTTGTTTGTAGCGAGTTAATTTCTGTTTTTAATTACAGGTTGTGATTCTGATATAAATATTTTTAAAACTGTGGACCACAGGTTACATATTAGTTTATTTCCCATTGAAACAAAGATGCCTCTTAGATATCTTTTGGGATGAATTTGGAATTAGTCTCTCATTACATATTCTGTAGAACTAAGATATATGTGTTTTCACTTTATAAAAGAAAAAGAGTTGAAAAAAGAGAAATGCCTTAATGGAGGACTGATCCAAAATAGGGGAAAAGATGTAAGATTTGTCTGGATTTTTTTTGGATATTATTTCCCAGTCTAAATACTTTCACAGACACCTTTTATAATTTTTCCTCCCCCAAGTTTGGGTCTGTTTCTTCCCCCTGATATTTTGTTTTCTTGTGAAATATTGTTGTCAGTATTGTCCCTTTTTCAATTCTTTATCACTTGCTGGCCAGATATCACCCATTGCCAGTGAAGACCAACTGTAGTTTCCCAAATGACATGATTTTTCTGCTTATCTTAGTTTTCAGGGGCTTTCCAGGCCACACTACTCAGGTTTCCCCATTAAGTCCTTTGGTCTCAGCCCCCCTCTGCTTCTGCTGTTCCCCTGAGTTGCTGGAATTTCAACATGTCCACGGTTTAGATGTGCTTCGAGTAAAAACAGATCCCCTATCAGGTGACACCTAGCATTAAAGTCAAGCACTCTTGACTGTCTCCATTTTATCTGCAACCTTCCTCCAAGCTCCCAAGGAGAGGACCAATGACTATTTTCTTGGCTTGTCTATTAACAGAGGCCTCCAACCCACCTCATTTGAGTTCTCAGGATTAAGGTTTACTTTCAAGTTAAATAAAGTGTGCATTCTACACTTTCTTCCTCTTTCATATTCTCCATAGGCTCATCCTCCAGAGCTTGGTGTATTATAAGAACAGAAGGAAGATTAAATGAATGAGTGATGAAATTAAAAGGCAAAGGGGTTGAAGGAAAATAGTTGCTGTATTACTTTTAACATTTCTGTGTCTTTTCCCATTCATAAATTGACATAACGCTTACCATTGACCTAAATCACTGCACTGTTGAGTATAAATATAAGTGGACAAATTGGTATTTTTTCTCATTTGACTGTTAGCTGCTTGTAATATGTAAGTGGGATAGACTGGCCTTTGCGAATGAGTGTCGCCTCGTGGATGTCAGCACGCCTGGCCTTTCCAGGGCTCCGTCTGTGATCACCGGCCTCCTCTAACTGTGCTCCTTCTTTGGCCCTTCTTCTTGCCTTGATCTTTAGAATCTCTCTCCTGTCTGACCTCTTCTGAATGGCTCTTGTTGCTAAAAGGGAATTCCTTTGACCTCTCTTCAAGTGACCAGCAGCCCGTCTCTCCAACATACTTCTGAAATGTTCAGAGAAGTCCATCTTTGCCACCCCTTGCTTTCTTTTCTTCCAGCCACTGTGCTGATAGGATCTTGGAGGCCTGGGGCAGTTGCCTAATCACCAAATCAAAAGCACTGTCTCATCTTTGCTGTCCCATTTCTGCTCAGCATTTGGCACCAGGGGTCCTTCCTCCTTCTCGACACTGATGTTAATTGACCCACCAGGCAGCCCCACCTCCCAGTCTTCCTGCGTTCTCCTTTACAAGATCCTGCACGGGCTTCTCCTTTTAATAACCTCTGCTTTCCAAGCTCCTCTCCTTGCTTCTATTGGGAGGAATTTTTCTAGAGTCACTGTTATGCATGTGACTCAATTTCTCATCCGTTTATGTGCAGGGCAGTCACCTGGCTGTTATATTTGATCCATCATTTTTATTAGTTTGGCAAGTGGCGGGAGAGGTGGTTCTGGTGCTCAGGAAGCCTGTTGGGCAGGACCGTTCTGGCCCCTCAGCTCTGGAGAGGAGTTGCTAAAGCCCCAGCACCTTCCTTCCAGGCTGCATCTCTAACGTGTGTTTCTTCCTGAGTTGTGCACCTTAGACCAGGACCATGATCCCCTTGGCCTCTCTTGTTAGTTACCACCTCACGGCCAGGACGGAGGAAAGAGCATGCCTGAAGCATGTCTCGGAAGATGTTATAGCAAGAGTAAGGTCAAGCCACCTTCTTCAGGGAAGAAACATTATTTTTCTACCCCATTTTTTTTAAAAAGAGCAGCAAAAGAGATACGTTAGGTTAAGTATTCAGTTTAACATGCATCTGGGGCAGTAGAGCCCCTGCGCAGAATGAGAGGGTAAACCTGTGCGACTCCGGGTTTTCATCACGGCTCAGCTAAGTAGAAGGTTCTTTCTGCCTGGACAGTGGCAAACTCATTTGATTTGGAGTTTCATCCGAAATGATTAAGTAGCAGAGGGACCCTTGCTGATCTCAGCAGTGGTATGACATTTCTTTTACAAATTGAATCCCGTTAGGGTCTTCTGAAGGGTATCTTGTATGCGTCAGTCGCATCTTTGCTACCTCCACTAGGCCAGCCAAAGCAGGTTTGCTGGGGCAGCCGTGTTTGCTCTGCAACCTGCTACAACGGACGAGTGGGCACAGAACAAGACAGATTCGGAGAGACTTTACCCTTCCCCACCTCCCACACCCCAGGAAGGCATGGCTGGTGCTTCTTCCTGCAACTGTCGAGGGGGGCTCTGCCCACCTCCCACCATCTGTCCAGCACGCATAACTTTGCTCTTCCTCATTTGCACCTCTGAATCAAATACGGGTCCGACCTGTATGCTTTTTTACCTGGGAACTATTTTTCTCCATCTTACACTCTTTAAACACATATTTGAATTAGACTAGATGTCCCAGGACATATGCTGGGAGCTGAGGACAGAGTGATAAACAGGAAAGACAAATCTCTTTCAGCAGGAGTTTACAGCTCAGCCTCTCCCTTTTCTTCCCCATCGTCTTTCTCTCCCCTGCACCCCCACCTTCTTTCTTTTATTATCTAGAATCTTCTAGGGTCAAAATATGAAAGTCAATAAATATTATTTTAGAGCCAGACATGTCGGCCATGATTTGAATACTTTCACTTTGGAAACTGCCCCACAAAACATATTTTTAAAGCATGTGGTGGTGGGGTGGGGAGGAATTGGTGACCAGTCACAACGAATCGTAATTGTTTCCGGCATTCATCTCGTTTCTCATGCTCTTATACTGAGAATAGATTCATGATTCAAAATCACTGCAGGAAGAAAGTTAAAGTTTAGTTCTTTATTGGGAATTCACAACAGAGGAAGCTTATGAGAGTCATAATTTTCCTAAACTTTCTGACTGTGGAGCACCTTGCATTTGACTTGTCATGCAAAAAACTGGGAACATGAACCACGTTTGCTATAATTTGCATTTTTGTAAATATGAAAATTGAAAACTGGAGAAGGTAAATAATTTTGTTCCTTAAAAAAAGACTAGGTAAAATGCAAATATGGGAGCAGTGCATTTTATATAAATTTTACCTCTGGATTTGCATAACAGATTTAGTTCTGTAATATATTTTTTCTTGCTGATTTATTTGTCAGGATCATCTCCAACTAATAAATATAGAGTGTGCTTTAGAACAAACGCCTGTCGGTATGCGACTTGTATGATCAGTTACTACACTGAAGGTCATTCCAAGGGCAGCCTCTGCTGGGAAAACAGATAGTGCTTTAGGGCCCTGAGTATAAGATAAACACAAGTAATTTTTAAAAAACAATTAGCACAGCATTTGAGACTTGCAGCCCACTCTCCTAACATTCAAATACTGGCCACAGTTGAAAAACAGAGAGATACTAGTTAATTAGTCTAGTTAGTTAAAAATTAACAATGTCAGGACCCCAGATGAATTACGTTCTGAGATCAAAGAAGACAGTTTTTAAAAGGATGGGAGAGATTAAACCTCCAAACGTTACTTAAAACTCTGGGACACAGAGTTATATTGCCACTCCTGTTATTGATGGTGAGAACTCAGAGACTACATTTTGAGTCCTTTTCAACTTTTTCTGGCTGGTTTTATTTATTTGGGAGAGGAAACTGGCATGTCCACTCCGGAGGGGAGTTTGGTGGTATCTACAAAACCTTCAACAGCTCAGGCAACTCCACGACTTACAGCTACCTTGAGAACTACTTCCACACGTGGGCCAGGATTGGGCATAGCTGGGTGTCTCAATCTCAACACTTTGATATTTGGGGCCTGACAAGTCTTTGCTGTGGAGGCTGTGCTGTGCATTATAGGATGTTCAACAGTATCCCTTGTCTCTACCTACTAGATGCCAATTGTGTCCTCAAGTTGTGAGATCCAAAATGTGTCCAGATACTGCCAAATGTCCCCTGAGAGGGTGCAAAATTGCCCCCTGTTGAGATGTATAAGAATGTCCACTGGGGCACTTTTTTATAATGCCAAGTGAAATCAAATATTCTAAATGCCCATCATTTAAAACAGAGCCATTCAATAGACATATAATATATATTTTCTAACCATTGCATTATAAAAATAAACAGGTGAAACTGATTTTAATGTTAATTTTATTAAATCCAATATACCAACATATTATCATTTCAACATGTAATCAGTATGAAAAATTATTGAGATATTTTATATTCATTTTTCTTCTAGTAGTAAATATTCAAAATCTGGTGTATATTTTATGCTTATAGCATATCTCCATTCACACCAGCCTCACTAAAATATTCAATAGCTTCATGTAGCTAGTGGCTACCACACTGGATGGAATAGATTTAGAGGAGTGGCTTTTAAAAATCACTGTGGTGCTCTTGCCAGGTAACTCAGTTGGTTAGAGCATTGTCCCAATGCGTCAGGGTTGCAAGTTTGGTCTCTGGTCAGGACACATGTAAGAATCAACCAATGACTGCATGGGCAGGTGGAGAGGCAGGTTGATCCCCCCCCAACTTCCTCTCTCTCTCTCGAGGTTGGTAAATAGAAATAAATAACTGTGACATGTTCATACTATGCAGCAGTTAAAAATAATGAGGCAGAGAAGTACTTCATCCAAAGAGATCAAGGCATATTATTAAGTGAAAATCTAGCAGCGGAACAACCTGTGTGGTATGACACGTTAAAAATTATTTTGAAAAATAAAACGTATTTTCACAATGTATTTGCACTGATAGATCAGTAAAAACACGTGTATATAAATAAATAGAAAAGTTTCTGGAAGAGCACCTGTCATTAAGAGAGGACCGGGGTTGTGAGTGGCAGTCGAGGTGGCTGAGGCAGAATTTCACTGTAATATTTACACTTTTTAAATAAGGATGAATGTATTCATGTAGAACTTTTATAATAATAAGTGCTTTAAAAACTGAGCTCATTAGGTCTAACCATCCTGACAGCCTCTGGATGCCAATGGTTCTCAACCTAGGCTACACCTTAGAATCACCAGGGGAGCTTCCTAAAAATATCCTGCCTGGAACCCACCTTGGACAGATTGAATCAAAATCCTGAAGATGGGGCTTCTATCTTTAGCTCTTCAGATGACTCTAAAGTGTGGCCAGAGTTGAGAACCATGAATAAGAATCTGATGAAAGGTACTTTCAGGCACTTTGTCTGCTGAGGGTTTCCTGTTGTTGAAGGGCAGATATACATTTTAAAGTTAAAACAGGTCAAAGGAGTTGAAGGATGGTTTTGACATTGTTTTGTGAAAATTGCAGTGTCTGATAAGAGTCTTCCTAACCCATGGCTGTAAAATTCATGTCAACTTTGGCGAAGAGAGTCTGTAAAAGTAGTGCTGGTCTTTCTTTAAAGCAATTCTAGATAAACTCTAACAAACAAACATAAATGGTGGCAAGACCCAGAGTTGTACTCCATAGAAAATTGTCTAATAGGTAGTTCACAAAAGAAAGGATTATAGACTTTAAAAATTATTCACTTAGATTCATGAGCTCATCATCACCGTTTGAAACCATAAGATTAACCATCCTTGGTATTTAGGAAGCACCGCTTCAATTGGACCAATAGGAAAAACTTCTTTAAAAAAACACATTTTCCTATTGCTATGTTCTGCCTGAACCCATGACAGTCCCAATGTCAGTGCCATCCTGGGTGAAGCCAGTGTAATTTCATTTGACAAGATAAGCCCCTCTGAGAATCAGGCATATTTTACGCTTGAGTCAATATTGGTTTAGGATGTGGTTTTCTTACATTTCCCCGTCATTGGCCTCGTCTGGCTTAGAAATGAGACAAATCAATGTTGGCAGGACTTATCTGTCTTTTCCTTGGCTTTGAAAATACCCAGAAATTGCCTGGTTTACTGAACACTCCATTCATTTGTCCTGGAGTTTAAAGGCACGCGCTCTTGTCACCATGGGAACACTCACACCCTAAAGAAACTGATTCAGCACCTCCCTCCTAATGGTCATGTACAGCAGGAGCTCTGGAGTGGACCAGGGATCTACATGAGGCTCCACTGCTGGGATGACGGCGTTTCCTAGCTCCATAAATCTCTTCCTTAGTTGGCTCCAGTCCCTGGGTTTCCATTTGCTAGTCAGTAGTACACGGTGAGAGGTGTGATGCTTTAATCCCTTGCCACTGAGTTGCTGCATTTATGTGAGCAACCCAAAGCCAGATTGGATTCAGACAGATTCTGAAGTTACTGGACATCTGCTAGCAGGCACCCATGTTTGCTTCCAGAAGCCGAGAAGTCTCTTATTGGGATCTAACTCTATCCAGGGCTGGAATAAGTTCATTAAGACATCTGAGAGGGCCCCTGATCTGAAGATGATAATTTAGGGACAAGGCCACTTAAAGTGAGCCCACTTTAAGGGGGGCCCAATATTTCAGAGTAAATATACTGGAGGTGGGGGTGGCCTAATTGAGGTTTCCTTTTGAAAAATAAAACAAAAATTATAAACAAAGTTATTTGATCTTGCATTTAAAAAACTTTAGGTTATACTATCAAGAATGGCTGAAAATACAGACTGAATCAGGCATGAAACAAGTACTGCATTTTTGTTACACATTTCCCAGCAGAATTAATAGCTAATGGGTGCTTTCCTGCACACAGGACTTTGCTGCGCTGGCAGCCCCTTTTTAATCATTCAGGCCACCCCTTCTTCACTGTCTCATCAGGTGTCAGCCTCCCTTTTTCGTGTTTCTTTCTGCTTCCTAGACTATGTCCCTTACTCCAGCTTGCCGCCTCCCTTCTATGCCCTCCCCTACCTACCTTACACAGAGTGTTAACACTTCCATAGTCTAGAATATCCAATCTGTACTCAAATATCCTCACTTTCTTAAGAATAATTTTTAAAAATTAATTTCCTAGCAAACACCTTGGAGACTGGGAAACTGAGGCAGATTTCAGAGGGTGGGGAACTGAAGGAAAGAACAAAGTGGTACCATGCGGAAAATCTGAGATTTGGTTCTGGAGCCCTGGGTTGCGTTTCTAAACTGCGGCGAGGCCTGAGGGGAGGCATCGAGCTTTGTGAGCTCATTGGCAAAACGAGTGGGTTGCGTAAGATAATTCCAAAGGTCCCTTCTCATTTCCCTTTCAAAAATATTATAAATTGCTAATGTAAAAATATGCAAACGATACTCTGGGTTTTTGAAGGAAGTTTTTTTTGCCTCTTCATTTCTGATTAGGAATTGTCTAGTTTAGGGATGAAAGCTAAAGGTAACCTTCCCTTCTATGGTGCCATTTCCTCCCATGAGAGAATCGTCTATTAACCACTGTACCCCTTGTTCCGCTGGAGGAGGGACACCATTAAACGGAACATACTCCTTTGTACCATTTATCTAGGCCCACTCTTGTTTTTCCATCCTATTTTTGTGTTGTGTTGTTTTTTTTTAAAGATGGTTTCATCCCCTGCCAAAAACTTTCCCGAACATGGGCCATTCACATTCCCTGCTGAGCAATATTTCATTCTTAATGAAGTATTGTTTGGGTAATTGTGGAGCGAGAGTGCTCAGCCCGCTGTCTGCAGTTGCCCTGGAACACAAACACTGGAGAGAGCAAGGTGGTCTCCCCTGGCTTGACTGATTTTGTTGATATGCGCCGTGTTCTGGTGATTCTCCCAGCTGGCCAGGATTGCTCTTGGGTGCAATAAATCTGGGCGATGCGGCTGGCTCTGCTAGCTCATCATGGTCCCATTGAGTCTGTTGTTTCTTTTTCTGTCTTTCTCCCTCCTCCTTTCTCTCTCATTCACTTATGCATCATTCACTTGTTCAGCATGCTTATGTATTGGGGGCCTCCTTGCCCTCAGGCACAGGGTGGGCTGCTGAGGAGGGGCACCCTACTCCTTTGGTTTATATTTACATTGGCATAGCCCATGGAATGAAGAGCGACAAGAAGGTCATTGTCTCATAGAGCCTGCTTGATGACCATAAGGAGAAAGAACCCATGGGACGTGTGTGTGGTGTATCAGTCACGTACAAGGCAGTTTTCAAGCCAGCTTCTGATTTGGGAGGCCTGGGCTTGGCTGGAGAAAGAAGGGGGAGAGCTCAGACCACACACTGGTGACTGGCCTGGGCTGCGAAGAAGAGGAAGCCTCGGTTCCCTGGGATTTGCTAACACACAAATGCTGGTGCAGTGTGACGCCCTGGTGGTGGCCTGGAATGATTCCGTTGTATAATGAACCCTTTTTATTCCTTTCTAAAGCATTTGACCCATTAAAAAACACAACAAAACCTTCCCCAGATGTGTTGCTTAGAATTAGATGTACAGTTGTTTGTATGGCAAATAACACAAAATTAATAATACAAGAATAAACTCTATGTTTTGTGTACTCACAACTGTAAGCCTACTTTTGCCCCACTCTGTATTATCTGAAAATCTAGTCATGGCCCCTCTTTTTCCTCTGATCCCCCACCCACCGAATTAGCATCCACCTCATGTATCTACCACAACTTATTTCAGTCTATTCTCCGTTCAGTTCTTCCATAGCTATGCAGCTATGAAACAACACCTTTGGTGCGTGCTTAAAAATGGACATTTAAGTAACGGATGGAAGACTCATTGGGCAGCCTACTTTTATTTATTTATCTTTCATTCAGCACTGTTTTATAAGATCCATCTATGTACCCATGCTCAGATTCAATGCCTGCCTTTTCATTGCTGTGAAATATTTTTGTCCAACAAATATGTATTTGTCTGGCCATTTGGGCAATTTTCAATTCTTTACAGTCATAGATGCTGGTGCAGTGGTACATGTTGTCTTGTGCACATGAAGGGGTGACACTTTTTTCTCCAACTCTTTTGTTTTGAAAATTTTCAAGCCTGTAGGACAGCTGAAAGAGCATACAATAGTTACCTGCTTCCCATTCACCTAAATCATCCAATTACTTAATTCCACTATTTTCTCTCTCACTCCCCCATCCCCCCACCCCGACCCTTACCCTTACCCCCACCCCCCAGGTCTGTTCAGGCTGATATAACAGAATATCATAAACTGGGTGTCTTATGAACAACACATTTACTTCTCACTGTTCTGGAGGCTGGGAAGTCCACGGTCACGGCGCCAGAAGTTGTGCGTGTGGCAAAGGCCGGCTTCCTGGTCCATAGACAGCTGTGTTTTCACTGTGTCCTCACATGGCAGGAGGGGAATTGACTTCTCTGGAGCCTCTTTTTAAGGGTGCTGCACATGATCTAAGTTTCACCCTCATGACCTAAGCACCTTTCAAAGGCTCCACCTCCTAATACTGTCACCTTGGGGATTAGGTTTCAGCATACGAATTGGGAAGGGGGGGCACAAATATTCAGTCTGTATCATTCTCACTCTCTGTAGGTAGGTAAGTAAATAGATGATAAATAGACAGACATGTATATACACACACCTACATATATGTATTTAGGTGTTTGTTTTAACTGAATCTTTTAAAGTTTTAGACCTCACTCCTAAATATTCCATCATTGACCTCCTAATAACAAGGTCATTCTCTTATATAACCATAATACAGTGATCACACCTAAGAAAGTTAAATAATAATTCCATAGTATATAATACCAACCTAGAATATGCATATTTTTCTTCTAAAAACTACTGCCAAAGTCTCTCCAAAGCATCTGTACTAATTGATTTTTCCCCACAGCAATGCATGAAAATTTCAACTTACTTGCACATTCACCAGCATTTTATTATTGTCTGACTTTAATTTTTGCTAGTCAGATGGATAAAAAGTACCACTTTTGCATTTGCATTTTAAAAAAGAAAAGTCAGCCACAAAAACATGTAATTCAAGTATGAGATTTTATCTTTACTTGTCAGAGTATAAATGAATCCCAACTTGGCTTCTAGCACAGGGTAATAAGCTCCATGTCTGTGAGCAGTTTCAAGCAGGAGGCTTATATTTTTCTGAAGATTTAGGAAGGAAAACTAATGCAGCTCAGTTCTTTATTTTATAAACGTGGACCTTTCAGCCAGAAGTCTTGCCAGAGAATGTTTTGACACAATTATCTTGGGGATCTGAAATTTTTTCAGCCAAGTATTAATAGTTAATGTCATTTTAAAATTCATATGAGATGGATAACTTTAGTATTAGAATAGCCTACATGATATGAAGCTCTAACAGTGAGAATAGGGAAGAAATAGAGCAGATTGTATCCCTGCTCTTTGTAACAGTAAAACTTTAAAAAAAATTTAGCAAAAACTCTTAGTTTTAAACCTTGACAGCTAATAGATATGTTCATAAACAAGTGAGCATAAAATTTTGTTTACCTACTTATGCATAAGTAATAAAAGCAAACACTCTACCCCTACTACCCAGTAATTACCACTAGTAACATTTGGTGACTATAATTTTAACTTGAAAGTGTATGTGTGTGTGTATATGTGTGCGCGTGTGAGCATGCAGGCATAAAAGCAACCCAGATCACTTTCACTTAGAAGTAACACTAACACTTATTGAGCGTTTACTATGGGCTAAGCAGTGGTCTAAGTGCTAATACTATACTCATTCCCATTTTCCAGAGGAGGCCATTGAGGTTCAAGGTTAGGCAGCAAGTGACAGGCAGACCGAGAATTTGAACACAGGGAGCCCTCTTTACATTTACTGTGCTCCCTCCTGGCAAGGTGGGTTTTATGCAAGACTTTCTCATGTACTCTACTGGAAACATCATTCCATATCAGTAAGTACTCATCTGCATCAACTTTCTTGGCCATACAATATTTTCGTTGTATAGAGTCAACATAACTAATTGATTTCATCTCCTATCATTATGCATTTAATTATTTTTTACTTTGTTGTTGTGTATAACACAGTGATCACTGTCCCATTACATATGTCTTCAGACACCCGAAATCCAATGATTTCTTTAAGTTGCATATCCTAGAATTGGAATTTCTGGATGACATAATATCGCATTTTGAATGATGCTGATCTAAGCTCTCATAGTCTCCTTCCTACTGCTGTGAACAGGTGCTGCAGGAATAAATTGGAATGGTTTTCTGTTTTCTGATATTCCCATTAATGCTGGAATTTGTCAATTTTGCTCCTGTCATGAACAAAATATAGTACCTGATTATTTTAATTTGCACTCTTTTATTATAGTGAGGTCAAATATTTTTCCTATGCCAACTTGTATTTTTTTTGTGTGAATTGTCTTTTTGTACTTACGTTTTCTCTTCTATTGATCTTTTTAAAATTTATTTGCAATAGTTCTTTAAATGAAAATTATGAACTCTTTGTTAGAGTAGTTTTTACCTAGCTAGATCTTTGTCTTTTCATGTGTTTTAATGTATTTTACATCTTGTTTATATTAAAACAGTCTGAATTTCCCCAATGTAATATTGGACAAATATTCACCTTTACTTTCTTGAAGTATATCAATCATTTAGATATTTTTGCATGTAATTCTTTAACTCATTTGGGATTAATTTTGATATGCCATACAGATCTGTTTGTTTGTTTGTTCATGTATGGTTAAAATCTAGTCCCAACACTATTGAAATGCCATTTATGAGAGCGGCAGGTGTGGTCCCTGGCACAGTGTCTCGGTAAACAGTCCTCGCCTTACCCTCTCCCTGTCTCTGTCACTTGCATTGTCTTAGAGGTCCGAACTTAAGTGGTCTTGCCATATCCAAGAGTTGGTTTGGGGGAGAAGAAACAAAAAGCAGGACTAATAATTGAGATTGCCCCATTTCATTAATGATAAATGTTTATGTGGCTCCTGTGAATGATGTATGAGAATTGTTAGCTTGCATAAAGCTGCTTAGGGACTCTGATAGGCCTTTTATCTTGGGACTTGCCTCTCCAGCAGGCCACATCATCAGAGGGAAATGGGAGACTTGCTCCTCTCTCAGTCTCCAAATCCGCCACATTCCCTTCACTTTTCCCCACCAAAATAAGTCCCCCAACACAAACATGTAAATAAGTAATCCCCCCAAATCTGGATATTATAGATTTTTTTTTATTTTAGAACTTTTTGGAAATAACTGGCTGCTTTGTGGCATTTCTTTATATCTAGGCATTATTGCAAACATTGCCACTCTAAAATACTGCAGCTGTTTTCCAGCAGATAAGCCAAGAAAATGAAAATGATTGTTTTTTAAGAAAAAACAAAGAGCAGACCACCAACCCCCCTTTCTTGCTGTTTCTTGTTTTCCCAGAGGTGCTGTTGAGACCCAGGAGAATAGCCCTCCCCTCCCTTTTCACTCTGCTCTCTCCCGTGGGGCTGGAGTTGACCAGGCTTTAGGAGCAGGGGGGCCAGAAAGAGGGCTCCAGTCTGGAAGGGGCTTCAGTTCCTGCTGGCCCAGCGATTTGGGGTCACCTGAAAGGGTGGGTGAGCGAGCGTGTGTGTACGTCTGTGATGAGATCCCAGTTGTTCTAGTCTCCTGAGCAATCTTGGACGGCATGGAGGAACGGGCAGGCTGGGGTGGACAGAGGGTGAGCTTGTGTCAGTTGGTGGTTGCCGGATATCGCAGTCCAGGTGAAGAAAGTTAAAGACCCTGCTTATCTGCAGGAGAGAGTTTGGATGTAAATGTATCAACAGATGAATGCAAATGGAATCCTCCAGGAATCTGAGAAGATTCAGAATTTGAAATAGAACGAAGAAGAAAAGAACAGCTAGAGAAGGTACATCAGACTCCATGAACATGAGCCAAGGAGTCTGGATTCAGGTTCTGGTTGACGTGCAGGCACATTGAGCTCTGCGTGAGTATAATGAAATTTCTTAGCTCACCTGCCAAAGAGGTTGACTTTTTTCCCCCTTAAGTCTATAATGGAAAAAAAATTATCCACATACACTGGAGTGGGGCAGGGGCAGGGGAAGACTAAGCAGACTGCATGGAAAGATTTATCGGCTTCATCAGGAAAATCAGAACTGAATTTTCATTTCCCTGCAGAACTTAAAGCAGGAATTAGACCCACAGTATCATAACCAGTAAGGAAAAATCGCAGATCTGATCGTGAGACCTGATGTAACGAAATTTCCAGTGTATGAATATGGAAGTGACCAAACACTTAAGCAATCTTGTTTCTCCTGTGGACAATCAGACTTCGGCAAAATCCTGCCAAGGCCGTCTCATTTCCATCTCCCATTAGATTCTGTTTGGATTTCAAAGTGTAGATAATAGTTGGATTATGTGGGAGAATATATAAAGTGTGATTTAATGGCTACTTTGACGATATTTTAAATACACTTTAAGTAGTATTATCAAATTGCTTTCACACTGTAGTGCCTAACTAAAACTCATTTTATGATAATGCATGTGTTTGGAACCTGCATGTGCTCTGTGATGATGGTTATTTCAGGGTGGGTATTGATTTAATGTGATGATGTGACGTCGCCCCCCAATTGTCCTCAGGCCAGAAACACTGGCTAACTCAGAAGAATCTTGACATATTTAGCCAATAATATGTACCGCTCTTATGAGCTTTCAAAGTTTTCTTCAGTTCTTAAAGACCCTGGGTGAAAACACGTCCTTTCTGTTTTCGTCTGTCACCCTTTCAGCAAATAACTAGAAGTTAGATGTTTCTCTCCTGGGTAGATCTACACTGATATGTACCCAGGCTGGGAAGACATGTCCTGGGTGAAAGTGATAAATAAGAAAATTTTATTATTGAGGTTGATCTCTTTAACCCTGAGTGCGTATGGAGCCAGGGAGGCACTTAAAGAAAGGGCACAGGCAGGAATACAAATGGAGGCTCCTGGCTGGTGTCCCCTTGTCGTCACCACCTCCCACCCACAATGCACTCAGGCCAGCACATCCACGCTTTGTCCACACCCCTCACAAACATCTGTGTCCTGGCTGCCCTGTAGGCCCAGGGACGTGCACACTGATAGGATGTTCACCCTGCAGAGGATGGATTGGGGAAGGGCCCGCATAGCCCCGGGAGTGGGTGTGGGGCCACTGGGCAGTGAAATTCCATGCTCTCAGGTGCCTGGAGCATAGTCCTGAAGCTGGCAGAGGACAAGCACTGCAAGTAGGAATGTCCCCTTGGCCTTGTGGCCTCGCTGCCCCACTGGGTGGAGAAAGATGAATGAGGCCAGAGAGGGTTTGAAGCTCCTTTGTCCGACTGTGATGGTGGCACTGTGTCCAGCCCTGAAAATGGGAATAACTGCAGGATGGCGTCTCACTGGCCCTTTTGTTTTTAGCCAGCAGACACTCGCATGTCTGTTCTGTGCAGATTGTCAGGCTAGGTGTTGTGGGAGTATACAAAACACAAAGCTATTTTTAATCTAGTCGTGGGGAGACAAAAACTGAACTGAGGATAATCACAAAGGAACTGATTAATAAGGGAAAATGGGTGGCTCAGAATTGTTGGGTAAGGGGATTTGAGGTGAAATGGTCCTAGCTGGAAGGGGAGGGCTGGGTTCAGGGCCATGGGGTTCTAGAGGTCATGGAGTTCAGGGCTGGCAAAGTCATCTTTCCACGGCTTCAGCAGGCACCATAAGTATGTGACTGGACCTGGTATGAGACAGTGGGGACTAGGGAAAGAATTGGGAGGATTTGTGTGGAATTGGAGAATCAGCAGACTCCAATTAAAAATAAACCTGTTGAACAAGATATCAATCAAGTAAAATGGGAATGGGATCCCTGAGTCTGAACTTCTGGGGTCGTTGCTGATGAAATTAAACTGATATTGCCGCAATGATGCAGAAACTTAATTGCTCACCCACATTCACTCCTAAAAAGGTAACTTTATTTTTTTTACAAAACCTTTTAAGTTTCAGTTACAGTTGATGTAACTTATTACATCAAAAGAGAGAGCTTATTTGCCTCTTTCTTTTCCCCCTTAAAACAACAGAATTTCTTTTATACGTTTAATTACTGCCTTAGAAGAGACATCGAATTGGCTTTTGGTGGAAAGTTTTCTTCCCCAGAAGTAGGTCACAGGAGATATAATTAATAGAGATAATAGCTATTTCATATACAGATTTCTTTTAGTTGAATGACCTCTTTTGAATATATTTTCCCACTGCCAGTAACAAAGCAGCTAGTTAGCTTCTGTTGTTCAGCCAGTTTTTTAGCAAGGTCAAAAGGACATCCTCCCAATATAAGAAACATGTTAGCAACTCCCATAATGACAATTACTGAAAAGCTAGGTTTCTTGTTAAGGCGAAGGTTGTGGATTTTCTTATCTTGGGCTGTGTATTTAAGCAGTAAATTAGAATTGTAAGGCCAGGGGAGGCTGTAAAGTCTCTCCCAACCCCAATTAGGCAGTTATACTGAGGGTGACCCATATACTTTATTGGCCAAACCAGAACACTTTTGAGAATTAAAGATACTATTAATAATTACCTGAAGACAACAGGTATAAACTAAGGCTGATCCTGGACAACTGGAAGATATGGTCAGACTTGTCATTTTAATTCACCCTGCGGAGAGGCGTTCCCACGAGAGAGAGAGCTTTATGAGTGGGGCTGGACATTATTATTAGTCATGAATCATTAGATTGTTTCTTGAAAATTAAATATATATTTAAGGAACTCTTTTGGATGTCTGTAAGAGGCACGTTGAAAAATTCTCACCCAAAGCTTTTGGTCATAGTCACTCTGGAGCTCATGGTTCTGGGGAGACTGAGGTTCAAAGGGATCTTGGCCTGGAGGAAAGGAAACCAGGGAGTTGTGTTTCCCCACTTGGGTGAAAATGCATGCCCTAGAATCAGTCCCCAACCGAGGCACTCAGTATATGCTCAATAAATAATGATTGGAATGACTAAGCACATCCTGCATTGGATTGTGAACTTAGTGATTCATAGTTGTACAACAGAAAAGAAATTTCTCTCTTTCCGTGGATGTAGCCCTAATGAAGACCATTTGATGAGAACTCAAGAGTTGCATAGGCATAAACTTGTTTGTTGATTTGGATTAAGAGGAGAATTAAGGGGGGAGAATATATTTCATTTACTTTGGGAAAGCCTCCCCGCTGAATGAAACAATAGGAAAGATTCCAAGGCTGCATGGTGATTAGATGAGAGTGTCAAGAAGAGTGGTATCAGGTGATTCTTCCAATATTCAGACGTTTATTGAGCACCTGCTCTGTGGCAGGTGTTGCCCAAGGTGCTGAGGTTCAAGGTAGAGAAGAGGGTTCCTGTTCTAGGGGAAATCACAGACTGGTGAGAAGACATATAAACATTAAAGACATCGTGACAAAATGTAATAATAACGATACGTAAAGATACAGTAGTGACAGGAAGAAAAGAAAAAGTCTTCTACCTGGGAATTCAGGAGCATCCATGGAAAAAGTGATACTGGAGCTGTGTGATGTGTTGACTTGGGAGTCAGCAGGCCTACTGGGTAGAGAAAGGAAAGCAAAAATCACGTGGCCTGCATTTTAAGTGGTTGTTGTAACCTTGCTAATAGCTTGTTTTATTTAAACTGGACCTTTCAAGGGTAAAGTCACATATTTTGATTACAGTGGTGGGCTGAAAAACACCATATACCTATTTGTAGGTCTACTTAAACCTGAATAAAGCTCATTTCATATTCTGTCAGAATCATACGAAGGACTTCTTGGGAGAACAATTTTTTAGCTACCCAAGGGGAATGGAGGGCAGTGCCTTGTATTTTCAAACCTCGTAGTTTGGAATTCCATTCTTAAGCCGATCCTACATTTAATTGCACTAGTAGCTACTTTTGTTTAACATTTCTTTTCATTTCAGTTTATCTTTGGGGATGAGAGAGGACAGATAGAAGAGTGGGTCAGATACTCTGTAGTTGCTGGTGTTTGAGCAAAACGCTTCACTGTTTCAAGTGGTCTCCTACACCTATTGAGACTCAAGGATTTTAAGTCCATTGTCTCTTTTAGAGCTGCTTTCTTTTCCTTTGAGGAATTTTTATCTGTTTACTAGTCTTTCTCCTGTTTTTTTTTCAACATGAGCAACATCAAACTGTTGGACACTCATAGCTAGAGCAAGAACAAGTTCTGATTTTACACTCATTCTCGTGTTAACTATTCTAGGATTATATTACTCAGATTCTTTCAAAGTTTGAGAGCCCTGTCTTCACCCTGTCTTCAGTTGTTTACAGTCCTGTGCTGCCTGGGATGGTGCCTCTTCTCCTTTTGCGGTGAAAAACATAGCACCTCCTCTCTTTGCAAGCACAGAAGCTGGGGAAGGTGACATGGTTGTGATGTGACATGGGGGCTCAGAGAAGCAGGGATGACTTGAATAAATAAATCTTTATGGCGCTTTAGAAATGTTTTTCCTCTGGAAATTGAAAAACAGAGCTCATACAGGGATATTTTATTTCATGCAGAAATGAAATTGGAACTTGGTATAAAAACCCGTCTTCTAAACTGAATGTGATGTAAAAACTTGAGCATTCCAGTCCCTCGTAGATTACATTAGCAGAAGTTCCCTTAGAAAGAGCCCTGGAGAAGTGCTCCTGACCAGTGCTCTGGTTACAGCAAAGTCCCTAGAGCGCTGGTTAAAATTGCATATTCCCAGGCTCCTGCAAGGGCCAGTCAGGCTTGAACTGAGGAGGATCCCAGAGTCTGCATTTCTACTGAGCATCCCTCCCTCCACTGGATTGCGCTTGTGTAGGTGCCTCAGTCCATCTTAGTTGATCCGGCTGCTATAACAAAATACCACAGACTGGCATTCATCAGAACCCAACCTTGATGGCACCTGACCTCCACTTCCAGCCTACAGAATGTGGGAAATAAAATGAACTGCAGAAATTGCTCACATTCTGGAGGCTGCAAGTTGGAGGTTTAGATGCCATCGAGGCTGGGTTCTGATGAGTGCTCTCTTCTAGACTGCAGACTTCTTTTATCGTCACATGGTGGAAGGTGCAAGGGAACTCCCTAGGTTCTCTTTTATAAGGGCACTAATTCCACTCGTGAGGGTTCCACCCTTATGACCTAATCCCCTCCCAAAGGCCCTTACTACCATCACATTAAGGATTAGGTTTTCAGCTCATTAGGTTGAATTGGGGTGGGGGTGGGGAACACAAACTTCAGACTATGGCTATAGAGAATCACTTGGAATTTTCCCCAGTGTTAGCCAGATTTTCTCATAAATCAGTATGTTTAGGATAACAAGTTCCAGGATTGCAGCACTCACAGGTGCAGAAACTCCCCCTGTGTGGGGTGGCTGCTGCCCAGAGTCAGCTGGAAGTTAGAGGGAGCTGAGCAGAGTGCCCCAAAATCTCATCACTCTCTGCTCTCCATGCTGCTGAGAATGCTCCAGCTTAAAGATTCCAAAAGAAATTTTCTTAACTCTTCTATCTCCACTCCCAGGAAACACTGATCCAGAACCTGAGCCTGCTTCCCTGGGTGGCTGGCACTGGGTCTTAAGTGTCCTTATGAGAAAGGGCAAGTGGCAGGGTGCCTGCTTCTGGATGAGATAGCTCTGTATACTCAGGTTTATCCAATCCATGCAGAGCCTTCCCTTCGCTAGGAAGGCCCACTTCCTATTGCTTTCCAAAACAGTGATCATCCTGGTCTTCGTCAACAAATACTTATTCATGAATATGTATTAGGCTCCTACTGTGTGCTCTGTTTTAGGCTCCAAAGATTCCAGGGAACAAGAGAAATAGGCCCTGTGCTTATAGAGCAAACTTGTGGGTCATATCAGTGTGTCTAGACCCTCTTCTAAGCCCACTGGTCTCACAGATCATTTAGACCATGCGACCAATGTCCTATTGTGTTCTCATTTTTATTGTGATTTTTATTCTGTAACACTGAGCTAAGAAACAATGACTTCTCACAGAGGGTTTTAGAAAACATCCCTACTGCTGAAGATGGCTCTGCCCATTGCAGAAGCTTTATCGGCTCCTGGCCTTGGCTCTCAGGGAGGCCGTCTTTACTAAAGACAGCAGGTCAACTTTAGAACAATTGGCTTTCTGTTTGGATGTCCTTGGTCTGTCACTCAGAAAGTAAGTATTTTGCTTTGGCCTGTAACCTTGTGGTTCCGCAAAAGCAACCATTTTTTCGCTTCATGAGCTTTCTGTGTATTTAAAATCTGTCTGAAACTTGAACCTCGTATTGCTTTCTCAAATCTCAAAAAGAGTTTGGAATTTTTGTGCAAAAACATTTTGTTGGCGCTTTTTCAATTATACATGAGTTTCAACCCTCAGCTTTTCTGTATCTGGGTGCAGTTCATGGGTGGGTTCGAGATACCTCTAGACAGAAAGGGGGAAAGTTCCTTCAAGGATGGGACGTAGAAGGGTAAATTCCATGTAAGGAGGACAATAATTTGTGTGCATTGTTTTTCAAAATATGATGCCCAGATCACTGGTGCTAGACAAGATGTTATTAGTTGGAATGTCACTGAAATCTTAGTTTCTTTTTTATTGTTAAAAGTATTTCAGATGTCCCCTTCCCCCTCATTGATCCCCTCCACCTGGCTTCCACCCCCTTATTTAGTTTCTTATAATTTAATTTGATTAATCATGGCCAATGATATCAGTTTTTCATTTATGACATTCATGTTTCCTTTCATAACAAGCTTATCTACATAAAAGAATGCAAAAATATTAAATAACTATCCAGGTGGTACATGAATATGATAAAAACCACAAGGTAGGTACACAAATGGCGCAGTTTGGGGAGACACTGAAGCCAGGAGCAAGCGTCTTGTAAGGAAGCCCCGAGTCCTGCCAGGTCAAAGGTGCATGCCCGTCACCCGCAGAGAAGCAGCCTCGGTCCCTTCCCCTGCCCCGTACCGGCCGTGGGGAGCCCTCAAGCGCCGGGCTTTCTCATGCAGTTGCCAGTTTCCTTGAGGACTTTGGTTAAGGGATGCAGGGGAGCAGTTCCCTGGGGCCTAAACCGTGTTAGTCATAAGAACTGACGTTTAGGATTGCTCCAAGTGACACAGACACTCAGGTGTCCTTAATGAATTTGTGTGTGTGTGTGTGTGTGTGTAAGAGTGAGAGAGGCTGATTGATTGATTGATTGATAGATATGAGGCCTTCAAAAGCGGTGTCCAGGGTAAAGACCGCTCTGCCCAGGATTTAGGATGAAACTACTCTGCACCAACACTCGACAGGCCTTTTCCGAGTTCACCACATTGACCTGTTAATCGTGATACGGACGATGCTGCCAGGAGGTCCTGTCTTTCTCAGTGTGTTCCCTTTGAAGACTGCTGACTGCATTTCTCACTTGTTTTGTCTCGTTAGGAACTGGTGAAAGTGGCAAAAGCACCTTTATCAAGCAAATGAGAATCATCCACGGGTCTGGTTACAGCGACGAAGACAGAAAGGGGTTCACGAAGCTGGTTTACCAAAACATACTCACGGCCGTGCAAGCCATGATCAGGGCCATGGACACGCTGCGGATACAGTACGTGTGTGAGCAGAATAAGGTAAGTGCTCGCGGGCCGGGCCCTGTTGGTGATCGCATGCTTCCCTGCCCTGGCTGGCAGGTGCTCCTGAACAGAAGATTTACGGAGTGCTTTGGTCAGAGACCAGAAGACGCGCTTGAGCTCCAGCTCAGAGAAGTGTGATGCGCGTAGTCAGCCGTGCGCTCCTGTTTATGCCCGAGCTCCGGCACGCTGTGGCGGGGCTCCCCCATGCAGGACCCAGAAACGCGGGCGCTGTGGAGTCTGCTTATTTCAGGCACTGAGGAAAGGGAGGCGTATGCATTTCTCTTTCTGCTGAGATACCCAGTTAGTTTTTCAGTGGAGCAACGGAGACCTTGGGTTTATAATGGCCAACTGTTAAGAATTCCCAGTCATAGGAGGTATTTTTACAAATGCCCTGTAGACTACTTGGAGAAAGCAGTGGGTTTTGTTTGTTTATTTTGGGAGCTAGCCCTTCTGGGGAGTTAAGTGAGAGCTTATGAGAGTGATGCTTATATCCCAGCTAGCGGTGCACTCTGATAAAGTAACGGTAGTGAGCTGGCATTGGCTTTCCTATCACCACGGGTTATTTAAAACACAAATCCGGGTAAGACCGGGAATAATGAGGCAGGATGGTGGGAGGACGAGGCAAATAAATTTTATAGGGGATATCGGAATGCAAAGCCATTGGAAAAGACTATGTCTGAGTTCATTAGGAATCTGGATTAGAAATAGAGTTTATTTAAAGCAATACAACGTGACATGATGATAAAGAGAAAAATTCCGTCTAAGGTGAGTCTTCTGTGGATCTATTAAAAAGGAATATAGCTGCTAAAAAGCCAGAATTGCATGGGCTTTACTGCAGACCCCAAGGACAACTCTATCATGAACTGGTGGCACCTGTATTCATGTATATTATATACATACATGTATATGTATGTATATATGCACACATATATATACACATATGTATGTATGTGTGTGAATGTATAATATACAAAGACTTTCAAAGCAATCAACCTAAACTTTTTATTTCTCAGTGATTGGATTGCCCAGAAAAACACAGCATATACCAAATCTTAGGCTTACTTTTACATCATGTCTGCAGATTCGTGTCTACCACCATTTCCTTACCATCTTGAAGAAATAAAGGAATGTATTTTGCCTTTAGCTTCAACTGTTAACAGTGTTATACTGAAAAGTGTGTGTGTTGAGGCAGGATTGCCCTTTAATATATCTGGTGCCAAGTAATGTGAGAGGTTCATAGGGAGCCATTGGGAGATTCTAGAAGTGACTCTGTTGATTCTTTTGCACATGGGTTTTGAGTACACGCTTTGCATCTTTTGAACCTGTGCCATTCTTTGTGTGTGTGTTTGTGTGTGCCAGTCTTTAATCACCCTGTATAAGGTATTTTTAAAAATAGGCCATCTGTGAAATTTTAGGATTAGAAGAGGTATGTCAGGAACCTTGTGGTTTAGTTAATCTATTTTTTTCTGTTCTAAAATGCATTCGGTTTCTCACAGCAAGGAGACCAGGGAAAGCTTGGAATTTAGGGATGGATTTGTGAACAGACCTATTGGGAAGAAAATGCTTAAGTGTAAGTCCGTTCTGCTTACCTTGGAGACGTGTCCGTAAAACCCAATCAGGTTTAGTAATCAAGGCCTCTGGGTTTTTGTTTTGTTTTGTTTTCCCTCAAGGTCTTCTAGGGCTGCTCTGAGTTTGTATTTGGAACAGAAAGGTTTTGTGGGGCTTGACACCTACCACTTCCTTCTTTTCCCTTCATTTTTATTCCTTTTCATCAGGCCATGTCCACTTGCCCACCAGTCCATGTTAGTTTCCTACAGCTGCTGTGACAAAGAAGCTCACACTGGATGGCTTAGAAGATAAATTTGTGTGGCTAGAAGTCCAGAATTAAGGTTGATTAGTTCCAACGGGAAGCTCTGAGGGAAACTGTTGCGTGCTTCTCTCCTTGCTTCTGGCTGTTGCTGGCAACCTTTGATGTCCTTTCCAGACTCTGCCTCTGTCTTCACATCAAGTTCCCCCCCCCCGTGTGTCTCTGTGCTCACATGGCATTCTCCTCTCTGTGCCAAATTTTCTTCATCTTATAAAAATGCCAGTCATTGGATATAACTTGATTACATCTACAAAGACCCCATTTCCAAATATAGTTACTTTCTGAGGTTGGGATTTGCATGGATTTCAGAGGGAATGCTGTTCAGCTCAGTGGAGTCGGCTCCCCACTTCATGTCCATCCCACCTGCAAAATACATTCACCCCATCCCAATATTCCCCAAAGTCTTAATCTATTCCAGCATCAACTCTGTCTCATATCTAATCTAAATATCAGCTCAAAAGGCACTAAATCTCAGCATTTAAATAATCTAAATTTGTCATGGGTGAGAGTCAGGATTTGGTCCATCCTGGAGCAGGATTTCTCTCCTCCTGCAGACCTGTGAAACTAGGACCAAGTCAGTTGTACCTCCTGTCTCCTCCTCACTTGATATATCTGGCTCCATTCTCAATGCCGTCTTTCTTTCTACTTTAAATACCTAATCATGCTTCCTCTTACCCTCATATATGCCTAGGATGGACCACATGCTGAAATGGCATAAGGAAAGGCACAACGTGGAGTGGAAAGAACACTGGATTGGTCCCTAAAAATCTGGATTCTGCTCATGTCTCCCCTGTGGGTCTTGGGCAGGAGTCAGCAAACTTTTTCTGTGAAGGGCCAGAGAGGAAATATTTTTGGCTTTGAGGGCTGTACAGTCTCTGTGGCAAGTGTTCAGCTCTGCCATTGTAGTACAAAAGCAGCCATAGGCCCTGCATAGACACGGGAGTGGGACTCACTTGTAAACTCCATTGGCAGAATGTAGGAGCTACTCTTTAACTCATGGCCCACACAAAAACAGACCACAAGTGGATTCAGCCCACGGGCTGTAGTTGCCCCCCTGGTTCTAGGGGAAGCCATATAACCTCCCTGGTCTTGCATTTCTCCATGTAGCCCACACATGCCTTGTCTACTTTATGAGGCAACAGGAGCAAAGGAAAGTGCTTTACAAATTAAACAGCTCTCAAGAAATACAAGGTTATTACTAGGGCAAGTTCAAAAACCAAAAAAGGACTCACTGTTTCTTCTGTTACTTGTTTAGGTCATTGTCATCCATTCCTTCTCTGTTGTTTTCTGAATAATTTTCTCTGTGGGCTAACACTGATTTCTAAACATGAAACTGTAACAAAGTACCATACTCACTTAAGTCATATAATGATAAGATGATTAATGTTCCGATAGTATTAAGTAATTAAAGAAGCATGATACATACTCCAGTACCTTCTTTACAAAGTATGGCATCACTTGAAACAATTGACTAGTAAGATAAGAATGAACAAAGCTTCCTTAGCTTTTATTTCCATGGTGGTGCATTCCTTCCCTCAGTTCTTCTTTGCTGAGGATTTGATTTGATTATCTGATTTTTTTTTCAGAGCCCGGAACACTTTCTTAAAAGTATGTGTAACAAAATGAAAAGTAACTTTAGAGGTTTTTTAATTTTAAATGTTAGCAAGATTATTGCTCAGGGAAGTTGCTGAAAAACTTTGCCTATTACAGACAGGCTGCTTATCAAAGAAAAAGGATCAGAAGTTTAGTTCAGCATTTGGTTTTTAACCAACATGTGTGTGTGTGTTTTTTCAATTAAGATACAGCCTTGAAGAATAGTTTCTCCTACCTTGCCTGCTTTTATTTGTAAAGAAATGATTCCTATGCATTTGCTCACTCTGTTAAGCCTCACTTTTTATGAATGTGTCTCAGGAGTCCTGTGTGAGAATTTATAACTTCTTGAATAAATTTTACAGAGGCATGCTCAGTGGCAGGCCTCCTAAATTTGAGTTAGCTTATAACTCATGCTTACTAGTGATGATTTCATTGCAGCCTGGAGAGCTTCATATTTTTTGCTGTTTGTAGTATCTCCCAACTTGGAAAAATCTCATTCTAGAAGGAAATCTTTCTGATCCCCTTAAAGGTTCTGCGAATCTGCTTGGATGATTTAGGTACAGAATTTCCCAAAGGCACAGGTCAGCCTGCCTGACTTCTCAAAAGCCTTCCAGTTCCATGTTCAGTGGTCCCTGGAAAAAAGAATTAGGTCTATAGGTTCTCTGGGCAGCAGCCCCAGCTTCTTCCCTGACCCCTTGCTTTTAGGAGCCCTTGAGGACACTAGAGACATCATATTTGCATAAGTTACACAGATTTAATTGCAAGGACTCATCACAAAAACAACATTTTTAAAAGGAAAGTTAATAATTAAAAAATTATTTGTCTGCCATTCCACTTCAAGTAGGTAATTTAGAATTCAGTGTTTCTAGAAATGAGGTCTGAAATTCCCCCAAAGAGCATCTTACTCCATTGGAAGCTTTTGCTGATTCCCAGTCACAGCTGAGATGGGGGGGGGGGGGGCATCTAGCTGACCTTACAGCTCAGGCTGAACGTTGGGGGTTGCATGGACTCACAGGGCCTCTGCTAGGTGGGTTTGCAGTTTGGCAGGTTCTGCATTTGGGTAAACAGATGCCTTTGTCATCAGGTCCCTGTAGTGTCCTGAGTGTCAGCCCCTTGGAGTGCCCCTTCCCAACTCCTGAGTCAATCAGGCAATAGGACATCGGAAAGTGGTTGGTTTGCAGTCTTGGCTGTGAGTTGGAATCCCCAGGGGCCTTTGCTGCTGCTGCCCAGGGTACCACCCCCAAGAGTCAGACTAAATATTCTTGGAAAGCAGCCTGAGCTCTCGCCTTGACTTTGAGAGGCCTCCCGGGTGATTCTGATTAGGCGGCAAAGGTTGAGACCACTGGTGCAGCATCTCGGTCTTCTTCGGAGGTGTGCAGTTTGTATCCGACTTTCCTCTCAGTCTTCCCACAGTGGGAGGGAGACTTCTGGGAGCCTGTCCCCTGGAGTGGCCCAGCGAGGCTCCACCCCCGGTAACTGAGTGACTGCAGGGAGGATGCTTGTTTTGTTCGGCTGCGCTGGCTGCCTTGGTTAGGTTAGGTGCCGGGAGTCTCGACAGCCTCTCCAGGGGACATGCTTGATTCGGGTCAGGTTCTGTGTTTGTTTCCTTTGAGTCTCTCAGGGGCCCAGCGGTGTGAAGCCCAGAGCTCTAGGGATGGGCGGGGCAGGGCGAGGACAGGCCCCGTCTCATTCCAGAGGTCGGTCCGTGGCACCTTCTCGCTCTCCCTTTCCTACTGTTGCTCTGTGGAAATTATAATTTCTTTTTGATCAGTAAAAAAGCAAGGATACAGTTTATGTTGATAATATGTCCAAGATGTAGATTTTGTTTATCCTAAAAGTAGCTTACAGTGTGAGTAGAGACGTGACCAACCAGGAAAGTAAGCAATTATATATTTTCACACATCTTTAATAGGTATTTTAATCTCTTGAGATGGTAGCTTACTGAGTATAAAACTTACACATCAAATATACAACTTTACATTTAAGCAATAAAGTGTAATATTCATGGAGCAGGATCACAGAAGATGACTTTTTTTTTTTTAATGCCAAAATGAGCTTTGATAATGTCCCATATGTGTATATATAACTTTTCCAGCTTGCCTTTCATTCTCAGGAAGCAAGAGGCTGGAGTTCCAGAAGGGTCTGTAAAGACTCATGTGAGGAAATCAGGCCCAGTTAAGTGAAAAGAGTCAATGGGTGTCACTTTCTGTAGAAGAGTTTCTCAGGGCTGGAAGTATTTTAAGACACTCTTATTGTCTAATTTTTTAAACATCTGTTTAAATATGTTTTTCAGTCCTCCTTCCTCTTCCAATTTGAAGAGTCCGGTTCTGTGTGAGCCCCTGGGAATGGGGAGGCCCCTGTTCAGATGCTGGCTGGAGCCCAGGGTCGCTGGCTCTCTGGCAGATGTTCAGCTCAGGCTCTTTCTTCCCGGGTCCTTTTGGATAGTGAAGTCGTGTGGCACATTTTTCTTCTTACTAAGAACTTAGAGTTCTAGCTAGAGTCACAACAACAAATTCTCCACCAAAATCCTAGGCGGGAGCTTTTCTATTTATGCCAATAGTTCTCTGATTAATCAGCCTTCACTGTCATGTAAAAGTTGCTATAATCAGAGCTTGAAATGTAAGATTTTTGGAAAAGGGCAAAGAATGTACTGGAGAAAGAACTGTTTTTTTCCTTAATCACGCTCAGAAGTAAATCTGACCACCCATTCCCACTGAGCCTGATGAGAGGAGAGGAAGTTATTTGACCATTGAAATATTAATTTCTTCCCCTACCTCAAGGTTAGCACATCCTAACACATCCAAAGAGATGCTTTTAAAAATCTGGTGAAAGGGGGAAATTTCACAGTTACAAACAATCCAGAAACCAGCGTGACCATCAGTCTATTTGAACATCCGTCCATCTGTCCAACATATGTGAAATGTTTGCCTCGAGTCTTAATACTTTCAACAATAAAGATAAATTTTAAAATTACACTCTATTTTGCTGCTATCTTAAAATATAATGGGAAACACCCTCATGATTCAAACTCTTCAGTAAAAGCTAGAATCATAATTAGTGATGCTACGAAAGTTATTCTGAGATCTGAGCCCTTCACAATTTGCTGTCTCCTGGCAAGGCTGGACTCGCTCTCTGCTGGCAGAGAGGTAACAGGTGTGTCATTTCCTAGCCCCGCCCCCAGCCCCACCTTGCCCGAATACCTCGTTACCTCCCTGATGAATGAATGCCGTAAACTGTGCCAGCAGGTAAATTACCCTCTGGATTTGTTTTGGAGCCCTGCCAAGGGAATCATGTATTCATCTAGTATTATTGAATTTAGAGGTAGATTTTCTTATTAATTGGTTAGCTCTGCAATATTATCCTAGGCAAAACATCCTCTCTGTATCAGAAGATTTTTTTTTAAGGTGGGGGCTCAAATGGGATAACATACTAATCCAACAGAAACAAATTGTCAAAAGTGTGTGTGTGTACACACCTGCCTCTGCACACACTGTGGGTGTGTTTATCAGCAGATCTACCTTTAGAGTAAAAACCATATTCATTAGTAACCAGAACAGTAAGCTTTTGCTTTTTTTTTTTTTTTCCATTGACACTTCTTTTCGGAAGCGCAAATGTTTTCAGGGGGCGTTGAGACATTGTGTCTCATGTACTTCATCTCGATTTCTGACGCTTAAAACTCTGTCAGGTTTAAATAAGAATGATCTAAATTAATTGAAATAGCTTTCACGTTGGTACTATTGCTTTGTATTTTCCCTAAATTAAATTTAAAAATATTTTGGCACTTTCTATCTGTAACTGAAGTAAAGATTTGTTTAAGTTGACCATTTACAAGCTCTGGTTAGGAAATTGTTTGGTTTTGTGTCCACCGCTCTACGGCTGGCTCATTCACCTCCAGCCGTGGTGACCTCCGCTCTTTCGCCCTGAGTGTCCCTGACGCTCCTTCATGCCCAGGACTCTGCACGCGCTCTTCTCTCTGCTCTCCCCTTCCCTCTTTGCCTAGCCAAGTCTTTCTTGGCCTCGACTAGAATGAAAGATCCATGAAGGCCAAGGACATCTCTGCTTTTACCCACTTTTGTAACTCCAGGGCCTGACATGGATGCAGGCTATTTTGCCAAAAGCCTAACCACTGAAGAACCAATTTCTGGGACAAAAGAATTTTGATTTTTTTCAGTGAACCCAAATAGGTGAGCTTTGGGTCACATGTGGCCTTTCCTGAACTTGTCTCTCACAAGCTATCCAGTCTCATCTGCTCTCCCTATTGGATGTGGTTTCTGGCACATCCCATGCCGCTCTGTTTGCTCATGTTTTTCATCTGTTAGAATATCCTTACGCCTTTTCCCTCTGCGCTCATAAATAGTAACTTCATTTATTTATCTTGAATAAGGCATCCAATACTGTAGCAGGCTCCTTTGACAACCTCCCTCTTCCATGCTTTGTGGGGTTAGGTGCTCTTTCCAGTGTACCTGTAATACCTTGCATTGAGCATATTACACTATAGTTCTCTATGTGTCACCCCCACTTCAGACTCGGAGTTCTTTGAGATTGGAAGTCATGTCCTGTTCATCTCTGTATCCCTTTGGACTCAATAATGGTTAGTGATGTCACGTTAATACCTTGTGTGAAAATAACATCCTTAATTCAAAGCTGTCTGAGGGCTTTGTCCTGGGGTGAGATCCACAGTCTTGGAGGATGACAGAGCTGTTCTTTCACATGATATGTTTTTGTTTCCTTACCTTTGGGATTGTGACATCAGGCAAAAAGGAACAGAGAGTTTACATGCCCATGTGTGTGTTTTTTCCAAAGAAATATTTGGCAATTTGAAATACTGCTTTTGGGCTGCAGGATAACCAGGAAGCCTTGCATAGTCATGAGGCTCAAAAGCCAGTGGAGGAAGCTTGGGGTTGGCCTCATCAGCTCTTGGGATGTGTTTGGTGAGCAGTAAATGTCCTGTGCAAGTTAAGTCAGCGGTGATGACTCTTCTTAAGCTGAGTCACCAGGCAGCTGCTTTGGAATCCCATGGGGCAAAAAAAACACAACACAAACAAAATACGGTGCCATAGGGAAGCATGGCTGGCTTATTAGTTAGAAGAGAGAGTCAGTGAATTACTTTACAACTCAGCAACCCAGCTATAAAGTAATGGAGAAATAAGACAAAGAAATAAGGCACATGGTGACCTAAATAGCATTTGTTTGTCTAAAGCTACGGGCAGAGAATGTGCTTTATAACTAAGTCATGCGACCTTTCTAATGAATACTTACTCAGGATGGGACTGACTTACCCATAAGGTCCTCCTCGGGTCTGGAAGACCCCAGGCCTCACCCCCGGGGCAGTGGTCAGGAGCGTTACTCAGCTGACATGCCTGCACATGGAGAGTGTTGTGTATCACCTGGTCATAGCACTTATCACGGGCCATCCCTGCCTATGCTTAGTTAGCTCCCTAAGGGTGGGCACTAAAACATGTGTGATTCTGTGCCAGGCTTTATGGAAGAGATATCATTTATCCTCCGTTCTTCAGTGTGGACACTGTCCGAACATAGAAACCAATATGGAAACTGAGGCTTATTGGGGTTAAATAGCTTCCCCACGATCAGACAGGTTTATATATCAGAGCTGGAAACTGAACCCAGGTGCCTGACTTCCCAGGCCCAGCTGTTAACACCTGTGCTTCGTGTTCCTCTGTGGCAGGGGTGGGGAACCTTTTTTCTGCCAAGGGCCATTTGGATATTTATAACATCATTCCAGGGCCATACAAAATTATCAACTTAAAAATTAGCTACGAAAAAAGCTCTTAGATTTATGAGATTTCAAGTCTTGCCTACAGTTGCCTTGGCAGGGCCAGACCAAATGATTTCGCACGCCGCCGTAGGCCAGATGTCCCTCACTCCTGCTCTATGGGTAAGATAAGGCATATACACTGGGAGGTCTTGGATCTTCCTTTAAAGGTTTGATTTTAAAAACAGTAAATTCTATGAAAGGAGGGCTCTCTCTCTCTCAAAATCTCTGTTCCTGGCCACTTTCAAATAATTACTTTCTCCTTGACTGGGCTCCAACCTGCTCACACAATTGTCAGTGTTATCTCTATCAATATTTACACATACGAGTCATGCAATTAAAAACCCCCAGAAATATCAGGATTGTGCATCTGTTGGATGAAGTTTGAGGATTGAAGAGCTTTCTTTTAAGTGGATTTGACACAGTTGCATGAAGAATATTTTTAATTTTTTTCTGTTCCCTAGAGGAGATAAATAAACAAGCCAGAGATGATTTTAAATTTATTTTGCAAATTGAAACAAACAAAACATGACAATGACCTTCGAACCAGCCATAGTCGGGAAAGATCAAATAAAACCTGGAGAGTATGTTCTGATGACAGAGTAAGTGGGACTCATTTACTTGGATATTCTGCCTGGATCGTGTCTCCAGGGTGGTTCTGTTTTAACTTGTTTCACCCCCAATTTATTCAGACTTCCAGACCTGCTCATGAGTTTGGTCTAATTCAGTTGGTAAAAGCATAGGAGGAGAAAGAGGAGTGATGTGAACATGATGTCTCCTACTGCAGGCACGTGGAACCTCCAAGTTCTCTGTCTCAGTGAGGGATGGTCCCTGGTTCCCAGTGCCTGCCAGTGAGCTGGTACATGGGACCCCTTCACCCATGGAGAGTGGGGTGTCTTCTGTTTTTTATGCAGCCTTAGACACACTTTGGCTGGCACTCTTGGGGTCTAAGAATAAGGTCTGTTCTGATGAGCAAAGCAGGGATTGGAACAGTGCCTTGGTGGCTAGTGAGCTGGTAACTTGGGCAAGTTACTTGTCCTCTCTGAACCTTCTTCCTTGTTTGTAAAATGAGGGCACTGGACTAAATGGCTTTTAAATTTCTGAACTATAGAGAAATGAAGGACCTATCTTAGAATTGGAGAATCATAAAGTGAGGACATTCTGGAATTTCATAAGATTATGGTCATCTTGGGAAGGTTTTTTGTTGTTGTTTTTTTTAAACCTCTATTCCCTCCTGACTTAAAAAAAATAGAATTTTTTTGAGATGAGAAAGTGTCTGGTGCCCTGGGATCTTGGGGCCTGAGATTCAAATCTACTAGGCAATTCTAATATGGAGACACTTTGGCCCTTCCTGACTTTGGCTAGTTCTGAGAGGATCTGCCCTTCCCCCAAGGGCTGGCTGGGCTGCTTCATCATTTATCAGATAATCTTAGAATCCTAGAACACCTCCAGACAAGATGCCTCCTTTCTCTTCTCCCCCTTCTCTCCCTGGACACTTTCAACATAACTCCCTACACATCTGTTGAGGGCTGCCTCCTAATTATATCCTAGGGGCCCGATATAGAAAGGGCCAAAGGGAACATTCCAGCTCTGTCTCCTTGGCTGTCCCAGGGGCATCTCGGGGTCATGGGTGGAGGCTTGCTCCTTGGTGAGATGCCTAGATGCCACTGACTGGGAACCAAACCTCAGTGTGCAGCAGGACCCATTTGAGGGCAATGTGTGTTGGCATAGGGACTGTGGGATATTTCTACCATGTTCAGGCTCATCTGTTTAAATGTGATTAAAGATTTTTAGTTAGTTAGAAATAAATTACTCATTCCATCGAAAGTTCTGTGAAGCAAAAGCCCTAAGTGGCACCTCAGTAAGAATATATTTAGAGATTTATCCTGAATCCCACTCAAAAGTTGGATTATAGAGTCAGAATTTCAGAGCTTGCAGGAACCCTCAAGTCTCTTGTAGGTCAACCCAGATCTCTCCATGGTTTGGATAGCTGCAGTCCAAAGTGGTCCAAAGATGTGCCCAAGGCAAGCTAGGAGGACGGGAAAGAATCTCAGTAGGGTCTGTTTCATGTCAATCCAGCGTGGACATAAACGTGAGTCTTAAAGTGAGGCTCTTAGTTTTTTTTAACATCACCCTGTCAGAAGTTGAAATCATAAATTGAGGTAGCATCTGAAAAATCCTCTCCCCATTTTAATTCAGACTTTCTATAGGTTAGCAATTGTTTTGTTTCGGTGCTCTTCAAATAACTTTCCCTCTCAATCTTTTAAAAGAAAATTTCACAACTAGAAAAAAAACTTGCAAGACTAGCACAATGAACACTCATATACCCTCAGCCAACTGGTAATATTTTGTGATATTTTCTCTCCTTATCTCCCCTTTTTGCACATGTGAGCTCGCATGTGCACACACACACACTTTTTCTTTATGTGAATAAAAGTCTGCTGCAGGCATCATGATGTCACCCTTAAGTACTTCAAGGAGTGTCTTCTCAGAACCAGCGCATTCTCCGATAGTATCATCAGCACCCCCATACTTTGTAGCTATAATAGTATACAATATAAAATGCAGGTTCAAATGTCTCCATGTGCCCTCAATATGTCCTTTAAGGCTTTTTTAAAAATCCAGGAACAAATCAAGTACCTTGCATTATATTTAGTTTTTATTCCCTTTACCTTTGAATTATACCATCCCCCCTTGCCTTTGTATTTTTTCTCTAGTGACACTGACATTTTTGAAGGGACCAGGCCAGCTGTATCATAGAATGCCCCACAAAGAGGATTTCTCATTTTGTTTTCTCATTAAAATGAAAGCTGCGGCGAGAATAGTTTACAGAGGAAACCTCCTACTCTTCACTCAGGATGCATATGGTGCAGCCACTTTGCAGAAGAGTTAGGAAGCTGCTCAAAAGGTTAAAACAGAGTTTCAGCGGACACAACAATTCCTCTCCTAGGTGTATGCCCGAGAGAAGTGGAAACATGTCTACAAGAAACATGTAAATAAATGTTCACAGCAGCATTATTCATAATAGAGGCAAAGTGGAGATGACACAAATGTCCATTGGTTGATGAATGGCACATCCACATGATGGAATAGTGTTTGGCAATAAAAAGGAATGAAGCGTTGATACATGCTACAACATGAAAGAAAACATTATGCTCAAAGACAGAAGCCTGTCGCAAAAGGCCAAATATTTTATAATTCCATTTATATGAAATTTCCAGAAATAGGCAAATCCAGAGAAAGAGAGAGATGGGTGGTTGTCTGGGCATGGTGGAATTACGGAGTAACTGCTAATGGGTATATAGTTTCTTTGAGGGGACAGGTAAAAATGTTCTAAAAATTGTAGTGATGGCTGCGCAGTTCTGTGAATATACTAAAAAACCATTGAATTGTGCACTTTGAGTGGTAAATGTATGTGTCCGGCATGTGAATTATATCTCAATGAAACTGTTATTAGAAAATAAAGAATAGTATGTGGTGATGTGTCCTCCCCACTTAATGCCAGTTTGTCCCACTATTGTTGATGCTGAGTTTTAACCACTTGGATAACGTGGTTCCCGCCAGATCTCACCATTATAAAAGTACCTTTCTCTGTGATTAATAAGTAATCTGAGGGGTGATGCTTGCCACGGTGAGAACATCCTGTTCTCCACCCATTAGCATCCACTGATGATTGTTGCCAGTAAGATATATTGCACACGTGGGGGAAATGGTGATTTTTATTGGTCATATTTTTTATATTTATTAACCAGTAAATTTCTGTAGAGAAAGTATTTCTTTTCCCTCTTTTTAAAAAATCACTAGTCCTCAAAAGATTAAACATAAAATTATCATTTGATTCAGCCATTCCATTTCTTGATATGTGCCCAAAACAGCTGGAAGCAGAAGCTCAAACAGATATTTGTACACACATGTTCATAGCAGCATTATCCACGATAGCCAAAGGGGGGAGCAAGCCACATGCCCATTGACAGATGAGTGGATGAAACAAAATGCAGGAAATACAATGGGATATTACTCAGCCTTAAAAAGGAATAAATTCCTACACATACTACAACATGGATGAACCTTGAATGTTGAGATCTATGCTGAGTGAAATAAATGAGACACAACAGGTCAAATATAGTGTGATTCCCCTTGTACGAGGTACCTAGAGTAGTGAGATTCATAGACAGGAAAGAGCATGCGGTTGGCAGGGGCTGGGGGAGCTGGGAATGGGAAGTTATTGTTTCATAGGCACAGAATTTCAGTTTGCAGATGAAAAAGGTCTGGAGATGGGTGAAGGTGAGGGTCACACAACATGAGTATCCCTAATGCCACTGAATTGTACACTTAAAAATGGTTAAGATGATACATTTTATGCTATTTATATTTTACCACCAAGAAAAAGACCTCATTAGATTCTAATTTGTTCCTTCTTATTTCAATATATTATCCTAATTACTCTCTTTGATTCTGGAAACTGGCCACCAGAAGGCCCTTCAAGTTGCTTCTGTGTCCCTCTTTCCCCGTTGAGTGTCCCTTACTTCCTGGCCTACGTTCGCAGGCCTGCTTTTACTCCCCCCGTCCCAGTCTTAGACACGGCCACTTCTCCAAGGACATGTGGTTCCACTTACAGGGGAATTGTCAGAAACCAGGGTCTGGATGCCAGGCGAGCTCATTGCTACCTGCTTGTCATATGCTTCTTACCCTTTCAGTGGACAGTATGTACACTCACATACACACATATACATACACACACAATACATATACACATACAGGCACATATACACACACACACACAAATGACATACAGACATGGTAATCATTAGTCTTCAATTTAAATTCAACACCACATTTTCCCCACCTCACCTCAATCTATACTTATCTCTCTTCTCCCATAAAACAACTCTGGTTCCAAAGAATACCAACATATTTACTTATCTGCTCTACCCTTCAGCAAACAAAATAATTTCAGATTTATCACAGCAATAGCACTAATCATTTTAAAAACTAAAGAATAAAATTCACAACTTCTGATTCTTAGCTATGCTAAATGCATTTTATGGACCTATTTTTCTTTTTAGTGGGTGGGAAAGATGAGGTTGAGGTAATGGTGGTTTTGGAAAAGTTGAGGGGGGAGGGAGAGAGAGATTGATTTTCTAACATTAAAAACTTTCAAATGACTAAACAAGAGTGAGGTATAAAAGAGGTTAGAATTGGGAAGAGAGGAGCCAAAGGAAAAAAAAATTTTTTTGAAGAAGAATCTGGTTTTCTGACTTTTGGAGTAAATGCTTTTTTTATATTTCCTTAAACAAGAAATAGTGCATGAGTGAAAATAGAGAGAAAGACAGCTGTTTTTTATGAATTTCGATAAGATGTTATCCCGCTTGGGGGCTTGGTTGCTGTACTTGGCTTTGATGGTGACATTTTCTCAGACGTGACATTTGATCCAGCATGCATGTTCTACATGGCTGTTCTTAAAATGAGGAATTGATTTATTTTTAAAGGTTCTCCTGCCTTTGGAACAGAACCAAGTATGTCTTTCAAGTTGGGAAAATAACTTCTTTTTGAGACCTAACCTCATTGTCACCCCAGAGAACCATTTGGCCTTTTGTGTAGGAGTTGGGTAAGCATATTGAAACAAGAGGTTCTTTTGCTTCATTACTCAACTCTGAAAAAAGCTGTTTTCCCTGATAGAAAGTCCTCTGGTTTCTAAGAGCTGGTGAGATGAAAGCAGAGTGGCCCAGGACCTAGGTTTTAGTTATGGCCTGAGACTTAACTAGCCATGTGCCTATAGATACCTCACAACTTTAACCCTTTAGCTGTGAAATGGGGATAAAACCTGCTTTGTTTTTCTTGTCATTTAGAATTTATGCCCTGCATACTTGCCAAAAATATTTTTAAGAAATGTGACCTCTCTAACCACTTTGACAATGGCAGAATAAATAATTGAGAGTCATGGGATGGGGCAGGGGGGAGGGAGGAAATTTAATGACACTGGAAACCCACACAAGAAGTAGTTGCTGAAGATGAATGCAAAGTATGTTTCTAACCTTTTGCTGTCCAATACGGCAGCCACTGGCCCCGCGTGGCTATTGAGTCCTTGAAATGTGGCTAGTTTGAATCAAGATGTGCTGTGACTATAAAATACACACTGAATTTTAAAGACTTGCAATAGCTCAATAATATTTTACATTGATTATATGTTGAAATGATTTGGATATATTGAGTTTGAAAAGTTTTATTGAAATTATTTTCTCTTCTTTTTTTATTTTTAATGACTACTGGAAAATTTTAAATTTTGTAAGCGATATTAACATATGTTTCCTAAACATCGCCTTATATATCTAACAGTGCTGGTCTAACCTATTTTTTTTTTTTTAATGTATCTTTATTGATTTCAGAGAGAGGAAAGGAGAGGGAGAGAGAGAGATAGAAACATCAATGATGAGAGAGTCATTGATCGAGCCCGCCACCCGGGCACGTGCCCTGACCGGGAATCGAACCCCGATCGCCTGGATCCTAGGTCGATGCTCAACCGCTGAGCCACGCCCGACCGGGCTGGTCTAACCTATTTTCATCTGAGACCCCCCACAAAAAACCCAGGAAGGATGTTGTTTTGTCAGTATGCCGCACATTCACATAGGGCTGGGGACATGAAAGTTTTATATAAAAATAAGACAGACGGTGGTGCCTTGCTACAATGGTAGTCTTCCTCCCTGATGGAAAACCAACTGAATCTCAGTTTGTGTCCCTCTCTGTCATATATGAGAATTTCTAACTAGCAAATAGCATGTGACTCAAAATCTGCTAATTTATTTTTTATTGGATCACTCATTCGTTCAAGCATCCATTTATTTATTTCATGAGTTTTATTCAGACACTATAGTGTGTCCTCATAGTACAAAGATGAATTACAACTCAGTCCTGCCTTTCAGAATTCCCAGTCTTTCAAGAGATGGAAGAGGAGGAGAGAGGCAGCCATGAGGTCTAGTAATTTCCAATCTAGCCCTGCAAACACTGGTCTGGAGCTCTATGCAAATGTGACCAGAAAGGGAGGAAGGCAACCAAAACCTGACTTGGCTTTGGGGTGATTTATGATTTGATTATTTATGCTGTTATTTAAAGAAGCTTTGCCAAGTTTATTTAAAGAGATTGAAGGATAGCAAATACAAATATTAAAATAGTTTCTTATTTAGCCTGCACTTTCAAGAGATTCTTATTTTATATATTTTCTTTACTCATCAGGCTGGGTCTATTTACGCTCTCAAATTCAGTCTGTCCACTAAACTATATCCTTGGCTAGACTTATTCTTGGTAAAAAGCATTCATGGGTGAACAATTTGTCAAAAGACTACTTATCAGGGGGAGGTTCTCTCTTGAGATTCCCATTTGGACCCATATCTCTAATTCTACATTCCCTCAGGAAAGAATAAATACAAATGATCAGAGACTTTTAACTTGAGAGGTCCCAGTGAACTTGAATTTTAAGTTGACCAGATGGCCAAGCTCTATAGCCCAACAGAGGATATAGTCAGTGGGGCTATATATGGACTTCTTTCTCTCTCTCTCTCTCTCCCTCTCTCTCTCTCTCACTCTCTCTCCCCCTCCCTCTCCCCCCCCTTCCTCTCCCCCCCCTTCCCTTTTTTAAAGGAGATCATAGTTTTGGAGGCTGAAAACTTGGCGTGGTAATGAGTCTTCTGAGGAGCTTTCTCCTTTTTAAACATTTCTGACTTTTGGCCTCCAGAAGAGAGCTCTGTGTGGTCTCAACAGTGTTGCCCTACAGGCTGAAGAGGGGAAGCAGGTTCCGCGTGAGAGGCAGCCTTGTGAATTGAAGATCTCATTTGTTTACTCTTGAACAAGTGATCAAATATTTAAGGCTTTAAAAAAAAATGACAGTGTTTATAAGGGCCCTTGAAAAGAATTTCTGATGGAAAATGGCAAAAAATATTTGTTTCCATTACTCATAGCTTAAATGGGCTATGAGGGACATTGTTTAAACTCTCACTTCTCAGATGGAAACTTCACAGAAGAGGGTGATGAAGGCCGTTGGGATGGGTAGTGAGGGGCCAGAATCCAGAAGGAGGTGATAGGTCTCCCTGGAGGGGCCTGCGGGCGGTTTGCTGCCTTCTGCAGTGGAATCCTGGTGGTCTGGCCTACACAGGATGGAAATATCTGTGTACTTCCTCAGTCAAGTTAGGTATTTGCTACTTTTCTGTAGAGCATTTTTAGAAATTAATCCAAGCACATAGCTCATATGCAGAGGAGTGGGGAAACAGGGATGAACATCAACGATGCATATTTCCTAAAGCCATTTTTCATCTAGCAGCCTCCTTTATATTTCTGTGAGAAGTTCAGTTGCAACTTTTTGAACTCGCCCGTACAGTATAAACGCATTTATCGGGTGCCTCCCAGGTAGGCTCCTTACCTTTTACATTATGAGTTATGAATGAGTTTGGGACAAGTTAGAAGTAGTTGTGGCTATAAAAGCACAACATAAGGGATCTTTGAGATGGAGGAATGTTCTGTATCTTCGCTGTATTGGTGTTCATAGAACCTGGTTGTTGGCAGAAACTGAATAAAGGTTATGCAGGATCTCTGTATATTATTTTTTGACAACTGCATGAAAATCTATCATTATATCAAAATAAAAAGTTTAAATTAAAAAATCGTTATATATCCTTTGCCTCAGTAGTTCATCACCAGATTTCATCTTTGTAAAGAAATAATCAGAGAATTCAACATTAAACAACAGATAAATCCTTTTAGTGTCTGCAGGGTCTGTGTGGTAAATCTATTTATTGTATTACTGGCATTGGTGATTTGTGTCTTTTCTCTCTACTTTTTGGTTTGGTCAGTGTTAGTAACAACATCAGTGTACTTTAGATACTTTCATATTTCCTACAATATTATAATTGTAAATGCCATTTAAAAAATAATCAGAGGTGTGCTCAGAGATCCTAGGTCCTAAATACTTCACAGGATAAACATTGAATTATGTCACCTCCATGTGATTAAATACTATGTAGTAGCAAGAACCATATTCCAGGGTGTTCGTTCTGGGTTTTTTTTATTCTTATTTTTAAATGTCTATATATGGTGTACATTCCTTTCTGTATGGATGCCTTACTTTATAATAGACTAAAATATTAAAAAATTAAGTCTATTTCATAACATGGTAAGATGTAAACAGTCTAGATGGAAAAAAACACTGTCCTTAGTTCTTTGAAACATGGTCATGAGTTGTTTATTTAAAGTAGTATATCAACTATAAAATACTGAAGGAGATTTACCAAAATGCTAACAGTGGTTATCACTGGTGGTAGTGAAGGTTTCCGTATTTTATAATCATTCTTCTGGTATTTTCCAGAATTTTACAAGGAACTTTTATAATTACGAAAAACCTAATGAGCTTTTGAAATCAGGAAAATATACAAATGTTACTTAAGGAATCAATGGTCTGAATTGATGCTTAAAGGTAGCAAGGCTAAAGGGCCTGGGGTAACCACTGGCTAATTACTTACCCTTTCATTAATACCCTCTTATGTTTCCAATATGTTTGTGGAATTCCCCACATAGTTGCATTTTGCCTGTTTTTCTCCCCAGTCTAGAACATGTTTGACATTCGCTCCCCTCACATCAGGCCAAAGTGTCAGAAAATTCCATTCACATAATTCCTCACAGCTGTTAACATTTCTCCACCAGTGTGTGGATTTTTGTAGACAGAATGGGGAGGAGAGTGGAGGTGAGGGAGTGTGAGGACAGACCCCACTCGCCGCCAGTGGTCTGTCTGTCATCATGGGACCCTAGGAATGGCACCACACAAAGTCACGAGGACCAAAGACACCCGTGAGTGCCCCTGACATGGGTCGTTAGGCTGTGGGAAAAACTAAACCCATGGCATCCCTCAGTGTGGGGAAGTCTGAGGGCTATGAGACCAAGATCAAGACTCATTCCCTCAGAGCCATGAACTATCTATCAAAACCATTATTTGAAAGAGTTGCAAGTATATTCTGTGCTCACTATGTATGCTGAGCACTTCCAGGCAGCCCATTTAATCACATGATCCCGATGATGACCCTAGGAGGTGGGTCCTAGGATCCGTTTCATCAAGAACTACATTATAATTGGACTTCCTACTATGGGCCCAGTCCTATTGAAAGTATGTTGTTAGATTCATGAATAAAATAGATCCAAATCCTTGCCCTGGTGTTTTGATTTGGGTTAATTTACAGATGAGAAATTGAGAAGAAAAGAGGTTAAGTAATTTGCCATGACGAGTAAGTGGCAGTGCCTGGATTTGACCCTCGACAGCCTAGCTACTGAGGCTGAGGCCTCAGTCATCATCCCAGGAGCTTTTCCAGGTATCAACACTCAGGTGGGATGGTACCGGCTCCCAGTATCATTTAGGCTGATTTGTGTTGCCAAAAGAGAATTACACCTGCTAGTTGTTTGTATGCTTTATAGATCATAAATATATGTGTATAAGTGTGTTAGATTGTAAATATGTTTGCTTGGTCAGTTTAATTCATCCGGTATTTATTGATCACCTATTGCATGTCAGGCACATGGTCCTTACTCTCAGAAGTTCACAATTCAGTGGAGAAGGCAAGAGTCAATAATTATTATGCAGTTATGAGATGTTCCAATAGAGGTAAGTTCAAGGTCAGACCCAGCCCTGGTAGGCTTGCAGCTCAGGCAAGTGGTGTCTTTGTTTTGCAGGTAAAGAAATGGACTCAGCAAACCTAAGTGTCCTGCCCATGGTGACATTTCTAGGGGCAGGAGGAGCTATGGTTTGAAACCAGGATCTCTGACTGTTGGTCTGGTGTGGTCTTTGTCTCCCCAGATGAACAGTTTCTGGAGTGTGCACTTAAGGCCCAGGTGAGATTCTGGCCCAGGTGAGAAGCCAAAGGGCAGATCAGACCCACCCCTTAGGTTCTAAGCCTTCTGGAAAGAGCTGGAGTTAGAGGCAAGGCCAGTAGGTTTTATCATTCGTGACAACTCAGTCAGTGGGGCCGGGGGTGGAGAACTCTTCTAAGGTTCATGGGGAAGGATTAAATAGTCTGTTGGTAGCATCTGCCATGGAGAAGCAGAGGATACAGAATCCAAGTTAGAAAAAACGGGGATTCCCTCTGGAGAGAAAGAGAAGACTATAAAATGGAGGGCTCCCTAGGAAGCTTCTATGTGATATTAAGACCTAAAGCAAATACCATACAATGTTACCATTTGACTAAGAAGGACAGCAGTGCAAAAACATTTCTTATATTAGTCTTTATTCCTTTCTGTTCGCTCAAAATAGTCCATTAAAAAACAAGAACAGCATACCATGAGTAGGGCATAAAATGTGGATTAATCCCACAGTAAGCACTTTACTGATTTTCAATAAACTTGACCTTTCCTGGAGGAGTGTTGTTCCTCTAAGGTCTAGTTCAAATGTCACTACCTCCATGAAAATATCTCCGATTCCCCTTGTGGCTGAAAGAATGTGCCCATGAATTCCTGCCATACAGTTAGTGCTTCTTTCTTGGCAGATCCAGGTCATATCTTTCCTACTACACTGTCTTGTTTAACTCGGTGCTCCTCGCGACCCACAGGCCCGGGCATGGCTCAGAGAGCTCTTTGTCAGCGTCAGCAGCAAGCCTCTGATGCCCCAGGTGGAAGCCAGTCATTCGGTAGTTTTAGCTCTGAGTTTCAAATTTTACTTCCTTCGATGGGTCGTTGGTGCAGAGTGTTGTCAATATAAAATGTGAAAACATGGGAGGAAGATATACTAAGAACACACACCCAGCAAGAGCAACAAGGTCAAAGAAACTGGTGTAGTCAAGGGCACTGATGTGCTTTCAGATGTGTTTTTAGTGGAATATTTCGATCAAACGACCCTTCTTTCACAGCCGTTGCTATTCCTGGGCCACAGAGGGTGCTTAGGAACATCCCAGGAGGTTTGCATGGACCTGAGCTCTGTATGAGGGCATTCTAGGGCAAAGCTCTCCTTAAAAGGGCCTTATGACAAGTAGTTAAAGAACTGCAGTGTTATGTCCTGGGAGAAGTTGACTTTGTACCTGAGGCTTAGATGAATCAGTGAAGGGGAAAGTAACCTAGTCAGTGTTCGTGCAAACAGATTACTCAAAAGTTTCCTAAAAGTCTACTGTTTCAAAAATGGTACTTTTCCACTATCATGATTTGAAATGTCATTATTTGCCAAAGGAAGGAAAAAACAATGAATTCCTTCCCTATTTACTCATCTTCAGAGGGTGCAATAAAAGATTCCAAGAACAATGGACATATGCTCCCTGCCCCACAGCCCTTCCCTGAGCAGGGCCTTCCCTCTGCTGGCCTGGGGAGCCAGTCCTCGCAGAGCACGTCCAGGGCCTCCTGGTATCATGCACCTTCTGTATGCCTTTCACAAAGCATCATCCTCTCTGGGAAGAATGCTGACTCATTAAGTAATATGATTTTAACTGCATAATAGAGCAAGTAGCCTTTCTTTGTTTGACTGCGTCACCTCAAAGCAACTTGTCTTTAAAGAAATAGAGCATTAAAACAAAGTTGAAGCCCCTTATATATACGTTCTCCCTTCCTATGTGCTTCCTTTTTTCCAACTATGACCTGCAGTGAATTTCTCACAGTGTCTAAAGGTGTGGAGCATCCTGGCTTCTCCATTACTACGAAATAATCTAAGCACGTAGCAAACTGTAGAGAGCATAATTAATACCTCTGTGCTCACCACTCAGCATTGTCAAAATCTGTTAGCCATATTTGTTATGTAATCAGGGTGAGTGTTACGAGCTGATATAACAAACAACTCCCAGACTTCAGCACTTCAACACAGTAGAGGTTTATTTCTTGTTCATAAACTGTCCATATACCCGGTGAGACAACTTTCTGCCATGCGGTGACTCAGGGTTTCAGGATGCTTCACACTGTGCTTCTGTCTGCCATATTCAACTTGGTGTCTCCAAGTCTCTGTGGCACAGAGGGCTTTTTAGCCCAAAAGTGGTTTCCCTGCAACAACTCTTTACTGTGGTGGGAAAGAAGAATTTATTTTTGGCTAAATAGCTACCTTTGCCATATTTCGGGGATTTCTTTGAAAAGGAGTCTTTTTAATCCTCTACTCACTGTGTAGCAACTTGAGATCTTTCATAGTTCTTCCTTGGTGTAACCTAGATCTCTACTGAGGGAGTCCCATTTCCTTGTGCTCTGTCGTCCAACAGTGCAAGAGTTTCCAGTGTATATACAACAACTCTGCAAATTTGAAGCTTCCTTCTTCTCTCTTTGGTTCTCACCTTTAAAGGTAAATACTTCCAGTTCAGTATTTCCTTGTAGATATGGATTTCCAATTCTTTTAAATTGGAATTTCCCAAAATGTCTTCCTCAACGGGGATTTAAATAAATGGTAAATCTCAAATGATCCCCAACATATTCGAGAAATACTGTGTAGATCAAATAAAACCGTCTCTTCTCTGAGACAATCTCCATACACTAACGTGCATTGTGAGTTTCTGGAAATAAACTCTGCCATCTTTCCCAAGAAGTTGTGATTGTGGAATTTTCCTCAGAGAAACAGGACTGGGAGAGGGTCTGGGGGAATGCATTTTAAGGTACAGTGCTTTAAGTCTCTGCCTTGTTTTTCCTAAACCTCCAAGTCATCCATGCCCTTTTTCTGTAGTGGTCCTGGTATCAAACGTGATGTCAGCTAGGTTTTGTAGCTTTGTGTTAACCAGCTCCAGGGTCCAGGTTGGTGTGATGAGCACACTGATGTTCATAATTATAACTCTTTGAGATGGTGAGACCCAGAGGTGCCTTTTGAAACTCCAGAGATAGGTTAGGTCATCCTATTGTGCCCTTATAAGTCATCACAAATGCTACCTTCTCTTTGAATTTCTCCTAATCACTCCAGTTAGTAGTAATCTCTTGTGCTTTCTGAACCCCTGTTGCACTTTAACTGTAGGTTTGGTAGGTATTTTTCAATTTCTGTCTTATTAATTAATTATATTTGTGTATGTGTGAATATCTTAATCTCCTATAGGCTGTTGGCAAGGAAATGGACATTGACTGAATCCATCAGAGTATTTTACAGCCACCATGGTTGACATTGACACTCGATGGGATCAGACCCTGATCATTTCCCACCTGTGCTTTATCCTCACGTTTATGGATCTTTCAGCTGCTCATTCATCTCTTTCCACTTTCTTCTAATTGAAAATACTATCCAGACTCATCTGATCAGGCACTTCCCTTCCTAATATGATTTGATGCTACCCTATGCCCTCAGGACTCACTCTAGGCTCCTTACCCCTCCCAACCTCAGTCTCCCCATCCTCTCCCTTATACACACACACTCACTCACTCTCTCTCTCTTTCTCTCTCTCAGGATATCCTGAACATGCCATGTCCATTCTGAGCATTCTCCACTTCCCACAGTGTCTGGAGGTCCTGGTAACTCCTTGCTGTCCCTCAAAATATAAATATTCCTCCTTTAACCTACTCTGTATTCTTCGTTTTTCCTGCCATCACGACGAGTCCTAATAAACCAACATCCTCTGCATAGCTTGCAGAGCCTCCTGAACATACCAAGGCACAGTTTTGTTTGTTTATACAATTATGTATGGACATGTCTGTCTCCCCCCAAAGGTGTGAACTCTCTGAAGAGACTTTCTTTTCATCTTTATATCATCAGCATCCAGTCATTTGTCATTTAATAAATGCTTGAATGAATGAAAACAAAAATCCAAGAATGCTTTTTAATTCTAAAGAGGAAACTGATGACTGAACCACAACCAATCAAGCCAACACTGTCTCTTTGTAGCCTCCTGAGAAAGAAAAAATGTCAAACTAGGTCTGCAGCACAACTTTCTGTGTGATGTAATTCCCAACATCCTTCTGGGAAGTAATTTGCATTCCTGATTAAATGCTTGAGCAATTTTCTGATACTTCTAAATGATTAAGAATGTCTGGGAAGTTAGGGTTGTCCACCCAACTGACTGACTAACTGAATAATCTTTAACCAGACTTTTATTTTTCTTGTTGTCAGTCTTTTCTTGCCAAGAGCTTGAAATAAAACTTTGACACAAGCTTGTAAGCAATTATTCTGCAAAGCTCTTTTTTTCTTTAAAGAAAAAAAATACAGTTCATCTTAAGACTGTTTCTGGGCCCTCCCATTTTCACAGCAATTTATATGCAAATGCAGTATTATTCATTCTCTCTCTTCACCCCACCTTCCCTCCCAGCCCTCCCTGTCTGCAGAAGGTGGCACGTATTGAGTCTGGAAGGATGGATGGTGGTACCATGTGAAGGAAGGGGGGAGAAACAGGTAGTATGCTTGGGGTGTGAGCCTTATGCGGTTACATACAAAAGAGGAAGAGGCAGGTAGAGCTCCCTTGGAGAGCTGAGACCAACAGATTGGCAGGGCACAGACATAGAGCTCCTTGTGGACTTGCTAAGGAGCTAGGATTTTATACATACACCAAGCGATGAAATTGACCTTAACCGATATCTTCTGAAATTCAGAAAAATGTACTGCATATGATAGAAGTTTTAAAAACAATATTCTTATCAGTCAGGATAGGCTAGGATATGCTGCAGAAGCAAACAGTTCCCAAATCTCAGTGGCTTAGAACATCCAAGATTTATTTCTTCCTCACACATGTCCAACCAGAAGAGTGAAGGCTCTACTTTACCCAGTTATCACTCAGGATCCAGGATAACAGAGGCTTCTCCATTTTATGATGCTGTCATCACAAAGCTCCAGGGTTTGTTGCAGCAGAGGAGAAAAGATAGAGAAGCATACAGGAGCAATCAAGCAACTAATTCCAAGCAAATGATTCTTGTTGGAAATGACAGACTTCTCACATTTCATTGGCCAAGGAAGATAAGAGTCACACCCAACTTCAATGAGGACAGGAAAAGATAATCTTTCTATATTCCTGGAAAGAGAGAAGCACCTAAAATATTCCTGATATTAGAAATGTCTATACCACATAGCAAACATGGTACAAAGACAGAATAGTGACTTAAGATCTAGGAGGGTATTTTAGATTGTGGTGGAAAGGAGAACTTGATTGACCTCTGTACATCTGAATATAAGAGAGGATTTCAGATCTTCAAAATTATGGTGTGAGGAGATTGGTAGACCCTTTCTCCAGTGAAACCATTTAATTGGTGAAAATTATAAAAACCATTTAAAGTTTCTGGAAATTGTTCTAAGAGCATACAGCAAATGGAGAAACAATCATTCAAGAAAATCTATAGCTCAGTAGAAACATCAATAATTAGTAGCATTTGAGCCATGACCTATTCTCACATGCCTTCCTCCAGTTCCATGTAATGGAAGCTGTAATCCAGGAGGATGTGACTGAGAAGATGGGACCAGTTACTAGTTTTCTCCCCAACTTCTAGTCCAGGGCTATGGTTTCACTCTGAGAGGGGCATCTCATTGTCTCCAGTCCTGTGTGTGGAAGCGTTATCTTGGGCAAGTCTAATTGAGAAGTCTGGGCTCCCTTTCCCCACTCAGCTCTTAGTCATAGGGCATAAGCTCTGTCCCAGACATGATAGGCCAAGCATACTGGGGCCTCAGTTGCCCCCAGCAAAGCCTACTTATAGGGTGGCAATTCCATGTCAGGAGGGCCAAGAAAAGAAGACCAAGGATTATCAACTTCCTCTCCCCAGCACGCAGTACCCACTTGTAGAGCAGAGGTTTAACTCCAGGGGAAGTGAAGTCCTCACCTCCAGCTTTGGCACAGGGATTCTATCCCAGGAAAGAGGCAGGATGTAAAAGTGGTTTTTCCACCAGGAGGACTGACTTTACTTGGAATATAGCATGAAAACACTCATGCCCAAGGTCAGTGTCAAAAGCTAAGGAAATCTTGGTGGTGAGCAGTTAAAAAGGTGCTGGTAGCTTGATGATACTAGTAGCAACAAGCAAAATGGCAGATTGAAGACAGCCAAGAGTAACTGTCCTGAGATCACACTCACTCCAAGGGGCCCAGAAGGCTGTATGTATCCAACATGGTCAAAGGGAAAAAAAAACTGTCAACTAAAAATCCTATATCCAGTAAAGCTATCTTTCAAAAATGAAGGCAACCCTCATACATTGCTGGTGGGATTTTTTTTTTTTTTTTTTAATGGGGCAGCTGCTTTGGAAAACAGACAGTTTCTCAAAAAGTTAAACATAGAGCTACCCAGCAATTCAACTCCTAGGTGTATACTCACGAGAAATGAAAACACATGGCCACACAAAAACTTGCACACGAATGCTCATAGCAGCATTATTCATAATAGCCCCAAAGTGTAAAAGATCAAAATGCCCATCAACTGATGAATGGTTGAATATAATATATTCATATAATACAGTATTATCAGGCAATAAAAAGAAATGAAGTATTGAAACATGCTCCACCATAGATGAACCTTGAAAACATGCTAATGTCAGTCACAAAGGACTACTGTACATTATGTGGTTCCACTTGTATAAAATTTCCAGAATAGGCAATCCCATAGAGATGGAGAGTGTACTGTTGGATGCCTAGAGCTGGGTCAGTGTGAAGGGAATGGGGAGTGACTGTGTATATTTTCCCAGGGCTGCCATGTCAAAGTACAACAAATTGGATGGCATAAAACAACAAATTTATTCTCTCACAGTTCTGGAGGCTAGATGTCCAAAATCAAGGGATTGGTAGGGCCGTGCTCCCTCCAAAGTCTCTGAGAGAGGATCCTCCCTTGCCTCTTCCAGCTTCTGGTGGTCCCAGGCACTCTTTCACTTGTGGCAGCGTCACTCCAAATTTCAACTTCCTTCTTCGCTTTGTGTCCATGTCTGGCTTCCCATGGCATTCTCCTCTGTGCTTGTGTCTGCGTCCAATTTTTCCTCTCCTTATGAGGATACTAGTCAAAGGTATTAATGGCTTCACCTTAACTTGATTACTTCTGCAGAGATCTTATTTCTAAATAAAGTCACGGGGATTTTAACCCCGGGAACCAGGGGTTAATACTTCAACGTATTGTTTTGGAGGACAGAATTCATCCCATAGTTAACTGGTAATGGGTACAGGGTTTCTTTTGGGGGTGATAGAAATGTTCTAAAAGTGATTATGGTGATGGCTGTACAGCTCCTTTTAGACTATATATCCAGTGAATTTTACACTTTCAGTGGGTGAATTGTATGGTATGTGAATTATATCTGAATGAAGTTGGCTTAAAAATGAAAGAGGAATATAGACATTCCCAAATTTAAAAATAAAAAACAAAGAACAAACAAAAACATGGAGAATTCATGGCTAGCAGGCCTTCCTTAAAAGCAATACTAAAGGAAGTTATTCAAGCTGAAAGGTGGGGATACAGACAATAATTCAAATACACATGAGAAAATAGAGTTCCAGGAAATGTAATTATGTGGACAGTGATAAAAAACAATTTCATTACATATTTATTTTTCTTTCATCTCTTTGCTGATTTAAAAAAAAAAAAAAAAAGCAATTGTATAAAAGAAAGGAATCCACACATGAACTTTCACCGACATGAAGCCAAATGACCCTGGAATTTCTCCTAATTTTAGCCGTTCATTTAGACTGGTTGTGTCCAGCTTCTAAGATCTTATCCTAAGATCTCCTGGCCTTGTTCAGGGCTCATAGAGTCCTGGCCTGTTGACTTTGGCATTGTCCTACCACCACCCACTCCTGAAATGGGGGCCAAATAATCATTTTTGAGATACTTCTAGTTGCTTTTGATACTCATTAAGAAACTATGTATATTCTCTGCTGAAGGAAAAAAGACTTATCTAAAAGCTAATCACACTTTCTACATGACAGAAATGTTTGGCTGGAGTTAAAAACGAAAGGTTAAGGGTAAATGTCCATTTTCTCCCATTTAATCCCCTCGGCCATGATCCTGCCCTGTGCCACACAGGGAGATTTTCTAAAGCAAAGGTCAGCATTTGTCTTAGAACTGACCATCCCACGCCTATAATGCAACCTTTTCTTTTTTTTCAGTGGCCTCTGTTTCGGGTGCACTGTTGCTGTGTCTGGCTGTGATGGGGACCCACAGTATCTTTTCTCATCCAGACAGCAAACGAGTCTGCGTATTGGCGTGAGACTTTTATGATTCAGAGTTACTGCCATTTGCTCTCAAATCTAGAGGAGAGCCGGTCTAACTCTGTATCCTGAAATATCTTGGTAGCTGCAGAGGATCAAGCTAAGAGCTTGGTCTTTCAAACTCCTCTCTTTTATCCTGTTTAATACCCTTGAGTTGTTACCACCAGAGGGCCATGGGGTGGTGATGAGGCTGAAGTCCCCATAGAGTGACCTCAGGAGGAAACTCAAGCCGAGTTCCCCCACCGTGAGAGGAGCCATCTACTGGGGAGACCACTGGAGCCTGGTAGGGAGGCCCACGGATAGCAGATGTGGTGGAGGAAGTTGGTGTTTGGAGATCTGGGGCTGCTGGCTGCAGTTTGAAGCTCCCCGCTCTCCCTGAATCCTGCAAGGCGGAGAGAGCTGCGGAGTGAGTGGGGGCTGAGTCTTTCCTATCCAGGCTGGGAGAGTGGAGGGGAGGCTGGGGAGCCGCTAGAGAATTTCATCCGGCTATTTCATGGGGGAGCTGACAGCAAGAGTCAGGGGACCCCTCCACTGCTGGTATTCCAGTGACCAGGCCCGAGCACAGGTGACCTCGCAGAGAAGACTAACTGCCCGTCTAAGAGGCGCGGCTGCCTGGCCAGCGCGGCTGGGCACGCGCAGGGAGAGCGCCAGCCGTCGGAGGTCGGGCGTCGGCAGGGTTGGCTCCTCTGGAGGCTCTGAGGGAGAGTCTGCTCCATGCGCCCTTCCTAGCTCCTGTCGTTCCTTGGCCTGCGGACTCATCACTCCAGTCTCTGTCCCCATCTTCTCTTCGCCTTCTTCCCTGTGTCTCGGTGTGTCCTTTCCTGTCTCTTATAAGGACTTCTCATTGGATTTGGGGCCACACTAATCCCGTGTGATCTTATCTTGCGCCTTACCTTAGGTACATCACCAACAACACTATTTCCAAGTAAGGCCACAGTCTGAGGTGGACAGAATTTGGTGGAGACGCTGTTCAACTCACTGGAATCTGGAAGAGCTTTCTGCCAGGGTTGTAGAGTAGGGAACCCAAAGCGGAGAAGGAAATGAACTGGTCCAGGAGAACAGGAGAGGTACCGGGGGCGCCCCGGCTCAGCGATGTGGGTGCTGTAGGGGGTTCTCCTTGTGACTCAGAGGTGGCCTCCCAGGACAGCTCGGTGGGCAGGTCTCCTCAGCCCAGGCCACTGTGAGGTTGGGGACAGGGTAGAGAATGGAGACACCTGGCAGCGGGCAGCCGTGAGATGCCAGGCGGCTAAAAGGGCACTTTGTGGGCCCCATGGGTTGTGAGAAAGCTTTGTACCTGTCAGTCAGGGGGGGTGTGGGGTTGAATAAGGACATGTTGTTACGCTTGGCTACCAAGTAGCTGATTTGACATTTGGAAAAAATAAAACTGTTGATATTGCTAATATTCCATAAATAGCAGGAGGAATCAGGGGCCCAGCCTCTCCTGCAAGTCGGACTGACGGGAGAGCTTAGGAAAGACTTTGCAGGGGGATCTTGGAGATGGGGGGCTGAGAGCTGTGAGGTTTCCTCTGGCAGGAGGGGGTGGGTGGGGCCATCTGTGGGAGAGAGAGCCACGTGGGGACAGATCACGGTAGCAAGAAAGGCCATGGATTTGCGGTGGGTGAAGTAAAGAGCACACACTGGAGGCAAATAGCAGGCCGTGAGGTGAGACATCGCTGCGCCCGAATTCTGTAGGAGGCGGGTGCCCAGGGCGTGCCAGGCTTGGGCTGCACTGCAGGCATCTCATAGCAAGACAAGCCCCGCTTCTTTTTCTTTTCTTAAGTTGTTGTAAAATATACATTACAGTAAATTTATCATTATAACCAATTTTAAGTGCACAGCTCAGTGGAGTTAAAGTACATTCATAGTAATGTGCACGTTCCTTACTTTATAGCGTGTGAGAGGGATGGCAGGCAGTGGGGGGTTACTTAATGTTGGTGGCAGAAAGAGACCTGTGAGGAGGTGGGCCTGGAGTCTTGGGTCAAGGGCAAAGTTGGTCCTCCTGTTTGGGTTCAAAAAAAGCTTTGGTCCTACAGTTAAGTGGACTTCCTGGGACACTGGGGAGCAGAGCAGAGAGATGCCACTCAGAGATGAATGGGCACTGATTTCTGTTTTCTCCCCTCAAGGGGAATATAGTCAATAATACTGTGATAAGTTTACAGAGTAACAGATAATTAATAGACTTAGTGAGGTGATCACATTGTGAGGTATAAAAATGTCGAATCACTGAAACTAATATAACTAACATACAATTGTATACCAACTATACTTAAATAAAAAACCTAAAAAATGAAAAGAGAAGATACTTTAGCACAACTTCTTTTCCAAAGCATGGGGCATCCTTATATTAAAAGAGAATTTGTTGTGTATATGAAAACCAATCTTAACCGGTTGTCCTCTGTTTTTATTTAGTAATCATATTCTGATGAAATCCAGGACTTAGTTGTAGTGGGGTCTCTTTCCACCAGTTCCTGGCCCACTGGGAACGCCGCAGGCTTGTGCACACGTGGTGGGCCCATCCCTGACCCCAACTCTGCTCCAAAACAAAGCACTACAGCTCCCGCATACCCCTCAGGCCACATGGAATTCCCAGGAGACCCCCCTTTCCCTTTCAGAGCTGTGCACTTGGACCTGCTGTCACTGACAGTGGGTAACGACTGAGACACAACAATATGTACCAGCCTGGTGCCCCCCTAAAGGCAGTAGTTTCTCCTCTATTATCCCTTCTAGAGAGAGCCCAGGACGGACGCTCTGAAGATGGCAGGATGGGTCTGATTTATTTCACTTAGCATAACACTCTCTAGGTCCATCCATGCTGTCCACCAATGACAAGATCTTATTCTTTTTATGGCTGAGTAATATTTCATTGTATATATCACATCTTTTTTCATCTACCCATTGACGGACACTTAGATTGCTTCCATATCTTGGCTATTTTAAATAATGCCATGATGAACATAGGGGTGCATATCTCTTTTCAAATTGGTGTTTTGAATTTCTTTAAATATAGTCAATAATACTGTAATAACTATGTACGGTGTCAGATGGGTACTAGATTTATCGGGTTGATTGCTTCGTAATATCTAATCACTAGGTTGTACACCTGAAACTAATACCATATTGTATGTCAACTGTAATTGAAAAATTAAAAATATTTTTTAAAGCACTATAGGGTGGGGGTACTAGAATGGCCTCCCTCAGAATCAAGGATGAGGGAGACTTTGGGAAGCTGGGGTGCCCTGCTTTCCTAAGGCTGCTCCCTGGCAGACATGCCTGTGGGTTCTCATTGCTGAAGGAAAACAGCAACCAAATATGCATCCAGAATTGAAACCACCATTTCGAAAGCACATCATTAAAGCAAGCTGTGACCCAAATATTTGTTGTGGTGTGCCGAAGTTTTTCAAGCTATTGAAAAGCATGGAAAAAGTGAAACACCAAAAAACAAAACAAAACAAAACCAAAAAAAACGAAAAGAAAAAAAAAAACACCCAGAGCAAGGAATGCTGTTGGATGATTCTCTGGAATTGTGTAGCAATTATTTTGTTCTCAGAAATACAAGCTTCAGTGTGGAAGGGGAACTATAGCATCTTTGGGGCATGATTTTGAAAGTTTAAAAGGTGTGAGGTGGGGGTGAAGGCGTCTCAAGCCCAGATGAACATGCATGTGAAATGAAAGGTGCACCAATGGAAACATGCGCCCCTGGAACATGATGTTAAATCCGGTGCAAACAGTAGCACAGCCTCACGCAGCACCTTGGCTGCGAGGGAGACCGGCTGTCTGCCTGGGGGCCTTTCACACCCTGGCAGGGCCTTGCCTGTCCGTGTACAAAGCTGGCTATGAGAGCACCGAGGAAGCAGTATGGACAGCTTAGGGGACAGTAGGGCTCAGTCCCCTTCCCACTCATTTGCCTTATGACTAGTGGAAGCGACTTAACCCTTCTTGTCAACTTTTATACACTTCAAAAGACATGCCCATGAAGTTTGCATTTATAGGTCACTGTCCTCCAAGTGGTTGATATTGTACTAGCCTCAGACATAGCAGGAAAAAGCAAGGATACACCTCCCACTAATCTCTGACTCTCAATCACTTTCTCTCTCCCCCCCTCTCCTTCCCTCCCCCCCCCTCAGAGGGAGAATGTCTCAGCCATTACCCAGGCATTATAAACTCTGAGATGGACTTCAAGATAAAATCCAGACCATGTGATTCTGGCTAAAACTTTATAGGAGGGTGTAAAGCAAGGACCGTGAAGAGTCTTGCCACTGTCAGTGGACTTGCAATCAGAGAAGCTGTCACTAGGTGACATGCCACGAGTCATAGAGGCCTGAACCAAATGGCCAGGCTCTCCCCCGTCAGGGCTATTCATTGGCCTAGATAAGTATGTGAACGCATTAGTGTTGCTTACTTATCTGTAAACATCACACTGATATTGATACTTATATGAACAACAATTAACTGATTTTAAGAAGTGTTAAGTATATAAATGACAACCTTTAGAATAAGGATTAAAGAATACAATTACTGGCATCAATGGTGAGCCTTCCAAATGGGTATTTCTAACTCTGGTTTTCATATTTTATTTTAAGAAGAACACATTTTACTCCCAGTTGTGTGACGTATGTCTGAACGTCTTCTCTGTGGAAACAGTCATGTCATGCTTGGGGCTTGGTGTCAGATGTTCTCTTGTACCTGACTGCAATCCACTGTGGGAAAAGCTTGCTTGCTCCCAGACCCTTCTTTTCTCTCTGGAGGCCCCTTCCCCCTTTCTTTTGAGAAGAGCTTCGCTATTGAATTCTGTATTCCAAAGAACTTCATTTTAGGGTGTTGAAGAGCAGTTGGCAGGCAAGGTTTGCAGAAAACAACTCTTTTGGGGGGTTTCACAGGCAACCACGACCCCCACTCCGTCCGCCCTTTACAATGGAAACGTTTTAACATCCGCTGAGCATGACAGTTAACTGCACAGGCTGGGTCCCGGACACACCTGGGTTGAATGCCGCCCCGCCTCCACCCCCCTCCTCTCAGCCTCAGCTTCCTCATCTGTTAAATCGGGACATTCAGAGTATCTAATTTCATAAGGTTCTTGTAAATGAGATAACATAATAATGACTCAGTTTATTCTAGCTATTTTTATTATTGTGTTAGTTCATTTGTATTAGACTCCAGGGACTTGGAAGAAACCATGTCCAGTTCTTTACACAAATACCCAGTACCCGCCACCCAGATGTGCTCAGCTGGCTGCTTGGTCAGGATTTTTTGACAGGAAGTATGAAGCTTGGGTAAAGGTTTGTACAACTCTGAGATGCTTGAGGAGAGACTCACTTTGCGCCAATCCCAGCAGGTTTCCTCACTCACCAGGTTACCCCAGAGAACCTCATGCTATGGGAAGAGGCTGAGTGCCTCTGGGGCATATCGATTGGCAGGTTCCGAGATGGGATAACCCGAGGTCCAGAGCCCTCAGGGTTACTGGTGAATTGTGATGAGAAAGGGAAAAGAGTTGGGGTCATATCATCTTTGGGGGGCGTGGTAACTGCCTGTGATGCTGTCTCCCAGTTATTTAGAGGTTAGATAAGACACAGGAGAGAGATGGGCTGATACACTGGTCAAGCTAATGATTTTTAGGGCCAGCCCAGAAGAGCCTTGACCCTGGGTCCCAGGAGCAGAAACAGCCCCTTGTCCTTTGTGGTTCTGTCTGTTCCTTGGACTTTAATGGGGACAGTCTCTCATATCCACAGTTCATTATAATTTACTCACCCTCCCTCAGCAATGATGATGATTGCTTTGGGTTTTCCAGAAAGAGCGATTATGGTGGGTGTGTTTTCCTTTATACTTTGAAAGAAGGGTGTACATTCTTTAGCACTATAGAATGCTAATGCAGGAAAGATCACCCCACCTCATTTTACCAACGAGGAAACGGCCTGAGGGCCCGACACCTTTATTCAAAGCTCAGTATTGAGGGATGAGCTGGATTGGTGTCCTGAGGTCCTCATGCCCGAGGAAGCTTCCTAACAGTGTCCTCTCTCCGTAAGGCTCCCGGCCTTCTGTGCTTAGCATCCCAGGCAGCGTTTCAGCACTGCACTGGGGGAGCATTTCAAATAGCAAAATCAAGGAAAAGCACAGACAGGTCAAACCATGGCACTAAATTGACCGTGAAGAGGACACGTGCGTAGAGTATGAGAGCTTAAACCAGAGGCAGAGCCTCACCAAGTGCCACCTCCGGGAGCCTGGGCATCAGTCATCTGCAGCTTTTTACTGCTCTCTGCGTGCCCGTAAATGGCCACGGCAGGGCTGTGAATTTTGATCTGGGGGGTTACAAATTTGAGCAAGTAGGCGAATTTGCATCATGGGGTCTGTGTCACTTATTTCAAGGTGACACATAAACACCAGGCCTGTAGGAAGGCCTGGGGAAGTGGATGAGGGCTGCCCTCTGTGGGGAGCTGACCGGGCGGCGGACACCGCGCTGAGCACTTCATATCTGCTGGGCTGACCATAGCCCCGTGCGCTGAACTGTTGAGAGGAGAGCACCTCATCTTGCCTGCGTCCCATCTTGTAAACCAAGACTCAAGAGTAATGAGCATGAGGAATCCTGGGTGGAGACAGAAAGGGCAAGTCACTTAGTTTGACCAGCTGCAGCCGGAAGTCCAGAGTCCCGGAATCCTGCCCTCCCTGGGACAAATGCCCCAAGGATGCCAGGGGCCACGGAGTGCAAATGTCCCTCTGCCAGTCCAGCTTACAGTGCCCAGGACCACCCGCTCCTACTGATTTCCCACGTTCTTTGCTCTTTCTGACCTTCATGGTGGGTAGGGAGGAGATTTCTGAATGACGAGGCAGGGATTTCTAGAATGATGGTTGGGACGCCCTTTAATGAGAGACGTCAAGATAAGGCCTTGGCTCGGCACCACTGAGATAACTTTTGTTTGTTTTGTGTGTTTTTGTTGTTAATCCTCATATAAGGATATTTTTCCTTTGATTTTGAGACAGTGGAAGAGAGGAAGAGAGAGAGAGAGAGAGAGAGAGAAACATCCACGTGAGAAACACACATTGATTGGTTGCCTCCCGCTTGTACCACAACTGGGGCCTGGGATTGAACCTGCAACCCAGGTATGTGCCCTCGACCGGGAATTGACACTTTGACCCTCTGGTACTCGGGCCAATGCTGCAACCACTGAGCCACACTGGCTGGGGCAGAAGAACTTTATTTCTTAATGTCTGTCCTTCAGCTCACCCTTGGATGTGTCCGCCTGGTCGGTGCTCCTGAACTGAGTCTTGGATCTCGTGTTTCCTTCACATTGTGCTGTGTGACTAGAATACCTGTGCTACAGGAGTAGATGGGAGGATCTTTTTGGAGTTGCCTTAAAGAGTCTTCCTCTATTCCAGTGGCTTCTGCTGTCAGGCGTGCCCAGGAAGAACATGGGACCTTTCCCTGACTCCAGGGCCAGCGTGGGGTCCTGGATTTCAGGGTGCCTGGAAACATCTGGTCTTGGTCCCCGGCTGGTCACATAGCACAGACTTGACAGAAACAAACAGTGTAATGTTACACGTTAGGAAGCAAGGACGTAATAAAACGGCCTGCCTAGGGAAGTAATGGAGAAAAGGAAATGGGAACAGTCTCGGAATTTTGTGAAAAGGAGCCTGGATCAGAAACAATTCCAGCTTCCTCCACTGGGTGGTGGTTTGTTTCATTCTACTCCATGCTTCCAGTCACCGGGCAGGTCCACACACAAAAAAATCCAGGCCAGTTCTGGGCACTGCCCTTTGAAAATTCTGAAGAGCTGGGGAGATTTACTTAGGTAGAATTCTCTTGCTTTTTACACTAGTTGGATATGTTTTTTAGAGGATTCTTTTTCTATGCCTTTTACCATCATTCCCATGAAGACAAAGTTCTTTCATAGCTATAGTCTTGTACTTAATGTTGTGCCAGGCAAAGAGCAGGTGCTTCTTAGTTACGCGCCCACTGATTCAGTGAATGGGGCTCCGGTTACAGCAGTTTCTATCTACACCAGGGCTCGGCGTACACTTCTTGTCAACAAGGGTCAGAGGGGTATTGTAGGCTCTGCGGACCTTACAGGCTCCGTGGCAGCAGCTGGCTGCCGTCATAGCTGTGAACTCAGCCAGCAGTGTGGCAGGGTCAGCCTGCGTCCCAGTAGAACTTAACTTACACAGACGGGCAGTGAGCTGCATGTGGCCGCTGCTATAGTTTACCCCGATCTTTACAGAAGCTCGCACAGGCACTGGACCCTGTGGTGAAAAGGTCCCTGTGGTGAAAAGAAGAGACTGAGGATCTGTGAGTGGCAGAGACGAGGCCAGGTGTTCACCAGATCCCATTCCACTTTCCACCTGAGCGCAGGAGAACCCCATTTCCAGCTTCCTGTGCAGGCAGGGGGCCTCTTGTGACTAGTTCTGGTCCATGAACTGTGTCCAGAGGTGAAGTCCACTCTGTTGAGACCTAGCCTGTAGGTGTGCAGCCCACTGCTCCATGCTCTCCTCTGTCACCTGCCAGCTGGTGAAAATAGTCCAGCGCAGGACCCCAGGGCCCTGGGAGGTGGTGGGACACTGGATGGGGGGGGGGGGGGCGGTGCCTGGGTCTCTGGATATGGAGCAGAGTCCTGTCCACCCCCGCCCTTGACTCATGTTGGACTGAGAAAGATGTAAAGTGTATGTGTGTGTGTTGTTGAGGCACTGAAATTTTGGGGTCATTAGCTTCTCCTCTCTAATAATACCGAGTTTCGGCTCAGATATGGATAAAGGAAAGTAAAGACTAAGAGGAGCTCAGAGCCGTTCCCTCCTGCCTGGCACACCTCTGATTTTGGGGGAGCAGGGGGTGGTACTGCAGTTTGGGTCTGAGAAACCAGGGCCTGGAGAGAGAGCCACTGGGAGGTAGGCATGGGGAGGCGGGGGGTGCCAGAAATGAAGCCAGATCTAAGTGGCTTTTTAAAAACTTGTATATGAACCGCACTAACCCTGTACCCTAGTCAGTGAGAAAGCCGGCCTCGGAGCGGCAGCTCTGGGCCCTGCAGTCCCGGGCAGTGGATGGTTCAGGGGCTTTCCCAGGGAGGACCCGGTGGGGAACTGGGCTGCCTGCTGGGCTCTGGGTCCAGCCAGAGGGGCTCGCTGGGCTTGAGAGGCTCTGTCACCCAGGCAGCCGAGAGTCCGTGTGTGAAACCAGCAAGGCACCCCTTTCGTGAGCAGCTCCTTTCACTGTCACCCTGGGAATTTCCAAGCCAAACACACATGTATTTCATCTGTTTTCCGTGTCCCTCCTCCCGGGCAGTGGAACTGGTGGCTCTGTTTGGAAAAGAAGAGAGGAAGCCAGAGATGAGCTCAGTGTTTGAGAAACTGGCCATGTTTCTGTTGCATCCGCTGAATTTGCTCCCGTAATATTTACCTCTTTGTGATTTTTCTTTCATGAAATGAATGTGTGAGGCAATTTCAACTCAATATGCTCCCCTAGCCTGGGACTGTCCTGTGAACTACAAACCATTTTAACCACCCGCATCCTGGGCATCTCCACCTAGATGTTGGTGACGGCAGATTCAGCATGTCCCCTTCCCCAGCCACAACATTTCCCTAAACCCGACCCTCTTCCAGCTCTTCTCCCCCTCTTCCCAGGAGATGAAGCCAGTCTTAAATGGCACAAACTGTTCCCACATTTATAAGGGGCCCCTGCGCATAGAGGCTGTGCCCTGTCGAGGTGGTTTGAACAGACCCATCAAAACGCCCCTGCTCCTGTGTGTGAAATCGCCTAGCCCAGCCAGAGGGAAAGGCCACACATCCCCTCTTCCCAACACACAGGCATCGTTAACAGTGGACAGTAAGCCCTCACTTAACCTTGGTGATGGGCTCTGGGGCTTTAAGCGAAACTACACACATCAAAACCAGTTTTACAGGCTGATAAAAACGTCCTGCCCGAGCATCCTTGTGCTATTTCCTTGTGATTTTCTGTCTGTTAGATACATTTTTATGAATGCCACAAATGTTCACTGGACGCCTGCGTCAACAGAGGGCACCTGTCCTTTGCCAGACGCTGGCCTGGGTTCTGGGAGGTAAGGACTCTGCCTCGTGGCATTGCCTGACTTGTGGGGAAGACAGAGAAGAAAACAGATACTTTAAGTCTAGAGGGTGAGAAGAGATCATGTGATCCTTCTGGGAAGAGGGAGGGTGAGAGCAGAGAGAAGGAGGTGGGAGACAGCCCTCTGTCCCGGACAAACACTGTCCAGGTCTCCACTTATTCCCTCTGGCTGAGAATAGGGCAGGTAATGCCAAACGTGCCAGCGGGTGGGGTTAGAAGTCGTGGTTTAAGGGCCATCAATGTGTCCTGCTTTGCAAACAAGAAATATTAGGCATCTGCTATAACAATAATGCTAATTCTACTTACATTTGGGTGTGATACTTTATAAATCAGGTTCCCCTGAAAATCACTGGCTCCTTTTACAAACGAGGGCCCTGAGGCATGTGACTTGTTGGGGTCCTTAAAAGTGCCAGCTGCACAACTTAGAACCCAGGGTCCTGATTCCCGGCCCAGGGCACTTCCCACTAGTCCATCCCGGTGCGGCCTTGTTGGAGACTCTGCCTGCCGGAGGTCCCAGCCTAGCGGAAGAGTTTATGTCCGATCTTGTGACGGATGTGATGCGAAGTTCTGTTGACTTCATCACAGCCTCGGGCGTGCTCGAGCCAGGTGAGTCTGAACTCCCTGTTCTCTGGCTTCCTGCGGAGAATGAGTAATGCAAGAGCAACTTTTCCGGGGGTACCATATAGGCTCGAGATCACAGCTGCCAAATAGACGCTTTGCTGACTCACAGCTGCCAGTGCACCGCCAGCTCTCCATGATGTAATTGCTCTGGGACTCTGCAGGATGGGAGAGCGAGGGAGGGGCCGGGTCCTGCCTCTCCCGGCAGCATTCTCTCATCTGTTGCAACTTGCAGCCAAGGATGGGATGCTGAGTCTCCGGGACCAGCACGTGGACGTGCTGTGGATGCAGGCCAACCTTACCATTTTCATTTGCTAAGGTCTGGAAAGATTTCTGGGTCTTGTGCGATAATGTATGTACAACCCTGGCACATAGTAAGTGGGCAATAAATGGTAGCTGCTGTAATAGTAATAATTACAGTAATAATGTTCTTAATTACTGAAGTAGGGTAATAGTATTAGAGTGATAATTATTTAATAATGATGGTGATAATAATATACATAATAACAGAACAGCAATCAATGGCACAGGGATGGGGGGGTTGCTATGGGACTGATTCTCCCAGCGGGAGTTTTATCAGTGACACGTGACCATAAAAAGCAGACTCACCCTGGCCGGGTGGCTCAGTCAATTGGAGCATTGCCCTGAACACCAAAAGTCTGTGGGTTCGATCTCTGATCAGGGAGCATACAGGAGGCAACGGATCGATGTTTCTCTCTCACACTGATATTTATTTCTCTCTCTCAAATCAATAAAAACATATCCTCAGGTGAGGATTAAAAGAAAAAAGGCCAACTCTATGAGAACTCTCTGTACTTTCTGCCCAGTTTTGCTGTAACCCTAAAACTGCTCTATAAGGTCAATTTAAAAAAATCTTTAAAAGAGGAAAGAGAGTAGACTGGCCTTCGTTGGTGTTACTATTATTTTTCAATTCTCTGAAGACAATGCACTCCTTTGCTGTTTCCACCCACTTCTGCCACCCTGCCCTTGGTTTGCCACTGACAATGGTTATTTTTAAATTGCTCCATTGGCTGTGCAGATATTCAAATAAGTAGCATATTGAAGAGGTAGTCAAGTTTGTTAGCACCATGATGCTCAATCGGTCAGTGTTTCTTAACGACTGGGTGTTGCATGCTGGTGAAACTGGCCTCCGAGGACTGCTGGGACCAAAAGCGACAGGTGCTGGGTTCTGTGGTTCTCGCCACTGAGTGAGGCGCCACATCAGCTCCACTCCATGTGGCTGTGAGAAGCCCCTCCCGAGGGCACCTGCCACACACACCCCAGCACCTGTGGCTTCCCTGATCCGGGAGCCTGGGCAAGTCCTGTGCCCAACTCACCGGTGGGTTGGCTGCCTTGCTTTTGCTTAATAAAAGGTTCTCTTTCTTTCGAGTAGGAAAATGCCCAGCTAATCAGAGAAGTGGAAGTAGACAGGGTCTCCACGCTCTCCAGGGACCAGGTGCAGGCCATCAAGCAGCTCTGGCTGGACCCGGGAATCCAGGAGTGTTACGACAGGAGGAGGGAATACCAGCTGTCAGACTCTGCCAAATAGTGAGTACAGAGCCTCGGGCGGGCTGCCCCAGGGGCTTGCAGGCCAGCGCCTGCCTGTGCTTCAAAGAAGCTTCTCACCGGGAGAAAGGAGCTGCTTCTAGCTCAGTGGCAACACTCCCTCCCTCCCTCCCGCTTGTCTGCATTCCCCCTTTACTTCATGGTGAGGCTCTTCCCACCTCCTAAAACCTTCAGTTCCCCCATGGATCCAGATTTCTGCCCTTGCCCATGCCCTCCTTTCCTCACCATGTCCTGAGCTTCTGTGCTTTTCAATGAGGCCCAATAAAATGTGGAGTTCCCTTGGTGGATCTGATCTCATTTGGGGTGCTGAAAGATCTAAGTGAGAACTGCACCTGCCTTTGGCCTCTACTTTCCTCCTCTCCATGTCCCTTTGCCTTCTGGTTTCCTGATCAGTAGACCCAAGTTCCAATTACCCCAAAATCTAAAATCAGAATTTAGATCGCAGTGCTAGGGGCCCCATCAGTGGCTGGTCTTGTGCTGCCCTCTAGTGGACAAGATAGGCTCTGCGTGCCCAGCACAGGGAGGAAGCTCAGCCCAGGAGCTCTCTTTATTATCAACTTGCAATAGGCCTACACACTGTGTTTTTGATCCATAAAGCTCTAGTTTTGTTATCCTTAGGGTCACAAAAAAATAGATGGTCCTGCATGCAAAGTATCCCAGGGAGATCAGAGAATTTCATTTTCTTAGGAATTTCCTGAGTCAAGGCCTGGGTCAGACAGATCCCTGGGCAAGTAGTTGAATCATGGTCCTTCTTCAAGGGAGGATTCCTGCTTCTGCAGCTGTTTCCCCCTTGGCCCAAGTCATCTTCCATCTTCTGAGGGCCCCAAAGTCCTTTCCCGAGGTGTCCCCTTCCCTTCAGGTGCTGCCATCGCCCTCTGAGCTGGCGTGGGTGGGTGACTCGCTTCCGTCACCTGGATGAGGCAGTGAGCAGGAGAGGGAACTGGAGTCTTACCTCTGGCATTGGTCCCTGGCTGAATATTTAATCCATTAATCCAGGTTGGCACAACCTATCTGAGTTCAGGAATATTTAGGTGCAAAGCAGGAAAAGGAAGTAAAAGAAGTCCCACTAAGGTGTCGGATGGGCACAGAAAAGAGCTGGAAGGAAAGCAGGCGGTGTCCCGTAGAGCAGAGCAGACTGCCTGTGAGGGCTGGGGAGCAGGGACAGCCCCCGGCCGGGCCAAGGCATCCGGCCCTTCCTTGAGAGCCCAGCATCATTTGCTCTGTGAAGGCCCTGGGGAGGGGCTAGGGCTCTTGATGTAGATCCATTTGGAAAAGACCCACTGGAGCTGCTATAAAGTTCCATGGAGCCCTGAAAATGGGGACAAGTAGGAGAGGAATGATGAAAGTGACTAGGTTGGTGGGCAGAGCTGCAGCAGAGGAAATAAACTCGGCGAGTTGCCCCACCATTGAAACCAGTGAGACGCCTGTGCATTTCCTTGGTCCAGGTCGGTGATTGTGAGTCATGTCTGCTTATTTGGACATTCACGGCACAAAAAATGTGATATGTGCCTACTATGGACCAGGTACCATGGTGAGGGTACAAGTGCTCTCTAATGTCAAGGAACATACAGTCTGGTGGAGCAAGATTGGTGTAGGTAACCAAGGAAAAGTCACACATATGGAAGCCAATGACGATTAGCCTTAGGGTCATGTATGGGGCCCGGGGCGGATTGCAGAAGGCCGCCGGGCTTGGAATCACAACTCCATCATTGGCCAGGACGTGAGTTATTTTATTTAAAAATGCCTTAAGTGCCTCTGGTTTTACCACAGAGAAGTGATATGTTTTAAGCTCAGGGTTTTACTATATGGCAAAAATAATCCAAGACAAGTTTTGGTTTGTGTTAGATGTTTAATTTCCCCGTGTAGCAGGAAAACCTTCTCTTGTTATTTTGAAAGGATTTCCTGTTGGCCTGACTTACGCTTTTGTATGCTTTCTTAGAAACTAATTCCCTGAGCAAAGCGCTGCCGAACAGCACATGCAGTCCACAGCGCTCGTGGCCGCGGGCGAGTGTGGGAGGAAGGGCCGCTGGAAGGCGGGGGGCAGGTGCCAACATCCTGCTGTCCCCCTCTCACCGGCCAGTGATGGAACTGGAACCGGGAGGGAGGGAGGGAGGGAGCTGCAGGCTTCCCAGAGGCTCCTGAGGCCCCGATCCAATTCTCTCTGGAACATCTGTAGGACGGCTGGCTCTCAGGGTCACTGACGGAAGCCAGGCATCTGAGTGGGGGTTGCTCTGAGCCGTGGCAACTTCCCTGGATTGGGATCGACATGTCTCCTTTCTCTAAAATCACAGTTACCTGACTGACATTGACCGAATCGCCTTGCCCTCGTATGTGCCGACGCAGCAAGACGTGCTTCGTGTCCGAGTGCCCACGACTGGCATCATCGAGTATCCATTTGACCTGGAAAACATCATCTTTCGGTAGGAATGCCTTCCTGGCATGGCCTGTTAAGAATCTGTGCGTGCATGCTTGGGAGGCCCCCAAAGGGTCTTAAATATGTTATTCCTAAAAGGGGTTGGACCTTTCAGGGCAGTGTGCCCTCTCCATCCCAGGGTATTTAGGACTGTGGTAGGTCTCACGTGCTAGAATAGAGGGGAACCCACCTTTCTATTATTTCTGTTCCCCTTGGAGATGAGGAGTCTGGGATGACTCTTCTGTGTGCCCCCCTACCCCCCAACACACACACACTGACTATACTGACGTCTTTTCCATAACGTTGAAAATATTTCTCTTCCCTTTTGTTCCCTTCTCCAAGATTTATCCTTAAAGACACTGAGAATCAATAGAAAGATGTGTATTAAAAATTACATAAGATAATATATAAACTATTTTACAGCTGTATAAGAATTTCCATGTATAAATATAGGAAGTAGTTTTAGGATGATTTAAGTAGATCTTCGTTGCATTTAATTATGGCAAAAATGAGTAACAACATGGTACTTATGCATACATAGCGCTGCAAATTGCAAAGCACTTTTACATCCATTAGTTCCCTCATTCCGCCTAATAGTCATTATATGCGCCACATCCGGGTCCTGTCTGTAAACCCCACATATCTCAGTGCTCTGGGGCATTGGGGAGCCCTGTGTGAGCATCTCCTGTGCTGTGTGCGCCCATGAATTTTCAGCATCAGTGCTGCTCCCAACTTCCAAAACCTGTATCAGGTCCACAGATGTCTTTCCTTTAGCCTACTTGGTGTTTTAAAGAACTTTTGTGCCAACATTTTAAAAACTGGGCTGTTTCACTTAAAACATGTTATCTGATCATAGTGAGTGTGCACTTTTGTCCACAGTGGAGAGCCAGGATTCAGCTGTTTAGCAGCCACCCCGCAGAGGGCCCCTGGCCCTCTCGAAGCCCCAGCTCTTCTACTTTGCAGAGGCTGCCTGACCCTGGTGGCACTCAAGCCTGGGACCGAGCCTTTGGCAGTGAGTCCCTGCCATCTTTCCCATAGGCACTTTCGCATCTTTCTAGGGAAGAAGGGGCAGCCTCCACCTAATGTAGGACGGGTGTGTGGGTAAATGAGAGGACCATGGAAACAGGAAGGGGCAGAGGCCTGGAGAGAGCCGAGTGGACCTGGCAGGCGGCTGTCTTTCTGCCCCTTTTGTGGCCGGTGCCCCAGCACCCCAGTGGGGAGAGTGGTGCCCAAGGGGAGGCTTATACTTCCCACCTGGACGATTGCAGCTTCCTCAGCAGTGTCTCCGAGCAGGCTCCACCGGAGTGACCTCTGCACCTGTTTTCAGCAACTTCACTTACATTCTGTCCCCCTTTGCTAGGAAACTTCGGGGGCTCCTCAGTGCCCAAAGCGGTCGTGCTCAAACAGCTCAGTTGTGGGTCCCCTTTCAGTCGTAGATCACCAAGGAGCCTCAGAAGCACTGGGTCCCACGGCAGAATGATCCTGCCCTTTTCCAGAGCCGTGTGTTCCAGCCTCTGAGAGGCCTGTGTTTCTGTTGAACAGGATGGTGGATGTTGGGGGCCAACGATCGGAAAGGCGGAAATGGATCCACTGCTTCGAGAGCGTCACCTCCATCATTTTTTTGGTTGCTCTGAGTGAATATGACCAGGTCCTGGCTGAGTGTGACAACGAGGTACGCCGGGTGGGGATTGTGGTGAGCTGTGGAAGACAGAGACCTATTTTCACAGTTTGCAAAAAGCCAGCCAGCTCTGCCATCAGACTGTATTCCTGGGGTTACATGGTCTTGCTATTCAGAGTAGTGAGTAGACTAGCAGCACAGACATCACCTGGATGCTCTAAGAAATGTAGACCTACTAAGTCAACCTAGACCGAGTAAGTCAGAATCTGCATTTTGGCAAGATCCCAGGTAATACCCATAAACCTGTAAGTTTCAGAATCACTGACCCAGAAGCCTGGTTCTCAAACTTGGGTGCCCACTGGAATTCCATGGGTACCTGATAGAGAAACCTGGTGGGGAGGGGGTGCAGCCGGGGTGTGGGGTCTAATCTAATGTGCTGCCAGGGCTGGGGCCACTCAAACGCACTGGCTCTCGGCCCTGGCTGCACATTGAAATCCCTTGGGGAGTTTTGAGAAAATACCATGTTTTGGATCCCACAGTAGAGGTTCCTGCTACTGGATTGGAGTATCTTTTCCAAGTCCCCTAGGGATGCTGATGTACACAGCCACAGTTGAACAACACTATTTCCAATAAACTTTACCTGAGAACAGGCTTCCCGACCTGCAGGGCCCTCCCGCATCAGGTCCCAGCTGAGCTGGCAGGGGGAGTGGTGCCAGATGCCGGGAGCTGTTTAGGGGCCTCCTGGAAGGGACCAGCTCGGACAGCTGGGGCTGACCCGCCCTGACAGGCTTTCAGTGTCCGCCCGAAAGTGACACTGGCCGTCGTCAGTCACTTCTCTGTGAGGATGGGGCAGTTTCTGTGGGATACCACTGCCCCCCCCCCTTCACAAGACCTCTTGACCTTGTAGGAAAATGTGTCCTGCTTCTAGGTGTGAAAGTAAGTCAATCGAGAACCCTGTCCAGGATTAGGTAATAACTGAACAAATCATATCCTGAGGAGCAGTTACATCAGCTGATTGTGGAGGATTAACCCATTTACATGTGCCAGTGTGCGAAGAATAGAAATCTTGGCCGCAGCCCAGCTCTTCCGGTGGAGATATTTTTTTGAAAAGGAAAGTCCTTGAGTTATCAATATGAAAAATTAGCTCCAAATTTGCCTCGGGAACTACTTTCAATGTTTCTCAGGAAACTCAAATATTAGTCAGGTGTGCAAGGGACAAGAACTTCAGCCCGATGTGCTGAAAAACGGGACATTTTCTCTTCTCCTAAAAAAAATCAGTGTTTGGAGAAAACTAAGTGGTTGCCCCTCTAGACTCTTCCCTTCTGGCTGCAGACATGCTGCACCCTCTCATTGTGTGTATAGGAATTGTTTTTTTCATATGTATTTCCTTAGAGCTTATTATTGATAAGATTATAATAAATTTTATTTTTTTAATTTTATTTACTTATTTATTTTTTTAAATATATCTTTATTGATTTCAGAGAGAGGAGAGGGAGAGAGAGATAGAAACATCAATGATGAGAGAGTCATTGATCGAGCCCACAACCCGGGCATGTGCCCTGACTGGGAATCGAACCCCGATCGCCTGGATCCTAGGTTGATGCTCAACCGCTGAGCCACGCCCGGCCGGGCAGATTATAATAAATTTTAAAGAAGTTTTAAAAGCAAGAGGGGTTCCCTCTCTGGCAATAAATTCCATATCTTAATGCCCCAAAATATATTGAGCAGGAGCCCATGTGTCTGGGAGTCGTGGAGAAAGAGAGACTTTCGGCGTGTTCCTCTGGGCTTGATGTTCTTCGGAACTCCTGAAAGGGAAGTTCTTGTGTCTTTCCTCTTAGCACTCTGCTCTCTTTCTCGAGTATTTCTACCTGGAACAACTGTTGTCACCAGATAAGATTTGTACATGCCTAGTCTGTTCTCCATAAATCAGGAACAGTTAATATTTTCTATTGTCCTGCATAATTTCCACCAGATAGAGGCTTGGGAAAGTATTTACATTTTGTGAACAACAGGATCCCCACCCATAAAATAGGGGCCCTGTTCCCCTTGTCGAGCACACCGGTATTACCTGCGTGGGAAGTGTAGCACAGGGTCCGAGCTCAGCAGCCTTGGTTCCCTTCTCTCCAGTGTCCGGCGTTTCTAAGGGCCGTGCCCCCCGCGAGTCTTCCTCTCATAGTCCCAGGACTCCTGACACACAGTCTGCAGGCCACAGGCCACACCCAATAAAATGGGTATCTCAGGGCGGAAGCTGTGAACTTCTCTACCTGGAAGTCCCAATAATGACACACACAACTTTTGTCAAATATGGGCAAAAACTTACTTTTTCCATATTGCACAAAAGCCCTTCTTATATCCTTACATGTTAACTTGGGGTGGTTAGTGAGGGGGGCCCTACGTGCTCACCAGCTTCAGCAGGGACAGTGACCCCCAGGCTGCAGCTGGTGAGAGGACAGAGGGATGGAACCAGTGACTTGACATGTGGTTTCCCAAGCTCCCCTTTTCTCCCTTAGAACCGCATGGAAGAGAGCAAAGCCTTATTCAAAACCATTATCACCTACCCCTGGTTTCTCAACTCGTCCGTGATTTTGTTCTTAAACAAGAAGGATCTTTTGGAAGAGAAAATCATGTACTCTCATCTAATTAGCTACTTTCCAGAATACACAGGTAAGTGTCCACCTTGTGGACCTTGCTGACATCGGTCCCGAGTCCTTGCACGGCTCCCAGGGGCCTCCCTGGTCTGCCTCTGACAGCCTTTCTCACCTTCCAACAAAGCTCCTGTTGCATCATTGTGTGTTTTCACCTCCACACAGGCCTCTCCCAGGCCTGGAATACACTTGTCAGCTCCCTTTGCTAATTCCAATTTGTTCCCCAAGACCCAGCTCAGGCAGCTCCTCCTCTGGGCTGTCCCCCAGCAGGTGCACCTCCCTTGGCGGCCTGGGTTCACCTTGCTGTCTTCCCAGTGGGCTCCTGAGGGCAGGGACTGTGCCTGACTTATCTGTGCATCCCCAGTGTTGGTCAGAGCACTGGCACGTCTTATGTGTCGGTTACAGTGTGGCAGTCCCTTTACTGACACAGGGTCGACACTGAGGTTCTTTGTATACATGACCCATCCAAGGCAGGCCAGTTTGTGGCCTGTTGCTAATCACTTCTGGTACCGGAGGTCTCAAGTGTTACTAGGTTTGGCCCTGATATTTAGAGGAGGGCTGTTTTAGCACTTTTTCCCTGTATTAACTGTGCTGGCCACGGAGTACAGGGCCCATAAACTTTAAAATCAGACTTGGGTGCCTGGCAACGTTAGTTCCCACTTTCTTCCTTCCGCCCCTCCCAGCCCCCGTCTGCCCGCCTGAGTTAGTAAGAATGACCGCTCTTCGAAAGTGGCCCGTGTCAGAGAGGTCAGTCGGGTCACGTCGCTTTCTTCCACACGTTGCCTTAGAGTGCAATGCTCAGATACCGGCAGACACTTTAACACCCTCTTGTACAGGTTCATGAGCTATAACTATTCTCCAGACATAAGACAGCTTCAAGAAAGAGCCCAAATGAGAACAAGCGTGCCCGGAGTTCAGGGGGGGCCTACCTGCTGGTGAGTGTGTCTCTTCTCTCACCCTCACTGTGACCAGGGCCGAAGCAGGATGTCAAAGCGGCCAGAGACTTTATCCTGAAGCTCTATCAAGACCAGAATCCCGACAAGGAGAAGGTCATCTACTCCCACTTCACGTGTGCCACCGACACGGAGAACATCCGCTTCGTGTTCGCTGCTGTGAAAGACACGATCCTGCAGCTGAACCTGAAGGAGTTCAACCTCGTGTAGCAGCTGTCCCCGCGCCGCGGGGGACACGGGACACGGGACTCGGCCCCTTGGCCCGCTGGGCAGCACCACGCTGTCCCCCGGCCACGGCCCATGGAGCTTGTAAGACATTTCAGTTCAGCGACACTTTAAAAAAACCTTGAATCCCAAATTGTTTTTATATTTCTTTTCTTGACTTCTGGCTGTAAGATTTTGTGTAATTATTGAATTTGAGGTTTTATAGAGTTTTAAAAAGTCACTGTGATTTGCTGTTTTGTTTTTTTTAAAAAAATAAATTTGTGTGTTTAACAGCCATTAAAAAAATCACGTAACGGGGGTGGGCTGTTAATTTAGAGATTGTGCCTTGGGACCTCTAGGATTAATTTGCGTGACTTTTCTGTTTTTTAAAATAAGTTAAGCTTTTTATTAAATCTACTAATTTGAGGCATTTTTGTTTTTCTCTCTCTATGCTGAAAAGTATGATGCCTTTAACATGCCACCAAAGATTTTTTTTAAATGGTTCTTTTTTTGTGTTAACTTTCTAAGTCAAATTAATGACTGTGTTGGTACATCTAATTTGGTTTTCCACACTTGGGTCACCAAGAAGCCAAAGCTGACATAAGGTAAATGGGCTCTAGATCACACGTGTTATACCGGTGAAAAGCATGTGTGTATATATATCCCAGTGTATGTGACCAGGCCTTATAAACATATGAAATAGCTAAAAGCCCCCACTGTTTAACGAATGTGATGTAACCCTGCCAGAGTTCTGGCAGCCACCAGAGCTGTGCTGTTTGAACCACGTGCGCTGTGCCTTTCGAGGAGGCCAAGAATACACCATTCTGCCATTAGCACTGGACGCTGTGTTTCTTTGAGCTCATGGTTGCGTTATGGTTCTGCTGCTAGACAGAAAAATGCTGTAACTTTACAGTTAACTGCTCAGAAATGTTCCCAATGTCCTTCTAGGAGAGGAAAAGTGATTTTACCTCTACCTTCTCGGTTTGGGGCTGAGATCTGTTCCTGTAATAATGAGAGAGCTTAACAGGAGAAAAACACAAGCCTAATAGCATGCATTCCTCCTGTGCACATGGGAGATACCCAGGAAAACAGTCACTCCACGGAAGTCACCGCCCTCTGGTGGGGGGGGGGGGGGGCGGCCCGTTAAGGGAGGTTACCAGGAAAAGCACAGTAAACAAGGGTAAAGTGGTTTCGCAGATTAAAGTTGGCACCTTCTCCATTGATGAGTTTCTTGGAATTTAGAGTCATCCTTCTGCAGGTATAGAGAGGGAGACACCCTTACAAATGGATATTTCTCTCATAAATGATAATTTCCCCCACGAAAGGGTCACTACTTCTACATTTCAGAGCTTTTCCTGTGTCTGCTGTTTCTAAACAATGATCAGCTGAAAAAAGTCCTTATGCCAAAGCGGCATATTCTGGGGTGGTGTGTTCTGCCCCCTTTCAGTCTTACCTTTGAAACTTTAAAGGAGTTTCACAGTCCAGCAGCTGAGTCGATAGCTGAATTATTTCCTTGAACCAGTCTCTTGAGAATAGGTCAGTTCAATGGCTGTGTCTCATTTTAGGAAGTGGTGTTGCAGGTGGGCTCCCAAAGTTAGGCCTATATGGTGGGAGCAGTGAGATATTTAATAAGAGGCATTTCTATGGAAACCAAAGAAAACCAAGGTTAATGGTTGGAGCAAATTATAAACTCAGAGTCCCAAGGGCAGCCAGTCAGAAGGCTTCTAGATGAAGCATATTTGCAGTTTGAATGTCTCTGATGTCACCGGGAATTCTGTAAACTTTCTGAGTGGCCCACACAACAGGCACGAGGAGTGTCTGAACAGGACCTACTGGGACCAATTAGCTGAAGCTGATGTCAGGTTACCCACATTCAGTTTGCAGGGCTTTGGGAAACTCTTTTACAAGAACACAGTAACTTCTATGAATGACAAAGACTAAAAAGTGGCTATGGTTAAAGACTTGCTGGGAGTTCATTATAATCCCACTGACAAGCAAATATTATTTAAGATGAGAACTACAAGTGATAAACATACCAGGGCATATCAGGTTTCTAGGAATTTCATAAAATTTGTTTGTAGTGATTCTGAATCAAAAGAATGGGGGGAAAATTGGAAACTTTAGTTTGAAGAGTTGTAGTCAGATTGTTTGAAAAAACTAGAAGAATTCAAGATCCAGTTGGATTTCAGGCAGAAAAGGAAACCGCAGACAGTTAACAGGGCTAGAATCAGACACCCTCAAGGAGCATTACAGTTCTACTGAAGCATCATTTTTATCCCCATTTTTACTGAAGAAAATTATAGTAAAATTAATTTGTTTGCAAAATAAATCTAGTCTCAATAAACTTGACCTGATTATTTACATAAGTGCAGCAAGAATAGTGATTGACCACATAGAGGCATTTAAAAATCTGCTTTGCTGGAACTTTCCATAGGAATCTCAGGTTGGACTTTTTAAAAGCCTCTCAAGCCTAGGAAGCCAAGGGAAGGTCTTGCCCTCACACTTTGCCTGCAATACCTATGCATCTGGGTTATTTCCTCCCTCTCTTCTCGAGGTCCCCAATATATCCTGAGGTTCCTGCACCTGCCAGAAAGTGACCTTCCTTACTTACCTGGTAAGGCTGCCAGCAAACCTACAAGCAAGGTACCAGGTGGCTTTTCCAAGGGGCTTTATTAAAAGTCCGTAAAACTGGTCACACATGATTCTTTGCATATTCTCAAACGTGACTTTCCAAAGTCTTGGTAATAAAACCAGTGTTTCCAATTGTGTCCTGTTACAAGGAAAACAGATTCTTATTGAACTTACGCAAATAACTGTGTTGTCATGAAAACAAGAATACTCAGAATTTCCAAATTCTGGAGGAATCAGGCAGGGAGAAGAGTCACTGTTTCATCTTGTTCACAAAGGTGAACTTGCCAAATTGCTATAAGTCATAGATAGTTTAGGAGAAAAGAAAAAAGTTTCCTTAAATCTGGAAAAACAAAATGTTAAAAAGTTATAAAAATTATAACCATCCTTGTTATTTCATTCAGTTCCAGATCATAAAGTCTTGACCTTTTGTTAGCGGTTTTATGAATCCACTTTTTCCTTAGAATTTTCTTGGTTAATTCTTATTTAGTTCAATGGTGTGCTCTGCAAGTTACCAGGAACCTGTCCTTTCAGAGTCCTTCCCATGAATCTCTGTGAAGATGAAGCACTTTGCAAAAGCAAAACAATAATTTCTATAAATGACAAAAGACTAAAATGGTCATGGTTTGCCCGGCCGGGCATGGCTCAGCGGTTGAGCATCAACCTAGGATCCAGGCGATCGGGGTTCGATTCCCGGTCAGGGCACATGCCCGCGTTGCGGGCTCGATCAATGACTCTCTCATCATTGATGTTTCTATCTCTCTCTCTCCCTCTCCTTTCCTCTCTCTGAAATCAATAAAGATATATTTAAAATAAAATAAAATAAAATATAAAATAAAATGGTCATGGTTAGCCCTAGCTGGTTTTGCTCAGTGGCTAGAGCAACGGCCTGCGGACTGAAGGGTTACGGGTTCGATTCCTAGTCAAGGGCGTGGACCTCCATTGCAGGCTCTAGCCCTGGCCCTGGTCCGGGTGCATGCTGGAGGCAACCAATCAATGTGTGTCTATCACAGTGATGTTTCTCTCTCTGTGTCTCTCCCCCTCCCTCTCACTCTCTCTAAAAATCAAGGGAAAAATATCCCCAGGTAAGGATTAACAACAACAAAAAGTGGTCATGGTTAAAGATCTGATGATAGTTTATCATAATGCAATCAACAAGGACATTTGGTTGTTTCTGTGACATTTTAAGATACCTCGAGTTACAGTGATAACTATTATACTAGGACATATCAGATTTCCAGGAACTTTCATACAATTTCCAAAACACATATTAATAACATGTTTTCCTACAAATATCTAAAAATTTTTTTGCATTGCTTATTTGCAATTCCTTCCCATGTAATATAACAAAAGCCTAGTTAGTTTAATACCTTTTTTACAGGAGAGAGAAATCTTAAGATGCCCTGGGGGGGGTCTCTGAAAAATTACAAGTTAGTTCAAGGTCAAAAGGACTTATTTTCAGAAGTTTTCCCAAAATATCAAAAGTTTTGGACACTTGACAAAATAGGATCACAGGTCATTATGAAACAATACTTAATTACCTTTTTAACCAAAGTGAAAGAAAAGATTTTAAAGGCAGATCCAGGAAGTTACACAGTTGTGAGCAAAACTTAGCTCTTAATCGTGAGAAGACTTGGTTTTCTTAAGTAATCAAAGATCTGGTGATAAAGATGACAGGAAGCGCACGATTATTTTAGTAAAACAAAATCCTTGCTTTCTTAGGCAGATTAAAAAACCTGTCACAATCTTTTATCAGGAAGAGCCCACGGAAACCCTGTTCGCAGATGAAAGAAAATTAAGTTTCAGTTTTATCTAAGTACACTATGGATATTAAAGCTTATCTTTAAATCCTTATAATAGATTCAGTCCACTTTAGCTGCCTTAGGTACACAGGTTCTCTCTCTCACGCCCCAGCTTTCTATGTCCATTATTTTGTACTTGTTCTCCTCTTTGCAGTTTTGAAACAACTGGTTGTACTTCAGGACAAAGTCACTCTCTTTCCCGTAACAAACTCGTCTCCCTACCTCATGCCTTTTCTTAACTAAAAACACATCTTACTTTCCATGCACATAGAACTGTTTCCCTTACGATTTCTACAGTTTTAATTACATGTAATAATTAGAATTCCCAACCTTTGAAACCTTAATTTCTATTGAAAACTAAGAAGTAGGCAATTTGGAACTGCTACACACCAACATTAAGTAGACTGGCAAGTTTCTTAATACTTTTCATAATTTCTAGAAGCATATGCTTCTTCGTAGTACAGCTTTGCAATGTAGCACAAGATGTTCAGTAACAGGCCCAAATATGTTTAGTTTCTTTGTAATAAAAAGCCAAGAGCAGATAAAACTATATTCAGTAATGAACGTTTCAGTACTTTATCTTATTTGAAAATGGTCTAAATAGTGAATGAATTTCTATTATTTAACTTAGCAAAATTTTAAGGTTTCAAGTTATCAAAAAGATTTGGAAGCTATTTTAAAGAGGACATGTTATAAAACCTCGTAATTGTTTAAAAGTTCATTGCACTTACACCTATTTAATTCACTTGTTCTTAAAAACCATATTTAGATTACTCCTGAAAATTTCATGAGCCATTAAACAAAGTGATCCATCATCCTGTTTTCTTTTTTTTTAGTGTTTCTTTATCTTTATTGTTGAGAATATTACAGATGTCCCCTTTTTATCCCCACTGATCCCCTGCACCCTACATCCATCCCACCCCCAGGCTTTCCCCAACAAATGTCTGTGTCTGTGGGTTATGCTTATAAACATATGTTCTTTGATTCTGTTATTTTTCTTGCTGATGAATTTTGTAACAGGTAACACAAACCTCCTTAATGAATAAACCCTGGTTGTGTGTCTGCATTATATCCAATTCTGACAAATTTGAACACTTGTCTATTTTAATTAAACCAACTTAAACTATTATTTACTGAATGTTTCCCCAGATCATGTAGACTTAGAAAACATTTGAGTTAGTTTCCATATTTCTGAGAGTCTAGAAATACTTATTTCACGTAAGCGCACATTTTTAAGCCAATGAATACAGCTCTTTTCCAAATGTTGCCATACCATCTGGAGGTAAAACAATCTCACATATCTACAGCATGCATATACAGACATATATATATACGTACAAACAGAGACCTTGTGGCTACTGTTACAAAATTTTAGCCATGAATCAGGTATAATAATACATAACTCAATAGTTTATAAAAGAATGGTTAGATCCAAATTGTGTTAAGTTAATGGACTAAGTTAAGTTTACCTACTCAGATGGCTAAAACTTTTTTCCACCAATATTTGTGGAGTAGACAACAAGGTGTGTGTTTTTTTCTTTTGCCCAATTTCTAAATAGCTTTTTTCTTCTGATGAGAATCATCTTTTTAAAGTTTGCATTTCAAAGAGATGGCTCTCAGGTCCTAAAGAAGATGGGGGTAGAAAATTTGCATCTCAAAGGCAGAGAGGAAGTATCCAAGTTTTCTCCAAGGGGTATTGGTGTGTTTCCATTTATCAGATATTTAGTGTCATTACTCTTTAATTTTTTCCTCCTAAGTGCAGGACAATTCTGTTAGCAATGACCCAATCTTTTACAATGTCTACAAGCATTTTGAGATGAAGAGAGGAGGAGTTTTGGGGATTGGTAAGGAGAGGTGATGTTGTATTGCCTGTAGAACTGCATTTCTGGTTTGGTAAAGATTTGTAAGACAAATACAGTTGTTTCCAATTCCACAAACAATTGGGTGAGAGTGAATATCATCATGGGGCTGACCTGTCCATCCAAATACATTATTTTCAATTCGCTTCTTTATATCAGGGAGATGTCCATTCTAAGATGGAAATCAGAAGATTCCTATGTTCTGAAATGTCAGGGTCTAATGCAGTATGCCTTTGTAGAGTCTGTATAAAGCCTTCAAGAAAAGCCTTCAAATGCTCTTTTTGAGTGTATAAATTCAACCTTGGACCAACTCTCTTTAGGAGGGAAAGCCTCTATTATTGCCCAGCTGACCCATTTCCCGATTATTTGCAGGAGGATCTGGGAGATACTCTGGTCACCTGCTTCCTCTGTGAGGACGGTTCCCTAGAAGCTATCTGCTTATCTGACAACTACAGTACAATCGTGGGGGGGATCAACACCTCTTAGTGGCCAATCACAGCTCCTGTGAGTGGGGTTGTGAATGGCCACCGATCTTTCTCTTTTCTAAATCTCCTAGGATCTTCTGAAAGTGTAGGTAAAAAGAGCTCTGTAATTTCATCTTGTTGAGTGAGTCCCTAAGGCTGGATTGCCACACTCTTTCATGTCCTCTTTCCAATTTGATCATTCCATTAGGTACCAGGAAGACAAATGTTTAGAATGTGATCTCTCTAAAAAGTTTTTTTAACTATAAAAGATTTTCCAATTTAAAGGATCCATCATTAGCCATTGATAAGTAGGATCTTCAACGGTGTATTACTTTCAATATCAACTCAAACCAATAAGCCTTTTTATGACTTAACCATGGGCATGAGACATCCCCAAAGAGAGTGCAGAAGATGCAGTCCTCACAAGATCTGAAAGTTCACTCCCAGAGACAGGAAGGCCCCTCACAGACCGGGACCCCATAAGACAAACTGTCCTGCGAGCTGGCGCTATGGGACAAAGAGAATGCTGCTTAGCACGCTGTCTCTCAGATTCCCAGCCTATTCACTTGGCTGCCAGAGACGAGCCTATACTTGCATCTTCTGGCTGGCGGAGACCAGAGAGTATTCTTGAGCTGGTCAGAACGCCAAGCTCTTAAGACACAGGCAAAGACAAAAGGAAAGTTTCATCTGGCCTATGGTTTTCCTCCTCAGGACAAATGACACAAAAGACAGAGACAAAAGAAAACGTCTCAGGGAGGAAAGGGGTCAACAGAAAACAAGAATACAGTAAAATCCTTTCCAGAATCTCTGCACCCGAGGAACTAGTTCATACAGATATTTACTCCTGCTTGTCTAAGTTATGGAAAGGAACAGACAAGTGAACTTTCCATCCTCTCTCCACTGGGCTCTACAAGATGGGGAGAGCTGACTTTGGTAAGAATTCTTACCCTCAGTGCTCCAGGATCCTGTCGGCAGGCTCCAGAGCAAGAACGGAATCGCAGCAGGTCCCATCAGGAGCTGCCAAACTGTGAAGAAAAAGGTTTTTTCTCTTCCCTTCCAGGTTCCTGACTGAGACGCCACCCCTGTGTAATAAAAGATAGGTTAACAGGAGAAAAACAAGTTTAATAACATGTATCCCTGTGTTATGTACAGATATATGTACCCATACCTCCTGCATACGCGAGAGAGACCCAGGAAAATTGGGTAACTCCCCAAAAGGGCCAAAGCCATCCCCTTAAATACCTTCTTCAGCTAAAGACACAAGAAAGATGTTGGGGGCGGGAAAGGCCAGTTAAAGGAGGTTACCAGGAAAAGCACAGCAAACGAGGGGAGGGTTGTTTCGCAGATTTATTGGAAGCTTCTCCACTGATGAGAGTTTCCTGTGACTTAGAGTCACCCTCTTCCAGGTACGGAGAGGCAGACACCTTTACACATGCGGTTTCTCTTAAAATGTAAACTTCCCTATGAAAGGTGAACTTCTACTGGGTTTTCAGGGCTTTTCCCGTGTTTGCTGTTTCTTAAAAATAATCAGCTCAAGAAAGCCTTCTGCCAAAGAGGCATATCTTAGGGGGGCGTATTCTGCCCCCCTGCACTTTCCCTTTCAGGGCAGGTCTGTGCTCGTTCATCACGTTACCTTGGAATCCCCTGAACAGCTGGCTCAGAAAAGCAGAAGCAGAAGCAGAATCGCCTGGAAAGTGCTTCAAGCTCAAGGCCCAAGACGGTTTCGTTGCTGCTTTTTACTTGAAGGTGTGCACACATATACAGACACGCGCGCGCATCACGTAGGGATTTAAGGCATGACACGTCTCACCCCCAGCCGGCCTACAAGCTGTCCCAGGTTGGCTGGGCGCGCTGGGCAAGTGGGCCGGCGCCCGGGAGCTGTGCTCAGCCCCCTGCCAGCCTGTTGGACAGGCGGCTCCCATCCTGCTGGAACACTGCCGAGTGCAAAGCGGTTCAAGACGCGCCTCAGTGACAGGAGACAGGGGTTATGCTGACAGCTAGAGATTCTACCACGGCGACATTAAGCTTTATAAACTTTCACTCAAGAAATGCATGCAAAAGCAACGGTTTTTGTGGAACCTGAGAAACTGATGTTAGAATTTTATCTGGAATAGTAAAGGTCCAGAAATAGCCAGAAAAATTTGCACAAGAGAACAAAGAGACAGGGAAGGAGCTCTTAAGGATATCGAGAAACATAACAAACGAGAAGCGAGACCACCTTGGGAAGGGGGGCACCATGCACTAACCATCACGAACTGCTTCTGATCTTCCAATCAACAGGAAAAGGGCTCAAGAGAATCAGTAATGAGGGCAATTAAAAAATGTGGGATTTAAAAAAATGTAAAGCACTTTCTAGCATTAAGTTATTGTTATTTTTAACTTAGCTTTGGCTGACAAAACATACAAGATGATGGCCTTTAACCACTTCTAGTTGCAGGAGGGCTGTGGGATAAATCATAACAAAAGTTAGTGAAGTATTTTCTGAAGTAAGGAAAAGGCTGACATCTCCAATCAAAGGTGAATTAATGATTTCTGTCAATATTAATTCTGCAAGTAGAAAATTCTCTCCTAGCCCTTCTTTCAAAAGATATTCATTACTTACTGCAGAATTGAGCCATTTGAAGTCTTCTGAGACTGAAAGGCAGTCTTGATGCTTAAGAATTTAGCAAGTTTTCCCACTCAAGCTCTTAGTCAGCAACAATCATGATGGCCTGGAATGCTGTCGGCTGGCTTTGACTGAAAAATCAGGAGCTTGGCAATCTGTTAGTTATCCACACTTACTCGGGCCCCAAAGAGGGTGGAGTTCAGAGAAGCGAGAAAAGGCTTATTGGTAATGTTTCTAGTTCAACCAGTTAACAAAAAACAGAGATGAACTGAAAATCAGAAATCTTTATTTGACTTAATTTATTTGAAAAAGATATACATAATTAAACTGGGCAATCATATGACCAAGCAATTTAATTCTACCAATAAAGAGCAAGAAATAATTATTGTTTAGAAAAGTTATCAGTGAGCATAGCCAACCAATTTTCAGGGGGGGAAAAAGACTAAAGTGAATTTCAGGAGGAAGAACTTCACTCTAAACATTTGTGTTTATAAATTATCAGAATACACAGAAGCAATGCAGAGGCTATGCAACAGGCAGCTGGGCCAGGAGCCCACATTAAAGAGATAAGGAACACAAAGGTGGAGAAATATTGCAGTGATACAGAAATAGATATTTAAAAAACTAATTATCATCAAAGACCATATTTTTACCAAAGAATAAGCATTCCAAAGAAGCACTATTTGGTCAATACAAAAACCAGTAAGAAAGTATTTTTAAAGTGCACATTCCCTGAAAAATTCATTTTTATATGTACTATACATATTCACATACAGAGACGATCATTTTTAAAAGTCTGTGACAATCTATCTGACCTTGCAACAAGCCCCAGACACAATTTCTAGCAGTTTGTGAGGGTGGCTATGAAATGATTATCATTGAGAACATTTCAATGTAATCTGCACTTTCACTTGATGTTTTTCAGTCCCTAAGTCGGTAACTTTTGGGTAGCCAATGGCATGCTGGTGGTATGAGAACATAATAAAAAATGTTGGGGTTTTCCAACATGTTCTATTTTAAGTACAGTTCTGATTATTAGACATTATACCACTCTCACAGGGGTTCTTGTTACAAGGACACCACAGGAGAAACGCATTACTAAGGTATCGGCAATACTAAATGAATGGTGTTCAGCGACAGGGATGTTCAGGTTGGAAGATGTCTATCATAGCAGGCGTTAAACTATACTGCAAATCAGTGTGTATTTGTATATAGTAAAAAAATTTTAAGTATACTCATATAGACTATAAAAGTGGAAGTTACACTTCTCACGTAGCTCTTTGGGTAACCAAAATTATTTATTTATTTTTTTAAATGAAATACTTTTAAAAAAGAACTAATCTGTAATTCTAAAGTAAGACTTTAAAATACGATAATTTTTTTTTTTTTTTTTTTTACAAAAGGAGGAAATAAAGTAAAAAAGGTTTCAAGTAAAGAAACATGAAGGAGGTTGGTAGTACAGTAAGACTGTCCTACTTTGGGCACATCACGAGAAGGCAGGGTTCTTTGGAAAGATGATGCTGGGGAAAGAAAGGCAGCAGGAAATGAGCAGATGTGAGGTGGGTTGACTCCTCCAGGAAGCCCCAGGCGGGAGCCTTCCCGAGCTGAGCAGGGCTGCTGAGGACAGGACACTGTGGCCATCACTCATTCATAGAGTCACCGGGAGTCAGAGCGGACTCAAGAGCGAGCAACACGCACGTAAGATCCAGCATCTTCTCAGCACACGGGCTGACCTGCTTTCAGCACGGCCCTGAAGCCTGTACTGCTTTACACCAGCAGTGGCAGAAAGGAAAGTGTGGGGGGAAAGTCTGCGCCCATAGCTGTATTGGCCAATTATAAAAAATATAAACAAGAATCGTAAAAAGTTTAACTAATTAATTTGATTAGGTTACCATTAGCGGGAAGGGATCATTTCAAAGGCTTGAGCAGGAGGGTGAACGGTTCCCTGGAGAGTATGTAAGGGAGCTATCAGTGATAACAGGGTAGCACCGAAGAAAATCAGAGTTAGTATCTTTCGTTTTGAACGTTGCATAAGGAATGCAAGTTATCTACATTTCTACTTGAATCCTACAGAAATGAGGAAATAAAATGATCTTCAGCTAAACTGCATTGGCATTTTTATAGCACCCTCCAGTGAATCAATGTTTTGGCCCCACAAGAATATACCCTGTGCATAAGCTCCCTATTTTTAAGAGCCTCAGCTACCTGTGTGATGACTCAGACAGAAGGCAGATGAAGCAAACTCAGCTTACTTATAAGAACTTCTGTCCCCAGTCCTAGTAAAATGCTTAGTGGGAAAGAGGTTGAAACACATCAAGTTAAATGCTATCCTGTGGCCTTTTTTGGGTGCTGTCTGTGAACTGAACTTTTCTATGCCTTTTCTGGTCCCACTGATGCCTGATTTTAGTGGGTCCTGATACCCGCCGCGAAGGAAAACACTTTATAAACCATAACAACAGCTACCCTGTCTTCTCATTCGCGCGAAAAAGACGTGCTCACACCCGCAGACTCCCTGGGCGGTGGGTCTCCCGCCCCATCTAAGGTCAGACGCTACACAATCCGAATGTTCCAACGATCACTGGCGGGCCCACGCCTCCTACAGCAATGGCTTCCAAGGTTTTCAGTTTTGCTTTTTTCTAAACTGCAATTCACAATAGGAAATACGATTTTATATTGTGACCCAGTACACACAGTATAGAGTATTTAACTGAAACAATATTTCAGGAAACAATGTTCGGTCTTGATACTGCACTGCTCTTATTTTCTTTTCTATCCCATTTTTAAAATATACTAGGTCTTGAACTGTTAAACTGATTTCATGGACTACTAATGGATTCAGACTTACAGTTTGAAGCACAGTCTTTTAACCAGATAGAAATAGAATACTATTTATAGGATATTTCCATAGATACATACATATTCATGGAGATAATATTACTGCTACTTCCATTAGAAAAAAAGAGAAACAATTATAATAGAAAAAGTTAAGAAAATTTTCTTACTTGAGGCCACAGGATAGTTGGAATGGACTAGGACTGTGGGGGAGAGAGGGACAGGGAGGGACTGCATGCAGCTGGTAATGATTATTTAGGGACCAGAAAATAACTCAGTTGTGCTAAACTTAGGATGAGAAAAACCCCACAGTCTTGCTGACGCTCAGGAAGCAGCAACTGATACACACACTGAAATGGGGGAGCCTTTGGAGAAGGGCACATGTTCTTCGGTTCGGAGAGTATTTTGCAAAGGTGAGGAAATCACAAGCTTCTTTTTATACCAGAAATCCAAGTTGCTGTTACTAATGACCATAGCTTTCTGGAGGAGAGCTGGCAAGAAACAGACACACTGCCTTGGGTTTCGCACAACACTCATGAGCCAGAATATATAGCTAACAAGTAATACAAAGAAAGAAATGACGTAATACTCAGGACCTCGTTCCATAGCAACTACCAAACAAGCTTAAAGTTCTCAAACGGAAAGCCATTAAATGTAGTAAAACAGAATTCAGGGCAGACTGCTTTCAAATTAAGAAGATTACGGCCTCGATAATATTTAAGAAGAAAGAACACAGAATCGAACACATAATTGCAAAGTGTTCAAAACCCTAAAAAGACTGATGCGTCTGATCTACTGTCTCGAAGACAATCTTCTAAGACAACTGAAAAACTACTGCTCTTGACATTCTGGGTCTTTCTACTTAAGAAACAGAAGAAGTGGCAAGAGGTATTGACAGGTAGATGAATGGTAGAGAAAAAATAAGAATAGACATTTCTAGGTTCTTATTGGTGAGGGAAGAGGAAGGAGAGGCACAGGAGCTCTGCCTGCGTAGCAGTTAAAACACCCACTGCTGCTGGCTCCAGGGGACACCAGAACAATCTCTCTGCCATCCTTCAGGCTTTTGCCCTTTGCCAGGGGACACCCACGGAGTCACGGGCCTGTATTTTTTTCTGAGAATAAAATGAAACTGGAGTAGGTAATGAGGTCCTTAACGGCCAATGGTACTGAATGGGACTCCAGTAAAGCAACATTTTGGACAAGGGCGCCCTGCTGAGTTGTCTGTCTACCTCTGCTTCTAGGTTTCACTCCAATGCAGGTAACGCTGGAAGTGCTCAGCAACAGAGAAAATGTGTTCCTCTGAGCAAAGGTCACGAAGGGAGCACACAGGATCATGTGATTTGGAATCTGTCTTCTTTCGATTCAATTTATGTTCAGCAAAAAAACACAACATTTTGGGGGAAACGACTGACAATAAACAATGTGTTTTTATAATCAAAGGACAATCAATAGTATTGAGTAGCAGGATTTGGTCAGGAAGAAACATAATTACAGTCTGGCATGCTGTTTATTTTAGCTTTTACAACAAAGCAAGGGTTTGAGGAACCCTTTCACAACTATTTATTATACAGTCTCCAATCCCAAAAAGAGTTTGTAACAATTTCATGGCACATACAACATGCATCAAATACTCTGTATTATTTAATACCTAAGACACTGCTTCATTCCCTTCACGGTTCTCAGTCATACACTCGTCTCCTTTCACTTGAGAAAGCCCATGAATATTAAGGTTTCTGAACAAAAAACCAAGGAAAAAAACCCATGGTCTTATTTTTACTAATGATTTCTGTTCTGATGCACTTTACATTTAATAGAATGATTCTCATTTGAATAACTGTAGAAAAAGCAAACTGGAAATTCTCAATCTGTTACCAACAGGACAGGCTACTGGGTTAGACTTCGGGGTAGAGACACTGGCTGTGAGAGGCGCTCTCTGCTCTGAAGCATAACTCCTATTGAAGAAGGTGGAGGTTTTGTTTATTTCATATTACCAGTGAGTGGAAAGTTGGTATTGCTAAGGCTTCAGGAATTTCCCTTTAAAGTTGGCAATCTATTAAAAACATGAGCTGGTTAAGCCAAGTAGATGCCATGGAGACGGCCTGAGGAGCTATTGCTAAGGCTTCAGAGTTCTGAGACGGGCTCTCTCCTTTGGGGTACAAACACTCACTCTTCAAGCCTTTCTTACGATGAGGCTTGAAAGGGTATTGTTCAATCTCTATTATATTATATATAAAAAGATTGTTTTTTATATTCATGCTGTGCATTTGAAGTATAGTTCAAACCTATCCTTTATAAAAATAAGGAAAATAATATCAAAATATTTCTGTAAAAAAGAACTTCATGTTTCTAAAGAAATCACCACTAAAATTCTCTTGATACCACAGAGGCAATGTTTGATTTGACCACTGATTGATCACTCCCATCACTTATTCAGGGAGTTGGAAGTGAGCACGAGAGAAGTTCAAAGTGTAAACTAGGAACATTAAACCTCGCTCCATATGAAAGCTAAACATGGGCAATATCTCCACCACTGCAGAAATCACCTGGAGCAAATATTTAAGATTTATAAAAGAAACGTTTCTCTTTTAAAATCATTAGAATTTTAACCCGATGCATGATTCAAGTTAGAAAACCAGATGGAGCCCCAAAGAGTTGAAATATTTTAATCAATAGCTGTTTTACCTGATTCTAACTGATACATATATACATATATTTGCACTTGAAATTACTTCTGTACTATTCTTCCCCAACGGGTTCTGGAAGGTCCGAGGTGGAAGCTGCGACGATTAATCACTGTGTCTTCCGGCAGTGCTCCCTCCATCAGAGGCTCGGGGAAGGTTCTCTGGCTTCTTCTAGCTTTGTGAGGATCCACTGTTGTGAGGAAATAAACCAATATTTGCTTACATCTATGGACTTGCAATGAAACTCAAAATGCAATGAATGGAAATGTAGACGTAGGCCTTCCAGTTTAGTCAGGTGCCCAATCACAGGCAACCATCCAATTCATCCTGGTAACAGATCACTCACTCACTTAAATGGCCCAGGCGGTCAGGTCAGTGGTACTGAGTTTTATCTAACAGTGAGAATGATGTTTTTCTAAGGTCACTGAACTTGAATGTTCACCTTCAGAATAAGAAAATTAAAATGAACCATCCTGAGAGGAAGGGTAATTTGGCAGCTGGACTGAATATTATATATAAATTCAGTGTGAAAATTACCTACACAAAATTCCTTCCAATCTATGCCAATTCTATATCACAAACCTTCATGACTCCATATACAGGGTTCTACTGACTGGGTAGGAATAATTATATATTCTACAGTGGGTAGGAGTAGCATAGCAACATTCATGAGCATTTTAGGTATTCTCATAATATAGTATTTTCTATTTTGAAAAGATCTGAAGTCACAAACATAAAATGCAAATCTTTCTATCAATAATGTCTATTGTCATTGGGCTTGTGTGACAGATAAAAGCCTTAGAGGTGACCCTGGGGTTATCCCATTGTGAAACACGTGGGCTGAGATATCTGTGCTTCTTTAGCTTAAGCAGCAGCTAGGGGAACAGCTCTAGGGGAAGGAGAGAGAGAATAGAGCTCAGTAGCCCTCTCTGGGTGCTTCTGGCAGAGCAAGAGGATTAAGAACAAACCTTCTGGGATAAAATAACATTGTATGGAGATTACATGGAAGGTTTATTACAGAGAAGCTGAAATAGGCTGCGGTGTCCTTCAGCAGCACAAAAGGAGATGGCCTGAAAGTCACGCTATTATCTTGCTCCAGGCTGCCCCCTGCTCCAGGCAACAAGCGTGCTGAGGCTCTAGTCACTTCCTTCCTTTTTCTTTGCAACTTGTCTCCCTTTCAGTTCTCTGCTCTTAGGATGCCAGTGTTGCCTTATAGCACGACATCTGGGTAGAACATCGCACAGATGTGGGCAATGGTCCGAGGTTCCTGGTTTGGGGTCCACATGTGACAAGTGAACTGGTAAGTAGTCATATCCAGCGAGGACAGATACAGCATGAAGGCGGGAGGCCCAGGGAGTCAGTAAAAGAGCCTTGTGTTCTTATGACAAGTTTTATGACACAGCGAGTACAATTCAGCATCAGAAGCAGCGTCCTAGCTGTGATTAACCGGGTAATCAGTTGTAACTCTTCCCTTTCTTGACAGCACACATCACTGTAGCTGCCATAACCTCTAAAGTATGCATAGTGCTTTTCAGTTCACATCATTCATATTTTAAGGCAACTGAGGTTAAATGACTTCCCCAAGGTCCTATGGTCAAGAAGGAACAGAATCTATATTCAAACCCAGATTTTTCTTACTATAGGCTTGGCTCCTTCCCTTATGTGCCAGCCTATAGTAACTTTTTAAAAATCACCAGAGCTACACAGCAGAGAAGTCTACAATGTGAGGCCATCCTTTCCCTGCTAGAGATGATAGGTTAACATTAGAATGAAATAGTTTTTGTCTGACTTTTTAAAAAAGCATTTAAAATCAGATGGAGCCATTTGATATGAAAAACAATCTAATGTGTTGAATTCAATCTAATGAAAAGTAGTTTCGGGGAAATATTATCTAGTTACATATATTAAAACTGTCAAAGCACAAGAACATAATTAAAAACAAACAAAACTTGTCTACCTTAAAAAACAGTCCAACTTTCAAGACTCTGAAAAGCAAAGCTGTATCTGTTGATGTGAAAGATTCATTATATTTACCTTAGCATCCTCTGGGGTCTTGAAGTTAATTATTTTTCCAAACTCTTTGGCATGGAATACAGACTTCACCCGTTCCTATAAACAGAATAAGTGACTTCATTAAAATGAAAATCCAGTTGTAGAAATATGATAAAGAAGTGGCGGATATCGGTGCTTAAATCGTCCATTTTACACAAATCATACACCTTAAAAAAGCCAAGGATGAGAAACCAAGAAGAACCAAATACAAATGGAAAAGAAAAAAAAAGACTGAACACTAACACATCTGTTATCACTAAATCTAAGTTAAAAAACTTTAGGTGAGATTTCCTAGCTAAAGCCATAAAGGGTTTACACAGGGGACAGGAAGGAGGTAAACTTGGGAGAAGTGCCACTGCTTTTCCCTCCAAAAAACTGCTCAGGCAGTTCTTGATATCCGGCCATGGAATGATGGTCTCAGCTCAAAAATACGCACATGTGTGCACATACATACACACACACACACGTGTTTATGGGGCTGATACACACACATACATCTATATATAAAACTTCTAACATTTTAAACCACTGAACAAGAACGTAGCTTCAGGATCAAAGAAATCAGGGTGGGCCCTGTCTTCCACTTTTGATACTTCTTCAGTGTCCTGTTCAGTGTTTGTGGGGAGAACTGTCTAAAGTGGATACCAAACAGAGAGACAACAGGAAGGCTGAATTCCTGAGGAGGAGGGCGGTGTTCACTGCTGTTGACTATGGGCAGGGTTGCAGAAGCAGCAACGTGGAGGGTTTTACTAGTCTAACAATCCCTGTGATTGCAATATCCATGCAAAAACAGGCTCCAGGAGAAATCAGATTCTTGAATTTTTTATGAAGGATGGCTGCTAATACAATGTCTCAAGAATAGGTAGAAGGGGAAGAAATCAAGGAGATAAGAAGTGTATCCTTGGAGAGAGAAAAAATATGAAGAAAAAAAAAGGCAGGAAAGCAGTACAGGCTAGACCAGAAGCTAACAGCCACTATCCCTTATTTCACAGGTTGGGCACAGGGCCTTTCATTTTCTGATTGAATTAGAGAAATTCTCAATGGGAAAAGTTGCTCCAACATCCCCAGGAACTGATATCCAGCCCTCTCCCCATGTCTCTGGACTGAGTGTTAAGGTTGGAGGAATGCTACTCACTGGTTAGCACGGGTCTGTGGCAGTTTTATTCTGGAGGCCAGCCCAGAAGACACCTACCTGCTGTCTGTCTGCCTGCGTCCAATGTCTCTTACTCCAGTGACAACTTTGTGCTCTCCTCTGGGTAACTATTTCTCACCTTCTCTCACTCCAATACTTCAGATAGAGCTGACCCTTCCTTCTTGGTAGCACCACGGTGACCCCTGCCCCCCAGACCAAAGAGATTGATTCAGGGATAAGCAAGTGACCAAAGGTGGCCCAGTGAGCAACTTTCATTCTGCTGAGCCACCAGGATGTAAACCTGGGACTCCTGCTGGCCATCCTGTCACCAAAGGACAGCCTGCTTGAGAATGAAGCCAACACTGGAGAAAGCAGAACCTGGAGATGGGGGGGGGGAGGTGAAATGGAGAAGGGAGGAGAGGAAGGGGGGAGGGGAATAATTGCTGATGACATCATTTGAGCATACCTAAGTTACAAGATGTGGACTTACAGACTTTTCAGTTACATGAGTCAATTAAATCCTTCATAGATAACAAAGAAAAAACATACTTGGGTTAAGTCTCAATATTTCCTAATACAGTCAGTGCCCAAGTGGCCCTACACATAGGTATCTGGTCAAATACCTTGAGGCCAAATACATTATCTTTTATCACATATACCTACTGTATTGCTGTACCTGGAATACCCAGTGCAATCTGCAATCGCTACAACTAAGGTTGGACAGTGAGTCCCTACTGATTCACCAAATGACTAGAACTTCACTGTATTTTGTATCAACATCCAAGTAGCATGCACTGTGCTAGCTGCTGGTAATCAAAACAGAGAACCTGTCTCTGCCTTCAAGATTATACCTGAGCTGGGAAGATAAGAGCATCTATACAAAGAGAAGGAACTACCAACTGTCAGCTGTTATTTTCAAGTGTCCTGTTGTGAGATTTTCCAGGAAAAACATTCCATAGGGCGCTGCTAGAGATTCTGAGGTATACAAGAGGCTTTCTCATTTAGCCCCGCGACAGCAGTGAGGTCAGGTTCTCTTACTGAATATAAAATAAGGACCCGGGAATGCGGCTGTTGAGGTAAAAGCACATAAAGGAGCATATTTTTTCTTGGCCTCCCTCTTTTTTCTTTAAACCTGCGTAAGACAGCAGGTATAAAGGCAAATGATAGGAAGATAAAGCAACATCTATAAAAGAGAGGAAACTTACAAAAGTAAAGTTTTTCAACGTGTTCTTTTCAGTGGCCAGTTAAAAAAAAATCTATTCAACGTACCTTTGCTTCAATGCGCAATCTTCTCCCATGAACAATGAATGGCTCTTTGGTAAATTCATCAAAATTGTACTGCCACTCACATGTAAGCTGTCCAAATGTTCCTTTTGTTACAAACAATACACCACTGCCAAAAAAAAAAAAAAAAAAATCCAGGCACTTATATCCAACAATATAATAATATCAGGAACACATTCTTTGCAAGAGCACACAGAACATTCACCAAGACTATATTCTGGGTCATAAAAACCTTAATGAATGTAAAAGAACTGAAATCTTACAAAGTCTGTTCTCAGATCATAATAAAATTAAGTTAGAAACCAACAATAGAAAAATAATATTTTTAAATGCTTGAGAATTAGCATACGTCTAAATAATCCACAGGTCAAAGAATCTCAAAAGAAATTAGAAAACATTCTGGACTGAATGAAAATGAAAATAGACCATAACCAAATTTATGGGCTGCAGCTTAAGCAATGTTAGTGGGAAATTTTTAGCACAACATACTTATATTAGAAAAAATAAAGTAGATGTAAAGTCAAATATATAAGGTACTTTACAAGAAATAAGAAAAAATTGCAGAACCTATTACTGACCAGTATTTTGGGAAACTTTTGTGCCATTAATACTTTAGAATAAATGCTTTCATTACTAAGGCTCCACATAATATGTATACCAACCTACAACAGAAACAGGCTTTTAAAATTAATTCTTGTTTTCCCCCATTTTGAGGGGAAAATAACACGATGCAAATACACTCTATAATAATTCTATTTAATTCTCCCTTCAAAGGCCTTTCTTCCCCAATTCTTCCTTCTGGTTGAGACATCAACTGTAGGTACAACAGAGGTTTTTTTAAGATATATGTTAAGGAATTGAGTTAAAGAAAAGGCAGGCTCCTGGCTGGATGGAAGAGAAAACTAATGAGGACTTACAGGCCTCTCCTCAGTCTTCTGCCTCTGATCCGCTTTCACCAGCCCTGGATCACAGGGGCTGTGGAACAAACCCACTGGTCCCCTAGTACGTCTCAAGCACGTGGACATTCAAAGTCAGGCTAATCTTATAGCAGGTACCTAGAATCCCTCTCCTGATTCAAAGACGCTTTTATGCTCAAATATGAAACTTGGGAAGAAAGGAAATCCTGAGAATATTACTTTCCAATCAATTGCAACTAACTCCCTTCCTTTACTCTGTCAAGATTTATGTGACCTCATTGAAAAAGTTCTATATCAGAAAGAAGGTAATTTTTTAAATGTTGCAAGATTTGTAAACTAATACATTGCAGCTGACTCTTGTTTAACACTGATGCATCCCTATGCAGTGGCAATGAGGGAGAGAAAGGGTTAATAAAAACAGGATTGAAAATTGCTGTGAACAAAGTAACTGCTGAAGTATTGCTTTAGAAACAATTCCGATGAAAATTACAGGAAGAGGACCAGAGTTAGCAGAGTTAACAACTGCTTCACTTCGTGAGTGGCTGTCAGTTAACCCCTTATCAAATTACATCAGAGAAAGAAACTTACCTTTTGGTTATCATTAACATATCTGTTTTATTGATCATGACATGGGTGAAATATTTGCATTTTGCAAATCTTCCATTTTCCATGACCTAAAAAAAATGAGAGAGAAAATCAGTAATTATTCCAATTGTAATGTAAGTAATCCCTTATGATCTTCTAAAGCTATTTCTCAATGGGGTTAAGTCATTAACATATTTACATAGTAAATACATCATCAGAAAACTGAATGTTCACAAAGTAATTGCTGCTTCCTTTTTAAAAGCACCTATCTGCACTGCTTTACTCAAGATTATTCAATTGCAAGCTATACCAATCTAATGCTGGATTTTTATAAGATATTGTTTCTACCTTACCGAATCTACATTGAGGCAGTAAGTTTACTATTAAACCATCATATTCATTTTATCTTGGGAAATATATCAGTATTTGATCACATCTGTACAAAAACACATGTAAACACATTAAACATGTATTACATAAATTACTATTAGCCTCTTCCCTGGAATTTCCATACTTGCCTTACAACTATGCTTTTCTTTGTCAATCTCACAACTCATTCAAAAATAAGGAACAAAGTATTTCTGGACAAAGAGGGAACCCCAGGACCTAATTAACCTACACAGTGGCCTTTAAGTATATTTTCAAGAATACACTTGAAACACTGTCTATCCACAACATTGTCAGCAATCCTCTGTCCCAGGATATATAAAGATAACTATATAAACAAGAGACTTAATCATTTTTAATTCTGCTTCTAAACACCACTATTTTCTCTGAGGATGAAGTTACTTTGGCTATTTAAAATATATAATAGGCCAGACTACTATTTTTTAAAGACTAGCAATGTAATTGTGACTAAGAACCCTCAAAAAGAGGTATGTTGAGAATTTGGCCGAAATGTTAGATCTCTTGAAGAAATCCCAAAATATATAAAGACTTTAGAAAATTATGTTCCATGAAGCCATCTCTCTCTCTATATATAATTATTTAGCCTAGAAGAAAGGTAATGAGTGACTTCTTAATAATCTTGGTAGAGAAGCTGGATAGAATAGTCTTCATTTCTATTGGAGACAAGTTAAAACAACAAAAAAACAACGCCAACAGCAGGGGGAGTCGTACAAATTAATTGCATGGGAGAATTTTCTAACTTCGAAGATTATAATATTGAGGAAAGAGAATCTTTACTATTTCCTGCAGTAGGTAGGACAAGTAAACACAAATTTCTTGAATTATAAATGAAAAAGGGACATAACCACAGAGTTAGAAGAAATAAGAATTATTAGATAGCAAATTATGTAAATAAATTTGAAAACAGCTCGGTGTTGGTAGACTTTATATACAGACATATCATAGAAGGAATACAGATTCCAGAAACTGACCAAAATGCACATAGGACTTTATAAAATCCTATATATACAAATATAGGAATTTATGAAATCAAAACAGCATTTCAAATTCCTGAACAAAAGCGTGTATTATCCAAAGCTGGTGTTTCAGGCAGCCAGCTGGCTAAAATCCCTACCTCTCTCTATACCAAATTAATTCCACGTGGATCACTTACTTAAGTATGTAAATACTACTACAGGGGTACTAAAAAGTAACATTTTAATAATCTTAAAGTGGGAAAGGCTTAAATATAGAATACAAAGTCCATAAAATTTAATGTAAAAAATTTCCTAAATACATGAAAATTAAATACTATTAAATGGCAAAATAATAAGCAAATAAACAGAAATAAAATAACACAAAAACCAAAGAATGTCTGGGAAACGTTTGTCAATACAGAGTTACAGAGCTAATTTCATAACAGGGAATTCTAGGAATATGAATAAACCAATATAAAAAAATGAGTAATAGGAGAATGTCTAAAATTTATGAACAGGTAGTTCAGCAAAACACAAACAAAATCTGACCCATAAATATATGAGAAAATCTTCAAGTTAATTCAAAATCAAGAAAATGCAAATCAATTAAATGTACCCTTTGAGTCTACAATTCCACTGCCAGGATTTATCTTATGTAAAAGTATCTCAAGACATACATATAAAAATCTTCATGATAATATTGCGTTAAAAGCAAAAAATGTAAATTAATAAGGGACTATTTGAGTAAATTATAGTACAGCCATATAATGGGACAGGAGAAAGAAAAAGGTAGGCATGTATACAGACACAGAAAAATACGTTCTCTTGTGAAATTACTGAGAATGAATGGGGGAAACACATAAATGTATACTCACTTATATATGCACAGAAAATTTCTGGAGGGTTGGTAGTAACACACCAATCTGCTCATTGCACTTATCTCTGGGAGGTGGAAGTGAAGCTTTATTTTCAACTTTACATTCTTTTGTTTCAGTTTTGTGGTATTTGAAAAGAAGTTAGCTTAAAAGTACTTACTTTTTGTTTTCTACGGCCAAGTTTTAAAATCAAGACTACAAATGATCTCCAGAATATCAACTGCTACTGGAGTCAAGAGTCCCTATACCCCATTAATAGATCAAAACCTTTAAATAACTTAAAAGCTATGGTTGAACTCTAACCTCAGTATCCAGCTTCTGTTTCAACATTGTTAAGTTTGGGCATTGCAGTTGAGCCTGTCTCTCATCGCTTTCCACTCTTCAGACCCAACTTAAATAAAATTTATCCTGTGCATATAAGCAATTAAACCAATTTCAATAGTCAGAATAGCATCTAGTATAAATAAAAGCTAAAGAAAAACACACACCAAAAAAGTCACTCATGTAATGTTTTTTGGAGTTCATAAAAAAAACATTAGCTACTACACTTGAAAAATGAATGGACATTGTAATCCAGTCTACTCTGAAAGATAAAACGAACTATACTCTGTTATCAGAATGAATAAACAGGGTGTTCCCCTCCAAAAATGTATACATACTGTAAGAGCTTATAGCTCAATTTTGCAAATGAAATATATTTTAATAAACACTGCCTTTATAATTATTCAAAGTATGTGTATATATTTTGGGGGGACACCTTATATTTGAATAAATGTCAAAGATAACTCCTTATACAGGAAAATTTTGCTGGTCAGTCTCCATTACAAATGTGAATATGGAAGAACAGCACTATAAGCAGAAGCTAAAACTTGGGAACTAGATCGATCCCAGAGAAGCCTGGGAGAGATGGGAGAGAACGTGATACATCAGCCATCAGCTCCCGCCCTGCTGCAGAGTCTACAAACACCGGGCTTTGGTAACAATCTCCTGACTAAGTTCCTCGCATACGGAGCTTTGTACTGCTTAGAATGTCATTATATATTATTTTATGGGAAACAAAACAATAGAATTTTCCACCTGAAGGAATGTTATTGTACATCCAAACCAGTCTCTTACTTTTACCCCTGCAGAAATCGAGGATTGTGGTTTTGTTTTCATATATCTTTATTGATTTCAGAGGGAGAAGGGGAGAGAGACAGAAACATCAGCGATGAGAGAGTCGTCAGTGATCGGCTGCCTCCTGCACGCCCCCCGACCGGGAATCGAGCGGCAGTCTCCTGGATCCTAGGCTGAGGCCCAACCCGAGCCACGCCGGCCAGGCCAGGTGAGAGCTTTATCCATCTAATCTTCACAACAACCTTGTGCAGTTCAGTTACATTACAGTTAACTGACTTGCTCGGGGTCATACTGTCAGTTGCAAAAGTGGGCTCAGAAAAGTGGTTTATTTCTAATTCCAGTGCTTTTCCCTATACCATGAAGTCTCCTCTTATGTCAGTCATATGTTTCCCACAGTATCCACAAAATACCTTCAGTATTCCTGGATGCTGGATTTGCTGAGGCAGTCTGCTAAAGCAGCTCAGGCTGGCTGTTTTTGTTTGTTTGAGGTTAAAAGAATCCAAATAGTTCAGTGTTAATATGCTACCTTTCTTCATCCCAAACACATGTTACGTATGAATGTCTCTACTAAAACAATTTGTGATGCCCTTTAAAATAAATGAACTAGCAAAACCAGGGCTAGGAATCACTATGTAGAGCCTTTGCATAAAGACCAAGATTTGGCTGAACTATCAAATGATTTGACTGAAGTATTTAGTACTAGCCAGTACTTTAGATATGTTAGCCTCATTTAACATGCTGTAATGTTAAAGAAAAAACAACCTTTTATTTATAAAAAGTATATATGAATTACCTATCATTGTTTAAGAATGTTCTTAAAAAAATAAACAGAGAAACACAAAGGTAAATGCATTCATTACATATAGCTGCCAGAATCGGTAGATAACAATGAAAATGTATGGTTGATGCTAAAAGAGTCCCTTTTGCATTAGAAAAGATGAGTATGCGAACCTTAGTTTATTAGATATAAGTAAATCCAAACCAAACTGATCACAAACTTAGAAACACACAGAAAGTAGAAACCTGAAAGACAGTGGTGTCAGGGTTACCCTCGGCTAATATCTGTATTTCCTGTCAAATATGTCCCAATACCTTAGAAGCAGGACACAAGCTAGAAACTACCGTGCAGAAAACATAGCTAACTCTCAAATCATACAAATGCTATGAGGTAACAGGGTTCTGTAACAAAAATATTTCTGGGGGGGGGGGAAGTAAAATATGAATAGCTACATATTAGGAACAAATCACTAACACGAAAGGCATGAAACCCCCCAAATTATCCAGTTGTCCCTCGGTATCCACAAGGGATTAGCTCTGGGGCTCCCCACCCCCACACACATCAATACCAAAATCTGGCAATGCTCAAATCCCTTAGTTGGGCCTCCATATCTGTGGGTTCCACATCCTCAGATTCAATTTGATATGTGGTCAGTGGAACGAGCAGATATGAAGGGCTCACTCTAAAGTGCTAATATTAGTGGGAAATATATTTAATAAAATTGGATAAAGAAGAACACATAGTTTTGCTAAAAACAAAAACAAAATTTGATTACTATTTAAATTTTTTAAAGGTCATGGGAGCTAGAAGAAAAATGAAATTCATCTAGATGAAAGATAAAGAATGCTATCAAGCAAGAAAAACTGCTAGACAACAAATAAATGGTTTTATAGATTGGCTAATTTGAATATTTAGGAGATGATGGAAAAAGGGAAAAGGTTTAGGAACAGATTATACCAAAAAATTAAACTTATTAAAAACAACAAAATTTATATGCATATATGCATAACCCATGGACATAGACAATAGTGTGGTAAAGGACTAGGTTAGGGGGTAGAAAAGGTCAATGGGGAGGGGGAAGGGACATCTGTAATACTTTCAATAATAAAGATAAATTTAAAAAAATAAAAACAACAAAGTTCAGGCAAGTAATTGTAAATTAAAATAGTAAATGCTACCATTTCTTAATTATTTAAAAAGGAGATAATTTGTTCAAAACAATTTTATCTTTAGAGGAAAACGTAATCAATAAGTATATCTTCCTTAGAATTATGTTATTAAAGATTATGGATAAAAAATGATTTACAAATTCACTTCAAATGTGAAAGACTTTGAGGGCCACGGCCAGGAAAAACAGGCATTCAACCAAGCTTCGTGATCAACTATAGTAGACATTCATTACCTCAAAGCTCTATGACTTCATATATATAATAGAATAAATGTAAAAAGGAGTGAAAAAGTTATATTTAGCTTACTCCATGAGGCAAGTTGGTTAAGAAAACAAACAAACAAATCTCATTGGCTGTCATCAAATCTGAAGAGGAATCAGCCCTTAATTAATCCCCCACACCTTTGTCTCTTCCCATGCTAATGAGCTATTTCATTTGTCAACCAAACTATAAATTATGCTGACAGCTTAGACAGTGTAGGAAAGCTGAGCACAACTCTGTGACATCAAATCAAATCAAATAACTATTCCTTAAGAAATGTGAACTGTCATCAACTGGTTCAACTAAAACAGTCTGGAGAAAGGGCAGAATTATGTTCATGACATAATTATGTACATTGACAACTACAAACCATTAAATCACCTACCTAGCACATTATACGAAAAGGGCCAAAAAGACAGGTTAGAAATAATAAGTGAAGTTACAAGAGTCTCTGTAATGAACCTCTATGAGCAACATTTATGACCCATGATACTACATATACTTGAAAACAACAACATTTCTCATAAAATACTATAGAATTCAGAGCAGTCCAAATAACTAAGGTTTTATTGCTTCTATTGCTCACCAATTAGTGTGTGAAAATTGTCCTGGTATTTTACCTATTCTATTAATCTTGAAAGGAGAAAGAAGGATGAGATGATGCTTTATCTTGGTGGAGAGGAGACAGTGAGGAATAACAATTATACAGCGATGACCAAGAATTAGCATCTGACCAAGAATTAGCATCGACTGCTACTCATCTGGAATTAGACACTGTGTTACTATTCATACACATTACTTCACTTGTTCTAATTCAGCACCACCACCAAGGCACCTTTATCTCAACATCAAGGGACTGTTAAGTACTATAATTATCTCTATTTTATAGTCTGGAAACTGAGGTCAGATAAGCATAACAGAAGATTATAATGCTAATAACAGGAAAGGTTGGAACTGAACTCAAGTTTACGTGGTTCCAGAATCCAGGCCCTGAGCCACAGGGTATTGCTGCATCTCAGATAATTTTATTCTCAAGATGTGCACAGAAGAACTGTATATATTCCAGTAGATGCAGTGGGATTCCATTGTTTCAGATGACAAAAAAAAACACACCTTTTTCACAGGATATTTGGCCAATAAAAAAAATACTTTTCATACTTAAACTAAAGTCTAACAACACTATGGTAGTATTGCTAGAAAAAAATCTCAATTAGCAGTTCTAACCTCAACTTATGCTGAAAATCTCTGTACTGTCCAAAGCAAGCAGGGAAAGTCGTAAGGCAGAGCTCTAACACATCAGCAGCAAAGTCATGGGTTGAGTCCCACGTTACAATTTAGCACCTTTAGCTAAATAAAGGCTAAAGAGCTTCAAAACTAATACTTACTGCAGAGTTTTAGCTCTATTTGCACATCCTCAGTATGAAGAAAGCAAGACTCAAGTTGAATCTACTTGAACTTAACATTTCAGGATTTCTTTTAAAGTTAAATGTACCAACTTTTAATTTTAATAGTACTTATCTTTCCTTAATATATTGAAGAAATGCAATGATGACAAACTTTTGAAAAAGACCAGATAGTTTCAGTCCAGTTACTGGATTAAAAAAGAGAATTAAAAAATTCATTTTATACTTGAGACAGACAGAAAACTGGAACCGCCCATAAGTGGAACTATTGCCTCTGGAAAAAGACATAATTTCAAAGTCTCATTCAAAAAGTATTTTAATGTAACACTGGAAGGTTCTAAGTGGGGTGAATTACTCTACTGGTCCAAAATAAAGTTTGTGGGATTTAGTACTAAATATTCAAAAGTGTGGGCCTTCGAAAATGCTGTGCCAAAGACTCTCCAAGAGATTTCTGCTAAACTAATAAATGAGGTCTGAGAATTGCGTCCAAGTTGGACAGGCAGTCTCCATTTCCATGTGCTCTGCTGTACCAGAGACGCTAAGAACCTGAATGTGCCTGCGTAACAGAATTGGGCTCTCCTCAGTGTTCTCCTCCCATTCAGAAGTAGGCTTCTGGGGAGGAAGGGTTCCAGAATGAAGAGTGAAACCAATAAGCCTTGATCTCCTAATTCTTGTGCACTTACTCAAAATTTCAGATGAAGCCAGGAAGGTAATCTGGTGATCTGACTGCCTACGGGAAGCCCTTTTTTCCAGATCAGTTGTAATTCTCCTCCCGAGTAAAGGGAAAGGCCGCGTCAGCTGAAGGCAGTTACGGTCCAACTGCTATTAAGGCAGTGTCTGAAGCTAATTATAAACCTCTGTCATTTCTGAAAGAAAAGAAATATACAACAAACACAAACAGCCTCCCTTCTATAACAACTTACATCATGACAACTATGATATCTTTGTAAGAGATGTAAAAGGCTTAAAGACAGCACAGATAAAGTTTAAAAATATCTGAAATGGTTGAGAATATACTACCCCCATGGGAAAACCCGGTTGTCAATACTCATACACAATGAAAGAACACAACGGTCCTGTGTACACACACACACACACACACACACACACACTCTCTTAAGGGGTAGAGTATTTTTTTTAAAAGCAGAGTCAAAAGGTAGAACTATGTCCAATCAAAAAAGAAAAATACAAAAAAGCTTCCACATCAGCTATAAAAATAAAGGTTTGCTGGCTATTTATGTATTCCAGAAATAAAAACCAGGCTTTCCATATTAGAGATGATTCTATAAATGGGTCACTTTTAAAACCTTTATAAGTTAATAAATGTTTATAAAAATTTACAGTAATAAGTATATAACAGACATATATTTGGATCATAATCACATGAATAAATAATTTAAAAATGAAATGTCATCAATGGTGAGGATACAGGATAACTTTTTTCTTTTCTGAACATATATTTCTGAACATATTATATTAGAAAATAATCTACTTTAATTTTTGAAAATTTTTGATGTCTCCTGTAAAATACTAAAATTATAGATTGAGAATATTAGCTAACTGATTCATAAGAGCAATTTAGCTTTATCATGGAAGTAACGGTCTCTAAATTTTTAATTTAACAGAAACCCCAAGTTGTATTGAACATACTCAGGATATTTTTGCAGACATGTAGTTAACAGGTTATTGATAAATGATAATTTATGGTAGAAAAATGATAATTTATGGTAGGAAAACAGTAAGAAGAATATACTTAGCTAAATCTCTGACTCTGTGTTTTTAAATACAAATAATGATTATAATATTTTGAATGCTCAAATATTTAAGCATCTCTAAGATCCAGAGGAATGGCACAATGCAATTTAGATGTCTGTTACCATTTCACTGCTTAGAATATGTATATGCAATGAAGAAGGTTACATTAAAAAACAATTTTATGAAATTATTAAATATTTATTTTAAAACTGATATTTGGAGGTATACTGTTGCTATATATATGGGTGGATATGAAATAACTGCTAAATAAATTTATCACACTAATTGAGAATTATGGAAATGAAAATTGTCTACCACCTTAAAACAAAACAAACCATAAACACCTTTATATGATAATCGTGTTATCCTAATTACCTCCTTGACACAGATCTATTTGAAATCATGTATTTTATTTTTCTTTATTATTCAAGACTTTCTGTAATGTTCTGTGTAGTGCTGCTTACACTTACTGTACCTCATAAACTCAAACATATGTCCACTGAAATTAAAGATTAACGAGCTAAATATTTTTAATTGATCTCCATGTATCCCAAAGGTGCAGGGGTAGAATAATAAATAAAAATGATATTCTTTTATATATGCATCCCTATATTCATTGCAGCATTATTTACAATAGTTAAGATATGGAAGGAACTCAAGTCCATCAATAGACAAATGGATACATATATACAATGAACAATTACTTGGCTATAAAAAGAATGAAATCTTACCATTTGCAACAGTATAGATGAACCTATAGGGTATTATGCTAAGTAAAATAAGTCAGTCAGAGAAAGGCAAATACTATATGATTTCACTTATATGTGGAATCTAAAGAATGAAATAAACAAACAAAATAGAAACAGACTCATAAAGAGAACAGAGCGATGGCTGCCAAAGGGGTGGGGGTTGGGAGGCTGGGTGAAAAAGGTGAAGGGATTGAGAAGTACAAATTGCAGTTAAAAAACAGCCACAGGGATGTAAAGTACAGCATAGAAAATATAGTCAATATTATAGTAACTATGATGGTGCCAGGTGGGTACTGGAAATATCGAAGGGAACACTTTGTGAAGTGTATGATTGCCTAACCGTTACACTGTACGCCAGAAACTAATACAAAATAATACTGAATGTAAACTGTAATTGACAAATGAAATTAAACTGACATTCTTTCCATATACTCATCATAAGTATTACTTGATCTAAATGAATAACTGAGTATCTTATTTTGACCCCATAGGACCTTTAAGATTTTTAGACTATTATAATCAATTATAAAAACTTGTAAGTAAATATATAAAATGAAAAACAGAGGCTTGAAGGGGCAGTAGAAAAAGGCATTCAAATAACATTTGGGATGGCTGTTCCTAGTCTCCTTCCCACCAATACAGGAAAGTATAATGCAAAATTTCACCACAGGGCTCAGCTCAGACAAACTGAGCTGCCGCAGCCACCGCCCCAGTGTGCACGGCCTTCAGGTGTAGCCACAGCAGCCCCCATACCCGCCATGCTGACACTGATGTCCTAGTCACAGAGCAACAGGGGCTCCTTTTGTAAATTTTAACAACACGACTTTAAAATCACTCAACATTGCATCGATGATAGGTGTTTTGAGCTATTTCAAAAAGTAAAATTTGTAAAATTCTGATTTTAAATATAGGAACAAATAGAAATTTATTCTGACTTCCTTTTCTAGAAGGAATATTGAAAGTTGGCAATACTGTTCTGGACTTACATTTGTTTTATCTATGTGCAATGTGAGCACTAATGAATTTTATTTACAGGCTCATTTTATACACTTATCCATGGGGACAGGTATCCACAATTTCAGGTAAATTCTTCTTCCTGTCAGTTTTCAGTGTCACTCAAGTGTGAAGCAGACACAAACAAAACAAAGAAGAAGCGATCATTCCCTTAGAAAAGAGAGAACCCTGCTCCTTTTCTACATGTAAGCCATGATCACATAGAAATTTGAAATATAAAGTTAAAGGACATGGAAAGGAATGGTATTACATATTCTTTCAAACATAGCTTTCTCTCTAGACTTTCTTATTAGATGGCTTCTTCCATTTTAAAGTTCTAATTATTTACAGAGCCACTAATAAACAAACAAAAGACATGTTCATCTCATTAAAGCCCCAAAGTTGAGCTCTTTCCTATACATTTGATAAGGAATAAGATGATATTTTTGTCCAGGCCCTATTTCATCATCAATAAAATACTGGTGTAAAACAAAAAAACTCATTTTCTATATATTTGATAAGGAGCAAAAGAGATTTTTTGTCCAGGTTCTAAATCTCCATCAAGAACACATTGGTGTAAAACAATAAAGCTAGCCTTAGTCTTAAACATTTCCCCAACAAAAGAAATATAATTTTTTTTTTTAAGAAACTGGAAAAATAATACCTGTGGTCAAAGAAGCTTAGGAAGATTTCTCTGTGATAGGTAAACAGAAAGAACAAAGGCAATTACACTATCAGAGAACATATTTCACTTCTAAGGGCTAAAAACACCTTGCTGACTGGCTATTTCAAGCCAGAACTTGCCCGTGCGGCCAGCTACTTTGGTCAGCAAGGTGTTTAGAATTACTTAATGTAAATGCATCACGAGTTATTTCAAGACTGGTCAGCAACGTTCATTCGGACATGTAAATATATGTACACTCGTGACCAGTCAGCAATGATGAATCCTTAAGACCACAAGAACAAAGTTGCTAGGATATTGTTTTAAATATTTTTATTGTTCAAGACATTTTAAATAAATGTAATCCTACTTCCAATTTTCTTTTCATTAAAATGGTAAGTCACTGCCGAAATATCCAGAACTTTTTCCAGATAAATTCTTAAGGATGTTTTACAAAACCTGTACCATAGAATTAAGTGTGACACACCAACCACAGGAAACTCCCCTTTAGAAAGGCCTTGCACCTAGCAAAGTTGGGAAGAATGCAATAAAGACCTTCCTCAGGCATACATGATACATAACAATAGGCTGTATTCTCTATAGCTCCTAGTAGAACCAGCAGGCTTTGATTTTGAACAGGGGTGACAGAGCAGTGGGGGATGACAAATACAAATTGTCTCTGATACCAGTAGTGACTATTTTAATGGACACTGTTTTCATTTATTCACTTATTCCAAAAAAGGTAAGGAAATTACTTTGATGAGAATAATAATTAAATTCTTTGTCATTCACATATTTCTTAGTCCTAGTACACATGACCTTGGTTTCTATTTAATTTGAACGAAAGCTAGGGAGGTCGTAATTTCAAAAGAGCTGATAATTTTCAGCTTCCTTTTCTGCAAGCTCAATATTAAAAATTTTAAGTAGTCATTTTCTAAGAAATGGAAAACAGTGATTTACAGAAATAAAATCCTGATAAGCTTAAGAATCAGGAGAAATTCAGGCATCATAGGCTTAATCAAGCCAAAAGTTGAACAATTAAGGTAATTTTTTACTGTAATCTAATGTAAGTCCATTATGAACAAAGTGCTTGATATAACCCAAAAGCACTGCAGTCATAAGGGATGAAACATTATACTACTAATAGTCATCCACTTTTTATAGTTTTTTAAATAATACATCTGATATATTAGGGAAACAAGACAAGACAGTTTCACTAAGTTGACATTACAAAAAAAAAAAGCCAAATCCTTCAACACAAAACATTAAACATGTGCTTATAAAGACATAGATAACATTTTCCCAATATTATCAAGTAAAATTATGCTTACTATAAACATTCTTCTATGTCCTGAATTTGTATCATTTTATAATAGGGATATATAGTATATAGATATGTAAATTAATAAGTAAATATAATGACTATAAAACCAACTTTGTTCATTGTTTCACTATATATATAATATGTACAAAATGAAATAAAGTAAATCAAAGAACACTTTTTTCATTCTGACTAAATCATCGCTTCCATGACAAATCATAAATGTTCCTTATAATAGTAGTCCAAACTATATGATTTTGGAACAGAACAACAAATTCGTATTGCTTCAAGTTACATAAGTTTATTATTTAAAAATTTTTGACAAAAATACTTTTAAAATGCTAAATATAAAATATTGACCATTAGTATTCTTCCTTTCCCTTCCTTCCTTTCTTTCTTTCTTTCTTCCTTTCTTTCTTTCCTCTTCCTTTATTTCTTTTTTTTCACAGTGGCATTACATTACAGCCCAAAACATGTACAAAGAACATTAAAAATGGCCTTTTGCTAACAAATAGATACTTCAAAATAAGATAAAGCTAGTTAACATTAACAAAAAATTTAAGTCTAACTAAATCTTAAAGACAAACTATTACAAAACTACAAAATATACACAAGCAAATTCTATAATACATAGTATGCCCTACTTTAGATGTATAATACATTTTTCTGTGATTAAATAATGCAATTATTTTGCATTTTGAAATTGTGTAGAAAAACATTTTTAAAAGAAAAAGTACTTTAACTCACTAAAAATGAGCATATGGGTGTTATGGTAGCAGTCATGCAAAACATGTTAATGAAACATTTCAAATAAAATGACAAAGGACATATTAACTTTAACATCTGAGATCTGACTAGTAATCATCGTCATCATCATCATCATCATTTCTACTGCTACTGTGAGTCATAATCCATTCCCTGTAGGCCTGAATTTTCTGTGAGCATGGTAAAGGAAAAAAGAAGCACAGTGGTTAGTTAAGTGTGACAGGTTCTTTGGAAAGCATGTAAAGTCATGACATGTTCGAGGAGTCAAAATAATTTGGAAGCAGACACTTCAGCTCTGAGTAGGATAGTCATTATGGGTATAATGTCCCAGATCTTAATAGGCTAAGACTAAACTATTGGTTGTTACATGTAATGTATAAAATAGTTTGGTGATACCAATAGGTATCCTGGGGATAAATTAGAATTACTCCATTTCTCCAGTAGGCAACTTCAATTTACGACCAGGAAGCATTACGATGACGCGCTACTACCTTTTAGATAGAATGGTATACAACAAAAGTGTGTTTTACATTTAATTATTATATAGGGGCAGACAGAATTTAGTGAACACAGAGCACGATTTTTAGAAAATTAGAAAATAAAAGGAGAAACATTTGAAAGTACTAAACATTTTTTAAGGGTACCATTGTTATATCACTTAGATTAAATCTAAGCTGATGAGGTTTTAAATCCTGTTTCTATGTGATCTAGTTCTTTACCACAGTACTCATATGTTTTAAAGTGTTTGCTAGGAATACAGTAGAGTTCTGACTCAAAGCAGCACTGTTACGACTAAGGCCACAACCCAGTTCTTGTATCTGTAAGAAAATAATGCTAACTGCAGACATCCTAAGGCATCTGCTGAATCCCTATAGGTATTCCAGCTAATACTCGGTTTAATGCTCTTGTTGAAAAACAAGTAATGGCTGACAAGAATTGTGTGTGTATAGTCATTTAAATTATTCTTTTAGCAATTAATGCAAAGAATGGCCTACTAAAAATAATGTACGTATTTAAAAAATATATAGTCAAAAGTCATGACCTTTAAATCCCAAAGTACTAAGCTTCAGAAAACAATTAATGAAGGTGTAGAATAAGTTGACTTGCCAATGAAATCAAGTTACCAACCATGAGAAATGTTTGGTATCTCATGGCTTTCTTATGCATTATAATCTGTTTTCTAATAATGACAATGTATTTCTAAACTCTCCTTACTATTAATCCTTACTTCCTAGTAAGTCTATTAAAATGTTAGTAACTTCTTCACTGTGTTCTCAAGAGGGAAGGCAGGTACTAAGTAGAAATATATGTTTCATATGTATGAACCACAAGTTAGTTCTGCAACATTTCCACCTTCCAAAGAATGATATACTGGCATTGTAGAGAGTGTACAAAATGCCCTTGAGAGCACAGTCTCTCATTTGATTGCCAGTTCCATCCCCATATGGTATTATTTTGATGCTTTAAAAACATTTTAAACACAGTGTAAAATCACTTTACTAAATATCCCACATTAACTCAATGGTTATGTTTTACTACATTAATGAAAACACATTTTATATAAAATTATATACTCTGCGTGCAGTGAGCAAAATATCAAAGTTTCAAATCTTTGCCCTAACCACCTTAAACTTGACAATATTAAAAATTTCTAGGCTATAGAGGGTCATATTCCCACAGTTCATTATCACCTTGAATATTATCAAGTCTATACAAAATAATGATTCTTTGTTTTCAAAATATAATTTAATATTCCACACCTAAAGCACACAGACTACTTTAAATTGGTATAACCTATCATGGTGAGTATTCCTTGCACCATGACTCAGTTTTTTAGGAAGAAAGTTAACTAAACAGATAAAATACTCTACCTCCAAACTATTGTTCCAAAAGCTAACTTTCCTTACTAAAAAATAGTTGGCTTTCTTGTGAACTACTTATCAAATGCCAAAAGGTTTTTTTAAATTTATCTTTTATTGTTGACAGTATTGCAGACGTCCCCATTTTTTCCCCACTGACCCCCTCCATCCCACCCCCACCATCCCTTTCCAAGGCCTTCCCCACACTATTGTCTGTGTCCATGGGTTATGCATATATGCATATAAATTCTTTGGTTAATCTCTTCCCACCTACCCACCCCTGCCTTCCCTCTGAGATTTGTCAGTATGTTCCATGTTTCTATGTCTCTGGATCTATTTTGTTCATCAGTTTATTTTGTTTTTAAATGGACTGCACAAGCAGAAAGCAGAGAGGGTTTTGGCAACTTGAGCATCTTCAAAAGAAAAACATAAGAACCCAGAAGTTCAAATAGCAATGGTCCTGATTATTTCCTTATCCATGTCTAATTGGATGTGAGAATTATATCCAATATAAAAGCACCTATTGGTTTGATAAAGAGAAGGAAGTACCCTAAACAGAAATGGTCTAACTGGCTAAAAAGTACCATCAACTATGAGGGTATATAGGCACAATGGCTTTCGATAAATCTAGCAAATCCAGCAGAGAACTAAGAATACCCTATAAAAAGATCAGATTCACTAAAAATCCTCTACAAAAGTTACCAATACAAAAGCTTTTCTTTGTATTCAAAACAGTGAAACAGCTGTATGTAGTTTGTAAATTTTAAGACTAAAATCTATTGTTGGCTTTCAGTTGCAAAGTCATGCATTAACTGTTTTCATATCAAACTTTTTGATGCCTGTAAAAAAGAAAAAAAAATCTTATAGTAAATAAATGTACATTAAAACCTAAGTAAATATAAGAAACTTATAAATGGAATCAAGCAAAACATATAGAAGTCCAAATAACCTCATATATATTTAAAGCATTACATAGCTACTTTTGACAAAGCTAAATTAATCTTAACTTATAAAATACTTCTTTACCCACCTGTAACATTTGATTTCCAGTACCATCCCTCAACCTGTAAGGTCTGATAACTCCATCTTCATTAAAGAACCGAGGGGGTCGCAGGCTCTCCACTTCATCAGAAGACTCTGTGGCCCTAGAGGAAAAAAATATAACTTGATTTTTTAAAGTATTAAAAAGTCATAGTATTTAAAATACATTTACTAAAAAGAATCTTCTTTTGGATACAATAAGACTATTCTATCCCTTCTCTTAAAATTTGTCTTTATGACACTAATAATGTAAGTTCTCTACAGAAATGTAGAACTGTGAAGAAGTTTGTTTATAACGTCTCTTGGACTTTCTTTGTAGATCATAGAAACAGCAAGTGATAAGTATTGCTGTTTCTCTTCCGATTTAAAAACCTTTAAATTCTTTTTCTTTTCCTATGATACTATCTAGCTCCTCCAGTACTATGCTAAATATAAGAGAGGATTTCAGGCATCCTTACTCATTCCTAAAAGGGAAAGCTTCTAAGAGTTCTCCATGAAATACTGGTATTAGCAGTGGTGTTTTTTTTAAGGCATCTTTTGTCAAGCCAAGAAATTTCATTTCTGCTCTTAGTTGTTTATAGTCCTTTTTTGGTTATTGTTACTATTTTTAAAAATCTTGAATGGGCAATAAATTTTAAATAAGGATTTTTTTCCTGATCATTGCTGTGATCATATGGTTTACTTCTATCAATCTAAATGCTATAAATCACATTGCATGGTTTTCTAATGTTCAAATACGCTCACATCCCTCACATTTCTACTTGGGATTATATGTATTATTTGAAATACATATATGCATTGTTAAATTTCATACTGTAATATTTTATTTAACATTTTCAACTATATGAACCTACATGAGAATGTCCCTTTGTTTGTTCATTCATTCAACAAACATTCACACAGTGAATAAATATTTATTATATAAACATACCTTACCACATAATTTATCTACCTGTATAGACACATATACAGGGATAGTATCTCCAATTAAAAGCAGAGATTGGCAAAATGGACAAAAAATATGATTCAACTATATGAACACTATTCATGAGAGACTCACTTTAGAGTCAAAGACACAAATAAATTGAAAGTAAAAGGATGTAAAAAGATATGCCATGAAAACAGTAACCAAAAGAGAGCTGGAATGGTTATACTAAGATAAAAAAATTAGACTTGAAACAAAAAATTCTTATTAGACACAAAGGACATTTTACAACAAGAAAAGGGCCAATACATCAAAAAGATACAAAAAGTAGAAACATACAAGTATTTAACAAAAGAGCCCCTAAATACACAAAGCAAAAACTGACAGAACTGAAAAGAGAAGAAGATAATTCAATAATAACACTGATTTTAATACCCAACTTTCAATAATGGATACCAAAAAGACAGAAGATCAGCAAGGAAAAAGAAGACTTGAACAAGCACTATAACCCACTAGACCTAACAGACATCTATAGAACACTAAATCCAATAACAGCAAACTACATATTCTTCTTAAGTGCTCATGAAACACTCTCGAGGAATGACTATATATTACACCATAAAACATGTCTCAATGAATATAAAAGTACTGAAACATACAAAGTATTTTATCTGACCACACAGAATAAAATTAGAAATCTATTAAGAGAAGACAATTTGGGAAATTCACAAATTTGTGGAAATTAAGCAGCAGAAGCCTAAATAACTAAAGGTCACAGAAGGAAATCACAAAGGAAAGTAACTACTTTGAGACAAATTAAAACAAAAATACAACAAACCAAAACTTAGTGGGATGCAGTAAAGACAGTGCTGAGGGAAATTTATAGCTGTGAAAACAAACATTTAATGGATAATCTAACTTAACACTTGAGATACTAGAAAAAGAAAAGCAAACTAAGCCTGAAGCTAGCAAGAAGAAAGAAAATAATAAAGATTAGAGTATAAATAATGAAATAGGAAATAGAAAAACAATGGAGGGAATAGATGAAGCCAAAAATTGGTTTACTGATAAAGTCAACAAAAATGACAAAGCATTAGCTGGACTGACAAAGAAAAAAAAGAGGATTTAAATTGACTGAAGAAATAGATAATCTGGTTAGACCTACATCAAATAAAGAGATTGAATTAGTAATCAAAAAACTTACCAGAAATAAAAGTCAAATCCATATGGCTTCACTGGTGAATTTTATCAAATGTTTAAAGAAAAATGAACACAAATCCTCCACAAACTCTTCCCCCAAAAATGAGGAAGAGAAAACACTTCCTAAACCATTCTATGAGGACAGTATTACTCTAATATCAAAACCAGACAAAGACATCACAAGAAAACTACAGACCAATGTCTCTTATATATATATAATGCAAAAATCCTCAAAAACCATTAGCGAACTAAATTCAGCAGCACATAAAAAGGGTTATACATCATGACCAAATGGGATTTATCCCAGATATGCAATGTTGGTTTAACATATGAAAATCAACTAATGTAATATGCTATATTAATAGAACAAAGGAAAAAACAAACAATATCAATTTAATTGATACAGAAAAAGCATTTGACAAAATTCAACTTATTTTCATAAGGCACTTGACAAATTCAGAATAGAAGGGCACTTTCTCCACCTGACAAAAGACTTTACAAAAATCCATAGCTTACATCAGAGTTGTGAAAGAAAAAAATCTTTTCCCCTAAAATTAGGAGCAAGACAGAGATGTCTGCTCTTGGGACTTCTATTCAACATTGTACTAGAGGTTTTAGCAAAGGCAATTAGGCAAGAGAAGGAAACAAAAGGCATCCAGATCTGAAAGAAAAAAGTAAAACTACCTTTATATTCAGATGATACGATCTTATGTATATAGGAAACCCTAATGAAACCACAAAATGACAATTACAGATAATAAGTTTGGTAAGGCTGCATAATATAAGGTCAATACACAAAAACTAGTTGTATTTTTATGTACCAGCAATACACAATTTAAAAATGAAATTAAAACATTTATAACACCCAAAATAATAAACTGCCTAGGGATAAAATTAAGAAGACGCATACTAAAAACCACAAAATATCACTGAAGAAACTAAAGACCTAAATAAATGGAAAGATATTCATTTTCATAGGCTGAAAACAATGTTGTTAATATGGCGTTAATCTCCAAATTGATCTATGTATTCAATACAATCTCTATCAAAGTCCCAGCTGTCTTTTTTGCAGAAATTGACAAACTGATCCTAAAATTCATATGGAAATTCAAGTGACTCAGAAAATACCTAAACAATCTTGAAAAAGAAGAACAAAGAGGACTCACACTTTCTGATTTCAAAACTTACTACAAAGCTACAATAATCCAAACTGTGTTATTGGCATAAGGATGGATGTCTAGAATACTGGAATAAAACTGAGAGTTCAGAAATAAACTCAAATGTATGGTCAATTGATTTTAGAAAATGGTACATTCAATAGGAAAAATATAGTCTTTTCCACAAATGATAATGGGACTAGACATGCACATGCAAAAGAATAAATTTGGATCCAACCTCATTTCATATACAAAAATTAATTAAAATGGATCAAAGACTTGACTTTAGAAGGTAAAACTATAACTCAGCTAGAAGAAAATACAGGTGTAAATCTTCATGACCTTTGACTAGGTAATGCTTTCTTAGATGTCACCAAAGCACAAGCAACCAACAAAAATACAGATAAATTAGACCTGATCAAAAAACACTATCAGGAAAGCTAAGACAATACACCACTCTTACAACTCAACAATCAAGAAACAACCAGCCCAATTAAAAAAATGTAAAAGAGTCTGAGCAGACATTTCTCCAGGGCAGATACAAATGGAAGTTCCCAAAGATATCAGGCTTGGTGCTCGCTTCGGCAGCACATATACCAAAGGTATCAGGCTTGAATCCCTGGAACCTTTGAATGTTATTTTATATGGTAAAGTCTGTGCAGATGTTATTAATTTAAGGATTTTGAGATGAGGTAATAATCTGGGATTATCTGGGTGGGCTCTAAATGTCACCACAAGTGTCTCATGAGAGAAGCAGAGGGAGATGAGACATACAGAGGAGAAGGTGATGTAAAGATGAAGGCAGAGATAGAAATGATACAACCATAAGCCAAGAAATGCTGCTGCAGCGACCAGCAGATGGTGTGAGAGGCAAGGCACAAATTCTTCCTTCCAGAGGGAGCACAGTCCTGCTGAAGCCTTGATTTCTGACTTCCAGACTCCAGAGCAGTGAGAATAAACTTCTATTGTTTAAGCCATCAAGTTTGTAATAATTTGTTACAGCAGCCATTAGGCAACATAATATAGTTTACGAAGAATCTCTGCATTATTTTCTGCAACTGCATGTGACTGTAAAATATCTCAATTTAAAAGAAAACAACTACCATATTTCAAGCAATATTCTAAATGCTGTGAAAACACAAGAGCCAGTGCATTCACAGAACTTACATACTAGCAGGAGAGACAAAAAAACAAGGGAAAATGTAGAGTGTATTAAACAGTGGTAAGAGCTAAAGAGAAAAAAAATAAAGGAGGGAAGAGAGGTATGAAGTATCTGAGGTGGGGGTAGAGGATAAACTGAAATTTTAGGGTTGCCATGGAAGGCCTCACTGGGAGGACTTCTGAATAAAGAAGGGGACCAAGCTGAAACAGAGGGAAGTGTTCTAAAGGAGGGGAATAATTCCTCTGTTGTAAGTTCCATGACTGATTTTCAAATCAATGCTCTCACATAAGATGAATGGTGTGTGTGTGGCGGGGGGGGGTGGTGGGTTTAGGAAGACGTTTGAGAACCGAGGTTTGACCGTACCAAAGGATTAGGAAGATATCCATCCACATAGTTTTCTGAATTAGGTCTCATTAAAAGGAATAAAACACAGAACAATAATAAATAAATAATACATACATACATAAATTAGGTCTCATTAGCATGAATTTCATCAATTGTGGTATGTGTTGCAAATTTCTAGAATAGAGGTAACAATAATGCAAATACTAAATTTCAATTTTAAGCTACATTTAATTTGGAAGAAGAGAGGGCATATTTTAAAATTTATGCAAATAAAGAGAAATAGAGAAAATGGATGTAATAATCTTTAACAAAATAATATCATAAAGGAAGGGCGAACACAAGTGAGTTTGAACCCAGAATAGAAAATGCCATTCTCTGTTCTCCCCAAAAGGCAACAATATTACATTTCCTAATTTTATAGCTGACAAATAGCATTACATTCTTGTAATGTATTTTGATCAAGATAATGAAAAAGCTTGCTTGCCATACCTTTCCTGCCAAGGCTGCTGGGAATAAATGAGGAGTAAAGTAACTGATAGTTATCAAGTTGAAAGAACTTGACAACAACTTGGAAAAAAATACCAAAAGGAATTAGGAAGATCACATGCAACTTGCTGTATTATAGATTTTATAACTAAGTGCCTCAAGCCAAATGGCAGGTTTATTTCATTCTTGTGGTTTAAGCATTTGACTCATACCCAGCGTGAAAGAAAGTTTACCTTTTTATCCCCTGAAACGTGCTGCTAGCCATGTCTATGATGCCTCCAGTTGGTCTTGCCACTGCTCCAACTAAGCCTTTCCCGACACCTTTAAAGAAACCGCTTGCTCCTTCTTTTTGAGCTCCTACAAATAAAAAAGACAAAGTCTTACACAATTAGATTAAGAATGAAAATGGAATCAACTTGTGAAAGACTTGGTAATATATATCACCCAAAGAAACTATTATACTTGCCTTTGATTGGTTTTGTAACAATTCCTGTTATGCCACTTACAAAACCCTAAAAGGAAAGCACAATTGAAAATTTATAATACTTTTACACGATGCCTTGACAGACCAAGTCCGGTTTATAAAAAAAAATTACAAAAAAATACAGAGTTGTGCTTTCTAGATACCATAAGAATTAACATATTTCCTAAGCATTTTATTTAAACAAAATACTCTTGGAGGTTCCCGACATATTTCATATAGGCCACAAACCACTGCTCCTCCAACATCCAAATAATACTTGAAGGAGTGAAAGTTATATATCTATTTCCTTATTCACAGGACGTGGCTTTAAAAGATATTTCCTATGATGTTCACAACACTGGGAAACGTCTTACAGAAACTAAGCCTTTTCCTCCACGAGTGATGCCTTCTCTGAGGCCAGCTGGTTGCTTATTCATGGCCTCTCTCCTCTTCTGCTGGTAGTCTTCATCCATAGTTATAGCTGCCACACCTTTAGCCATAGCACTGGTGATTCTGGAGGCAGCACCAGCTAATCCACCTAGCAGAAACGATCCTATCTTTAGTAAAAGCAAATATATCACTTACTTTCTAGCATAATCATACTTGGGAGGCATTCTGTTTCTTACCAACAGCTCCTCCAACTAATGCCTTCAGTCCTAGTGCCATTCCCTCCACAAACTCTTCAGGACCCTGAATGGCTCCCTAAAAGGTCAAAAATAATAACAACAAATAAGGTTATGTTTACTTTTAAAGGTGAACTAACTGATATGAGGAAAACAGTAGCGACAAAAAGAATAAAGATGTCCCTGAGAAAGCGACACCAGCAGAAAACTTCACATTAACAGAACTCCCAGAGGTGTTTCGACATTGCAAGTCAAAAGGATTAAATGTTGCAAGTTAATCCAAACTTAGAAAGGTAACTGACTATATTCATCAAAGAGTACAAAAGATGTTTGCTCTGTACTGTAAGCTATATGATGAGAAGGTGAACACAGACTACTCAATATTTTTTAACAAAATAAACACTCTAATTCTTAATATATCTAATCTTTTAAATTACATTGTACAAAATAAATATGAGTTTTGCTATATTTTTCATTATCACTTATTCTTATAAATGTGAAAGTAGGAGAGTTTTGAACATTCTGACAGCAATTTTTAAAGGACATGAAAAAATCATAATTTTTGCCATTAATGAGGATTGCTTTGCACAGGTGCCAACTTGCAGGGTTATTTTTACTGTCCCATACTACTGTGCATAGCAGGACTGCCTGTCCATGAAACTCTTCCTTCTACTATAGTGCAAACTTTATCCACCTTTAATATTCTAACAGAACACTTAAAATTCAGTGTATTTTTGTAAAGTCTTAAGTTTAAAATTTGAGAGGAAAGGTAAAAATTTCCTCTCAAATTTCTCAAAAGCTCTTACCATTGTTTGCTGCAAAATAATGTCCCCTTGCAGTGCCTCCCAAAATCTATTTATACCTACAACTCCAGTTAACAATCAGAATGCATTATTCTTCCAAAAGCATTAGTGTGATACATTGTACAATGCAAAAATAACTATTTTACCTGGTAAGGTTCATAGAAAAATGCTTCTACACCTTCAGAAAATTCTCTAATCAAGCCAAAGGGATTTCCCAAAACTTCAAGTCCAAGAATGAGTACATACATCTGCTTAATGGCCTAAAAATATGAACATTAATCAATGTGGATAATAAGACTTAGTATTTTTTCTTGTATTTAGTGCACATATCCAATTTTTCAGGCTAACACCCTTATCATCAATTTCATCACTTAAACCATCTATCATCTTATTCATAACTAGTCATAGTTTTTAAAAAGCAATTCAGTGATAAGAGTACTAGAAATAATATGAAATATTTACATAATGCTTTAGAATATTCAAAATACTTTTAGTACTATGTGTGACAGTTGTTAATCACTTTATAGACACTAAAGAAACATACAGGCCAAATGATGTCAGGGCGATGCAGGGGTTAAATGCCAAAACTAGTATCCAAACCCAGACCTCTTGAGTCATGCTCAGTGATATGTCCACTATTCAACAGCTGTCTCAGATGCTCTATAAGTCATGTCAAAATACTGAAGTCTTTCCAAAGGCAGAAAAAAATCCACTGAAATAATATATCTAGCAGCCTCAACAATTCAATTACATAAAAATGCCCTGTGTTCATCAGTTAGCTACTAATAGTTTCCCTTGAACCTATTTTTTTAAGTAAGTGTGGTGAATTACTTAATATTTTATTTAAAGGTTTATGTCTAGTCCATGCTGATCCAGAAAAGATTTTGGTACCTGGCTAAAAATTAGAAGGACAGAAAATTGAAATAGTCATTAGTCTCAATGTCTTTCTACAATTCTTTTTTATTTTTACTTATTGATTTGAGAGAAAGGCAGAGGCACAGAGAGGGAGAGAGAGAAACATCAATTTGTTGTTCCACTTATTTATGCATTCATTGGTTGATTCTTGTAGGTGCCCTGACTGGGGATCAAACCCACAACCTTGGTGTATTGGGATGAAGCTCTAATCAACTGAACAACCCAGCCAGAGCCTCTTTCTACAATTCTGAAAATAAAACACATGTTTTAAAATTTTGAAAATGGCTATTAACTTCCTTGCCAAATCTACATCATATTATGTACAGACACATGCAGTTTCAATATTTTATATCACTCTGCCCCTTTGTAAAATAATCTCAGACAAACCTGTTTTGAATAGTGTCTTACTACTTCAGACTGCAGTTCAGATGTTGTATGAAACTGATAGTTGAGTTCAAAAAATGCAAGCCTGGAAAAAAAAAACATATAAATGTACAAATGTGTGTGTATGTGTGTGTGTGTGTGTGAAGGAAGGGAGAGAGGGAAGGAGGGAGGGAGGAAGGAAGAGAGAGGGAGAGAGGGAGAGAGAGGGAGAGGGGGGGGAGGGAAGGGGGAGGGAATTTTTAATTTTAAGGTTTTATTTTCTTTAGAATTTTTCTCCAAATCTTTCCTTCTAGTACATTTCCCCATAAAATTAGAAAAGCTCTTTTATATACATCTCTGCACACTGTGGTCAAAGAAAGCTCTAAAATATCTGATAAAAGCTATGGATCTTATCCTCAGAAAAGCCACCAATGTACACATATTTACAACTTAGAGGATTCAGAGACCCTTGGATCCCACTCATGTACATGAACTTGTATTTGTCAATTATGTCCTATCATGGCCCACACAGACAATATTTGACACACTGAGATAAATGTCTTCAAACCTATGTTCTTTAATTTGACTATTATCTAACTTTATCCAGACTTAGAGTTATCTCTTATTGGATTCATTGATTCTTACTACTACTCTTAGTAACAGTTTCAGGTGCTACCTGAAAAGGGCATTCTCATCTAAAGTCTCCGCTCAGACTCTGAGTCTCTGGTCAGATACTCTAATAGCTTCCATTAAGACTCATAATAAAATGTAAATTCCTGACTATAACATTTAAACTAATCCCTTCATTTCCCCTATCATGACATTCATTTTTTCTAGTCACATATGCTTTGAAGAGTCTTGATCCCATAGGCCTTGAAGTCACATCTTTTAAGCACCACACCTTTGGGCACACACAGCTCCTTAGGAATTCTTCCCTAGGCCTGAGAGGCCTTATATAATGCACAAACATGCATGATCCCTGGCCCTGTTTCTTAAGGGTTACCTACATTATATTCCATTTAACAGCAAAAATCATATTGTGCCTTAAGATCTTCAATGTACTTTACACATTTTTCACTTATAAATTTTTAGATAAATGTAAAATGGACTTGATTTCATCAGTTTATAGATTTGAAAATTAAACATACTTAAAAACTACATCTTGTACATCTGTAAGGGTGGCACCAATACTCTTCAGCAAAAGATTTAAAGAATGAATTGCAATCAATCCTTCATGATGTTCTGAATCTTTAGCTGCTTCTTTACCCGAACTCAGTGAAACGCTTAAATGCAACTAATGAGATAAAGAGATAAACATGTAAATCAGTATCTTCATAATGAAAATATTAACTTTTAATATTCAATTTTATTTTAAATTCACTACACCATAAATAAAATTTCAAAGTTATCAGGACTATGCCAAAATTAATAAGTAAAAAGTTAAAAAAGATTTAGAAGCTAATATAGTCCTTTTTAAAATTTAAATTCAGCAATGTGAGATGATATGATATTTAATTCAGTCTAATTCTTTTGGGAAATCTAGGAAAATATTAATTTTTATACATTTTTAAATGATAATAATCTAGAAGTTAAAGTTGTTGAAAATAAGTATCTCCACAAGTGAATGTTTCAACTATTAGAACTAAGCTAGCAGGATGAAGCCAGTTAAAAAGTATTTTTGTGCTATGTGCATATACATTCTGTATGCATAGTTGTACAATAACTTTCTTCAAGTATTCTGTAAGCAACTCATAGAAACTTTGAGTAAAGAACTTACACTTAGTTCCATTCAATGTTCAAATAATAAATCAAGATTATTTTATAAATTAAAACTTATACACTATAGTTAATACTGTATTGCATATTTGAAAGTTGCTAAGAAAATAAATCTTAAAAGTTCTCATCACACAATAAATAAATAAATTACAATACTATAGAGTGACAGACGGTAACATATTGTGATGATCATTTCACAGTGTATACAAATATCAAATCATTACACTGTACACCTGAAATGAATTTAATGTTATGTGTCAATTAAAAGAAAAACTTATACACACATCATATACAAAATTTAGAAAACTGTTATTAAACACCTTAACACTAAGGTAATATAACGTCAGGTCAAGACATAAACATATAAACACATGCTGTGGGTGGTGCCACTATTGTTTCCACATGATAAAAATTTAAAAGAATTATTGCTTTGTTATTTATTTATATTTGCAATTGTGAAGCTACAGAATTCATAAACTATCAAAGAACATACTTTTAATACTATGTCTACCCAACAGACCCAGTAAATTTGCTCTTACCTAGATTATAATGGATAATAAAAATAACTTATTTTTCCCCTACCTTGATAGGAGATATATGAAAGTACTCATAGAGGCTGACTTGTGATGAGTCTACTAATGACTCTCTTTTATATTCTTCTTGGAAAACTTCTATATCTTTTTGAAAAAGTTCAACCTATAAAGGAACATAAAATATTAAAAACTTAAGGGACCTATTTTCATGAAGTATTTAAGCCAATAGCTCACACACTGCAGAACACTCCCCTATAATATCCAGATTCAACATTATTCATAATTAGAAAGTTACTGCCTCAGTAGAGAAACTAATATTTTTATTGCTCACAAAGTTCTGTCTGTTACTCACAAACTGATAAGCATTTCTCCTATGTTTCCATCCAATCCATGAAAAGACGCTAAGCTTTTCCTCATGTGACTAGATTTTATTCTAAAAGGTCACTAATTCAATCCATCAACACTCTTAGAACTATTTACTTTTTAAAATACATTATCCACTTGTAGCTTTTTGCTTAATGTCTTACTGATATCTACAGAGTCCATTAATATAATCAAAAAGGGGGAAGGCATTGAAAATAATTTTGCACAGATTAGTTTCATTCTTGATAATCAACACTACTTCTCTTCCAAACACAAACCTAAGTTACTTCTGTGTTGAGAAATGGCCCAACGTTCACATTTTAACCTATTAAGAAAAACATCAAAATGACTGACTTCTAGGATAACAATATAAGGAACTCTTTAGAACAGTTCCCCAGCGAAACTGGTGAAATTTATTTAAAAAAGCAAAAACCCAAACATTTAAGGCTTTGATGAATGGTCCTAAGGGTATACACAAATGAAACGTCTATTCAAGAAAATCTACAAAAATTTGGTTAGAAAAGTGAGTCTGTGGTCTCAATTTCCCCACCCAGCTCAATAAGCTAGAATTCCACTCTAGACTGGTACACCCAAGAACCCAGAGCTATCTCTCTCCCCAGACTCCAACTGGAGGGCTTTCTTCCAGGGAGGCACAGGATGTCAGCATTTCTCATCCTGCCCCCAGCTACCAGCTGCTAAATAATGGGGGAGGGAAGAGTTTCCTTCTTCTGCCCAGCCTCCATTCATGGAGCAAAGGTTCTACTTTGGTGTGACACCAATACTGGAATTCACCCTTGCTCCACCCCAAGCTCTGGTTCAGAAGTTTTACCTGGAGAGAAATACAATTTAAAGCAGACAGTTCCTAATCTCTCCTCAAAGAAACTGACTTCATTTACAATAGTGTAAAGAAATTCAAGCCTAAGAAGTGCTCTAGAATAGCGATTTTCAATCTTTTTCATCTCCTGGCACACATAAACTAATTACTAAAATTCTGCGGCACACCAAAAAATATATTTTTTGCCCATCTGACAAAAAATAGGTATAATTTTGATTCATTTATACTGGAGCACTATTGTTGTATTGGCTGTTGTCATTTTTTATTTGAAAATCTAAGGGAAAAGAGGTCAGTGCCCCTGACTAAACAGTCAGGTATTGTATGTTTTAAAAATTCTTATAGCTATTGTAAATTGTGCTGCTATGAACACGGGGGTGCATATGTTCTTTCTGATCGGTGTTTGGGTTTCTTAGGATATATTCCTAGAAGTGGGATCACTGGGTCAAACGGCAGTTCCATATTTAACTTCTTGATGAAGCTCCATACTGCTTTCCGTAGTGGCTGCCCCAGCCTGCATTCCCACGAGCAGTGTGCTAGAGTGCCCTTTCTCCACATCCTTGGCAGTACTTGTCGTTTGTTGATGGCAGCCATTCTGACAGGTGTGAAGCGATACCTCATTGTGGTTTTAATTTGCATCTCTCTGATGATTAGTGACTTTGAACATTTTTTCATGTCTCTTGGCCATCTGTATGTCTATTTAGATCTTTTGCCCATTTTTTAATTGGATTGCTTGTCTTCCCTTTGTCAAGGTGTATAGCCCTAAGAGCCCATCAGTAGATGAGTGGATAAAAAAGCTGTGGGACATTCACACCATGGACTATGATGCAGCTATAAAAAAGAAGGATCTATTACTCTCTGGCACAGCATGGATGGAAATGGAGAGTATTATGCTAAGCGAAATAAGCCAGTCAGAGAAAGACAAGTCCCACATGATCTCACTCATATGTGGAATCTAATGAACAAAACAAACTGATGAACAAAATAGATCCAGAGACATAGAAGCATGGAACAGACTGAGGGATCTCAGTGGGAAGGCGGGAGAGGGTGGGGAGAGATTAACCAAAGAACCTAAATGCATGTATGCATAACCCATGGACACAGATAGCAGTGTGGGGAAGGCCTGAGGGGGAATGAATGCAGGGTGGACGGGATCAATGGGAGGAAGGAGGGGGCATCTGCAACACTTTCAACAGTAAAGATAAATTAAAAAAAAAAAAATTCTTGCAGCACACCGGTTGAAACTCGCTGTTCTAAATTATTAATCTAAACAAAAGTAACCCAGAAAAGTAAAACAGGGAAAACAGTGCTGTGAACATGACTGATTATCCTCTGCCTCCGCCTGACTTAAAAGCTTTCTCCTACTTGCTCTCAGTTTAAAAAGAACACTTTAACTCGTCTTGCTCCTATATAGTCTTGCTTAAGACTATTCTTAACTTGTCTTCTATAATCTGAAAATGTGATTTCTACCAATGCACTCACCACAGCAGCATAATAAACATTATATTTTAAAAGTGAAACAAAACCATTTTAACACTTGTAAGAATTTATAAGAATATAATTTCTCTCAGTCCTCTTTCCCTAACCCTGCCCATCAATGCTGTTACTGTTAAATCTTACCTCTGTTTTTTCAGTTACTTCAGCTTCTGTCATAAGTTCTGCTAAAGCATAGACAAACCCAAGATCTAACCTGAGATCCATTTCTTGGATCAACACTTTGAAGTACCTATATTACAAAGTAGAAAACATTAAAGAGGCCATCAATTTACTGTATTAAGAAAATTAGATGAGAAAAAAAGTATTAAATATTAGAATGTTAAAACTTAGGACTTTCTAGAGGAATGTCATGGAAACAGTGTTCATAATAGCAACAAACTCAAGTATGAAAATGCCTATAGAGAAGAAATCGATAAGTAAACTGTGGTATACAGTCACATAACATTATTTATGTTTATGAATAAACTCTAGCAACATACCACTAAATGAATACATTTTAGTAAAAAGTTTAATAAAAAAAAAGCAAGTCCCAGAAGTATATGTACAACTTCAAAAATTATTTTTCTAATGGGGAGGGGTAAAAAGGAAAACTAAGAAGCTTAATGTTTACATACTCATAATACAATAAGACTATAATTTAAAAAGCAAGGGAATAGTCCTGGCTGGTGTGGCTCAGTTGGTTGGAGGGTTGTCCTGTGCACCGAAAGGTGGCAGGTTCGATTCTTGGTCAGGTCACATACCCAGGTTGTGTGTTCAATCACTGGTTGGAGCATGAGCCCCAACAGATGTTTCTCTCTCTCTCCCTTCCTCTCTCTCTAATAAAAATAAAAAATAAAAAAAATCAATGATATAGCATACACTCGGGTGAGGATCTAAAGAAAAAAAAAAAGCAAGGGAATAAAGACAGTTTGTCTTGGTGACAGGGTAGAGAACAAGACTGGATGATGACTGAATTTGAAAATACTGTTTTCTTTCTTGTTTCTAACAATATGAAATAATCATAGAGAACTTAAGAGAGAAAACAAATAATCAAAAAATAAAATAATAAAATGCCCATAATTTAGAAATGACTGTTGTTAATACCTAGGTGTATTTCATTCAGAGCCTTCAGATTCTCCACAATTATAAAATAATTAATAGACTTTTTCGATGACCTTTATAATTTACTATTTTACACTTAAATCTTTGACTCACTTGAAATTTACTTTTTTAAAAGAGTACAAATAACTCACATATTTAAATCAAAACATTAAATAAACACACAAGAAATGTATTAATACACTTACTTAATACGTGATATCTGGGAATGCCCTGCAGATCTCATGACAATACTGACATCTGTAAAAGGCTTTGGTGCTGTAAAGGTTAATAAATATGATTAATGGCCATGATCCTTTAAACAAAAGAAAAGAATCATTTTCTTGCAATGTAATACACATCACAATGGCCAACTAAATTATTTATTAAATTGTGAGTATCAATTAAAATTACTAATACTTGCATGATCCATTACGATCTTAATGTCACACTCCAGGATTGTTTTTGTAAATTATTTATATTTACTCTAAGGATTACTAATCCTTTAAATTAGCCAGTTTAAACTCGAAGCAAGTATTAGAATCAACAGAGAAACTTTGTGAAAACACAGATTTCAGGATCTTGCCCTGGACTTCTAGGTGGAAGGCCTTGGGCATATACACTGGTCAAAAAGCTTCCAAGTAGCTCTGGCCTGTGTTGCTCAATGGTTAAGAGCATTGGCCTGCTCACCTAAGGGTTGTGGGTTTGGTTACTGGTAAAGGGCACACTGGTCAAGGGCATGCAACTCAACTGCAGGTTCATTTCCCGGCCCCATTCAGGACATGTGCGGGAGGCAACCAATCAATGTGTCTCTCTCACATTGATGTCTCTCTCTCTCTCTCTCCCCCCCCTCCCCATCCCTTCCATTCTCTCTAAAAATCAACGGAAGGAAAAAAAAAGCTTCCATGCAGATTATGAATACTCCCTTAGAGTCAGTGATATAGAGGTGGGTGTGGAAACAAAAGGAGAGGAAAGGGAAGCAGGATAGTGGGAAGTTAAGAGAAAGTGAGGGGAAGAGGAGGGTGGAAGAAAGGACTTATCAGTCTTTCTAATCTGCAGAGGACGGGATAGTTTCCGTGGTTAGAAAACAGTCTGAATTTGAACTTCCTCACAATTTAGTCAAAGGTTCCAGTGGCTTTTAAATCAGAGGTTTAAAATTTGTAATTTTTTAAAATTAACATTTCTAAAAATGTAAATATATATTTCTAATTAATCTTTTCTTCAGCATTCAATCAGAATTTTGTTGAAGTTAGCTGAGTAAAATGGTTTAATTTCATATTTTTATAGTAAAACAAACCAAACAGCTAATACAACCATTTTTATAGCAATCTAAAGATATAAACAAACCTGAATCCATGGTGACTGACTTGGGAGGTTTAACAGGATAAAATACAAATGGAAATACAGCACCATGTATCTGGTTTTGGATCTAAAACAAGAACAAAAACTGGTCAGTATACTCATATGTTAATTACAGAACCTGACTGGAATAACAAGATTTAAGTAGAAGGAATCAAAAAGTCTAGTCCCACAGTGAAATGGAAGTGCTAAAACAGATCATGGGAATACATTAGTTTACTGCTATGTCTGTTTAGAATATAATTTGACTATCTTTTCAGACTCACCTGTATTCTGTAAATTTGAATTCTAACTGATGATTGATGTGCAGATGTGTTATATTCCACTTTTAATGCTGGCAGATAATTCCTTCGTATAGCTATTACATGTGGTTGCAGAATTTTCATGTTAGTGCCACTAGGTGTAAAGCAAACCTGAAAAATACGCCAGCCCCCAAAACACACAGAATTTCTCTTTACTCATAATTGCTTAAAATTAGAAATTTGTACCAAAATTTTTAAAATATTAATGAAAATACTAGGCTAAATATTTGATTAGGTTTAGATTGAGATTTTTATAGCCCATATCCATACAATTCCCAAAAACATTCAGAAATTCCTTACAGCTTGGTTATATTGCTTTTTATGTAATTTTACTAAAATTTACCCAAAAAGTAATAAAAGATAAAATAATCTTAGAAATAAATAAAAAATTAAAAGTTACTGGTTTGTTAACCAAGGAATAGATCATTAGTATTGCAAGAGAAAGTCTGAGTCTTTACTACAGGTATTCATTCCTTTAAAATATTTTATATAAAGTATGTATGACAGAATTTATTGTTTTGTAAGGAAATACAAAAAATTTACCAGTGATTAATCTAATTACAACAGTAAAAATTAAAACTTCATATTAGTACTTAAAAACATTACCGGAATGTTAGTGTCCAACTCGATAACCTTATCTTCTGCAGGTGAAGATTCAGTATATTCTTTAAATTCTTTCTCTAACTTCTCGGTGTGCTTTACACTCATTGGCTTCCATCTTGCCTTCTTCTTGGGCTTTGTCTCCCAAACCACATCAGAACTTAAATATGAAAGCAAAAATCATGGTACTAATTTATACACATTTTCATTTTAACTGGTTTATTACATGAATTACAAAACCTTAAATAAAAATTTTGCAACGGTCTCAATTATAAGCAAGCACATTACAAGTTTAAAAACATAAATTCATTCAACCAATCCTATTAAAATCCTACGTAGGCACCACTGTGGGTAGTAGTGAACATCTCAAATGTTCTTCAGCTTCATTTTAGATGAAGAGTGATAGACAAAACATCATGAACACTGCAAATTAGCATATCTTAACATATTAGGAGATGAAATGCTTTTGAAAGAAGACAAAGTAGGAAAGGCAAGGTGGATATGGAGTATTGGGATATGCAATGTGGTGGGGTTGCAGTAGTGAAATGGAGCGGTCAACAGGGGTGTCACAGAAGTGAGATTTCAGTAACTTGAAAGGAGATCAGGGAGGTTATCCAGAAGACAAAGGGAAAGATTTCAGGTAGAAGAGCCAGTCAGAGCAAGGGCTCCAAAGCAGAGCCCACGTGGAGTGTAGGAAGAGGGGCAAGGAGGCTGCACGCCTGGGACACGTTAAGAGTAGAAGGTGAGGTAGACGGCGAGAGGCCCATAATGGGAAAGCCTTGTAGGATACTGTCAAGGCTCTGAGTTTTATTCTGAGATGAAGAACCACTGAAAGGTTATGAGACGATCAGCGACACGATCTGACTTAAGCTTTGTTAGGAATACAGGGCTGGGATCGGGGGGGGGGGGGGGGGGGGGGGAGAGGCGGGAATAATGGCTAGAAGCAGAGAAACCTGTTAGGCATTTAAGGTAGTAAGCGGGGAGAGAATGGTGATGGCTCTGCCTTAGGAGGTAGTGAAAAGTCAGATCCTACGTGTCTTGAAGGTAGAGCCAGCACAGAACTTCTAGATGGATGAGATGTGGGGTGTGAGATAAAGACATGAATGAAGATGATTCCAAAGTCTTTGGCCTGAGCAGCTAGGATGTATTTGTCATTAACTTCAATGGGGAGGCAGGTCTTGGCAGAAGATCAGGAATTGGGTTTTAAACATATAAAGTATAAGAAGTCTCTTAGGTATCTGAGTAGAAATTTTGTGTAGGCAATTGGATATACAAGCCTGGAGTTCGGGGGGTGGAAATTTGGCTGAAGATGTATTTCTAGAAAATGCTGGCAAATATGTGATATTTGAAATCATAAAACTGAAACAGAGAAGAGGAGAGGACTAAGGTCTGAGAGCCTTGGGACACCTAATATTAAGCAGTGGAGAAGACAAGGAACCAACAAATGCGACCCAGAATGTGGGCATGGAAAGAAAAGTCAAGATGGTGAGGAATCGTGGAGGTCAAGTCAAAGAAGGGATCTGTGTTAAATGTTCTGAACTTAAGCAACAGGGGTGCTGGTAATTGCGCACTGGACCTGGCAACACACAGGTCTCTAGGGTGATCTTGACAACACCAGTTTCATGGTATATTGAGAGTGGTTTAAAAAAAAATGGGTAAAAAAGAATGGAACACAGTGAATATATTTAACTCCTTTGTGATGGACAACACTTTTGGGCAGTTTGGCTATAAAGGGAAGCAACAAAACAGACAGTAGATAGCAGGGAAAGTAGGCCCAAGAGAATTTCTTTTTTAAGTTGAGAGAAATAACAATTCAAAAGAGAGTCAGAAATTGTTGATATAGGGGAAAGAAAGGGGGGGGGGAGAAGGAGGGAGGGAGGGAGGGAGGGAGGGAGGGAGGGAGGGAGGGAGGGAAAGAAGGAAGGAAGGAAGGAAGGAAGGAAGGAAGGAAGGAAGGAAGGAAGGAAGGAAGGAAGGAAGGAAGGAAGGAAGGAAGGATGGATTGCTGGATCAGGGTCTCAAGAGGTAAGAGGGAACAGAATACAATGCAAAAGCAGAAGAATTTGTTTAAATATGTGAACATGCCCGGCTGGGCGTGGCTCAGTGGTTGAGCGTCGACCTGGGATCCAGGCGATCAGGGTTCGATTCCCGGTCAGGGCACATGCCCGGGTTGCAGGCTCTATCAATGACTCTCTCATCATTGATGCTTCTATCTCTCTCTCTCTCCCTCTCCTTTCCTTTCTCTGAAATCAATAAAGATATATTTAAAAAAATAACTAACTAACTAACTAAATAAATAAATAAATATGTGAACATGATGTAGTATGATAACTGCGAGGAAGTATGTCAGCACAGCACGCCGGTAATGAATGCTTGGGGAGTAGGAAGCTGATACTGGGGGTGGGTCTTTGAAAGTTCCTTTTTGATTGCTTCAGTTTTCTCGGTGAAATGGGATGCAAGGCAATGAATGGAGAGAGGGGTTTAAAAAGAGACAGCATGTGAAACAATCTAGGAGAATGAGAGAGCGAATGGAACAAATCTAATTCACTGAAAAATTGCTGAAATAATTAAATATAGAATTTAAAAATCTATCCACATTCTAAAGTTACTTTACACTTTCTATTTTAGTATGTCAGTTATTTAATTTTACTTAAGTCCTCTATTTGTTTATTCCTTCCAAAATTTATATTCACTTAATTTTAAAAAAGGTAGGAACTATGTATTATTTCCACCTGCATTCATACCATAGCATAGGACATAGCCCATTACAGATTTAACAGGCTTAAAATCTGTTGTCTATTTGACATTTTTGTTTAAATAATAAACACATTTTTAAAGAACAATAAATATTTTTAAGAAACTAGTTTTTAATATTCCTTTTAAAATGGATCCCTTTCAATGAAGAGTCAGGAACGTTTCTAGAAGCATTTACAGAAAAAAACAAATTTAAATCTGTATTATATATCATATATATACACACACATACAGACATACATTTATTTATTTAAGAGTTTAAGTTAAAGGACTGAAACTACATTATCCTGGTTATATCGACTGGAATCCAGAAATGTTCTCAAATCACGCACTAATAGGCATAAATTAATTTTACTTTAAGTGTTTATGAATAGGAATATTAAGGGCATAGAGAAAGAAAAGAGTTTTACTAGTGGTGACTTATATGGGGAATAATATAGTATTACCTTATTAGATCTTAAAGTGCAAAGGTCAAATTAGAATGTAATTATCTTTGTTCCTTGAACAACTATTTAAGGAGCATCTACAATGTACCCTGCATTGTGGTAGGATGACCTTATAACATGTTAAATAAAGTATACTTTTGATAAGTTGAATAAATATAACTTTTTAGAGAGACGAGAGAATGAACATAAAGAGGGATTTATAAATTAGATTTTTTATATATCTTTATCTCAAAGGGAAAAGGACTTTCACAAGCATTTTTAAATCAGCATTACCTTAGTATCAATGGCTAATCCAAAGAAGTTACAAACTAAATTATTTTAGATTGTACAATCACCATTCTTGATGATAAAAAACTCATCATTTATATTTATCCAAATTTTAATGCATCTAACCTTGTAATGCCAATATAGGCTACTTCTTGCTTTGTGTAATTGTTGACGAGAGAAAGTCCAACATCTTGTAATGCCAACACAATTTCTTGCTCTGCTAATTCTGCTTTCTCATTTTCATATGTCACTTTAAATACCTTTGGATCTTCAGTGAATAAAATAATGCGTTGTAAGCCTTCAAAGAATGAAACTAAATAAACAGTCTTTTTCCCCAAATTTATAGCTGTCATCATATCCTAAAATAAAACCACCAAAAAATAAAAAATTAAGAGTTTGGTACCAACCAGCATGAAATCTAGAATTCACATTTAAAAAATGAGAAGAATAATGGCACTTCCTTCATAGGGTCGAATAAGCTAAATGAATTAAAGTATGTGTAACATTGGAAATTTACATAATTCGAATCATATTAGCTTCTGCTATGATTATTATAAAGTTATTAGTTAGGAAGACACATCAATTATTCTTTTATTTACTATCTTGATACAATCTAATTAAACAGTCTTCCTGTGTAGGCTTATCAATAACACAGAGTATTGTTTTCTCGCTCCTTTATTCTAAGACTAACCAATGTGTTGTGTTACATTTTCAGTCAAAAATTCATATTTCCTTACAGAGATGAATTAAGTAGGATAAAGCATATCTGACATCTCAATTCATGCTCTACAAAACACGGATATTCACCATAGGTGAATAATTCTGCAGGAAGTCCTTTTAGATAAGCATTGTGCTGATATCAGGGTCTTGAGGTTCAATGGCACGATAAATATAGCAAATTCTAATAATTAACAGTCATCCATGGATTTCTAGTTAAGTAAATATTCTGATTAAGAAGAAATTTTAATATACAGTACACATTCATGTTATAATCCACTGAAATTAAATACTGGAGTTATTACCATAAAATCAATATCTAGGAACAGTTATGTTACCTATAATTCTTTCTAATATAAGATTATAGCAGTAAAACTACATTGAGAAATAAGAATAACTTATTTTCAAGTATTTCTAAAGTCTTTCTAATATTTTGTAGTGGATTTCAGATTTAGCTTTATAAAATTCAACTATCATTATGACATAAATATGCAAAAGTACTAACCAACAGATCAAATAAAAAAGACATTGGAACTGGGGTCAAATTAAGACGTATCTTAAAAGACAAATAAAATTTTAACGAAACAATTTCTGAAAGCCATTGAAAATGTTACTGGAAAATATTTATGTGTAACTTTATCATTGTGAAAAAAATCAGTAATAGCTTGCTTTAGTTAGAAGATCCCTAGATGTACCTCACAGAAGTGAAAATGACCCAAGACGACCATCAGTGAAGAGTGTATCTGTTTGAGGTCAAGGCTGAAAGCACCTCCCTAAGCACAATTTACCTTTATAACATAATGGAAGCAAATAATGATGTAGACGAAATAAGACTACTTCTAGTTTTAAACATTTTTGGTTAAGTTACAGTTTGAATATGGCTTTTAAATTCTTTGGCAGTTTCTTTTAGAAGTGTACACATAAGACAAGACTTAAAACTAGCAAGGCTGAAAAAGAATACTGTTAAAAACAACAAAGCAAGCTGCTGAGAACACCATGGTAATCAGTCCAATACATACATCCTTCTGCGTCACTTCCCCCTGGTTCTTTCCACAGCTCCACTTCAGCTTCCGAGAGCCCACTGGATCGGCCCAGGTATAAAGTACTGCTTTTCCAGGAGGGAGAGAATCTTCTATTTCACTGAGAGAACTGACACAAACAGTAAAAACATTAACAGCATTAAATTAAGTGCAAGTATAACAATAAAGAACCCAAAATAATACTTCATTCATTCTAAGACCATTAATTTAGAGATTTATAATAGCTCTGATTAAAATTAGACTTGCCCGGCCGGGTGTGGCTCAGCAGTTGAGCATTGACCAAGGATCAGGCGATCGTGGGTTCGATTCCCCGGCAGGGCACATGCCCGGGTTGTGGGCTCGATCCCCAGTCGGGAGTGTGCAGGAGGCAGCCGATCAATGACTCTCTCATCACTGATGTTTCTCTCTCTCTCTCTCCCTTTCCTTTCCTCTCTCTCAAATCAATAAAGATACAATAAATAAATAATATAATAAAATAAAAGTAGACTGGAAGTTTTTCCTTATACAACGGAAAAGAGGTTTTCTAAGAAAATAATGTCCTGCATAGGAAATAAAGGTCTTCAAGTCTTTCAAACTACTTTTTCAACTTTTGTGTTAATACAAATTAGTTATGAAAGAAAATTATTTCAATTACTTTATTTTTGTCTATCTTACTGAATCTGACATAATTTAACTTAGTTGGTAACCCTTTCCTAAGTATTGGTTTGGTCTGGCTAAACAATACAGCTCAATGAATTTTTAAAGTAATAAGATACAGAATTATAAGAAATTATAAGAAATTCAGTCAACTCACAAAATGATTCCCAGGATAAAAAAAAAAAAATTGGAGAAATTACAAAGAAATAATAAAATATAACTTTCGCGAACTGAAAAAGTTGATCTTCCAGATTAAAAGACTTCATTGGGTGTCAGACAAAACTAATAACAACAGAATACCATCCTAGACATATCTTTGTAAAATATTTAAATTTTAAGAAAACAGTCTATAAACATCTAGAAAAATTAAAGTTACCCACAAAGTAACTAAAATAAGATGGGTTTCACACTTTTCTATAATACTAAATGCCAGAAAACAATGGAGCAATTTTAAGGAAAAAGGTTAAAACTTAAAATGTTATGTCAAATTGTCATTAATTTGCAGAATGAGATAGTTTCAAATAGCAATAGCATAACATATTATCCACAAAGCCTTACTGAAAAACTAACTCAAAGACTTTTTTCCAACCAAGCCAGAGATGATTCAAAACAAAAATTTGGGAACTGAGATGTAGAAATAGTAAGCAACTATACCAGTCAAAAAATCAACTTGTTAATATGTTATAAATCAATACAAATGCCCCCCAAAACCTTGGATAAAATATATTTGAAAAACTAACCATTTTATATTAACCTGGGTCAAAATCCCAAATTACATCTATAAGAAACCAGACGTTTGTAAAAAAAAATAACAAAAAACAAAAAAACCCAAAATGTTCCAAATTTTTCATGGGTAAGTTAGCACTCTCAAAATTTAAAAGGCATCAAAATCTTCAAGAACAAAAAAGTAATTATCTAGAACAGAAACACAATGTGTATTTTCCAAACATCACTGGAAGAAAATAACCCATATTACAAAAAAAATATGGCAATGAATCATATATTAGTTATAGGGATTACAAATGGGTTAAAGATCTTTATTAAAAAATAAACAGTGTCTAAGTTTATAAATTTAGAAATAGAATTCTGAATAATAGTATTCAGTTGATAGTGACTCTAAATAATGGAATATCATGCAGTCATTAAAAATTGTTTCAGAAACAAATTTACATCCTCACAATAACTGTTAAAAACAAGAGATTCAGAAAGATAGGCAGAGAGAAGTAAAATGCTGTGAAAAGAAATGCATCAAATGTCGGCAATGTTGGCATTCCAGAAATTATAGTTTTCTCACAGTTTTTCTATAGAATTAAAAAAATTTGGCAGCTAATATTTTTATATGCAGGAAACAATTAACAACCATATTAACAACAAAAATGCTAAGGGAAGGAAAACCAGAGGAGATAAAACACCTACATTTCTTATATTTTTCATGAAAAAATACCAATGTAAATATGTTGAGATGATAAAATAAAAACTAACCATAATCCTCAGAATGTTATCTTTGTGTATGTACAAGTCCCAGACTCACAAGAAAATGGTAATACAATGTGCCAAGTGCCTTAATTTACACATACCAAGGTGCAATAGGTGTTTTAGAAAAGGTGGCGATGGAAGGGCTCAGATGGAAGTGCAGTTTTTCTAGAAGAAATCAACACCTTATAAGGTAAAAACACATGGAAGGACCCAGAGCATTCAGGAAACAAAGACTTCAGTTGGTCCTAAGTACAGGTTAAGAGTTATGCAACAGAAAGAGAAATATTTAGTAAGGTAGGCTGGAAACATACTATTTTATTTTAAAAGAAATGAAGTCACTGAACTTTAAACAGGAAAGAGCGATGATTATACTTAGTATTTTTGAAAACCTACCTCTAGTGGCAAACAGAGGATTTACTAGAGATAAGGCCAGAGATAAAAATCAAAAATCTACTCAAATAGGTAAGAACTGCTAGGAGCCTGAAACAACAGGAGATTAAAGGAGATGATGTGAAAAAAAATAGAGTTTAACCGGTTGGTGTGTGAGGCAGGACAAACCTAGGATGACAGGAGTAACTGACACTGCCATTCACGAAGGGTATGGAAGAGATTTTGCAACACAAATGAGATCAGCTTTGAATCACTTGAGGTTCTTGTGTGCTACTTAGGAGTAGGTGGCAGCCTGAAACTCAAGAGAAGTCTATGCTGAAGTAAAGACTTGGAGAGCACTGATACCTAGGACTCAATTCAATCAGATCCTTGATTTAATAACTACTTTAAATAATTCTAAATCCAAATCCAGTGTTCATGCTTGCAGATTATAATAAACTGCTAATTTTATAAATTTCCATTAAGACTGTAATTTTTTTGTTTCAGAATTTCAACACAGGATCATATTCTAGTTACTCCCTTATCCCTTACTTTTACAATTACAACAATCTAAAAACTTTATATATGAATTGTACTATTAAAAAATTGCTGCCCTAGCTGGTTTGGCTCAGTGGTTAGAGAGTCGACCAGGGCACTGAGGGGTCCTGGGTTAATTCCGGCCAATGGCATGTATCTCAGTTGCAGGCTCGATCCCCTGCCCTGCTCAGGGCGCGTGCAGTAGACAACCAATCTATGTGTCTCTCTCACATCAACGTTTCTCCCCCCCCCCCCCCACTCTCTCTGAAAAGCAATGGAAAAAATATCCTCAGGTGAGAATTAAAAAAAAAAAAAAAAAGCAAGGTCAAGGCCAAGAAAAGACTGAGCTGCCTGACCCTCAGCTAGGCTCAACCACATGTCAGAAATTAAGCTATGACATACTACATCATCAGTAGTATATAAAGAATTAATTTAGCTCCTATGTATTTATGATGTTACCAGCTATGCATCACCTTTGAGAGAACTGAGAAAATAATCACTTAAGTCATTTTTTGACAGTCTTATTCTGTGAATGCTATTTGGGAACGATTATTCGAGGTACATGGATTGAAGGGCAATTGAGAAATCACTTCTATTTGTTTCTGTCAGTTTTAATCAACCAATTTATTATTTTTATAATATAGATTATCATAAAAAATAGGCTTTCCTCTCTCTCAGCATCTTCCAGATGAGAGAACTGATGGACAAATAGGAGTTCTAGGTATTTGCCAGCCCTGAGGGCCTCACTCAATGTCCATTTAATCAATGATTAGAAGTGTCATTTAGCGGTGGAAGGAAAGCATCAGTGCACTGATAAATGTGGGCCCACTAATAAGTGACAGATGAAAGCAAACTAAAAACAGCAGACAAAATAATTTCAAGACAGCCCAGGACCCATAAGTACAGGAATATAAAGTTACATAAACTGTAGAGTTTCTACAAAGATATGACATCACAGTAAATGAAACAAATGATGTTAGTAGTAGTCCTGAAATATCAAGATAAAAATATAGCTTTTAGGGAAGTTTAAAAATGTAGCAGTCCTTTCCCACACACCTCAGCAAGATGGTATGTATTGTTTGGAAAAACAAAAACAAAAAAACTAAAGTTTCAATATTTATGTTATCTTCATTAAATATATAAAAAATTTGAAAAACAGACAAAATTCTTATGATAAACTCTGACATTTTTCTCACAGGATCCCACAACAATCAAGCTTCTGCTATACTTGTTTCAGTTCTTGCATTTTTCTTTTTCTGAGGATTTTAAAGTAAATTAAAAGAAGACACATACATGTCCAACAGACATATGAAAGATGATCATCATCACTAATCATCAGGAAAATGAAAATAAAAATCACAATATCACTTTACACCTGTTAGAATGGCTATTATAAATAAATCAAAACAAAACAAAACAAAAAACAAGAAAATAAATAATTATTGACAAGGCTGTGGAGAGAAAAATATACCCTGTGTACTGCTCAGTGGGAATGTAACTTGGTATAGACACTATAGAAAACAGTATGGAGGTTCTCAAAAAATTAAAAATGAAACTACTACCATATGATTCAGCAATTCCAGTTCTAGGTATTTATAAAAATAAAAATAAAGTGAAAACACTAACTTAAAAAGATATATGTGACCCTATGTTCACTGCCACATTATATACAATTGCCTAGATCTGGAAACAATCTAAGTGCCCAATGATGAAGAATGGATAAACAAAATGTTGGTATATGGATACAATGAAATATTATTCAGTCATAAAACAAAAGAAAATCTTGTCATATGAGACAACATGGATGGACCTCAAGGGCATTATGATAAGTGAAGTCAAAGAAAGACAAATGCCATATGATCTCACTTATATGTGAAATCTAAAAACAAAACAAAACAGAAAACAAACAAACAAAACCCAAACTTATAGATACAGAGAACAGATGGGTGGCTCTCGGAGGCAGGGTTGGGGGGTAGACAAAATGGGTGAAGGTGGTCAAAAAGTACAAGCTTCCAATTATAAAATAAATAAGTCACAGGGATGTAATGTACAGTATGGTGACTATAGTTAGTAATACTGTATTTTCTTTCACTGCTGAGAGAGTAAATCTTAAAAGTTTTCATCACAAGAAAAAAAATTGTAACTATGTATGGTGATGGATGTTAACAAGATTTGTGGTGATCTTCTGCCATATATACAAGTATCAAATCATTATGTTGTATACCTGAAACTGATACAACATCACACATCAATTTAATAAAAGTATAGATATGAAGTCAGTTTTACCCCTACATGCTTCAGTATACATTTTGTTAAAAAAGAGAACACTGTCTTATATAGCCCAAATGCCACTGTCAGTGTCTTAAGAAATCATAAAGTCAGTGTCTCATCACTTAGACTTTGCTCAAATCAGGGGACACTGTATTTGTGATAATCTTACCTTTGCTTATATTCAATAATGTCATTCTTGGTGTGATTTATTAACAGGAATGTAGCTGCTCCATCATGATAATCTGAAAATGTAATAACTGTAGAATGCTCTGCCAAATTAACTTCTGCTATAATACCTCCCAGCTAGAAAAAAGGAAAAGAAAATATTCTCTAATGTGATCATTTCCCAAAGAATATTAACTAACAACATTTAATAATAAAACTATTTGTAACATATTTTTTTAAATTTTATACAGCATGTCTGGGAAACAATGCTCTCAATTATTATGTATAGATGAGTCAAATTCCAGGTGTATATTCTAGGCACTTCAACTAACTTTCTGTATAATGATTAAATTGTTTCATGACTGTTTCCCTTCACAAAAAGAAATCTTTGTTCATTTTTGGTGGAAGGAAAAAAATCATGAGATTATTTGATACAAAAAGAATTAAATACTAGTAACATTAGCTTCTCTAATCTCTCTCTCTCTCTCTCTCTCACACACACACACACACACACACACACACACACACAAATTACCTCATTATCCAGACGCAATAAAATACAATTTTCTTGCTTGTTCAAATGTATCTTTTTGGGAGGGCCTTCACTTCTTTCAACTTGAATAAGAAGTTTGTTTGAAGCATCCTGAGGCCAAAAGGGGATACACTAAAACATAGATTACATACATTTATTTTTTTGAAGCAGGTTGCATCATAAAGACCTTTATCATTTTAATTAACCCATTAGAGTAGACTTAAAATAAAATTACAACAAATCTCTTTCAACAATGCTCTGGTTATTGGGTTGTTCACCTAAACAGCTAAAATTATCTAAGTATTAGAGATGGGTTGCCAGTTGTGAGCAACAGGAATACAAGCAGTAATGGGTAGTAAGTTGAAAAGTTTTAATAAGCAGAGATATTAATATGGTCCAGATCTACAGCAGGATTACAAAATCAGCAAGTAAGCTGAGCAGAGAGCTGGGAAGCAAGTGACTGGTTTAAAACAAGGGTACATTCAGTGACTAAAAATCACAGTCAGGTTGTGGGCATCACTTGGTAATTAAGCAGTAATCAAAGTACACACAAATGCTGACTCCAGACACGTGCTAAATCCAGAGTCAGGGAAGTCAAATAAGGGTAAAAAAAGTAAAAGATATATTCAGAGGAGGAAATAGGCTCAAAAACTTAAAAACAACCTGGACATCAGTGATCTGGAAACCAAACTAAAAGAACAGGAGACAGTCGGTGTGCCCAGAGAGAAGACAACAAAGGGCTCTGGGCAGAAAAGAGCTAAAAGAACAGGATGGAGAAGCAAACCTGTCTGTAGGCCCCGGTCGGGCTGGAGACTTCACGTATCTCAGCGAGACTGTTCATGTGTGATACCTGATTACCACATGGCCCGGGACAATGTAGCAGAGCTGACATGTTAGAGTCAGTTTTATTCAACCATAAAAGGTGATAAACAGAACTAGACATGGAACATAGTTAAGGTTGCAAGAGGCTTAAGAAGGTTCCCCTTGGAGTTTCTTGCAACCTCGCAGAAACTTACCTGGAAGTGTCAAAAGAGCAGCAATACTAAGCCAAGTGTACTTCCCACGAGTAACTGATGTGCTCTCTGAACATCCCCTAGCCTGCTATCTTCTGGTAGCCTTGCCTTAACAATATATGTTTTTATGTTCAGTAAGATACACTGTATATCTTTTTAAAATATTATGTGTTCCATCCCTTGAACTAGAGAAAGTAGGAAAGTACTTGTCTTTTGTACTGAGAAAACAGAGATACAGATAAGTTTAACAAATCTACATAGGTAATAATCATGAATATAAATCTTAAGGTAAGGCTGGCCACAATAAGCCAAAATTAAAATGCAAAACTTTTAAACTAGCAAAGAAACGATATCATGGGGATGTTAAGTACAGTATAGGGAATATAGTCAATAATATTCTAATAACTAGGTATGGTGCTGGATGGGTGTGGGACTTACTGGGGTGATTACTTACTAAGTTATGTAATGTCTGGTCACTGGGGTGTACATCTGAAACTAATATAATGATGTGTGTCAACTGTAATTGAAAATAAAAAATGATTTTAAAAGAACCAACCAAACAAAAAAGAAAAGATATCTTATGAAATTGAAAATAAAATAGAGAGTAAGATAAAAAATAAGTTGTTATGCAGTTGTAATTGCAATTAATGGAAATATAAACTACCTGCTGAAGGACAGAGGCTATAGGTTAGGTTTTTAAAAAGATAAGGCCCAATAATGTTATTAGCAATAGACACATAAATCAAGGCATAGAAATGTTGTAAATAAAAGTATGGAAAAAGATATACTTAGAAAATCTATAAAGCTAAGCAAAGCTGCAGTTGTAATCTTAGCAACTAGATATATAGAGAGCTCTACATCCAACAAACCAAGAATACATAGGCTTAGAGCACATATGGAACATTTGCAAAAATAAATGTTCATTCAACGAATATTTATTGAGAGCATATTATGTTTAATCACCATTCAAAACCCTCCAACAGCTCTCCATTTCACTCAAAGCAAAAACTAAAATCCTTGCAGTGGCTCAGAAAGTTCTGCATGATTACCCTTCATCATTATACCTTCTTCTCGGTTACTTTTCCTCCTTCCATTAATACTGGCCACTTCAGCTATCCCTCAAACATGCCAAATATTCTCCTACCTTAGGGTACCTACCCTGGCTGTTGTTTCTGTCTCTAATGCTCTTTGCCAGATATCCACATTGCTGAGGTGCCCAGCTTCTGGCTAAAAAGCTGTGTGTCATTTTTCAGGTTAGAGCACAGTCAATTACGAAGGCTACGTTACCTGGCAGGCCTCACAGGGAAAAGCTGTCCTCCCCATACCAGCCTAGGTGCGCACCTAGCACAGTGCATTGTCAAGGGCTCAGCCCTACCTCCAGCCAGGCTCTTCAGGTATCTGCATTCCTGCCCCAGGCACCTTTATTCAGAGACCTTTGTAGTGCCCTTGGCAAAGGCCTTCCTCAGGAACCTCTGCAAAGCCTCTTTATCAAGGTGAGAGGGGAAACCTTGAAGACACTTACTCTCTACTCTGACTCAGTGCTTCTCCACTCCTAGCCTTTTCCTCATGTTTCCCCATCCCCCAGGCCCATGAAACTGTAAGAGCCTTTTGCTCAGGCTCCCCCGACACAACCCCGTCTGTGCTGATCCACCTGACCGCTGACCAATGCTGTTCCATAGGAAAAATGGAACAGGGGGAGTTGGGGCTTTCTCCAGTTTAGCTTCTTGCTTATACTATCTCAGTAAGTGATTAAAGGCTTGATTGTTATATTCATTTTGGTTTGTTGTCTTTATGAACTACTCCAATACCAGGCAGCTAAGCTTCAGCTCAGCTGAGCTCCTGACAATTGCCACCTCTCACATTTCCTCCAAGTCTGTTCAAATGTGACCTCAACGAGTCTTATCCTTGACCATCTTATGTAATTTATAGCTCACCCCTTGCTTGTTATAACTCTTAATACTCCTTTACCTGTCTTATTTCCTTTCCCCCAATATATCTGTCATCTGTAAACATATTATATATTTTACTAATTGATCATGGTATTAATTTAATGTTTCCCTACATCTCCACTGAAATATAAAATACATGAGGCCAGAGACTTGTGGTTTTGTTAACAGATGTAACTATGGCAAAGCACACAGAAGTACACAGTAAGTATATGCTGAAAGAATGAATTAACAGGCAGACTTGAAAAAAGTGGAGCTTCTGGAAATGAGAAATATAATTATTCAAATAAAAAACTGAGTTGAAGGCTTAAATAGTAGTTTAGACACAGTAAAAGTAAAAAATTATGGAAAATATATATGTAGAATGTATCCAGATTGCAGCAAAGATATTAAGAGAGATGGAGTATAGAATATACAAGTCTAGAATATGTCTGATTAAAGGCTCAGAAGGAGAAAATGGAAGAACAGGAGAGAGACAATATTAAAGAGACAATAGTTGCAAATTTTACAGAAAGTATGAAAAATCACTAACCCACAGATCTAGCAGTAAGGCATCTCGAGCAGGATATATAAAAGGAACCTACATGTAGATAAGCAGTAGCATGACTGTAGAACAGCAAACATGAAGAGAAGACTGAAGGCAGCTAAGGAAGACGAAAGATGGCCTCCAAAGAAATGACAGAACCACGGCCAAATTTTCAACAAAAATGGAAGCCAAACACCAGTGGAGTAAAATATACAATATGCTGAGAAAAACAGAATTCATTATCAAGAAAAAGTATCATAAAAGAAAGATGATGGTAAAAGTGTATGGATAAACATACACTGATGGAATTTTCCTCCAAAACCAGAAATTTTCCTCCAAAACCAGAACTAAAGGAAATTCTCAAGGATATAGGTCAAGAAGAGTGATTCCAGAAGGATGGCTTAAAAGCAAGAACAGTGAATAAAAACAGGAAACATTTCTCTTATAATCCTAACATATCTACAATAAAATTTCTTTAAAAGTAAAATATTCTATCAACCTCAGGCAGTCCTTCAGAAAGCTCTTACCTAGAGGTTTAATAGCTAAAAGTGCCCAGCCAGGTGTGGCTCAGCGGCTGAGCATCGACCTAGGATCCAGGCAATTGGGGTTGAATTCCCGGTTAGGGCACATGCCCGGGTTGCGGGATCAACCAATGACTCTCTCATCATTGATGTTTCTATCTCTCACTCTCCCTCTCCCTTCCTCTCTCTGAAATTAATAAAGATCTATTTAAAAAAAAAAAAATAGCTAAAGATGGAGTAAAAGAAATATTTTACTCCTAAGTCACTACCATCTTCTTAAAATAATGGCTTAGTCTATTATTTAAAGGCATTCCTAATAGCTTCCTGAAGAGAATAAATAATTTCCTTTGCTTTCCTGCATTTATACCTTATCTAGTCTTCTACTGCTCTATTTGACCCCATTTGGTTAGTAACTGCTAAATGTTTACCTCCCTTATCAAGAAATGTATCCCTCAATGGCAAGGTTTGGATTTTAATAAAGTATCTAGTGCTTGGTACAAATAATAAATGTTCATGGAACTGAAACAAAATTAGGGGGATGGAAAGTTAAAACATTACATAGTAATTTCAGTTACCTAGCTTCAAGGGAAAATAAAAATCCAAAGAGCTACTTTACTGAAATTCATCTACCCACCTGCTCCAAATCAAGAGAGAGCCATTTATCATTTCCCTCTTCAGCCACTAAAATACGACACTTGCTTTTGTTTTCGATCACATAAAAAGGGGTAAATGTCACAATTCTGGTAATGTTAAAACTGCTGAGGTCTATAGTGACACCAACCTAAGGAAAAAACATTAATATTTCAAAAACTGTTACATTATCATAGCATCCTTTAGAATTAAGTAGTCAATAGACACAGTTTAAGTAAAAGTTTCTTGATGAGCACAGAATGAACTCACTTGATATTCCATTTTCAGGCCTTTACATTTAACAGCTCCATGACTACCAACAGTATCAATTGAAAACTGATCTGACAATTCACTATCAGTTACCATAAGCTGAACCTAGGAAAAAATATTTCAAAGATATTACAATTGAAGTATCTTTAAAAATTCCAACTTAAATTGATACATTTTTAATGCACTAAACCTTTCCCAATATGAAATCCTAATCTTTATAACATCCAATAGTTCACAAATGTTATTTCTACCTGTTTCATAATATTTTATTCTTCAAGATTCTAAAATATAAAAAGGAGTGAAAGCTAAAAAAATGAAAGTTAAAAAACTTTACATACCTTATTGTTATTAAAAAAGTGCTTTGGCTGAAAAGAGAAGAGAACTGGCATTTTATAATTAGGTGGATGCTTTCGATGAATTCCATCAGCTTTATATTGTAACATTCGACCAGTTTTATTGACCATCCAATAAGGACTATGAAATGCCACAACTGTCTGACCAGGATTATAAGTCACATGGATAGCAATATCTAACTCAGTCTTTTCTATTTCAGTTACACAGGTAAAACTGATGAAACTAATATCTTGTTGATTAGGTTTTATATGATATTCACTTTTCCAATCATGATTAAGATAGTCAAGTAATTTTAAATGTAGCTTGGCTTTATCCAATTTTACAGTACAAATATGGGCCGAAGATCCTTCATTTAGAGTGAAAACTCTATATTCATCCCCCTGAAATAAAAAAATATATAGTAAATTTTTTAATGTTTCAGAATAATATGCCAAAAAATTCTGTTTAATGATTCCAAATGCTATACAAAATACTTCTGAAATATACTTCTGTCTGAACAAGTTGGAAGACTTATATAGTCAAGTTCTGACAACTATACGAACTTCTGTAAATTACTTGAGATACGAGTTATCGTATTTGTAAAATGGTCTAAATGATTGACTTCAAAGGACTATTATTAGGATAAAACTAAATGATGTAATTTGAAACTCTGCTGGAACTAATAAACATTATAATACACTATAACTAGTAAAACACTTTAAAAATCTTATCCATTAGAGATTTTAGTTTTGAAAACTAAAAAATAATGAAAAATGCATGAGAAAACTGATGGTAATCCAAAATAAGCAATCCCTACTAACTCCCATTCCTGATTTTTCACAATTCCTCATCGCCCATTTCCAATTATTGTTTATAATACTGCATCTTATATATCTCTCAAAACTATTCATTTCTCTCTACCCACACTTCTATTACCTTAGCTCATATCACTGTGACCTCTCACTTTGTCTCCTACCTGCTCTTGTCTCCTTTAATCCCTTCTCCATACCGCAGCTAAATTGTCTTTCTAAAAATTGGTCGTACCCTTTGGAAACTAGCAAACAGAATGTGATCCCCAAAAGCATCAAACAAAAAGTTCTATGAAAATGGAACATAGTACGTCTGAGTAATTCACTAGTTTTTCCCACATCTCTAACCTGGTTCCTTCCTGTTGTTTTAATATAGAAATCTCTTCATCTTAAGATTTTAAATTAGTTAAAGCAAAAGTAATTTAAGTTATTGGCACCTGACATGTTAATATCCACAAAACAGAACAGTGGTGGTGGTGGTGGTGGTGTTAGGTAAATAAATGGCAATCGTGTGTCTTCGGGCACGGTGCTAAATCCTTTACATACATCATCCAATTTGACCTTCCCCATATCCCAATCATGCAAGTTTTATTATCCCCATTTCATTCACTAGGATACATGATTTAGAAAGACAATATAACTTGCCTAAAGACATATAGTGGGGATAGAGGTAGGTTTAAATCTCAAATCTACAGCAAAGTGCAAATTCTTAGGATATCTGCCAACCATAAGGAAAAACAGATATTCTTAAATCATAGATCTGTTAACTTCACGCCCCCCCAAAATTATCAAAAAGTGTATACATATAGTAAATCCCAACAGGCTACAACAAAAACAATAATTAATAGATTACAATAAAGACCTTTCTTATATTTGATAAGATTGGCAAATATATTATTAAAATCCTAATTTGTTAAAACAGTATTTAAAAGAAAAAGCATCTTTATAGGGCATAAAATCCATTTAGAGAACTACCATGAGAACAATATAATATAATGTAGCAGGGTTTTTCCATTTCAGTCTAGTACTTGAATATTATTTAATATCAATTCTCAAACTTGTTTCAAAAGTTAGAATCTGCCTTTTTAATGTAGGATATAGGAAATGTACATGCACAGAAAATATAGAAAAATGTATATTCTAAAACTAAAATATTTTCATCTGAAGTGCTACCTTCAGATGATGTGATTACTGGCAATTGTTATTATTTCTATTTTCTAAATGACATATCACATTTGTGTATGTAATTTATATTCAACTTAGTAGCCAAATTTCAAAGGTAAATCAATGGAAAATTTTTTAATCTATTTTATATACAATATGATTGAAACATTTCCTTTCCATTTAAATTACTATCACTAGTATCATAACTTTTATTAGAACTGTAAAACATTTATTGTTCATAATTTTAAATAACTAAAGCTACAAAATCAAAGACACAAAGACATTTAATAAAATTCCAGTGTACCTCTATATAATAAGCCATTTTGTAAGGAAGAAGATTTCGGAGTAGGATAGGTGGCCACAAATGTATTATGTATGGTAAGTCCCAACCATCTTCTGAGTATACTGACAGGGATGTCAAATTATCTTTTTCTGGGACAATATTAATAATAAATGGTTTCATAGAAGGGTTTATAGGGTTACATTTCTTCTTTAGAAAAGTGCCTTCATTTTTTATAATCTCTTCGAAGTCAATTGCTTCACACATTTGATATTCCTCATCTTCTGGCTTCAGAGAAAGGAGTGATCTGTACAAAAGGTTAAAAAATATACACGGAAATGACTGAAAAGAAAACATATGAAGTTATATGATTACAGCTTTAGAACAATGAAATGACCTCCCTCCATACTATTGTAATACGTTTTTATACTTTCACATTCTTTGAGATAGGTAAGACAGACAATAGATACCTTCATCTTAACTTCCAGGAAACTAATGAAGTTATTTAGCTTTTAAGAGAATATTTTTCTTACAAACTTACTGTCTTAAATGTGTGTTTACAATGAACTATGTACGGTGTCATGTGAGTACTAGATTTATTGGAGTGATACTTCGTAAGGTATATAAGTGTCTAATCACTATTTTGTACACCAGAAGCTAATATATGTCAACAGTAACTGAAAAATAAATTGAAATAACTATGCTTACAATAAGTGATTTCTTACAGAAAATACATGATCATATAGGTCATATATGAAAAGCAAACATATACAGCTATCTGTGTGTGACTTGTTCGTTTAACTTAAAGAAGTTGGCTTTCCTGGATATGTAGTCCTAATAGAAGTACATGTCACGAATGAGTTCCTAAATGAAAAAGTATTTCTATGGAAAAAATTAACCACCAGCTTTTCAAGATTAATGAAATGAAAGCTATCAATAGATACTTAACTTCATTAAAATGTTGGGCAAGTGATTACAAGAAGATAGTGACAAAATCACTAGGCATAACATATGATTAATCTACGAATTTAAATATCACAGTCTTTGTTTAAATTTCAACTATATTTTAGCTTTAACAACTTTTTAAACCTAAGTTGTGTCCAATTAAGAAATATTTTTATACTTGTAAAACTAATCAATAATTGTGACACTATTCCTTACAGATGAACAGCTGTCAATACTATCTCCAGCCCTAATTATTTTCCTAAGCTCTAGCCCTAAAGTTTTGAGTATCTACACATATTTCTGTAATGATGTCTGATGGTGCCTTAAACTTGCTAGAATGAACTCTGAACCCTCCAAATCTACTGCTCTGTGTGTCCTTTACCAGGAACTTCCAGCTACTGGTACTCTGGACTCTAAGATAATATTAGACTCTTCCTTCTCCCGACACACACATAACTCTTTCTATAGTGGCTGCAGTGTTCTGCAGAAGTGACAATTGTCCCAAAAAGCTTTGTTCTGCAGGGAAGATTTGAAGTAGGGAAATATGAAAAGTGAAAGAAAAGTTTAAGAAATAAATGAAGAGAAAACATGAGAGAATACTGATCAATGACAAAAGGTTCTAGATGAGAAGAGCTGATGGAGTGAATGGTTTTAAAATGGAAGAACACCAAATGTTCTGAGGGAGAGGAAGAAACAGATGACATTAAAGATGAAGATAAAATTTATATAAATGGGTGCAAGAAAATGAGGGAGCAACTACCTCAATGTGAACTTAAAACTATCTTTCAAATTTAATCTTCCAACATGCACACTACACTCCAACCAAATCCCAACTATTCTTTGTAGACTATACAAACCCTTTGTTTTTATGTTTCCTTATCTTTGGTTCATGTAATTTCTCGTACTTAAGATTGCCCTTCTTGGCTAATTTCCACATTACTACATTTTACCTACAATTCATGTAGGTAATCTCTTCTTCGTTTTCCACAGTTTTCTGCAACAACTCTTTCTGTAACTCTCTGCAACCTATCACTTTCTACCTTCTGTATTTGCATAATATATCAATCTCCCAAGGGGAATAGCCAGGCCAATTCATCTTGTTATCCCACAGCAGTGCCTTACACTCAACAAAAACACTTGATAAATGTCTGTTAAATGAATTAAATTGAAGAATCAGTATATGTAAATTCTACAATTAAAGACAGCTATTTGTTAATAAAACCTCATTTCTTAAATGTTACTATTCCTACATCTAAGCATTGGATTAAGAGAGTACCTAATGTGAAATCCAAGCTGGTTTGTTACTAATAATTCTAATAAAGACTGATTAACTTCCATGTAACAAATTAACATTTAGCCTTGAACAAAAAGTGTAAAGATACTCTAATGGCCTAATTTTTCTATGAATAGTCACAAAATACATAGCAATAATTTATTAAAAATAAAACATAATGCCATTAACATTTATTATCCAAAGACAAAATGAACTTAAAGTTTTTCACAGAAATTTTTAAACATATCTTATATGCTATCTTTAGTCTTTATAACCCACCCATAATCCTCTCTAGAACGAGGTCAGGTACTGTAAATAACAATTTTATTGTTGTTCTCTGAATAATATATAATACTTTCCCTCAGCAAGTTCATATTAAGCAATAAAATACAGCAAGTTCAAATTAAGCAATAAAATACTCATCACAGTCAAGAGGTCAAAACAATAGAATATTTACTAGGGTGAGCAAGTCTAATAGCTGAAAATATGTGCCTCGAACTGCTAGATTGTCTTCTAAACATTAGTGATCCAGTCTTGAACTCTTAGGCATGGGTCAAGATGAACAGAGGATATTTAAACACTGCTTGTAATTTTGCCTCCATCCTTCTGTAACGGAGGTCTAAGTGTCCATGTCTAGTATGTGCTCTGAATGGTGCCTCAGACAACTATGATACTCATTCTGAGGAAGGTATTATTCTCCAAAATCTCCATTTTCCCTTGTTTTAAAATTTCAATTCCAAATTAACTATCCTGAACAATAATACTTATTTGTTATGATATTAAACCGGTAATTATGAAAGTAGCCCATCATTAGTATTTTGTTAGAATTTTAATATATCCTTTCTTAATTTAAGATTTTATATCAAGTTTAATCAAATTACTTTGAATATTTAAGATTGATTAAAATTCTAAAATAACCAACAGATAAATGTGTAATAAGAGAAAATATTTTGTATTCTAAAAAATTTCCAAAATAGTCTATTACAAAACCTTTGAAAAGTAAATATCACTTCATAATAGTATATATAAATCCAGAAACTACCAATCATGCACAATTAGATATTTTATAAAAACTGTGAATATATAGGGTGGGGCAAAAGTAGGTTTATAGTTGTTTGTATGGAAACTAATACAGTAATTAATAAATAATAATACAAGAATAAACTCTGTATTTTGCATACTCACAACTGTAAACCTCTTTTGCCCTACCCTGTATCTGATTATGGTTATGGTGGCTATATTGCAAGCATGTAATAACTGTATTTACTGGTAAAGCATAAGTAACCTATATGGTATAAAATAAATACATTAAATTAAATATTTCTTTTTTAAAAACTTCTAAGTGCCCTGAAACTTATATAAGTTATATAGGATGCGATATTAACAGGAAAGATTTGATCAAAGCTTGGTAATTTAAAGACAGATATCCTTACCAAATCAGAAACTAAAAATTCTATAAGAGGCATAGAGCAAACAAATAGATAAAGAAGAATCACCGGTAAGATGCTAATGGTATGTTAAATTCATTTCCAGGTGAAGCCATTCCCAATAAAGTATACCCTTCATAAACATAAAGTGGGATTGAAAAATGATTTCTAATCTAGGAAAGAAAAACAAATAGTATTTAGTATCATTAATCTAATAAACTAAAGACATTTAAAATATATTCCATAAAAATATCCCAACAGAACTACTACGCAATATTTACCTTGCTTATATAAATTAGAAAAGAAATAAACATGCAATTATTTATCCTAAAAATATAAGAAAAGTTTCCATACTTTTATAGACCAGAAATATCAAAAATAAAACTTTAAAAATCCTAGAATGAAATAAGGTAGTATCATCTTGACTTCGAGATAAGGAATAACTTCTTCCTTAGACAAGAATAGTAAAAAAGTTCATAGGAAAAAATTTTACATCAAAATTTTAAATGTCTGTGATGGAGTAAGAAACAAGCCTCAGGCTGGGAAATGCCCCTTTTATATTGCTGTTGTATGCTTTTCATTGGATGAGATACGGTGCATGGAGTTTATCTCATCCAATAAGTGGCATACAGCAGCGATATAAAGGTAACAAACACAGGGTTGATTATCACATATTATTTGATACACCTACAAACAAATATACTTGTCTTTGAATGGATAAAAACAAACTGGTTAGTAAGACTACTTTCTTTCTATATCTCACTAATATCCTTTTAATTAAAAAATATCATACTGAAATATAAAACATGCTGAGAACTAAGATTAAGCAGATAGTCTTAACTTCATTCTATTTTATTATTAGATATACTATTTGCTCCACCTACTTAAAGCCTTAAGAATACATTTTGATTTCCCTAAATACCTATAAGATCTTAAAATTAATGTTTACTTAATGAAATTTTAAAAATCAACAATAACGAGAAAAGCCTGTCATCTTTTAAAACAGTTAATTATAAATCATGAAAGAAAGAAAAGGAATTTCTGCTTTCAGCCATAATGGAATTATAGGGACCAGATATACCTTCCTAACCTAAACAACTAAACACAGGGGGTGAAATACACATTAAACAATGATTTTCAGACACTGGGTAATAAGCAGCAGAGAAAAGAACAAAATAAAAACAAAGTCCAGCAAGAAAAGCCCTAAAACTGCTCCAGTTTGCTGCCTGGATAGTTTCTAGGCTACTGTACAGAAAACGAGAAGTCAAACAGAGCCAAGTCTGCCTGAGTGAAAGAGAGAGATGAAAATTTTAGAAAATCAGTGTGGTTTTAAACTCATACGACACTGCATGAGAGAGGAGAGCACTGCGCAGAGAGGTGCGAGTTCCCGAGGTTTAAGAGTGTGCCCTACTCCAGACTTCAGTTCACTACTGAGCAGCATATACACAAGTAAACTATCTAAGGCTTAGGAAAGATCTACCTACAAGGGGCAGGCAGAACAATCTCTGGTACTGACACATAGTTCCTTTTCTCACCAGCCAAAGTGGTAAAACCTCATTTAGTACAGAAGGTATTAGTTGCAGTACCTTACTAGTGATGCAAAATTAGCCCTGGACTAAAGGCTGCTTGAGTCCCACCTAAAAAGTTTAAAAATAAGGAATGAGAGGATCACTTTCCAACTAACATAACTATATTAGAGAATAAAGTTCAAGAACACAAATAGAAATACAAATATATATAAAAAATCCAGCAAGGTAAAATTCACAATTTTAGGCATCCAATAAAAAAATTACTGCTCATATTAGAGTAGTACAATTACTGGTAATGATTCTTCTTTTTGTTATTAGCTGTATTCCTACTATAATTTGTATTTTTGGGGGGAGCAATTTGCTTTAGTCTAGTTTTGTTTTTTATTAGCACACAAATATACATATAACCCCCCAAAAAACTGTATCATTTCATACCTGCACTGGGGAGCGAACTGTTACCTTCTTATTTCCTTCCACTGCATCAATTTGACAAACAATAGATCTTTCAACTCCAGATTCTCTGTGTCTTACAGTGTACAGTCGTCGTCCCACTTTTGTTAAAGGAATTTTATCAGCAGCAGAGTGGTTATCAGGTGCTAAATGGAACATATATGTTTGAAAATTTTTATTATAAATCATCATATATTAACTTTAAATAGATGTTAAATATCAGAGACATCAGATGATTTCTTAAAGTTATGAACAGTCACTCAAGTCTTTGGATTTAAAACTATATAAAGCGATTATACAAAGGGTATTTTTTTGTATAGATATGATGTATACAAAGGGATATTGTAAGAAACCACAATGCATTTCCACCATATTCATCCAAAACCTTCAAAATCTTTTACGGAGAAAATATTTAATTGAAAAAAAATTTCATTCAGCAGTTTGACCTAAGACAACAACACATATGAACAAAAAAGTTTCATAAGCCTTTTCAAAATAACTAATGAGAAGAATTATTATAAAATACAAGAAAACTGATCTTTGATTTGCTGTTGTAATAACCAGAGCTTAATACCTTCTGACAGTCATTGGCAATTACCAAGGTAGCTACAATTTTTCCATTTTTAATTTTTTCAGCAAACAAAATTTTATACAAATGTATGTAATGTACACACATACACTGTATTGAGGGATGAATTATTTACATTATTTACATTACCCCCCCCAACTCCATTCCATGAAAATGTTAGTTCAAAAACAAACAGAGGTAAAACTGACAAGAAGAATTCACTGCCAATGCTTGGACAACACCTGAAACCTAGCCACTGATGAGCATCATTTCCTGACTAGAAGACAGCGCTAGCTGTCAGTTTTGGTGCTCCTACCCAATATCTCATTAACCTTTCAAATGTGCTCCACCTTAACTAATTAAACGTTGAAGTTATCAAAAAGTGGTGTGGGTATGGCTTTGGGACTATTTAACTTACAGTGAGTAGATATAATGATAATTTAAGAATTTATTTACTTTCACTTCTTATGAAAATGAAAAACTTCTGGGAATCAGAAAGGCCCCCAAAAATGTCCACTTCAATAAGCATAACATAAAACCATTTACAAACCCTTAATCATTCAAATATGTCATTTCCATAAACTCAAACTTTATTTTGAATTCACTCAACTGCACTGGTGGAATACTACCTAGTTATACCAAAGGTAGTTAAAAAAACAACAATCACCAATAGCTATAGTCTGTAAAAGCTGAGTAAGAATGAGATCTAGTATTTTTTCCTCCCCAAAATATAAAGCAGTGCGTTACCATCCTCTAAGAAAGCAGTGAATAAAGAAAGTTAGAATTTGGCATACAAAAATATAGTGACAATAGTAATGAAAGTCCTGCAAAGGAAGAAACAAATCCCCAATCTATTAGGAAGGGGATAAAAAAACTTGTAAGATATCATAAATGAGTAAAATGGAACATAAAATATAACTTAAAAGAAATTAAAGCCCCAGGAAGGTAATTTATCACTTACTAAGGAGAATGAAGAAAAGTTTGCTGCTTAGGCTGGTCATTGCATTGAAATGATCATTGTCTTTTGTTCGGACATAATCCATACTTAAACTTTCCTCATTTTTCAATACATATGATTTTGCTATTGGAACATTGAGCACACTGAAAGAATCACTTGGTGAGACAGAGATGGTAAGTCCAAGAGAATTCAAAATCATAAATGGCGCTAGATCCCTTATGAAGACAGCTGAAGATCCAGTGGCAGCTTCTGTAAATGCCTAATAAGGAAGAGTTATAAAATAAAGTGAAATGTGGACAACTACATGTCAAGCAGAGCACTAATGAACAAATGACAAATAACTAACTTAATAAAAAACGTTTTATTCAAGAAAAGGGTTAACTCAGACTAGTACAGCCACATTTAAAGTTTCAAATGTCTTTTCTTACCTTGGCTAAATTATTTAACATTACAAGACCACATTTGGATAATGTAATGTTTAGTTGGTCTTTTGAATAGAAACTGATGACAGTTTTATATTCTGGCACTCTGTAATCTTCTTCAGTATCTGACTCAACAATGGCCTGTTTTGCTTTCTTTTTCATCTAAAATGACATGTAAATTATAGAAATATAAGGAAAATTTGTTCCTAAGAGCACAACATAACTCATTTTGCAAAGGAAAAACAAACTTTAGAAAAATCCCAGTAACATTAGAGAGAGTAAACATTTTTATCAGTTCCACTGCCTTATTGGAATTACTTGGACATCAGCCAACTAAGGTCACATAACACCGGAGCAGTATTAAGGGAAGAATTCTTCTCATCCTCAGTGATACTAAAATGACAGGCACATTTTAGTACAAAAAAACACTACGCCATAATTATTAAATGCAAGTGGCATCAGAATGAAAATGAAAAGTGCATACTTCATAGCAAGTGAAAATTCAGAGCAAAAAAAGCCATTTACTCTATTGGTCATGGTAGAAATAAAGAACAGAAGATCAGGGACTTAAGAAGTCCAACAACAGTTGTAGAACAGTGCCACGAGAACCCAGAACTCATGAGAAACAGTACCATCTACCTCTTTTTAGGATTCACAGATCCAGTGCCCATGTATGTTTCAACCTAAAAACCACCAAATAAGTTCCTTTATCCAAATCCTTCGTCTGAAATATGTGGAAAATCAAGTGTAGTGATCTAATACAAAAAGCTGGTGATGCCAATCTAGTCACTTTTGTTGTTACTTTAATTGGCTTTAAAAACCACTGAAAATCTGTCTGCAGGTTGACTGAATGGTCATTAGGGAGGAAACATGCCAGCTATTCCATAGTCTTCTGCTTCACAAGCACAATTTCATCATCTAAAGGTCCTGATTCTTACAATTACATATATATTCACAACATATTTCAAATTAATAATAATATATTTTCTTCCATATACACATCTTTCAGTAGACAAAGGAAACACAGGATAAACAACAACCTATAAGATGCTAGCAGCATTTTAATATGAGTGGGGCCTCTGCAGCCAGAATTGCAACCCACCTCCTCCACTTTCAAGGTATTATTACTTTAATGAAGCCCCTCTCTTGTCTGTCCTCTCACATGTTATAATGACATTAAAAACTGTATATTCTTCAGATAGTTATTACAAGGGTGAAAGTAAAAGTACGTCATTTAGATAGTGTTTAGTACATAATAAATGTTATATAATTATTTGTATTTGAAAAAGCAAAGGAGGGCATTGGCCTTGGGTTTGAAAATTTACATCCACCAGATCAAACAGGGAAGCATGCAACAAGACTAATAATGAGAAAGTTGAGCTTTGTTGTGATTAAAATTAACATGTCTTACGTGGTGTAGATATCCTCAATTTTTACATAATATTTAGACTTCAAATATACCTTGATCCCAAGATTCCATGGTCTAAAATCCTCAGTCTGATCAATTTCTAAGGGTTCAAGCAAAGGTTCCCATACACCAAACATTTCATTGTAATAATGCACCTATGGAGAGAATTTTTAATTTTTTAAATAAGGCATTCTGGTGTTTGCTAAAATGTTCTTCCATGTTATTTCCCACTACCATTCCTTTTGGCATGGTGCTATTTCTCCTATATGAAAACCATACTACATGCCACTCAGTTTCCTACACACACGCCCTCAGCACTTTCTTTACCTGGTTACTTTCATAGTTTAGTCTTCATAATTTAATCCAGATTAAACTCTCTTTCAATCATGATTCCTTGACTTCCAGGCCAGGTTAAACATAAGAGACTGTGTTTGTCTATCATATATTATTGCCATTTTTTAACATGTCTGTCTACCTCCACTGACTTTTCAAAAGACTTTGAAAGTAACATAGGATTCAATGAGTGTTTATTTATTTGAATTATCTGAAATTACTGGACAACCTAGATTAAATCCTTTGGAAAATACACAAAATTCTAGCCAAAATTTGAACAGTTGTAAGCTAGTCAGTCATTTCCATATTAATATATAACTGTATCAATACAAATAATAGAGCAGCTTATAAATCTCAATTTTTTTAAATAAAAGATAGATCATCAGATTAGTTTCCACTGAACTCAATTAATAGTTTAAACCAAAGTATCTCTGGGGAATGATTATATATAAATTCTGAAGCAAAATATACACTGGTTCAAAGTAAATATTTCTTGTATAAAGCACTCTCACAAAAATTTTAAAGATCTTAGTGGATTCTCACGCGAGTATAAAGACTCTGCATTATATAGAAGTATAAGACATATCCTTCTAATTCTTTATATTACTCTTTTAGAAGAGATTCAGAAATAGTTTATTTTTCTTTTAAAGGAAGGTATTCAATTTAATTCTTAAAAATAAGAATTCTGAATCTAATCAATAACTCTCTATTAATATATCACGTTTAAGTTGATAAAATCAACTGAAATATAAACTTAGTGTGGATATGTAGTCTAAAAGTAATATACAGCAGATCCTCAATAACATTGTTTTGTTCACCACTGTTTTGTTATAACACTGATGAGATGTAGGAATTTAACTCTTGTTCATATCAATTAGCTACAGTAAAACTGGTTTTATGTCATGTCCTTTTGCTTAAAGTGACAGAGCCTATCAATGACACTAAGTGAGGTCGTAGTGTACACATAAAACTATACCAAAGGCATAGATTTGAAAAACTTCCTTCCACAAGTTTTGCGAGCCAACATCATATTTATAATATGCTTAATTTAAATATTTAAATAAGATTTTCAAAATATTCCATGTGTAGCATTATTTGTTATAAAACCTAGAAAAAATACTACATATACTTACTTCTAGCTCAAGCTGACAGTGGAGATTTATGAGGGAACTCCAGTTTTTGCCTTCCCCTGAAAAACGTGATTTTGCCAAAAGCATAGGCACTGTTCTATGACCAACTCCAGCCTCAAGAACTACAAAAATAGAATCGATGTTCATTTTTATTCTCTCTCCTTGGGGTACCAATTCAGTTGTGGGAGCTATGTTTTTAACTTCATCTGGTTCTTCAAGAAACCACATTTTTAAAGTCTTCGTATCCTTCTTTTCCCATAAATGTGCTGTAGAAGAAGCAGTTTCTTGTGGGATGGTTTCCTTAGTTGCATAAAGTGCTGAAGTTATGGTAATCACAGTATTTATGATAACTGGTGAAACCTAAGGAAAAAAATGTAAACTAATAAAAAATCTACTGATTCAACCTTTAAAAATACATACTTCAAAGAAAATTAAATTTATTTGCTGAAGGATCATGAGTAATTAATGTGAAGTAATAATATTACTACCATGAAATAGCAAGTACAATTCACTGCCCACAAAAATTTTTTGATTATAACTAATTTCAATTAAGATATTTACATGAATCTTACAGATATTAAAATATTTTAAAAACACAGCTGTTTTTGTTTATATAACAATTAAAAATTTTGCTATAATAATTGTTTATTTCTAGCTTTAATTTTTTAAAAAGTTCACTAAATATCTAAATGACTGACTACATTTTAACTTACCTTTAGTGTCAGAGATTTTACTGATATATCAATCACCTGTGGATCTCCACCTATCTGAGTAGCTTGATAGAACAAGTCACAGGGCTGTAAAACCTATAAGAAAAATCAATAACACTAAATTACCATTGTTCTTAAAATACTTTTATTTAAAGAACTTCCTAATAATAGCTAACAATATTAAATAAACAAGTTAGTCAAAACTGTTGAAAAATAACTGACTCAATAACCCACTTCTTAATTATCCTCTTTACTTATAATAGCAAGTATTAATATTAGCAGTATTAATAAAACAATATGTAGGATTTCTTAAATATGCTTAAGCATAGAAATATATAAAACTTGTATTACATATTTTATTTTACTTACTAAAATAAAAACTTCAGCATGGTATATTTTCCATTATAAAATTAGAATGAAATAAATTAATCTATATAGATAAAGCTACAAAAGATGAGACAAAAAATTATAAATACATTAGATTTACTAAATAATCCTTAATGTAATTATAAATTAACTGAGTTTTCTCTAACTGTGGTAAGCAGGGTTCTGTCCTCTAGCACCCAGTGACTGATATTCCTCACAAACACAAAATATATTCACCTCCTCCTAAGGTTCCTAACAGTCTTATTCCATTAGAGCCCAAAGTCCAAAATCATATTATCTAAGTCTGTATCTCATTGTACATCTATCTCATCTATTTCTCTCATTGATTCAAAAATCCAAAATCTCATCTATTTCTTACTAACTCAAAGTCTGAAACTAAATCAGCTCCAGGTGCTGATGAAATTCTTGGGTGTAATCTATTAAGCACAGCTGCCAGGGCACAATTTCTCTCCCTTTATGGAACTGTGAAACTTAGATGAGTCACCTGCTCCCACCATTCCCAACACAGAATGGTGCGACAGACAGACACAGGATAACAATTACAGATATTCCCGTTCAAGAGGAGGAAATGGAAGGCGAAAAGGAGTCATTTGTCCAAAATGTTCTGAAATCCAGCCAAGTAAATTCGTTTCTTGATTAGGTTTCAAAGCCTAATAACAATTCTCCGTGGTTCTCATCTCCACCCTGAGTCATCCTTCCTTCTTTACAACAGGTTTCTTTTTCTTTTTTTTCTTGGTTGGTGGTTTTTCTGAAGCGGAATAGTTTTATCGTCCTGCTTCCTGCCAGTAGAATATTACGGGTCCAAGAGTCTCTTCATTTTGTACTCCCCGCCCTCTCAGTCTGTGCTGGCAGTGTTTCTGCTAAAATAATTTTCTCAAGAACCTTAAGGGTCTTCTGCAGATTTCATGAGGTTTTACTCCATTAGTTTGGTTTTACTCCAAAAGCCACAATTACAGATCTTTTTTAGGTAATCATTGCCTCCTGCTGAGACAGCTGAGGGGTGACACCCTTATGATTCCTACAGTTTCTCAGGTTTGATTCAGAAAATACATAAAAGAAACACACAATAATCTCTTGAAAGGGCCCTTTGTTGTGACTGAACACTATACTTTTTTTTTTTTTTATCTGAGATTTAGTAAAGCCTTTAGGCTTTCTCTATCATTCTCCTCAAAATTCCTCCAGCTTCTGTGTACTACCCAGTTCCAAAGCTGCTCTCACATTTTAAATAATTGCTACATCTTATTTCTGGTACAAAAATCTGTGTTTGTCTCCCATTGCTGTATAACAAAGTACCATAAACTTAGAAGCTTAAAACAACACACATTTATTGTTTCCTCATTTTCGTGGGTCAAGCATCTTGCTGAAATCAGGTATCAGCTGGTTGTGTCTTTATCCTGAGACTTGCCTGGGAAAGATCTGCTCCCAAGCTCATTCAGGTTGTTAGTACAATTCATTTCTTTGTGGCCCTGAAACCGAGATCTCCATTTGCTTATGCTGTCAGCCAGTGACTGATTTTGACTCCTATCGGTCGCTCACGGGCTCTTGCCATGCAGCCTTCTCCACAACAGGGCAGCTTGCTTCTTCAATGCCGGCATTTTAAAAATTAGGTTAGGCCCACCCAGAATCTCTCTCTTTAGTTAGCTCTAAGTTAACCGATTAGTAATCTAATTATATTCATTGGTCCTGTCCACACTCAATGGGAGAGGACTATACTGGGCACATGTAACAGGGGTTAGAAATCTTCAGGACCATTTCAGAAATCTGCCTACATTAAAAATGAAAAATAAATCAGGGAAAAAAATATGGCAACCAAACCCATTCTCCAAAAAAAATCACATTAAAATCTACCATTATTCTAATAAATCAGCAAATTAACTAGTATGTGACTTAAATATTCAATATATTATTTCTTGAAACTTCAGGGATAGGAAATTATAGCCACATTACAATACATAATTCAAGATTTTCAACACAAAATTTGTGTTATATCTTCATCTTACGGAAGGCAAAAAACAAAAACAAAAAATACTATTATAAATACAGATAAAGGTTTCTAACTTGGTGTGGTGAGGGACTGGGTGGAAGGAGAAAAAGGGACATCTGTAATATTTTGAACAATAAAAAAAAAGAAAAAAAAAGTTTCTAACTTGAATATTTTTAATTGGCTTTTTCTTTTTCGGTCTCTTCCCAAAATAAATATGACCGTATGCTGTGCTCCTTATTCAGCTCCTATATTTTCAAGTCTAGTTAAGTCACCTAGGATTAAAAATGCAGCTGATCCAACGTGCTAGGGCAAAACTACATTACAGTCCAAGCTGTCCATAACACAGTCCACACAGGTAAATTTAAAGATGTAGAAACGTATCTTTAAAAATGGAATTATTTTCCTATTAGTATTATTTTATTGTCTCCAACTACATCCATTGTAATTTTAGTGCTATTTTAATTTTTTCTTACTACTCTAATTCTCACCATACTGCTCCCGTTTTATGTGATTTTAGATATTGATGCGTTCTTTTCCTGCTGCTATTGCTTCCCCTTCAAATAAACAATCTTAGGCTATCCAACTATCCAAGCCTACAAGAGCTTACCATAAATTCCCTACTTTACAAACACTATCTTGGTGGTGGGAAGACTGCCTCAAGTTGAGAACCACAGAACAACATGAAAAAAGTCAGCATATATAAGTATAGATGTTGGTACATGGATAGACGTAGGGTGGGAACTTGTGCTCTCTGGAGCCCAGGTTCTCTGCATATGCTATACCTTCATCCTGAAACACACTCCCATAACTCCCCTGCTTCTGTTCAGTTGGCTAATACCTACTCATCCTTCAGACATCAGCATAAATGTCATTTCCCAAGATACCTCCTCTATTTACATTCATCCAGACCAAGAGAAGTCACATATAGACTCAACAAAGAAAACTACCACCTAAAGATCCTGGATTTTGAGCTGAGACCATATCCCTTGAGGTGGAGGTAAGAAAAGTCAAACATGGATTATCAGTGTGGGCAAAGGACGAAACCACTGAGTGGATTGTGAGAAGAACCTCCAGTGTCCTGGTATCTATTCTTTTCTTCCACAGTAATTAATACAAGATTTATCTGGGCACAAGGTAACTGAAAAAATAAGACCACATTCTCCAACCATTTTTGCAGGTAGGTATGGTCACATAGCTACGATGATGCCGAATGATGTAAATAGAAGAAATATGTATAAAATTTCAGTCATCAACTAAAAGAGAATCATAAGTATGCCCTCAGCTTTCTATACCCTCTCTGTTCTTGAAGAGCCATCAGCCTTACAAACTATGGAATTATAGCTTATATTTCTATGTTGATAATTTTTAGAACATTTATGCTTCTATTATTCCTGTACAAGACTAAACATTTTTATAAGTGTTTTATAAGACTAGGAGTCAGATAGTTAACTTGAAAAGATGTCTTCGAAGAAATAAATTTTAATCAGTTATGAAGAGGAGGAAGGCCAAGCGGTTGCTAGAGTAAAATACAAATGTGAAGTATGTCAAAGCAAATGGCTGAGGTTCAAATACATCCCATGGAGAAAAGCAAACACAAACCTCTGAGCAAAATGTCCAGATGGGAGAAAAATATGAAAAAAATAAAATTGCAACAACATCTCAAACAAGTGGTAGACAGTCTTCAAGGCCTAAGAGCAGTGTGGAACTGACATGGATAGAAAGTCCGATTAAGGTGTCAAGAAGTGTGAAGATGAAAGCGGCTTCTTAGTGACACTATTCCCACAAATACATAAGACAATGAGGAACAATTGGAAGAATGAAAAAGACTTTCAAAGTGGTGTAATAATAATCCAGATTAGGCTCTCCAAGGAAAAAGAAAGTACTTTATAGGAAAAGGTTGGAAAGTCTGGAGGTAGATTCCTAAAGTGGTACATACTAAATCCAGAACAGTTTACAATTAAGCAGATAATAGTAAACTCACAGTAGTGATTCTGTCTTTTCTCTTGACTGGAAGAAATGGGCATGCTCTCAGTTCGAGATCTTTAATAGCAGCAGTCATTGTATTGTGTTCAAGGTCACCCTTCCAACAAATTTCACATTGTGTTGTAATGACTAAGGCAGGCGCATCATTTCTCGTCATATCAGCCACAAAAACAATTTCAGGATTTTTAATAAGAATATTAATTTCCCACTTTTCTTGTACCTGTGTAGGTACTAAAATAGAAATAAAAATAAATGAATAATTTAAAATATTTATAAATCTTTGCCATACATATTTAAGAAAAATTTATTATTTATGGGAAAATTATTTTCATTCTAAGTAGGAATGAAATAAAGGAATTTGAGATCCCAAAGGTATCTATAGCAACTCTCTTAGTGTAAGATTTGAAGAAGCTATAATCATATAAGTAGATTTAAAAATGTGGGAGGGGGAAATTTTAAAATTAAAAAATTAAAATGTGGGGGAAATTTTCCACTATGTAATGGTAAAACTGAAAACTAATCCAGTTTCTAACTTTCAACTTGACACTCTTTCCACTATACCACCATAAATGAAACATGTAAAAGATAGTGGAAAACTATAAATAAAACAAAAATAAGAGTATTTCAAGTTAAAATACTATCTTTAATAATGAAAAGGAGTGGTTGGTTCATTATTTCTCTCTGCTGGTTTTCCTCCAAAAAATTCTTTCAAATTACTGTCTGCAGAGAAGTACAAGTACTTATTCTAATATAGATCTCATTAATTTTTGAACCCAATATATAGTCACACCTTGAAAAAGATGCAAACTGCACAACCCAACACAAAGTACATGTTTTCCTCATACCTCTGAAAAATAAAGATTTTAATTTATTAATTCACTTAATCTCACCAACTAGAACAGCTATTTTCAACCTTTTTCATCTCGTGGTACACATATACTAATTACTAAAATTCTGCAGCACACCAAAAAATATATTTTTTGCCAATCTGACAAAAAAAAAAAAAAAAGGAATAATTTTGATTCATTCATACTGAATGAAGACTGTTGTGTTGGTTATTGTCATTTTTTTTATTTGACAATCTAAGGGAAAAGAGGTCAGTGCCTCTGACTAGTCAGCTACTACATGTTTTAAAAATTCTTGTAGCACACAGGTTGAAAATTGCTGATCTAGAAAGCTAATCAAAATAAGTGCTATTGTAGCACTTCAGTAACACAGATATTAAATATTTTAGTTAATCACTAACCTTCTTCCTTAGTAGTCCATGCTTGAACATTGGTTTCTACAGCAGTGCCTGTGGTGTAGGCCTCAAGAAAGACATTTACAACTGTCAGTAGAAATTCCACACTTGCACAGATATATGTTTCCTGAACGACTAAATCAGTCACCCAACCATCTCTGACTTTCTTATACTTTACATCCATCATGTCCTTTTGGTCAAATCCAACTGTCAGTCCTATCATTCTGAAAAACACAATAGCAATTCCTATGAGTATCTTAAAAATAACTAAACACACCAATAAAGCTCAAAGACCTCATCTCTTTCACTGACAGCCAACCATCTTCTGAAGTCATTTTTCATAGGAAGACCTCAAAGTACTCCAAATAATAGATTTACAGACTAGAGCATAACTGTTTTACAAATTAGGAAGTGTATGTGTCTTTAAGAAATTATCAGAATTTTAAATCTCAGCATATTTTTCCTCTCAATTTTTCATGTATTTCCCATTAAAATTTGAATGAATTGATAATTTTGAGAATATAAATTTAAAAAATCAAAATAATTACACTGATTATTTCTATTTAACTAATCTATCAACCATCCAGAAAGAGCAGCACATAACTGAACCAAGACATTTTATGTCTTTATTTATTTATTTATTTACTTTAGAGAGAGGGGAGACAGAAACATGGATCGGTTGCCTCCCATATGCACACCTGACCAGGAACTGAACCAGCCACCTTCTGGTATATGGGACAATGCTCCAACCAACTGAGCCACATCAGCCAGGGCATGAACCAAGACATTTTATTTTATTTTATTATTTTATTTTATTATTTTAATTTTAAAAAAAATATATCTTTATTGATTTCAGAGAGAGGAAAGGACAGGAGAGAGAGAGAGAGACAGAAACATCAATGATGAGAGAGTCACTGATCGAGCCCACAACCAGGGCATGTGCCCTGACCAGGAATCGAACCCCGATCACCTGGATCCCAGGTCGACGCTCAACCGCTGAGCCACGCCCGGCCGGGCGAACCAAGACATTTTAAATGTTGACTGAGAACCATGACTCAACTGAATTGAAGCTCTGAAGATCTTAAGGGTGAACCCAAAAAATGAACATGCAACTTTGGGAATTAAGTTTTATAAAATATATCAACCATTTCTCAAGTAAAAACTCAGAACACTATTACCTAGGAGTTGCCTTCTTGACATGAGGCCTTTTATCATCTAAAATGCAGTTTTTTAATGAAAAGGAAGAAAATGTTGAGTCATCTGTATACATTTTTAAAGTACTTATTATATTCTCCAACTTAAATTCAGCAAGTGCCAGAGAAGGATCTCGAATGTCTTTAAAGGAAGTCTGTGGAAGAGAAAATCAATACAAGTTTTACACTAAAACATAAATACAAAGCATTTTTAAAGATATGAGCTGCCACATTCTCTGTCTCCAAAGGGCTCACTAAGAAAGGCCAAAAAATATATTGACTTTAATTTAAAATTTTATTTTTCACATCACTGGCTATAGCGGAAATGGTTAAAATTATTTTATTATTAAAGTGAAAAAAGATCCATAATTTTTCTCACAGAAACAGATACTCCAAAATATACATGAAATATTACAACTATTATTTTGATAAACATTCGCTATATAATTTTCATCAAGTGCAAAATATATTTTTCTCCTCAACTTACCTGTTCAGGACTTGGACTATATAGTACCATGGTGAGATAATCAGTTCTGAAACTCATATTTAGTGTTGTCTTAACTTGAGAGGCACGTGAATATATTTCTACCACAGCAGCTGTCACTACAGTTGTTCCTTGAAAAAATTAAAGTTATTGGATAAAAGAAAAAAGTCAGAATTATTAATTAAATGGGTATAGAAAAGGAGGAAAGTTACAGTAGCAAAAAAAGCAGCCACGTTATATTAATTGTTGAAACTCGGTAATGGGTACATATGGGTCCACTAACTTACTCCTATCTACTTTGGTGTCTGTACAAAAATTTCTAGAAGAGAATGAATAAAATAATAATATATTTAAATGTCTATCTTTCATTCTGTCCATTTTAGACATTATCTTTGCACTCCCTACTATTTTAAGTCCTTACCACTTATTTCCTCCATCAGCCCCATCTTCCTGTTTCCAGCTTTGGTCAGTTATGTCTTTACTACTATGTTAATATGACTAATAACATTTACATTCTTATTTACAGAGTAAGTCGTCCATGTCTGGGTTAATTACAGCTATGTAATAATTTTAAATGAAGATACTAATAGTTCATTATAATACTTCCTCTGCTACTACATTACAACTAGTGCATCTCTCAAAAAAGAGGGAATCTCTTCTCACATTCTAACAATGGCTCAAAATCATGCAAAATTTAATCCACTTCTGCACCAGACTATACAGTATAGATTTCTCCCTTCTTAGGAACACAAAGCATGTCCTCCTCTCCATATTACTTATGTAAGGTAGTTATTGTCACTCCCCCTTATCCCCAGTTTCACTTTCTGTGGTTTCAGTGACCTGAGTCAACAAAGGTCTGAAAATATTAAGTGGATAATTCCAGAAATAAATCCTAAGTTTTAAATTGCACACCATTCTGAGTAGCATAATTAAATCTATGTCATCCCCACTCCATCCCGCCCAAGACACGAAATCACCCCTTTGTCCAGCATACCCATTCTGTATATACTACTTGCCTGTTGGTCAATTCATAGCCCTGTTGGCTATCAAACAGACTGTCATGGTATCGCAGACTTGTGGTTCAAACAACCCTTATTTTACTTAATAATGGCCTCAAAGCCATTCACATAACTTTTTCTACAGTATATTGTTACAATTGTGCTATATTATTATTGTGCCTAATTTACAAATTAAATTTTACCACAGGTATGTATATATAGGAAAAATCATAATATACATAGCATTTAGTACTACTCAGTTTCAGGCATCCACTGGGGGTTTTGAAAAGTATCCCCCATGGATAAAGGGAAAATTACTAAAATTAATTCCTCTTCTACATATATTATAGAATTTATACCATTTTTTTTTAAGACAGTCTTCCACTTTTTTTCTTCAAGTATTCTGAATTCCTCTTTAATGAAAATGAAGTACTTTTTACTACAGATTCCAGTAACAGAAAGTTTTGAGATTCCTTTTCAGTGTACTCCTGGGTAGGCCCACTGTTTCTGTATTTCATGTTTTCCTCTTTCCTGAATTCCTTGTTTTGCTAAAATATACTTTGAAACTAATTTATTGAGGAATGGGTATAAAATAAGTAAACTTTGTGGGACTAAATATCTAAGAATTATTGTTTTCACATTTGGATGATGGTTTGGCCTTATATAGAAGCCTACGTTCAAAATCCTTAGAAATTTGACCATATGACTCCATTGTCTTTTATCATCCATCCATTCCATCCATCCAGTTTTGTTGATAAATCTGATTCCAATTACCTATTCTGTTTATGTTGGTTACTTTCATACTCAGGTTCTTGTGATTTTCTTCACATCTCCCCATTTATATTTGACAGTAAAGGACTGAGTTGGTCATTCTAGCAGGGCAGGGTGGCGTTTCCTGCAATGTTATAAATGTAGGGCTGTTTGTGTGTGAGGATTCTCCTTGACTAAAAAAGCTGTGTAAAAATCTCAGGGCAAGAGTGGGTCTTATGAGCTAGTAGGTTGCACTTTAAGATAGGTAGGTTTGGGGATCTCCCAAAATGCCAGAATGAGAACTTTGTTCTTGTGAAGCAAAATCATCCCAGCAGCCCAAATTGATCTAATTCTCTGTCTGTACTGGTGCTAAACTTAGAACCCAATCAGGTTCCACATAGCACACTATAGCCAACATTGGATGCACAGACTTTCTGAGTTATGGTTCCTTCTATTCTGTTCCTTCCATCTAGCCTTCATATATTTGTTGAAATCCATAATTTATTCATGTTTGTCCTCTCCGGACACCTCTAGTATTTTAATACGCCTATTATCAATATAAAATAGCCCATCTGGGATAGATGCTGCACTAAAAATAAGGGAGAAAAGGAGGTAAGGGAAGAAAAACTGAAAAAAGGGACCTACAGGGAATTTGGGATAACAAGAATAAATATCAAGGCTTTTTGTCACAACAGGACTCAGGATTCTGAATCAAAGTAAAAATCAACAGAATGACTAATGATGAATGACTTAGAGATACCTGAATGGGATTAGATAATTCAAAAAGATTTATAAATCTTATTTTACCCAAAACTAGAAATAGAGAATGGAAGGAAAGAAGAGAAGTGGGGGTTATGGGGGGAAAAAGAATTTAAGATCAAGAACATACCTCCTGAATGATGTGAAGCATTATTAACACCACTACTCTGATCTTTCGGTCCTGCTAGTGAGGCACTATCACCTCTTTCATTCCATATATTACCATATAATGTTTTGAAGATAGTTGTTATATCTTCTTGACTAAGAATGAACTGTTTAAAAAAAAAGATTTGCTTATTTTAATATTACTACTTCATATAGTAATAAATTCATATACAACAAAAATAATTTTCATTTCAATCCTCTACAAAACCAATTTTTACACATGAGATATTTCCACTAACTGAATATTTAGTTTTAAATAACCACATGATTTTTACTACCTTGTGAAATACAGAATGAAATTAAATGCCAATATCCATGAAGCTATGAATGATGAACTATTTTTGTTACAACTTACCAACTGCCTTCTTTTGGTTAGTAAGCAGCTCAATTTATAAATATAGGATAATAAAAAATACATTTGTATAATGAAAAATAGTTCACAATGTGTTTTACACAAATTACTTTATTTGAACCTCACAAGCCCTAGGTGTAAAGAATATAATCCTCATTTTATAAGAAGTTGAGACTTAAATGGTTTAATATCATACTTTAGTCCACTTAACAAACTTAACACAAAAACTAAAAACCCCATGTGCTTGGAATTTAGCCTAAAATCACCAGCACAGGACCTGTCCTGAAAGCTGTGATGGTTAATTTTATGTCAATTTGGCTGGCTCACAGTATCCAAATATTTGGTCAAATATATTCTTAGATGTTTTACACACACACCATATATATGATGCTACAGACCATCTACAAATGCCCAGCTGCCTTCTGGAGCAGACCCACTAGAATGAAATTGGGTCTATCCCTACCATGACCCACTTAGTAGTTAGTAGCTGTTGTAGCCCACGTTGGTGAACCACTTATATGACCCCTCCTGGATCTTTACCTCAGCATCAAGGAGAGGCTAAAACCAAGTCTTCAAGAAGTCAGTCTAATGCACCAAGGCCAAATATACACACAAATACATACATCACACTTGTTTTATTTCTCTGGAGAACTCTAATACAAAATGTATTTCTTAAATAATAAGACTTGAAAGTCAAAATTACTCCTTGATCCATGGGCTGGAGAATGCATGTTGTAGTAGCAGGCATGAAAACAACATTAATCTTGTTGTACCTCTCTGTCAGAGCCCTTGGGTGACCACATGCAGTGTCAATGAGCAGTAATATGTTGAAAAGATTTTTTTTTTTTTTTTTCCTGAGCCATAGGTCTCAACAGGGGGCTTAAAATATTTAGTAAACCATGTTGTAAACAGATGTGCTGTCACCAGATTTTGATGTTTCATTTATAGAGCACAGGCAGAGTAGACCTAGCATAATTCTTAAAGGTCCTAGGATTTTCAGAATGGCACATAAGCATTGGCTTCAACTTAAACTCAGCAGCTGCATTAGACCCTAAAAAAGAGTCAGCCTGTTCTCTGAAGCTTTAAAGCCAAGTGCTGACTCCTCCTCTCCAACTATGAAAGTCCTAGATGGTATCTTCTTCCAATATTAGACTATATCCTTTACACTGAGTTGTTTAGGGTAACCACAGTTATTCATTATCTTAATTAGATCTTCTGGATAACTTGCTGCAGCTTCTACATCAGCATTTGCTGCTTTACCTTGTACTTTTATGTTATGGAGACAGTTTTTTTCCTTAACTTCAAGTTTAAAACTTTTCTTCTGCAGCTTCCTCACCTATTTCAGCCTTCAGAGAATTGAAGAGAGTTAGGGTCTTGCTCTGGATTAGACTTTAATTTAAGAGACTGTTGTACCTGGTTTCATCTTCTATCCAGACCCTTAAAGCTTTCTCCATATCTGAAATTGGGCTGTTTTGCTTTTTTATCATTTGTGCATTCACTTTTAATTTCTTTCAAGAACTTTTCTTCTGCATTCACAACTTGACTGTTTGTTGCACTAGGTCTAGCTTTCAGCCTGTCTTGGCTTTTGACACGCCTTTCTCACTAAGCTTTATCATTTCTAGCTTTTGATTTAAAGTGAGAGGGGTAGAACTTTTCCTTTCACTTGAACACTTGGAGGCTACTGTAGGGTCATAAATTCGCCTAGCTGCAATATTACTGTGTCTCAGGGAATAGGGAGGCCCAAAGAGAGGAGAGATGGGGGAACCAGTCTGACCAGGGCCAGTTGGCAGAGGAGTCAGAACACATGTAACATTTATCTATTAAGTTTGCAGTCTCGTACGGGTGTGGTTCGTAGTGCCCCAAAACAATTACAATAGTAACATCAAAGATCACTGACCACAGATCACCATGACAAATATAATGATAATAGACAAGTTTGAAATATTGCAAGAATTACTAAAATGTGACAGAAGTGAAAAGTGAGCAAACGTTGTTGGGGAAATGGTGCCAACTGCTGCTAAAAGCAGGTGAGCCATTTGACTTGTTTAAAAAAAATGCAACATATGTGAAGCACAATAAAGCAAAGCACAATAAAACAAGATATGCCTCTATACTAATCTAGTATTTTAAGATTAAGTCCATTTGTACCTTATTCGTGCTACTTACATTGTTTTATTATGCATACCTACTACTTAGGTTTTTTAAAAAATTTTATTTACCGATGACATTTATTTTGGAATTATTATGCAGCAGGCATTGCAAAAACAGTCTGTTCATGTAAGTTTATAAACTGAAATATTACAATTTCTAAACCAACATCTTTCAATTAGTACATGTATATTGAATGCCTGCCAAATCTTGATGTTAATCATCACTCTTCACTCTTGCCAACAGCTCAGTGCAGGAAGCTGAAAGAACTATAACGATCCCCATAATGTTGTTCTATGGCTCCCACAGCTCGGTACAGGCTGTGTGTGCTATCCCTAAAATCTGATAAGTCAGAAATCACAAGCTGCAGCACTTAGTCTAAATGCATTAGACTAGATGATTTCAGCTTCTCTCCGATGTAGAGCATGATGTCCAAGAGGGGTCAGAAACGTCCACCAAGGGGTTGGCTACAACTGCTAACTATTCATGTGTATCAGGATTTCATCTGCCCCAAAGGCAGCCAGGCATTTGCAGGTGATCTGCAATATCACTGGAACATTCTCATGGATTCTCCCTGGGGGAGAGGGAAGGAAAATGTTGTTCTGCCACCCCACATAAATCTGCCTAGTGACTGTGCCCAGTCGGAAGAGGATTTGCTCAGCATGCTACTTATCTTTTATAAGTTTCTATCTGTTGTCTTATCAATATAAAGAAACTTAAATTATTGATCTTAAGAGGATACTCTCCATCTGTAAGTTAAGAAGTCCATATGATCTTATATACTAAGAATTTAAAATTTTTCTTTCGGTTGACATGTTTTAAATTCTAAATGCATTTTAAGTTAAAAATCTTAAATCTTTAAAATAACTTTTTTCTCTTGTTCAATACAATTTTATAGGAAGAAATAGGGAAATTAGGGGTGGGGGGTGGGAAGAGAAACCTTCCAGACACAACATATGTTGCTGTCACTTCAGCAAAATGTGAAATAGTTTTGACTTCCATCCAATCAAGAGGGAAAAATATGAATCTGTGGATAGTTACATTAGAGATCTGTGAAGCAGTATCAACCAATAGGGAGGTAAAGTATGCCTAAGGTCCTGACCCATTTGCAATTTTCATCTTTAACCTCTCCATTCTTCTAGGACTTTCTCTAGGTTACTTTATATTCCTATGGCTGATGACTTCCAAATTACTATTCTAGCCTAGACCCTCCACTAAGTTCTATATTAATATATCCAACTGACTACTTATGGCATCCTGTCTAATATTTGTTTCCTTCATGAAATTTGCCACAATTTAAAACTATTTTAATAATGTACCTGTGTACTTTATTATCTATCACACCTCTGGACTGCCATCACCATCAACCCCTGCATCAGACTGGTAGGTCCACAAAGCCATAGACAATGTAATAGCTTCTCTGCCACCATATCTCCAATATCTAGCACAGGGCCCAACACAGTAGGCACTCAAATACTTGTTGAATGACTGGAGAACAGTTAATGAATTTTAGGTTTATTAATCACAAAGGTGATTAATAAAGATATAACTTCTACACCCAAAATGTCTTATGTCCCCAAGCAACATTTTTTAACCAAAGAAAGAGGAATCAATATGTATCTAAAAAGTTACCTCCATGGGCTTTAGTTGAGCATTTATATTTAAAAAAGGAACTTCCTGGTACCACTCCCAGGCTAAATTTCGCTCAACAATCACCTCGAGATTTAATGGCAGTAATATATCCAGTACTTCCCGGTATGCATCATTAATATATTGAGACCTATAAGGAGAAATAAAATTGTTGTGAATGGTTTCATATATACTCAGATAGTAACAAAAAATTTATATACTAATAGAAGTCAATAATTTTGTGTGTGTGAAGAGAAAAATAAAATCCATTAAGCTTTCCATGTCAAAATGAGACATGTTCCTCCATCACCCCAGAAACCTAGGTGACTTTCTCTTGAGTTGAAGTGTTCTATGACCTTTTAAATTAGAAGTATGCAATATGTTTAGAAGTGCAAACATATACAAGTTGGATAGTAAATCCTTAAAATGAGAATTATCCCTATATGATCTATAAACATATATAAGACCTCCCATAAAAACATTTCAATTCACTGATGTAGATATGTAGCAGAATACCACATATCCCTGTATAGGAAACAAAGTTGCACCATATGAATTTTTTTTTTCCTATGGATCAAAAATAGTTGAATATGGAAGCTGAACCATATTTGTCTTAGAAGGGAAGGACTGATGGTAAAAAACGATGGAAAAGTGTAGAAGGTTACTGAACCCCTTTCAAGTGACAATGTGACCACAGAAGCCTCCCACTGTACCTTTGAATTACAATCTCAAAGTGGTACTCCTCGATAACGTACTTATATTTTAATTGGCAGCAAATCTCAAATCCTTCAACCAGGGTTTAAAGCAAAGACTGTAGAGTATCAGATATCACCTACTCAACTGGAGAGAAATGTGGGCGTCCTCCAGGATCTCTCAGAATGCCTAGTATATCATTATCATTTTATGAGTTACTATAGAGTGACACTTATACTTACCATTCATGCATGTTTGCAGCAATCTCCACTTAATAGTAATAAGGAATCTAAAAGCCCCATAAGTCACTTAATAAATCGTCTATTGTTAAAGTGTTATGCTGTTTCTAATTCTTCATTGTAATAAGCACTTAGATTATCTTTGCAAGAAACATTAATTGCTGTGTCAAAAGATAAATTTCTCTGGAAAATTTTCCCTTATCAGTACTGCCCAAGTCAATAAAACTGATAAACCTCTAGCCAAAGTTATTAGTAAAAATGCATAAACTATAAATATCAAGAATCAGAGAAGCAAAATCACTGTAGATATTAATAAATAAGAAGGAAACACTATACACAACTTTATGCCATAAAATTCTACAATGTGGATGAAATGGACAATTTCTTGAAAAAAATTTACAAAGATCACTCAAAAAAAAAAAAATAACTTGAATAGTCCTAAATTTATTAAAGAAATGAAAACTGTAGTTAAAAATCTCCCACAACTAAACTCTAAGACCAGATAGTTTCACTGGTGAATTCTATCAAATATTTAAGGAAAAAATATTACAGTGTACACAAATTGTCACAAGTGTATACACGTCAAAACTTATCAAATTTATACTTTAAAGATATGCAATTGTTTATACGCCAATAATATCTCAATAAAGCTGCATTAAAAGTACTCAATTGATGGAAAAAAGACAGACTGAGCAAGACAGATCAGCCAGAAGCCAGTCAAGAGAAGTAGCAAAAATAAAGGGAAAGAGACAAACAGAAGAAGGCTGAAGAAAAATGACAGGAAGAAAGAGGTAAGTGAGAGGTATAAACAGAGATGGATCCAAGCTGAAAAAGGATAGGGCACTAAACCCAGAACAGCTGGTCAAAAACAGCACAGAAACACAGTAAAAAGTTCTGGAAATATCTGGATATTCACTTATTCCTTCAACTCATACTCCTATGCCCAATGATTACATAAAGTTGTTCTCTGTGTGTATTTTGTTTTGTTTTGTTTGTTTTATCTCGAACATCAGATCCACAGCACAAAACTGATAGAGTAGTTTGGATAATGCTGTATTTGTGAAGTAAATAAATGTATGATATCAGGAATTCCTCCAATTCTTCCATAACCTTATAATTTATAAAGAATTACAAATAAACAAAAATATACTTCCTCAGATAGTTAATTTTACAGTGTTCCTAATTATTTAAGAAGTAATTTTCAAATACTTTCTAAGTTTTCAAAAACCAGAAGGCTAAATTTATCTTGCCAAAAATACTTGGAGGAGAGCACTTCACAAAATTAAGTATAGTTGTAATGAAATATCACTGTAAACAGAAGACTCAGGATACCAAAGCCTTTAATGTAAAAAGTTAGAAAAAGTTGCATTCTACACAAATATATTTGTGGAAAGCTTACCTGTATAGTCTCATTTCACTCAGCTTTATGGTAATCAAATCAATAACGGGTGGGGGATTGCTCTGGCTCTCTGTTATCATATGGAATGTATTGGTCATTGTAATTAGCCCAAAATCAGCAACAAAAACATTTTCAGAAACTGGAGACTGTGGGACGACCAAAACTGGGGCTTTGATGTTAACATCTAATGCCAATCTAGAACTCCTTTGTGCCAGTTCTTTTACACCAGTAGCAGCCATTCCTGCTGCCTGAACAGTTGCTTCAGTCAAGGCTTCTTTAACTGCTTGAAAATTACCTATAAAAGCCTATAAAGATAACAATTATATTCACAAGGTTACTATTGATGAATAAGACTTATTAAATGTGTATGGCAGTTTATGATTTTACCTTCATAAGAAAAAATTTTTCTTGGTACGACCAAGTGTTATTTATTCAAAGTCTGGCTCCCTATATTAAATCCTAATTTTCTGCAATAAAAATTGAGAAACACAAAGATAGGGTAAAACAATAAAAATCCCTGGAAAAAAGTAACATTCGTGGACATTTCAATCTTTCACTGATATCCAGTTCCCTCATTATCTCACTTTCGCCAATTGCTAAATAATTACATTGTATTTCCCTGTACAAACTCAATGTACAGAGAGCTTATTTATGATAAAAAATTAAAATATGTTTCCTTAAGAAACTTTTCTAATTTCTGAATTCTGGAAATATACCTCAATTATATAAAATATACCTAGAATTATACTTAATTTTCATATTTAGAAAAAATATTTTATTTTCAATAATTTTTTAGTATAAGGCTATCATATTGGATCCAGTGACATAATTCTTTTGAGCTCTAAAAGAAATTAGGCAAGAAATACTTGTTCATCTTTACTTTTTGGTATACAAAAAAAAAAAAAAAGTATGGGTATAAGAAAAACTGCATGGTAACCTCCATTAAAAAGATAAAAAAACAGCAACATTATTTACTTAAAATCAACCAATCATCTAGTTCACATTACCAAAACTAAGAAACAGCATTTTAAAAGAATGACTAGTGAAGCCATAGAGATAGGTATGACACTCACAGGAGAAAACCCCTTCATCAGGTGACAGAATGGAAAAACAACAGGAAAAAAAAAAACCCTGTGCAAAGCAGCACTAAAACTCAACCACCTAGAGTATCATAGAGATTAAATTTAAACCTCCAAAGCCCCAGTCACAGAATTATAACACAATAGAAAATATAATTTTTAAATAATAATCTCAGACAAAAACAAACTTCAATTACATATTTATTATTTTTAATTAGAGCTGAAACTCAGGTAAAGCAAAAATGTAAACCAATGATGTATAAAATAATCAATATATATGACACATAATGTACATATATTTAATATGTTAATATCTAAAATATATATTTCAATTAACTGGATAGTCCCATGTGAAAATAATACTACATAAATAAAGTATTATATATTTCAGTCATAATAAATAGTACCCAATTATGAAAAATTAGAAGAAAAAAATCAAGCAAGAAATTATTATTCTTCATCTATGTTTGATGCATAGCAATTTCCAACTAGCAGGAAAGAATAAATTAAAGCCCTGGCTGGTTTTGCTCAGTGGTTAGAGCTTTGGACCAAAGGGTCCTGGTTTGATTCCGGCCAAGGGCACATACCTCAGTTGCAGGCTCAATCCCTGGCCCTGATCAGGGAGCGTCCGGGAGGCAACCAATCGATGTCTCTCTCTCACATCGATGTTTCTTTTTCTCTCTCTCTCTCTCCCCCCCTCACACACACTCTGAAAAACAATGAAAAAAATATTCTCGAGTGAGGATTGAAAAAACAAAGAATAAATTAAAAAATTGATTAACATACTTACCAATATAGAATATAAAAATTTTGTGACTAAAACTACTTCAATGCAACCAACAGTTAAATTCACTTGAATGTCAACCACACTCATATTTGTGTACGCAGGACCAGCCGTCGCATTCATATAAGAAATGATTTTGAAGCTGAAAACTTCTTTTCCAGTGATATAAACAGCCTTAATGAGACAAAATTCAAATGTCAAAATCCATTTTTGGAATGATGGGTCTTCAGTACAAAAACAAAGCAATACACACAAATTTAGAAAATTTTCCATGTATTCAAGCCAAGTAGAAATAAGGCAACAATCCTAACTCCTTTATTAGCACCTACATTGCAGATTTTTCAAATTGGTGGTGGCAGCTCCCTTTGTGGACCATGAAATCAATTTAGTAGGTGTGGCCCAACATTTTTATAAATGGGGAGAACAAAAGAAAAATTATCAGAATACACATTCTCATTTAGTGTGTTTACAAGGTTCACAGTATTTGAAGAGAGAGAAAAAGAAAAATAGTGAAAAAGGCTTTTACTAGTTCCCCATCCCTCCACAGTCTCCTCATTCCCCTGCAACAATGTTCCCGAAGTGATTACCAATATTTATCTCATTTATAAAATACTTAATCCTCATTTTACATATAATAAAACAGAATCCAAGATTAGGTCACACAACTACTAAGGAGCAGAGATAAGTTAAGAACCCAATTATGCTAACTCCAAAACCAAAGGACATAATAAGCCACACAGCTAACATCCAACAACTGTCTAATTTATACCTATGTCTAATCTTAAAGGAAATTAAATTTTAAAATGTTCTCTTAGTTAATAGAAATCAATTTATACCTTTTTGTATACAGCTGTTATATCAGAATCCAAAACAATTATATTCCTTAGTTTTGCATTTATTTCAGTTACTGTAGTCCTCATAATTATCTCAGAATCAAGCCCTATGGAAATAAAAGAATGGTTAAATGACTTTTCTTTCATGTAATAGTTCTGGATTTATTTTTCTGAAATTTTATTACCTTCAATCTTAATTTCAGCAATGTTATGTTTCTGATCTTGGATAAAGATCTGTAAACATGATAATTCTGCTAAAATCTGCAAGGTAATAATATCTTCTTTCCTGGATCGCTTTGAAGCTGCAAAAAAAAAGTCATACAGTAAAACATAAGGAAAAACTTGTAGCTACCTCGCTACATTTGTTAAGTAAATAAAATATCACAACAAAATAATGGTAAAACTAGAGAAAAAACCTAATTTGCAATTCAATTGAAAACAAGCAAGATATTCCTTAATAAATTAGGAATTCTAAAAAACAATCAAATCTAATGAAAACTAAAAGCCAAACAAAAGCAAATGAATAGATGAGACAAAAAATGGTTGCTATGTGAGGTTAACATTTGAAACTAAGACATTGCTAGTGGTAAAATCATAAATCTTGAGTCAATAATTACTAGGTGATACCTGTCATTATTGAACTTGCAACTTTTTGCAGCTTAAAAAGTACTCTAATTAAAAAATTTACTCAAATTCTATTAGTTCTATTTTTCTAATCTGAAGTAATGATATTAAATTCATAACTGTTAATCTAAATCAAAACCTTCTCTAGTATCATCTTCAACTTAAAAGGAGAAGATAAATAGAAGACGCACTTTCTTCAGCAGTAATCATTTTCCTTATACTACTATTTCCTTTAACTAACTTGGTATATAACGAATCTTTCTAGATTTTAAGCTAGGCAATAAAGTTCTGAAGACAATATTGTAGGTTAACAGAACCAAAGCCAACACGTATTAATCTACTTGGTGAAAAAAAATTGAAGATGAATTTTTAAAGAAACATACATATTTTCTTAATGACCTCTCCTTTGTCTTCAGTCTCCGCAACATAAATTGAGGCTGATTTTTCCTCCAATTGTGGAAGGAAATTGTTAAAATAGTTTATTGTATTCAGAAGTGCTTCAGTATGCAAATGAATATCCAAAGAGGAAAAATTCACCTAGAGAACAAAGTTGATTTTAGTAATAGGTCAATAAGTATTTATTTGCCTGCTCTGTTATAAGGCACTAGGCTTTGTGGTACAAAGGATCCAATTTATAATAGTTCATGTTTATCCTCAAGGATATTAGAGTTCTAGTTATGAAATAATTTTCATAATATACTATTTACTTAGAAATACTACACCTAATTAAAAAACAAATTATTATTCACTTATACCTTAATCAGCTGTGCGACATTGTTATAGGCACTTTTCAAGTTGGGTACACTCTTTTCAGCCTACCCAGAGAGAATAAAACAGATCTGTTAGGAAACCTTTAAAAACATACGCAAATACAATTACATAATGGTCCTAATAAACATGAATAGAAAACTTCCAGCTATTTATACGTATAATTACCTAAACGAACAACTACTTCCACAGAACAAAAGAAATTTGGCACATAGCAAGTATTCAATAAATTATCAAGGGTGGAAAATTAAACATTATTAAGTGTGGAGAACAATCGCTATCATCAACAGCCATGGAAGGTCCTTCCCTAATTCTTCCTGTATGTGAAACAAAATCTGTGACAGAATCGTCCACAAAGTATCTAAATACTCCATGTTCATTACTCTTCCAGCATTATCTTACCATAAAGTAATTATTAAAATAATGCAGCACTTACGTAAAAATAGGTCAATGAAATCATGGACTAAATCTTAAGTATACCATAACATATATAAAAACATACTAAATGATGAAATGGGTATCATAAATCAATAGGGAAGAGGTGACACCAGGAGTCACTGACACCAGGAAAATTAGGTAACTTCAGACAATTGTAGAAAATCAAGTGAAAGCTTCATCTCGCATCATATGTCACAATAAATAGGATCAAGATTAAAGAGTTTCTTTTTCTGGTACCCTGATGGGGGGAAAAACTGCAGGTTACTGCTACTTAGAACATAGACTTCTTATTTTGCTATACGAAGTCTTCTATTTAGCAGAGGACAAAACTAAAAATATCTTAAAGTTTTAGGAGTTAGAGATGTCAACAGACTCGAGATTAAACTGAGTATTACTAACCTTACAAAACTTGCTAACATTTCGGCCGTCACTGACCACAGCAAGCAGACATAAGTGGTACTGCTTACCTTCACATACTCCAGTGTTAACAAGTCTTCCATTACGTTGTCCAGGGTTGTAATCAAATAAACTGGCTTTTCATTTGCATCTAAAAATAATTTTAAAAATTATTCTTTCATAGTAAAACTAAGTGAAAATAAATGCAGGCAATGCTATTAAATATAAACTTGGAAAAGCAGAGTTTCCTATACCAGCTCCAAGTCTTCTCTTACCCAGGTTGGGCCCATCGTCCTTCACTGTAAACTCTAAAAATGGAATATCTCCTCACTACCCCTTTCCCTTCTCTTATGCAAAATGCTAAAAACTCTTACTCTGCCAAACTTAGGAGGTAAGGTTTAAAAAAAAAAAGTAGCAATCAGTTAAAGAAAAAACATAATGGCTAATAGGAATAATGAAAAGGCATGAAGAGAATTCTAGCCCTGAGCCATAGAAGTTGCTACAAAATAAATTTTTTTAAATAATTGTCAGACTCCCTAAAAACCTGACTGTTGAGAAGAAATCAGTTAGATATGTGATGAGAAACTAAGTTTTCCTGTATATTAATATATATTAAAATAAGTCCTACTATCATATAATCAGACATTACTGGTTATATTATTGCTTCTGTTCAAAACCTAGGAAAATAAGTGGGAAACTGCTGTAGAAGAGTACTTTATATAAAGCTATCACCAAATTACTTATGCTGCTAGAAATTAACATCTAGATACTGGAAGAAAGGACTAAACCAATCATACTACTCTAGAGGGAAAAAATGCCCCATATTCCACAGAATTCTCCACATTTAAATAGATAAAATGACAAACCTTTAGCTGGATTCACCCGGAAGAAAAGAGAGGACTCAAATAAAATGAGAAGTGAAAGAGGAGACATTCTAACAGATAGCTCATAAATACACAGGATCATGAGGCTCCTATGAAAAATTATACTCTACAGAATTGGACACCTAGAAGAAATGGATAAATTCCCAGAAACAAACAACTTTCAAAAACTGAATCATCAAGAAACAAAAGATCTGAGTAAACAAACTACTAAGAAGGAGATTCAATCAACAGTCAAAAACCTCTGAAAACCAAAGGTTGAGGACCAACTTCACTGGTGATTCTACCAAACATCAGAGAAGAATTAGCACCACATACTTCTCAAGCTCTTTGAAAAAACAGAAGATGAGAAAACACTTTCAAACTCGTTTTAAGAGGTCAGCTTTCCCCTGACAGCAAACCACAAAAAGATGCTACAGAAATAAAAATTACAGGCAGTATCCTTGGTGAACATTGATGCAAAAACCCTCACCAAAATATTAGCAAAGTGAATTCAACAATACATTAAGAGGATCATACGCACGATCAAGTAGCATTCATTCCAAGGATGTAAAGATGGTTTCATTACCTACAAATCAGTCAATCAATGTGATCTGCCACATTAACAAAATAAAAGATAAAAAGATAAAAATCATATGAGCATCTCAACAGAAGCAGAAAAAGCATATGACAAAATTCAACATCCATCTATGGTAAAACTCTCAACAAAGTGAGTACAGAGAAAACATACATCAACATAATAAATGCTATATATAAATGACCACAGGTAACATCACACATACTCAAAGGTGAAAAGCTAAAAACTTTTCCTCTAAGATCAGGAACAAGACAAGAATCCCCACTCTCACCACTTTTATTGAACATGGTATTGGAAGTCCTCACCAGACTCATTAGTCAAGAAAAAGAAGTAAAAGGCATCCAAATTGGAAATAAATAGTTCGTCTTGATCATTCCATCAACCATTCAGAATTATCTTTTAAGGAAAAACCAAAAATTGTAAGGAGGAAATATGCATAATATCCTCCTAAATGCCTAACACAGCAAATGGAAATGTTTTCTAAGGTATCATATAATTTATCCATTATGATTAGGGGACATCAAGTGTTTGTAGTAGCCACAATAATGCCATGCTCCCCCTTCCAAGGATATCTGTGCTCTAATACCTCAAAACCTGAAAACATTTCATATGACAAAATGGACTTTGCCCAACCTAATCACCTTAGTTTTTAAGAGTGGAATCAAAAGACAAAAAAAGAGGTTACAGAGATACAGGGGACTATGTGCAAGAATCCAGAGATTCTACTGGGGGCTAAGGACAGCCCTTGCCTAATAGTCAGCAGGGAAACACACTAAAACCACACGGAACTGAATTCTGGTCAGCGCCTGAGTGAGAAAGGAAATGAATCTTTCCCTAGAGGCTCCAAAAAGAAACTCCTGTTAATACCTTGATTTATGCCTGTTGAAATTTATGTCAGGCTTCTGATCTAAAGAAATTTAAGATAATAAATTTGTATTGTTTTAATACACTAAGTTTGTGGTAAATTGTTACAGTATCAATAGGAAACAAATTCAGTGTTGAGAAATTCAGTTAAATAGATTTAAAATTAAATCATAACTATTTTATTGTCCATAATATAAAAAAGTATCTTCAATTTCTATCTGGTCTACTTAGATTCCCAAGCATAAGATAAAAATTATAATTCATAATATAATATTTTTCTAAGAATGTTTTAGCAAATATATTTATTTAATGCCCAGAGAATTAAAAACTCTACAGTAGGTAGTCAAATAATAAAATTATTTCATTTAAAACACAGAAATTCTTACCCAAGTATTCTGGGCATTTTAAGCAGAATTCTTTCAAAAAGGCATTGGCTTTCAAATCATATGTTCTAAGCTCTACTTCTGTGCCCAATCCTAAGACAAGAACTTCTACCACAGGTAGTTCACAATTTTCAATGAGGTGATAAAACTGAATAGATACCTGGAAAAGAAAATAGAAACCATCATTATCTAAATCGCACAACTGCTTACGTAGATGATGATTATATATGGATAAATGAGGTACACATATGATATAAATGTATTTAAAATTTAGGAAAGATTTCATAAGCACACAAACATACAATACACACACAAAAAAGGAGGGAAGAACACCACAGTAACATCTGGATTCAGCTTAAATAGAATGAAAGCAACAGTGCCTATTAGTAATGACACTATATAAGTAAGTTATGAATAGTACAAATAAGAAACAAATATCAATTTTACAATGGTCCATACCTCTGGCACTTCAAATCTTATTTTATACTGAATGATATTTTTTGTACAATCCGGCTTGTTAATCTTTTGTTGTTGATAACTTTTAACTTTAGTTAACTGAAAAGGTTCTTCCAAAGGACTAGACGGTGCATCATAAAATTCCTCCTCTGAATCTAAATATCAGAGAACACTGTTTAAGTCAATAACCAAAATGATTTACTTAATAACATATTTATAATTTTTAAAGTAATATGAACACTAAAACACTAAGGGTCTATTTCAAATATTTAAAGTAAACATAAGAAAATAAATTATAAAAAATATAGAGATTATATCTGAACAAATAACATTCTTGATGACAAGAAAGTACTGAAAATTACAAAATGCAATCTTTACCTTAATGAACATCACCTTTTAAAATCATTGGTCTATCTAAAACTGATTAAGGAAAATTTTATAGCAAATGACAATGCCAATGATTATTATATCATGAATATGCAAAGGAACACACTAATAAGCTCACTCTAACTGGAGATCGAAAAAGGGCTTAGTTATAAACTCTGCAATATTAAAAGCAGAAGGCAGATCCTGAAGCTTGAATGAAGAAACTGAGACGGAATACTACTTCATGTATATATACACACATATGTAAATATATATAATAAATTTCTAGAATTTGTTATTTAAAAAAGAACTCAAAAAACTAGTAAGACCATTAAAAGAAAGTTTAAAGGAAACTAAAACCAGCTGAAGTATATGCCCAATAACCTAAGATTAAATTTAGGGTAGGTGATCTCACAAACATCTCCTCCCTCCACTCCTCTCCCCTTCCTGGTCACCACACACAAAGGAAAACACTGTCTAGAAAACTGAGAGAATCAACATGGCAATCTCTATTTAACATTTAATAATTTTTAAAGTCTTAAAAACTGAAAAATACATTTATTTTTCTTTCCAATGGGGCTAAGAAAAAGCAGCTATTCGATGTCAAAATATTTATCAGTTTTCATGTGTAAGTACATATTAAGCCTTGATTTTACTCCTTTAATAACAAAAAAGGAAAATATAAAAAGTAAAAATAAACTTACAAAATTAACAAAATTCTCCAAATAACTAAGTAACACGTTATGACTTAGACATCTGCAAAGTTTCATGGGATCTCTTAGCTCACAGTAGAATTAAGACAACTGAATTACCAGTGGTCCTCGTGATTGAGTTCAACTTTTATGTACCAAAAATCCCACTGCAAAAGTAACTTTAAGGAACATCCAAATTATACTATTTTAAGGGAATTTTAATAAAATTTCTGGAAAACAGAATTATCTGCTACTGTCTGAAATTTTTACATGGTTTCAAAAAGAAAATTATTTTCGTAAGATATTTATAAGAAAAATTTCCTAAAGCAGTTTCATTTTACCATCTTCAAGATATGTACGTTCCAAGAAAGGAATCACTTTCTGTGAAATCTGTGTTGCTCCCAAAGAAGAGGACCTTTGAATCTGCAAAAAAAGTAATTCACCATTAATTAGTACAAACACTTTTTATTCAAAATTCTAAGACGATTCTGACACCCCAAAAAAAGAAACTGAAAAATCCAGTCTGACTTAGACAAGTAAATTATAAAATGTATATTTAAAACAATGATTTTACAATTTCAGGGCTAAATATAAATTGTAGAACTATTTTAATAATTTCTTTGTTGACAGGGTTTGGTTTGAAAGAGATCTTAGATATATCTAAACTCAATGTCTAACAAAATAAGGAAGCCACCTTCATGTCCATGAGAAAATCAAAAAGTCTCAATATTTAAAGCCTTTACAGTTGAGTTTGCAGTTTTAATTTTTTAAAGATATTTCAGTAAATTTACTTGTTTACTGTTCTGGGAAATATAACATACAGTAACATGCAGTGCAGTTTAGAAACCATAATAAAAGACACCCATGAGCCTGGCTGGCAGGGCTTATTGGTTGAGCATCGACCCATGGATCAGGAGGTCACTATTCGATTCCTGGTCAGGGCGCATGCCCAGGTTGCGGGCGCGATACCCAGCACGGGGCATGCAGTCGATCATTGACTCTGTCTCTCTCTCTCTCATCACTGATGTTTCTTACCCTCTCTCCTCCCTCTCTCATCCTCTCTCTGAAATAAATTTAAAATATATTTTTTTTAAAAAAAAAAAAAGAAAGAAACCCCTGAATCTTGCACCCAGGCCAAGAAACAAAGCGGCACCATGCCTTACCTAGAAGCACCTTATGTGTTTCCTCCTTGATCACATTCCCTACCACTAATCATGATCTTGCTTTCACTTAGTTGTTTTTTTTATACCTATGAATCATTCTCTAAATAATGCATTTTACCTCTGCACCTTTCTATACTATAGAAAAAGAAATTACTGCATATATTTTCCGGTGACATTATTCCACAAAATAATCTTTAAATTTTATAGATACTGATAGTTTACTCATTCTTACTGCTATTCCATTACTGTATTCCATTACTGAATAAAACACTACTTCTTTGTCCAGTACACTGTTGATAAATACCTGGATTGTTCACCTATTTTTGCTTTTACTCACTGTGGCACTATAAGCATCCTTGAACCTTGCCCCAGGTGCTCATATGCAATACTTTCCATGGTGTATATAACCAAGAGTGGAAATGCACATGTGCACCTTACTAAGTACTAACAAACCTTTTCACAAGTGATTGCCACAGATTACACTAACCTCAGCAGATTAGAATTTGTATGGCTCCAAAGCATCACAAATGCTTAATGTTTTCAGACATTTTAGATTTTGCCAGTGTCACTGCCAATTTCATCCTAGTTTTAATTAGTTTCACAAATGTGTAGTAGTTACACATACTATAGGTTCATGGGTTATTTGTGTTTGTTCTTTGAATTATGTTCATTTTTGTAAAATGAACCTAAATATAATTAAAATATAACCTACTACATAGGAGTATATAACTGTATAAAAGTATATAACTGTATACTCCTATGTATATTCCTATGTATACTCCTAAGTATAAAGTTCAATAATTTTTCAAAAAGTAAACATTCTCATGTACCCAAATTCCAGATCCTGGAAGAGAACACTGCCAGAAATTCAGAAACCTCCCTTATGATCTTCAGAATCATTATGCATACTCCCAAAAGGTAATGACCACGCTGCCCTAATTTTAATTTTTAACATACTAACATTTTTTACATCTAAAGCCATAAAAGAATAGTTTCGTTATGCATTTTCCTGCTGAGTAATACATATCTAATTTCTTATTTGGATGTCGACTTCCTTATATATATTAGATAAGTCTTTTAAGTTATATTTGTTGCAAATATTTTCCCTAATTGATCAGCTTGCTGTTTCATTTTTAAGTGTCTTTCAAAAATAAGAAAATTTTAATTTTCATGAAATATAATTTATTTTTCTTCTATACTTGCATTTTTTATAACCCAAGATATCTTTACTTACCACAAGGACTCAAAGATTTTCTGTCTTTTGTTAAAGAGTCTTTACACCGTTGGGCATTTACATTTAGGTCTATGTTTCATTTCAAGTTAAATTCCCTTTATGGTTTAAGGTAAGTGTTGATATTTATTTCCACATAATAATCTAGTTATTTCAGAACCATTTGTTGTAAGGACTATTCTTCCCCCACTTAGTTGGACTGACAACTTTGTAAGAAATCAAATATATGTTAACCATATATTACATTGTCGATTTGTTTCTGGACTCTATTTTACTTTATTGACTTATATGTCTATTCTTATGCCACTACAGCATTTTCTTGAATAAAGTACCTATAAAATAAACCTTGAAATCAAGTACTAGATTTCCTCCAACATTATTCTCATCCAAAATTATTTTGGCTAATATGTATCCTTTGCATTACCATATGTACTTTATAATAAGCTTGTTCCTTTCCAGGAGAAAAGTCTTTTGGTATGTGGACAGTAAGAAACCTACAAAGTGTTGATGAGAACTGCCATCTTAATCAAACCAGCCTTCCAACCTGGATTATGTAAATCATTCTACTTATTTAAGTCTTCTTTAATTTTTTTCAGAAATGTTTTGCAGTTTTATATATATAGGATTTGTACCTCTTTTGTTATTTTTTTTCTATGTATTTAACCCTTTTAATGCTACTATAAATGGAATTTTTTCTTAATATCATTTTTAGAAAAAACTAATTATTTACATTGATAATGTATCCTGAAATCTTGCTAAACTTGCTTACTTTTCTAGCGGTGTTTCTCCCCATTCCTTAGAACTTCCTGCATAAATGATCATGTAATCTGCAAATACAGTTTTACTTTTTTGTTGCCACCCTGTCTTTATTCTTCTTGACTACGGCAAGGCGAGAACTACAGTTCAGTACAAGTCTAAACAGAAATGGCGAGAAAAGGTATTCTTGCACTATTCTTGATCTTACAAGGAAAGCATTTAGTGTGTTCCAAATTAAGAATGATATCAGCTATAGGCTTTTTTCCTAGATGTCCTTTACCAAGTTGAGGAAGCTACTCTTTATTCCCAGTTAACAGTTTTTATCATGAATGGCTGCTGGACTTCGTCAGCGCTGTCTCCTCTTCTAATGAGATGATTATATGCTTTTTCTCCTTTACTCCACTAATGTGGTTTATTACAGACTGGTGAACCTTTTTTGCTTCTTAAGAGTAAATGCATTTGGTCATAGAGTATTATACTTTTTACACATCATACTATTTGGCTGTACTATTTATTAAGGATTTTTACATCTGTGTTAATGAACACAGTGGTCTGTAGTTTCCTTTTCTCACAATTCCTTTGTTGGGTTACAATAGAATAATGCATGCAGAGAAATAGGAGAGTATGGCCCATGCACAGAAAAGAGAGGAAAAAAAAGCAGGAACAGTACAAGAGAAAGCACAGGTACTGAATTTAACTGCAAAAACGTTAAGCTGTCTTAAATTCTCTCAGAGAACTAGAAAGAACTGTGAAGAGCTGAAGAAAAAGAAAATGAGGTCACAACAAGTAGACAATATCAAGATAGAAATTATAAAAAGAAAGAAAAAATTCTAGACTTAAAAAATATAATAACTAAAAAAAAAAATCATTAGAGAATTTCAATAAGAGATTTAAGCTAGCAGAAGAATCAGTGAAAATTAAGATAGCTCAATCAAAATTGACAAGAAAAAGAAATAAAGAAAAGTGAACAAAACCTAAGGGACTGGTGGGACACCACTGAGGGAGTCAATACATGCATTATGAAAATCCTAGCAGAAGAACAGAAAGGAAAAGGGGCAGAAAAAAAAAAATCTCAAAAAATAACAGCCAAAAATGTCCCCAAATCTGATAAAACATATGAATCTAAAAAAACCAACAAGTTCACTAAAATCAAAGTAACATACACTCAAATAGACCCATATCAAAATATAATTAGTTAAACACACTCAAAGAAAGAAGAAGCCACTCTCCACATACTAGGTATCCTCATTAAATTAACAACCCATTTCTCATCAGAAGCCATGAAAGACAAAAAGTAATAGAATGACAATGAAAGGGCTTTCTGACCATGTGATAGGCAAAGATTTCAGTTGAGATTAAAAGTTTTCATCCATTAAAAAAAAATACTGTAGGGGAAAACAAAAGGTACGTCTGTAATATTATCAACAATAAAGATAGATTTTTAAAAATATGGTATAAATTAAATTTCATCAAAATTTAAAACTCCTGCTCTTAAAAAAAGACTGTTAAAAAAATAACCTCAGGCCAGGCAAGGGTGGCTCAGTGGTTGAACATCTACCCATGAACCAGGAGGTTACAGTTTGATTCTGGATCAGGGCACATGGCCAGGTTGCAGGCTTGATCCCCAGTAGGGGGTGTGCAGGTGGCAGCCCATTGATGATTCTCTCTCATCACTGATGTTTCTAACTCTGTCTCCCTCTCCCTTCCTCTCTGAAATCAGTAAAAACATTAAAAAAAAAGAAAAGAAAAAAAAGCTCAGCAACAGACTGAAAAAATGTTACAAAACACTAAAGTGTTCAGGGTAATGGTACATTACCCAGAAACTTACTCTCAAATAGTTTGAGGAAAAAACATCTTTACACTATTTTTACAACACTTTTATAAGTTTGAAATTATTTCAAAAGAAAAAGGTTAAACATTAAAAAATCAACTTTTTTAAAAAGAGAAAAATGGGAATGGATATTTTCTTTGTGACAGTCACTTGTAAGAAGGGGAAAGGCACATAATAATACAAAACCCAGAAATCATGAAGGAAAATCTAATAACTGACTACGTAAAAAAATAAAAAGTTTGGCATGGCAAAAATTAATGTATCCAAATAAAAACAAATAAATACATTTTTTAAAAATGCTTATAAATGAAAAATAGCAATAATTTCCTTAACTGGAAAATCATAACCCAACAAAAGACATAAACAGCTGTTTTTAAATATATAAATTCAAATATCCAATAAACTTATGAAAATAGGTTCCATCTTAGTCATAAAGAAATGCAAATCAAAACCACAAGATAACATTTTTTTCATTTAATAGATAAAATCTTAACATTTGTTAATACTCAAGATTAATGAGAACAGAGAAACACTCATTTTACTATATAGGTGGGATTATAAATTAGTACTTAATTTCTAAAAGAAATTTGACAAAGTTCATTAAATTATAAAATTTACAGTTTTTTACTCAACAATTCTACTTCTAGGAATTTATCTAATGGTTAAAAATATACCCAAATACATGCAGAAGTTCAAAGCCATATTTTTATAACTATAAACACTCATAACAATATGAATGCCCATCAAAAGGGGATTATGTTAGTTCAAGGATGGTATACTCACATAATTCAATACTACAGGGTGAAGCAAAAGAGGTTTGTATGGAAACTAATACAATAATAAACTCTGTGTTTAGCACTAATACAATAATAAACTCTGTGTTTAGCGTACTCACAACTGTAAAACTACTTCTGCCCCACCCTGTATATCACCATAAAAAAGAATAAGGTAGATCTGTGCTAACATGAAAATATCTCTAAGGTGTGCAACACAGATAATAATGGTTAAAGAATACAGATTCAGAACGTAAGTATAACCTCACTATGTAAATTTTAAGAACACAAGAATATATATAATGTACATACACAGGCACACAGGAGCATATGTTTGTATGTGTGTATACTAGCATATGCCATAAACATATCAGAAAACTAGAGATGCAGTGGTTAATAGTGTTATCATCTAGAAGAAAAATTAAAGGCTGGAAAAGTGAAGAAAGGTAAACTTATCATTTTACACTTTTCTTTACTATATGCACCTTTTACTACTTCATTATTTGGTCTTTTAAAATGTAATTTTTAAAGGTCTATTCAAAATGAATTAAATGTTCTTACCCAAAATCTCTGTGGTTGTTAAAATACTATCTGTGAATTATTTTCAATTTTTGCTTTTATTAATTTTATAAATAACATTACCTGAAATGGTTTGACGGGGGCATGAATTTCAGTTGCAGGTGTGGGTTTTGGGATGCTTTCAATCAATTCCAAAATCCCTTGCAGTTTTTTATCTGAGATTCGCAAAGAAATCAGTGGTAACTTTCCAAAAATCTTGAATCTATCTCAAAAAAAGAGGAACCATTATAAAGCAATTTTCACTCTAACTTAAGTGCATTTATTAAAAAGAGGACTGTTCCCCTTAAGTTATCCAAAAATAATCAAATGTGATTTTAGCACTAAAAATTACCCATAGTCCATGGATAAATTATCCCATAATCTCCACTCAAAGTTACATCTGACCTTACAGATCAGTCTCATTAGATATAATAATCTCATTACTTTTCAGAGGCATATTTTCTAATGTTATTGTGTTTATTCTCTCTCTACTATTTGCCAAGGACAGTTAACAATTACTATTTATCAAGTGTTAATTACATGATAGGCATTAAGGAAAGCACTTGATATGCATTATGTTAAATAGTCCTCACAACCTAAGAGGCAGACAACTTATTTCTGTTCCCTGTTTCTTATAAGTTCCCATATTTACATAGTTCCTATCAGGAAACTAAGGCTTTAGCAAGTTCAAATAACTTGTCCAAAAGATTATACATCTAACATCTTGTTTAAAAATCTGATCTAACTAAAAAGGAAAAAAAATCACATGATCATATAAATAGGTGTATATGACAAAATCCAACATACATTCATAATAAAAATTAAAGAAAGAATTCTCAGTAAACTAGAATACAGGAGAACTTCCTCAACTTGAAAAATCTACAGCTTAATAGGGAAGAAACTCAAAGTTTTCCAACTAAGATTAGATACAAAGCAAAGATATCCCTCTCACCACTCCTTTTCAAGATGGTACTGAAAGTCCCAGCCAATACAATAAGGCAAGAAAGGAAATAACTGTCATACAGATTGGAAAAGAAAATATAAAACTGTCTTTGTTTGCTGATGAAATGATGGTCAATGTAGGAAACTCAGATAATAAAACAAAACAAAACAAAACCACCTCCTGGAACTAATAAGCCAGTATTGTAAGGTTGCAGGATACAAAGTTAATATACAATAGTCAATCCCTTTCCTGTATACCAACAACAGAAAAGTGGAATTTAAAATTAAAAACACAATACTATTTATTAGCACCCCCTAAAAGAAATACTTAGGTATAAATTCAACAAAATATACACAAGATCTGCATGAGAAAAACTGCAAAACTCTGAAGAATGAAATTTAAAATCTACATAGACATATTCCATTTTCATGAATAGGAAGATTCAATATTGTCGAAATGTCAGTTCTTCCCAAACTGATCTACAGATTCAATGCAAACACAAACAAAATCCCAGCAACTTATTTAATGAATATTAACAAAATAATTCAAATTTTATACAAAGAGGCAAAAGACCGTAATAGCCAACACAATATTAGAGAAGAACAAAGTTGGAGGATAGACACTCCATGACTTCAAGACTTACCATAGAGCTACAGTAAGAAAGACACTGATATTGGTGAAAGAATAAACAAATAGATCAATCAGCCAGAATAAAGAGTCCAGGAATAGACCTCCATAAATACAGTCAACCAATCTTGGACAAAGGAACAAAGGCAATACAATGGAGCAAAGACATTCTCTTCAACAAATGGTGCTGGAACACCTGGACATCTACATGGAAGAAAAATGAATCTAGACAGCACCTTAACCCTTCAAAAAAATTCAAAATGGATCACAGATCTAAATGTAAAATGCAAAACTACAGAACTCCAAAAGGTAAATTCAAGAAAACCTAGATGACCTTAGGTATGGCCATGACTTTTTTAGATATAAAGGCACAATTCATGAAAAAAAAAAATTGATAAACTGGAGATCATTAAAATTAAAATGTCCTCTCTACAAAAGACAATGTTAAGATAATTAGAAGACAAGCCACAGATGGGGAGAAAATATTTGAAAAAGACACATCTCATAAAGAATTGTTATCTAAAAATATACAAAGAACTCTTAAAACTCAGTAAGACAAACAATCCAATTGAGAAATGGGATAAAAATCCAAACAGATACCTCATCAAAAAAAGATACCAAATAATGGCAATGGTCTGGAACATCAGGAACTCTCATTCAGTTTAAGAAAATGACAAGTACTAGAGATAGATAGTGGTGACAGTTGCATAACAATATGAGTTACTTAATGCCAATGAATTATAACAGGTAAACATGGTAAATTTCATGTTATGTATGTTTTGCCACACACAGAAAGCATCAATGAAATACGGTATTTCCTTAGCTACAGAATTACTGAGAAAGTCTATTATCACTTGAAACAGACGATACATACTTAGGCATCCTTATATCCATGAAAACCAAGGCCTTAGAGAATTCCATACTGAAGTGCAAAGGTATCAAAATATGCTGTGTAGATACACTGAGTTTTCGTGCTTCTTTCCAATTATCACCTAATTACAGAAAACAGTAGGTTTAACACATGTATAATTTGAAAGACACTAAACCTAAAATTATTTTTAATACTTCATAAGCACACACTGCATGATACAGGGAAATCTTCCCACATCTAGATAATCTTTAATACCACATGCTCAGGTACACACAATTGGCAGGTAAATTATTTTCACAAGCATCTCAATATATGAAATATAAGTTAATGGGCTTCAAAAACTAATGACCAAGATGTATCAAACATACCAAAATATAGTAATTTATTTCCTGAAAAAAAATTATGAATTTTCTATAAACAATTTACATGTGCCACCCACTATACTTCTGGGCTCCTCCTACAGAAACTGGAATATGATAAAGACAAAAAACAATTTAATTGGCCTAAAGCAAATATAGTTAAAGAAATAAAATTAAAATACCCTATATAAACTAACATTTTTAATAACCAGTACTTGGGGTCCTCCACTGCTTCTCCTTTCAATAACTAGTTAGCGCAGTTAATGTATGTAATTTGACCATATACATACATAGAGATCTCTAAAACAGTCACTAATCCACCTGTGTTGAATTATCTGAACGTTCACTAACACTCCAGGGATTCAAAAGCAATATGACACAGGGGAAAGAGGGCTCTCTCACTATCCATTAGTGGCTCCTGACAAGTGAATTTCTGACTGTTGACTAGATCTGGATCAGAGATTCCCGATTAGTACAACAAAGTATAATGGGGTCAAGTTATGCCTAAGACAAGGATCCCCCTCCACCTCTGCATGGCTATTTATGGACGGGGCTGTCAGGGCCCCTATCTAGGCTGGTTGTATCTGCCCTTGAGCAGTCTCTTCTGGTGATCGTACTGTGTAATACAAATATTTCAAAAATGTGTCAAGGTTTACCAACCGTGTCCAAATGTTAAACAACACTGGTCTAGATCAGGATTTGTCAATCTCAGCACTACTGGCATCTGGGCAAAGTCGGTCTTTGTTGACATTCTATATTTAATGCTTAGTAGCATCCCTGACCTCCATTCACTAAATACTAGTGGTGCCCCCACTGTCCATGTGTTACAATCAAAAATGTCTCCAGACATTGACAATGTCTCTTGTGAGGTAAAATTGCTCCCAGTTGACATATTGCTCTTATCTACTATATACTTCTAATTAAAAAAATATGAAAGTTGCCCGGCTGGGCGTGGCTCAGCAGCTGAGCATCGACCTAGGACCCAGCTGATCAGGGTTCGATTCCCGGTCAGGGCACATGCCCGGGTTGCGGGCTCCATCCCCAGTCGGGGGCATGCAGGAGGCAGCCGATCAATGACTCTCTCATCATTGGTGTTTCTATCTCTCTCTCCCTCTCCCTTCCTCTCTCTGAAATCAATAAAAGATATATTTAAAAAAAAAAAAAAGATATATATATATATATATATGAAAGTTCTGCCTATCTTGTGTCTAAGTGGTTGAGCACCAACCAATGAACCCGGAGGTCAGGATTTAATTCCCGGTCAGGGCACATGCCCAGGATGCAGGCTCAATCCCCAGTAGGGGGCGTGCAGGAGGCAGCCAATCTATGATTCTATCATTGATGGTTCTATCTCTCTCACATTCTCTCTCTGAAGTCAAATATTAAAAAAAGAAAGTTCTAACATATTTTAAATGAAGGTTTTCAGAGAAACTGTCTAAAAACCTAATGAATCACTTCAGCAAAATGAACAATAAATAATGCACTATATACTTACCAACACTGCTGTAAAGCAGCTGTATGCTTGTAAGGTGAATATCAAAGGAATCATAAGCTCTATGCATTATCTCTTCAAGTCTGGCTTCACCTTGTTTCATATCTGTTAATTCTGTACGACTTTTACTTGTCACCTTGAAGTTAATTTTAATAGTTTAGACTATGTAAAATACTTCAAAATGAAAAGCTAAGGTTTTTATCTTTCAGAATATCACATAAAAAGTTAATAGGAGAGTATAAACTCACAAGCTGACATAATGCTATCAGAAATGTCTTTAGCTCTGGTCGGTGTTCTCAGTGGTTAGAGCGTTGGTCTACCCACACCTAAGGCTCGAGTTCAATTCCCGGTCAAGGGAATGAAGCCTGGATCGCAGGTTTGATCCCCTGCCCCAGTCAGGATGAGCACTGGAGACAACCAATCGGTGTGTCGTCTCTCTCACATCGATGTTTCTTTCCTTTTCTCTCTCTGTCCCTCCCTGCTACCTCTCTTCTACTCTCTAAAAATCAATGGAAAAAATATCCTCAGGTGAAGATTAACAAACAAAAAAAAGAAATGTCTTTATCCATGACATGTATAATGAGAAGGTTAAATATAAGGTGTGAATTTTTATATATTAAGTTATATTTCCTAAATATTTATATTAAAAGAATGGAACAAAGCCAATCCTGAAGAATGCTACATCTAAATTATTTAAAAATCTGATAAGAAGTCTTATTAAAAATGAGACAAATACAGCTTATAAAACATTTTTTTGAAATGATGACAGGTATTTAGATAGTTTTATAATAAGAACTAAAAGTCCAGGATTAAATATTAGGATAGCTGAATTTTAGTCCCAACTCTGTCATTTATGTGACCCTAAGCAAGTTATATTTGTATTTCCCCTTTATTGATGTACTTTGCACACGACTTCTGTTCACTTAAATATCATGGAGATCACTCCACAGCAGTATATAAAGATCTTATTTACTCATATGTACATGTGTATAGATTTTTAACATATCCCCTCTAGTTTATGTAGCTCAAGTGTACACAATCAAAACTGATTCTCTCTCTTTGAAAGGTAATGAATTTTAAGCAAAAGATTAAGCAAACTAAGATCACAAAACTAGATTGGTACCTTACTCCTGACACGTTATACTCTTTCCACTATATCAGACTGCCTTGAACCAATTCCATAACCAAATTAAAATATGAATAATTAACTGTATAAATATTATAACTGTAAATCCAGCAGCTGTCTTTATAATTACCAACTGAAGAGTAAAACATAGAACAAAGGGGAATGCCAATGTCAAGGAAAGGCACATATTTATTAGGTAGCCAGAAAGAGCATTCAAATATTATCCATCCCTCTTGGGTCTTTAAACTGTTATTATAGCTACTCCTCTACATTTAATGATATACAACAATGCTATCCAATAGAACTGGCTACAATGATAAACTTGTTCTCCATCTGTGCTGTCTGATACAGTAGCCACTAGCCACTTGTGACTATTAAACATTTGAATGTGGCTAATGTGACTAAGGAAATGAATTTTTACCTTACTTTATTAATCAACTTAATCAACTGTACATAGTCAGTGGGTGACATGTGAACAGTGCAGATATGGAAATACAAAAGAATTATTCTCTACTCAAAACTAAGGAAGAAAAATGTACATAACTGGATAGAATTATGTAAATTAGACAAATGCAAAATGACCATCTCTTAATTTAGGATTATTTAACAGAAATATTAAAACATGAGTATCTAAAGTTATATACACAAAAAAATTTCAGAAGGACGAAGATGGATTTGATTACTTCCAGAACTTCCTCACATTCTATATATTGTAATTAATTCAGGAATAATCTTAAATTGAAAATAAAATAAACTCCTTAAGCATTACTCTCAAATTTTACATATAAATGTTAAATCTTAGGTTTACCCCTGACCTGCAAAGTTCAATTGTTCATTTTGCTACTAGAAATGTAGGAAAACTACCTAATTAAATGAAACTTCACTTTATTCACCAGAAAAGACTTCTCAAATCCTAGTATTTACCGTAGGTCTACAAAACTAATATACCAAATCAAACTGTCTAAAAAACAAAATACATTTTAAACAAAAATATACCCTAAATGCTATGTTTCAAGATAAATATTAGTATATACCTGTAAATGACCAAGATCCAAAAGAAGCAGATTTGATGTGGGGCTAAAAATTCCATCTTGTGGGATAATAACATATGAAGCTTTCAAATTAATTCTGAGATCAAGAACTTTCTGTGTTTCAATAATATACAGTAGACCTGCAGAAAATTTAAATCTTCACAATAAATTTTTTCACAAAATACCCAAATAGAGAATTATTAAATGTATGAATTGGTAGCACAATCTTGAAGTAATGTGAAATTAGAATTCATTTTAAAATGACCTTGAGCAAATTATTTTCAATATCAAGTAAAAATATTTGTTAGTCAATGTGTACACTCCTAATTAAATATAACTGAATACAAAATTAGAATAATTCCTCAAATAAATGTTTTTAACCCATAAAATCAATGTAGGTAAAACTCAGGAGATAACAGATCTAAAAAAATTAAGTTTTATGAAACATTTATTCTTAACTCCTATATTAGAATCTGTATAATTCTTTCCAAATCATGAACTTAATACAGCTACATCTACCATACTGAACAATGATTTTTTGATCCTTATGATATTACTGAAACAAGGAAAATTCCTTGATTATTAAATCATCTTCAATAAAACCATATGTAAAGGAGAAAAGGCAACAAACCAGAGTTCTCCATTCCTCAGGTATTTCATTCACTTAAGGTGTTTTATTCTAATAAATTTAATCCCTTCACTTTCATGTGATTTATATACCAAATTAATCTATTTTATTATCTCAAATCTATTTTTGGCTTTTAAGTCTAAAATTATTATCAAATATCAAGTTATAATGACTCCATGAGATGGGAACTACTCCTTAGCGATGAAACTCTGTAAGCAGCCACTGAATCAGTTTGAATGAATAAACGGTGTTAATTTATAAAATTTAGGGCATCTGATATTCAAACAGAAAGGTACCTTAGTTCACAAAAGACAACAACAAAACCCATACAAGAACTATCATGAGGACCAGATTTTTTAATGTGAATTGTGAGAAAATAAAAATGACAATAACAAACTAATATGTAAAATTCTGAATAGCTAAATTGAAAAAATTTAAATGATGTAGTTTACTTAATGTGAATAATCTCATACTGCAGTCAAAAGCATGTGCAGTAGCCCTAGCTGGGTCACTCCATGGTTAGAGAGCCGGCCCTCGGACTGAAGGGTCCCTGGTTCCATGTGTCTCTCTCACATTCATGTTTCTTTCTCTCTCTCCCTTCCACTCTCTCTGCAAAGCAATGGAAAAAATGTCCTTGGGTGAGGATGAAAACGAAAAAATTAGCAGCATGTGCAGTTAATCAATCATTTAGTTCAGAACAGGGAGAAGTTAGGAAACATCACAAGAGAGCTGAATCGCAAAAGAGCAGTAATTAAACCAAAAAGACAACTGCAAGAGACCCTATGATTTTATAAAAGAATTCAAAGACCAGTTTCTGTCATAAGCAGAATTTCAAAAATCCTAACAAAATTTTGTAATTAACTTGAATGTGGTTAATAGGTTTCACCTAAGTGTAAGAAATAATTATTGTTACATCTGAATTTAAATATAAAAGTACAAAATTAGTTTCAATTAAATTGTATCTAGTCTAGATAGAAATTTAAGCAATACATTACTAAAATCATCTTTAAATGCCTAAAAGTTTAGTGTAGGATTCAGTATTTAATTGACCAAAATTAATACTGGCATTTTTACCTGTTGCTGTTTTATCACGAAATTCTTCAAGTTTTGTCAAAGTTGCTGAAGTGAGCTGTGCTAGATTTACCTCTTTTGGAGGTCTGAAGAATTCCACTATACTATTCACTGTTCTCTGGTAAAACAAGTATCATTAAAATTAGGCACAAAATCAAACCAAATTGAAATATTTAGTTAAAATTTAGAAATTTAAAAAATGCTTACTGCATCATATATCATTTCTAAAGGTTCAGCTTCTATGATACACCTCTGAGCAACAGTTTCATCTAATGGATTTGTCTCAAATGTAATCTGGAAAAGTGATGTAGCATTATCCAATGAAGACAAGAGGCGGGGTTTTGTTGAATTGTCTGGTAGGCCAGTAACATGAAACGAATCAATTATGGTTTCAAATCTGCATGAAAAAAGAAGAAATAAATATTAGCAATCGATATAATTTTAGAGTATTTTTCAAATTGAAAATAAAAAATTAATGAAAACAATTTCACTTTGCATTTCCTACTACTCCAGTCCACTCACATCAAAGAAAATATACAACTATTAGATCTGACTTGAAATAGATTAATTCACTAAAAATCCTATTCACATGTTGATTTCCATATTAAAAAAATCTATGAAGTGTTAGGGGTTTCTGGTTCCCCAAGAAAGGAATTTGGCTAACAACAAGTAAAAAGCTGAACTGAAAACTCAGCAACTGTTCTTGGATATGTAAAAGAGGGCAGCAGGACACAGAGCGAACCGCTGCCCACAAGATTGGGAAGACAGACACGTGAATACAGGGAGTCACAGCTTACCAGAGGAGAGAACTGGGAAAGGAAAACTACTGTGCACACCAGTGCCAAGGTTGGTTGGAAAACCTGAACTGCAGTTGATGAATTGCTGGAGACTCAGTATGGAGAACTCAAAGAAATTAAAAAACTCTAGGTGGAACCAGTCACAGGGAGCCTCCAAAGTATTTTGAGACATATTTCCAGAAATTTGACCAGGTTCCCACAGTAAATATTGCAGAAAAAAAATCTCTTCATGCTTCAGGTAAGGGGGAAGGAAAAAGAAGTCACTTAAAAATATGCCAGAGTACTAGGTCCTTAACAAGGACTGCCCTCTACAGAAACTAGTTAATCAGAGCCTAACCTAATGGGGTATTATCAGAGCCAAAATGAACTAGAGCAGGGGTGGGAAACATCTAGCCTTCAGGCTGTGTATGGCCCATGAAATCATTTGGTCTGGTCCTGCCAAGGCACCCACAGGCGGGACTCAAAAGTCAATAAATCTAGGAGCTTTTTTCATAGCTAATTTTTAAGGTGCTAATTTTGGATGGCCCGAAAATGATGTTATAAATATCCAAATGGCCCTTGGCAGAAACAGTTTCCCCACCCCTGACTAGAGAAAGGAAAAGATGCTTTACATCATATATCATTCAGGGGAATACTAATTAAAACAATGAAATACCACTGCACACCTATTAGAATGGCCAAAATCTGGAATACTGACCAACACCAAATAACAGCAAGGATGTGGAACAACAGAAACTCTCATACACTGCTACTAGTATGAAAAACAGTAGTTACTCTGGAAAACAGCAGGGCAGTTTCTTACAAAACTGAATACACTCTTACCGTATAATCCAGCAATCATGCTCCTTAGTGTTTACCCAAAGAAGCTGAAAACTTGTCTATACAAAAACCTGCACATGGATGTTTATAGCAGCTTTCTTTATAATTGACAAAACTTGGCAGCAACTAAGCTATCTTTCCTTCAGTGGGTGAACGAATAAACTAGTACATCAAGACAATGGAATGTTAGTAAGTGCTAAAAGAAAATGAGCTGTCAAGACATGAAAAGACATAGAGAAAGCTTAAGTGCATATTACAGTTAAAGAAGCCAATCAGAGAAGGCTACGTACTGTAGCATTCCAACAATGAGATTCCAGAAAAGGCAAAACCATGGACACAGTTAAGATCATTGGTTGGGGGTGGGGGAATGAATAGGCAGAAAAGAGGATTTTGGGGGGGCGAGGGAGGGCATTTTATTTTATTTTATTTATTTTTTAAATATATCTTTATTGTTGAAAGTATTACAGATGTCCCCTTTTTCCCCTCCATTGATCCCCTCCATCCTGTATCTGCCCCACCCCCAGGTCTTCCCCATATTACTGTCTGTGTCCATGGGTTATGCATTTATGAATATGAGTTCTTTGACTAATCTCTCCCCACCCACTCTCCCACCCACCCCCACCTTCCCTCTGAGGTTCCTCAGTAGAACAGAGGATTTTCAGAGCAATGAAAATACTCTGTATGAAACCATAAGAATGAATAGATACTATATGTTTGTCCAAACCCATGAAATGTACAATACCAAGAGCAAATCACAATGTAAACTATGGACTTTGGGTGATCATGATATGTGAAAGAGATTCAACCTTGGTTTAAAAAAAAAAGGTAACAAACTGTGAGAGATACTGATAATGGGGGAAACTATGCGTGTGTATAGAGGAGGAGCTACATGGGAAATGTATACACCTCCCTCCCAATTTTATTGTAAACCTAAAACTGCTCTAAAAAAATAGTCCTAAAAAAAGTTGCCTGGCCGGGTGTGGCTCAGCGGTTGAGCGTCGACCTAGGATCCAGGCGATTGGGGTTCGATTCCCAATCAGGGCACATGCCTGGGTTGCGGGCTTGATCCCCAGTCAGAGGCCTGCAGGAGGCAGCGGATCAATGACTCTCTCATCATTGATATTTCTCTCTCTCTCTCTCCCTCTTCTTTCCTCTCTCTGAAATCAATAAAGATATATATTTTTTAAAAAGTTAATGGAGTACTGTCATTTAAAATGGCAGAGTAAGGTGCTCAAAGAATCACTCCATTGAAACAATCATTAAGCTAGCAAAAACTGTCAGAATCAACTCTTTTGCAAGTCTGAAATTTAATCAAAAGCTTAAAGTAACCAGGAAAACGCTAAATCAAGAAAAAGATGATTTTCAGAAAGAAAGCACTTTGACATTTTTGTTTAAATGCCTATGAACCTATTCCCCACCAGAGCAGTGACTGGGGGCAATGGACAGTATTCTGGGCCTGGCCTGCTGAAGCCAAAAGACCAATACAGGCTACTATGGTCCAAATGTTTGTGTCCCTCCAAATTCATTTGTGAAGTCCTAATGCCCAATGTGATCATACTGGGGACTTTGGAAGGTAATATGATCATGAGGGCAGAGTTCCTCATGCCTGGAATTAATGGTCTTATAAAACAGACTCTAGAGAGATCCTTGGCCCCTTCCACCATGTGGGAACACAGCAAGAAGTCAGTGGTCTAAAATCTGGAAGAGGGCTCTCACTAAAAATCGAAAAGGCTGGCACCCTGATCTTGCTTCCAAGCTTTAAGAACTGTGAGAAATAAATTTCTGTTGTTTATAATACTAGTCTGTGATCTCCATGCAAGCAAGAGGCGAAGGCTAAAGCAAAGATATAGGTAGCCTGACAAAGCACTGAAGAAGTGCCAGAGCTCACAGCCAAGTGCAAAGACAGAAAGTATTTCTTTGCTTTGTTTTGGATCCAGAAATTTAAGGAAATATCTGTCAGTTCACCGGCTAACCACTGAAAGAATGAAATAGAGTCATCAGTGACCTCACAGGACCAAAAATACTCTTTTCAAAAATAGTTTAGAAAATTTACTGTATTAGTTTGCTAAGTCTGTAACAACAAATTATCACAAACTGGATGGCTTAAAACAAGAATTTATTCTTTTATCGATCTGGAGGCCAGAATTCTGAAATCAAGCTGTCAGCAAATTATTTCCTTCTGGAGGCTCTGAGGAACATCATGTTCCAAGTTTTTCTCCAAGATTCTGATGGCTGCTGACAACCCTCAATATGACTTGGCTTGTATATGCATTATGCAAACCTCTACCTGTCATTTCATGGCATTATTTTCTATGTCTGTCTTCAAATTGCCTTCTCCAGTTTCCCTAATTCCTTCTGCGTTTGTATTCAAATTTCCTTCTTCTTCTAAGGACACAAGTCATTGAATTAGGGCCTACTCTAACCTAGTATGAACTCACATTAACCTTTTTATATTTGGAAACACCATATCTCAAAATAAGGTTACATTCACACATAGTAGGGGGTTAAAATTTCACATTTCATTTGGAAGAAAACAATTCTACCCACCATAGTCAGTAATCATATGAAAGACTACAGCCCTCAACAGCGAACAGCAACAAATCATTTATCTGATCAGAATCTGATATCTAGAATATATAGTCTTACAACTCAATGACAAAAGAATAACCAATTAACAAATTTAACGAAAGAGGTGTAAAACCTGTACTCTGAAAGCTATAAAACATTGCTGAAATTAATGAAGATCCTAAACAAAGGGAAAGACATCCAGTATCCATGGATTGGAAGACTTAATATTGTTTAGATGTCATACCCCTCAAAGCGATCTACAGATCCAATCAAATCCAAGCTGGGGTGGGGATTTTTTTGCACAAATGGACAAGGTAATACTAAAATTTACACAGAAATTCAAGAGACTCAGAATAAGTAAAATAATATTGAAATAGAAAAACTAAGCTGGTGAGATCATACTTTCTGATTTCAATTTTACTACAAAGGTATAGTAATCAAGACAGTGTATACTGGCAAAGAGGTTAGTGATATAAATCAATGGGAACAGAATTAAGAGTCCAGAAATAAATCCTTTTGACAAGGAGGTAAACTCATTTTGAGAAGGGTGACAAGGTCATTCAACAGGGAAAGAATGAGCAATTTTCTCAACAAATGGTGTGCTGGGACAACTGAATAATCTCATGCAAAAGAATGAAGTTGGACCCCTATCTCACACCATATGCAAATATTAACTAAAATGGATCATAAACCTAAATATAAGAGGTAAAAGTAAAAATTCTTACAAGAATATACAGGAATACATCTTTATATCTTTGAGTTAGGAAAAGACTTGAGTCTTTAATGCAACAAAATAAATAAATAAAATGGACTTCATCAAAATTGAAAACATTTGTACTTCAAAGGCTACCATTAAAAATGAAAAAAAAACAATGAATGGGAAAAATTAATTGGAAATATTTTATCTGATACAAGGCTTATATAAATAATATATAAAGAACTCTTACAACTCAATAATAAAGACAATCCAATTTAAAAATGGGCAAAAGAATTTAATGGACATGTCTCTAAAAAAATATAGCCACTAAGCAAATGAAAAGAGGCTCAATCAACCTCATTAGCAATCAGGGAAATGTAAATCAAAACCAATGAGATACCAGTTTATACCCATTAAGATGGCTATAATAAAAAGGACAGATTAGTGTTGCCGATGATACAGATAAATTGGAAACCTAATACACTACTGGTAGAAGTGGACAATGGAAAAGTCTGGCAATTTCTCAAAAGGTTAAGCAGTTACCATATGAGACAATTCCACTCCTAGATATACATACAAGATAATTTAAAACTTATTGCCCACACAAAATACTGTCTAAGAATATTCATAGCAGCATTATGCATAATAGCCAATAAGTGAAAACAACCCATTATCAATCATCTGCTAAATGGATAAACAAAATGTGGTGTATCCATATATTGGAATATAAGGCAATAAAAATGAATGAAGCACTAATTGATGCTATACCATGAATGAACTTGAAAATATCATGCTAAATGAAAGAAGCCAGATAGAAAAGGCCATATATTGTATGATTCTGTACATATTAAATGCCCAAAACAAATTCTTAGAAATAAAGTAAATTAGTTGTTGCCAAACACAAGGGAGGGGGACAATGAGGAGTGACAGCTAATGGGTATTAGGGTTTCTTTCTTAGGCTGTAAAAATGTTCTGGAATTAGCTAGGGGTAATTGAGGCAGAACCTGGTAACATACCAATGTAACTTGATATACTATAAAGTGTCACAAACAAATGAACCGTATACTTTAAATGGATGAATTGTATATGTGAATTATATCTCAGTAAAGCTATTTTTAAAAACAAAGGTAAGACACATTTCCAGATAAACACTAAATTGTTAATGCTATTCCTTTTTTGTATAGTATGACTACTGAGATTTCTGTATTATCCTTTAGGGTCCTTCTATGTTTCCTGAGCATGCACAGTTCTCTACTGAATATTATTTTAATAATTATAAAAAATATATATTACTGAAGAAAACTCTAAGTTCCTAAAAATACAAAAGGATACATTAAATCATAGTACTCTTTTTTTTCTTATAGATAAAAGGAAATGAATTAATACTTACTTAATTGCTTGTGCTCCTGGTCTTTGTACAACCCAAGTGCTAAATTCTTCTACTACAATATTTAACAGCTCATGTTTTCGTTGTTCTTCTCTTAGAACAATAGACATACTTTTCAAGTGCATGTAAAACTTCATGGCTTCAAACTAGAATACATTCAGAGGAACAACATTAATTATTTATATATACACATTTACATATATGCATATTTACATATTTACATATATACACTTACATATATACATATACACATGTACACAATTATATATATTTATATATTATACTTATGTATTATATATATATGTATATATACACACACCGACCACTCTTATTCATGTAATTTATTCTTCCCAAAAACCAGAAAATAGCTTAAAAGCAACCCTTTAAGTCTTAAAGATCACCTCATTACACTACAAAGTATGGAACAATATTTATCCCTACCTTGGTAATTAAAGTAAAAACAATATTTACAGACCCAGAAAAAAAATCACAGACCAAGTCAGTCACATATAATTCCTAAAGGATTCAAAATATCATTCAACTGATAAGACATGAAAACCTCTTACTGATTTTGGCAAGGTTGGGTCAACTGCTGTTTCACTATAGCCAATTGCTTCATAGAGTAAAGATTTTTCTTCAGGTGTCAAGATTTCTTCAAGACCTACAAATTATAAACAAAGTGTTTTATGTTTTTAACTGGTAATAAGAGAAAACTAACCCGTAATTTAGTTGTCTTTAATAAATTAAATGTAAATTTTACTTTCGTTTTATAATACTTTTAAGAAATTATAATCACAATGTTAGAATGGTATTGGCAATTTTAGAAGGATTACTCTCCAAAAATATAAATTTCTAAGTATATAAATTTAATAATATAAATTTCTAAATATTAGTATTAACCAAGAGCTTACAAAATGGCTGTCTTAGCACTTAATGGCACTGTGCTAGGCAACACACTTAGCACACAAAGTAAATGGTATTAATATAATAATTTCCCCCAATTTAAAAAATGATAAAATTGAAATTCAAAGAACTTAAATAACTTACCAGGGCCACAGTGCTAATAAGTGGTAGATCCAAGTATGTAAACCTAAGACCCTAATACTACAAAGTTTTAATCTTAAGCATTTGGTTAGGAAACAAAAATCTTTCCAAGAATCAACTTCAATAAAAATTTACAATGGTTTATACACTTTTGGAATTTTTATTTATCCATTATTGTGCTATGTGCATTTACTAAATCCCCTGGGCATAAAGCTCTTTTGTAAACACCAGTAAAATAAAATTATTTTATTTAATTTTTACTTGGCATATATTTACAATGTTTTAACAGTAATTTTATTGATAACAAGGATAATGTATCATATGCATATATACTTACATTGTCTATTTAATTAGAGAGAGAATTTTCTGCAAAATAATTTTCATACCTGATGATTAGCTACATTACCATCCCTGATGATAAACTGTACTACTATGAAATAAAATGAACATACTTCCAGTTCTAACATCTGGCTGCAGTTCATTAGTTTTTGGTTCTGACCAAGTCCATAACCAGCTAAACCATCCTTTATTTTCCTCTGAATCTTTTGTTCCTTCTCTGTATATCCTGTATCCAGCTTTCTTTACCTAAAATATATAAATTTTCAATTAAATGACAAATTATCCTTTATTTAACAATCTAAATAAAAGCCTGACATTTCCAAAACTTGTTTACTTGAGTACATAAATGCAAATATTATACAAACTGACAATAGAAAGAAGTAACTGCAATATTAGCCAAACATAAGAATTTAGGATTACCAGGTAGTTAACCCCACTGTCTTACAAGGACAAGTAATTTTTTAAAAAATCACACTGGCTTTTCATTTTCACATGAACTCTGAGTATAAAACCAATAATTTAGAAAGAATATTTTTCCAGAAGAACCTTATTTAAATGGATGTGGAAAATATTAAATCAAACTTTCTTATAACAAACACAAAAAGGCAAATTTGAACTCCTTTCAGGAAACAGTATATTACAGTACAATACTAATAATATCACAGCACCTGTCAAATCTATATGGAATCTAGATTTGTTTTTACTAACTGAAAGATAATCTGGAATTACCTCAACTTCCGCCTGTTGTCTTGCTATAGTTATATTAAATACATCCAGGGTCCTTTCCAACTCCTAAAAATATAAAGGAAAATGTGTTTACATAAATAACTATATAAGTAACTTTAGTATATATAATCTGTCATAATGCTGCACTAAAGATATGATAGGAAGCAGAAAACATCCATCAACATAATATTCCTGTTAAATTCTGAGAAGCAATGGTTATATATATGTCAGCTCAGAAATTAGTAATGATGAAAACTTTCTGAACAAAGAAATCTTACATGTCATGCATAATAAGAGTTATAACTCTAGAAGATTTACAGATACATATTATAAGATACTATACATGCAGTTTTTAAAATAACTTACTTGGGTTTTAACTATAGCGAAGGGTAAATATAGTGTCATTTTCAACTAAAAATACAATTATAAAACCTACATATTATGTGCACAGTTCGTAAGTCATCATTAAGATACTCCAAGTAGATCTAGATACACTTAAAACTTGTTTTTAAATTTTATACTTTTCAAAGTTGTTACGGCTATTGAAATAAATTGAGACAAGCTAAATCTTTCATCACATCTCTATACATTATGTCCATGATTACTTTTGGGAGTTGCATGTGCAAACCATTTTTTCTCCCAAAGACAAGCAACCATGACCTACTATTATCTAGAAAACAACTTAAGGTTCTAATGTCCAGCAGACCTGGAGGATTTAGGTTAAGATCCAAGCTAAGTATGGAAATCTCCAACCAGCCCAAAAGGTCTCAAAAATTTAAGCATTTATATTAGCCTAGGTCTTCAGAAAGTCTCCTACCTCGATCAAAAGTAAAAATAAAACTCAGTCTTTAGGAGTTCTAATTGGAAACTGGCCTAGATTCAGAACAGTTACATTCATTTCAAGAGATTAACTCCTTTAGTGTACCTAAGCTATGTTTAGTCCATCTGTAAAATACTCCCTTCTTGAATATACCATCATAATGCTGAAAGATAAGATGATTAATATTTAGAGAACTCTCTGGATAAATAATTAAATGTAAAGTTGCCATTAAAGGCTATAAAAGTCACAGGAATTAAAAGAAAAAGAGCTCTATCTGGGCAGAAAATTCAAGGAAGTTTGTACAAGAGATGGGACTTATACAGAACATGAGGGATGAGTAAAACCGGGCTAGGCAGGGAGATAAGGAACGGCAGGTGGAATACATGAGTGCAGATCTGGCTATAAGCATAAGCTGTATAGAAGACCGGAAATTTTATTTGATTAATGCACTGCTAGATGGTAACACGGGAAATGCAGCGGTGACATAACGTAAGGCTTCAAAACCAACACAGAACTGGAATCAATGTCGAAAAACATTTTACGCTCTTGAGGTTAAAAACATCTTAATAATTTAAGGCTTCAAGTTACTATTTGCATAAACACAAATCTGTCCAGGCTGAGAATAATCTCAAATTCCAAGAGCTCCCAGGAGAATAACACCAATGCTTATATCACCCAACTGAGTTTAGTCAGAAGTAAGGAAAAAATCTAAGTGAAAGAGAGACAGAATGCTCAATCGATATTAGGACAAATAATTAGAAGTGGGTGTCACTAAAGACTGAGGAGTTATATCGCACAAAATATAAATAATTTTTAATATGCTAACCTCCAAAAAGCTGAGAAGTTCACCAGGTGGCTTCTTGCTTGTTAGTTTTTTTTTATATAGTTCTTTGTATTGCTTCATTTGTTGCCTATGAGTGCAAATATGCTTCCATGACCACATCCGTAAGCGGGGACAAACATTTACTTCAAGAATACCATGTATAGCATAAGCCCACCTAGTTAAAAAAACAAAACAAAAACCCTACACTTAATGCTCTCAGACCAACAGTATGCCATATAATTGATATTGCTTCTACTTTAACATATATATAAAGATGGTATATTATCTAAACACCTGCTTTTTCCCATCATATTTGTTTTTACAATAATTAATATTATCTCTTTCCTAAGTAAAAATAAGCAAAATCCTTGAATTTTGTTATAATAATAACAGAAAAACTATTAAAGTATTAATTGGCAAACAGCACTTTAGTCCCAGGAATAGTAATTAAAATAGTCAACTGAAAGAGTAATTACAACTTCTAGAAACTCTGCAAGAGCTTAATAATTGGAATAACAAGACTTTTGAATTTCAAAAAGGGATAGTACTTTATATATGACCATAACCTTTTCAGGTTTAATAATATGGTTAATGTGTATAATACAGAAATTTGAAAATTTTAAAAATGACACTGCTAGAAAACTGAAATATAGTTTAATAATTTCAAAAATACAATAAATAAATGTTATTCTAGTATCTCCAGTTGTAAATTCCATTATAAAGAATCCCTTAAGTAATTTCTATTTGTAAACCAAACTATAGTTTGTATCAGCCTTTAAAGAGAGTGTCTTAAAAAAATTATTCTTAAAAAAGTCAAGAAATTCACTTTTATGCCATATTTTTTAAATCTTAAAAAAAGTTTTAGCTCAAGCAATCCCACTTATGGGTATTTACCTAAAGAAAATGAAAAGACTAAATAAAAAAGATATATGCACCTCCATGTTCAGTGCCACATTATCTACAATAGCCAAGACATGGATACAACCTAAGTGTCCAGCAATAGAAGAATGAATAAAGAAAACATGGTAATATATACACAATGGAATATTATTTAGCTATAAAAAAATAAAATCTTGCCACGTATGACAACATGAATGGACCTTGAAGGCATTATGCTAAGTGAAGTAAGTCAGAGAAAGACAAATACTATATGATCTCACTTATACATAGAATCTTTAAAAACAAAAAAAACAAAATTGAGCTCATAGATACAGAAAATAGATTGGTGGTTGCCAGAGGCAGGAGTTTGGGGTGGGCAAAATGGGTGAAGGGAATCCAAGTTACAAACTTTTAGTTATAAAATAAATAAGTCATAGGGATGTAATGTACAGCATGATGAATAAACTTAATAATATTGCATTGCATATTTAAAAGTTGCTAAAAGAGTAAATCCTACAAGTTCTTATCACAAGAAAAAGAATCATTACGTTGTACACCTGAAACTAATACAATGTTGTATGTCAATTATACATCAATGAAAAAAATTTAAGACATTTTACCATTCTCTGGCATGGCTGCAAACAGGTACATCAGGTCTGAATTTTCTATATGGCAGATTTTGCCTCATCATATCAACTGACTCAAGAAGCTCCATAAGACTGAAATACTGAAGAATGAAAAAATTAAATCTTATATGTTTCAGACTGTTTCCGATTATTGAAGATAAAAGTTAAATTATTAACTTTTTAAAGGAAATTTTACCATGTAACATTAAAAATTTTTGAAAAACATGAACAAAATAAGTTGATGAACAAAATGGAACCAGAAGCATGAATACATGTAATATACTGGCCAGTGCGCAAGGGGAGGGGGGGTGGTAGTGACTAGACAAAGAAGGTGAAGGAAATAGCTAAAGAACATATATGCATACCCCATGGACACAGACAATAATTTGGTAAAGGCCAAGGGAGGAGTAGGCGGGGGAGGGTGGAGGTGGGCAAAGGGTGGGGAGGGGAGCTCCTGCAATGTCAACATTTAAAAAAATTTTAATAAAAAAAATTTTTAAAAAAGAAAAACATTTAAAATCTTAATCCTATTTTTATCAAACTATAACTCACAATTTAAAATACCATTAAAAAAAAAATCACCTGTGGTTTATTAAATTCAATCGCTATGTCATGTAACTCAACATCCAGTTTTATCTTGGGGGCAGAAAAGTCAAAATCAGATCGGCGATTCATTTGAAGTTTGGCACTAGCAGATATGGGGCGAAATACTGGAAAATAATACAAATTTTAATAAATTAAACTGACTTATATTTCAAGAGTTTCACAGTACTAAAAGGATCAAGTTGATAATACTGATTTTCATTTCTTATACATCCTTTCTACAGTTCCACAATGCCATTACTTGGTCAGATGAACTATCATTTAATTGGTGAAAAAGTTTCTTCTATCTTTTTTCTACCTACAATTCATATTGTCATTTGTAAGTACAATAAAGGCTAACTAAACTCCCCCTCAAGATACTAATATAACCCTTAAAAGCAGGAATACTCTCTAAAAGGTAAAACAGTCCAATAATGTAGTTTTAAAAACAATACACAGTTTTAAAGAATAAAGGTACATTAGAAATGCAGGAAGAGAATATACAGGGGTGGACAAAAGTAGGGTAATAATAATAACAAAAAATAATACAATTAATTAAAAATAATAGTGTTTTGTATACTCACAACTATAAACATACTCTTGTCTATCCCTGTATTTCATCACTGACTTCCATTATATAATTATAATTTCTGAATTTCTGATCAGTTTCTCTGTAGCCATCAGTTCCCCTTTTAACTTATAAAAGAAGACAGAAGATGAGTGAGAGTTTGCTCAGGATAACCTCCTTGGCTCAGCTCATAATCTAAGACAGATTACTCTCAACCCTTTGTATTGAGTGCCCAAAAGAATAAGAATAATGCAGAGGGAGACCAGTAATAGTAGAATCTAGACAAAGATAAACTATTCAATTATAAGCTAATTTGTGTACAAAGATATGATATCTCTTTTGTTTTGATCATCCCTGAGGCCTAGCGCTTAATTTTTTACACATTAAGTATCCAAACATACTTTTTTTTAAAAATCCTCATCCGAGGATATGTTTTTCATTGATTTTAGAGAGAGAGGGAGGGAGAGAGCGAGAGAAACATCAAAGTGAGAGAGAAATATCGAGATTGGCTGCCTCCCTGCACCCTGACTGGGGATCAAACACAAAACCTGAGTATGTGCCCCAACTGGGAATCGAAACCTGGACCCTTTGGTGCACAGGAGGACACTCCAACCAACTGAGCCAGGGCCAAACAAACTTTCAATATGAATGAAACAAGAAGATATTCATTAATAGATCATTGGTTAAATTCATTATGGTACATCTATACAATAAAATACTATACAGCTTAAAATGAGAAATGTTTATATGTATATATATACAGCAAGTCTAAAAAAATATATGTATAAAGTAATATATGTATAAAGTAATATCAGTATTTAAAAATTAGCCCAGCCGGGTGTGGCTCAGCGGTTGAGCATCAACCTACGATCCAGGCGATCGAGGTTCAATTCTAGGTCAGGGCACATGCCTGGGCTGCGGGCCTGATCTCCAGTCAGGGGTGTGCTCAATGACTCTCTCATTATTGATGTTTCTATCTCTCTCTCTCTCTCTCCCTCTCCTTTCCTCTCTCTGAAATCAATAAGGATATATTTTTAAAAATTAATTAAATAAAAAATAAAATTATTCTTCTCCCCCAGCTTTAATTCTTGTGTTACATAAAAGATACACCATTCACTATACCATTCCTAGTTGCAATCACCTACCCATCACTGCTATACCTACTCCTACTTCTCTCAGACTTTAATTCCTGGCAACTCTAATTTCTGATTTCAATATACAAATGATCTTCCCAAAACTATGGCCTCTCTCAGTTCCTTGGACTCCTCCACCCTTACCTCATCTACTAAACCTTATTACACCGATATCCTCGACCTCTTTATAAACTTGGTCTTAAGCATCAAACTCTCCTACCACCACCACCACCTCTCTCTTCAGTACTCTAATACCAAAACTTCAAGTCCTGGGGGACCTACCATTCATTGATCCTTTCTCTGTCCTTAATCTCTGCTACATGTTCTCAGTTCCCTCCCTACTCTACTGAAATTCCATGATCAGTTATTTCAATCATTCCAACCAGAGCCATGGCTATGCCTTTTCCAACAAGTTCTAGATCTCAATGCTGAGGAAGACAGACTCTCCTCTTTGGACACTCCGTCTTAGTCATAGTTCTTGGAAGCTGTTCCTTCTACCTACTATTCCTAGATTCTTCAGACTTCTCTTTACTTTTCAACAGACATTCCCTTTATTATTCCAATCCCCTGTTATAGTTGTAATTCTTTAACCTGTCCCTACTCAAAGTACTGTGTGGTTTCTCTCTCTCCTCATTGGGCCCTGACTGACATGAAATTACAGTAAATTAAAGGAAAAATAAGTCAAACCTAAAGTGACAGATTTGAGAATCATCAACACATGATAGACAATCCCATTTGTTTTAATGTTTCCTTTGAGGAGAGAATCAAGAAAATGAAACCAATACAAAACTATGAAAATGAGTGAGCACAAGAAGAGCCACTTCCAAAAATTAATAAAGAATATTTATAAAGGTAGAAGTATACAGAAAAGTATCAATGAAGCCAAAAATAAGTAAATACATACATACATACATACATACATACATACATACATAAATAAATACTTTCAGGAAGGATAATCTATGGTTAACAACATTGTCGGCCAATCCAAGAACTAAGTTATCCATTGCCAATCAACATTTATTGAGTGCCTTGAGGGTAGAAGAAAAAGCACTCCTTTTCTCTGCATATTTTAATAACGTATTTCTGATTATTAAAGTACTACATGTTCATTTCAGAAAGTATAAAACCAGAAAAATATATAAAGAAAAATTCAAGTACATATTTTTAAAACAGTAAGATCATACTATATAGACTATAGCATCTAGCCTTATTAAATTGTATTTGCCATGTCAAAATATCTTTAAAAATTATCATAATTATTATTAGTCATTAGCAACTTAACAATTTATTAACAACCTCTCTTATTAGACATTTTTCTCTCCTGGTTTTGATATATAGCTAAAAACTCCCAACAATGAATGATATATAAGTGTTTGCTTTTGCATATATATATCATAAATACATTTAATTACATGAGAAATTAACATGAAATACCACAGTGACATCAACAATGTTCATTTAAAATTTATGCTGATCAATAAAAATTGCAATTTTTATGTTATGAAATGTACTTACCAAAATCATAACCATCTGGAACAGTATTTTCATCAACAACGCCATTCTTCAAGCTGCCCTATTAAAAGACAAAATTTTTTATATCAATGCCAATATACCTTTATCTGACAAAATCCCATTATATGCAAAAGAAAAAAGTTTAAAAGCAATTAAAAAAAAAATTCAAACTTAGGAGGACTTTGATATAAAAAAATATTAAAGTGGTTAAATAATAGTTCATTAAAGACAATATCTCATAAAAGAATACCTTAGAAATATTAAGATATATGTGTATGTTTAAACATGTTTATAGACACATATACAAAATATAACAAAATTCAATATCCATTTATGATTAAAACACTTTATACCAAAATGGGTACAGAGGTACAATTACACTTGAACATAGTAAAGGGAATATATGACAAACCCACAGCTAATATAATACTCAACAGTGAGAAGTTGAAAGCTTTTCCTCTAAAACCAGTAACAAGACAAGGATGTCCACTGTTACTACTTTTATTTAACATAGTACTGAAAGCCCTACCCAGAGCAATTAGGCAAGAAAAAGAAATAAAAGCCATCCAAATTGGAAAGGAAGAAATAAAACTGTCACTATTTATATATGACATATTATGTATAGCAAACCCTAAGGACTCCACCCAAAAAAAACCCTGTTATAACTAATAAACTCAGTAACGATGCAGGATACAAAAATCAATATACAGAAATCTGTTGCATTCCTTATACACTAGTAACAAACTATCAGAAAGCAAAATTAAGGAAACAATCCCATTTTAACTGAATCAGAAAGAATAAAATACCTGGGAATAAATTTAACTAAGGAAGTGAATGACTGATACACTGAAAACTATAAGAATTTAATGAAACTGCAGACACAAATAAATGGAAAGATATTACACACTCAAGACTGAGAGAATGGTGTTAAAATAGCCATACTACCCAAAGCAATCTACAGATTCAATGCAATCCCTATTCAATTTCCAATGGCATTTTTCACAGAAAGAAAACAATCATAAAATTTCTATGAAATCACAAAAGACCCCAAATAGCCAAAGCAATCCTGAGAAACAAGAACAAAGCTGGGGGCATCACACTCCCTAATTTCAAACTCTATCACAAAGCTACAGTAATCAAAACAGTACAGTACTAGAATACAAAAAGACACATAGATCAGTGGAACAGAATAGGGTGCCCAGAAATAAGCCCATACACATTATAGTCAACTACTTTATGACAAAGAATTAAATTTGGGAAAACTGGACAGACATGTGCAAAAGAACAAAACTGTACCACTATCTTACACCATAAACAAAAATTAACTCAAAACAGATTAAAAATTTGAATGTAAAACCTGAAACCATAAAAATTCTGTAAGGAAATAAACATGGTAAGCTCTATGACATCAGTCTTAGTGATAACTTTTGGGATGTAACACCAAGAACAAATGCAACAAAAGCAAAAACAAGTGAGACTACACCAAACTAAAAAGCCTCTGCACAGCAAAGGAAACCATCAATAAAATAAAAAGGCAACCTACTGAATAGGAGAAAATATGTACTATTCATACGTCTGATAAGGGGTCAGTATCCAAAATATATAAAGAATTCATACAACGCTTAAGTAAAAAGAATAAACACTCTGATTAAAAAATGAGAAGTTCTGAATAATCATTTTTTAAAAAAACCAACATACAGATGGCCAACAGGTATGTAACAAAATGTTCAACCTCACTAATTATCAGGGTAGTGAAAATCAGATGACAATATAACATCATCTAATGCCTGTTAGAATGAGTATTATCAAAAAGACAAAACTTAACAAGTGTTAGAAAGGATATGGAGAAAAGGAAACCCTTGTGCAATTTCGATAGGAATGTAAATTGGTGCAACCACTATGGAAAACAGTACGGAGATTCCTCATAAAATTAAGAATAGAACTACCTTATGATCCAGCAACTCCACGTCTGGATACTTATCCAGTAAGTACCAATAAAACACATTCCAATAAAACAAAAACACTAACTCTAAAAGATATGTGCATCCATGTTCACTGTAGCATTATTGACAATAGTCAAGATATGGAAACAACCTAAACATCCATCAACAGATGAATGAATAAAGAAAATGTGACATACATATGTAATGAAATATAATCCAGCCATAAAAAAAGAAGGAAATCTTGCTATTTGAGGCAATACAGGTGGACCTTGAGGGCAGTACACTAAGTAAAATATATCATCAGACAGAGAAAGACAAATATTGAATGACCTCACTCATATGTGGAAACTAAAACACAAACTCATAAACACAGAGAACAGACTGATAGTTGCCAGAGGCAGGGGGTGGGTGGTGGCAAAATGGATGATAGTCAAAAGGTATAATCTTCTAGTTATAAAATAAGCATGTCATTGGGATTTAACATATAACATGGTGACTATAGGTAATAATACTGTATCACATATTTAAAAGTTACTAAGGGAATATTAAAAGTTTTCCTCTCATGAAAAAACACTTCGTAATTGTGTATGGTGACAGATGTTAATTAGAATTATTGTGATTATTCTGCAATATATACAAATATTGAATCATTGTTATATACCTGAAACTAATATAATGTTTTATGCCAATTATTAAAAACAAGGTGTGTATTTATACATGTTTGTATACAAGTACATATATATTCACCTATTTCTGTAAATTCTGCTCACTGATTTTGCCGCCTTAAAAAAAATGACCACTGACTACAATACATTAGATAAATGACAATGAATAAAATGTTATGAAAAATATACCAACAAATGTGTATATACACATATAAAAAAAAAAATTTAATGGAGCTGCCTTTTGACCCAGTGATTCTACTCCTAGGAATGTATCCTAAGAATCCTGAAACATTAATAAGAAAGAATATTATGTACCCCAATGTTCATAGCAGCACAGTTTACAATAGCTAAGATCTGGAAACAGCCCAAGTGCCCATCAGTAGATGAGTGGATAAAAAAGCTGTGGGACATATACATCATGGAATACTACGCAGCTGTAAAGAAGAAGAATCTTGTACCCTTTGGGACAGTATGGATAGACCTGGAGAAAATTATGCTAAGTGAAATAAGCCAGGCAGAGAAAGACAAATATCACATGATCTCGCTTATACGTGGAATCTAAAGAACTTAATACACTGAAGAACAGAATAGATTCAATGACATGGAAGCATAGATCAGACTGAGGAATGTCAGAGGGATGGAGGAGGGCGGGTGGGTGGAGGGGGAGAGAGTAACCAAAGAATTTATGTGCATATATGTACAACCCAAGGACATGGACAATGGTGGGGAGAGGGACTGTGGAGGGGGATGGGACGGGGTGGAATGGGTCACTGGGGAGAAAAAGGGACATCTGTAATATTTTAAACAAAAATAAAATTAAAAATTTTAAAAATAAATAAAAATTTACTTACCAATGAATCATCATAACTAGTAAGATAAAACATCCGAGACTTCACATTCCAATAAGCAAAAAGGTTATCCAATCGGATTAACTGAAAATAAACAGTTCATCATATGTCTCACTTTCTTTGAAGGGTCTTTAACATATGCTATTTTCAGAAGGCTCAAATAACTGAGTGATATAACAGAGTTAAGCAAGTAAACACAATTTGAATAAATCTATATTATATATTACATCAGCTTTTCTAAAACTCTCTTGTCAACCCTAAGGGTTGACAAAATATAATATCTGATAATTTTACCTTACGAAATAGTTTCTCAGTTTCATCATGTCGACATGGAACCCAGTTTGAATCAGTTGTCTGAAAAGGAAAAATGGCAGTAAAAGTGTAATTTTCATATGCTATATGGCAGAGTGACAAATCGTATCAATCATTCCCTGGATCAATTTCCCATGAAAATGCTCTTGAAAACATAACATTCAAAGAATATTAACTGACCACAAGAAAGTCTCTGCTTTCAAGGAGCTCATTAATTGGTTGAAAAAGCAAGTAAGTAAAGAAGCAATTACAAACAAGTGCGTGCCACTCTAGAAGTTAAATATACAATACTGGGAGAACAGCGTAGCAACCTCAAACCCAAAGGTGTGATGAAGAAAGTGATGTCAAACCTAATATATAACATATGAATAGAAATTATTGATTCTAAGGATGGTAGGGAATATGATTCATTCTAGGAAGATATACAAATATATAACACATTCAGAGAATTAAAGTGGACCAGTATGGCCAGAAAACAAAATGCAAAACAAAAAAAGAGTTGAAACCAGGTATGTTACCTGGGATCAGATTATAAAAGGATTATAAAGGACAACTAAACTATAGACTTTATTCTAAGAGCAATAAAAAGCCACTGAGGAGAATAGTGATCAGATGCTTATTTAAGAAGATTGTTTTCATTTTTTGTAGAGAACAGAATGGATTAGAATAGTGGTTCTCAGACTTTACTATGCAATAGGATCACATAGAGGGCTTTTTAATACATGACTGCTGGGCCCATATCTGAGTTTCTAATTGAATAGGTCTGAGCTGGGGGACAAGTTTCCAAGGACCTCCAAAGGTGATGGTCAAAACCAATGCTGTCACAGTCACCATGACCTTCACAATGCCAAATCCAACAGCTAATTCTCCATCCTTATTTTTCAAGTAACAGCAGCATTTGACATTTTACCTCACCCAACATTATTGAATAACTTTTTATTTGCCTTTTCCTTTTTCGTTTTTTTTGCTTAGAGTAGACCCACATTTTAAAATAATGTCATACACAAAAACCCAATGGATATAGCAAATAAAAGCATGTAACGAAAATACTATACAGCAGTTAAACTGAATGAATTGAATTACATGTGGCAAGACAGATGTCAAAAACATCGTGAAGAGGAAATGGGAACTTATAGAAGAATCTCATAAAATATTTATGTAAATTTTAAAAACCTACCCTATACTATATACAATTTTAATGGCTATATTACATAGAAGTTTAAAATTTTAGGATGTTTATCTCTGGGGGAGGAAAGGGTAAGGTAGAGGACAAAGGGATTTAAACTTTATTCATTACAGTTTACTCTTTTAAAGTAATTTAAAACTTAAACCAAATGACAAATTGAATAATGGTTCATTCTGGTTGCCGGCAAATGTTTCATACTCCTCTGTGTGCTCCTATATTGTAAAACTCCTCAACTTGAAAAATTAGACAAAAAGAAAGTATGCCACATTAACAGTGGTGGTAAGGACACAGTAGTTTGTTTCTTTGTACTTTTCATGACTTATCAAAGTTTCTAAAATGAACATTTATTACCTTTATTTTACACGTACTCAGGAATGGATTATTTTAAGTAAAAAAGTATCAAATATCAAAATTAGCAAATGGTACAGGCCCTTGTATTTTAACTTCAGTTTATCAACCATTTTTTTCCAATGTGAAATTACCTATCCTCAGTTCCAATCCAATCTATGCACTTTTGTATCAATTCTATATAGACACCTATTTCTGATGCTGACATAAATGAATAGCAATTAGCAATAATGTCTGATTAATTATACTACACAATATGATTAAATTTATTTTTAAACAAAGTACCTGCATGCTGAGGTTTTGAAGGGAAATACCAAATGACAGAGGGTTGTCTCGATTTGTGATCTAAAGAGGAAACAGTAAATTTTACTCAGATTTTAGTAGCTGGACAAAATTCACATTATAGAAAATGTTCACTTTCTGGGCAGTAGGCAATTTCAAACATTCAAAAACATTTAATACTACAGAACAACTTTTATTCCTATATTTTTTCCTGATACAATACTAATTAAAACATTAAGTATTAATGCATTAGTGCTGTACAATACTACATCTACATAAATGTTTTACAGTTTACAAAAAAGAAGCTTATAACAAATGACTGACCCTCAGAATAGTACCATGAGAAGCTAATTATGATGTGTTTTAGAGAGAATATATGACCTACCTGAGATCAATTAGTTAAGTCTTGCTTAGCTAGACCAGTGCTCTCTCCAGGAGATAAATATCATATAGTTTAAAGTACCTTAAAACTACATAATAGCTAACTTCATAACTTCCACCTACCAAAGGTGATAAGAAAGGCATTTTCTTTCATTATCTAATGTTTGAACATTTTAGGAAAGTGTAATCAAGGCAGTAAGGACTGAAAATTACAACTATAGTTATAGAAAAGAAAGATCATGTCATCTCTAGTCCTATCTCTCCACTTCCTAGCATCTAATTGGTGGGCTACTGTAGAATATATATAAACACAAGTTTCATCTGTTAAAATACTTACATCATCTTCATAACGAATATGGATGCTGGAAATTTTCACTTGAAGATTTTTTATGATCTGAGTAATTAATTTTTCTGTAAAAGTGTCTTGTTTCTCCGCCAGGATTTTTTCTAGAATTGCAAATATTCCTTTTTAAACTTGAATGAAAAATAAATTCTATAAATATCCACATATTAAGGCAACATAAATGTTATCTTGTTAAAGAAAAAAAATATATTTGTAGATTTCCTTTCCAAAAGTCTTCTGTACCAAAAGACTTTCAAAAGCAACTAAATAGTTTCCAAAAACTAGTTTTTTGTTCAGTGAAACTAAAGCCAGCCTTGCAGAATTTATTGGCATTAAATTTTATAACTTCTGTTAATTACACCTACGTACATAAAGATATGGAAAACAATGAAGATTATTAGGTAAGAATTATAATAGGCTTAAATGAGAAAAGCAGAGAAATCAGCAAAGACGGAATCTCCCTTAAAATTAGAGACAACATCGTAAGTTGTCTGTGGTTAGATGTATAAAATAGTTGAATATGGCCCTCCTCCTGATGAATACAAAGTAGGAAGATGTAAGATCATTTCCCTCTCTCCTTTACAGCAAGGATGAAGGAAGTTCATCATCTGTTTCTTTTTCTAAAATCTATTTAATATCTCCAGTTTCAATACCTTTTAGGTGAACAGAAAGAATAAAAAATTGAGGTTCCTAGTTTTTTTTAACATGCCTTTGATAACCACTAGTTCCAACTCCTGTTTCCTCCACTTAAAAACGCCAATGGAAGCTATCTCCTTTCCTCTTTCTAGTCCTGCTCCACCTGCATATACAAATTATCTTTTCCTCTAATGACCTACTACTCCCTAATTCAGCTGGCCCAGGAGGCCTTAAAGGAAAACTGATGATGTCATATGTACATCAAAATCAAGTGTGAGTGAATGAGAGGTTAGTGAAAATATCTGAATATACAAGGACTTTAGAATTAATAAGTAGACCAAAAAAAAAAAACACCAGAAAATAATAAAGCAAAAGATTTTACTAGGTAGTGATGTGATTCAAAGATTAAAAACTGTCTTCAAAGAGCATATATGTGTAAAAATGATTAAGATGATAAAATTTTATGTGTATGCCACAATAAAAAGGTATTTTTTTAAAAAAGGATTGAGGGTAGGTATGAATGACTACACTGGATATGAAAGAACTGTGACAGAGAAGAAAAAATAATTACAGAAAATGTTGCCAGGAATTGCATTAAATCTCCTTTAGTATTTTTTACCTGTTTGTCTTACTGGGTCTTATTTTTTATTTTAAAAAAGTAATGTATGGCAAGGATAGTGAAATCAGTATATATCTTCCTTTAAGACACTTAACTTTTAAATAAAGGACAGAGGAGAAGATAAACACATGACTAGGTTAGGAAGAGACGACTTTATGTTAGAAGATAAGAATGGCTACAGTATATTTACATTCTAAGAAGAAAGAATCAGTAGAGGGAGAATTTAGAGTCTGCGTACAAAAAAACAGCTGCTGATGCTGCATGCAGCACAAGTAGAAAGGGATTAGATTTCTGCAGGACATCTCTTCCACCAACAAAAGAAGGAGTTGAAGTAATGGACCATTTGGTCTAGGCTGAACAGGAAAGGATGTGAAGCTGGGAGGTAAATAAACAGATTTGGGAAAATATAAATATACAAAGGGACTAAGCATATCCAAAAGGTGAACTGATATAAGAATAAAAAAGAAAAGGCTAGAAATGTAAAAAAACAAACTTGATTAAATTAATTACTGTAGTTAAACACTAACCTTACCCTTATAAGCTGGGTATATTATTTGCCCTAAGTCAAATGTCTACAAGATAAAATTTCTACAAACATGATAAAACACACATTAAAATGCCCCATGTAATAAGATTCTCCCATATTTGTTAAGTAATCTCAGTACTTCCAGAAAAAAATAATATTCAAATATGATCAATATTTGGGTATTTTCCCCATTTCTTATTACCATTCTTCGTTTTCTTTACCTTGATCAGCTACTTTTTGTTTGGCTTCTTCTATTCTTTTTAGTTCCTGCTGCTTTATTTCCAAGAGCTGCTTTTCTTCTTTTAAAGGATCATATCTTATTACTATAGGAAGCATAAAAAGGAAGAATCTTAATTACCTTAAATTTAAGTATACTCATTCCAAAACATATACAAGAAAATAAACACTAATTCCAAGTCTGCAAAAATTTAGCATAAAAACCAATTTAATTCAATGACCTCATATCAAATTTAAATATTTTTAAAAATCACAAAAAATTCCCCAAAAATATACAAAGACTTTCCATCCACAAAAAAAGAGTAACTTAAATTATAATGTCTAAAAGTTGACTTACTAGAAGAAGGCACTATGAGTAAATAAATGTCTTCCAATACAGCCACAACTGGTTGAGTATAAAGGTTTTTCCATGGAATTGTAAGATTAAGATTACCTACATAAAAAACAAAAATATTCATTTAACATGCATTTACTGTCAACCTATTTTCTGTCAGTCATTAGAAGACATAAAGTGGCCTCTGACATTACAACAAGCTCAGTCACTTTATAGAAAGCTATTTTACAATGAAAAGTAAGCCTCTGTTGTGAAATTTTGAAATTATTTGTATTAGTATTGTTGGAAAACCTACTAAATGATATCCTAAATATTTACAAGTTTCTATTTATGTCAAGCTGTTCTATTTATGACAAACGTACTAATATTTATTCTTCTTCCATTTACCAACAATACTTGATATTACAACTTAGAATCTCCCCATTCATACTCTAAATCTCCATAAGAAATACTTTCCTTATGCTTTAAAAAAGTAGATTATATACTTTATGTAAGTGTTTATTTTTCACACACAGGGATTATATATACAGTCATGTGCAGCTTAACAACAGGGATACATCCTGAGAAATTCATTGTTAGGTGGCCTTTGACATTGTGTAAACATCATACAGTGTGCTTACTACACAAATCTAAATGGTCTAGCTTACTATGCACCTAGGCTACGTAGTATAGCTTATTGCTCCTAGGCTACACGCTTGCACAGAAGGTTACTGTACAAAAAAACATGAAATTAAATCAAGCACAAGAGAAAATGATGCAATCAGGAGACTGAGTAAGCACAAGATGTATGAGGCTCCTGCTGGAGTAACACTGCATACTGATTTACAGCAAACTTTTTTTTTTTTAAGTAGAAACAGTACAGTCTAAAATAATAATAAAAAGTATAAAGTGTAGCCCTGCTGGGGTGGCTCAGTTGGTTGGAGTGTCATCCCGAACCCACAGGTTGTGGGTTCGAATGCAGTCAGGGCACATACCTAGGTTTCAGGTTCAATTCCCAGTCAGGGCCATTACAGGTGGCAACTGATTAATGTTTCTCTCTCTCTCTCTTCCCCCCTTCCTCTCTCTAAAATCAATAAAAAAGTCCTCTCTCTAAAAAGAAATCAATAAAAATATATATTTTGAAAAAACACAAAAACCCTCAAGTGAGGATTAAAAAAAATTTTTTTAAGTATAAAGTATACTTTAGTAAATAAATACATAAAACAGTAACAGTCCTTTATTGTCTTTATGAATTATTCTGCACTGTACATAAGTGTATGTGCTATACTTTTATACTGGCAGTGCAGGTTCACTTACCCCAGCACCACCACAATCACATGAGTAATGCGTTGAGTTCCAACAGCTATGAAATCACTAGGCAGTAGGAATTTTTCAGCTCCATATAATCTTATGGAACCATATCATATAATTGGTCTGTTGTTGACCAAACCATCGTTACGCAGTGCATGAACGTATGTACAATAACATTCATGTGTATGGTTATCACCATAAGAGTATATACACACAAATATCTCTGGTATCATGGGAAATATTTGAAAATTATTCAAACTAATGAAAATATTTTACAATCCAATAGCAAAAAACCATTAGAGTCCTCGAATAAAAAAATACCATGTAAGGGGTTGTTTATACTATTGATTCTAGCTTTGTGTATTTAGAAATTTCCATAATAAAGAGTTTAAAATATTTTTAAATTCTTTAGAAAGCATGAGTCTTTAGATTTGGAAATAGCTGTCATAATTGGGAAAGGGAAAGATAACCAAATACACTATTATCACATTAACTGGTTAGTAATTTGGGAAGCAAAAAATCTTCTTAGATCAATCTCTTTCCATAACCCACATTTAAAAAACCCAAATCAAGCCCTGGCTGGTGTGACTCAGTTGGTTGAAGCATTGACTCATACACCAAGGGGAGGTGGGTTTGATTTCCCGTCAGGGCACATTCCTAGGTTGTGGGTTCAATCCCCAGTCGGGTGCGTGCAGGAGACAACCGATTGATGTTTCTCTCTCACAGCAATGTTTCTCTCTCTCTCTCTCTCTCTTTCTCTCCCTTCCTCTATCTAAAAACCAATAAACATATCCTTGGGTCAGGATTTTTTTAAAAATTCTGTACAGTACAAAATGTAACCAAAATGAAATGAGTTGTGACAGATTTGACAGTTTATAACTACATCAAGCAGACTGGTCACACACATATACACACATACATTAATCAAAAAAAGTAAATGAATTTAAGCACAGAGAACAGTGATGAAATAACATTAAGTAATCAAAGAAAAACATATAAAATTAATAATGTAACATTTTCACACCTAAATCTTTTTTTAACCAAACCTTTTTTCTCTCATTATAAGGTACTGACTTCTTATAGAAAATTTGGAAACTTCATAAAAATATAAATGAAGGTAATCCCAAAAACCTCCTACATGAAGACAACTAATTTTAAAATACATATGTATATATGAATATTTATATTTGATGTATGTGGAATTTTGCATTCCAAATGAGGAAAATTTTGAAAGATCAGTAAGATTAACAATACCCAATAATAGCAAGGGAACAATATGTTCCTATAAAACTGGTTGTACTACTGTACCACTCATTTGGGAACATATTCTTTCATTCAACAAATTATGTTCCCACTATATGCTAGGTATTGTGCTAAGCAGTGTGAATACAATATAAAATCCACTTTTTCTCAAGAAATTTATTGTCTAGCAGAAGAAAAAAAATGTTGATATTGAAGAATGACAGGTGCTCTGATAGAGGTATGGAAACACCACCTTAGAATCTCAAAATTACCTTGTGTATTAGGTACTTAATACAGTGTACTTTCCACTATCTTATATTAACACTGAAAATTACCTGATTATCATTGTTAAATATGGTCATGCAAGAAAACAGAGGAAGAAAATAAGGCAGGCTCTAAATGAAATCAGATCTATCTACTCTCCTTGGACTTTTTTTTACTTTTCTTGAATTGATGTTAAATTTATAAACAATGAAATACGATGATCATAATTATGAAGTTCAATTACTTTTGGAAAAATTTTTAAAGCTACATGAAAATATTTACTGTAATATTTTTATACCTTTGGAAACACAGGATTACTCTACAATGTCCAAATACGTATTCATTGGAGTATAACACTACCATAAAAGAGGTCAAATCAACATGGATTATGAGAAATCTTTATTAAAAGTTAACTGAAAAAATAGACTATGAAATCATATATATATACCATGATTACAAGTAATTAAAATGTACACGTAAAAAATCATACAAAAATATGCAAAAATAAATGTTAAGTGGAAAGGTAATAGGTGACATTTATACTAAAGCGTCTTTAAATTGAGGGGGAAAGAGAGATCAAGTCTCAGCAATGTAAGATGAAAACTTTCTTGGGCAAATGGCCTAACACCAACTATAAGTACACAAAATTATGGAGATATTAATCACTTAACTTAGATGAGCTTTCAAAATACTCTGTTCCCCCACTGACACCAATATGTTGCAACAACATTACATAAATCCTACTACACAAACTATACAACAAAGTGTATCTATATACTTTCAAGTCTCAAGTAATGATACTATCATCATCTTTGCGTGATATTGAAAGCAATAAAGTTCAAACAGTAAGTTAAACAATAAAGTTAAAACAATAAGCCAACATAATTTAAGAAACCAAACATACATGTTTTTATTAAACATTTTAAACACTGTATTCCAATCAGTTTTGCTCAAGCAATACATATAAAATGTGAAGTATGACCTAGGGTGTTGAACACACAATAGAGTATACAGATGATGTGTTGTGGAACTGTGCACCTGAAACCTTTATAATTTTGTTAACCAGTGTCACCCTAATAAATTCAATTTTTTTAAAAAGGAAAAAATGTCAAGTATGAACACCAGGAAAATAGTGCAGAACAAGAACTAGCTCAATAATCATGGCAACCTAGAAAACTTCCAGAGCAGAAATTCAGTTTCTTATAGGTCACTAGCCACACTGTGCAGTTGATATAGGCCCTAGTCCTTACACCACATATCCACGGCCAATCAGAATACAGAAAAGATAACTAGTCAGAAACCTAAGGCACTGAGTGAGTTATGCTCTCTATTAACGGTTTGGCTCTCAACTCATTTTTAACATCTAATAAGACGTATAATTTCATACATATTGGGCAAGGAATATATGGACCACACACTATTTCTATAATACAATTAAGCTCCACCTAGATAAAAACATATGATTATTTCTGACTAATGCTCAAAAACATTAAAAATATCACATTCTAGATATACTAAGCATATTATTCTGGTTGCATGTTAAGCGAAGAGAACATTCAAATAAACACTGCTTACCTATATGTCCAACTTTAATTTTAAATGGTACATCCAGTTGACTCTACAAAAAATACACAGATGTGAAATATTAGTACACATACAGTTCAACAAAACAGATGATTACATTTTTCTTCATAGAATTACTTAAAGGGTTTAAGTTAACTTACACCTTTCCTTTACCGTTAGCACTTATTTAAATTTATAAAGAAAGAACTGGATTATTGTTCTCAAATCCATAAAATTCAAGAAGACTGACCTTTTAAAAATAAATAGGGAAAGGGTTCTAGAGTAATACTGACCACCTAAATTACCTATACCAGAATCACTACCACCTATACCTTGTCTGGGTAAAAAAAAGGGGGAGGGGAATCCACTGTCAGCGAGTATTTATAAAGGGATTAAAATTCCATTTTGGGGAAAAAAATCAAAAAAATGTCTCCACATTCAATGGGGAAAAGGGCAGCCTTTTCGACAAATGGTATTAGGATAACCGGATACCCATTTGCAAAAGAATGCAATATACACAAATTAACTCAAAATGGACCAAAGACCTAAACATAAGAACTAAAACTGTAAAACACTTTGAAGAAAACATAAGGTAAAATTTGGCAATAATTTCTTCGATATCACACCAAAGGCAAAGGCAACAAAAGAAAAAAAGAGATAAAATTCAGTTTCATCAAAATTAAAAACTTTTGCACATCAAAGGACACTATCAACAGAGACATAAGACGACACATGGAATGAGACAATATATTTGCAAATCATAAATCTGAAAAGGGTAAATATCCAGAATATATAAAAAACTATATAAATTGACCCCCCCAAAAAAAACCCAATTAAAATATTGATAACAGTGGAACAACAAATCAATGTTTCTCTTTCTCTCTCTTCCCCCACCCCAAAAAAGCAATCAATACAGTTTTTAAAATATTGATAATGGTTTTCAGTAGTCATTTCTCTAAAGAACATAAACAAATGGCTAATGAACACATGAAAAGATGCTCAACCTTACTAGTCATAAGAGAATTGCTAAGAAAAACCAAAATGAGATACCACTTTACACCCATTAATTAGGATGGGTATTATAAAAAAACAGGGGGGAAAATGTTGCCAAGGATGTGAAGAAACTGAAACCCTCCTGCATTTCCAGTGGGGATATAAAGTGATTCAACTGCTATAGAAAACAGCGTGGCAGTTCCTGAAATGACTAAAAATAAAATTACCATATAATCCAGCAATTCAACTCCTAGACATTTACCCACATGAATTGAAAGCAGGGACTCGAACAGTGTGTGTATGCCAATATTTATAGCAGGACTATTCATAAGAGCCAAAAGACAGAAACAATCCAAGTGTCCATAAAAAGGAAAGATGTTCTGAAACATGCTACAACATGGATGAACCTTGAAGGAATTACAATGAGTGAAATAAGCCACATACAAAATGACAAAAATAGCATGATTCCACTTATTTGAGGGACCTGGAACAGGTAAATTAGTAGAAAATAGATTAGAGGTTACCAGGGTCTACAGGGAGAAGGAATGGGGAGTTTTTGGGTTTTTTTATGGTTACAGGGTTCCCTCTGGCATAATGAAAAACTTTTGGAAACAGATACTGGTGATGGTTGCATAACATTGTAAATGTAATTAATGCCACTCAATTCTACAGTAAAAAATGGTTAAAATGGTATAAAATATTGAGGATGACTAAGGAAATAAGTTAAAAAACATATAGAAACAAATATAACATTGTATATCAATTATACTTTAATGAATGTTTTTAAAAATAAGGCCATAAAGAAAGAATTAGAAGTATTTTTAAATGGAGAAAATTTCAGAGTCAGTTTGTGCTTTTAAGGAAATTAAGAATCCATTTTGCAAAATTCACATTTTACAAAATTTATTTTTCACAAAATATTCTCAAAATAAAATGATTTAAGGTGACAAAGTAAATCACGAAAAAGTCTCTATAAATGCACTAACAAAATTTCTTACAGTCAAAACCTACCAGGGCATTTTCTTTAATTACAAGGTTCTTCAGGACCACAGCTCCTAAAAAACATTATTAAAAAATAAAGTTAAAATATTCAAATATTTTTCATTTTAAAAGTTAGGTATACTTCATTCCTAAAATGTCGTATTAAGAAAAAATAATTACAAATAATGTACATAACAGAAAACAGAATCCAACTACAATCTTATTAGCTCACCTTCATTCTTCAACTTGTCTAATACTGTATGTTTGACCAAAACGTCATTTGTTGTGAGTTATGACCTCTGAAGTTATAGCTCCATGCTTTTACATTTTAATCAGAATTATACAAATATGAATCTAGCAAGGTAGCACGATATATGAAATATACAAAAGATGAATTGTATTTAAATGTATTCGCAATGAACTAGAAATTTTTTAAATCCAAAATCAGCAAGATGTATAAACATAAACTTCCCAAACTGAAATGCAAAGAAAAAAAAAGAAAAGAAAATATAATGAAGGAGAATGTCCAACAACTGTAAGACAATTGTAATATTTGTAACATATGCATAATAGAAATGCCACAATGAAAAAAAATGGAGTAATAATGACTGAGAAATTTCCAAAATAAATGATAAAGACACCAAGCTCAGAAAACACCAAGCAGAAAAATACAGGGGGGAAAAAATCTACACTTAGGCATAACATAATCAAACTGAAGAAAACCAAAGTCTAAGAAAAATCCTGAACGTGATGCAGAAATCCCACTTCGGTATATACCAAAGATATCTGCACTTCCACGTTTATTTCAGCATTATTCACAACCACCAAGATATGTTACCAACCTAAGTGTGTACCTCAGCAGATGAACTGAATAAGGAAGATGTGATACACACACACACACACACACACTCTGAAATATTCAACCACGAGAAAAAAGAAAATCCTGCCATTTGTTATAACATGGATAGACTATGGAGGGCATTATATTTAGTAAGATAAGCCAGACATAGAAAGACAAATATCATATGTGGGATATAAAAAAGCTGACTCATAGAAACAGAGAGTAGAATGGTTGTTACCAGGGGCTGTGATGTGGGGGAATTGGGGAGATATTAAAGTGCACAAACTTGCAACTAGGAAGTGAATAAGTCCTGGAGATTTAATGTACATCATAGTGATTATAGTCAACGATATTGTATTAGATACTTCAAAATTGCTAAGAGACTACATCTTAAATGTTCTCACCACAAAATAAATAAATAAATAAATAAATAAATAGCATGGTAAAGGTGTTACCTAAAGCTACAATGGTGATCATACTGCATGCATTAGAGGGTGAGGTAAAAATAGGTTTACGGTTGCGAGTACACAAAATTATGTGAATGATTTCATGTGAGTACGTGATTTCATGTACTCAAAATGTAAACCTACTTTTGTCACACTCTGTATATATAAATATGTCAAATCAACATGCTGCACACCTTAAACTTATACAATGTTATATGTAAGTTAGATCAACAAAAATTGAAAACTCTTCAGTGAAAGCAGAGAACACAAAGACACATACCAATAGAGGTGCAAGGAACAAATTAATTGAAAAACTCACTAGAGAAAGTCAAAAGCTAACTCAAACACAAAATAATGAGTTGGCAAATTTGAAGACAAGTTACTTGAAAATACAGAGGAGCAAAAATTTTAAATGAAGAAAAGTGAACAGAGCCTAAGGGACCCATGGGACATTATCAAATATATGCATTATGGAAGTCAAAAAGGAGGAAAAATAAAGAGAGGGGAAGAGAACTTATTTGAAGAAATACTGGCCCAAACTCTCATATTTAAGGAAAGACACAGATTTATAAATCCAAGAATCTCAATCAAGAAACATGATAATCAAGGACAAAGAAAAAGACAGGAAGAAAAAAGTGACTTGACATATACACAAATTCCTCAGTAAGATTATCATCAGTACATTTTTCCGTAGAAACCTTGCAAGCCAGAACACAGGGATGATATATCTAAAGTGCTTAAAGACCAAAAATATCCACTGAGAACATTATACCCAGCAAAATATATCTACTTTAAAAATTAGTAAACAATTAAGATATTCTTGGATTTAAAAAAAATGCTGACAAAGCTCATTGCCAGTAGAGTTGCCTTACAAGAATTTTAAAGGGAGTCCAAGTTGAGGAGATCCAAGATGGTGGTGGATTGAGTGGAAGCTACACTGACACTTTCCCAGGACCAAACTAGAGTTACAACTAAAATACAGAAAAAACACCCTGAATAATCAGCTGCAACTGAAGACTAGCTGGGGAGCATCCACATAACCAAGGAGGAAAAGTGGAAACCGCATAAAGACTGGTAGGAAGTGCAGAACTGTGAGAGGGCTGGCTGGGCTCCCACAGGCAGCAGCTGAAGGTCTGGAGGGATATCTCAGCTGTCCTCAGGTTCCCACTGAGGACTCTGGGGCCTAAACCCCAGGCTGGGCTTCCCAGCCAAGAGCACCAGAACTGAGAAAGGTGCCCACATAACATCTGGCTATGAAAAGCAGCAGGGTTTCTGTCTGCCAAGGAGAGACGGCTGGAAATGCAGGCCCCTCCTAAAGGGCCAAAAACGAAGTTTTGTGTGCAGCCACTCACCCTGGGCTCCGGAGGAAGGAAAGTGGACTAGAGCAGTGTGAGGAGAATCCAGGGGGGCCGGCTGGGGAATAGATCTCACTCAGAAGGCACCCATGGACCTCAGTGCTGAGTCATTCCCCCATACTGCAGAGGACATCTTTCTCAGGCAGACATTTACCTTCCAAGCAGCTTTTGGCCTGAGGGGGAAGCAATTGCCCCACCCTGCTGGAAAACCTCTGGTCCCTCCCCAAAGAGTTTCTAGAGCCTGAGGCTCTTTAAGAGACTGAATAACATCCTCTGAGTATTTTTGAGTCTTTGCTTGATTTGCTTCTGAATCCAGGGGTTGGAAAAGCAGACCTTTGTGCACATCTTGGTCCTCTCCAAACACACCGAGCCCCAGGAGAGGAAACCAGAAGCCGTGGAGTGTGAAAAACTTCAAACAGGGTACTCAAAGCCAGTCACAAACAGCTACTGACATTGGCCTGCACCAGAGACATCCAAAAGACTGTGAGTCCTAGCAAATTTACCTAAGACATAGAAACAAATCCAAACAGGCAGCCAAAATGGTGAGACCAAAAAACAAGCCCCAAATGAAAGAACAAACGAATTCTGCAGAAGAGCTAAATGAAATGGAGATAAGCAATTTATTAGATATAGAGTTTAGAATATTGATTATAAAGATGCTGACGAGTATGAAAAAAGATATAGAAACCATGAAGGAAATTAAGAATGACATAGCAGAAATTTAAAAAAAAAAAAAACACTGGAAGGAATGAACAGCAGATTAGGGGAAGCTGAGGATCAGGTCAGCAAATCAGAAGACAGGGTAGAAAAAAAAACACTCAATCAGAGAACCAAAAAGGAAAAAACAAAAAACAGAAGTTTAAGGGAGCTGTGGGACACCATGAAATGTAACAATATTTGCATCATAGGAATGCCAGAAGAGGTCGAAAGTAGGCACGGGTGAGAGAACCTGTTTGAAGAAATGATGACAGAAAACTTCCCTAACCTGGTCAAGGAAAAAGTCACACAAGTTCAGGAGACACAGAGAGTCCCAAGCAAGAAGAATCCAAAGAATCCCACGCCCAGACACATCATCATTAAAATGCCAAAAATTCAAGACAAAGAGAGAATCTTAAAGGTAGCAAGAGAAAAGCAAGCTGTTACCTACAAAAGTGCTCCCATAAGGCTGTCAGGTGATTTCTCATCAAAACTCTACAGGCCAGAAGGGAATGGCATGAAGTATTCAAGGTAATGCAAAACAAGGATCTGAAACCAAGACTACTCTATCAGGCAAGGCTATCATTCAAAATAGATGGTGAAATAAAGAGCTTTCCAGACAAAAAAGGGCTAAAAGAATTTATTACCACCAAATCAGCATTGCAAGAAATGTTAAAGGGACTGCTGTAATAAGAAGTTGAAATAGAGAGAATGAGAAACATAGACATAAATAAAATGGCAATAGATAAGTACCTATCAATAATAACCTTAAATATAAATGTCCCAATCAAAAGACATAAGGTAGGTGAATGGGTAAGAAAACAAGACCAATGCTATCTAGAAGAGATCAACCTCAGAACAATAGACTCACACAGGCTTGGGGGGGAGGGCGGGGACAAAAAAATCAACCTTCTGGAGGACTTTAAAGGAGAGATTGACAGCAATACAGTCATAGTAGGGGACTTTAACACCCCACTGACTTTACTGGAGAGATCTTCCAAACAAAAAAATCAATAAGGAAACACTGACTCTAAATGACACACTAGATCAGGTGGATTTAATTGACATTTACAGAACATTCCCCTCCAAAGCTGCAGAATATGCATTCTCCTCAAATGCACATGGGACATTCTCAAAGATAGATCACATGTTAGGAAACAAAACAAGTCTTTATAAGTTCAAGAAGATTGAAACCATATGAAGCATCTTCTGGGACATTTACACAATGGAATACTATGCAGCTGTAAAACCGAAGGATCCCTTACCCTTTGAGACAGCACGGTGGGACGTGGAGAGTATTATACTAAGCAAAATAAGCCAGTCAGAGAAAGACAAGTGTCACATGATCTTATTCATATGTGGAATCTAGTGAACAAAATAAACCGATGAACAAAATAGATCCACAAATATAGAAGCACGGAACAGACTGATGAATCTCAGATGGAAGGCCAGGGTGGGTGGGAGAGAGTAACATAAGAATTTATATGCATATATGCATAACCCATGGACACAGACAATAGTGGGATGAAGGCCTGGGGGTAGGAGTACAGGGTAGAGGGGTTCAATAGGGAAAAAAGGAGGACATTTGTAATACTTTCAAAAAAGATAAATTTAAAATAATAATGGGAGTCCAAGTTGAAAAATGCTAGGCAGCAAAGCCATATGAAAATATGTATATAAAATTCTACAGTAAAGGTAAATATATGGACAAATATAAAAAACCAGTATTATTATAATTTTACTTTTTAACTCCGCTTTTTGTCCTCTTTCAGAAATTAAGACAAAGGAATAAAAGATATAAATCAATGTTAATAGGTACATAACAACAAAGTTGGGGGACGAGCTGTAAAGGACTAAAGTTACTGATGTGATTAAAGTTAAGTTGGTATCAGTTTAAAATATATTATTATAAAATTAAAATATTGTATTTCATCCCTGATATCGATAGAATATATACAAAAGCAAATAAGGGAATCAAAACAAACATGTCATTATGAAAAAATTGATGGAACATAAAGGGAGTAAGGGGGCGAAAATGACACAAAAAGTTAAAAGGCATACAGAAAATAATTAGCAAAAGGGCAATAGTAAGTCCTTCCCTATCAGTAATTACTTTAAATGTAAATAAACTCCACAATCAAAAGTCAAAGATAGGCAGAATGGATTTTAAAAAAATTTTTTAAATGGGATCCCACTATATCCTGTTCACAAGAGACTCACTTTAGCTCTAACAACACACACAGGTTGAAAATAAAATAGAAAAAGATTTCTCATGCAAGCAAACAATAACCAAAAGAGGGCACAGATGTGTGTGTGTGTGTGTTACATGCCAATGAGTCAGCTCCAACTCCTGGTGACCACATGAATGAGTGATAACCACAAAGTCCCATCCTCAACAGCACTGCTCAGCTCCTGAACACTCATGCCTATGGCTTCTTTTAAGGAGTCAATCCATCTCTTCTCCTGCTGCTTTCTATTTTTTCCAGAATTACTGTCTTTTCCAAAGAACCCTGTCTTCTCATGATATGACGAAAATAGAACAGCTTCAGTTTTTCTATTTTTGCCTCCAGCAATGTTTCAGGCTTAATTTGTTCAAGTACCTACTTGTTCATCTTTCTGGTGGATCAGGATATCCACAGAGCTCACCCCCAACACCGTATTTCAAATGAATCCTTATTTCCCCTCTATCAGTCTTCTTCATTGTACAGCTTTTTCATCCACACATAGTAATTGGGAATGTGAGGGTGTGGATGATCTTAGCCCTTATCTCTAATGACACATCTTTGCTCTTGGTGATCTTTCCTACTTTCTTCCATTGCTGCCCTTCTGAGTCTCGGCCTTCTCTTGATTTCTTGGGTGCAGTCTCCATTTGAATTGATGACTGAACCAAGGTAAGCAAAATCTTTAACAATTTCAACATCTTCATAGTCTATCTTAAAGTTGTGTATTTCTTCTGTAATCATGATTTTGGTCTTCTTGATATTCAAATGCAGTCCTGCTTTGGCACTTTCTCCTTTCACTTTCATCAGAAGTCATTTCAAACCACTCACTGCTACTCTCAGCCAGTAAAATGTTCATCTGCCTATCTTAAGTTATTGGTATTTCTTCCACCAATTTTCACTCCTTCTTTCTTTGAGTCTAGCCCAGTTTTTCATGTGATATGTTCTGGTACAGATTTATAAAATAGGGAGATAAAATGTACCCTTGTCTGACACCTTTGCTTATATGGGAAACCATTCTGTCTCTCCATATTGTCCTGACAGTGGCTTCCTGCCCATGACATAGGTTATGCATCAGAACAACCAAGTGCTGAGGCACACCCATTTCTTTCAGAGAAACCCGCAGCTTTTCATGATCCACACAAAAGCTTTTACTGTAGTCTGTAAAGCATACAGTAACTTTCATCTGGTATTTCTTGTTCTATATAAGGTAGAAGCCTTTGCTGCATCACCTTGAGCATCATTTTATTTGTGTGGGAAATTAGGGTAACAGTTCTATAGTTAATGTACTCCTAGGAATCTCCTTTCTTAAAAATTGGGATGTATATTGACCATTTCCAGTCTGTAGGTCATTGTTTTATTTTCCATATTTAATGACATATCCTTGTTAGGATTTTGACAGATTCAGTCTCTGTGGCTTGAAATAATTCTCCTGGTATTCCACCTAACTGGTGATTTATTTCTTCTCAATACTTTCAGGGCAGTGTTCACTTCACTTTCTATAGGTTCTTCCTCATAAGAATCTTCTTCAAAAATATCTGTCATACTTCTGTCTCTTCTGTATAGGTTTTTCAATGAACTATCTGCACCTTCCCTTCATTTTCTCCTGGTCAGATAATAACGTGCTTCGTTGGTGGTTGTTCAGCCTTCCTATTCTAGGTTTGAATTTTGTTTTATTTCTTGAATCTTCTGGTAGAGATCACTTGTTTTTCCTTTTATATTGTTCTCTTCTATCTTCTTACATTGCCTATTGTAATAGTTCTCTTTATCTCTACATGGTAGTGGTTAAAAAACTGCATTCAGGGTTCTCACCCTGCTTTTGTGTCCTTCTGACTTTTGCCTCTTTGTCTCTCTAACAATTTTTAGTGCTGCCTCCTTCAACCGCCTTGATTTTTCCTTCTGGCATTGTTTTTTCTCATTATTTCCTAATATTCCCAATTTCAGTCCATAGTTCTTCTGGTTCTCTGTCAATCAATTTTAACAGTTTGTTATTTACGTGGACTTCAAATCCATCAGGAATGTTACTTACATTATATTTTGGCACTAGAATTCTTTTAGTGCTCTTCTTAAGCTTTATTCTAATGTTTGATATTAACAGTTGGTGGTCAGTGCCACAATCTCTTCCTGTTCTTGTTTTGGCAGAGAGAATACAACTTCTCCATCTCCTGCATCCAATTACACAGTCTTTTTTATTTCTGTATTAACCATCTGGTGATATCCATGTATAGTCCTCTGTTCAGCTGTCTGAACCATGTGTTTGCAATGGACAAGTTGCTGGGTTCACAGAAATCCACAAGTCAATCTCCTGCTTCATTTCTGACCCCTAATTTCCTACTTTTGCATTCCAATCACCTATAATTGTCAGCATGTTTTATTTTGAAGTGTTCAAATTCTTCTTGGAGATTGGCATGAGCTTTCAATTTCATCTTCAGACTCATAATTGGGAGCACAGACTTGAGTGAGGGTTATATTAATAGGTTTTCCTAGAATTCTCATCAATATTATCAATATTATTTGGTCAGACTTTGCATTGTAGCGCCTAAATGCCTGTGCTCCATCTCGCCTCAGTAGTGAAGCCACTTCATTTCTTCTGAGTTTGTCATGTCCAGAGTGAGTAGAACACTTTGTAGTTGCCTGACTGTAAATGTTTCATTCTAGTCCACTTTAACTAACACCAAGCACTGCAATGTTTAGATGTTCCATTTCTTGCTTTACAATTTCCAGTTTACCTTTCATGCCATGTTCTAATTACATTCCATGTTCTAGTTGCATGTGTTGTGTAGCATTGTACTTTCCTTTTGCCTCTGTGCACATCAGATGCTAGATGTCCTTCTGGCTTTGGTCTGGTAATGTCATTAGCAACAATGCTACTCATACTTGTTCTCTGCTCTTCCCCAGTAACCGTTTGAGTGCTCTCTGACCTGGGACTCTCACCTTTCAGCACCATCTTATATTTTATTTTGGACTGTCTCATCATAGGGTTTTCAAGGTAAAATAAAATGAAAAAAATAATAAGAAAACAAAATGCAGCAATGGTTTACCACTGTCTTCTGCAGTGCAGTGTATGGGTCCAAACCACATGTGTTTGGGTTCATGGTGTCGCAATAACCAGATGTGTACAAAATGTAGATGCCCCTGTGGGTAGCAGAGATAGCTATACTAATATTAGATAAAATGTGCTGTAAGTCAACGTCATTACGACAGGCAAAGAAGGACATTATATGATGACAAAAAGGTCAATTCTCTAAAAAGACATAATAATTGTAAACATATATACACCAAACATCAGAGCTCAAAAACGTATGATGCAAACACTGACAGAATTGAAAAGAGAAATAGATAGCTCTACAGTAATACTAGGAGGCTTCAATATTATCAAGGACAAATATTGTATGATACTCAACTTTAATAATGGATAGAATAAACAGACAGAATATTAACAAGGAAATAGACTAATTGAATGTAACAAACATATACAAAACATTCTACCCAACAACAGCAGAATACACAATTTTCTCAAGTGCACATGGAACATTCTCTAGGATAGGTCACATGTTAGGCAACAAAACAAATCTGAATAAATTTTAAAAGACTGAAATCATATAAGGTATCTTTTCTGATAACAATAGAATGAATCTAGAATTCAACAGAAGGAAAACTAAAATTCCCCCCAAAATGAACACACTTTTAAACAAGAAATGAGTCAAAGAAAAAATCAAAAGAAAAATTTAAAAACAATTCAAAAAATTAAAATGACAACACAACATATCAAAATTTATGGGATGCAGCAAAAGCAGTCCTGCGAAAGAAATTTACGGCTATAAATGTTTACATTTAAGAAAGAATGCATATCCCAAATCAACAATCTAAATCTGCACATTAAAGAAATAGAAAAAAGATTAACTAAACCAAAGCTACTAGAGACCGAAATAATAAAGATTAGAACAGAGATAAGCAAAATAGAGAAGAGAAAACCAACAGAGAAAATTGAAGAAATCAAAGGTTGGGTCTTCAAATAAATCAAACAAAATTGACAAACCTTTAACTAGGCTGTCTAAAAAAGGAAGGAAGAGTCAAATAACTAAGATCAAAAATGGAATGGACAATACTACCAATTTTACAGATACAAAAAGGGTTACAAGAGACTACTATGAACAACTGTCTGTCAACAAATTGGGTAACCTAGATGAAATGGATACAACCCTAGAAACATAACTCTAACACTAATGAATCTTGAAAATATTGATAATCTGAACAGATTTATAATTAGTAAGGAGACTTCACCAGTAATCAAGAACCTCCCAACAACAACAAAAAGCCCAGGAACAGATGGATTCAATGTGAATTCTACCAAACATTTAAAAGAAAACAACAATCTTCCTCAAACCCCTCCAAAAAATTGAAGTGAAAGAAATGCTTCCAAACTCAGTCTAACAAGTCAGCATTAATTTAATACCAAAGTAATATAATACATCTAAAAATTAACTCAAAATGGATCAAAGATTTAAATGTCAGACCTTAAAACTATAAAACTCTTTGAAAAAAGCATAGGTAAAAAGTTCCATGGATCTGGCAATGATTTCTTGGATATGACAATAAAGGACAAGAAACAACAGCAAAAAAAAGAGATGATTTGGACTTCATCAAAATTAAAAACTTTTGTGCATCATAGGACACTATCAACAGTGCAAAGGCAACACATGAAATGGGAGGAATATTTGCAAGTCATATATCCAGAATACATAAGGAACTCCTACAATTCAACAACAACAAAAAACAATTAAAGGATGGCCAAAGGTCTTGAATAAACGTTTGTCCAAAGAAGATGTACAAATGGCCAATAAGCACAGGAAAAGATGTTCAACATCACTAATCATTAGGGAAATGCAAACCAAAATGACAATGAGATATCACCTCACACTCATCAGGATGGCTTCTATCAACAAAAAAAGAAAATAACAAACATTTCTGAGCATGTGAAGAAATTACAACCCTTGTGCACTGTTAGTAGGAATGTAAAATGCTGCAGCTTCTATGGAAAGTAGTATGCAGTTCCTCAAAAATAAAAAATAGAATTACCATATGTCCCAGTAATTCCACTGGTAGGTATATACCCAAAATATTTGAAAGCAGGGACTCAAAGAGATATTTGTACACTTAAGTCTGTAGCAGCATTATTCACAACAGCCAAACAATGGAAGCAACCCATGTGTCCAATGACAGATGGATTGATAAATAAAACATGGTGTATACATACAATGGAATATTATTCAGCCTTAAAAATAAATGAAATTCTGACATATGCAACAAAACGGATGAACCTTGAAGACATTATGCTAAGTAAAATAAGCCAAACACAAAAGGACAAATATTGTATGATACACTTACATGAAATACCTATCATAGAAGTACCTCATATTATTTGACTATCATACAGTCAAATTCATAGAGACAGATAATAGAATGGTAGTTACTAGGGGCTGAAGGGAAGGGAAATAGGTGGTTATTGTTTAACAGGCACAATACTTCAGTTTTGTAAAATAAAGCGTACTAAAGACGGATGGCGGTGATGGTTGCACTACAATGTGAATATTCTTAATATTCTGAACTGTAGACCTAAAAAGTTAATTAAGATGACAAATTTTATGTGGTATCTTACCACATATTTTAAAAGGGGAAGGGGGTGAAAAAGAAATACTTTCTCAGGCAAACAAAAACTGATGGAATCTGTTGCTAGTAGACCTCCCTTGCAAGAAGTGTTAAAAGTTGTCAGCTAAAAGAAATGATATAGGTCAGAAACTCAGATCTATAAGAGCATGAGAAAAGGAATAAATAGAATTAAGTCTTTTATTTTCTTTTTTCTGAATAATCTAATGAAACAATAACAGCAACAGTGCATTGAGTACAGCTTATGAATAAATGAAATAAATGACAGCAACATTGTTAACAGGCATAAAAACTAGATTAGAATAGTCTGTTATAAGGTACCTCCACTATTTGTGAAGCAGTATAGTATTATTAAAAGTGGAATTAGATTAAATATATACTGCAATTCTAGGGCAACCATTAAGAAAATTTAAAGAAGCATAACTGATATGCTAAGACATAAAAAAATTAAATCATAAAAAATGCTCAATTAAAACCAGAGAAGGCAGAAAAAAGGGGCAGATTTTAAAAGCAAAGACATGCAACAAACAGAAAAGAGCTACAGATATGAAAGCTATAAATCCATTAACCTATCAATAATCACTTTAGATAAAATGTTAATGATCTGAATATAATAATTAAGAAACAGAGATTTGACAGAGTGGATAAGAAAACAAAACCCAACTACAGCCCTGGCCAGGTAGCTCAGTTGGTTAAAGCATCATCCCCATTACACCAAGGTTGCAGGTTCAATCCCTGGTCAGGGCACATACACAAATCAACCAATGAATACATAAATAAGTGGAACAACAAATCAATTAATCCATCCTTCTCTCTCTTTTCCCCCTTCCTCTCTAAAATCAATAAAATTTTTAAACGATTTTTAAAAACCAACTATAAGGTGTCTACAAGAAACCCACTCTAAATATAAACACACAATTAAAAATAAAGAGATCTAACTGAAACTTATAGAGCACTTCATCCAACAGCAGCAGAATACATATCCTTCTCAAGCTCACATGGAGCATTCAACCAAGATAGACCACATTCTGGGCCATAAAACATACCTTAACAATTTAAATGAACAGAAGTCACACAAAGTTTACTTTCAGACCACAATAAAATTAAACTAGAAATCGGTAACAGGAAAAAAAAAGCTGAAAAATCCTGAACTATATGAAGATTATTAAACAAACACTAGTTTTAAATAACACATAGGTCAAAGAAGACATCTCAAAAGCAATTTAAAATATTTTGAGTCAAAAATACAACTTATCAAAATTTGTGATATGCAGCAAAAGCAGGGCTCAGAGAAAGATTTGTGTCATTGAATTCATGTATTAGAAAAGAAGATCTAAAATCAGTAATTGAAGCTTCCACCTTAAGATTTCAAATCCTTAGTAAACAGAAGAAAAGAAATAATAAATACACCACAAGTCAATGAAATGCAATTCAGAATATCAACGGGAAAAAAAAAATCAATGAAACCAAAGTCTGGTTCTTTGAAAAAATCAATAAAATTGATAACTCTCTAACCAGATTAACTAAGGAAAAAAGAGAAGAGACACAAATTATCAGAAATTAAAGAGAAGGCCATTCAAAAACCAATTAATGTAATCCATTATTATCAATGGCTGAAGAAGAAAAATCTTATGATCGTATCAACAGATGCAGAAAAATCATTTCACAAAATTCGACAAACAATTTTGAAAAAGAACTCTCAGCAAACCAGGAATAGAGATTTGTATGGTAGAAAAAGAATCAGAATATTGAATGCCTCCGGGGATGGGGGCAAAGAAACTTTTGGGTGTGATGGATATGTCTGTTATCTTGATCATGAGGACAGTTTCCTAGGTGCATATATATGTCAAAATTTATCAAACTGTAGACTCTAAATATGTACATTTTTCTATATGTGAATTTTAACTAAATAAAGCTGTTAATATATAATTAATGGTAGAATCTGATTGTGGGTATAGGACTATGGGCTGTAAAATCTTACAACACTGATGTATGTTCGAACACTTTTCATAATGTTCCTTTTCAGCTCTAAAATTCTATGAGATTATCTTAGAACATAAAGGTAAAAATAATATTTTAAAAAATTAGAATTGGTAACTACCACTGGACTATAACAATCACTTGTGTGATTCCACAGTATATTTCTCTCACAGAATGAGACCTTAAAATCAGAAATTGTGCCCTGAGTATACCTTGATTTTTCTACAGTGTCACTGGTATACTGGGAGTGTGTAGTAAGTAGCCACTGAACATAACACTGTATTATAAAAAGAACACTGAAAGATTACCATTTCAAAAACAGAATGTGCAAATTAGTTAAAAACAAATCTGAGCGTCTAATGTTACATAAATGTCAGGCATAATAACAAAAAATTTACAAATTTGTCCATGTATTTTAATTTTAGAGAAAACAAGAGAAAGAGGGAGAAGGAATTCTCCCTTATCCTAGGTTTCACTTTCCTGAATTTCATTTACCTATTGTCCCAGTTACCAGTGTTCAACCATGATTTGAAAATAATCAGTGGAAAATTCCAGAAATAAGCAATTCATAAGTTATAAATTGTGCACCGTCCTGAGTAGCATGATGAAATCGCATGCCGTCCTGCTCGAACTCTCCTGGAACCACCCCTTCATTCAGCGTATCCATGCTGTATACACTCCTGGATCATTATTGACTCTTAGTAGTCAGCTAGGTTATTAAACTGACTGTCTTGGGATCACAGTGTTTGTGTTCAAGTAACTTATTTTACTTAATGACAGCCCCAAAGTACAAGAATAGTGATACCGGCAGTTCGGCTTTGCCAAAAAGAGCTTCCTTTAAGTGAAAAGGTATGTACGTATGTATAGAAAAAAACATAGTATATCTAAGATCAGTACTATCTGTGGTTTCCAGCATCCACTGGGGGTCTTGGAATATATAACCTTGTGGATAAGGGGAAACTACTGTAATAAGTAGAGGCTATGTCCAGCCAGCCTGGCTCACCGGAGGAGCGTGGACCCATGAACCAGGAGGTCACTGTTGGATTCCAGTCAGGGCATGTGCCCAGGTTGCAGGCTCCATCCCCAGTAAGGGGCGTGTAGGAGGCAGCTGATCAATGACACTCTCTTATCACTGTTTCTCTCTCTCTCCTTCTCCCTTCTTCCTCTCTCTGAAATCAATAAAAATATATTTTTAAAAAATAATAAGAGGAGGCTATAAAGTACAGGTCTCCCTGTTACAAATGACAATTCTATCACACTAGCCACCCTTACTACTGCTTCTGCCTCTGAATTTCTAATACTTTTGCCCTAAAGTACTTTTAAAAGGCACCTAGTGGTGCATCACAATCCCATGCTATTTGTCAAGCAAAAAAGGAAGAAAAGATTTTGGTGTCCTATCCACATAAGTGAATTATATGTAATCTCTGGAAAATGGTTCAAAAATCTGTATTTATAACAAGCACCTATGGCTGATTCTGCTGCAGCCTAAACCTTGAAAGAAATATGAAATGCTAAGATTGCTTTGGAAAGTTGGAAGATGACTCTCAGATGACTCTATGAAGCACTACCACCTCCCTAAGTAGTTGATATATAAGTAGAGTGGAGATTTGTAAATATTAGTGTAGAAAAAGTATACTTTATCAACATCAAAATTTGCCAAGAGTTGAGAAAAAGCTCAATTTCTCTTTCCCCTCTCACAAAACAGATGCTTCCAGCACTTAACATATGTACTCTATAGGACTGTTCTGCTGCATTATAATTAAATAGGTTTTTGGAAACTCTTCACTCATATATAACAATGTTTCTAAGGGAAAAAATGGGTTCAAATTTCCTAAGAACCATCTCAAAAACAAATTTTCAGAGCAGTACCTACCCATTATTAAGTTTTGAATCATCCATGTAACTCCTGAATACTAATTAATACTATTAATATGCTAACAGTGAAATTAGCTGAATTATTACACAGAAGCCCACTAAAACATACATTTTCAACTAATAGGTCTTTCTGACATTAGACCCTAAAATATTAAGTCCATAACCTTAACATTTTTCCTATGCAGCATCTAGTTTCTATTATTGAAATTTTCAAAGAACACTTTTTTAAATCCTCTAATAATTACTTTTAAATTCTCAAAAGATTTTTTTCAATTTCCAGCTATTACTTAAAGCTTCTATACTTAAAACACTGACATGTTATTTTAAAACCTGAAAAACACCAAAGTTATAGGAATCACACTACCTGATTTCAAGATTTACTACAAAGCCATAGTAAATAACTTTATCAAGACAAGTGTGCTATTGGTAAAAAGATGGAAACACAGATCACTGAAGCAGATTACAATCCAAAAATAAACCCACACAATAGAAAGTCTACTGACATTCACAAAAGTGCAAAGATATTCAATGGACAAAGGATATTCTTTTCAGTAAATGATGCTAGAACAATTGGACATATTCATCCACATGCAAACAAATGAATCTCAACCTTCAATCTTTACCACACCTTATATAAAAACATATCAGAAAATCTAAATGTAAAATATGAAATGATAAACTTCTAGAAGAAAACAGAGAAAATCTTTGTGACCTCAGACACAGAAGATTTAGTGACTTACGTAAAGATTTTGTAGATATAACATCAAAAGCATGACTCAAAATTTTTAATGAACTGGACTTGATCAAAATTTAAAACTTTTGCTTTGCAAAGACAAATTTAGAAAAGAGTGGGAGAACATATTTTCAAATCACATATCTGACAAAGAATTTGTATCCATAATATCTAAAGAACTCTCAACATTGTACAAGAGGAAAATAAACACTTTGGAAACAAGTTTGGCAGTTCCTTAAAAAGTCATACAACTGTAATTCCACTTCTAGGTATACACCCAAGAGAATTTAAAACATATACCCACAAAAAAAACTTGTATATGAATGTTCATAGCAGCGTTACTCATAAAAGCCAAAAAGTAGGAATAACTTAAATGCCTGTCAATTGAATAAAGGATAAACAAATGTGATGTATTCATAAAATGGAATATTATTCAGTCATAAAGAGGAATGATACATGCTACAACAAGGATGAACCTCAAAAATACTTTAAGTGAAAGAAACCAGAAATTGAAAGGCTTTGTATACTACATGACACCATTTAAATGAAATGTCCAAAACTGACAAACCCATAGAAGGGAAGATTAGTGGTTGCTAGAGGTGGGTGGAGAGAGATTAAGTGAGAATTTGTAGTGACTGTTAATGGATATGAGGTTTATTCTGGGGGTGTTGAAAATGTCCTAGAATTAGATAGTGTTCATAGTTGCACAATGCTGTAACTATGCTAAACAACGTTTTGCATATTAAAAGGGTGAATTTAATGTGAATTAAATATCAAAAAGAAAAAAATTTAAATAAGCAAAACATTTGAACAGTCACTTCAATGGAAATATACAAACAACAAAGAACAATAAGTTCAACAACTTTAATTACTAAGGAAATAAAAATTAAAATCGTATGTCACTATGTGCCTATTAGAATGGCCAAAAGTAAAGTTCTTTTAGGTGACCCTACTAAGTGCTAGTAAGGATGCAGAGCATCTAAGCACTCATGCAATGCTGGTGAGATTGCAAAATGGTAGAGCCACTCTGAAAAGCAGTTCCATCACTTCACATAAATTAAATATCCACTTACCACAAGACCTTGAAATCTCACTCTTAGGTATTTATCCAATGAAATAAAAGTTTATGTTCACACAAAAACCAGTACATGAATGTTTACAGCAGCTCTTCATAATTGCCAAAAACTGAAATGTCCTTCAACCCCTGAACAGAATTCATTTCTAGTACAACCATACAACGAAAATGCTACTAAACAATATAATGAAATACTGATGCATGCAACAGGAGTGACTCTCAAATTCATTTTACATAAGGAGTCAAACTAAAAGAAACCAGACCCTCAAAGCCATGTACCATATAATTCCACTTACATGGCACTCTAGAAAAGGCAAAACCATAGGGACAGAAACAGAACAGTGGTTCCCAGGAGGAGGGGTGGGGGCTGGATGGGATGGATTGCAAAGGGGCAGCAGAAGGAATTTGGGGGTCTTCCTGGAACTCTCCAGTATCATGACTGTGATGAAGCATGTATCCATCACAAGAGTGAATTTTACTGCATGTAAATTTTAAATAAATCCTGGGATAAATCACACTCAACACAAACCTCCACCTGTATGTAGAAGCAAACTCCAACTATAAAACAAAGTACACCACAAAATGCTCTCACGGCTTCCTTCTGAGGAAGGTGGAGACACGTTTTATTCTTTTATCCTTGCAAATGAGCAGCAGCACAGATTAAACAATATGCAAGTTGGAGATGCTGACCTAGCACTTATGTCCCTAGTTCTTGTAGTCCCACTATCATGGTACTAGGTACCAAGATGAGGAAGTAACAAGAGATCTTCCTTATCAAACTAAATTACCTATTTACATTATGTCATAAAAGAGACAAATCAAGATAAGCGAGTATTTTAGAAGAAGCCTGAAAGTGTGTGCATATTCAAGAATAGTTAAATTATTAAATACACACACACACATTAACCCTAACTTTGGCCTGGGAGATTCATTTCACAAAGAAAAGGAATCTAATTTCTAATGGTTGCTTAAAATAAAAAAGGGTATAATACAAAAATAGGTAGAAGCACTATAAATAAGGCTCCAAATAGGTAGAGCACCAGAGTAAACAGGTACAAAGCAAAGCGTCCTCCTTCGCTATCTAAGCCACGTTAAGCGCATGTTCATCCCTGTCTTTCGCAGGTCTGAGATGTTGCACAGCTGCACCTCGTTTCTTTAAAATTCAGTAATTCCCTCTGACCCACAACCCCAAAGCCTCACAAATGCAACCTATTCCTGGGTCAGGCTGTGAACTGAAAGCACACAACCAACCGTTTAAGCACATGAGTTTCGCTTTTTGTTATCAGCCGAATCCAGGCGAGCAACCCGAGCGCGGGCGGCGTGGTCCGAGCAAACACCAGTTTAGCCACGGACAGGGGCTGGGGCAGGAAGGAAGAGGCGTCTCTGGTCACAGCGATGCCTTCACGTGCGAGGCAGCGTGCGACACTCCGTGGGCCCTCCTTCATACCCCAAGGGGGGGGAATAACTGAGGATGAGATCCAGCTCAGGTGCGTCTGGTGGCCGCCCTTCGCCCCGCGCGGCACAAGCCGCACCGAAGGAGGAGGCATTTGAACTCCAGACCCTTGGAGTCCACGACGGGACCCTTGGCCGCTCGGTTCGGAAAAAAGGGACATTTTCATCCAGGACCCACGACCTCATCCCCTCCTGCCAAAAAATAAGCAACTCGCGGGCCAAGGCCCGGAACTGCTGCGGGCTTTACGTAATTTGACCCCGAGGAGGGTGGTGGCAGGTGGCGGCGCCCGGCCAGCCAGGGGCCCGAGGCCCCGAGAAGGTAGGGCCCGGCTCCGGCAATGAAGGGCCGGGAGAGACGCAAGACTGAGGGACAGCGGCGGTCTCGTTACCTCCCCAGATGCCCAGAGTGAGCTGGGACGTGTCCAGGTTCACCACATAGTCCCCCAAGAACCGGTTCAACACATCCACGACCACCGACTCGAACACCATTTTCCTCCGTCGTGGCAGACACGGAGGGCGCCCCAAGCGCGCCTTCTTCTTGCGAGGGCCCTCCCGCACCCCTCCCGAGGCCGCTCGGTTCACCGGCTCCCAGGCGGCTCCGACCGCAGCGCAACCCGTGCGGGACGCGCAGCCCCGCTTCCAGCCGGGCAAGGCGCGGAGGCGGCCGCTCGAGCGGCGCGTGCGCAGCCCCGCCCCCAGCTCGGGCAGGAGGGAGGGGCGAAGCGAGGCGCCGACTCGGGCGCGGCCGCCCGACGGGGAGCCAGGGCGCCTGCGCCGCCGCCTCTTAAACGCGCCCCGAGACGCGTGCGGGGTGCGCTCTTTTCCTCGGTGGGCCCCGCCTCCTTCCCCGTCGCCTGGCAACGGGGCCAGTGTCCGGAGCGGCGGGATTTTTCCCGACCCCGCCCCAACCTGGAGACAAGTGTCAAGGCCGGCGCGGGGGGCGGGGACGGGGCGGGGACGCGCGGCGAGGAAAGGCCCACCCCCTATCTGGGAGAAGAAACCCCTCCCCCGGCTCTGGGTCCGAGAGTCAAGCACTTAAAAATAAGGCGGGGGTGGATTCTAGCCCTTTCGCTCTGAGGCCGGAGGTATCGCGAAGGCTGTTCTGGGAGCACCCCTGCCATTGTTAGAGGGTCGGAGGCAGGGGCCCCCGGCTTTGCGGGCTCCCCGGGTTCCAGCAGCCTGGACGCGTGCACGTTTGTAACTGCCTCCCGGCCCTCCGGGGGCCTGCGGTGCTTAACTTCCAGGGCTGCAAGTCGGGAATAAGCTCGAGGTTGCAATTCCAACACCCCCGTCCCTGCACCTCAGACGACACTCTTTTCTGATCAAAAACGCGAAGCCGCCTTTCATCAAATTCAGAGTTGGAGAAATCAGCAAAGAATTAGAGCTCACTGAAGTTTTTGAGCAAGGTCCCAACCTTGGTGGAAAATTGATACAGAGATGCGTGTGAACTTTCAGAAGTTTGCGAAAAGACATAAACAGACGTTTCCTGAAAAGGATATGCACATGGCGCATAAGCACATGAAAATATGTTCAATATTATTAGTCACTGAGGAAATGAAAAAACCACATACCTATCAAAATGGCTAAAAAAGAAAAAGTGATAATACGAAATGCTGGTGAAGATGCAGAGAAACTGGCTCAGTCATGCATTAGTAGGAATGTGAATGGTACAGCCACTCTGGAAAAGTTTGGCTGTTTCTTTTTTAAAAATTTAATAAATTAATAAACATGCATCTGCCATACAAGTAATTGTGTTCCTGAACATAATCCCAGAGAAATGAAAACCTGTGTACACACAAAACTAGCACATGAATGTTAATAGTGGCTTTATTCATAATAGACAAAAACTGGAAACAACCCAAATGTTTTTGAACAGATGAATATTTAAGCTATATGTAGTACATCCATACCATGGAATACTACTCAGCAATAAAAACAAATGAATTATCAACACACAAAACTACTTAGGTGGATTGCAGGGCATTATGCTGAGTAACAACTGTATGATTCCATTTATAAGACACTTAAAATAACAAATTTATTGAGATAGAAAACAGATTAGCAGTTGCCAATGGTTAGGTATGGGGAGGAGGAATGGGTGTAGCTACAGATGGATAACAGGGAGGAGCCTTGTGTTTATGGAAAATTTCTGTATCTTGATTGTGGTAATAGTTACATAAAATTGCATAACATTATACACACACACACACAAATGAGTGCATATAAAATTGGTGAAACCCGAAAAAGCTCCATGGATGATACCCATGTCTTTATTTCCTGGTTTTGATACTGCACTATAGTTACGCAAGGTGTTATCATTGGGGGAAACCGGGTTAAAGATACATAGGACCTCCCTGTAAATTTTTTTGCAAATTTCTATGAATCTATAGTTATTTTGAAATAAGTTTTTAAAGGGTCTGCTAACTTGGGGCCTAGTAGGGGGTGCCCTGGACCATGAGATGAGCCTGAGAATTAAGAGATTCTACATGATGCTTTAATATCCCTGCACATGGTACTTGGTAAAATATTCAAGAAGGAAAAGTATCTGTATGTGATACCCTATCAAAATAGATTAAAATATCAATTTCTCTGTGGTCCCCGGTAAAATATTGGAGAGAGAGAGATAATAAGGGATTTTCAAGCACCTTCCTCTGGCTCTAAGTATTGAAAATGACCGAGCACTTCGGCACCTGAAGAGGAGTCCCACATGCCATGTCCGTCAGTGTTTGCTGAGCCCAGATTTTCACTTGACTGGTTCTTGTCATTCAGGTTTCTATCCAAATATCACCTAACCATAAAGGTCTTTCCTGACCACTCAGTCTCAAGCAGCCAGCAGTCACACTGTTATCAGACATACCACCAGAGAAGTAGATTAATATACCAGGAATGACTCAAGGAGAGACTATTCAGCAGGTACCAAACAAAAAACAAACAAATGACAAAACCAGAGGTTGTGGGGCAAAGTTGCAGCCCCAGGAGCAGAGGCAGAGGAACCTTGGCTGGGTACCACTGCAGTGCTGGGAGGGAAATGATGCATATGGAAGGCAAGACCCTGGATCCAGAATTCAGGTCCTGTGGGCAGGACTGAGGCGAATCCAGGAGGCCAATAAAATCTCAAAAGAGCACCTCTGAAGGATCCTTCAAAATATAAGTCAGATCGTGTCACTTCAGTGCTCCAAAGTTGCCCACATCACCATAGTAACAGCCACAGCCCTTGCAATGGTAGATAAGGCCCTACCTAATCGGCCTTCCCCTCTACCCTGCCCTTATCTAGAATGCTCTTTCCTCAAATATTTGCATGACTCACTCCCTGTGTCTTTGCTCCACTGTCTTTTTTCAGCCTTTCGCTGAACAGCCTGGTTAAAATTGATACCTGCTCTCTCCCCACCCCTCAGCCCTACTATCACCTTCTCTGCTTTATCGTTCCTGAGAGCACTTACCACCTAACATGCTATGTTTTTTACTTATTTATTTCTTGTCCATCCATCTATCCTTACTGTAAGGTATATAATGTAAGCTACTCAAGGAGAAATTAATTTCTTATATTATATACATTATATACATGTAGCTTACATTATATACATGTTTTAATAATATTAAAACAATAATATTGTTTTACTCATGGTTCTATCCTGTGTGCCTAGAACAGGTTAAGCACTCACATATTTGTGGAATGCAGGAAAAGCATACCTCCCAGGTATTGGATTATTGTCAATCAGTGCCAAACCGAACCTTCTATATTCTGCTCTATCATGCTGGGCAAACTACATTCATCTCCCACAGCTAGCTCCTAGTTGGTCTCTGCCAAGGTGGGGGAGCTAGAGGGGCTGGAAGAAAAAGAAGGGACTTGCTCTTTTCTGCTTGTTCCTTATGGGGCTTCCTTCTACTTTCTTTTCTTGTGAGCATCACCCCAGCAAACCTTTTTCACCCAGACATCAGCAGCTTTTAAGCAGCATCTGAATCTGACTTACATTTCCCCCAACTTGCACAATTAGCAACATTGCACCATCTCAGAGACAGCAGAACCAACCTCATCATCTCCCCTGATAGAGATACTCAACCAAGCAGCCCCCTCCTTAGAGGTCTGAGTTTCAGCCCCCGGGCTCCTCTTCTAAGTTTCCAAGTCTGTCTCTTTGCTCATTCAACCCTTAGAGTTATATTCACTTCCTGCAATAACTACCTGGGCGAAGCATTACAGCTCTCTTTTTCACTCTTTCACTACCTGGCAACTTTATACCTTGTTAAACAGTTCTCTCATACATATCTCTTCCTATGGAACTGTTAAACAGTTCTCTCTTTCTCTTTCAAGATCTACAATTGAGTATGAGTAGTATGAGTGAGGGGAGATGATGGGCTGAGAGAGGAAAGCAGCAACGTCAACAAGAGTAAATGCAAATTGTGGGTGAAGATGGAAGCCAGACTCAGGGCCAGAGATCAAGTTAAATGTCAGGACTGGCAGCAACTGCCAGTCTATAAATAGGTAATGAGTCCAAGGATCAAGGGCTGGGATAATCAAGAACAGGTCTGGCAGTGAAGTGTGAGGTGGACACAATGAAGGATTCGGGAGATAGGCTACCCATATGAAGTGCTGGGGGCCTGTCTTCATGGTCCTGTGGTGCGGGCGCAGTGGGGTTGGGCTGCTCATTACAAGCTGAATCCACTGATACCAGCCCCTTCCTTGTTTCTTCAGTCCACCTCCCAATTCCTTAGCCGCTCTTGATTTAGACGGAATTTGAAAGTCCTCCCAAATATGAATTCTCTGCCTATCTTAACTTTTGAGTATTGACCACCATCTCAATTTCCTGCTTCTATTCTCTTTCCTCCTTTGGTGAGCCATTGACTGAACTGGAGGCTGTATGGCTGTGTGTGTGTGTGTGTGTGTGTGTGTGTGTGTGTGTGTGTCTGCTTCTGTGAAGGCTTTCCACTGAGGCTGGGCATCTCAGTAGGTACTTCTAAGGCCAACCCCATCTGTTAATGCAAATAATCTGAAACATGTAGACAGGAGGCACTGACTAGTGTGAAAGTTGACATAAGTGTAGTCAGTTTAAAATGAAGCCAGAGCCACCATTCCAGAGCAACTCTCTTGTATGTCTTGCTCCTTGAATCTATGGACTGTTTGAATTGGGCCAGATCTTGGGAATGGGCCAAACCAACATTGTCTTATGACAATTGTTTATAAAACCAGCAGGAAAGCAGATAGCCTGATCGTAAGGACTGATGATTATGGATTCTCTATCTGAAGGCAGAATCAGTAACCAACCATGTGTAGCTAAAGAGGAACGCAGCTTATTAGCACTAATAGGAATTTCATTCTTCTATTCATGTAATTAGTCCTTTCCTTTTCTCATAAAAACCCTTGGCCTTCACCCTTGGGACTCTATTTGGGTTTCTGCCAGAATCTGTGCTTCCAGAATTGAAATTCTTTGATCCCAAATAAATGCTTATTGCCTCTCATTTTGCCTTTTTTATTTTAGGTTAAGAGCAGGATGGAGTGAGGTGGGAAGGTTCAGAGTTAGAGAGCAGCCAGGAGATGTAGGCAGGAGGTAATTGTAGATCTCAACTAGGTGGTGGCAATTTAAGTGAATAGAAAAGCAAAAATGAAATGGAGGTCATAAACATAGAATTTATGAGCCTTGGAAACTGATTAGGTAAATAAAATAATCCCAAGATTGTGTCATTCATAGTAACTGGAATGTAAAAACCAGGCATTGGTTTTATAGGAGATGAAGAGGAGTTCAGATTTTGGTTGGTGCCATGAGATTTGAAATCTAGGGGAAGCTACCCAGGACACAGTGTAATTTTTCTGGTGATAAAAATTAAGAAATGAGATCCCTGTGAGAGTCCAGAACAAGAGAGAGACTCTTGAGAGCTCCCTACAAAGAAGCAATTATCCATACTCAATGTGTGGATGACACTTGGGAGTAAAGGAATGTAGAGAAAGAAAAGTAGGCCAAGGATTGAACAGTGAGGAAACATTCTCATGTACAGGAGGGTCAAATGGATACGAGAGGGAAGGCCTACTACAGCAGTCAGTGTACTTGGCGTGGGATGACACAGAAATCCAAGAAGAATTTGTTGGAGGAAGGGATGGTTACAACATCAAAACTGTAGAGATGTCAAGAAAGGTAAAAACAGAAAACTCAACCAAATTTAGCTACTAGTAAGTACATGCAAGGTCTTTTGATTCGCCAACTAAGAGATGTCTAATCAAAGTTATTTTAAAAGACTAGATTTTAATATCAAAATGTTACTAGCAAATTTGAACCTTATGTTTACCAGTAGTGTGTGCTTTTTTTTAAGAAAATTAAATTCATGTTGACACTTACCAAGTACTTACATACACACAGTTCCTTTGACATTAAAATACTCATTGTCAATGAGGGCTCATTAACTCAATAAATGCACACATTATTTTTTGTATTTTTGCAGAATTTAAGCTCTTCTTGTTCTAGTATATGTTTTTATCATGACAATATAACATCGTAACTGGTAAGAATCTTAACTGATCCAGAAATAAACCAAACAGTCACCTCCACATATCTTATTCTTGGCTGCTTTAATCACAGTTTGCCTCTGAGTTCTTTATTTAACAACTACTTGCCCAGAAATATGCTAATCTATAAATAGATATTGAAGAAACTGTATTGAAAATTGTGTTCTAACTTTATGTACTTCTATAAATCTCTACAAAATATACTATTACTAATACCATAAGGATGTATGTAGGGTTATGAGAAAACAAATCTCTTGCTCTCCAGTCTATACACATGTGCACACATAGATGTGATGTAGAAGTTGTGATATGCTCTAATATTTTAATAATTTTGTCCATGTAATATATAGCTTATGTACTTTATATAATTCACATATATTATATTATATACATATATATAAAATTCACATGTAGTATCACAAATGGAGAATAAATTCTTAGTAATAAAAAGGTTATTGGCAGTGTGTTTTTATTTGAAATATTTAGTTTAATTTAACAATTACTTAAGTAAAACCTGATGTCTAAAATTATCTATTTTATAAGATCTTATTTCCCAAAGAGCACAACATAATATTCCCAGAATCTCTTCTTGGAAAGTAATCATGGTATTTTCCCACTGCTATAAAAGTAGCCTCCATCAATTAGTTATCACATTTTTTTAGTGTTCTTAGAGTACATATATATTATAATATATATTGTGATTTCTATAGCCAAAGAAATTCTGAGTCAGATGCACTAATTTGGTTTGGTTAACATTAAATTAGCTGAGTCAGATATCTCCTAATTCAAACTTCTTCAGTTTTCCCTCAGAGGAAGTTATAACAGCACCATCTAGTGGAATTTTTGACATAAAACCCTTCCAGATTAGTCTTGAAATTGAAGTAATCAATTTTAAACAAATTTTCTTTTTAAATGATAGTGATTATAAATTAATTCTTATATATTTTCTAAAATAGATCCTAAATATATTTTCAACTAAACTTTGGATTAAAAAATCAAAATTAATAATTCATTTATGACATTTTAACCACTTATTTTAACTACTGAATTGGCTTTTCTCCCATGTGAGTGTTAATTATGGCATGCTAAGGATTTTATTGCTTTTCCTGCAGATTCATACTTTTAAAAAGATTGAACCTATTGCAGTTTCATGTTATTGATTATAAACTTGGCTTCCCTCTCCCCCAACATTTATTGTTAATGGATCAGTTCCTAAACAAAGGTTTAATTCTGCTCCCTGGCTATGTCAAGCATTCGAGCTGCTCTTTGAGGAGGTTCAGAAAGATTTAGGTATAGAATTATAATTCATCTTTTAGTGGCAACGCCCAATACAAACTATTTGCCCTTTTCCTTAGGTGCATGAAGTTCATCATTACATTTGGTATGAAAAGACAAACACGGTGACTGCCTCGGCTTGAAATACTGATTTCATTATCAGACTAGAGGTCCTGTAAACAATGGGAGCAGCAAATGAAGTTCATATGTCTTTTCAGCCCGGGAAGCGCATTAAATGCATAGAAAGTGGTCATGCAACCATGTGGGCTGATGGGAATACAACTTTATAGCTTCCAGCTGAGTTTTCTTTTCACTTCTGTTTTATTCCCCTAGTTCATCAATTTTTTTTGTTCCCATAGTCTCTATTCCTCAAATTCCCTAAATGATTCCTTCTCACATTAAGGTCCCTCTTCAGCCCTGGCCTGTACTTCTCAGTGGTTAGAGCGTCGGCCTGTGCATGAAAGGCTTGCAGGTTTGATTCTTGGTCAACGGCACCTACCTGGAGCATTTGGGAGGCAACCAATCAATGTGTCTCTCTTGCATCAATGTTTCTCCCTCCCTCCCTCCCTCCCTCCCTCCCTCCCTCCCTCCCTCCCTCCCTCCCTCCTTCTCTCCCTCCCTCCCTCCCTCTCTCCCTCCCTCCCATTCTCTCTCTAAAAAAAAAAAAAAAAAAAATCAATGGAAAAAATATCCTACAGTGAGGATTAACCAGAAAAGAAAAAAGGTCTCTCTTCAAATATCTCCTAATCAAAGAGGCTTTCCTTGACCACTCTATCAAAAATAGCACCAACCATCCCTCCACCCACACCTCACCCCTTCTCATGATCTCCAGGCTCTGCTTTCTTAATTTTTTTACAGTACTTATTACTACCTCTCATAATACACATCTGCTTATTTTCGGTCGCCCTCTGTAATAATTTCAACATGGGCTCCATTATTTTACCCATCTCCAGCTTGCCACTAAACTTTGTGCTAAGGATGGTGCATCCAGCCCAAACCTTTGACTCCATGTTCAGTTATGTTGCTTAGGCCAATGAGATATTAGCAGATATGACTCAGGGAGAGCTTGAAAAGCACGTGCACAGTCGGGCCTGCTCTCTCCCTCATGGCCATTGTAATGAGCCGCACACGGACTAGGCTACTAGCGGATGCGCAATACATGGGCGGTGCCAAGTCACCAGAGTGCCCCAGCACCCCAACATGGCCTAGTTGGGCTATCTCTCAGCCTTGTGTTTGGAAAACCCTAATAATAATACTTGTTTTATTAAAGACACTGTGTTTAGGGGTGGTTTGTCATACAGCAATAACTAATTGGTACTCCCTCTCCTGGAACGCAAACTCCCCGAGTACAGGCAACTCCTTTGTTTTGGTCATTGCCACATCCCTAGCATCCAGCACTGTGTCTGGCAAGTGAATGTTTGTTGAATAAATGAATGGGGTGGGATAGGTAAGCCGTATATTATCAGCTTAAGTAATAACTTTTATGATGGCCTATTTTTGTTTTATATAGGGATAGATTCAATAACATGGAAAGAAATAGGTAGGTTAGTTATCTTACAGGCAATTCTCAAAATTATTATTTCTCTCAATCAAGCTTTTGATAAGAATTAAGGAGTAGTGACTTCAAGGTTATGTATCTTACCAAGCATTTTAAATGTAACTATTTTAAGTGCACAGTAAAATTCTATTTCTCTAATGAAGTAGTGTTGTGACTGGCTTCATTTTGTGATCATCGAATAACCTAACAACAAAATGTAAGAAAGCTATCCCACCTCCACATAGAAGTGGGCTCAGGGTAAACCTTCTGATCAGGAATCATTTTGAGCTAGCTTTAAAACAAAGATTATTGCATAATCAAGATACCCAAGTTCTGTGTCAAAGAGCATGGCTGTAATATTCTAGCCTGAAATGTGTTTTTTAAGAGGTATTACCAAACTGTCACCAAAGCTGTTTTTTAACAATGTAATAATTAAATGTCTAATTTTAAGAATTGTTACCCCTAATCCAAGTTAAATAAAATCTACTGCCTTGCATTACAAAATTATTAGCTCTAAGCCAAGGTTTTATCTAATATTAATATTAACATTTTAGGCTGGATAATTCTTTGTTACATGGGATTTCCAGTGCATTATCGGACATTTAGCATCATCCCTGGTATCTATCTACTCAGTGTCTTAAGACATTGCTAAATGTCCCAGGAGGAGCAAAATCACTCCTGGTTGAGAACCACTTCTCTAAACTAGTAATTGTTGGTGGAATAACTACCATAAATGATGTTTCATTTTTAAATGATTTTTTAAAAGTCTTTTTATTTTGAGATAATTGTAGTTATAATACAGAAAATCCTGAAATAATACCGAGAATCTCACCAATTGTAACATCTTGCATTACTATAGCACAATATCACAACCAGGAAATTGACATCATCACAAGGATCATTCATGTTGCCCTTTTATAGCCACATGTACTTTCCCTCCTACACAATTTTTAAAACACTGACAAACATTAATTTGTCTTCCACTTTTCTAATTTTGTCATTTATAGAATGTTACATAAATGGAATAATACAGTATGTAACCCTTTGGAGTTAGCTTTTTTCCATTCAACATAATTCTCTAGAGCTTCATTAATGTTGCTGTATGTATCAGTACTTTGTTTCTCTTTATTACTGAGTAAGTAATATTCCATGACATGGATATACCACAATTTGTTTAGCCATTCATACATGGAAAGATATATCAGTTGTTTCCCATTTGGGGCTATTATGAATAAAGTTGCTATAAACAGTTTTTTGTGTGAACATAAATTTTATTTCTCTGCTACAAATGCCCAGGAGTGCAATTGCTCAGTGGTGGTGTAGTCTCATGTTTAGTTTTTTTAAGAAACTGTTAAAGTGTTTTCCAGAGTGGCTGTCCAATTGCTCCAACACCATTTGTTGAAAAGTCTAACTTTCTTCCTTTGAATTGCTTTTGCACTTTTGTCAAAAGCATTTGCACATATTCGTGTGGGTCTATTTCTGAGTTCTCTGTCTAATTATCCTTAAAAGAATACAGAAAACAATAACAAACTAAAATACAGCAATATGACATCACAATGTCCAGCATCCAATTCAAAATTACCAAGCATGCAAAAAATCAGCAAAATGTCAGTGTTAAAAGAGAAATGATCTAAATAATAGTAGATACACAGTTAGTCTCATAATGTACCTGGATATATATGATTCGAATCACAATTCTTTATACCTCTGTCTCCTTCATTGTGAAATGAGGATAATTATAGCACCTGTCTCTCAGGGTTTTACTGAGGACTAAGTGACTTAATATATAAAGCACTTGGCAGAGTGCCTAACACCTAGAAAACTTTATGGAAACAAGAGTTGTTATTAATATCATTATAGTAAACTGCTATTTACAATATTGTTTCTAAGAAAAAATAAATTCTGTTATACCTCTCTTGATGCCAGAAACACTGCATTGAATATGAAAGATGTTTCTTAGTTTCTGTAGAATAGCTATGTAATGTGAAGAAATAGAGGGTCAAATACATTTTAAAAAGCTTTAAGTATCCATTAGTAAAATAAATAAGAGAAAAAGACTATATATCTATTAGTTACACTGTAGAAAAATCAAAAGCGAAAAAACTCAAATATTTAATATATCAAAGGAAATAGGATGTTTAAAGAATAAGACATACCAAGCCAAAATAACAAGACTAAAAACAATATATCAGTCATTATAGTGTGAGTGGGTTAATTCCTCTTTATTAGACTCAGATTGAGTCAAAGAACAAAATAGTTATATAGCACTATAAGATATACCTCTAAAAGAAAAAAAGACACCAAAAGATTGTTAAGGGATAGGCAAAGTTCCAATAAGAAAGTTCAGGTGTAGAAATTCAAGATGTTAATATTAATGTAAAATAAACTAGAGTTCAGGTCAAAAAGAATTAATAGGCAAACAGAAATTTTTTATATTGATTTAAAAGTACATTCTACAGAGAAGTGACTGGTGTCGCTCAGTGGTTGAGCGTCGACCTATGAACCAAGAGGTCACGTTCGATTCCTGGTCAGGGCACGCGCCCAGTTTGCAGGCTCGATCCCCAATTGCAGGCATGCAGGGGGCAGCCGACTGGTATAGCTGATGCTGCTGGTAGTAATATGTGAGTGGATGAAATGGCGAGAAGAGATTTGATCCCTACCAAAGGAAACACAAAAGGACTTTGCTGGGATCCCAGCAGTGCTATCCTGCCCAGATAAGGGGAAACCTGAATTCAATGTTAAAAGTTATTTAGATGTGAAAGTCAAGTCCTTAAAAATAAAAGCCAGCTCTGTCTTAAGGATTGGATTAATTGAACGGACTCAAGCATCTCTACAGTAAATGACTTATTTTATCTTGTTTGGTGAATATGTCTCCCTCTGAGACATATTTAAGGAGCATTCCTTTGGGGTCAAGACTTTCTATCCTCAAAAAAGAAAACCTTCCCTATGCCTTGAGCCTTCCTGGTGCTCTTTTCAGTTCCCTGCACTTTTGTCTTAATTGGCCATCTCATGAGCCATCCTGGCTTCAAGCTTTCACTGGCATTCCTATTATCTAAGCCCCAAGAGATATTTCAAAGTGTTTTGGTCCCCATGTAGCTGATTTCACCATCCATCCATTATTCATTCAACAAACATGTATTGCTACCTACATCTATGTGCCAGAAACTGTTCTGGTTGCAGAGTTATACAAATCAAAATCCCTGTTCTCAGGGAGCATTTTCACTCAATTCTATGAGGTTTATTACCCTGATTTCACTTAGTCAGAGGAGACATCAACTGTCCTTGCACATTTAACTGTCAGACATTCCTCTGTGCTTTCCACAATACCTAAAAGGAACCAATACAAATAAAACATACTGTCAGAATTATGATGATTTTAATATATCTTAACCCATCTGGATATTTTCTCCCTCAAGAATTTCATTCAACTCCATGTGAATCTGAGAAAGTGTTTGCACCTGGTTGGTATAAAGGAACTCTATTAACGGAGTATATTTTTCAGTCTCACTAGAGCCCAATCCTTATAAAGGATTAAATTATGTATATACCTATATATATACACACACACACATTTTAATAAGTGAATAATTTTGAAATTTTCTGTTTCAGTATGATTTAAGAAACTGGTACTTAATCACTGTGAACTAAACCATAATTTCCTCCTCAATCTTTAAATTTCTGTTTTTCCAGGTGACCTACTTTAAAGGTTTATTTTCAGGATTACAGAAGCCAGCAAACAGGTCTAAGCAAGCAGTTAAAGAACATTGCATGGGATCAGCAGACAGCATAGATGTATCCAACTGCCCTGGTTTTAAATCAGTGAACTAACACAGATCTGTGATTAACACCCTTACGGTAGACAGGCTCACCTTGATTAAAAAACAAGCTACTTCTGTTAGCTCTGATCTCAAAACCAATGGAAGTCAATAGTGATTTTTATCTTGATACCAGGATCATTAGGGCAGCAGGACTGCAGAGCAGCTGAGAGCATTGCAGGGGAGCCAGGGGGCACCATGCCAGTCATCATTGATGGGAGGTAAGGAGCGTGTCAAGGGTTAGGAAGGTCTTTTGAAAACTGCAGGGAGGCACCAGCCTTGAGAAAAGACCTGCCCGCTCGCCCCTGATTGTTTCCTGTTACTGATATCCGTGTGCCCGGCACCTGCCCCTCCAATACAGTACTTAGAATGATCTTTGTTTGCTCACTCCTACAGTCATCATTCTCTTCACCTAAAAGAACAGGACACATTGAGCTTATTACTCAGCTTGGCTGTTCACAGCCAAAAATCTTAGTAATGCTGTAAACCTGCTTTATCTGTGATCCAAGAGCACACAGCGAAGGGCCAAGAATAACTTTAGCTCTGACTCACTGAGTAATGAAAATAATCAGAGTAATATGTAAAGCTTAAAATACATGAATTACACCCTGATGTGTATATAGGAGGCTATGGGCCACCTTCCTGCCTCCCTTCAGAACCACGGCTCATTCCCTCAACTTCTGACAGCTACTGATGGTTCATAACTTGGTCCCTCTCTGAGCATTGCCCTGGGCAGGAGAATGCTCCCTCCCGCAAGCTTATGTCTCCTCCTCAGGGGCAGCCCACCTCCAGTGACTGGGTCATGCAGGGGTACAAAGACTCAGTCCCCTTGTGTTGACAGAGGACATCTGCTAAAAGGCTGTATCAGCTCCAGGCATTTCTACAGGATTGGCTGAGCTCTGCTGCAACGGCTCCGCAGCTCAGCTTCTCTGTGCCCAGCCCTGTTCCCTTTACTTCCCAAGGGCCTCCCTGTGAACTTCCTGCACACAAATCTCCACCTCAAACTCTGTTTTCCAGGAGAACTGGCCTAAGGCAGCATCTGTCCAAAAGGAGCAAACGTCATTCATTAAGGAGAATTTTATTGAGCTAATTTTCATACTCCTGTTAATAGTATAGGAAACCCTACTGGTCAGAAAACTGGGACACCAAGTATGAACAGATTTGATGGGAATGAAGTCCAGTGTGGTCTTATGTGCCAATTTTCCAAGCGAAGCTGAAAATCCAGATTTTTATGTGAACTCACCCCTTTTAAAGTCAACATTTTTATAAAACTCAATGTTTAAATTTTGTAATTTGTAATTAGCCTCCAGTTTGCAATCTCTGGCCAAGAAGAGCCATTTTTTTCCCCGGGGGTGGAGGGCAACATTTTAGGAAATATTTTGTCATGCAATAAGAAATGGGCTCCATTGCTTTGCAATCAAAGTTGAGGGAGGAGGAGCTTGAAATGAAGGCTTAGATGACCAGATCGGTAGACCAGGGCTCATACTTATACCCTGTGGGCAGGCAGCCCATCAGCTACTTGGCCCTCCCCTCCCCTGTGCCATTCAGAAGGGGTAAACTCTGAAGCCAGGATACAGTATTTTCGCAAATACAAACCTGATCAAATTCCCTCTACGCATTTGTCTGTTGTGCTCGGCTGTTCTTGCATCTTTCTCTTTTGACCAGTAGATGGCAGCAAATATTGACCAGACTTAGGCACTAATTTACACCTGAAGACTTGTTCTTTTTGATGCCTTTTCCTTGACTTGTGTCAACAAAAACAATGAAAGTGATTTACACTTACATTACTTCTCACTTTGAGAAGCAAGAAGGTTACTCCATTTTAGACCTAGCTTATCATTTGAAAAGGTTGTAATAAAAGTTTGATCATATGAATTAGTGGAGCACAGGTCTTAATTTATTCCTTGATAACACAAGGATATAAAATTTAATATATATTACCAAATAAGGATTATTTATTTAATTTTAGCTCTGAGGGCTGCTCTTATTAAAAGGCTACAAGTATTTTTTGTGTGTATAAATAGAATATAAGGGCTTCAGGTCATGAACAAAATGGTAAACATTTACTATTATTATTTTATGAATGATTTTCACATTTATGCAGACCCATCTCTTTTTAAATGTACGGTATCCTTTTAATCACCTGGAGATGAAAATAATGAGACTTATGTCAGGAAAAGTTACTAGGAAAATCTCCTATATGTTATTAAATTAAACTCTTGTCATATTTTTGGTGGAGAGTATTAATGTAAATATTTTTGAGAGGTTTTGCTCTGACATCAGTGATTATGGAATAAATAAATGTCTTTGAGGAGGAAAGAAAACCATACTCAATAAAGTAATTCAAGTATTGGAGGGGATTAGGTCTACAGAACAATTACTTCCACACTTTATGCTCAATGTTATATACAATGTAAACTAATATTTCAATAACCTAGGAAGTGAAAACATGACAAATGAGCAATCACGCTACACAACAAGTTAGAAGGAGATCAGACATGAGAAGTAGGAATTATCAAGCTTGCAGATGTCAACAGAATTTACATATAAGTTGTTGGGTTTATTAAGAAATGTAGCCTTGGCCAGTGTTGCTCAGTGGCTAGAGTGGTGGCCTGCGCAGGGATTCCTGGGTCAAGGTCATATACCTGGTTACAGGTTCAATCCCCAGCCCAGGTGGGGACATGTAGGGGAGGCAACCAATCGATGTGTGCCTCTCTCTCCCCCCTCCACTCTCTCTAAAAAATCAATGGAAAAATATCCTTGGGTGAAGATGAACAGGAAAAAAAAAGTAAAGAAGTCTAAAGATGATTGTTAAAGATAAGTAAGTACAAGAAAAGGTAACAGACTGAGAAACATGCTGCAATCACTCTGAAAGAATCAAAAATCTTTGTAAAGTAAAAAGAAAAAAGAAGAAAGAAAAGACAAATCTGTTATGGATTGCATCTTGGAAGTTCAGAATCAGAGGCTGAAGAGTGTGGAAATTTTTCTAGGGTAGTCTTTATATATATATCTGTATTGATTTCAGAGAGAGGAAAGGAGAGGAAGAGAGAGAAATAGAAACACCAGTGATGAGAGAGTCATTGATTGGCAGCCTCCTGCACACCCCTGAGCCCGCAACCCCGGGCATGTGCCCTGATTGGGAATCGAACCCCAGTCCTCTGGATCATAGGCCAACGCTCAACCGCTGAGCCATTCCCGGGCCAGGCTCTAGGGTAGTTTTCAGCCACCAAAATTCTATTTTCTGTATCTTTTTGGACCTATTAATCTGGCCTCTGCTCGATTGCTTCCACTGATCCTGAGCTTCTGACATATTGCGGTAAAGATTTTATTTTCAAACAGCTCTCCTTGTTATAAATTTCCTCTTTGCAGAGATCTGAAGCTGGTCTCTGTGTAACATCTGCTCATTAGTTCTCCTCTGGAGAAATAGTTCTAAACATTATTATTGTGGATTACAGATGGTTTTGTGAGATTTATGAAAGTTATGGACCCTCATGCTAGAAAAGTGCATTCCCTAAGCTCAGTCATGGAGCATCCCTACTACAGGGTGGACAAAGCCTTTTCCACATGACAGTTTTTCGGACATTTATGTCTGGCAGTGAATAGATCAGCACTGCCCATATCAAAAAATAGCGTACATATAAACACACACACAACACAACATCATAACTGCATCTTCCTATCTGTTCTTGTAGATATTTTCATCTTCTAGGCTCTAAATAACTGATATTTTCTTATGACATCAGATCTCTGCTCTCTGCTATCTTTCACGGTCCCCAAACCAGGAACCACTTACTTTCCCTTCTTTTCCTGCACTTACTTTTAGTTGTAGTTAAACCAATTTCCTTAATGTTAAAAAACCCACAAAATCCAATCCTTCTGTCCTCTTTACTTTTACTCCACAAACCTTTCAGTTATAAGTCACATGATATTAAACAATTGCTAAAGGACCTCGCCTGATTGTGAAATGCTGTTTTACCCCATGTAGCCTCTTAACCTTGGGAGCCTGTCCGGGAGCACCATGTAAAACTGGGGTTCCTACACCTTCAGATTGTCATGGCCTCCTTTCCAACTTTTTATCTTAAGTAGACTTGCCATTTCACAAAATATTATGCTAATTCCTTTGCATTCTCTTTTTAAAACTTTATTTTATTGTTGACAGTATTACAGATGTCTCCCATTTTCTCCCTTTTTGCCGCCCTCCGCCCAACCCCCGCCTTGCCCCAGGCCTTCCCCAGGCTATTGTCTGTGTCCAGGAGTTATGCATATGTGCATATATGTTCTTTGGTTAATCTCTTCCTGTACCTTCCCCCCAAATCCAGCCCCCCCCCCCCCCCACTGAGGTCTGTTATTCTGTTATTCTATTCTATGCATCCATACCTCTGGACCTATTTTGTCCATCAGTTTATTTTATGCTTTAGATCCCACTTATAAGTGAGATCATGTGATATTTGTCTTTCTCTGCCTGGCTTATTTCACTTAGCATAATAGTCTCTAGGTTTCTCCATACTCTCCCAAAGGGTACGAGATCCTTCTTCACAGCTGCATAGTATTCCATGGTGTAAATGTCCCACAGCTTTTTAATCCACTCATCTACTCATGGGCACTTGGGCTGTTTCCAGATCTTAGCTATTGTAAATAGCGCTGCTATGAACATAGGGCTGCATATATTCTTTCTGATTAGTGTTTCAGGATTCTTAGGATATATTCCCAGAAGTGGGATCGCTTTTTTTGCATTCTTTATGGCTTGTTTTATTTATGGCTTTGCCTCGTCTCTCAGTCCAGCTGCTTTTCTAGCTCTAACTCTGGTCTCCCTCCAAATGATCCCTCACCCTCCTAATCCTTTGCAGTGGCCTCTATGACTAAGAACTTTGTCATCACCACTCATCTGGTCTTGGACCTTGCACCTTTGGCAGAAGCGCTTGGGGCTGGTGCCCACACTAGCTTCACCTCATCACAAGTGGGAACTTGGCATTATGATTCTGTGTTTCTCTTTCCTACACATTTTCTGCTTCTTATACAAATGCCGTTCATCCTTCTAGGCTCAGCTCAAGTCCTAACAATTCTGTGAAAATTCCCATCCTTATTATATCAGCTCTCATTGATCTTTTTATTTTGGACTTTTGCAGTTTCCATCTGTATCACATCTGGCACTAAAAATCACAAAATAATATTTTTAGAAAAGTAATCTTAGAGGTCATTTAGTCAAATTATACCATCAAAATCCCTCTTTCCCATATTCCTCACCAAGCCTTAGTTGGGATGATTCTGCCTATGGAATAACCAAAATATTTCTTCACTGGACATATTGGATCTAGGATATAACCAGTGAGTGTGTATCAACTCATTTTGAGAAAATGTAAAATAACTTCTCCGGAGAGATAAAAATCCTGCTGTTTAGAACACACCAGACTGTCAGCTTTAGGTAAAGGACATGGCATGGTGGATTCAGAATAAGAGAGAGGTCGTATGTTCAATAGGTGGATGGCAGGAATCTTTGGTCTGAGGTCTTCCAGTAGAGGAGGGTAGAAGTGAAAATGCCTGCTTTTTTACTGTTCAGAAAATGAAGCTTCTACATGGACAGATCTCTTTTTTTCCCCCTACTAAAGACTTGATAATGATGATATGATGTTACATTAAAGGTTTAAAGATGGCCCCAGTATATTGGTCCCTATATTGTTTACTTCTTAATAAGCTAGGACTGTTACCTCAAGCCTGCTGATGCCAAACTCAAATTTTTGCATATCTAATTGCTTTAAATATAGCCCAAATAAGCAGATTTTTAGCCATTTAGAATCTGTTTGCTTTGCATACTCCACGAAGCTGCACCCAACATCTGCTAGCCCTAGTGTAGACAAAGTCTGTAGCTCAAAACCACTGTGGTTGTCCGGAGCTCTCTGATCCTGCGGCTCCCCCCCACCCCCCAGACACGTGAATCCCTCCTCAGTTCACTGCTTCCCCAGAATGCCCCTCTGGTTAGGGCCCCCCGGTCTTTGGTAGGTGTGCAAGCCTCTGTCCCAGCTCCGCCCAATAAAGCTTGTTGCGCTGTACTGCCACCTTGTGGTCCTGGCTTTTTCTTGATCATCCCTAAAATCAAATGACACAGATGTAAAACAAAAGTTCCAGCGGTACAAGTCAGTCTCCTTTCCACCTCAGACCTCTAGCCCCCCTCTCCAAAGATAAATACTATCAACTGTTTCTTGGGTGTACATCCAGTAATGTCCCATGTACATGTATACGTACACATGTTGTATTAGTCAGCTAAGGCTGATGTAACAACACACCGTAGACTGGGTGGCTTAAACAACAGAAATTTATTTTCTAACAGTTCTAGAGGCTAGAAGTCCAAGATTAAGGTGTCATCAGGTTTGGTTTCTCTTGAGGCCTCTCTCCATGGCTTGCAGATAGCCACCCTCTCTCTATTTTTCTCACATGGTCTTCCCTCTGTGCCTGCACATCCCTGGTGTCCCTTTGTATGTCTGAATGTCTTCTTATAAGGACATTAGAAAGATTGGACGAGGGCCCACCCTAATAACCTAATTTTAACTTAATTACTTCTTTAAAGGCTCTGTCTCCAAATACAGCCACATTTTGAGGTACTGGAGTGTGAGGTTTCAACATATGAATTTTGGGGTACACATTTCAGCCCATAACACATATGTGTATATACCTTTAGAAAAACACTAGTGAATCTTAGTTACTATGCACACTGTCCTTTACTTTTTTCATTTACTATATGTTGATGTCCCTTTCATATCAGCAAACAGGGATACATCTGCCTCATTCTTTTAATGACTGCACAGTATATCGTTACCTGGATAGATAGAATATGCTTTTTATCTCAAATCCAATCGTTGAACAATTTGGCTGCCTCTACTTTTAATGTCTTTTACAAACAATCATACCATATCTTCAGAATCATGTTTTCTTTTACAAGTGGAGAGGTAGCTATAAGACAAATTTTTTGAGTGAAGATTGTTCAGTCAAGAGGAATGGGAAGCCCAGGAGGTGTGGCTCCGTGGTTGAGCGTAAACCCCTGAACCAGGAGATGACTGGTTCGATTCCCGGTCAGGGCACATGCCTGGGTTTCAGGCTCGATCCCCAGTAGGGGTTGTGTCGGAGGCAGCCGATCAATGACTCTCTCATCATTGATGTTTCTGTCTCTCATTCCCTCTCCCTTCCTCTCTCTGAAGTCAATAAAAACATATTTTTAAAAAATTAAAATAACTTAAAAAAAAAAAGAGGAATGGGAAGTTTTGTTTGAATAGTGCTGATTGTTCCACAAATAGAGAGTACCAGTTTACACTGCCATCAACAGTGTATGTCAGAATCCCCCCACGCTTGCCATGATTCTACATTATAAAACGGTTTCATCTTTGTTAGTGAGACATTGAAAATGATATCTCAGTGTATTTTAACTTGAATTTCTTTCACTGAGAGTGGGGGCTGAACATCTTTTCATGTCCAAGGCTGTTTGCACTTCTTGTAAACTGCCTGTTTACATTCTTTATCCGCTGTTTCCTGTGAGATTGTGGGCCTTTTCCTTAGTGATTCATCCATCGTGCTCTACATATAAGAAAGGAGTGAATCTCTTGCCTTCTGTAGTTTTATAGGAGATGGGCTGCAACATTGCCCTGGAACTCTGTCTGTGCAACTTCCTGGGCCAGTGGTTTCTAGAACCAAAGCGTCTTAGTCATGGTAATACAGGTACAGATGGCAAGCAAAGTTCCATCTCCATACCTGACCATCTCTTGTTAGAACTAGGATACTACAGAAAAGCTGAGAAAATTTGGATGATGAACTATTTGCTGATTCCATGTCAGGCACTTTCCACAACTTTAATTTTTCTACTAACCGCATGATTTAGTAAACCAAATACACAACTACGGATTAAATAATTTAGCTATAGCACAGCTCTTCTCTGAGAATTAAACTCTCAGTTTCTATCAGTACATCCCCCCGGAAAGTGGAATCATCTTGTTTTTCACATTGATGGGAGAAAAATTTATGGAATCGATCTCTGACCCTTAGAGACCTGTTCCCTCCCTTGAAAGGACCGCATGCCTTCACACTATTGCCATTTGGTCACGGAACACTTTTCCTGCCTGGCTTCTCGCCCTTCTCATCCCAGTGTAGATGCCTTGTCCTCAGAGACAACCTCGTCTGACACTTACTCATCCCCTCGATGAACGCGGGCCATTCCCATTAGCTCCTAAGTGCTCTGTCCCTGCTGGTGGCAGCACTGAACACGATCGGGAGTCATATGTGTACTTGTTTAAGACCATGTCTGAAACCAGTCAATAAAGGGACGAATACAGAGTGGGGCAAAAGTAGGTGTACACTCATTAGTATGGAAAATAATACAATAATTAATAAATCATAGTACAAGAATAAACTCTATATTTCACATACTCAAAACTGTAAACCTACTTTTGCCCCACCTTGTATATGGGGAAGTAGGGTGGGGGAAATGAATGAAGGGGGTGAAAAGGTATAAATTTGCAGTTATAAAATAAATAAGTGATGGGGATATAATGCACAGCATGGTGAGAATAGTTAATAATACTCTAGTGCACATTTGAAAGTTGCTAAGAGTATACATCTTAAAGTTCTCATGACAAGAAAAAGCTTTGTAACTATGTATGGTGACCGGTGTTTAGGTTTATTGTGGTGGTCATTTTGCAATATATACAAATATCGAATCATTACATTGAACACCTGAAACTAACATAATGTTATATGTCAATTATACCTTGATATAAAAGAGATGGGTATAGAAAATATAAATTCCTTGGGAGTACTAGCATTGTACAATTTTATGAAATGTGAAATTCAAAAGAAGCTATAGATATTCCTATATCTTATCATTCTTGATGTTACGATAAACACTTTACAACAAAAGCATTCATGTCTGGACAAAACTCGGCTTTCCCTATTCATTTCCACCCATATTCTTGGGGGGACAATTTATGATACATCCCAGACTCCTGTCTTGTTCACTTCCCAGCAACCCCCCTTCACTCTGAGCTCTCCACAAGTCTTACCTTATAACTTGGAAGTGAAGAAAGTGTGAGAGAAGGCAATTAATACGTCCAGCGCTGTGCTCCAGTGTGTAGGTACAGGTTTAATGTCTTTTATTTTTATCATTACAACAGACTTTATGACTGCAATAAAGATGTGAGTGGTTTCTTCAAAGATAAACATCTGAAACAGAGAGGCGGGTTACATTCTAATAGCCTGTGGCTGCTGTCAGAGATAATTTAATGCTCAGTGCTTTGTTGGCTGACCCGCGTCCTTTTGAAGAAGTGAAGCATGCTACTGACACCCTCCTGGCTGCCCAGAATCCACTCATTTATGTGAGGTGCTCTGTAGTGCTGCTCAATGAAGGCAAGAAGCCTGAACTTGGTAATTGAGAATGAATGTCAAGTAGTATCAAGACGGCTCAATTCATAAGGCTGATAACTCCTTCTGTGATTGCATTTCCATTTTTACAGCTGCTTCAGTGGCCAAGATTGCCAGCCTTGTTTGGGAAAGTATATATATTACAAGATGCTTGGCACCGCCCGAGGAGAAGCTAAGCCTTTTTTAAAAATTATTTCTGAGGGTTGTGGAATTTCCAACTCTTATAAAGATCAATTTTATGCAATTGATAAAGAGATAGAAAGAAAGAAGAGAGGAATTCTTATGAGACACTGATCTTTGTGCTACTATTCTAACAATCACAAATTTAAAAATTTTTTTACATTGGCAATATACTTCTTTGAGGAAAAAAACTTCCTTAAATGAAATGAAAATATACAAATGATTATACAATGATGAAGGATGAATTCAATTCCTAAAATGTTTTGGAGCTATAGTTGTTTAAATGGAATAATATATGCATTACCCCTAGCGCAGAGTCTAGCCCCTCTTTCTGTAAAGAGCTAGAGAGTAAATATTTTAGGCTTTGCAAGCCAGATGGTGTCTGTAACAACTACCCTACTCTGGCATCTTGCAAAAGCAGCCATAGACTGTGTGTAAATGAGTGAGCATGGCTGTTTCCTGATAAAACATTATTTATGGACATTAAAATTAAAATCTTATATTATTTTGTGTCATAAACATTTTTTATTCTTTTTAACTATTTAAAAATGTAAAAATTGCTCCTAGCTCATGTGATATATAATAGATGGCATGCTGAATTCAGCCTATAGGCCATAGTTTGCTGATCCCAAGTATAATACATGGTAGATGCTTTATAGCTGTGCCTGAGTCCCTTAAAAAAGTTATATGTCACCCTAGCCCAGTAGCTCAGTTGGGTAGAGTGACGTCCCAATACACCAAGGTTGTGGTTCGATCTCCAGTCAGGGCACATACAAGAATCAAACAACGAATGCATCAATAAGTGGAACAACAAATTGATGTTTCTCTCACTTTCTTCCTCTTCCCCCCAAATTAAAAAACAAAATTAAAAAACACACAACAGTTATGTCTCATGGATAAGCCACCTATATTGACAGGGTCTTTAACCAGCGCTTCATGCCCTTGTCTCTGGGTTTGTTCTACCTATAGTGATGTCTGTTTTTATCAACAATTTCTCCACACACAGAATACTATTAGGGTGAAGTTAATAGGAAAAGGGAAGCATAAATTGTTTTAAGGACATCTCCCATTACTTTCCACCCCACCTTTCAAAAAAATCCCCACAGAACAAACCACATTTTGGATTTCTTGGCCTAATCTGGAAGTCAGAGTGAAGCAAAAACCACTATGATATAATAAATATTATAGCTGAATAAAGATGTTTCCAGTTACCCTGAGGTCAGGGTACCTTCTTAAAGAGAGCAAATGGTGAAGATTAGAGAGAATTTCATAAATCTGTAAAACTAAACATTTAGTTGAACATCACATGGTTTGTTAGACTTAAATGGTGAGTCTATCTACTACCCTTTTTTCTCCTTAATTATATATAACTGATTATTAGAGCTTTTCTTACATTGGAAGTTGTTGTTTTTTAAAATCTATCTTTATTGTTGAAAGTATTACAGGTGTCCCATTTTACCCCCCAAATTGACCCCCTCCACCTCGCTCCCACCCCCTCCCCAGGCCGTCACCCCATCATTGTCTGTGTCCATGGGTTATGCATATATGCATATAATTTCTTTGGTTAATCTCTTTCCACCCTCCACCGCCCTTCCCTCTTTTCTCTGAAATATGATCATCTGTTACATGCGTCAATGCCTCTGGATCTATTTAGTTCATCAGATTCTTTTGTTCATTAGCTTCTTGTTAAAGAAGACCCTTCAACATTTCCTGTAGTGCTGGTTTGGTGGTGATGAACTCTTTAGCTTTTCCTTGTCTGAGAAATTCTTTATCTGACCTTCAGTTCTAAATGATAGCTTTGCTGGGTAGAGCAATCTTGGTTGTAGTTCCATGTTTTTCATCACTTTGAATATTTCTTGCCACTCCCTTCTGGCCTGCAAATTTTCTGTTGAGAAATCAGCTGAAAATCGTATGTGTGCTCCCTTGTATGTAAATAATTGCTTTTCTCTTGCTGCTTTTAAGATTCTCTCTTTGTCTTTAACTTTTGGCATTTTAATTATGATGTGTCTTGGTGTGGACATCTTTGGGTTCCTCTTGTTTGGGACCCTCTGTGCTTCCTGGGCTTGTAAATCTATTTCTTTCCCCAGGTAGGGGAAGTTTTCTGTAATTATTTTTTCAAATAGGTTTTCAATTTCTTGCTCTCTTTCCTCTCCTTCTGTTACCCCCATAATATGAATGTTGCGCCTCTTGAAGTTGTCCCAGAGGCTCCTTATACTATCTTCATATTTCTGGATTCTTTTTTCTTTTTGCTCTTCTGGTTGGGTGTTTTTTGTTTCCTCATGTTCCAAATTGCTGATTTGATTCTCAGCATCCTCTACTCTAATGCTGATTCCCTGTAAATTATTCTTTACTTCAGTTCGTGTAGCCTTCATTTCAAATTGGTCCTTTATTATGTCATCCATTTTCTCAATTATTTTCGTCATACTCCTACTATTATTCTGAACTCTGTGTCTGTTAGCTTGCTTGGATCTATTTCATTTAGTTCCTCTTCTAGAGATTTCTTCTGTTCTTTCCTTTGTGACATGTTTCTTTGCCTCCACATTTTGACTGCTTCCTGGTGTTTGTTTCTATGTATTAGGTAGAGCTGCTATGTCTCCTGGAATATGTAGAGTGGCTTTGTGTAGTAGGTGTTCTGTAGGGTCCAGTGGCTCAGCCTCCCCAGTCACCTGAGCTGGGCCTTCTAGGTGCTCCCCTGTGTGGACTGTGTGCACTGTCCTATTGTAGTTGAGCCTTGGTTGCTGTTGGCATCACTGGGAGGAATTGACCCCCTGGCCAATCAGCTATGAAGACCAGCTGCAACTACAGCCAAAGAGCTGCTGTGCTGGAGACACCTCTATGGAGCAGGATTTACTTCAGTGGGGCTTTGGTGTTCACCAAGTGAGCCCCTTGAGTGTGTCACTCGTGGATATGGTAGGGTTGTAATCCAGTGTGGTCAAGTCTGACCACCAGGTGCACTGTCTCTGGGGCCTCCCGGGAGGTGCAAAGTCATCCTCTGCCAGTGCCTTGCCCAGGGCCACCCAGCATGAGCTACACAGCAAACAGTAGTTGGCTGCTACTTGTGCTGGGCTTGGAGGTGTCCAGGAGAGGCCAAGCTATGAGCCAATGCAGCTGTCGCTAGCGCCAGGCCCGGGGCCGCTTATCAAGCCGTATGGGGCCCACTGCTGCTTGTTTGAGAGATTTTAGGAAAGTCCTAAGCATGAGGCTCAAGAGGCCACTTGCACAGAAAAGCCCCTGGAAATGGCCTGGATGAGCTGCAGGTGGGGAGGGGCGGGGCCTCCGGGAATCACGGGGCGGGGCCAGAGGTGTGAGTCAGGTGCTGGCGATTCAAATATGGCGCCTGCCTGCCGGCTGTGTGCGGGGAGGATTCGCCAAAGGAGCCATGGCCTCCACCAGCTCTTCTGCCTGAGAGGAAGCCGCCGCTCCACCTCTCACCCGGATTCCAGGCAGGTGAGTTCCTCCCCGAGTTTCCCAGGTTCCTTTCCAGCTGCTGCCCGGCGCTGGGCTCAGAGGGAGCGTCCGAGTGAGTCCTTGCACGGGCCCTTTAAGAGGAGCTGCTGGGGCCCTGCAGCCTCTGTGACCCTCAGGGACAGTCCCCTCTGGTTTCACAGCCCTGAGTTGTGGGGACGTCTCTTACTGGCCCTGGAGCCCTGGGCTGGGGTCTGCTGTGGGGCTGGGATCCCTCCCTCCTCTGGGAAACCCCGGCCACCGAGATGTCCTCCCGGGTTTAACCCGAGGCACCGGGTGTGGGCCGGCGGCCGGGTCTCCGTGATTCAGCCCCGACCCGCCCGCGTCTCCGCCCCTCCTCCCGCTCTCGGTGCTCCTTCAGGTCCCTGGTTGTGGGGCTTCTGTGCAGCCGGATCTCAGGAGGCTCTGAGTGCTGGTGGTTCTGTGTTTTAGTTGTGATTTTGATGGGGTTGCAGGAGGCGGTGGGTGCAGCTGTTACCTATTCACTATCTTGTTTTTTTCCTCAGAAGTTTTAAAAAAGACATTTTGGGTATAAATGATACATTTGGGAGATTCTGGTTTTTTTCTTATTACCATATAAATTGTCTTGGTTGGCTGACAACACGGAAATCAGCTGAAAAAAATATATTGACTAATTGTTTATCTTTTCCCTGAGAGTAGAAACCTGAGACTTAACTCTAGCAGGGATGAAATTAAAAACAGGACCAAAAGGAAGACGAAACTTTGGAGCTCCTTTCACAATTTGGGTGCCCGCCTGTGGCACGGGGCTGCTGGAGTGGTGTCCCGTTTTAAACCTTTCGCGTCGCGCTGACAGCACAGCCAAGGGTGGCGGTGATGAGAATCACATCCGCTGAACGGCAAGGTTGACTGTCCAGTTTGTGGAAGGAAGAGACTTAATGTATAAGGCAAATGCTGAAGTGGATCCGACATTCAAGGGCCACTTTTACATATGGAATTCTGACAGTTCAAGGAAGCAGCTTTAGATTTGGGATGTTTAATAATTCGGAAAATAATTTTGACAAGCAGTAGAGAGCTCTTACAGCTCTGTTGTGCCACCATTATTACATCTTAGAAAGCAAGTGACAAAAGTCGTATTTGCTTTCATGGTATTTAGTGTGCTTTCGGAGGTCCAGATAAACCTACCCCCAGGCTTTGGATAAAAGTGTCAGGCGTTTATTTACATATCTCCCAATCACAGAGTCCGCTTATTATCTGGACTTTTCCCAGTAACAAATATCCCGATAACTGAGGAGGTCTTTGGTGTTTACTCGGACGTCAGGCATTGTCCAGGTGTCTGAGCCTACTTAGCATTTCTATGCCACTTTAGAGATGCTTTCAGACTTTGGGTGGCTAATGAGCTGTGTTTTGTACAACACTAAGGATCTTAATCTGATCGGATGGTGGCACTGAAAAGCTCCCTTGGATTTTAATATGATGATCTAATGCTAGGAAATTGCAGTCCCTTGTTATCATACGTAGATCAAGACATTCCATTCTGGACATGGACTGTCACCTCTGCAGACCTTGTTCCCTTGCTGAAGATCAGAGACTCTCGAGGCCACGGGAGCGAGCTTAAATGTCTTTATTTTGTCTACAAGTACTCTTTCCTTCCACTCCCACCCTGAACACATTTTAGTCCAAAGCATTGCCCATGTAGTAAAACGGATGGCTCATGTAGTTTTAATCACAAAGCACATTGTCCTTGGGTAACTAAATAATTCCTTATAAATGACGAGGTGGATTTATTTTTAAATGCCGTTTTCTTTATAAGCTTTCGACCTCAGCCTTTTTATATTCTTTACCTTTAGATGTTGGAACCAGTACAAACTGATTACAGTGGGCCTTCATAGTGCTGATGAGAAAATATCCCCGAGTCCTCTGCATCTCACATAACTGAGGTGAAATAGTTAGCATCTGATAAGTCCCTGAAGTGTTTCCTTAGCTTCCCTTCCTTTTCGCTATTTTTAGTGTTGTCGTCATCAGGTATCTTTAGTTTCAAGTAGGAGCCCTGCTTCTGTTTTACTTTACCCATCATCTCATTGATAAACCCAATACCATACTTTCTTTCACCATAATAGCTTTAGGTCAGTTAGATTCAAGAGAGTCCAATTCAGTTAGCTCCGGATCATAAATAACATCAACCTACCTGAAAACCAACTTAACTGAGCAGCTAATTATGTCCTAATTGAAGCAATCAAATGCTGAAGTTTTTACCTGATTAAGCTAATAAGCTGTTTCCTCTCTTTCTTCAAAGCTTCTTTTCTCTTTCCATGTTGCAATAGATTTTTTGGTGATTTTTAAAAAACTTTCTTGGTTTGTCATGTACAAAAGGGAATTTTTCTTAAAATAGAGCTTAAACCTAGTATCTATAAGAAATTCAATTTTTCCCCCTTTTCATTAATCATTTAGATGGTTTGGGATTATTTTTTAAACCCTCATACTCTTAGTATTTGAATGTAAACTTTCTCTTTGGCATGCAAAATATTACATTATAACACTGATACAGTTAATGTGAAACAAATAAACTCAATTTTGCAATGGGTTCAATCATGTAGGTAGGTCTTGGGCATCAAAGACAGGGTTTCTTTCTTTTCCTTTTCTTAGAGGGTTTTTTCCTCTATTACAAAGAGAACCAGAACTTAAATAAAAATTGGAGGTTGCTGCAGCTGTTAAAAGCTCTCTGAAGCCCATTGAGTAGGAACAGAGCTGTTGAATAATGCAGACGGATAATGAACAGCAGACAAATGATCCCAGGAGGCTCCCCGCTGGGTAAAGGGAGTATATACTTAGAAGCTAGATTTATTATCCTAACATCTTTTCTGGTGGCCTCCAATTTATTGGAAATACCTGAGACATTTATAAATTCTGGGCTCTTCCCCTTCAACCAAAGCCCAACTTGCTCATCATGTCTACCTGTTTCTTGACGTCCCTGATAAGCCAAGCTGTAAAACCCAAAACTCCCGCTTTGAAAGAAGAAACTGAGATTTAACTAATCATGTAAATTAAAAGGTCCAGAGTGCTTCTCTGTGGTCGATTTGTTGACTAAAGTACAAATGTGTTTCCCTGGACTAAAGGAAAGCATTCTAGGTAGAAGGCTTTCTTATTTACTAGAAATTGCCAAAGAAGTTAAAACCCTAAGTAGCTAGATTTAATAATGCAGCACTTTAGAGGTACAATCTATGCCCAGCCAGTTTAGGCCATTTTCTAGCAAAGGCAAAATTGTGAGATATACAGTATTGTGGGATTAGAAATTACCTTGGTTTTAAAATGAGCATTCTTAAGACACCTTCTGATGCATAACTTATTCTTTGAATGCAATTCATCAAGTTTTATCACACAATCTCACTGTCAAATTCAGTGAAAACTTCAATTTGAGACTGAAGAAATTATTCCATAAAGGAAGAGTAGAATAATTTCCAAAACCATGAGTAAAATAGTTTTGGGGATCTTTGAAATAGCTTAATAAGTTTCTAAGATACCTAGTCCACTTGTAAAAAATTCCACATTGCTTGTTCCTCAGCTGCTTCTTAGGGAAAACAAAACCAACCAAACCCTATCTGATTTTAAACCTCAATTGTCCTGACCTACGGGGCCAAGTTACCTTATTGAAGTTTTAGCTTAACATATGCTAATTATGTCAGTATGTTAATTTAAGATAACAAAATTCTGAAAATCTTTGCTGTTTGAAAGGTACTACTGGAAGTGTTTATTCATAATGTGTACCTATCATTTCAGTCATACTTTAAAAAGTTTGAAAATTTTTGTTAAGTGGTTTAGACAATACCTAAATCATCAAAAAAAAGTTTGGCATTTGTGTATGTGAATAAGCGAAATGGAAAGGTTTTAATTTGCAAAATGGATTGAACTGAATGAGATTAAATGTGAATTTGGAATACTTGGAAGCTTTTCTCATCATGAGAGATGCTGAAAGAAGAAATCATAGTGGGGTGTTGTAGAAGGCTGGTGGAGGGGATGGGATTCTTACTAACAATTAGATGAATTAAATTTCGTGTTGCTGATATAAGATGTGTTCCATTACACTGCAGTGGGCGCTGAAATAGGACCTAAATGGCATAAGTAAGTATATGACCCTAAGTGCCCACCAGTACCACAAATAACTAAGGCCATATCTATGCGATGAGTTTATTTGCCCTTTTTTTCTTTTTTCTTTTTTTGTCTTCTGTAAAAATTGAATTCTGTCTTGATCAGTTGATGTCTAATTATTTGAATCATGTTAATGAACTGATTGTATTGACTACTTTTTATTGTAACTGAGGGCACCACAAAAATATCTGAATAGTCTAACAATGCACACATATATATATTCATAGACACTGAGCAGCAAATTCAGGAAGAGATGTAATTAAGCCTCTAGAAGTATATTATGTATACTGTGTATATTCCTACTAAGTAAGTAAAATGGTACAATATATATAATAGAACAAGTGAAATATATGTGTTCAAGCTTATGGAATTATATGAATTCTTTCATCCATCCTTCAACTACTTTTTAGCACCTGCTATGAACAGATACTATCTTAGACAACAGGGGTTCTATGGTGAACAAGAGCTACAAGGCCGTTACTCTCATGGAACTTATATTTTAGAGGGAGAAGATTGGACAATAAATATGTGCCTATGAAATGGGCATTAATTCATTTAATCAACAAACATTTATCATATAACCACTCTGTGCTGAACACTGGAGGTAGGAAGAAAAACAAAATACCATCACCGCTCTTGAGGAAACAGGTAGATAGACAAAACATTACAATACTTTGTTAAAGCTACATCTAAGATAGAGCTCCCAGTTAAACATGCTAAGTTAACCACGTGCATTTATCTTAACTCCTTTGTGGAACCCCAAGAAAATGGTAGTAAAGGAGAGAAGAATGCATAAACTCAAAAGAACAAAGAAAAGAGTAGGAAAAAATATAGAAAACACATGTTTTGAAATTGAAAAGAAGATAGGTAACCAGTGTTAAGAAACTTAGCTGACTAGGAAAAGGCTAAAACCTAGACCTATGGGAATGGAAACCTCCCCAAAGTAGGCCAAGCCCCCAGAGAACTCTGAAAAGATCAGAAACGATAGGCAATAGGAACCTTTCTGTCTTTTGAAGAGCAGAGGTTTTAAATTTTGATGAGATCCATTAACATGTTTTTGTTTAGGGGGGGGGAGTGGTTCTTGCTTTGTATTGCCTATCGAAGAAATCTTTGTCTGTTGCACAGATTTTATCCTGTTTTCTGCTAAAAATTTTATAGTTTTACATCACATCCATTAGAACTGGACTGTCCATTACAGTAGTCACTAGCTACATGTTGTTCTTGAGCACTTGAAATGTGGCTAGTCCAAATGTAGAGGTACCGTAAGTTCTGTAAGTATAAAATATATGAAAAAGAGAAAGAGAAGGTTGCATATGTCATTAACATTTTTATATTATATTAAAATGTTGCGTTTTTATTTGCTTAAATGAAATATATTGATAAAATTAATTCATTTTATTTTAAAACTTCTAAAAATGTAGCCAGAACACTTAAAATTACATACAAACCTCTCATTTGTGGTACCAATTATTTTCTATTAACAGGTGTGATTTAGACACCCTAGCTTTCATTTACCACATCTTTTACCTGCTCCTGGTAGCCAGACAACATACTCCTTCATCATACTGGCAGAAGACAGCATGTTTTATAAAGAGTTTGAGTCAGAAAAGCTCTGGATTTAGAAACATCAAAGCCAACTGTGGGCAGGAATGAGGTGCTATAATAAAAATAGAGGGATTAAGAGAATATTGACTTATGAAATGATAAAACCCCTTAATCCCCTTTCCATGCTAGATCTGTGAACACTGACATACAGGTACATACTCCAATACAGAATGCTGAAGAATTTTTTTTTCTGAGGAAACAAACTTGACCAAGGGAAAACTTACACATACTGATATTAGGGAGTGCCCAAATTTACCCAAATCCTGATCACTGGAGAGTAAACCCATCAGTTGACAAGCCCCACCCATGCACACAGAGATTACAATTAGCATTTTAAAGCCTCATTCTGGACAGTAAGAGATCATTGAACATTTGAGGAAAGCCTCAAATGTGAAAGCCAGGGACCAAAATAAAAAGAAAATAAATAAAAGGGAATTCAGAGGGCATAAAAATGTCTTTAAAGAAAGACCACTCAAAGAAATACATAATTCTTTTTCTCAGAGAAATAAGAAAAGATACCCCTTCCATAAAACAAGCACTGGGGCCTAGAAAAGGAAAGCAGTCTGTCAAAATGAATATTAAACATTAAAAGGATAGGAGAGATTAAAACTTCAAAGAAGAGTTTGAAGGTGTAGCTAAGAAGTATTTTAGATAGTAGAATAAAGAGAGAAAAGGAAAAATAAAGAGCATCAGTCCATGTGGTATAATATTTAAATAATTTTCAAGTACTTCTTAAAGAGCAAAGAAAAGAGATGGGATAAAATCATCAAGGAAATACGTTTTCTAAATTCCTAGAACTGAAAAACGTAAGTCCAGATTGAAAAGTCTACTGAAGGCCTAGCGCAGCAAAATAAAGAAAGGCCTACATATCTCACTTCAAGGTCATGACTGTGAAATTTCAGTACATTGAAGAAAGAAAAGATCCTGAAAACTTTTGAATGTAAAGAACAAAAACACCTTTCAAAGATCAGTAATTAGAATGACATTGAATTTAATGACTGCAATATTGGAAACTAGAAGACAAGGGAGGAATGTCTTTAAAATTTTGAAGAAAAATGATTTCCAATTTAGATTTCTATACCCAGAAAAACTATCCATCAGATAAGAGGGTTGCAGATATTTAATGTACCCCAAATTTATTCTCATATACCTGTGCTCAGAAAGCTCTTAGAGGGTACATTCCACTAAAAATAAGAAAGAAAACTGAGAAAAAAGTATGGGATCAAAGAAAATGGGAATATAAGACATAAAAGGATAAAAGAAATCTCCAGGATAATGGTAAAAGAAGATTCCCAGGATGTCAGCTCTGCACCAGGCCTAGAAAGCAGTCCTGAGTGGAGCAGGAGGAAAGTGACCTCCAGAAGGGACATATCCCAGAAAAAAGATAAACTATATATATTATATATTTGAATATAACCAAAATGTTTTTCCTTCCTTAGAGTGTTTGGGGATAAACTGATGCTTGATTCATAGAAATGAACAAAATATGGACAAAAATAATGCAATAATTAAGTCTAGGGGGAAAAGCATGCAAGACAGGAAAAGTAATTAAAGTATTTGATGTACTCCACTGTGAATAATATTTACATAGTAATGATCATCAAAACACTGCATATGTATCTAATAAAAACAGATAATTTGTTTGGATAGGGGTATAAAAGTATATGTGTGTGGTATATAAGAGAATCAAAATATGTAGGATATCAATAGACAGTACCTAAAGACTAAAATATTAGAAGAAAGAGTTAAAGAGATTGAAATGGTTATTAATGTAAGAGGCCACCATTGCTGTAGTGCAGACAAGCCCATTCCTGGTGCCCAGAGTGGAAAAATGGAGAAGAATAAAGAGTGAATCTGGAAGAGTGAAGAAAAGATACTCAAATACACAGTTTCGGAGAAGAATGGGGAAAATCATAGAAAAAGAAGCGTACGGTGCTGAAATAATCTCAGTTCTTAATCCTAGAGGACAAAATGATTGATGTTAATTTCAGAATATGAAGTTTCTGGACTAGAAAATAGCTCTTTAATTTTTTTAAATCCTGGAATATAATATAATGTGTTTCAATTCTATAGATTAAGTCGCATGACAATCTATGCCAACAAGACATATTAAACACTTGGGTGATTCCTTGGGGAGGTATTGGGCCTTTTCTCATGATACCAAGAAGTATCTCTGAGGTTTATTAAAAGCTTCCCCCCTTTAAAGATAATAATGATTTACCAAATAACTTTTTTGCAGTTCTAATTTTTTTCCAAAGTGCAACCACGTTAAGAGCCACTTTCTTTGTTGAGGCATTTGTATTATCATTAGAAGTTGTATTCATTTTCTATTGTTATGTAACAAATTGACCACAAACTTAGTGACTTAAGACAACATATTTATAAAGTCACAATTCCGCAGATCAGGAGTATGGGCACAGCTTAGTTGAATCTTCTGTTCTGGGTTTAACAAGACTGCAATCAAGGTGTCAGATGGACTGTGTTCTCATTTTTGAGCCCAACGGGGAAGAATCTGTTTCCATGCTCATTCAGGTGTTACCAGAATTTACTTTCTTGTGGCCGTATCACTGAGGCCTCCAGCATTTTTCTAGCTGTTGACTGGTGATTGCTCTCAGATCCTAGAGGCTGACTGAAGTTCCTTTCCATGTGGGCTTCCTCAATATTCCTACTTACTTCATCAAGCCAGGAAGAAAAATCACTTACTACAGTCAGCTAGGATGGAGTCTTATGTGAAATAGCATAAGCATAGAAGTGATAGTCCATCACCATTGCCATATCCTGTCTATTAGAAGCAAGTCACAGGTCCTGCTCACACTCAAGGGAGGGAATTACACAAAGACATGGACACCAGGAGGTGGAAAATTGGTGGAGACCACCTTAGATCTGTTTGCTACAGAAGTGTATGAAAAGCATAGGAAAAGTTAACATTTCCTAAACCTTGATGTGCAAATATGGTTTTTAATGTCATCGTTTCTCTACCCACATATGTTTCAAATATTTTAAAGTTCAAAAGTCCTTTATTTACAAAGCAACTCATAACTCTGCTTTGCTCTGTTTTCATAATCTATCTGGCTTGTACTGAAATGGAACCCAATTCAATGGTTGTGCACAGCGTTCATCTTGTTTCTCATGCCTACCAAAGTGCCCAACTCATGGAAGCTGATCAGTGAATGACTGGTAATCAAATGAATTCCCTAAAATGTTAAAAAAATAAAAAACAGTTATACATCCACAAATTCTATTCCAGTTCTACACTAGCAGGACCTGCCATGTAGTTAGCGATTGCTACTATCACTCAGGTATAGAATAATAGAAAACCTAAAATTTATTGCATGCTTATTCTATCCCAGGAGCTGGTCAAAGTGCTGTACACATTATAACTACTGTTTAATTCTCACAACAGCCCTAACGAGGTAATTAAATATTTAAAAAATGGTGAACTCCTCCAAAAACCCTACAGTGATAAGTTCTGTAGTCAGGAGAGCTGAGACGTAAGCCTAACATTTCTTCTCTTATTACTTCATTATCATAAACAGCTCACTTTTTGTTTTTTTTCCCTTTGTAAGGTAATGGTTGCCTAAGCAAAGTCTAACCTTAACATTAAAACATCTTTTTCCTCTGACCTTAGATGTTCAACAGGTCTTTGCCCTTTGCACAGAAAGTAGCCTTTCATGTTTAAACCAGAAATGATTATTTTATGCAGATCTTAAAATGTATTTATAAATAATCATGCATTCAAACATATTAAGTCATTTAGGACTGTAATTAGTCATTGTCAAGTCTTGGCAAACAGCAGGACTCTAATTGGAAAGCAGTGTTTGCCCTACTTGTGCCTCAATGAAACTTTTAGAGAAGGGCAGCATGTGCTTCTTAATCTGTTTTCCTAACAGCTAGTAGCAAATCAATGAAGATGAGGCTGGTGGGTATGATAAATTAATATGCACACTGACAACTTATAACCGTGCAATTGCTTAGGGAATTACTATGCGACTATATCCAAGTAATTATATGTTTTAAATGATTAATCTCAATTTGTTAACAGTGCATCCCTAAAATGGAAATAAAAAGAGAGAAAATGCAAATAGCATGTTATACCAACTTTATGTTGAAATTATTAAGAGGTTGCCCTTTTAATGAAAAATTTAATGAATTAAGAGGTTTGTTATGAATAAGCATTCTTACTACTTGTTAAGTATTTGTCACCACAGACCTGTCATAGTCATTCTAATTATGATTAATACCTTATCTTGAATTCCATCTTCATTCACATTTCAGAAACAAATGTAACTTCTATTATATGATCAAGGTTCATGAAAACAGGATCATCTGCCTGTGACCTTATATTTTATTCATTTTTACATTCATATTTAACAGATTTCTCTGAAAGTTAACCTTATGAGTCTTTTCATTTTTAAAGTGCATTTTATCCCTGACGCGCTTTTCAACCCTTTATACTGTTTCAAACCATAGCTGTGTACTCAAGATAAATGAAAAATCCTAACATTTTGATTAGCCTCATATATATCTTCAAGCTGCTACTTTAAGGCTTTGTTTCAAACAATTTTTGTCTGCTCTGAGAAGGGCTACTTCAATTCTCTCAAGCATTGCTACTGGCGTCAGGATGAAAGACCCAGGTTTATGAGGTTTAAAAAACCATGGATTAGAACGCAAGTTCTGATTTTTCACTGTGTTCTGTGTTAGACAAATTGTGGCCAGCAGGGAGGTTGTGTCATTGGGTTTTCCCCCCAGTGGTATAACAGGATGTACAACCCGTATCGGATTATGTTACGTTATATGTTACATATCTCTTCTTTTTTTTGTTTTTTTCTCCTTTTATACCCTTTTCTCTCTTCTACTTAACTTTTCTCTCTTCTGTTTTATTCAACTCCTGCCCCCACTTTGTTCTCTCTGCTTTTCTTTCTCCGTCTTCATTTTATTTCTTCTCTGCGGCCCTTTGTCCCCATGCTCTGGGGACATGTGATTCGCACCCTCTCCGCCGTCCTTTTCGTCTTCTCTCTCTCACCCTTTCCTCTCTGGGCTCCTCCCTCTCCCCCAGAGGAGTCTGGAGTCTCCACCTGCGTGAAAGGCAGCCTACAAGCCATCTTCACATTAGAGTTTTGTGGTTTTAAGAGTCCTCAACTGTTTACACTACCTGGTGTTAAAGGCTCTAGAAGGAAATAAAAATACTACCTCTTTTTCTACCCTTTTTATTAGACTGCGAGAAAGTCTCTGTGAGAGTATAAAGTGCTACGTTAACTAATAAACTGGCTGGACTCACCGTGGAAATTAAGCCAATTAATTTTGGGCAAAAATAATAGTAACAATGGATTATAAGGAAACCAGATCATTTATCAAACATGAAGTCTGCTCTCCTAAGGGCTGGATATCATGGAGGGGCAGCTTCTTTAGCAGGAAGAAGCCCTCTGGTCCCCAGAGCCACTGGGTCCTTCCCAGTCCCTGGTGCTGATGAGGAACACTCCATGCGCACATCATCAGGGCCTTTGTAGTAGGCCAGGTAGCATACGTGAAGTGCATGCAAATCAGAGAAGCGAGCCCTCTCCTGAGGTCTTCACAGTCGCTCAATCCTTGAAGCAATTAGCCGATCGCCTATTTCCCCTTAAACTAGAGGCATTTACATTTCCTTCACCAGTGGAAGCACGGCTGCGCCCGCTTCAGGTTCAACATTATAAGCAGAGCTAAGCACCATGCACTTACGGTTGAATCCGGCGGAATAGAGTCAAACGCTCGTGGTATGCAATATTCTAATGTCATAAAAATCTGATGAGTTTTCCTTTAAAAAAAATACCACAAAACAGACTACATTTTAATTACATTTTTCTCAGCGGTATCTGGGGGAGGAAGGTCATGTTTTTAAGAGTGTTTAATGTACTTAAAAATTATATCTTCTAGCAGTCTCCAATACTGACTTAATAGGTCTGGTCTTTTGAAATGAATCCTATATCATATTTATGATGATGTCTTATTCGAGAATGAGGCTCAGTCTAATGAGAAGCAATTCCTTTGATGAGAGTGACAATGACATCACTTGAACCAACGCATCAACAGCTATCTCTTCTTACTGACAATAAACTAGTTGCTTTGGAAATAAATTCAATGTTTTAACGTCAGGTTTTCAACTCTCGTTTGTGAACAAGCCAGGTCTAACTTAGGTGTGTCCGTGATCATGCAAAACAAAGAGGAAACAGAGAATCCAATGCCACAGATAAACCAGAAAGTGTCATTCGCCATTTTCAACTTCTCAAAACACCAAATCTTTCCTTGAAATTCAAGTAAGTGAGCAAACTAGTAAATATGGAGCCTCTACTGCAGAGCAGACTGTGTTACAGCTGATCTGCTTTGTTCAAATCCTTTTACAGGTATAACCTGGAGAGATTACAGGTTTGGTCCCAGACCACATCAATAAAGCGAGTATGGCAATGAAACGAGTCACACAAATTTTGGTTCCCCAGTGCGTATAAAAGTCATGTTTATACTATACTGTAGTCTACTAAGGGTGCAATGTGTTATGTCTAAAAAACAATGTACATACATTAAGTTAAAAACACTTCATTGCTAAAAATGTTAATCAGCGAGTCAATCTTTTTGCTCTTGGAAGATCTTGCCTCAATTTGTAACAAAACAAAACATGATATCTGTGAAGCGCGATAAAACAAGGCATGTCTGTATTTTTTCTACAAGTTCTTTGTAACCAGCTAATAAGTACTGAAATAGCTAAAATGTCAAAGGCAAGGAAACATGGCAAAGTTCTACGTGCTTCCTGAACTTGAGATCCAATGCTGTGTAGTCTAAATCTTTAAAGCTTAATAACTGAAAGTCTTAAAAAGATAACTCTTTTCTTGAGGAAAAGGTTAATGGTAAACAAAAATTCACAGTCTTAGTTTAGCTAAATTGACAGAGTTGAAAGTCACCAGAGTTGGTAAAATACATATTAGTAAACAAACAACAGTGAGACAATTGGCCAGGCAAATATAAATTTAGGAAAAATCAGAATCCTTACCTAATTTCTAATATCATAAATTCTAGATGAGCATGTTGAATCACAGTGAAACTATGTTCCTCCTAGCTCTGAGGTACTTTGATGTGAAAAGTGTAGTTTTAAATTGTCTTTTTAAATTTCTACAAAGATTTTACTAAAACTGCAGAGAACATTAAGTAAAAGACTGCTTATATCTTGTCTAAATACAAACTAGGGTGGGTGGAGGGGGAGAGAGTAACCAAAGAATTTATATGCATATATGCACAACCCAAGGACATGGACAATGGTGGGGAGAGGGACTGGGGAAGGGGATGGGACGGGTGGAACAGGTCATGGGGGAGAAAAAGGGACATCTGCAATATTTTAAACAAAAATAAAATTTTAAAATTAAAAAATAAATAAATACAAACTGACTTTGTTCATCTGTCTGTATACTTGGCAGTCAGTGCAAATGTATATTTTGGCAAATTCCACTCAACCTATAAACTTCTTACTAAAGAAAAGGAATAGATCTTATTTGCTAAATATCCTGCGGACCTTGAGATAACACTGCTAAAAAGAAGTGGGATTTGTTTACCTGTGATATTTAAGTTTTCATAATGGAAGCTTTTGGTCACTTTCCATTTTCTCCACTTAATTAGATTTTTTTTACTTTATAGAAGTGAAAAAAGCCAGCTTTCTGAGACACATGCCTCATAAACTGCTATACCAAAAGACAGACACATCATAAAATATTGTTATATTTTTCTCACACATATTACTTATTTAATGAATCGTACTGTTAATCACTTCTAATTGCCACTGTTAACTGGGCTTATTGTTGTTTCATTTATCTAATAGTATTTACTTAACATAAAAATAAATAATACAGAACACATAATTTCAAATAGACACCATTTTTTATACTTTTATTTTAAAGGAATGACACACTTGAGTATACCTATTTATTACTTATTATGCTATTATGGTGTTTTTGTTTTCAATCTGGTATAACTGTGTCCTGGGTTGACTCTCTAAAAGGTTGTTCACTCCCTTTGCTACGGTTCTTACATGTCAGTTCAAGGCTACCAACGTGCATGTCCCAAGGGAGAAAGATCCAGGCGATGCTGGGTTTCCTTTTGGGACCCGCCCTTGACAATCACACCACTGTGCTGCAGTCCATTCTTTAGAAATGAGTCGCTAAGTCTGGTCTACATTCAATGGGAGAATTAGACTCTATCTTTTGCCAAATTATAAATTTTTTTTTAAAACTCACCATGTATGGAGAATACAGTCACTCTTATACAATTCTGCTAGGCAAATACATGGGCACACTCTGTTTAGAGAGTTAGAGAGCAACTTGGCAATATCTATCAATATAAAAAGTAATTCTATTTTTAAGAGTTTACCTGCAAAAATATGCCAAATATATTCATTAAAGTTTTCCCCACCATAATTTTTGCTTTTGAAAATATTCAAAACTATAGAAACTTATTGTGGAAGACTAGAAATGGGTACAAGTTGTTTGACACTCTCCCCACTGAGACACAGGGTCTCCTTCCCCTTCCTTTGAAACTGAGCTATTGTAACTTCTTTGCACAATAAAGAATGGTGGAAGGTACCCTTTCCCACTTTGGGACCCTTTAGTAGACAGGCTATTTCTGGTGTGGTTTCTTGAAGCCCTGAGCCACCATGTAAATTCAACTACCCTGGTGTAGAGACCTGGAGACTACATGGAGAGGGAGAAGATTCCAGCTAAATACAGCTTTTCACCATCCCCATCAAGGAACCAGCAAGCTTGGGATTCTCTGTAACAGCCCGTCCACCAGCTGAAAGCCGCAGAGTGACCACAGGTAATGCCACACAGAGCAGAGCAGTCATCCGTCCAAGCCCTTCCCAAATTCCTGATTCACAAAATGCTTAAATATGATAGAAACATCAATGATGAGAGTCATCGTTGGTCGGCTGCCTCCTGCACGCCCCCCACTGGGGATGGAGCCCGCAACCCGGGCATGTGCCCTGACTGGGGAGTGAACTGTGATCCCCTGGATCCTAGGTCGGTGCTCAACCGCTGAGCCATGCCCGGCCGGGCTCTTTTTGACTTTTCGATGCATTGATTTGACCAGTGGATGTATTATTGCTCATCAACAGATCTTGTAAAATAAATACATAGTACTAGTTTTTGAAAAAAATGTATGTAATAGATTATAGGAATGAATGCAAATTAGATAAACTTAAAAAAGAAACGTATTTAAAAGAATAAGGATCAGTTATACAAAAAGTAGTTTATAGGAAATATTTTCCCGTTCTAAAAAATAACTGGCATATATTTTAAAGAGAATTGCTTCTTATCAGATTTTTGTACACAACAATGCCCAGTTTTTTCTCTTCTTTTTCCCATTAGTTTAAAATTGAATTTAAAAGAAGGGTGCCCAGAATATTTTAATACTTGGTTCTTTATGCTCAAGTAAGGTCCTCGTTAAAATGGCAACCTGATCCTTGCAGTTGCTCAGGGCAAAAATCTTGGAGTTCTTTTTGGTTCCTCCCTTTCTCTCCGCCTGCCTATCTCTTTGGCTATATCCATGGATCTTGTCCTCACTTCCTCGAGGTCTCCTCTGCCCCCTACCACCCCCACTTCCAGCCCCCCGTATCCAATAGAACCCCCACACCTGCTCCCCCGGTCTTCCTTACATGGTTTTATCTCCGCCACCTCTCCTGTATTGCTCCTCCCTACCTGATACATTCTATGTTTATTTCTTTATACAAACTGCAGGCTATATCAGGGCAGGGGATTTGTTCTGCTCACTGCCTCACCCTAGATCCCAGCACAACATCTGCCATGTTATAGGGACTCCCTACATATTTGTTGGGCGAGTTCATTGATAAGTGCTGGACACTGTGGCATATAGATGACTTTCCTGAAGATAGACTGATCTTTGTACTTCTCACTCTAATTTGGCATCTATATTTCTTATATTGCCTCATCTTGAGGTTCTGAAAACAAAACTTATGCTTAACATATAAAATTAAATTCCCTCATAAGAGAGAGAAACTCGCCTTTGTAACGAGCCATCAGCATGAAGGTTGTCTCTGCCTTGCTAGGCCTGTGCCACGGACCGTAATTATGGTGCATATCATGGACCGTATGCTAACGAAGGGCATGGCGGGGGGGTGTGGGGGCTTTAATTGCAAGTCACCGCTGCACTTGGGTCCAGCCCTTCTGCGTAGAGCCATTCATCATGAGTGACAGCCAAGAGAAGGAGACGCATCGGATTCTTGCACAGGCCACTCTGCCCCTACTCCCCCACCCTGCCATCCAGTTCACCGTGCTCTTTGTCGGCCGCGATCGTTCCCAGAGGATGTATTTATCACCATGGAAAAAACACGAATGACATCAGCAGCAGCACTTACAACTCTGCGGCCGCTCCAATAAATAATGTGTGCTCAGTGCATGGAAGCATGGAAGCAGCCCCTCATGTTATCAAGAAACAAGCAAGGTTACCTGGGAGCTGGTTAGACAAGCAGAATCCCGGGCCTCGCCCCAGACCTGCATTTTAACAAGATCTCCCGTGATGGGTTCTGCTCTCAGAGTTTGAAAATCACTGGTCTATTGAAGGTCTGACTAATCTAAAACTACCATCTCTTTAGGATGTGATTTAAGACCACCACATCACACATAGAATTCAACCAAAATGAGAAAACAGTTTTTCATTTCTCACACAGTGGATGTAATGGAAACAGAAATTGAATTAACACTCTGCACTGACCCATGTGCGTATATGGCTTCCAAAGCTCTTACATGTAAACCAGTTCATTTCCTGCCAGGTGAGTATTATCATTCCTGTTTTCAGTGGAGTAAGCTGAGGTTCAGAAAAGTGAACTGGTGCTCCCAGGGTAACACAGATAGTAAATGGAATAAAAATGGTCATAACCAAGTTTTGGACACCATCCCCAATCTCAATCCAGCTCTTTCGCCTCACCATAACATTTTACAGGCATTCCTTCTCTCATTCTTTCTTTCTCTTTCTCTCCCTCCCCCCTCCCTCCTTTCCTTCATAAAGAATAATATAAAGCCAGTTGAAGCACATTTTCTCCTTCTCATAACTTGACCCCACATTCACTTAATGTGGTGCAGCCCTGAATAGATCAATTTCTGATGATTCTTTGCAAATCACTTTTTTGAATCTGTTTGAAAGGCCTCTCCCCCTGGTGAATGTTCATCATTTGGTTAAGGTCATAGAGATATAGACTAAGTGCATATTTGGGATCAGCTAAATGAATACTCAGCATTGTGGCAATTTGTAAGGAGATCCCCAGTTAAGTGGCCCCACTTAGCTTTGGCTTATTTCTTAAATATGCATTAGTGTTCAGGAATATTTTTGCTACTACAAAGAAAAAAAATTAACATAATTTTGGGAGGAAAAGTAAATTGTGAGAATTTGGGAAGAGTGAGGAACGTAGTCAATAGTTCCCTAAAAAGATTTTTAAAAGGTAAATGAAAAACAAAGTATCTGTATCTGACTTAATGTGTGTGTGAGGAAGCAGGTTACTCACATGCACACACATAATTTGATCCTAATACCTACTCAAACATCTCTCCATGCAGTATTTTAGGGCAGATCCTACACACTTTAGCTGATATTCTTGCAGAATCTGTGAAACTGACAATAACAGCACTGAGTGGATTCTACTTCTGTAAACAAAATTATCAGTGATTAAGACAGTGTATATTTAGATGAGCTCCAGGATATCAGGAAGAATTGCACTATAAACTCTTCCAGCTCTCTTCTGTAGATTCTTTGCCAAAATAAATGGAAGCTCTGAAGGTTTTAAAGCTATTTACTCTTCTACCAACCTCGCATTAAATGGCTGTTGGAGGGTACACAAAATATTATGTGTAATCGATTTATAGGGTTTGTTTATTTTAAGTGTCAAAACCAGTTCTCTTTGGGAATCTGAAATCCAATTTGGAAAGAACACAACTTGGGCAGCCTCTGTGCTCCCATCAACATACTAAAGGGCTGTAAGTTACAAAAAAAAATGGCTCAAGAAATAATAATTGACATTCTGTACATGCACGAGCAGGTCTCAAGGGCCCAAGCAATATGCATGGTCTATACGTTGGATACGTCATATGAATTCTCTATACAATCTGTTTTTCCATCAGCCATATTTCATCAACAATCATTTAATTGAAAATTGGAGCACTATAGGAGGCTCATAGCTTATTGCCATTATTTAATATTTGTTTTATGACCAGCTAGCAAGGGGTTGTGGAAACCAGCAATTTTTCTCTTGGGGAATAGATACAGTCAGAACCATCAACCCCAAGCATATATAAAACAGGATCTAAATCACATTTATCTCCCACCAGAGAACCAGAAGCACAGTGACTATGTCTCCAGAATTAAAAATTAATAGCCATAAAAGGGGCTATAACAGAGGTGAAAAGGAAGTAGGCTTTGTAACAACACACAAGGAATACCTAGAGGGCCATTTATTTGCATTTTGGAGCTGAAGAGTTACAGAAGTGGTCAAGTCTGTTTAACAGTTTTTAAAATGAAAAAAAGCTTATTTGCAAATATGAACTTGAACTCAGCTAAACTTTGTTTTGAAGTGAAAGATTTTTAGCCTGAAATTCTAGTTTAACCGACAATAAAATGCAACCAGATAACTGCAAAATCTCTTCATTTCGTAGTGCTTGAATACTCTTTTACTGTAATAATATTACTTTTTGTTCCAGTTTTGTGATTAGTTGTAAAATTAAACATTGACCCTTTCTAAGGGAAAAACACCCTTTGCTTTCAAAGTGAAAGTAATATAATCACAATATTTTCTAATTCATTGTATAATATGTTAGCATAAAGTGACTTATTTAACCATGAAGATATTTTACTATGCTACATTTTAAAGAAAAAAGACTAGGAATTTTGACCATTATATTCAATAGGACAACTGGTGCTTTGTCCTGGTCGCAGTAAAATTAATGGTATTTCACTGAATAATTCTTTGCACAGCTGCATATGAGAACAATTATACTCTAAATTTATATATACTTATATGTACATCGCACATTTTCTGAGAATTCCTATACTTTGGTATCTTAAGAAATGTTTGCTAAATGACTAACCCTTGTACATTACTCTCCCAGCCAAATGAGCGCAACGGAGGAACAGCATACCACTCATCCCATGGTAGATGACTAGCATGAGAAAACATCCTACTCAGGACCAAAGGATCTTCATAGTCTTCTGGGCACAGTATCATTTAGTACTGAGAGCAGTAGGCAGGAATGTGCTGATAAACCAGCTCTCTGAAAAGCACAAACCCTGATTTGTAGCATTTGCCTATTTATATGGTGTAAATATTTCCTCCGTGGCTAATTTCAAGCTACCAGTGTTAACAATTGGCTTGCAAGATTCCTGAAAATGTAACTAACTCTTTGGAGCTGTTATAAACTGCTCCAATATAGCAGTGGAAGTGAAGTTGAAGTCTTTTTGGTTGTTGTACAACAAAGATATTCAATGGACCAGTAACCCAATGAATCACACAGTTAATTCTATTATCTGTGCCTTTGCAACTCAAAGGATCCTCCAAGGACCAACAACAGCAGTTTCAGCATCATGGGGAGCTGGACAGAAAAGTAGAATCATGGGCCCTACTCCAGATGTACTAAATTGGTATACACTTTAAAGTTTGAGAAGCACTACTCTAGCTAGAACAGTGGTGTAACACCTGGACCTAAAAGGACCCAGTGCTTCAGAAAGCTTATGTACTTACTAATACATTCTGAAATGTGAAGACTGGTATCCTACTTACATGATATCTAGTAAGAAAATCACATATGTGAACCCTGCTTGAGTTTATATGCATTCTAGAAACATACATTTATCAAATACCTTATGTACAATTGGACAATTCATTACCCCTGCCCTCAAGCAGTCTACACTCTAATAGCTGTGGGTGTCCTGCCCATATCTTCTCTCAGCGGCCGGCACTTGCATGTCTTTGCCTGAGAGTACTCTGACTACTCTGGCAAACCAACTGGACTGGGGAATTACGTCAGCCCTACCCTGAGCAGCCTTCAAACAATCATTGGTGGGAGTTGGTACATAAACACTCCAGATCTGTTGCCCCTCTGGTAGGATGACCGAGGGTTTACACTGGCTTCCTGAGTTACCCAACCAGATGAAGCTCCCAATGCCCATAGTGACAACTTACTAAATAATGAACACTTCACTGGCTGCTTTCCTTTCTTTTTTATTCCCACTATTCTACCAGTGTTTCTTGAGATCATCTCTCAAACTCGAATCCCTGACTCAGAGTCTGCTTCTGGGGAAAACTAAACTAAGACCCTTTTTTGTATAGTTTGAGAGACACAAAGCGCTACTTTTGGTCTGAGGAGGAAAAATTACTGACCAGCTGAGTTATTACTTGAGTTGGCCCTTAAACATCTACCAGGATTTCCAAAAGTGAAGATTAAGGAGATGAAAGAACCTCTGGCTTGAATGAGAAGCGGGAACCATCGAACGTATGTTTAGAAAATAAGGAGAACCCTGAGTGGTTTTCTTTTAGTTTAAAATTCAACTAAGTAGGTATTTTGGGGTAGTGCTCTTAAAAGTCTGGTTCGTGAACTGATGGTGTCCCTACAACTGTTACCAGTCAGTGAGAGATAAGTGCAGAAAGTGAGAATAAGGGTTTAGAAACTTTTATAGTGAAGTGACAAAACTGTGAAATTTTTATTGTATTTAACAGAAAAGTAAATCTATAGATTGTGTGGTGGGGGGTGAGCCTGGACCTTCACCACAGATAGCTTGAGAAGCACAACTCTACAGATGAGAAAAAAGTTATCATCTGAGAATTAAGCTATAAAATAGTTTATGTGGTGATCACACAAAGATATCAAGAGCAAAGATGTGCCATTAGAGACCAAGACTAAGATCATCCACACCCTCATATTCCCAATTGCCAATGTACAGATGAAAAAGCTGGACAGTGAAGATCGCTAACAGAAAAAAATTGATTCATCTGAAATATAGTGTTGGAGGAGAGTTCTACAGATGCTTGGAACTGCCAGGGAGACGAACAAGTGCGTCATAGGGCAAATTAAGCTTGAAATATCTCTTTACTCTGTATACATACATCTGTATATAAGGCTATAAATTCCTGTAAGTCCAATCCCCAGTCTTTAATGCTGAGATTTCCTTGCCAATTCAAACATTTTCTGGAAGAAAGAAAACCGAATTTTGTGTAAGAAAATCACACTATTAGTTAAGGTTCTGGAGAGAAGGGACAGTCCCTTCTTTTGTTGTTGTAAATTTTAACTCCAGGAATTTTGTTGGGAGAACCCAACAAATCTCCTTATACTTGGTAGAAAATCTTGGAGAGTCTTTTCCACAGATGTAGTTGGTGGAATTTGGGATGCTCCAGGAAATTTGACTTCCCGTTTTCATCAGTAGATACTATTATTACTTACTTTCCATTTTGTGTTTTTCTCTTCACTCCACACAGTAGCTCATAGATATTAGGAAATTAGGAAGGGCAAGCTTCTTCATTAATTTTTTTTTATTGCAGTGTCCTCCTGACATACATTGGATTTTCCACTACAATGTGGTAGGGGCCATTAATTTGGAACCCTGAGTAGTAAGAGAGCCTCAGAAATGAGACTCCCCTTACCTTATTAAGAGATCCTTTTAAAAGTCCACCCACAGGGCCCATTCGGCTGTCGCTTGTGCTGCCTTTATGCTGAATTCTACTTTAGAACAAATACTAATGATAATGCAAGATCCTGTTATGTTTTATAAGCCAGCATCAATCTTTTCCTTGGAGGACGTGCCACTATCTTAAGCAATTCGGAACGTACACGGCAGGGGGCAGAATTTTTAATTAGTCAGCGAAGGGTATGTGAGCACGGATGCACAAGTGCAAATATATTCATCTTCGAACATTCACCCCAAGTGTTCTCAGTAGACGGCACCAGCTGGGTGTGTAAAAGAGAAAAGGTAAACTCTCGGAATCTCCTACTGCCGGGTGGGGCAACGTGGATGGACCTTGAGAACATCGTGCTAAGCAAAATCCATCAGGAAAAGGTAAGAACCGTATGATTTCACTCATATGGGGGATGTAAAACAGAAAGCAACAAAGGAACGAACGAACAAAACATACAAAAAAAACCTCATAGACACAGGCAACAGCAGGGTGGCTACCAGAGGGAAAGGGAGGAGGGGGAGGCAAAAGAGGGTAAAGGGGTCAACTATATGGTGACAGAAGGAGAACTGACTTTGGGTAGTGAACACACAAGGCAATATACGGATGAAGTATTACACAATTGTACACTTGAAACTTGTATAATCTTATTAACCACTCTCAACCCAATAAATTTAATAAAATAAAAAACCTCTTAGGATTTCCATAGGTCATCATTTGTTCTTGTCCTCAAAAGGAATTTTTTCCGGGAACTAAATCCACTTTATATCCCTTCCTATGCTGAAATTAGATAGCTGTGTTGGAACCCCATGCTTCCTGGAGAACTTGCTGTTTTTACAGAGCAAAGGAGCCCTAAGTCCCTGATTGCTTTGTAAAGAGTGAATCCCCAAGATTATTTAGTCTTTAGCACATGGAGCTTACCTGATTAGTTGCCATTAAAGCTAATGTAAGACAAATACTCATCCTGTGAGGAGAGTGCCTGTGACTTTAACAATGCCCAAGGGAATATGTATGACCTCACACCTCCAACCCAGACACTGTTTAACCATACCCCACAACTCGTGAATTTCAATTATTTGTTCAGAGGGGCCGTTCATAATTGCCTGGTGTAAGCCTGCCTTTAGGATGCAAAGCAGAAGACAATGAAAATGCTACCCAGGCGAATTAGGGCAGGAGCACTTAAACATATAAATTAACTAGGCCTCTTTTCACATCTTCTCCTTTCTATTCTGAGAGGTTTCAGTCTGGTGACATCAAAGACAGGATTATGGGGAAAGATAAAACCTTGATCTAATGTCCATGTTTGAAGTCATGAAAGTCCTCCCCTCTCCATGGCAAAATAACCCTCTTCATAACACACACACAAAACCCGGGTCCAGGTGCAAAGACTTGGGGCTGGGGTGAGGATGGGGCCGGGGGAGGCTGCAATAAGGCCCTGGCTTCCTGAGGTTGTAGGAATAACTGGATGTTAAAGCTCTGCATTGCCAAATGTGCTAATGGATTGTTTGTAGGCCCGGGCTGGCTTTGTTCTGCAAATTAATATGTTAAGTCTTTCTTTTAAGCTTCTGTGGTGTTGGGCTGGTTCTTTAATGAGATTTTAAGTAAGTTTCCTTTACTATCAACAAAGACTAGAACAGAAATTTTTCTTAGGTGCAAAGAGCGATCTTTAACTTCAGCACCATTAATAAGTATTTCCTTTAATGTCATTTGTCAATCAAATATTTTGCCTCGTAACGTACTATGGCATTTGTGTCCACTGCACCAATGGGATATGAAGCATATGTATTTACATTAAAGTGGTAGGGTCAAATATATTTCAATTTGGAGGTGAAAATTTGCAGGAAGAAAGTATGCTCTATTTTGAAGACATTATCTTACTTTGGAATTCATAGAAATTGATTGAGATGAGTATAAACCTTGGCCCTTTTAAATATATGCAGCTGCGCCGCCTGGCATTGCAGCCTGGAAGATTTATTTTCAAAACTCTGCAAGCTACAGCCCCATGACTTTTAAAGTCTTTAGTCGTTTAAGCACTAAATCAGCATTCAAGTGGCTGGTTAATCTCCCAAGGGCCAAAATGAAGTGCTCTGTCCTAGTTTATAACACAGGCTGACTGTTAGAAAACTCTTAGCACCAAACCTAGTGAGCATGGAGCGTAAGCACAGCCTTTGGGCACCATTGCGACATTGGCCTCCCTCCTCAGTCTCTCCTCATTTATACTTTGTGGACTCATGTACACTTGAACCAAAAAACAACAACAACAAAAACCCTTTTATTATGGTAAGGGAAGTAGCAGATATTACAATTTGGTCTGACAAGCTTAGTTCTTTAGGTTTAACCACCATAAAAAGCTCTTAGCTCCTCTCTGCGTCCCCAGCCTCCTTGGGTGGGCATCTCCCAGGGTATCACTGCTCCCTGGACACTGCTGACTGGCACACCCCGAAGGAAGAAGGCGGCGCCCCGATGGCAGTCCATCACAATGAGCGACACGCCCCATTCTGAACAATGGCTCTGCCTAACCGTTGAAGAGATCTTGGCCTTTAATCTCCTATTTCTCTAAGTTTAACAGAAAAATTAAGCCTCCTAGTCTATTCAAAGGTTGAATGAACATGGGAGTGTAGATATCTCTTCAAGATCCTGATGTCATTCCCTCTGGATAAATACCCAGAAGTGGGAATGCTGGATCACATGGTAGTTCTACTTTTAATTTTTTTTTTAAAGAATAATTTATTAATTTTTTTAGAGAGAGAGAAAGGGAAAAGAGAGAAACATCGATGTGAGAGCGGAAGAGCAATTGGCTGCTTCCTGCACACGGCCTCCTGGCGATCAAGCCCTGAAGCAGTGCCCTGACTGGGAATTGAACCGGTGACCTCTTGGTGCCCTGGACGATGGGCAACCAACTGAGCCACACGGGCCAGGGTACTTTTAAGGTTTTTGAGGATGCTCCATACTATTGTCCATAGTGGCTGTAGCCACTTACATTCTCACCAACAGTGTCTAAGGGTGCCCTTTCCTCCACATCCTCGCCAACTCTTGTTATCGTTTGTTTTTATAATGATAGCCATCCTAACAGGTGGGAGATGATATCTCATCGTGGTTTTAATTTGCATTTCTCTGATGATTAATTATGTTGTGCACCTTTTCATATACCTGTTGCCTATTTATGTTTTCTGAGAAATATCTATTCAGGTCTTTTGCCCATTTTAAACTTTTTTGTTTGTTATTTTATTATTTTATTTTATTATTTGCTGTTGAGTTGCATGAATTCCTAATATATCTTGGATATTAAACCCTTATCAGATATATGATTTGCAAATAATTTCTCCCATTCAGTAGGTTGCCTTTTCAGTTTGTGGCTTGATTCCTTTGCTGTACAGAAGCTTTTTAATTTGACATAGTTCCACTTGTTTATTTTTGCTTTTGTTGACTGTGCTTTTGGTGTCCTATAAAAAAAAAAAATCATTGCCAAGAACTATGCCAAGGAACTTTTTCCCTATGTTTTGACCTACAAGTTTTATGGTTTCAGCTGTTCCATTTAAGTATTTAATTTATTTTGAGTTGATTTTTGTGTATGGTGTGAGATAGAGTCCCCTTCATTCTTCTGCTTGTGGTTATCCAGTTTTCCCAACCATTTACTGAAAAGACTATCCTTTCCCCATTTTGTATTCTTGGTGCCCTTGTCAAAAATTAATTGACCGTATATGTATAGACTTATATTCTATTCCACTGGTGTATGTGTCTGTTTTTATACCAAACCATACTACTTTGATTACTATAGCTTTGTAATATAATTTGAAATCAGCAAGTGTGATGCCTTTAGTTTTGTTCTTGCTCAAGATTATTTTGGCTATTCGAGGTCTTTTTTGGTTCCACACAATTTTTAGGATTGTTTTTCTATCCCTGTGAAAAAATACCATTGGAATTTTGATAGAAATTGCATTGAATCTATAAATCTCTTTGAGTAATATGGACATTTACACTATATACTTTTTCCGATACATGAACACAGACTATCTTTCCATTTATTTGTGTCTTTTTCAATCCTATATCAATGTTTTATAATTTTCAGTCTATAGATCTTTCACCTCCTTGGTTAGATTTATTTATAAGTATTTCACTCTTTTTAATGCTATTGTAAATAAGATTGTTTTCTTATTTTCATTTTCAAATAATTCCTTGTCAGTGTATAGAAATGCAACTGATTTTTTCATATGTTGATTTCATATCCTGCACCTTTACTCTCTTTGTTTATTGGTTCTCACAGTTTTTTTGTGGCATCTTTAGGGGTTTCTATATATAATGGCATGTCATCTGCAAAAAGAGACAATTTTACTTTTTCCTTTCTCTTTGGATGTCTTTTATTTCTGTTCCTTACCTGACTGTTCTGGCTAGAACTTCCAGCACTATATTGAAAAGAATTGGAATCTTTGTCTTGTTGCTGACCTTAGAGGAAAAGCTATTACCCTTTCACCATTAAGTATGATGTTAATTGTGGGTTTGTCATATGTGGCTCCATTATGTTGAGCCACTATATATATTCCTACTATAATTAATTTGTTGAGAGTTTTTTATCATGAACAGATATTGAATTTGAGCAAATGCTTTTTTTAATCTATTGTGATGATCATATGATTTTTAGCCTTTATTCTGTTGATCACATTTATTGATTTGCACCTGTAGAAGAATATGCATCCCAGAGGAAAATCCCACTTGCCCATGGTGTATGATCCTTTCACTATATTGGCGAATCTGCTTTGCTAGTATTTGTTGAGAGTTTTTGAATGTATGTTCAGCAGGGATATTGCCCTGTAATTTTCTTCTTTCGTAGTGTCCTTGTCCAGTGTCGTGAAATGAGTTTGGCAGTGTTCCCTCCTTTTCAATTTTTTGAAAGAATTTGAGATGGATTGGCATTAATTCCTTAAATGTTTGGTAGAATTTACCATGAAGCCATCCTGTCCTGGGCTCTTTCCATATACTTTTATTTCTAATTAAAATTGTTAAAAATTTTGTTAAAATACACATAACATACCATTTACCATCTTCACTACTTTAAGGTGTACAGTCCAGTGGTGTTAACTGCATTCACACCGTTATGTATTCAATCTCCAAAATTTTTTCCATCTTGAATCTGAAACTATATCCATTAAACAACTTCTTATTCTTACCTTCCTCCCAACCCCTGGCAGCCATCATTCTCATTTGCTCTTTATGAATTTTCTACTTCAGGGACGTGGAATCATACAGTATTTATCTTTTTGTGACAGACTTATTTCACTTATCATAATGTCTTCAGGGTTCATCCGTGTTGTACAATATGTCAGAATATCTCTCCTTTTTGAGGCTGAATAATATTCTATTGTGTGTATGTACCACTTTTTTTTTTTTTCTCCATCCAGCAATGGGCACTTGAGTTGCTTCCACTTTGGCTATTTTGAATAATGCTGCTATGAACATGGGTGTACAAATATTTGTTTGAGTCCTGGCTTTTAGTTCTTTTGTGTATATACCTCTTCATATACTTTAAAATTTGAACTCTATGAGTATTTTTATATTAAAAGCAAAATCAATGAAAAAGAAAGCCCTCATAATTAAAGTCAAACCCCAAATTAAAAACACATGAACCTGTTAAATTGGTGTCATGATCACATGGAGAAAACTAATTATTTCAAGCTCTTTACAGAAGAATAAAAGTCAATCAATGGTGAAATGATAAATGGAAGGATCATTAATAGATTATAACGTCATCAAGTTAGAGGATATAGTGGAACAGTGTATTTTAATGGTACCAAAATATAATACCACAGATTTCTTGCTAGTTTCAAAAAGAAAGGAATATCTTTATAAAGGAAAGATCTTATTGTTGCCAATATAATCAATGGTCAAAGTTAAATCAGAAAGAATGACATACCTGACGTCATGTCCTCCAAGCATGAATGTATCTCCTACAAAATATTTTTTTCAAAAATTTTAAACAAAATCTGTTCTAGCCCTTAAGCTTCCAGTTTACAGGAAATATAAGAGCTAGAGAATCAGGTTAAATGACTGCAAGAAGAAATAGAACACATACAGAGTGTGGAACCTAGCACAAGAACTCCTTGGTATGTTCAAAATGTTGGTGTCTTAAAAAAAAGCAGGGGAGGGATGGAAGAAGATCTTTCTCCAATAAAAAATACTCAAGTGCCCTGATACTCAGTTGTATCAGCGGTTGAGCATCAACCTAGGACCCAGGAGATCGTGGTTCAGTTCCCAGTCAGGGCACATGCCCAGGTTGCGGGCTCGATCCCCAGCTGGGGGCGTGCAGGAGGCAGCCGATCAATGACTCTCTCATCATTGATGTTTCTCTGTCTCCCTCTCCTTTCCTCTCTCTGAAATCAATAAAGATATATTTAAAAAAATAAAATAAAATAAAAATTAATTTAAAAATACTAAAGTGACACAACAACCAAATGCAATGCATACAATTGTCTTTAGTACTGGTTTTAAAAATCAGCATAAAACACAACTTTGGAACAAATGGGGAAATTTGAATTTGGGTATTATATGATATTAGGGTAATATAATTTCCTTACATGTGTTCATGCTATGACTATGTAAGAGAATGTTCTTATTCTTAGAAGATGTACACTACAGTATTCAGCATTGAAGGATCATGATAAGTAAATAGATATATTCAAATATGCCAAATATGTTAACATCTAGGTGGTAGGTATATGGGTATTGAATCTGGATGATAGGTGTATGGCTATCAGTTGTATTATTTTTAAAATAATTCCATCTTCTCTGTATATTTAAATTTTTTCATCATATACATTTGAAAAAGTAAAAGACCAAGTTTTGAGAATCAGCACAAAAGGCATATACAATATATATGGCTAGCAGAGGCTCCACGCTGAAACTCCCTGCCAGGGGACTGTCTCAGCTGAGCCATGGAGAGGAGGCGTAAGACCCAGAAAGTTAGTGTTTGTCTACTGATGGGTCATCCTCCCCAAAGAGAGACAGGATTCAGTGACAGAGTTTTAATTTAGGTCCCCAAGCAAAAGTTTCAGAAAGGAGCCTTTTAGACTTTGCTAATCATCAATTAATCAGCTCTCCAATGTTCTTTTTGCAACACCCCCTTCCCACTCCTCAGTGTTGACGCCTAGGGCAAGAGGGAGACATTTCATAGAACACAGAGAGGCTCTTAGAGAAGATGATAAGGTTACTTAGTTGGTAGTGACGGATAGAGACCTGGCATAATTATGACCTGTGAAAGCCTCAAGGATGATTAAGTCTTTTGCCTTTATTGCATGGGGTGATCAGTGAAATCGTGATTACGCGGGCGGGTTGTGGACTTTGAGTGCCCAAGTTCAAACACTGGACTCCACCACTTTAGTCACTGTGCAGAATGGAAACTGGCGAAACCATGCATGTAAGTGAAGATGATGATAGCACCCGTCTCAGTGGTGTGAGGATGAGGAATGATAAATGATGGATGCCGCATTATTAGCACAGAACCCAGCACAGAGTGAGCCCCCAAATATTAATAGTCATTATTATAATTATTGTTCCCTGGAGGGAAGTTGAAATGTAGACTCCTTTTGGGTCTTTAGAACATCCATAGGCAGGATGTAAATTTTGGTCCCTTAGTAATTTAGATCAAGTTTATTGTGAACTTAACTATTTACATGAGGTCCTGAGAATTCTTCTAACAGACCTGGCACTGCCGGTCCATCTCCACCATCCCAAGGAAAGCTGGGGTCGGGGCACCGTGAAGAGAAGACCCGTCACATCCTCTATCGCCATCTAACAGTGATGGCCTGTCCGGATCAGCAGCTTGGTGTCTGCAAAACAAGCAGTTACCCCTCTCAGTGGGAGCTGCTGTCTGGTGCTCTTTCCCAGCAGGTGTTAAAATGTAAAAACCACTGTTAAATTAGGTGATGGTTGTTGGAAAACAAAAACTTTCTGTGAAAACATTTTTTTAAATCATTTCTTGCCTGAGACCCTATTTCAAGTACTTTGGTGTTCCTGGCAGTTGAGATGGCATTTTGTGTTATAATTTCGCTGACTGTGCACCAAGCACTTAAAGACACCAATTTAGCTTCTAATTTTATTTAACATGTATTTTAAAACTTATAAGTGACCATTGACACTCATATATTTCTGAGACTAGTGAAGGTTTTGGGGGTGAGAATCAATTAGTAAAACTTTTTATTTTAAGGGGTATCTTGAAATGTGAGACCCTTTGCTTGGCCATTAGCTTTCAAACTTCTGAAAATGTCTTTGATAGCTGATGAAATATACAGAAATCATAGATGATGGAATAAGACTCCTCCCTGTCAATATTATATGAGTAATCTTTGCAACCCAGGGAAAAACTCCACTTGGTCATGGTGTATGATTCTTTTAATGTGCTGCTGAATTTGGTTTGTTAGTATTTGTTGAAGATTTTTGCGTCTATGTTCACCAGGGTATTGACCTGTAGTTTTCTTTTCTTGTAGTTCTTATCTGGCTGTGGTATCAGAATAACGCTTATTTCAGAAAATGAGTTTTGGGATGTTTCCTCCTCTTCAATTTTAGAAAAGTTTGAGAAGAATTGTTAATTCTTCTTTAAAATGTTTTGTAGAATTCACCTGTGAAGCCATCTAGTCCTGGACTTTTTTTGGGGGGGGAGGTTTTTGATTACTGATTCAATCTCCTTACTTATTATTGCACTGTTCAGGTTTTCTATTTCTTTATTATTGTCTTGATAAGTTGAATGTTTCTAGGAATTTATTCATTTTTTACAGACTATCCAATTTGTTGGCACATAATTGTTCATAGTAGTCTTGTATGGTCCTTTGTATTTATGTGGTATCAGTTGTAATGTCTCCTCCAAAGGACATACCTGATAAAGAACTGTGATCCTAAATATATAAAGAACCCTTAAAACTCAACAACGAGACAGTGAACGACCCAACTAAAAATGGGCAACATATCTGAATAGACGCTTTACCAAAGAAGATATAAAGATGGGAAACAAGCATATGGAAGATACTCCATAGCATATGGCACCAGGGATTGTAAGTTAAAACTATGAGATACCACTATACACCTCCTAGAAAGGTGAAAATCCAAAACACTGGGCAAACACTGGCGAGGATGTGGAGCAGTGGACTCTCATTCATTCGGGAGGGAATGCAGAATGGTACAGCCACTTTGGGAGACAGGTTGGTATTAATTCTTTACAAAACTAAACATTTTCTTACCATATAATCCAGCAATCATGCTCCTTGGTATTTATCCAAAGGGACTGAATACTTACCTCCACGCAAACCCCTGCACAGGGATGTTTAGAGCAGCTTATTCAGAATGGCCAAAAGTTGGAAACAACCAACACATTCTTCAGTACGCGAGTGAGTAAACAGTGTGCACGCAGACACTGAAATCTTATCCGGACCTAAAAAGAAAGGAGCCATCAAGCTATGAAAAGATTTGAAAAAACGACATGCATATTACTAAATGGAAGAAACCAGTCTGAAAAGCTACTTACTGTATGATTCCAATGACATGACATTCTAGAAAAGGGGGAACCATGGAAAGAGTGCAAAGATCAGTGGATGCTAGAGGTTAGAGGAAGGGAGGAATGAACAGGCAGAGCGCGGAGGATTTTTAGGGCAGTGACACTAGTTTTGCATGAGGCTGTAATGATAAATATATGTCATTATACATTTGTCTAATCCCTTGCAAGGCAGAACACCAGGAGTGAACCTAATGTAAACTATGGACTTTGGGTGATAATGACGTATCCACGTGGGTTCATCAATTACCACAAACGAATCACCCTGGTAGAAGGTTCTGATAGTGGGGAAGGTTGTACATGGGGGGGTGGGGCAGGGGTTACATGGGAACTCTCTCACTTTCCACTCAATTTTGCTATGAACCTGAAACAGCTCTAAAAAAGTCTATTAATTTTTTAAAAATTGTGTTTAAATCCTTACTAGTTGTGCAACATTAACAAATAACTTTTCTTGGCCTCTATTTCCTCATAGGGCAAGAACATCCATCTCAAAGGGCTGATGTAATTTAAAAACTTGATATTTCAGATAAAGCAGTTGATCATTGTAATTATTATAATTATTATCATTATTTCTATTGTCTTTCAGAGTATGGTGCTTTTGCTGACCAAGGAAGCAGGGTATAATGTTTAGCATTTACCTGGCCCCCTTCCCCCAAAGGGAACTCAACAGACCCATGCTGGACATGCATGTGAGCTATCTCACTGGTTTGGAGAACTGGTATGTACCTTGAAAAATTCCTTCCACATGAAATATTAATGTGTTTTTTCCCTTCAGAAAGCTACTCTGCCTCAAGGCTTCAGGTGTTTCTTCTGTTCAGGTTAACAGGTATTTTCAAAACTTTAGTGGGTTTACAACAGAGATTAATTTTTTAAAAGCATGCTGGTTATTTACATTGCCTTAAAACTTGCTGCTTTGTTCTCTGCCTTGTGAACTACAATCTGGGGGGGGAAACAACAAAACTTGTATCACTTAAAAACTTCACACTGAGCAAGAACACTGGCTTCCAAATGATCCTTGTTGCCTTTTAACTTCTAAATTAGTTAATTTTCTTGAGGTGCAAAATTTGAATTAAAAAAAAAAGGACCAAGAAGATTAAGTGAACAAAATAATGAGGAATTACAAGAACCTAGCTGAAGGCATCAGTTGCCCAGGTGCCTTTATTTGTCTGGTGCAATCTGTTCTGTGTGTCACACAAAAATGTGGCTTTTATTTCCAAATGACAAGTGTAATGGAGTGCCTTGTGAAAAACAACTGCATTATCGATGGCATTTTATGATAGAGTTTCACTGATGACTCTTAGCTATCAAATTTAAGATACTTTATACTAGGAGGAAAAAAAGTAGCAAAGCTTTTAAAAACATACACTTACATTTTCATTTACATTAAACAAGAGATGTTATTACATTTGTGTGTGTTTGTTTTTTTAAAAAAACACACACCAACAAAACATACATTTAGGGGAGGAGGTAGCTCTGAACTTGATGGAGTTTCTGACACTGTCCCCATTTAGCACAACTCTAGATGTTGAACTGATTAAACTTGGTAGGATTAGTTTTAAGGACCTGCCAAGCCTCAGGTAGTTTAGAAACCCTCTCTAGAGGGCAAGTGGAGCTTCACACACTGAGCTATTTTTGGAGGTTTTCTCATGCACAGCCCTTGGCACATAGTAGGGACTCAACAAACATTAGCTGAATTGAAATATAAATTGTAATGGCCATCTTACAAGCAGAAATGCAGCACCTGAAGACATTATTATGGTTTAATGTGTAATGGTCACAGGTATAGCCTACATCACCAAGGAATTATAAATAAATGTCTAATGACTTTCCACTACCGCTCACTAAACAGAGTTCTGTGTTGTTCTCTCTCCTCCTCCCCCTTTCTTACTATATTTTTTCCTTGTTTTTAAGGTAGCCAATGATGCACATAGGAATTTCGTTCTCATGGATAAGTCTCATCATCAGAAAAATTGCTGCCCAGCCGGGCGTGGCTCAGAAGTTGAGCATCCAGGAGATCGGGGTTCGATTCCCGGTCAGGGCACATGCCCGGGGTTGCAGGCTCGGTCCCCAGTAGGGGGCGTGCAGGAGGCAGCCGCTCAATGACTCTCTCATCTCTCTCCTTCTCCCTTCTTCTCTCTGAAATCAATAAAGATATATTTAAAAGAAAAAGAAAGGAAGGAAGGAAGGAAGGAAGGAAGGAAGGAAGGAAGGAAGGAAGGAAGGAAGGAAGGAAGGAAGGAAGGGGGGAGGGAGGGACGGAGGGACGGAGGGAGGGAGGGAGGGAGGGAGGGAGCTTGCTGACCCTTTGGTCATTAGATGATAAAATTTGGGAAGTGAAGCCCATCTAGGGTGTTTTCAGAAGCCAAAGAAACTAATTATGCATGATGTGGCACACAATTAAAAGTTAAGTTTTATAATATAGGTACCATAAGAAAATGAACTTAATAATTTATCAATTAACCATCAATATTAGTAAATTCTTGCTATAACTGAGATCATGTACTAAGCCCTCTGAAGGCTACAAAAATAAATAAGACAAGGGGCAATGACCTAATCATATTTGCAATGTAATAAGATCCTTTTAGCTGGACTGCAGGGAAAGAAATTCTGGCTGGGAGAGAAAAGGGATTGATTGGTTGATTTCACAGAAGCCAAATAACAAGAAAGAGTAATTCTTTCTCTCACTTAATAGTTTGTCGTGGCAAACAGTCCAGGAGGAGGTTCCTTTTATCTGCTGCTCCTACATTCTCTACTGGGCTGTTTTCACCTGCAAGTTTGAATCTGACTCACGGCCGTCCCATTGCAATCCAGACTGCAGAGAGGGGGAAGGACAAGCATCTCTATTTTAAAGATGTGGTTCAGAGGGTGCAGGCTTTACTTCCATTCTCAGGCTGTTGACCAGAACTTACTTGGCCAGGTGACATTGTGGCTTGGCTACATGGAGCTGCCAGGGAGGTCGGAAACTGTGGCCTCTAGCTGGGAGGCATGGTGCTCAGTTCCATTACCAAAAGGAAGAAGGGATTACGGCTGTTGGGTGTAGTTAGCAGTCTCTGCTATTGGAGACAAGACTAAAGGTAAAGAGATCAATTAAGAGTCTATTAAAGCAATAATAGTGGCCTGAACTAGGTTAGTGTCCAAGATAATATGGATTAAAAGAGTATTTAGAAGAAAGAATTGACAGGACTTGGTAATATAATAAATATGAGAGATAAAAGAGAGTAAAGAATAATTAATTCATTTCTTAAGTATGTGCTGAGTCCATATTATGGGTCAAGCATGGCCCTAGCTGCTGGATATACAGTGGTGAATAAATTAGTCAGGGTAGCTTTTGGTAACCAACTGTCATTCCTGCCTTAAGGAATGTAGAGACCAGGGTGTGATATCCAGATTTCTATTGAAGCAAATGCACAGCCATCCATTGGGATGGGGAATACAAAAGAAAGGGCGGGTTTGGGAGAAAGTGATGAGTACACAAGGATTGTTATAAACTTGAGGTGCCAGCGGGACAACCGATCAGTGATATCCAGGAAATGCTTGAATAGGTGAATCTGAATCTCAAGAGGGAAATTGGAACTTGAGAGAGTTGTGCACTGGGGCCCATCAGCACAGGTGGTGATTGTGGGCACGTGAGTATTAAGATTGCCCAAGAGGAGCACAGAGGAAAAGAGAAGACGACTGAATCCACCAGCGTTTGAGGAGGAGCCCGCCACGCAGAGGAGTGATCAGAGGGTTAAAGGAAAAGTAGGTGAACGGGAAACTAGGTGAACCCCCATCACGAACGCAAAGGGCAGAAGGGCATTGCAAAGGACCAAATGCTTCTGAGAGGTTAAATAAAATGAAGACTGCGACTGGGATGGGGAAAAGGGGTAGAGTGGAGGAGATACAGGACTGCGAGGGGATGTTCTTTTGTGACTGCAAAGGAGTCCTTATTTTGACTTATCGGTGGAGAGAATGGAGTGTGTTTAAGTATCGATGGGAGGGAGCCAGTACAAAGGAGATACTGGTGATAAAGAAGAGGGAGGAACCAGTTCCTGAAGGTAGTGTTTGGAGTGGAAAATGGAGTTTATACAACAAGTAGCCGCATAATGATGGGACCCTTTTTCATTATGAACGAAGAAAATTAAGAGAACATAGGTCTAGATTCAGGCGTGTTCGTGAGTTTGCACCAGAAAGTAAAGCAGGCCCCTATGGAGACTTTTATTTAGTTAGCTGCTTTTTGCCTGTGAAGGAAGCTCTTCTGCAGACCGCTAGCAGGTGGGGAGGTTGTGGGCTGGAAATTCAGGGAAACAAAAAAATTGTGTGATAGTAGGGAGGGAGCCAGTTGTGCATGGGAACTGTAACAGAAATTCACTGTTGTACCGACCTCACTGTGGAATCATTTTCTCCAGGGGTATTCACAGACCCAGGTAAACCCCTCAAGGTGGTAGATGATTGAACTGGTCCAGGGTTAGATTTTGGTAGACAGTGTTACAAAAGGACTGAAAAACAAGGGGGTTGGGAGTATTGACAAGAATGTGGTTGAAATGATGGGTAGAGAAGGAAGGAAAGATGGGAGGGGCTGATAGGGAAAATAGAGGAAACATTTGAACTAGAGATATAAACTTTGTCTAAACGAAGATAACTGAGTGTGAGAGCTGAAGGGAGAAGGGATTCTGGTCAGAAAGTAGCACAATTTGGAATAATGCCATGACCCAGATTTTGAGAATCGCAAATTTTACAGCATTGTAGAGGCTGGAGATTGGGAATGAGAAAAGGCTTTGTGCTCAGCTGGTGTTGCTCAGTGGTTGAGAGTCAACCTGTGAACCAAGAGGTCACTGGCTCTGTTCCAGGTCAGGGCACATGCCCGGGTTGCAGGCTCCATCCCCAATAGGGGGCGTGCAGGAGGCAGCCGATCACTGACTCTCTCATCATTGATGTTTCTATTTCTCTATCCCTCTCCCTCCCTCGCCCTCTAGAAGTCAATAAAAAATATATTAAAAAAGAAAATGCTTTATGCATCGAAGAAGCAGTCCCTGAAGTGGACCATAAAGAATGGGTAGGTTGGAAATAGACTAGAGGGAAATAAGACTACAAATTATACCTGGAAGCAAATAGTACCGCTTCAGTGTGGACAAGTATATTGGCCGCAGGCTGTGGAAGGCCCTGAAAGTCATGACAGCAATAATAACCACAACAATAGTATTCACTGATTTTTTCCCCCACTATGTGCCAGGAACAAAACTAGGCAGAGATTTCTTCTTGTCATTTCCACTTTAAGTACTCAAAGAAACTAAAATTCAGCACTTCCAAAAGTGAAATCTTCATCTTTCTCCCATATCCCAAGCCTGATCCCCTTCCAGGCTAATTTCAGGGAACGATGCAGCACCCGCCTTAGGCAGGCCAGAAGGCTGGGGGCCGTCTCGACACCTCCCTCTTCCTAACGCACTGTGTGCCATTCACCGTCCAGTCCTGTTGATTTTACCTTTTAAATTCCTTCCTCTATCTTTTTTCTTTCTCCACACCTACCTAATACACGCCATCCTCCTCTCTCAGTTGATGAACCCTTATGGCCTCCTGGCCACATGGCCTCCTGATCGGTCTCTTTTTTTCCAGTAGGTCCTCCTCACTGGGACCAAAGCGAAAACTAAACAACAGACAGAAATAACAAGCACCACAACCACAGCACAAAGCCCCCGGCCCACCCGGTCAGCGCCTTCTTCCCTCGCCGCGCTCCCTGCGCCGGGTGCTGCCTAGCTGTCGGAATGCCCGCCTTGGATTTTAACCAGTTTCCTGTCGAGCAGCTTTTGGAAAATCCACCCGCATCATACGGGCACAACATTTGATGCTTCGGTCTTGGTTTTTGGCTGATATGCAAAAATGAAAAAGAGCAAGACATTCCCCCAGACGCTCCGCAGCTGTGCTTGTGAAAGAACACACATCTCTCCAACTAATACCTAGGAAAAAAACCCAAAACCTCAAAGTAATTTGTGCTCTAGGATTTCCCCCTGGATCCGCGGTTTCTGAAAGCCTCGGATGCTGCGTTTTGTGTACGTGTGCTAATTTCATCCTTGTTGGCCGAAGCATCGAGTTCTGGGAGTGCAGAAGTCCTGCTGGATGGGCAATTGTCTCTGTCACTGGGGAGGGCAACATTTCAGTAAATCCTGATTTAACCGTGAAGACAGCTGTCAACCCTTTAAATTCGTAAGTGAAATTAATCGCAGAATTCTGTAGGGTGGGCTTGATGCTACCCAAAGATTCCCCAAGTGCAAAGCTAATCGTTGAGTTAAAAAGTAGCAAATCTACATGCTCCAGTCAGGATGGAAGATGTGATTCCCCTGACTGCTGGGGGGGAAGTGTTGGGTGAGACTTGATCAAATAATAAAACGAAACAAAATCTGGCTATTAACTAAGGCTGGGTCAATATAGGACATGATGAAGTACACAACTGGAGTAAATTTCCAGGGAATTTGTGTTTGAAACAATGCCTTAGGGGATAAAATGTCTTAATTTTTTTTTTTTTACATTTAAAATTTACATTCAGTAACTTAAAAAAAATAAAAATTTTTTTTTTTCCAGCTTTAGGGAGGGATGTTGGTATATTTTTCATGCTCCTGGCTGGAAGTCAAAAGTCTTGGTGTCTGCTCCCAGTGCTAGAATTGTCTGTTGGTGTTTTTGGGCCCATCACTCATTCTTCTTGTGCCTAAAGTTTTCCTGTTATTGAAAATAATGTATAATTTAACACACACACTACTAATTTCTTTACATAGTGGGGAGTTCAAGATTATCAACATTCAATTTGAGTTATTAAAATGTAATTTTTATTTCAGGAACATAACTATTGAGACAAATGAGTACACCACACCATGCTATTACTGGGAAGGATATTTAAAATCTTATGAGGGGGAACACTATTTGGAATTCAAAACACTTTCTCCATATGCTCAGTAATGACAACAGTGGAAAATGGAGCTTTAAGTTAACTTTTAGAAAAGCAGATCTGTATTACTTGAGCACATGTCATAAATTATCTTGAAAATAAAATATATTCCTGCATAATTTTACAAAATAAAACTTGATCCATGCTAAATGGTTTGTAAAGGTGTCACCAGGTATTGTCACCCAAACTCCTCATATTTACATTTCCTATCAACACACACACACACACACACACACACACACACACACACATACACACACACACACACACTTCCTTTAAATGTAGAAATGTGAAGATCTACATGTATTATAACTAGTATAAATCTCTACCTTTTCACTGAAGTAAGGACCAGTTTTCCTCACTTGGTTTTGCCTTTCCTTGCTGTTTTTCTGCCTTCAATACATAAGGGTGGATCCAAAGTTCTCAAATCCATGGAGATGGTTGAGATCCGTTTGCCCTCTCCACCAATCCCCTGCCCCTTCCCGCATCCCTGTCTCTTAAGGGAAGAGACCCTAAGTGTTGGAATGGTCTAACTCTATCATGCAATCCTTACCTCAAAAGTGAAATGAAGATTTCTCTTGTAATAGATTTGCATTTTCCTAGCAAGGCTAAAGATCTCTATTGTTCATCCTAAATCTGGGTAAGGGCTCTTGTAATATGTTCTATGGATGTTCTACAGGCTACTCAAGTTGTACACACTTGGTCAGGATATTTGAGGACCCATCTCAGGTTCCAGGAATTCCTGGAAAATGGAGCTCCTTTTTAGGGGATGGCTTTGAATCAGTTTTCAAGTTTGATTTTTCCTATTATGTTAGTATCAAAAACTAAAAGTATTCTAGGAGGAGCCACTTGAACAAAAAATAAACACATCTCCATTGACTAACTTTTGCTTTGTTTACTTCTGAAGACTTTCCACACAATCTGGCTTCTGTTGGCCTTGAGTGTGTGTTTAAAGAGATGGAGACGGAGGGCAAGCAAAAGATCTTTGCTGATTTAAAATCAGCTTTTGCTCAGTTAATCTGAGAGATGTATAATAGCACTTTTAAAATCATTACTTTCTCTTTTACTCTACTATTTCTTGCCTCGCGATCTTGACTGCCAGCTGCTGTGGTTGGAGTTCTCCACAGAATTCACTGTGATGAGCAAATCAAAACATGAAATCAAAAGTTGTTTTATCTTTTCCAGGTCATCTGGGTGAGGTCTAAGTAAGCCCCAAATTAACGAGTAATTCTCCTGTGTGGCAGATAGAATAACTGCTTCCCCAAATGCCAACACCCAGATCCTCAGTGCCTGTGACTGCTAATTTATACAGCAAGAGGGGATTTGCAAATGTGATTAAATTGAGGATCCTGAGATGAGGAGATTATCTTGGGTGCCCTATCATAAGTGTCTTTATTAAGAGGTTGTCAGCCCTGGCCACTGTGGCTCAGTTGGTTGGGTGTCCTCCTGTGTACCAAAAGGTCGCCAGTTCAAATCCTGGTGGGGGCACATGTGGGTCCCATCCCCAGTAGGGGGCTTGCAAGAGGCAGCCAACCCATGTTACTCTCTCACATTGATGTTTCTCTCTCCTTCTCCCTTCCTCTCTCTCTAAAAATCAATAAAAATATTGTAAAAGAAAAAAAAAGAAGGGAGTTAATCAGAGGGAGATTGACTACAGAAAAGGAGAAGGTGATGTGATGATGGAAGCAGGCTTTGGAGATGGAGGAAAGGGCCACCAGCTAAATGCAGGTTGCTATTAGCAGCTGCAGCTGAAAAAGGCAAGGAAGTGGATTCTCCACTCAGAGCCTCTAGAAGGAGCCAAACCTATGAAACTGACTCCACACTCCTGACCTCCAGAACTGTAAGAATAAATTTGTGTTGTTTTAAGCCACTTAGTTTGTGGTAATTTGTTACAGCAGCAATAGGAAACAAGTGTATCTGGCATTAGGCCATTGGATTTGCATCTATATGAATAACTTTGAACTCTTATTTTGGATTCTTACCTACACTGATTGTATCCACAATGACACATCATCACAAAAAATTAAAAGGTTATTTGGCTGCAGAGTTGTGAATATTGGCTTTAGTATGAATCATGATGTGATATACATATAGCTATCTAATTTAGAAGTTCAGGAATTTCAATTATGTTTATTTTAATTATACTAATAGAGTGTAATAACTCCAGTGTTCTTTTTAGAAGCTGTTTCTATATCATATATTTAAAATCGAAAGATACAAATTTCTAATTCTTAGATTTTAATCTTATTTAACACAAGGAGCAAAGTAGTAGTGAGTGTCAAGTGTTTCATTTTTATCTTTAAAGACAAAAAGTACTCAATGTGCTAAAAATAATACTCAGTATGTGGAGGAGTAGGTAATCCATTCTGCTTTTTCCAGTGAGATGCTCTGAAAAAAATTCAGCCTGTAAGTTTCATTGGGCAGCTTAGAAAGTTACAAACAATTCAGTAGGCCCTTATATATCTGAATTTCCGCCTACCTTTGCCTAGGATCATGTCTGTAAAATGTGTTAAGAAGCTGCTTATTGTACCATGTAATACAGATCTCAAGAAACTCATCTCCGAGAGCTTGAGCTCAATGTTTATTATATATAATTTATGTACCCCCCAAATGTATACACACTTAACAGCTGATAGCTCAGTTGATGTTTCTTTCTTTTCAGGTTTAACCCATTGGAATTAATAATTATTCAAAGTGTCTGTACATTCTTTTGCTTCAGGCTGTATATGTGCTACAGACTCCATGGGGCAACCTTCTATTAGTTCAAAGCCAAAACTTCTCCCATTTCCATGCCCATAAAAGTTCCGTTTGCCTCTTCAAAATTCTCAGAGAGGTTAGAAGAGCAGCATCACCCCTTTCCTAAACAGAATAACAACTACTCAGCACCTTCCTCCCTGCCAAGGCCATCACCATCACTTTCCTCATCACTGCCATCTCCATCCCTAGTATCTGTAGTACACTTAGTTCACAAAGAGTTTTTATGCTCATGACCTCTCAAGAATGAGAATTATTGACCTTTGGAGCTGGATGGAACATTTGGGTACTTCATCTGGCAAAGATTTTGTGGAGAAATCTGGGCTGCTTGATTATACTCCTTGCACACCACCCAACACACCGTGTGTTCCTTAAGGTGTGCTTGACAAATGTTTTCAGAACCGAGGTTTGTAAATAAGAAACCTACATTTCAGAAAAGTTCTGTTTTCCCAGTGTCAGACAGGCAGAATTGCAGATACCGGAATTCAGTTCTCTCCATTACATAAGGGACTTTAAAAAAAAAAAAGATTCCATGGTGTCTTAGTTAAATAAAAGTTAGGGAGAAGATCAAAAGGCAATGATTCATCAAAAAGTACATATTCATTGGGCTTATCTCACCACATGTGAAGAACAGAGAAAAAAGAAATGAAAATTGATGATGCACCAGCTTTAAAAAATCAACATCATAATATTGTCACTGGATGTTGACCATTTGTTGTGGAAAAGAAGAAGGGATTTAGCAATGTCACTGTAGGTCCTTTGTACTTTCTTTGTTGGTTATTTTTTTCTCACTGGGGGGCAGGAACAAGATTTCCTCTCTTTTGTGAAACCAAAGGCAGCTTCCCTTTCTAGACTTTCCTTTTTCTCACCAGCAGTTAATATACAGCTAACACACCTCAGGTTGATACATATGTAAATTAACATAATTGTTTCTATTTGTAAAGGGAAAACCTGTTGTCAATAAAATGTGGCAAGTGCTCTTTTAAAAGTCTTCAATCACTCAGAGCAAATGTGTTTAAATTGCTGAGGACCAACAAGGCATCTTACTCTCTGTGGGAGACTCAATTCTGTATCCATGGAACACCTGGGTCATTGGGGAAACCAGGGGATAGAATTTAGGTCATTGCATGAAATGCTCTTTTGTTTCTCCTGCAGATCTTAATTCACATTGATTCAGCTTGATGAGGTCCCATAATTCCAGATAAAAGAAAGCTAATGTTCATTGGACCTCTACCTCAACAACCCAATGAGGCAGAAATTATTTGTTTGTCTTTTAAGATGAGAAAACAGAAATAGAAAGGCTAAGGAACTTAAGGAAGCACTATGACAAGGAAGTTAAGAGTTGGGACTTGAGTTTCATTGCCTGAGTTCCAGTCCAGACACGATCATTAACTAGCTGGAAAGACAGTTGACTCTCATCCTAAATTTCCTTACTTGGTAAAATGAGGATGAGATTTGGCTTTCAGTTGTTTTGAGGATTAATGTTAGACTACATGTAATCAATTATTATCATTAAAGTGCCTGAGGTAGTAAATTTCAGAGAGGGGGTTCAAAGCCCAAGCCCTTCACATTGCACCATGTCACCCTTTGGCTGAGACGCACAAAGACCGGAATTTCTCATAGGGAGGTGTCTAGGATTAGAACTTCAAAATGACCTTTCTGGCCAATTTAAATCTGCTGTGGAACCAGCTGCCTACCTACAGTTGGGGTACCTGTTATGTCTTACACTGAATGTTGTCAGTGGCTGCAAGAATATGGGATGGAGGCCATCAGTCCCACATAATTTCATGTTCCAGGACAGAGGATAGGTACAAAGAGATATAAATGGTGTTGGACAAGAAAGAATCATCTACTTGTCTGTTTAGAAATCAGCTTTGAAGGAGGCCAGCTAAGGGCAATTCTGTTACACACACACGCTTATTGAGTCCATACCGTGTAGAAAACACCATGCAGTAAGGCATATGAGGATTTCTTTAAAGGTGAAGCCTATTCTATTCTATTCTATTCTATTCTATTCTATTCTATTCTATTCTATTCTATTCTATTCTATTCTATTCTATTCTATTCTATTCTATTCAAGTTCATTTCAGCAGGAGAGCCAGTGACACACGGAGTCACACATCTCACAACACGACTCAAGGGCGAGGAAAACGGAGGTAACAACAGAGGAGAGTGGAGAGAGATTGGTAAAACTTCTTGGAAAAAGGAATAGAAGATATTGTGTTCCTACAATCTATTTGGCATTATAAAAGTTGATTTTGAAGTTGGGTTTTGAAGGAAAGACAAAATTCAATTGTCGGATGCAGAAAGGGTAAAATGAGAGAGAGAAAGAAGTGTGCCTGGGGGAGGAGAGCCTTTGTGATTTACACGCATAGTTGCTGCTCATGCTGGGTGAAGCCACACTTTCACATGAACTTTCCATTACAGTCAGTTTCAAGGTTTGCCTTCTCGCCGTGATATATTCTAAAAGTTCATTCTAAATAATGTTCACATTGTTTTTTCAGTTTTTCTGTTAATATGCTCTTCATATTTTTGAAAGCAGAAAAAGTTACTTTTAAGTAAATGCCATGTAATACCAAAATTAATTTTAAAGCCAGGACATGGTTTCCATAAATATGATTTAAAAATCATCACAGAGCTTTGAAAAGTTGTAAGAAATATTGCCTGGATTCAGTTTTTTAAATATTGTCCAAAACAATTTCCTCTTTTCAGCTGGCCTCCTGTACCGAATCATATTAATTTTTAAGTGAGTTTTTAAAAAATCTGTGTCCAATTACTAAGAAATATCTCTCAAATGGTTTTTGAAAATAGGAAATTCAATTTTGATTGTCAACATGCCTGTTTTTATTTATTGGTTAAGTTAAACCTAATTAGGCAAGTATTATTTGTCCAGTTTTACAGATATGAAGACTAAGAAACAGAGAAGTTAAGAGACTTTTCAAAGCAGTTGAAACTGTGGATAAGAGCTGGGCTTGGGTTGGACTGCCCTCAGACCCAATCCTGGCTCCATCATAAACTAGTTAAGTAACCTTGGCAAAGTAGCTGATTTCTGTCTCTCTTGAAGCCATTTAAACTAACTTGGATTTAGTTATCTAATTTTTTTTAACCATTTAAGTAAACAGTCTACACATTTGAATATTCATTAAATGAGGAGAGAGGAATACATTAACCAAATTCTTATTTCTCTTCAACAAACTTTTAGTAAGAAACTTACCATGAGCCAGGTATTATACTAGGTAGTAGAGATACAAAGATGAAAATGATAGATATTTTTAGAAGCTTTGAAAATGTCCCCACAAATATTAATATCAAGCAGCAAAACAATAAGTAGTGGGTCAACTTGGTCTCTGACATCAAAATAAACCTGGACTTCATAGCGCTCAAATGTCTCTTGAACTCTTTCTTTAGCTATTTGGCTTGTCAAGAACTTGAATACTTAGTCAAATCTACTATTTCTAAATATATATTTGCTGCTCTAATAGAAAACTGTACAAATGTCTGCGAAATGTGTTTATTGCAACTTGCTGTCATTTTGGGACCTTGTTAAGGAGCCTAAGGGGAACCAGCATCCCGCCCGTGAAGAGCTCTGGCTCTGGCTCCACTTACTGGCTGCCTAGTTTTGGTCAAGTTTCTTGAACAGCCTTTGCCTCTGTTCTCTCATCTGTGAAATGAGGACAATAGAAGCACCTAAATTAAAGAGCTGTTGTGAGATTAACCAAAGAATTTATGTGCACATATGCATAACCCATGGACACAGACAATAGCGTAGTGAAGGCCTGGGGGAGGGGGGAGGGTGTGGGGGGAAGGGGGTCAAGGGGGAAAAAAGGGGGATATCTGTAATATTTTCAACAATAAAGATACATTTTTTAAAAAAGAGCTATTGTGAGGGTTAAATGTGATTTAGGATGTAAAGCATTTAGCTCATATACACTGGATAAGAAAGCTCAATAAATACTAGCTTTTATTATTGTGAGTAGTTTTAAATTTCCATTATCCTCATATCACATCTATACGCAGAAAGATCAAATTCAGAAGTTTCAAAGAGCACCCTATTTGTCTTTAACTTACTTGATTCATTGGTTTGTTCCAGGGGCTTTTGTTTGTTTGTTTCACCATTTCGCTCTCTAGCCTCTTACCTTCCTAGGGAGAAGCGGGTCATTTCCGTTTCTTGAGTTTTGGAGGGCAGAGGTCAAACAGTGCGGCTGGAGTAGTCTCACCCTGGGGAGTCAGCTCCCGAATGGCTTTGTCACACTGAGACTGAAGAACCTATCTGCAAACCAATGCAACTTTTCAAAACCACGCTGCAATGAAGTCATGCAGAGAACACAAGACAGTGCTGCTATAAATACAGGCTTTAACAGTTTTTTTAAAGGGTATATTTTGTTATTTGCTAAAGTGAATACATTTTTAATGTTTTTCTTGGTTGAAAAGTATTAGCATATCCATGTCTGTACATATTGTTTTGTATTATAAATCTGAACTTTACATTTTCCTCCCTGCTCCTATGTCAGAGGAGACAATCTTCTGCCTCAGGCTATTGGGTCCTGAGAGCAGATGTATCCAAGACCAGTCAGGAGACAGAAACTGTCCTAGTTACTTTTACAGACAGAATTTAATACAATAAATTGCTAACTAGGTGTAAAGATGTTACTAAGTGAAAGGGTAGAAAGAGGACCCTAAGGTATCACAGATGTACCCACTGCAGGGACAGCTACTACCCCTGGCGTGGAGAGTATAAAAAAAGAAGTTAGAATTATTAACACTTAGAAACTTAGATCCCCAGAGCTAAACCTCAGAATGTCAAGGGGCACCTGCTAACTGCTGCTGGTGGCTCTGAGATGGGGCTCGGAGATAAGGCTGGTTCCTCAAGTGCTGGAAAAACTTCTAAAGGGATTCAGCTATGGATACCAAAAGGCACTGCGGGGTGAAGCTTTGCCTGCCTGATGCTTCCAGGAATCAAAAACAGAAAGGAGGCCCCAATGGGAACAGAGAGAAGAAGCATGCTCCCTTCTTTTTCCACCCTTGCTAACTCTCAATAGACCCCCTTATTACTAGGACCCAATACCCATCCAACTGGCAAAGAAAAAATGTGGTTTGCAGAGTCCCAACACCAGGACATCAGAGCCAAGTAGAAAAGAGTAGATTTAGAGATGAGAGGTGATAGCTTAATAATTGGCACAATGGGAAACATGCCTTATTGTCAGCACCTGGTATAGTTCCTGCACTATGGCATTGACTAAATGCTTGTGGAATGGATACATGTGTACGGTTAGATTAAAATATGTGACTTTATTTTATTTTTTAACAGGGAGAGGAAGGGAGAGGGAGAGAGAGGGAGAAACATCAATGATGAGAGAATCATTGATGGGCTGCCTCCTGCGCGCCCCCTACTGGGGATTGAACCCCAAACCCAGGCATGTGCCCTGACAGGGAATCAAACTGTGACCTCCTGGTTCAGAAGTCAATGCTCAATCACTGAGCCATGCCAGCTTGGCTAAAATATGTGATTTTAATAGTTAACATCTTAGATCTCTTATAAGAAGAGCTGTCTTCATTTAGGAAAATAACTTGATAGACCACTTTCATTGTAGAAGGTAGGTCCCAATATTAAAGTCTGGAAAGAGTTAAACAAAGAAATAAAGTGTTTTTGTTGGGGTTCAGAATGAGCCACCCCAAGATGTGCCTCAGTGGTATGCAGGTTCCTGTGAGCTAAAGGCAATCTTAGCTGCAGACTCAAGAGAAACTGTGCCCCTCCCTTCAACTACCTAGAAGAACTTGAATTAGGGGCCTTGCCCATAATAAGAGATTATCAGAGATAACTTCTTCTGACCTATAGGGCAGGGCACACTTCTATTTACTAAATGTCTGTTCTTATCACCCTGCATTGACCATTTGAAACCCTCCGGTGCATTACCTCATCCTTAGCTCAGGATGTCTTACACGCCTCCATCCCCCTTTCCATCTCTGAGCTTCTCCTGCCGGTGGCGTCTCTGACTCTCTTGCATGCAGGGTTCCCATGCATATGTATTAAATTTGGTTATTTCCTCTTGCTGATCTGTCTTATTATTGTTGATTATTAGACCACCCAGAGAACCTTGAGGGTAGAGGAAAATGTGCCCTCCCCTACACTTTCATAGGAGTTAGTGGAAATTAGGCTGAAGTAAGGTGAGGGGCAAAGTAAATACCTGGAGAGGACAGGGAAGATCACATAGCCAAGGGAGAGAGTCAAGTCCAAGCAAACCGTAAGAGGACTGCAGTAGTTGGTAAACAGTAACCAGTGAGAATTTCCTGGTTGAGAGATGATAAGACTTTTAGAAATAGAAATGATAAATATTTAAATTTACATTTGTGACTCTGACTCTAATGTAAGGTAAAATCAAAATTTTAAGGCATTCATGCTGGAATATTTTACATCTGGAATATTTACAAATAAAGGGGCTGTACACTTTGGACAGTGAGATGATCCATAAGTTGAACCAGGTTTGTGGGAGCTGGAGTTATAAGTTAGAGATAATTGGGAGCATGAGGCCTTTACCCCTTCTTTGCCACCAATTTTAATTTGGCTGTAGGTGAGGTCAACTGACAAAAAGAAATCTTGTTTAGCATAGAACTCCTCAAAGTGAGATCAGGGGCCCAGCCAGCATCGATGGGAGCTGGTTACAAATACAGGATATCAACCTCACTTCACATCTGCTGAATCAGAATCTTCGGAGGTGGGGCCCAGCACACTGTTTTAAAATCCTCTCACATGCACCTCCAGTTTGAGAAGCAATGTTAGCAGGCTGTTTAGACTTTTAATTTTTCCTTTGTAAGGGGGGAGTAACCAGGCCTGAGTCAGGGAGGAAAATAAGTTTTCTAGTAGTAACTGGGATGAGGGTTCACATTTTTTGTATAGGAAAGAAATAGGATCTTATTTTGTTCTCCAAGCTGGTGAAGCAGGATATATTTGATGATACTTTGACTCTCTGGTTCTCTTGGGTTAAAAATTCAATCTGTCAACAATTTTAGTCTCCAGTGTGTTTCATTTTGAAACTCAAATCTCAAGGGTCTGTGGCCATTTTTAGAGGTTATCAGGCTTCTGGTATAAAAGTTGAGACACGTTTAATCTTCTGAAAATATGCATATTCTGAGTAGCTACAGAATTTTGCACTTTGGTGGGCGGGGTGAGGGGGTTGGAACTAAACTATTTCAGTGTAGACAGAGAAGACGCAATACCTATTTACTCAAACTAGTATAAATAGCATCTATAACTGTTCCATTGAAAACTTTGTCACTACACGAAAAGGATTTGCAAACTAGGAAAGAGAAAAAATTACCTTATTGTTTTGGAAAACTGTGTATTATTTTTCATTTGGAAGGAAATGGCTAAGCTTGCAGAGTGAGTGTATCTACTTCATGTTCACTACCTGCCTAGCTTCAAAAAGTGTTTGAAGCTACTGCAAAAATTCAGGTAATGTGAAAGATGAAAAGAGAGGAAGCTAGTAGTAGGAAAGGTATTAAAAGAATGTGAGATTTATTCTTTAGCAAGCCCTCTTTGTAATTTTAACCCCGGCACATTTTCCCATTCCAGCTTTACAGGGCAGTGATTCTCTGAAAATTCTCCAAGAGTCAGAGCTTAAAGCGACAGCCTCCTTTGCTTCCTACCTGAAGAGAAGCTGCAGTAGGGCTCTTGTCAAGGCACAGCAGGAGGACAGCAAGGTGTGTGTCCATTTCTCTTTGCTGCTCTTTGCCTTTAACAAACATTTCAACAAGTCAGTTCTTCGCCCTTCCTTCCACACGATGATACTACATTTTAAAATAATGTATATTTATTGAAGTGCCAGTTATACTGGCTGGATAGATTTTTGAGTAATCCTTTCCCTGGTGATAAAAGTAAAACATGATTGGTGTATGGAGACAATCTAAAACAATCTAGAACATATGGAAATCAAGAAAATAAAATGACAACCATTTCATCAATCTAAATGTCCCACTGTTGATATTTGGTGTAGTCCCTTCTAGTACATTTTCAACGTACACTGTGGAACTGAGATTATTCCTAACATAGGATTTCACAAACATTTCCTATATGATAAATTTTTATAAGCATTATTTGCAATGGCTGCATGATATTCCATATTCTGCAAATAGCATCAATTATTTAAACATTCCCCCATGGGGATATAGGTTAATCCCTATAAAGCAAATTGCAACAAAGTGAATATTACAAAATCCTTACCTAGGAAGAATTCTTGGGCAGACTAAAGCCTTATCATTTTAAGCAATAAATGAGGCTGCCAGTTAGTAATACAGTGTCCCATCTTCTCCAGCTATAGAACATTTCTAAGAGAAGAGGAATATTGTTTCTAAGGCACAATTACTTTGGGTAAGTAAGCGGTTTATAGATGTAGTCACATGCATTGAAAAAATGGATCTAGTTTCCTGAGAGAAAACCAAAGCAATATTATAACTATAATTAATTTTTTTCCTTTGTCAGTATTAGATGCATACATCTGCCTCTTTCTCTCCTTCCTAATTTCCTAATTTTCTTCCTCACCTCATTTCTTTTCTTCCCTCCCTCTCTCCTTATTTCCATCCCTTCCTCTTTCCTTCCTTCCCTTTCTCATCAGTGCTGTGGATTCTTTCTGGAATGAATCTAGTTCATCTGGGCCTAGTCGACAATTCTCCAGCTCCCTTCTTACTAAGCATCTATCCATAGTAACAGTGAAAACACGCTGTCCATGAAGGTGCTGACAGGACTGGAACTGGCTCAGATGGGAACATATTCGAATGCACTCCTTAAATGATGCTGCAATAACGAGACCTGTGACTTAAGAGCAAAGCCCGGGTGCCTTGTGCACACAAAAGACCTGTTCCTGTGGCAGGAAAGAATTAATTGGATCAAATGAAACATAACCAAAAATATTTTCTTAACAGTATTCTTTAAAAAACATTCTCATGAGTCACTAAGTTAGCTTTCTTGAATTTTTGATAGTTTTATAAAATCCTTCTTAATGTGGCATTTTCAACATGGTTCTTCAGTTTAAAGAAATGTTACTATAATAATACAGTTATAATTCTCAGATGCTTTATTTTCTGCTTAATGATATATGTGCATATCATGTGACTGTGTGTAGATTATATGAATATATTACGGCTTAAAACTCAGAATTTGAATTTCATGGACCATGCTAAAATTCAATAAAATGACATTTGAATGCAAGGGGGAAAGAGCAACATGTGGCTTGAATTTTCCTTAAAATACACAAGGGATAGTTAAGGGGGGAAAGTGCTTGGGACAGAGTATGTCTGGAGTTTTGCCAAACTCATACCATTTAAACAATGGTTTAAGGCTGGATTCAAATCCCAAGCAGATCTCTTCAATCTCCCCCAAAGGGTATAAGGTAGCATTTCAGCGTTGAAAGATAAAGTTAATGAAAGTAATTTCAATGAGCAGAATGGGAATGTTGGACTTGAAAAACTGTTTTGCCCTCTGGAAGTCAAGGACTTCCCACCTCCATTTGGATCCTCACTCTGCCTTTTCACCTACAAAGAGATTATCACTGGCTTTTGAAACCATTCTTTTAAAATTTCCCATTTTCAATACGAACTCTGCCCTGCCCGCACTCCTCTATGCAGAACCACATACACACAGTCTGATGAACACCAACACCTCTTCGAACCTCCGCCACATCATCCAAGTCCTGAGCATGCGTCCACAATATCCTTGTGCCCATTTCACAGTCAGGTACAGTGAAGAATGAAAATTGTTACCCAACAGAGGAGCCAAGTTCCACCACAATGTATAATGACCTCTATAATTTTGGGCATATCAGAAATGGCAATGTTGTTGATGTATGGAATTTAAGGGGATTTAGTGGCTTTGGTGATCAGTGTTTCTTCTCCTAAGGCATTGTTTCCATACTCCTCTGGAGTATGTCTGTACTAGTGCCAAGCAGGCAAATGTCACCTTTGAGTCCCAGGAGAGGTGTTCATCAGCCTTCCCAACCCTGCAACGCAAAGGTGCTTGGAGTTCAGCAGTGCACTTCCAGCTAACTGGCTCTGGTTCCTATGGATGCAACCAGCCCTCCTCCCTGGCTGGACTAATGCCAGTCTACTTAAGGAGATAATTGACCACAAGCCAGCCTGACTGACAGGCTTCCTAAGTGCCAGATGCCAACTGTGCGGATCCTGGCCTTTGCAGGAGGGCCTGTTCTCCTAGGGACCACTGTTAAAATAGCTCCCCCCTCCCTCAGCCCTTAGCTCTTGTCTCAGCTTCCCAAGGAAATATAATCAAATAGATTATCCCAAATTGTTTTTCTTCTACTTTTCTTTTCAAGGACATGTACACTCAAACCTTTCTCCCTCCTCCTTGCCTCTCCCCGTTTTTCTCAGGGTTCTGTGCCCTCAGTGAAGTGGGATACAGGCTGAGCAACTAGTAACTAGTTGTTTTTGTCCCTGTCATCCTGGAAAACAGCAGCATCATTTCATGGTATCTCTGCCAATACTTAGCAATACCCAGTGTGATTTTATTAAGCTTATGAACTGAGATTGTCATAAATATATAAGTGCCTTTACTTCCATCGCACCTAGGTCCAGAACTTAATTTCCCTCTACCCCTGTAGCTAGAAAGAGAATACCTGTGAGATCATATGAGATCACATACTCAGCTGAGAGGGTCACCAAAATATCACCGCCAGTTTATTATTCTTATTAGCTTTAGCGGCTCTCTGTATACTTAGATTATTACCAGAACTATGTATTTTTTAATGGTTTGACCCCTATTTAAAATAAGTACTGAATCTGGTTCGGTGTCTTTGAGAGTGTTTTTTGGCACATGGGTATGAAGATGTGATCCTAGTGGAGCAGTGGGCCTGGGCCCACAGACCTCCCAGTGCTGGTATCTCTGAGGTCTGCCCAGACTAATCCTGCCAACTCCCAGCTGGGCAACCGGTGGTGGTTGCTTGTGGGGGTGAAGCCCCTCACAGTATAGCTACAGTTAGACTGCAGATCCCATCTTAGTGGGGGGGGGGGGGTGTCTTCAAGGCTTTAATCCCCAGGTTCTCCAGTCTGAATTCCATGCAGAACTTCCTTCGAGAACCAGGGTCCCCTCCTGGAAGAAAACTTGAGTGGAATAATTTCTATGAGCACTTGCCTACTAATCTCCTGTCTTCCTCTGTTTTATTAAAACAAAATGAAACAACCATGTTTTCCTCACAAAGGTAGAAGGGGTGCCACAGGGGTGTGAGGGTGCGGGGCTGGGTGCTAAGAGGGTTCAGGGAAACAGTGAGGGGCCATTGCTCAACCTTCTCTGGGGCCTGGCCCCACAGGCTCCTCTCTGCTCAGGAAAGGGCTGCCACTTAGGCCAGCCCTCCGCCTACTAAACTGCACTTTGGGCCTCTCCTCCTCCCCGCAACTTGGACCGTGGGCTTCCCCCAAAAGTTCCCGGGCCCTTTTTGGGCAGGTGGTGAAGGAAGAAGGATGTCCTTTGGAAGATACTCCTGGAATCCAGGACCTACATCTTCAGGCCGACTGACTCTGCGCCTCTAAACTAGGGGTCCCCGCCCGGGGCTTCCAGGCACCAACTCACCCAGAGGCAGACAAAGAAGCCAGACTCCCCAAGTCCTCCAAAGCCTGGGACCCCCATGTCAATGTCTCCCCTTCATTTTTGTCTTTCTATGACATCAAACTAGTGTAGAGGAAAACCTTGCAGTCTCAAACTGACAGAATGGGATCCACTAGACCTGAGCCCCAAGGAGGCCAGAGCTTGGCTGCAGGCAGCAAGGGGAGCTGTAAGGAAGGGATGCTTGGAAACACCTGTTTGTAAGAAGTCCCCCGCCCACCCCCACCTCGTGTCATTGCCATGCGGAGGTCACCTTGTTGACCCTGTACTTTCTTTTGAGGAAAGGTTAGCGGAGGCTTCCATGGGGCTTGGTGCAAGGTGCAGCCCTGCTCCTGGGTGAAGGGCAGAGGCCGTGCCACGGCTCCCTGGCCCCAGCGGGGTCCCCGCACCGGGCCAGGCCACCTCGCCAGCTCCGCAGTCGCTGCAGCCTACAGAGTCCTTTTGGGGAGCCCGGGCTGCCGGGCAGCAGGCTCTCGCGGGCCAAGCGCTCTGCGGCCCAAGGGCCTCCAGCTGCCGCCGTCCCGAAGCCGCGCTCGCCCAGGACGCAGCCGGCCGCCTGCGCGCAACAGGTCCCCAGGCCTCGGTAGCGGGGCCCGACCTCCTGGTTCAACTCCGCCCTGACCGCAGTGGCAGCGTCCTGGTGCCAACCTCGCGGCCTCCTTCCTGCCGGCCGCGCAGATTTAAGGGGCGCCGCTGGGTACCCTCTCCATGGAACTGAGTCCTGCCCTCGAGGACCTCAGAAAAGGGAAAAGGTGTTGGGTGGTGGTGGTGTATTGAGGTGAACCTCGGGTAGGAACAACAACAAAAAATCACTGTTGCCTGTGTGTGTGTGTGTGTGTGTGTGTGTGTGTGTGTGTGTGTGTGTGTGGCTGATTCAGTCTCCGGCACTGAGGTGGCACCGAGCTCAGTTAGAAACCCTGCACGGGAAGTAAGAATGCGCGGCGGAGGAGATGAATGCGCCACCTACAAAAGGAGGAGCGGAGCAAACGTGTCCCTGCGGGGGGCTGGCCGGAGGGGCCACCCCTTCTGAGCTCTGCTGTTAAGAAATAAAGGGGACCGGGAGGGTTTGGCCACGTCCTCCGACCGGGCCAGCAGGCACTCAGCCCGCGGCCTGGTTTCTTGGGAAGCGAAAACACCACCCCACCGGCACCGGCGTGTCCAGAGACAAGCTTTAATGGAGAACACCGCGTACAACACAGGCAGACATGAACTTGTCACAAAGTAACAACCCGAGCGCCGCGCGGACCTAGACCAGAGGTGACTGGGAGGCAAAGAGCCGCTGCCTCCCCCTTCCCCTCCCCCCTTCCTTTTCGAAAGTTTGTTGCGAGTAAAGTGCTATTATTGGGGCTCAAAACGAGGGAAGGAGCGTGCGCGGCAGCCAAGTTTCTTCTCCGCTCGCGGAGGCCCGGCTGCGACGGCCAGAAGCGCTTCTGCAGGTACGCCTGAGAGCGAGGCCGGGCGGTGCCACCGGCAGGTCTTCCTTGCCTTCGCGAGTTAGGGGACAAAACCCCGTGATGCAAGTAATATTTTTCTCTTTAAAATCCCAGTGGAACAGACAGTGAGGATTCACATTATTTGGGGGGCTCCTTAACGCTTTCATCCGGTCGATATACAAACGAATTGCAGATAGAAAGTCGCCTTTTATTGTCTCTTTGGTTGTGTTTCCCGAACTTTACTTTTGGAATCTGCGGGCCTTTGCTCTTTAAGCCGCTGCCATTGTCTTGTGTGCAAACTAATTGCTTGCTCTGTCCCTCCTGTCCTCCTGGACCCCGGGTCAGAGCCAAGAAATGCAACTGTTTCCCAGGTCCCTTGTGGAGTTCCCACTGCCCCCTGCAGCGGCTCTGTTCAGAACAGTTTCCTTGCCCGTTTCCCTGGCCAGGAGAATCAGGGTACCGAACGCTCCCTCCTCTCCTTCCTCAATAAAACGAGATTTCCTTAGTGAAGGGCAGTTTTGACTTGAACGGTCCACGAGAGGCGGCTGCCCCGGTAGGAGACGAGCGGAGAGAAGCTCGGCGGCTGAGGTCCGTGTCGGAGCCACCGCATCGCATTTCTCCCGGCGCTGTTTTAGATCCGACAGCTTCTGGTCCCAGAAATAAGACTCAAAATCCAGCTCCAATTTACCTGCTCATGAGGATTCCCCAAGCTCTTTCGTCGCCCCCCCCCCCATAACTTATTGACTTATAATATTAATTACAATAGAAACTCTTACCTGAAAACTGGCTTTCATTCATCTGACTGTACAACATAGTATCAACACAGACACCAGAAGTGTTATCTTTATTCAGACCACTGGAGAATCCACTTTCGGGTTTGTTTGTCTGTTTAAATACGTTTCTTGCAAAGCTGGGGCTCAGCCCGGCCTGGTCAGGGCGCCCTCTCCGTGTCCCGCGGTCTCGGAACCAGGCGTCTCCCTCCGCCCTCGCGCCCCCGCGCCTGCCGGGAGCCTTAGGAGCGCACCGGCACCGAGTGCAGGGGGCCACCCTAGGAGCGCACCGGCACCGAGTGCAGGGGGCCACCCTAGGAGCGCACCGGCACCGAGTGCAGGGGGCCACCCTAGGAGCGCACCAGCACCGAGTGCAGGGGGCCACCCTTGCTCTCGGCCGCACTCGCGGCGCTGGGCTCCAGCAGGGAGGAGGCGGGCGAGCCCGAGGCCGCCGGGCACACGGTGGACGGCGCGGGCGGCTGCTGCGCGGCCGCGGGGACAGCGAGCGTCGGCGGCAGCGCCGCTACAGGCGGCAGCGCTGGAGTCGGCTTTATGGGCACCGGCACCGCAGGCAGGCTCTGGCTAGCTGAGTGGCACAGGGCCTTGACCGGCACCCCGAAGGCTCCGTACTCCGGACCTACGGGCACCCCGGCGGCGGCAGCTGCCGCGGCGGCCGCGGCCACCGAATCCATGACGCCGACGTGCGGCCACACGGAGCTGACGACGTTGCCGAGCTGGCCCGGCACGGGGTAGCCCAGGTGGTGCATGACCGAGGCCAAGGGCAGCCCTCCGGCCTGCAGCACGCCCTTGTAGTCCCGGCCGATGATGTTCTCGATGGCAAACGGGTGCTTGAAGCCCGACGTGGACGCGGCGGCGGCGGCGGCGGCCGCGGCGGCCGAGCCCAGCCCGTAGGGCGGGAACTGCGACAGGCGCCCCACGCTCCCCACGGCCGCCGCCGCCGCCGCCGCCGCCGCCGCCGCCACGGCCGCCGCCTCCTGCATCTTGCCGGGGTGAGACGGCTGCTGAGGCTGCGACTGCTGGGGCGGCTGCTGCGGAGGCTGCGATGCGAGGTGCGGCGGCGGCGGCGGCGGCGGCGGCTGCTGGTGGAAGTAATGCACCATGTGCGGCGGCGGCGGCGGCGGCTGGGGCGCGTGGTGGTGGTGGTGGTGGTGCGCGGCGGCGTGGTGGTGGTGGTGCGGGTGGTGAGAGTGGTGGGGGTGCAGGTGCCCCCCCGGCCCCGCGCCTGGCGCGCCCTTGGTGCTTCCCGCGTGCAGGTGAGTGTGGTCCGCGCGCAGCACCTTGAAGCGCTTGCGGCGCCGCAGGAAGCTGCCGTTCTCGAACATGTCGCCGCAGTCGGGATGCAGCGCCCAGAAGCTGCCCTTGCCGGGCTGGTCGGGCCGCCGCGGGATCTTGATGAAGCAGTCGTTGAAGGAGAGGTTGTGGCGCAGGCTGTTCTGCCAGCGCTGCGTGTGCTCGCGGTAGTAGGGGAAGCGCTCCATGATGAACTTGTAGATGTCGCTCAGCGGCAGCATCTTCTCGGCCGAGTGCTGGATGGCCATGGCGGTCAGCGAGATGTACGAGTAGGGCGGCTTTTGGTCGCTGTACGAACTCTTTCCCGGCCGAGGCATCGCCCCTGGCGCCTCCACCTCCCGCCGGCTCCGCAGCCCGCTCCCGGGGCCTGGCGGTCTCCACTAGCCCCCACTCCGCGCGCCCAGCCCGCCACTCCGCCCTCTTCCCCCCTAGACCGCCCTGCCGTTCCCCCCCGCCTTCTCTCAGCTGCCTGCGATCTCCGCGCTTGGCCTCTTGGGCCAACTTAGCTCTCGACGCTCACAACTTCTGGCCTCGACGGTCGCCGACCGGCGCGCAGTCGCGGACCGGGCGCGCCAGCTTCACTGCCACCCTCTTGGCGTCTTCCTTGGGGTGGCCAGAGACGGAGCACGGGAGCTGGCGTTGGAGGAGTGGGGAGGAGCCGTGTTCCCTTCTGGCCTCCTTCTTGCCTTTTCTTGGTCCGAGGGAAGCGCAGGCCAAGTGGGCTGGGGGGACTCTGGACAGTCAGGACTCTGGCCTTTGCATTCGAAATGGCACTCGCTGTCCTAGAGGCCGGGGGTGGCGGCACCTACCCGCCCGGAGCGCTGCCCCCTGACCCGCCACTTAGCCCGCTCTGGAGTCCTGTTTTCCTGGAGGGGAGAGGCGAGGTAAGGAGAAGGGAGCCCGGCTCCTGGCCGCCCGCGCCACCCCTTCCTCGGGCGGCTCGCGCGGAGCGGGGGACAGAGCTGAAGGCAGTCGCTTGGGGGGAAAAGTTTGGTGGTTTCTGCAGCCGCGGAGCATGCAGGCGTCGAGGAGGGGCGGGGGCGCGGGGCGCGAGCCGCGGGCTTGAGCTGGCGTCTGCTAGTGACCGAGGGCGCGAGCCTGGCCGAGGCCGGCTCAGCGGCCCGCGCGGCAGCTGCCGCCGCTCTCCCGGGCGGGTCTTGAGCTGGAGAGGCGGCGGCGGCGGCTGTGGCGGCGACGCGCTCTCCTGGCTGCGTTTTGTAATGGTCCCGGAGACGCCGAGACCCCCGCAGCTCACGCTTCGAGACTATCACATGACCGAGGCTGAGGGACTCCGCGCCGCCGCCGCGTCTCCAGCAGCAGAAGGGGCAGGAAGGCGCGGTGCCTCGCCCCCGCCCCCCTCGCCGCCCGGGTTCCGAGCCCCCACCCTCAGCATTCGCCACCCGCTCGCGGCACCCAGCCGCCGCCGAGTGGGGCGGGGAGCGCAGGCTGTGGGTAGGGAGGGCTGCGGCGCGGCGTGCGGTCCCCGCTCTGCACCCCGCCGGGGTCGCCGGGCACGGGACCCTGCTTTTCCCCTCTTCTCCCGCATCTCCAGCCTGTCCCCGCCCTGCACTCTGCGCACCTACCCGCTGACTCCCTCTCCTCCTACCTCGCGTTTGTCCTGGACTAGCCGCTCTGGGCCAAGTTCGGAGAACCGTGACCTCAAAGCCTCTTCTCGGAAAGAAACTCCTGGTGCCTGGAGGGTTGGGGGGGGGGGGGGGCTCACGGGGAGGAGAGCCAGGGGTGCTCTCGTCAAAGGCTAACTTCACCACAACTTTACTGTGCACCAGCCGTGTGTGCACCCCCGGATGGCGCCAGGTGCAGGGAGGCGGGAGACGGCTCTCTGCGCTGCGGGACCGCGGTCTGGAGGGACAGCTGACAGTAACCAGGCAACTAGGGCCCTAAGGCATCGGTGGATGCGGGCTCCACCGCACTTCTCAAGAGCGGGCGGATGGGACAGGGTGAGGCGTTTCTCCGGGGTGCTGACGTCTGAGCTGGGGCCAGAGGGAGGCGTTGGGAGCGCAGAGGTCCCATCGCCCGGGTGTGTGGGAACCAAGTCTTTGCCCTCTCAGCACGTCGAGGGAAGGGAGATCATTAAAATCAAATAGTAGGTCAAAATGATCGGTCCACAGGCTCCCGGGGTGACCTGCGAGGGAAAGGTGGGCGAGCCGCGGCGCCGAGCCCCGCCGCCCGCCGGGGTCCGAGAAGCGGGCTCCCGTGCGCGCTCAGCGGCTCACCCAGCGGGGAACCCGGTGGCCCGCGAGGAGAATCCGAAGTTACCTCCTGATTCTGACTGCCCGCGCCCTTGGGCCGCGAGTTTAGAAGGAAAAAAACCCAACAACCCTCTCCCAGTCTCTGGGCCTCGGTTTACTTATTCGTAAAATGAGATGTCTGAAGTCGAGTTGTTCCGCGAGTTGAGAAGGAAAGAGCTGCGTGTTAGGGACCGTGGCTCACTCGGTTTTTACTGTCTTCTCCTTCATGTCTCAGTCTGCAAACGGAAGGCAACCGGCCCGGACAGTTCCTACCCTTCAGCCCTGCGGGCCGGGGGCGGGTGTTGTTAGCTTAGACCTTCGGGAGCTGCCCGTCCGCCCGTCGGGTCGTTGAGTGCGAGGAGCGGGGTAGAGTCCTAATTTTCATTTTAGCCAGGAACTAGCTTCCTGGCTAGTGCTCGGTGAGCAGTTTGTCGCAGGCCAGCAGCCGTTTTAGCACAGGTGAAAACAGTTAAGCTGAAGTGTGCAAGAGAGCCCGGGGGGGGGGCGGGGGGGGCAACTTCTTGACGTGCCCTAAAGTGAAGGAGACCCTTTCACAGTTGGATGCTTTTCGCTGTCACTCCAGACAGGGGCAGTTCCTTCCGCCAATGGAGGTTTTTTGGGGGGAGGGGGTTCTGGTCCGCTGAGGCCGGTTAAGGAGCCGAGCGGCAGGGCCTCCCGGCCTCGCGATGTCACGGAGGAATTCCGAGGACGCCTTCAGTCACAGTGACAGCCCGAGCCCGAGGGGGCCGGCTGTCCCCTTCTCCCCGACAGACCTGGTGCGCGAACAGCGCTTCCCAGGCCCGGGAGCCGCCAAAAGGCCGCCGGTGGGAGCTCTGCGTGCCGAGCGCTCAATTTCTCTTTCTGCCCTTGCCCCGCACGCCGCACCGGCAAAGGGATCTTTTGTCGATGCCTTTTTGAGAGTATCTTTTCCGCGGACTTGTGGAAAAGCAGCGCCTCCTCCCTGGGAGAAGCTCCGGGACATTCCCGTCTGGCAGGTGGACTCCTTGGGGTCTGGGACAGCGCGAGGGGAGGGGCCCTTCAGGAGCGCGCGGGATCAGCCTCGCGCCCACAACCTGAACACTGCAAAGCTGTTAGCCCGGCGCTCCCCGGGGGGCTCCTTACAACCTACAGACCCGGCCGCCACCGGATGGGCCTCGCGCGGGGGGACGCGAGCCGCGTGGCCGGCGCCTTCGGTCTCGGCGAGCCACCGCCCAGCTCGGACCAAAACAGAGCCGCGACGGTAGAGAGAAGCGCCGGGTCCTCACGCTCCCGCGCTCCGGGTGCCCTTGGCGAGGGCAGAAAGTGCTCCCAGAGCCTGAAGCGCCAGCCGGCCAGGCGGTCAGGCCCTAGTTGCAGAGAGGAGCGCAGCCCCGAAGGGCGGACGCCTGCCCGTTTTGAAGAGGGGGCGGCCGCCGCGGAGTATTCTGGGCGAATCCCCACGGGGCTGGGCCGGGCCGCGGAGCCCCGGCTGCCAGGGGACGTGCGCTCGCCCTCTCCCCCCTCCTTCCTCGGGGGTTGATTTAATTTCGGCAAGTTTTGCAGGCGCGCGGCAGCACCAGCGGGGGCCGGTGCGTGCGCGCTCCAGCTGCCTGCAGACCTCTGTTCAAGAAAAACAGATCGTGTAACCACCCTGGCACCCACCAGTCGGTTTCAAGTTTCCGTGTGTAATTTAAAAACACAAACATACAACCACTACACTATCCAAATATTGGCTGGCGCTGGGGATGCTTGGCAGGCAAATCGTTGTCCCGGGCTTAGTGTAATTATCTCAGGCGTATTTGGTTTACCCCTAGGCAATTGTTGGCGACGCTTTGCTAGGAAGAGAGGTTCCATGCAAGGTTTTACTGCGTGTGATTGGCTCTATGGAGGGGAGTAAAATTTTGCGGAGCTTTAGGAGAGGCCACTTATTCATTGCCTCTCTTCTACCCTCCCAGCCCCCGGAAGGTGCCACGCACTGCTCAGCCGGATCCAAGCCAGGCAGTCCCAAAGCTTCCGCCAAAGGAGGAGCGCTGATCACCGCCTGAGCTGGGACGTCTTTCGTCTTTCGGGACTAGGAAGAAGGTAAAGGAAGGTTCATACGCACATCTCGACTTTCTAGGGTTCTCTCCTTACGCACTGACCTCCGATGCGCGGGTTAGTTACTTCTGGGTCTCTTCCAGGCGTCTTCACCGTCGCCCCACCCGGCCTGTCGCCTGACCCGCAACTGACTCTTCCGCCCACGCTTTCCCCAGACCCAACCCCTCTGGTGGGTGGGAGGAGGCCCACCCGCGGTCCGGACACGTGGTTTCTTAGCCCCAGCCCTGGCCTCACTGTCTAGATGACCCTGGAGGCGTTTCCTCGCTCTGGGCTTTATTTTCTTCCCCGGAAATATGCAGGAGTCAGAACTGCGCCTTCAAAGTCCCGGCGCTCCAAGGCGCTGAGGTTTGAGGCTGTGTTG